>NW_026522040.1:2500000-3750000 GCF_021234435.1 Artibeus jamaicensis
GTTTTTTTTTTCTTTTCACAAAAAAGATCAGAGGAAGGCAGTCCAGGCCTGATACGGCAGCTGCACCATTTAAGAACTCCAGGCTCCTTCTGTGCTACTGCTTGATCCATGCTGTCTCATGATTCCAACTAGCTGCTTGGGCTCCAGCCATCGTGGCCACATTCCAGGTGGTAGACAAGAAGAAAGGACAAAGAAGGGATGTTATAACGCTTTATGACATGGAATTAGGACTTTTTCTCTACAATTGTACTTTCTATATAACTTGCTATGGATTTTTCTGCATTAATAATCAGAACTAATCATATAGTTTAAGAAACACTTCTCTCTACCCTGAGCAATATTAAAGATTCACTGACCGACTCATTTATCCAGCTTGGAAGGTTACCTAAGCATTTGCTCTGTGTGTGTGTGTGTGTGTGTGTGTGTGTGTGTGTGGTGTATATAAACACACACACTGCACACATACCTATAACAAGTTACATGTGTATATAGGTACCTTGCAGTCTACAAATTCATGGTGTATATTTGTCATCATTTACATTTTATGGAGACGACCCTCTGATACTCTTAAATTTGGGGGGTACAGAAACCCAATTAGGGATCCGAAAGAAAGCTTTGAGCGCCTTCCCAGAAGAATGCACATAAAACCCTGTACTTTGAATCATGCACTGAATTTTATTGCACTGAAGATATAATTCCTTATCAGAAATAATGTTTAAAAACTGTGTGCCCTGCCTGGGTGGCTCAGCTGGGTGGAGCATCATCCCGTGCGCCAAAAATAAAAGTTACTGGCTCAATTTCTGGTCAAGGTACATACCTAGGTTGCAGGTTCAGTTCCCACTCAGGGTGTGTACAGGAGGCAACCAATCAATGTTTCTCTTTCACATCAATGATTCTCTCTCCCCACCCTCCTCTCCCTCTAAAATCAATATTTAAAAAAAGATATCCTCAATTGAGGATTTTAAAAAAAAAGTGTACAATGCTTTATGGCTCATTCACTCTCATGAATGTTTCAGCTTTGCAAATTGTTTGGACAATGGGCTTTCCTTTCCTTGTAACAACGACAACAAAACTGCCTGCAATTTCATCATGCGCTTGCTTCCAGAAGGCCTCTGCGTGGTCAGTGAGTTTCTCTGGAGTGTGGTCTCCTTCCCTGACCGATCCTGGTGACTCAAAGCCCCGATTCTGATGAAAATGATGACGCCTGCAGCAGTAGACAAGCCTTCTTTCAGGATTTTTGCAGAGCTCTTGGCATTTTCAATGAAATGTGGAGCCTCCTCAGAGAACAGAGGAGTCCTTCCCCTGTCCCCAGGCACCACCCACCCCGGTCTCCTGTTCTCTCCTGTTTTCGCTGTAACTGCATTCTCTCCACTTTAGCCACGTAGGCTCCCCTGCTTCTCCCACCGCCGCCTCCCCACCCCCTGCACGCTCACCCAGATCAGCTCCTACCGTCCGCGCAGGGTCCATGCAGGACTCTCCTTGCATGCCGGAATGCATCTCCTGGGGTTTGCAAGGGGCTCCCCTCCCTCTCCACCCTCTCTGTCAGTGCAACCCACCCTGCCCTCCGCTCTGTCCCGTCATCTCTCCTGTTTTCATCACGTCTTATCAATATCTGGCCAGGTTTTACATTGGCTTGTTTTTAAATAAAATCATTTAAAGGAATATAGAGGAATCATTTCCTCTATAAAGGAAACTTCCTATGGTCAGAGACTTTGTCCTGTAATCCCCAGACCTGAAACAGTACCTGTTGGAATGAAATATCTGTTGGGTACATGAATGAACTTGTTTGCTGATGATGCTTCTTCTATAAAACCTTTCTCACATTATGTGCACTTCACCTGTACACGGAGACCTTTTCTTCCAGTAGGTTTTCCCAGCCAGGGCCTGGGTCTGGCCGTGGGGGACGAGACAGGAGCTGGCAGCCAGGAAGTTCCCAGGCATCTCAACCACGTCCGTGCTGGTGGGGAACGACATGCTGTTCTGAAACCCGTTAAAAATGGCAGAACCTGCGTTAGCCACTCTGTGGGTTCACTGATCTTCACCCCACCCCCGCCACCACTGCTGCCCCCACACCAGGATCCCAGAGAAGTACAGTGACCCCTCAATCTCACCAATAACCTACGCGGATGAAGAGAGCAGGAGACACACTGAGGGGCTCCACAAGGCCCATTCTCCCACCAGTGTAGTGCTAAGGGTTCCCTGAGCCCTTTCACTTGCAAAGGAGGAGCCATGAGCACCACAGGTTCTCAGCCACAGGACCACCATCCCTCAGTGTGACCCCCCAGCTGGGAGGGGTGTCACTGTCGTCTCTAGAAATAAAACATTCATGAAGGCCTTCCAGGGGTTGTCCAATCCTCAGCCCAGGATAGCTATGAAAGCGGCCCAACACAAAAATCATAAATGTACCCAAAAGCCTATTTTTGCTCACCAGTTTTTGTTAGTGCTTGTGTATTCAACGTGTGGCCCAAGGCAACTCTTCTTCTTCTGGTGTGGCCTAGAGACACCCAAAGTTTTGTAAGAATTTGCTTTCTAGGTCTTCCAAGTGGCCTCTGGGCTCTCTATGTTCACTGCTTCCTCTTAGGCTTTCTTAGGGGGAAGATTAAGGGGCAGGTGACTGCCTCAGAGGTGGGAACTGGGTAGAAGTGTACAGATGGCCACTGTGAAGAGTGTGACCGTCACAAAGTAGGGCCGTGTGGATAATGACTGCTCTGGGTGAGTAACTCCGCCCTGTGGGTTCTTTTTTATTTTGGTATTTGCCTCAAGCAGAATTTGAGGGGCCGGGGTGGCAACCGTCTCAGTAATCTGGATAAATTATATTTAATGCAACATTCTAAAAATCCAAATTAATGCCCCCAAAAATCCACAACGAACCAAATATCAAAATTTTAAAGGAAGGCTTCTTACTAACTAACTTCTTGGTCTTGGGCAAATTAATATTACCTCCGTTTCTTCATTCTGAAACGTAGGAAAGGAACAGTCAATCAGCTGTCTTTGCTGGGAGGTTGTAAGGTCACAAAATGTATTTAAAGTGCCTGATGCACAGAAGGGCCCAGAAAAGACTGGATGCTGTTATCCACAAGAGTGTACGGAATAGCTGTGCTAAAAAGAGACAGAAAGTTGATTTTTCTCTCTCCATTTTGTTTTTGGTCATTCTCCAGTATCCGTGAGGGGAGTTAATACTGACCTTACCCTGAGTGATTTTTGCCACCTGAACCTCATCTCACCGACAAGCGAGAATAAATATCGACACGTGGAAGCAAGCTCCCCAGCAGTCAGGTCGGTTCTGTGGCAGGGGCTGGGCCTCTTTCTGTGGCTCCCACAATCTTTCTCTTTTGCCTGCTGCCTCCTTCCTGCCTCTCCACCAGACCAACCTTGGGCATTTTCCTCCCCAAACTGACTGCTTGACTGGGGGTATGTAAGGATGGAGTGGGCCGAGGTGGCATTTGGTGACATGACAGGAAGGCTTACTCTGTGATTTCTCCTGAAGCTGGCATCACGTCCCTTGTGGTGGTTGTCGCGCTGTTCCTGCTTCCTGAGATTGTTCCTAGACGGGGCTGGGCTCGGGGTGCGTCTGCCTCCAGCTGGCCAGTAGTGTGTGGGTTCTACTTGGGGCAGGAAGGATTTCATGACCCAAGTCCAGGTAATTTTGATAGCACATTTATTAAAACCGAGGGTGGTGAAACAAAGGAAGGGCTGAAGGTAGAAGAAGCAACAGGTGGGGCTGCTTTGGTTTTTTAGAAACATTGTAGGAAAGAATTCACGCTACGCTGAGCGAATTCACCAAGAAGTAACACAGTGACAGATTGAGCTGAGGCCGGGCTGCTGTTTGCTCACAAGAGAGACCAAGAAAATAAAAAAGGAAGCCTTGAAGACAGGTTCAGAGGGTAAGCCTGGGACTGGCTGCTGTGGCCCACGCTCCCTTCGTTGTAGTCTCATGGGGAGCCTTTGAGTTTAGGAGAAAGAGAGCAGAGGTACCCAGCGTGCGTGCTCTGGGGAGAGCTCTGGCGGGGCCTTTGTCTCAAGACTTTTTCTCCTTCTTTGGCCAGTGAGAATCCTAGGGGAGATCTCAGGGCAGGGTCTTAACAGAAAATGCATTAGCTTTCCAGGTGCATCCTTGGATACATTGATTCATCAAAATGTGTGCATCAATTTATTTTTTGGTTTTATTTTCAAAGAACGCCCTCTAAGAGGACAGTCTTCCCTGGGACTGTCTAGAATGAGTAAACCATTTGCTCCCAAGTGTCTTTGGTTGGGGAAAATAAAACCTCTGGACTTTGGGATTCATTAGCTGGCTGTAAACTGCTCAAATTGTTCGGCCCAGTTTAATGATTTTTGTCTCAGTTTTCCTCATTCCATTTGTCAAGGAATTTCCCTGCCTTCCGCCTGTCCTGCCTCACAACCTTTGTATGTTTGTTTATTCAAACAGCTTTAACAGCCACATAACTCGCCATCATAGTCACCATAAAAAAAATTTGCAGTTTGGTGGGTTTTCATATATTTACAGAGTTATACCAGGTTTCCCAGGGCCTTGAATGCCAGGGTAAGAAGTTGAAGGTTTGTCCTAAGGAAACTGGAGAGTGAATAGTTAACTGCAAAATGTGTTTATTGATGAACGAATCTGAAAAACAGTCTTCCCCATTTCCTTGGACTTCTTCCCAAGTTTATATATGTTACAAGTTGTTTTTTATGCTTATATTCATATCCTATTTACGGTTTTGTTTTCTACTTTCGCCTTTAGTACGTTTTCATGTGGTTTTCTCTGTATCTGTACCGTTTTCACTTTTAATGACTATATGTTTTCTCTTGCTATGGTCGGATATTTACTGTTTTACTTTATGTGTACAGAACTTTTAAAAATAATCACGAGCCCTGGCTGGCATAGCTCAGTGGATTGAGCGCGGGCCTGCGAACCACACGATAGCAGTTCGATTCCCAGTCAGGGCACATGCCTGGGTTGCAGGTCAGTTCCCAGCCAGGAGACTCATGAGAGGCAACCACACATTGGTGTTTCTCTCTTTCTCTCCTTCCCTTCCTCTCTAAAGATAAATAGATAAATAAATAAATAAATAAAATCCTTTAAAAAAGCTATGTTCAATTTCATAAAAAAATAATAATCACGAGTGTGTGTGTGCGCGTCATTGAACTAGGGCCAGGTGACCGAAGTGTCTCGGGCGTACAATCGAAGGAGGTGCCCCGGCCTGGGCATGTCCTGTTGCACCTCCATCTGTCTTTTTCTTCATCCTAATCTCAGCTCTACACCTATTGTGTGTACGTGTGGGGTGGGTGTGCACTTTTAAATTATTTCATCAGGGTGAGATTACTGGTCTCACGGTGGTTTTACCGGTTCAAAGTCCATTCAGAGTCCCTTTGCTGTTGATATTAAGTACTGGAATGTTTCTTGGAAGGAGTCCATTGAAGGTGTTTTTAAAGCATAATTTTGATACGCGCATAATGACATTTTACAAAGATTACGGAGGCCATGGGGCAGTTAAAGGACTATGACAATGGTATATTCCAACTACAGAAATTCCACAGGTCTGACGCCTCATTTGGGTGACTGGGTCAGAACACTCTGTTTTTTAGAGAGTTATGAGTTCTAGAAACCATCTTGGAAACTGCAACAAAGCCCTTCATCACGAGACCAAGTCCCTAACAATGACCCCTCTGTGTATACCAACCTGATCACTTAAGGTGCATTATTTTAAAAAAACACTACCACTTGCACAGCAGCCCCTGTGTCACCAGGGGTCTTCTGAATGAAGAGCACTGGGCTACTGCTGTTTTACCAGAAGCCAAGTTCCCAGCTTCAGGGTTCAAGTAAAATTCTATTATTTGGGGACAAATAGTATCAGAATTCGCCTACTAACAAGAGTTTTTGTAAAAATCAAATGGAAAAATATCCGGTTGTGTATAAAATTTTCCTAAAGGGCACTTTTTAGAAACCACTAAGTGGAAAATCACCAGAATGGAGTTTCAGGAGGTCTGGTTCCTGAGTCACTACTAGGCAAGTGTAGTTCTCAAAGTTGCATGGTTAGGTGAAAGATTTGAGAGTGATGGAGCAGAAAGAGCAGGTTTTGGGCAGGGTAGGGCATTGTGGATGGAGATGGTTGGAAGGAAACCAAAATTATTTTTCAAAGCTCTTCCAGGAGTTTTCCTTTTGGCGACTTTGGAAAATAATGTATCTTCTTAAGGCGGAATGGAAAGAAGTCTTACCTGCCAATTAGGGCTGGTCGATTTATTATTTGACACTTCCTCATTTATGCGAATCTACAATATTAAAGCTAACTTTTCTTTTGTGGCTTTCTGCCCATCCACTCTTCTAGAGTTTTGTTAAATTGCCAGATTGAAACTTGCTGCTTTGAGAGAGTCTCACTTTCTCAAGATTGACTAATCTTCCGTGTGCCCTAGATCAAGTTCATCAAGGCTTCCTAACCTGCAGCAATACTGCCTTTTGCAGAAAGGCTTGCTGAACCAAACCCAGTGTGTGTGTATACAGCTCGCGCCTAAGGTCGGGCTGTGAAGGTAGCCCTAGGAGCTACATACACACTGGGCAAACCCAAATCTCCAGAACGTGTTCTGCAACAAAATTGCGCGCCATTTCTCTTACAGGCACATTCCCTATGAGCAAAGTGCGCTAAAATGTTCCTACAGTCGATCTGATTTGTACAAATTAACAACAGGTCATTTGTCAAATTCCTGAAGAGCGTGAAACTGGGCATGGACAACAAAGCTATCTCCCTCCCCCCTCTAATAAAAACAAAAACGAACAAACAAAAACCCCTCCTTCCTAGGCTGCTGTGCTTATTTGTAGGGTGTCTGTTACTTTTGTTTGTTACAGTCGCGTTTCCGAGCGCCACTGCCAATTGGCGATGTCTCCTAAACAGTGTGGGGTGGGGGTAGCTATCCCAGCGTTAAGATTCCGGCCCCGCTAGGACCTAGTGGAAGAAACGTCTCAGCTGCTCCTGAGCGGGGTTGGAGCGGGCTAGCCAATCAGAAGCCGCCTTTGCACAGCCAGCCGCCAATCGTATCCGCCCTTGCTGTGTCGGGCACGGGTTATTTAAGGGTGCACGCTGGCACCAAGCAGTCGTGGTCTTGGGAGTCTGGTCTGTAGATCGTCGTTGCAGTCATGGCTAACCACATCGTGCTCTACAACGGTGCCAAAATGCCCACGGTGGGCCTGGGAACCTGGAAGGTAGGTTTGGCGGAGATAGCGCCCTGCTGCTCTCTTCGGCTTTGCACAGTTTGGGGCGGGGAGGGACCTGGAGTGACCCTCCGCCTGGACGTCCGTACTCCATGGAGCCACACTTGGGCATTCCTGGCCGAGGACTGGCTCAGGTCGGCCTTGCGGGTTCCTGGGCGCCAAGGTGGGCCAGGCAGGGGAGGTTGGTGGGGGCGGGGGTGGTTAGGGTTTGGGAGGGTCTTTGGAGGCCCGCGGGAGGCCCCGGGAAGGCCGACTCTGTATACAGTTGTTGGGTTTGGTCCCCAGGCCACGCTTTGAGTCCTTTCCCAACTGGAAAAAGAGACCGAAGGCTAGGTGGGCTTTCCGGACCCTCACTGCTCTGGCCCTGGGGTTGGAGAGCCGGAGATGGATCTGGAAGACCAGGGGCCATTGTGCACTGGCGTTCACATCCTAAGGGCATTTGTGGTGTAGCTTGTTTTTCTCCCAAATAGTTTGTTCTTAATCGGTTCCGTTTTTCTCTCTAAGGGAATTAAGCGTCTAAAGGTAAGCCTGGAGACTGCAGGTAATTAAATTAGGTGGCTCGAGTTTGCCCAGAACGCATCCATTTCCACGTCCCCAGACGCACAGCGCTGAGCTAAACCCTTTGGCTGGGCGTGTCACTTTGGGGGTGTCGTGGGAACTCCACAGAGAATCTGTGCCCTGGCGGTTACCGCCCGCCCATGGAAAACTGTTAGCAGGCATCAGTATTCAAACTGGCTCCAGAAACCTTATCACCACCTAAATCTCTTAACTCACAGTTTCCCCAAGAAGTGGTGAGGAATAAAATGGGTAGTCTGATTATGTGAAAATTAGGGGGCACAGAAGGTGGTTATTATGGGCCCAGGGTGAAAACCCAATATTTTTAAGCCACTTGTAAGGTCAGTTCAGGTATTGTATACTACGGCCCACAGGTGTGACCCAGGTTTTCCCATGAGCTTTGACTGTGGGCCTGGGCATTGGTGTTTATTTACAAACGGGGAGCAGGGAAAGGGGGAGACAGGATTGACCTGCACCCCTGCACGGGTTTGAAATAGAACAGAGAGGGTGGTGCTTACTCTACCCTAAAACCTGCAGTCGAAAGTGGGTGAATACAAAGTGAATAAGAAAAGGATCCTAGAGTTGCCTCATGTGGAAAATATTTCTTGGCCAAAGTGGTTGGAATGTTAGTTATTCTGTGTTGCCTTCAAAACGTTGAATGGTGGCCCTCAGGGTGTAATTGGATTATGGCCATGACACTGACTTACAGTCCATCAGTGGCAGATTATTCTCTTGGAATGGATGTGGAAAGACGTTTTCTTGGCAATACCAACATACAGTTTCTATCAGAATGCTGTAGCCCATAGACACATTCACGGAAATGTAACCAAAGCTCCACGGGACAATCCTTAGCCTTCCCAGGTGGGGTGCTTTCCAAAATATTTTTGGAAAGCAGGGTCTTGACCTTAGGCCCCTCATTTGAAAATCACTACTGTCGGGTAAACAAGGAGCAAAAGTTGGTTAAAGAGGGCTTTTCATCATCCACCTGAGCACTTAACACCCTGTAAAGCTGTATATTCATTTAAAATAATACAAAATCTGTGTTTAGCTCATTTCTGCAGGTGAAGTTTGTTGAGGGCTTAGGGTAGCTGTCTGCCTTGTTCATTTATATTCCCAGTGCTTCTCACAGTGCTTGGTAAATAGCAGGTACCCAAAGGATAGCTGTTGCATTGAAGGAAAAAAGAAGTAAAATAACTTCAGATTTCAGGGTGGGTGGAGAGATGAGGTCTGTCCTGAATTGTGTGGTGACATGATGAGGGTGGGCTCTGTGAAATAAATGATGTAAGTATGGGCCTCCTTCGCAGATGCTGGACAAGAAACAGGGTGGCCTCAATACCATTCGCGTATCTTCCTGAGGACCTTGGGAGGCTGGGAGTGGCTGCGGCTCCTTGTTCCCCACGAGTCTTTCATGTCCTTGTTGGGACTGTGTTGTGCTGTTTGGACTGCTCTCAGAATCTGAGCTCTTCTGGTTCCAAGGACCAGCCAACTTAAACTGAAGCAGACACACAAAAAAAGAAGTTTGTTTGAAGTGGCGATTCATTGCCTGTAGAGTGGCCTCTGGTGTGCCAGATTCAGGGGTGTGAAGGTGATCCTCACCTGTTCCTGAGTCCCACTTCCCTCCAGCAGCTCCTGGCTCATCTCCTCCCAGCGGAATGAGATGGCGTTGGTGCTGACGTAAGGCCAAAGATTGACTCTCGTGGACCTGGCTTGGATCATGTGTCTGCAATGGTACCAGTCTCTGGCAGACACCAGGCCTGAGAAATGTGCCCATCCTGTGCCTGGTTGGGGGCTCCTAAGGAGCTGGGCTGGCACAGAACAGGGCTCTGCAGAGAAAGTAAGGGTTCCATTAAGTTTGATGACAGCCAAGGGCATGCTGGGCAGTTTCCCCCACCTGGGTCCCTCACTTGTTTTCTTTCTTGGGAAGGGGTGTGCTCTGCCCTCACTGCTCACATCAGCAACAGCTGTGCCCAGTGCTCCACAGAGAGGCCGTGGTAGTTAATGTCTACTGCTTTGCTCTGCTCCTTCATCCATGCAGGGCGGGAAGGCCACAGGTGCAGCTTCCTGGGTCCTCCAGGAAAGAGGAGATTGATTGCCAGATCACCTGAAGTTATTCCTTGGTCTAACACCTGAGTTAGCATTGCCACCCCGCCTTCCTGCTCCCTCCACGGTGGTGAGCAAGCTCGGGGTACTATCAGGTCACGCTCTGATTCCCATGGCTCCCTGTCCTGCCCCCGCTGCCTGTTCCCAACGGCTGACACCCAGAGAGCAGATGTCTGCAGCTGTGGATGGGCCTGGGGAGTTTTCCTTTCCATCCCTTCCTACCCCAGCTCCCCAGAGGAATTCACAGGCCATTGCACACACATTTACTTGTCCCCTCTCTGGTCTGAGCAGGGGGTGGAGCGAGTGTCCGTGCAGTCCATCTGGGTGAAGCTCGGTGGCCACGAAGACACTCCATCCTCCTTGCCAGCCAGCTCCCCACACCTGTGCTGGTCACTCAGGGTTTGGGCACAGCCAGCCAGCTTCTTTGTCACTGTGACTACAAGCCATATGGTGCTCTTCCCAGTTTCTGGTGGATTGAGAACTGACACCAGGTCTTTGAATCTGTATCAGTAGTACTCTTGACTTTGTGATAATCTCCCAGAACTGCTTTTAAAACCAAAGGATTCCCGACACCTACATCCATGCACACAGAGAGAGAAAGGAAAGCGCAGGCGTTGACTGAACTGAAACCAAGTGGGAACTGGGTAAACATTTACAGCGGTTTTTGAAATAGTTTGGGCTGTTGGAAGGATATGGTTTCCCTTATTGTCTTGGGACCCTAATAGATTCAGATAGTGGGTTTTTTTTTTTTTATGCAGTGCTTTGTAAATCAACAGATGTGAAAAACAAGGAAGTGAATGTCTTTGCACTTTTTAAGGTGATCTGTGCTGCCTTTAAGTCGTCAGGTGACTCTAAACTGAATCAGTGTGGCATTTCATCCCCTCCTGCCTGAGGGCAAAATGCTAGACTGCCTCAGAAGCCAGCTGAGCAGCCCGTGCTTCAGTGAGGGCACCAGGCTCCTGTGCCCTCCTTCCTGAGGTTTTAACCCCATGCCTTCTGTTGCCTTTCAGTCTCCCCCAGGCAAAGTGATGGAAGCCGTGAAGGCGGCGATCAGCCTTGGGTACCGCCACATTGACTGCGCCCACGTGTACCAGAACGAGAATGAGGTGGGCCTGGCCATCCAAGAGAAGATCAAGGAGCAGGTGGTGAAGCGTGAGGACCTCTTCATCGTCAGCAAGGTGCGGCCCTCGAGAGCCTGGGGTGCAGGGTTCTCGTTCACGGTTGTTCATTGGCGGCATCAGCGTAGGAGCCGAGACCGTACTCTCTCTGGGGCCTCTTCATATAACTGTAGTTATCACTGCTGGCTGGAGGCCGCCGGGTGGGTGCACCAGGGCACACCCGTCCGTGCCTGTCTGTTGGATGGTCGTTCCCCCCGACCCCTTGTAGAGCCCCTTGCTGAAGAGGCTGAGGGCAGGGGTTGGGTTGGTGCTCTCTTTCCAGGACTGACCTTGAGGGTGGGACTTGGTTCCCATCTAAGAGTAGATCACCACTGCTGGCCACCACCTTTTACCTGGAGGCTGTTGGTGCCCAGAGGACACCTGGCGGGAGCGTCCCTCGGGGAAAACAGCCCTGAGAACTCATGTGCAGGACCCAGGGCTGGTGCTGGCCTGTCTGTTCAATTTTATGCCTTTAGTTTGGTCCTTCCGAGAGGTATCTTTGACCTGATTATCCCACATTCATTCCTTTGGGAAGTTAGGGCCCCCACTGTGAGGTGGCATCTCCTTCAGCACCATGTCCAGCATCACGGTGACATGGGTGGGTGGTGAGAGGAAAAGGCGTCCTCTGGCTTCAGGGCGTCTGGCTCCCAGCGGGGAAACAGCTTCCTGCGTGGCAGTGATAAGATGTGTTCTCTCGCTGGCTTCAGCTGTGGTCCACGTACCACGAGAAAAACTTAGTGAAGGGGGCCTGCAAGAAGACACTCAGCGACCTGAAGCTGGACTACCTGGACCTCTACCTTATTCACTGGCCCATCAGTTTAAAGGTACGGGGCGCAGGGCTTGGGTGTGTCGCCTGGGGCACGTAGGGCCCTCTTTGCTGGTGGGTGACGAGTGGGCACACGCTCTGTGTGGTGTTACTACTCGCGGCGCAGTCCCCAGGCCAGCAGCGGGGGCCTTGGCACACCCTGCCCCAGCTTCTGAGTCCAAACCCCAGTGACTCGGGTGCACACACTAGAGTTTGAGGAGCCCTGCACTGGGTCAGCTGGTGAGTGCACAACCTTGGGACGGCAAACGTGGCTCCGGTGACACTTCTGCCCTTGGCCATGGGCATTGGCAGTCATCCACACTCTGCCCAGAGGCACGCACACTCATACACACTCCTGCCCTGCACCTGTGTGTGCATGTGCGTGCGTGCATGCGTGTGTTCCCTCGTTCCACACGCGTGCCGCATCCTGCCGAGGCCTGGTGCACACTTGCAGGCAGTGTCCCTCTGCACTGAAGGAATCTCCCGTCACTATGTCCTTTGCTTTCATTCCAGTTGCGGGCTCAGTATTCTGCTTCGTCAGCTGGGTGGGAAGTGTGAGTTTGACCCTACGGTTCTGTCTCGTCGTGCTGTGTGGTATCAGGGCCTGACCTTCATCTTTTGTGTTTTATGAGAAGCCCGTGAGGCTCGGCGAGGCGATGGCCCTGTAGGCTCATGACCCAGCCAGGACGTGGGCCCCGCGAGTCCTGGCCTCGAGTCCTTCCTGTGTCCACACACTGCCGTCTGTGGCGGGTTTGTCTCGCCAGCCCAGAATGAGCATTTCCATCTGACACTTAGCGGAGACCCGTCTTTCGGAACAAGTGTGGGGCATCAGCCATGGTCTGCCTGTTCCTTTATCCCACTGACCCAGATTTGCCCTCGATTATTTTCTAAAAACGTAGCCAGCTCTTGTAGTTTTGAGTGTTTTTAAAACGTGGCTTTTAAAGAGGCAGGCCCCCCAGCACAGCTGTGAAGGGCTGTTACTGAGCATTTACATTTGATTGTAATGACAGCCCGGGAGAGACTTTTTCCCGACGGATGCGAAAGGCAACACGATTCCCTCCGACGCCGACTTTTTGGACACGTGGGAGGTAAGGAGTCTGTCCCCAATTTGGCTGTTGTCTTCTTCCCTGCTGGTCTCCGGTGGCCCTTGTGAGGGGGCAGGTGTGAGTTCTGCCGCTTCCTGCACTGGGTTGGTCTGCTACTGTGTTTTGTTTTGTTTTGAATCCTCACCTGAGGACATACTTACTGTTTAGAGACAGGGGAAGGGAGGGAGACAGACATCAGTGTGACAGACAAACATCGATTGGTTGCCTCTTGTATATGCCCTGACCAGGAATTGAACCCACAACCTTTGGGTTTATGGGACGATGCTCCAACCGAGCCACACTGGCCAGGGCTCTGCTGCCCTTCTTGCTCTTCCTGTCAGTGTAAGCCAGCCTGGCATCTGTACTTGTATCTCTGGCTTCTCAAAGTTCTGACATTGGAGAGTAAAGGTGGGGCTGATGCCACAGATGCTCCCGGCCCCGTCCTGTGGGGCACTGGTCAGGTGTGAGCGGGCCCTCCTTTGTCTTTAGGTCATGGAAGAGCTGGTGGACGAAGGGCTGGTGAAAGCTATCGGCATCTCCAACTTCAACCATCTCCAAATCGAAAAGATCTTAAACAAACCTGGCTTAAAATATAAGCCAGCAGTTAACCAGGTAAGCGTCCAGCAGGGAAGCTGGTGGGCACTCCCTGATTCTGCCTGGCACTTCCTGTTCACATCCCCCAGGGGGTAGCCAGGGGCCAGGCCCGGGGCACTGGCGGTGTCCTCAGTCGGGATTCAGCAGGACAGCGGCATATCTGGGAGCTCAGCTTGTGGAAGAGGAGGGTTTGAGCCTGGCTCTTGAGGGCTTGGGTCTCACAGCAACCGGCAGAGGTTGAGACCCTCAGACCTGTCATGGGTAAAAAGTGGCCAAATCAGAAAAATCCCTGAGGCCAGACCAGTTCATGGGTACCAGGGTTATTCTTGCTTATGTCAAGGACACTAGCTGTGGGAACGTAGCCGTCATCACGGCTTATCTGGGAGATGGGACGCTGGTCACACAGGGTTTCCTGTCTGGGAGGGGGCTGGGACGTGGCTCAGGGAGCTCTGCTCTGTGCGCCATCGTCACCTGTGCCCTGAGCTGCAGCAGCCTCCCGTTTGCACTTGCAGATCGAGTGCCACCCGTACCTCACTCAGGAGAAGCTCATCCAGTACTGCAAGTCCAAAGGCATCGTGGTGACCGCCTACAGTCCCCTGGGCTCTCCTGACCGGCCCTGGTGAGTTGCTGCGGACCGCGCCCTCTGTCAGTTGGGAAAGATTAGAAATGGCCAAAGAGAAGAAAACTTCAGTGTCAAGGAAAGTGGCTCCGGGGCTAATTTGCAGACCTTCCCACGAGCCTCGTTGTTGGGTTTCCTGGTTGGCATTGCTGGTAGGAAGAGGCCCGCTCTTTTCCCAAAGGGTCGGGGGTTCACAACCAAGTTTTGAATCTGGAGGAGGTGGGCGGGCTGCCCTCCGAGGTGGATGGAGTTAAGGTTGGGGCACTGGCTCTTTTGAGTGGCTGCGCCGATGCTTGTTCACACAGGCCCTCTTTCTGCCTCCAGGGCCAAGCCTGAGGACCCTTCCCTGTTGGCGGATCCCAGGATCAAAGCCATAGCTGACAAGTACAATAAAACCACAGCCCAGGTACGGCCACTACCAGGCGCTTCCGACTGTCCCCATAACTGCATTCATGGTAGTCCCAGTGAGCTGAGCCGGGAGAGGGAGGTGACCGAACCCTGTCAAGCCTTCCTGGAAGTGTGGCCTGGGGTCCTGGGGTGTGTAGTAGATAAGACACCAAGTGGGGACTTAAAATATCGTCGTGTTGCCTGGGAATAACACTGCCTGCCCGCCACCCTCCCAGACCGCTGCGAGGGGCAGCCACTGTTCATAGGTGAAGGCACGCGTCTCCGTGTCCCTAGCAACATTGTCAGCTGCACAGACGTGCTGCCGCCTTCCCTAGCGGCAGAAGGAGTTCCTGGTCCGTGGGCAGGATGCGTGGGACACACGAACTGCGGCGTGGCGTGGCGTGGCGGCGGGGAGCAGGGCTCCGGGGTCAGACCTCGAGTGGCACCCTCCCTCCCTGCCGCTGGGCAGGAGCCTGACGTCGCTGAGCCTTGCCTTTCTCACGGGAAGTTCTGGAACTTCCCTCTTCCGGTTACGGAGGCAGGAGGTTAAGTGGGGTGATGGCATAGTTCTTGGTGGGCTCACACCCTTGGCACATCTGCTCACAGGTTCTGATCCGGTTCCCCATACAGAGGAACTTGGTTGTGATCCCCAAGTCGGTGACCCCTGAACGCATTGCTGAGAACTTCCAGGTGAGGTACCGGCTGGCTGCCCTGGTTTTGCTCAGTGGAGAAGGGTGGGGGTGGGTGGGTAGGGTGCTTGCTTCCGAGGGTCTCGTCCTGTCTCTGCCGTGTCGTGCGGGGCCCCCACCCTCTGCCCCGTCTCGGTGAGGCAGCCACCCTCAGCAGGCTGCAGTGAGCACGCCCTGGACCTGGGACCGTGGCTCCTCCTGGGTGGGCCCCATACCTCAGTTTACCCCTGTGCATGCACACTCTGCTGAGGCGACTCAGTGCCCTGTGAAAAGTGTGCGAATGACCCTGGGTTTACAAACAGGACTTGGTTAGGTACCTCAGTTTCCCCAGTGTAAAATAACAGTTTCAAGGGTTGCCATGCAGATTAAAACCCTACATCACAGGGCTTCACAGACCGTGCTTGGCGCCCTGGTAAGCGCCCAGGAGTGCTGCTGATGAGCGTGTGGCCCGCGGGGTCCCTACAGGCCATTCCTGCCCACCCTTCCCCGCACAGTGGGCAGAGCAGCATGGCTGCTGGCAGGGCACCCAGAGGTGTCCACGCGGGCCCTGTGGGCACCCCCCAAGCAGATCGGCCGGCCTGGCATCACCCCCTCCCCGCCCCTCACACTGCTGGCACGGGTCTGGGTGGGCAGAGCTGCTCCGGGACGGGCCCGCGTCTGGGCTTCCCCGAGCACAGCAGCTCCACCACGGCCGCACAGTCCTCACCCAGGCTTTGGTCTCTGGGAGCTGTTCGCACAGTGAGCAGCTGGTTTTGCAAGTTCACTGGCCCCAGGCTGTGCTGTGGCCCATGCCATTGGTCACCTGGGAGACTGGGGGCGGGGTCTGGGGAGGGGAGAGGAGCTTGTTGGCAGTAGGGGAGAATTTTCTCCTCTCAGATGTTCCAGCTGTTGGAGGTAAAGTAAAATAGTGACTACTATGGGAAACACACTTTGCTGGAGACAGATTCTTTTGTTTCATATGTGTTATTCTTTCAAGGCATTAGGAAGGAGTAATTTTGAAATGACTAATGTCATAGAGCTAACATTTTATTTCTACTACTTCATGTGTGGTCCTTGCACAGTTGTGCACAGTTGTAATCACAGAGTCTATAGCAGGCTTTCTTCTTGCACGTTCTGTGATCCTCCCGGATGCTGAGGGCGCTGTGTGTGGCCGGCCCTCCCGGTCTCTCGGGGTGCCACTCCGGGTCTGCCCGCTGGCCTCTGTGCTGGCCACATCTCCCCTGCGACCTGGTCTTCACATAGGTGGTCCTTCCCACTACACCACCTCACTCTCACTGTCCAAACCTTAGTTGGCGTCTGGGGCCCACCTCAAACCCTTTGGCTGCAGCCTTTGGCCCCCCAACTGGGCTTTCCTCTGGACCCTCAGGGCGCCCCTCAAGCTCTGTGTGGGACGGCTGTGGTGTTCCCTCTGCTTCCTTGTAAACTGAGGCAAAGACATGTTCTACCCGTTCCTTTGTTCCCTGGTGCTGCGCATGACAGAAGTGCCCGTAATGGTCTTGGAACGAACTAAATGGAGTAAGAAGTACGATTTTGCTGGGAGGTTCTGGAGGGGAAGGACTATTTCCAGTGCCTCAAGGGGCACCGAGCCGAAACCTGGGCCTCCTCTGGGCGCTCGCCACACTGTCTCTGAGTTCAGTCTCTGTCCCCTCCCCACTCAGGCAGCCTCTTGGTGGCGGCCGCACAGAGCTGCTGGGTGCCCTGTGTTTGCACTTAGTGCTTATTGTACGGCTTTTCTTCCCAGGTCTTCGACTTCGAGCTGAGCAGCGAGGACGTGGCCACCATACTCAGCTTCAACAGGAACTGGAGGGTCTGTAGCTTGGAGAGGTGAGTGGGCCCGAGGCGGACGAACATCAGGTGCCGCAGAGTGAAGGCCTAAGTCCCGAAGGCCTTGGGCGCAAGGCCTGGGAGGCAGCTGCAGTGGGCTCTCCGGGACTGGCCTGTGCACGTCGGACGCCACCTTCCCGAGTGCCCAGCACTGCGCCCAGGACGCCCAGGACAGCAAGACACGATTCCTGCCTCCCAGTAGCTCAGCCTAGCAGGCCGCGCCGGAGGGCGTGTTACTACCTTAACATTAAGTGTGTGGTAACAACGTGAGAGATGTTAGGAGCCTGTGACCGTGGCAGAGAAAGTGCTCCGAGTACCCAGAGAAAGAGGGCACCGCCATCTGCAGAAGTCTCCTGGTATTGGCAGGAGCTGAAGGGGACCCGGTGGAGTTGATCAAAGTAACACAGGGGAGGGGACAGGCTGGGCAGTGACCTGGGGCCGGAGAGCTGCTGGCGTCCCGCCGCAGTCCACAGCCCCCTCTGGCGGGGCAGGCCAGCGGGCCCCTGTTGGGGACGTAATGGCAATAATGATGGACAAACTGGCTAGTCAGAGTGTGAGGGGCCCAGGGCGAACCCAGGTTGGGGCACTTGACTCTTAATTTTTTTTAATTTCCTTTTTTCATTTTTAGAGAGAGGGGAGGGGAAGGAGAAAGGAGGAGAAACATCAGTGTGTGGTTGCCTCTCACATGGCCCCCACTGGGGACCAGGCATGTGCCCTGACTGGGAATCGAAACCTTGACCCTTTTGTTCACAGCCCACGCTCAATCCACTGAGCTACATCAGCCAGGGCAGGGGCACTTGACTCTTACCCGAAAACTCAGAACCTTGCAAAAGTTCCCCATGGTCTGTCCCACCTCCCCCCGTCTTTTTTTTTTTTTTTTTTTGCATCTCATCAAACCAGAGGTATATAAATACCACACACCATTAACAACCGGGGCTGAGTACCTCTGCCAAACAGGTAATGTGTATGTGTGCGTCCAGTTCCAAAAAGCTTCCTGGTGACCCGGAAATGTTGCAGACAGCCTCTCCCCACCCACTGAAGCCCCAAACAGGCCACCAAACACCGGCACCCCACAGAATCATGTGACAGTGGTTTCCAGAACCGCGCTGGAGAGCAGGGGACGTCTACCCAGAAAGGGCTCAGTGAGAAACCCCCATAGTCTGCCAGCCCCAGGAGCTTCAGTAATCATGTGAGCAGTGGAAAGGGAACTGAATGCATGACGGACAGATTCTCCAAGGAGAGCGGATGTGACTCAGCAGAAGATTCACTTCTCTCCCTCGCCCATTAGATCCAAAATCGGTTTCAATGTCTAAAGGCCTAATATCAGTAACACACACGGGGACATCAGAGTGGGCCCTGGTTTGGGGCTGCCAGCAATAAACTCTGTGTGTGGCCTCTTGAATCTGAGGCCCTGGTGTGACAGACAGCAACCTGCTCACACCTGAGCACGTTCACACCTGACGACGGGAGTTATCATCCAAGAGGTGGTGGTGAACACCACTGGCGGCTTAAACTCTGAGCGGGACAGAGAGAGCCCAGAGGCTGGGAAGAGAAAGCTAGCGCCCACCCTGTCTCAGGAAGCGTTCACGTTTTGCTTAGACGAGTAGCTAACGACTAAGGAGACAGAGCAGAAACCGGCAGAGACAGTAGATGATAAAAAACAGAGGGGCTTCTTGTCTCCCCTAGAATATGGGATGTTTCTTCCCGAAAGCAGAGAATGAGCCTTGAACTTTAGCTGCGGCACAGGCAGGAGAGGAAAATCAAGGGCCTGCCTTATCACCTGCCTCAGGTTCCAACTACCAGTCAGAAGGAACACAAGGAACCAGCGAAGGTGCCGCAGGAGAGCCCGTGGGTGGCTCTGCCAGTCAGAGGGGCCGAGTGACTCTCGGAGTCCCGTGGTGTGTCCGTGCCAGAACAGGGGTGATCTCGGGCCCGAGCACCATGCTTCCTACGGAGCCCCTTTCGTTACAGTCATTATCAGAGTCACGGGCGTGTTGTTCCGTGAGGGCGGGACAGGAGCCACCCAGGACCCTTTGGTGTTCATCTACAATAAAATTTAGAAATTGAACGCTAAAATACGCGGTTACTGCAGGTCAGGCCAGCCATGCACCTGGCCCGGGGTGAGAAGATACTGGAGCAGATGCCTTGGCATCTTCCCCAGGGCCGGGTGCAGTTCAACTGACACAGGATGCAGTGTTTCTGGCTGCTCATGTACAAGAACACAAGTAAAAACAGCCGAGAGAGCCAGACTTTGTTTTCCTACCTGCAATGAGCCATTCACCATTTCTTTTTTGTCATGTATTACCATTGCAATCTCTCGAAAAGCTAATGTGTTCCTTTTTTCCCCTGACAGCTGTGCCTCCCACAAGAACTACCCGTTCCACGAAGAGTTTTGAAGCTGTGGGGGCCTGCTCTTCCCCAGCCACCTGCAGCCGTCCCTCCTTCCTGTGCATAGATAGTGCTGCCGGTGGCCGTTGGCAGCCAGGCAGTCACCTGCAGACAAACCAGCAAGGGCCTGGCCGGCCTGGCCTTGGCTCCGAAGAACAGTTCGAGTAGAGTCTCTTTGGGTTTCCTTTGCCTTTTTTGTTCTGCGAGGAAGTACAACCTCGATCTCCTTTCCGAAGCTGAATCCACAAAGTGAAAACTAGTGCCACTGACAGTCGGGTCTCGGCTGCTTGGTACAGGTCCCCTTTCAGCCAGCCTTTTCTTTGCTCAAATAACAAGTACTTATGTGAGCCTGATGCTGTTGGTTTGGTTTGGCATTTGTTAAGAAATGACTCATCACCTTGTCTTCCACTTGACCTTCATCCTATTTTCCCTCACAAAGCAGCCCATTTGACTCTGCAGCTCCAGGGAGACTCGGCACACTTCCTTTTGTCGGTGGAGGAGTGGGGGCCCTTTCAGCCTGTATTTTGCCCATTTAGCTTCAGGGGGCCTGGGTCTCATCTGGCTGCATGTTGGAGTCGGTGGGGGAACTGCAAATGCTTGCAATATCTGGACTTCATTGGGCGCCTGGAGATGGTCCCATTAGTCCAGGAGGGAGGTAGCCCGGACGTCTTGAGTCCACACGGCCCCTGGGGGTTCTAATGTGCAGCCAAATGAGAGCCACCTCTCTGGGGCCGAGCCAGGTTGTGAACCGGTTTGTCATTTCCCAAGGGACTTAATCGTCCCTCCTTCCTGTGAAAGCCCAGGTCCGGCTGGCAAGGCAGCACTGCTCATGAGGAACTGCTGTCCTGAGCTCTCAGTCGAGACTAGAGGGAAGGAGGACAACAGTGTTTGGCGTGTCTCAGCTCAGTGCCACACAAAATTCCCTCGACCAGGCACCTTAAACAACACGTGGCTTTCTCACCGCTCCGGACACTGGAAGTCAGCTCAGTCGGGCACAGCGAGGGCCCACTTGCTGGCTTGTAGACGGCCGGCTTCCCACTCTGTCCACGTGACAGAGAAGGATGGATGCTCTCTCTAGGGTGACCAAAGTAAAGTTCCCCCTCTATTTTATTTTAGCTTTTTTTACTTTTATAAATGCTGTTGCTTTTATTAATATTTTACCCAAAGTAAAACTGACAACGGCCAGGAAAGGGATGGGATAGAAAGGTGGTGACTTCAAATTTCATAGACAAGCTGCTTTGTACCCGCCTTTTTCAGATGGCCATGGCCTCTAATTAGTGGGTGGCCTTAACTGCTTGGCAGCTTATCCAAATGTGAGAAGTGGTTGAACGACAGTGGCTGCTAGCCTCACCCAGGGGTGACGGCACCAGGCCTCTGAGTGGCCTGGAGCCAGGTGGGGGGCCCAGAGCCCCACCCGCTCAGCCTGGCCACCCTGGGCTTCTTTTCCTGGCACCTGCTGGTCTTGGTGGTCCTGTCTGCCCTGCTGGAGAAGCAGGTCCCAAATTAACCCAAGTTAAACTGCAAAACCGCCTCATTCACCCTGCAAATCATCCAGAGCAGGCTGTTGCTTTATTGTGTCGGGTCATGTTCACGGCGACCTAGTCCCCACGCTTTTTGCCTCAGTCAAGAGTTGGCTTAAACACACTTAGGGGAACTTGGAGTAGTCCCTACTAAGTTTTCAAATCAGCTGCTTGCCTTTTAGATCCCTGAGTAGAAACACATCAAAACAAGACTGGAAAAGTCAGCCAGGAGCACCCACAAGATCAAAGGCCCTGCACCAGCCCTTCCTGCTCTCCAGCAGAGACCGAGATGGTATCTAGGAACGTGTCCTTGACAAAGAGCCTGGCCTGGGTTTGGGGAGGAGGAAATCAAGGCTTGTCACAAAGCACTTGTTCTGTATTGAAGATAAAAGAGGACCGTGGGTGGCGGGTGGGGGCCGGTGGGGCCAGCCACACGCCACAGCCCACAGTGGATCCGAGGCGGGAGCAGATGCCAGGGGGTGGAGCCCGTGCTTCCTGTAGCCAGCCCCTGCCTCTCTCCCTCCCCTTTGTGGGAATAAAACCCTTGCACTTTCTGGGGCAGATTCTGGTTCAGCCTCATGGGTCAAGTGGAGTCACCGTGATGAAGTGAAATACCAAACACATCCATGAAACAGCAGGAATCGCACCAGAACACAGTTCAGCCAAAGGGAATCGTTAGTAAGACCAACTGAAAGCTCAACTACTGAATCGCAGGGGCAACAAAACCTGTCCTTGGAAGACCTGAGTGGTGCCGCCATGGACATGGTTCACACGGCAGGTTCTAGGGTCCATGTCACAGGTTTCTCAGGGCCGAGTCTTCAATGTTTTGGGGCGGTGCCCGTGGCAGTGGCTAATGGAAGCAGTCATTCCAGAGCCGTGGGTGGTACCCAGCCAGAAGCAGGACCCAGGCAGCCCTCCTAGAAGGACTTGAGGGACTGTCTTTGGAAGGTCATGGCTGTCAGGGATCCAGTGCCAGGTCTCACCTAGTCCTTCATCTTTGGAAGGCGTTTCCTAGCTGTGCTCCAAGGAAGATCTTGGTCTGCAGGATCCTGAGGGGGAGCCTTGCACTCTGTCCCTAGAGTTCGGCTTCTCACGTCCTCCAGCCCACCTTCCAGCTCAGCCAGAGGATGCGCCAGTATCTTTGCCTTGTTCCCAGAGCCTAGAGCAGCCCCTGGGCACAGACTAGGCTTCTGATGTCAGTTGGATGAATAGCGAGTGAATGAATGAAGAGCTTTTCTTAGAATGACCAGTAAAATTTCCTAGTGTGAAATTGATGTACTTCAGCTCCAAAGGGGCTGCTCAGTTCTGATTGGTGGCCTAAAATAAATGAAAGGATGGAAAAGGGCGGGGCAGCTATAGACAGACGGGGTCTTTGTCACAGCTCTACTCTTCCTGATCATGACCTTAGGAAATACTTAACGTGCCAACCTTCATTTCCTCAATCTCTAAAATGCCACCGCCTCACAGTCACAGAGATTAAATGAGATCATAAATGGAAACCTTTATCCCAAGCCTTGCACACGGCCCTCTGTAGGTGCTGTTACTGCTGGTACTGTCCCTATCATTATTGTTACAACCAAACGTGGGCCACAGAACAAACCCATCTATTTGCAGAGGATGGCCCCGGGGGAGCTACGCCCAGACGGGGCTCTTTCCCCTGTAGAAACAGTGCTTTCTCCACAGCCTGAACCAACCACATTGCACAGGAAGGGCAGCTCCTGATGCATCTGTCCATGAGCAGCACCCTGTACGCTTTTGTTTACCATCTTGAGAATTGGGTTCTGTGGCACAAGATTGAGCCCTGAAGACAGTACTACCCATGTGTTTGTAAGGTGGTTTACTTTTCGTACTGATAGATGAACCTGTAGAGTATTAAGAGGTCATTGAGTCCCATGTTTCTCTAATTCAATGTTTTCCAACTCCCCTCAAAGCAAATGCTGTGCAGACCCTCGATCTACACGCCAGGTGGAGACAGGGCTGCAGTGGCTTTAGTGGGGGAGGAATCTCGGAACCAAGCCCCACACCCAGCTCCCCCGCCACAGGGGCCCTGCGCACGGTTTCAAGGCCTTGGGATCCAGCCCTTTGTTGTTTGTTTACTTGTAAAAAATATAAATATTTCTTTTACACACTTGCTAGAGTACAGGAATTCCGGAGTGGCTTAGCTGGGTGGTTCTGGATGGGGTCTCCCATGAGGTGACAGTATGTGTGACACTTGGAATTGTCACACAAAGGCTGGCTTGGGCAGAGGACTTGGTTCCAAGATGGCGCACTCCATCTCGGGCCTCAGTTCCTCACTGTATGTACCTGTTGTAAAGCTGCTGGCGTGTTCACGACACGGGGCCTGATTCTCCCTGAGCGAGTGATGCAGGTCGCAAAGCGGAAGCCACAATGTTTCCATCTCCAACCTCAGAAATCACCCTCACTTCCACCCAAGATCAGTCCTACTCTCCGGGGTGGAGGGACACTGTGGAGGCTGGTGAGCACAGTTTGCAAAGATATAACTGCACGGTGTTTAGAAAGCATCTCAGTAGTAAATGCAAATGATATTTCAAAAGGATACATGTTTAGGTTGGCATGCCCAGCCAAGCGGCCCTTTAATTTTACAACAACAAAAACTCTGAGGACCAGAGAGGTGAAGTGACCAGCCAAAGCTCACAGAGCAATTTAGGTAGAAATTTAAGGTCTCTGGATTCTAGTTGATGACATTACATCATAATATTCTTAGCGATGACATTGCATTTTAATAAAAATTAGAGTGGCTTACGCATGTAGACTACCTTATGACCAGGTGACCGAGGTTAAGTCGAGAACAATGAGTCAGACCTGTCGTGGTGAGAAGGGCCATTCACCTCTACGATCTTCCCCAGAGCCCAGTCGAATCATGAGGACGTATCAGAGAAATCTGATGCAGTCAAAGGACTCGCTACAAAACACCTGACCAGTATCAGTATTCAAAATGTGGATGTTACCAAACACGTCAAAAGCCTGAGAAGCCATAACAGCCAGGAGGAGCCTAATGGCCTAGCAGCCAGGGAGACCCAACGGCTGCGTGGGTGGGCTCTGGGTTCAGGAAAAGGGGCATTGGGGAAAACTAAGGACACTGGGGTAGTCTAGACTTTATTTATTTTTTTATTTTTAAATATTTTATTTATTTTTAGAGAGGGGAAGGTAGGGAGAAAGGGGGAGAGAAACATCACTGTGTAGTTGCCTCTCGTGCACCCCCCACTGGGGACCTGTTGCAACCCAGGCATGAGCCCTGACTGGGAATTGAACTGGCGACCCTTTTGGTTCGCAGCCTGAGCTCAGTGCACTGAGCTACACCAGCCAGGGTATTTTTTTTTATGAGAGTTTATTTGAGCCAAACTGACAAAAAGATGTCAGTGAGCAAGCTCTCAAATGCTCCCTGGACTAGGCTGGACTTGATAGTAGCAATAATTTACAGTATTGGTTCACTAATTCTGCCAAATGTTTCATACAAAGGTAATCTGTTACTAATGGAGACTAGGTGTGGAGAATGTTGGAACTCCATACTCTCTTAGAAGTTGTTCCGTAAATCTGAAACTATTTAAAAAATGGAACTTCAAAAATAAAATGCTTGTCAAGCAAAACCTTTATAAACAGTTGGAAAGAACCATTTTTCTAATCAAAATGAACAAGTCTACCTAGATTACTCACTTGCTTTTCAAAGTGTTCACACTTAGATCAGGCAAACAAAATAATTAGCAAAAATAATTAGCAAGGGTACAGATTTGAATGGCATCATCACTAATTCTATTTTCAGAGACTACATATTTCTAAGCACATGTGGGGCATTGATGATAAGCAATGATAGATAGGCCAAAGTGCTTGCCTCAACAAATATCAGTGAATCGATGTCCTTTGGATTATATTCTCTGGCTATGATTAACATATTAACCAAAAAATCAACTAGAAACTGCCCTCTCTTTCACATGCACATTGGAAATTTAAAAAGACAAGCAATCAATTTAAGGGTTATAAAAAAAATAACAGCAAACATTATATGCAGCATTTATTAATGACAGATTATGTCCTAAGTAATATTTTATGAACTTGATATATATGAATGTGTGTGTGTGTGTTTAATCCTCTGGACAACCCTTTGAGGTTGGGCCCATTATCTCGCTCACAGATGAGGAAACTGGGGCACACACAGGCTGAACAACCTGCCCAAGGTCCAGCAGGGGGCGGTGAAGGAGGAGCTGCAGGTGGGCCGCCCAATTCCAGAGTCCAGCACACGTTCTCACAGGCTGCCTCCTACTATAAAGCAGAAAATGCACAAGGTTTGGGAAGCTGGCCAAAGCAGAACTTAGGAGTCTCATCACTTAATAGACTCATATAACCACTAACAAAGCTATACAACTAGCTAAAAATCTTGCCCCCCACACACCAATACCAGACCAAGCTAGCTTTAGGGGGGCATTGCTGTGCGTCACAACCTTCAAGGTACAGACAAAGCCAAACCTGCACCAGCTCTCCCAGAAAACAGAACTCGAGGGGGCGCTTTCAAAATCATCTTCAACAGCCAGCACGATTTTAATACTAAAATCACTGGGCGAGTTCAAGGAAGCAAAATTACAGAGCAGTCCCCCTATTGAACATTTACGCAAAAATCCTAAATGAAATATATTTAGTTACATTCGGTAACGTAGAGAACAGTGACCACTGCGCATTTATCAGAGAAATGCAATGTTGATTTAATATTAGAAGCTCATTAATGCCATCATCCCCCATCTTACGGTTGTAAGTTAAAGGTGTGTGTATGCACTCAAATAGAAATACATTTCATGCAATTTGAAATCGATTTATGATTAAAAAAATACCTTGGCAAACTCAGAATAGCAGGGAACTTTTTTAACCTGCCAAAGGGCATCTCCCTGGTCATCTCCCAAACCTTGCACGGCGTCTGCTGGTGGTGCACAAGCTACATCTGCGCGCTTCTGCGGGAACGAGTTTCTAAGTGGAATGCTGAGAAAAGAAAGGCTAGTCACAGAAAAATGTCTACGGTGGGATTCTACTCGCAATGTGCTTAAAATAGGCCAAACCAACCAGCATGCTTTTAAGGATCCAATCACAGGTTTAAAAACTATAAAGAGCGAGAAAATAACTTATTCAAAAGTGCAGGTTGGCAACAGCAAAACAACAAATAATCTTCTTTTAAAGTGGGCAGAGGGCTTGAACAGGCATATTTCACACAAATAGCTGACAAGTACATTAAAAAACCTGCTCAACATCACTGATCGTCAGGGAAGCCTGACTCAAAGCCACTGTGAGCGACCCATGTTACCTGTTGGAAGGGCCGTTATGAAAAAGACGAGAGTTAAGTGTTATGGAGGATGTGGAGAAAAGGGAAGCCTCGTGCACTGTTGATGGGGATGCAGACTGGTGCAGCCACTGTGGGAAGTAGCATGGAGTTTCCTCGCAAACTTAAAAATAGAGCCAAGACGTGGACCCCAGAAAGGACCTCAGTAGCCACTGATGGGTGAATGGATAAAGAGATTGTGATAATGGAATATTACTCGGCCATCAGAAAGAAGGAAATCTGCCACCCGCAACAACATGGGTGAACCTTGAAGGCACTGGGCTAAGTTCAATGTCAGAGGAAGGCGATTATTATATGATCGCAGTTACATGTGGAATCTGAAAACATTGAATTCGTAGAAACAGAGTTGCAGGGTGGTGGTGATCATGGGCTAAGGAGGGGGAGAGATGAAGGATGTTGACCTTAAACTTCCCATTATAAGATGAATGAGTTCTAGGCATCTAACGTATGGCTCGGTGACTACAGTTAACGACACTGTATTGTATCCTGGACAGTTGCTAAGAAAGTAGAGCTTTAATGTTCTCACCACACCAGCAACTATAAGATGGTAATTACGTGAGGTAAAGGCATGTTCAGCATTTCCCAGTAGAAGTATATACGTGTCTCAGGTCACCCCTTGCACACCTCACATTACACGGGCATTAGTGATGTCTCAGGAAGTTCGGGGAGGTGATGGCTCAGGGAAGAAGCTCACAAAAGTCAGCGCCTGCACACGCGCGCGCGCACACACACACACACACACACACACAGGGTCGGAGGGGCAGGGATTGGGTGGAGGTTAGAGGTCATGCAGGGATATGCTAAAGCCTTCCACGAAACCACTCATCTCTTAAGCTGGATTCTGAGAATACGTGTTACTTGTTTTAGTTCACTCCTTGCAATGCTCTACAGAGGTTTTATGCACCTTTTAAATATACGATCTATTTCATAATAAAAAAATGAACATCCGACGAATAAACAAACGACTTCCTTCGATCCCTACAATAGTCCCGCGAGACTCAGGCATCTCCACTCTCCTCTCACAGAGGACGAGCTGTGATCGGTAAGAGTTCACCAAGGGCCATACATCTCACAGCCGCTCCAAGGCTCCGCCTTTCACTCTGTGACCTTTCCACCGAAACCAATTTTCGTGACTCTTTCGGCTGCTATCTGATCGAAATACAGAACATTTCGAGTGCCCAACGGCATGCTATCAAACGAGAAAAGTCTGGTTTCTTTGAACAGAGCTATCTTTTAAGAATCGACATTCTTGCACAGCGTAGTGAACAGAGCCCACAATACTGTGTGACTCTGGTGCGGGGTGGGCTTGGACTTCTCGGGGGGACACTGTGTGAAGTAAAGTACACATGGCTGTCTACCCAGTAGATGGACGGTGCCCCTGAACTAGCACAAAATAAGGCTGAATGTAAATTGTCAGTGAAAAATTAAAGCTAAACAAATATTAACATTCTCTCCCATGTTCCTTGACTTTCTGCCATGTAGATGACATTCACTAGTGATAAGCAAAGTATGCCAGGGTTGCCGGCCACACATCTTTGTAGTGATACTGGGATATGAGGGAGCTGGTCAGGCCAGGCACCACAGATCTGAGAACACTCAGTGCCTTTTCTCTACCTGTTAGAGAGCTGGGACCCGGGAAGGGAGGGTGAGCTTCAGGGCGCAGGACACAAGTCTGGGAGCCCAGGGTCAAAAGGGGCTGGGAAAGGGGGCATTTATCTCAGGGAGGAGCCCCCAAGGCTCAGCACAGCAGAGAGGGTGAGAGGGCTTGGCGGGGCGCCAGGACGGGCAGGGCAGGAAATGGTTGTGAGCTCCTTGCCACGGGGTAGCTCCGCTCGGCCTGGAGCAGAATGTTCTGCCCAACAGGGACCTGGCCCAGGGGCCATTGTGTGACCCTCTCTCCCTGTCAGCATGAGTCAGCAAGTTTCGACGAGAATGTGGGCTCTCGGAGGTCAAGTGTTCCTGGCTGTCACTGTACAGCAGGAGGCCAGTGACTCTGATAAGACCAGGCAGCCAATTAGTGGAAGAGCCAGGATTAGGTTTTATGTCTCTGGATATTTATCCGGTGTCCTTTTGCTATAGGTCACCTGCCCTGGGCACATCACCTTGGAAGCCCCAACTCATCAGGTGGCAGCCTACTCTGGACTAGAGGCCAGGCCGGATTGCCGAGATAGGAAAACCAGGAGGGTCAAACTGGGGAAGCGCAGATTTCCACACCAGGGATCAGGGCAAGAAAGGGGCCGGTAGGTCTCCTCTCTTCCCAACCTCTGCCCTCCGGCACCAGCCAGAGAAAATTCCTTTTCATCGGCTTTGTTTGTTGGAATTGTGTGTAAGATTTCATGTGTGGAAAGAAAGAGTTCTGAGCCTTAAAAAAAAAAAAAAGGCTCAGAAAAATTAAAATCAATCCATAAAGAACCCAGTGGGATCTCTGGAGGTGCTCTCTCTGCTCATTTTCCAAATGTTAGTACCTTTCGACAAGTGTTTCTGGAGCCTTCGTTATGCATCAGCTTTGTGGAACATGCCAGGGGTGTAGGAGGGTCGGGCCTCGGGGTACAGATCTGCCACCAATTCCTAGGTTAGTTGCTTGGAAGAGTTTTCCCTTAGAAGCAGTTTTACAAATGACACCTCGTCTTATCCATTTCAGGCACAGGGTACCTACCTCCTGTGTAATCGCATCTCATTTGGGGGATGTCCTGGAGAAGAGCACCTGTGATTTGCTAACTTTCTGCCACTATAACAGGGATGATTTCTTTCTATGCCCACGTGGGTAGCTGTAGTCCCAAAGCGTTCCAGATTATTCTGTGCAGGGTCACATAAGGCAATAATTTCATCATGGTCCAGTGCGGAAGGAAAGAACAGGATGTCCTAGTTTGGATGTTCTTAAGTTGGACACAGTTTAAGAAGCAATGCAAATAAACCCTTTAGGCTCCTGGGACTACCTGGAGGGCATGTGATATTTCTGTGAATAAGAAAGCAGGTGAAAGGGCCCTGGTAGGTGGCTCAGTTGGTTTCAGTGTCATACTGTACATCAAAAAAATCACAGGTTTGATTCCCAGCAAGGGCACACACCTAGGTTGCAGGTTCGATCCCAGGTTGGGGCATTTATGGAAAGCAACCGATCAATGTTTCTCTCTCTTTCTCTCTCCTCTTTCCTCTCTCTGAAGTCAGTAAACATATCCCCAGATGAGGATTTAAAAAAAAAAAGAAGAAGAAGGCAGACAAGAGTGTCACAGGTGGGCACCGCTAACCAGGATCTTGGCGATCGCAGACAAAGCACTGAACCACATACACTGAGAGTTTATAGCAGAAAGAGAGAAAGCAGGTTGAGTAAGCGAGAGGACACTCTATGGAACATGGGGGCGGGCCAGCACTGAGCAGAGATTGACCTCAGGTGCTGGAGGGATTCTGTTCTTACAGAGCAGCTATTTCCTGGCTAGTTTTCGCAGGGTTTTATTGCACAAGCACAAATAGATATACTAATTTAAAACTACTGTGCATATGGTCTCCCGTGATTTTCCTTGACTGGCAGCCGGAGAAGGGGGTCCCACAAAGTTAATTTGTTGTAATGCTATTATAATGAAGCAGGAGTCGTGTAGTGTTACATCCCGTCCTTGCGAGCAAGAAGGTCGGAGACTGCTGGGTAGTCAGAGGTGTTTTATTGGCCAAAGTTTCAAAGTTTTACCTGCGCAGGGGCGAACTCTCGGGGTGCCTCCGGAGACACACGAGTGCCAGAATGGCTGCAAATGAGAGTCGCGCCTGGCGCTTACAGCCTGGGGTTTTTATTGGGGTGAGCAAGCAAGCAAGCAAATACAGAAGCAGACGTAGCTGTTAGCAATTGGCTATTTTGAGAGGACACACACACATCTCTGCTTATTACAATGGATACTTTTCTTCAAAGACAAGGCCATGTCTTGAGATACTTCAAGGCCTTGGCTAAACTCCCTGGAACATCTGCCCACGGCCAGGTGTGGTTTTCTGCCTAAGTCTAAAAATAAACATCTAGTTTAAGCAAACATCTCGGCTCTTCTCCTCACCCCCTAACAGTAGCATCTTCTGCACAGGTGCCTTCCTGAGTCACCATGAGTCAGCACTTTTCCAGAAAGTTAATGAAACAGGGGTGATGTAGCATCTTCTGCACAGGTGCCTTCCCGAGTCACCATGATTCAGCACTTTTCCAGAACGTGGGAGCCCCAGGTCTTAGAACAGAGCCTCTGTCCTGTATGGAGGTCCTTCACCTTAGCCCTGAGGCCCCTCCGGAGTTTCCTCCGCCGTGAATGCCTCCTGCCTCAAAAGCTTAGATAACAAGAAATGTTTAAGGAGGAAACACGTAGGACTAAACTGAGAGGCTTCCGCCACGTGGAGAACTCTTCCCAGGACCCAGCGCCAGCTCCCTCCAATTACATGATTGGAATGCGGCTTGGATAGGATGGGCTGTAATGTAAACTACTGTCCTCCGACCCCAGCCCTGACCTGCGGGCCTCACCAGAACATTCCTAACAGTGCCTCAGTGGTCTGGGTGGTCTTGACCCTCAAAAGGGACTGGCTTCTGGGGACTGCGGGCCAAGCAAAGGAGGCAGAAGGAACCTAGCGAGCAGAGTCTCCACACACACCACTCCCTGCTCACGTTCATCAAAGCTTAAGTGTAGGGTTGGTTGCCCCCTGCTGGCCACAGGTGAGTCAGCGCTAATGTTTGGGTGATGCTTGGTCACCTGGGGGGAGCCCTTGCTTCCTGCCAGGCACTGAACCTTCCTGGTAATACTAATAACCACACTACTATTGCCAGGACTGTCCTTGAAAGGCTTATAAAAATACATCTGGCACTGTGTTAAGCATTTTACATATATGATGTGATTTAATTCTCTAAGTGATTTTGTGAGGGAGGTACTATTACTCCCACTGACAGGGGAAACTGAGTCTCAGAGCTGTTCTCTGACGTGTGCAAAGCACAAGCTGGTAAGTGGCGGGGCTGGGATTTGAACCCAGGTGTGTCATACTTCAAAGTCTACATCCTGAGCCACTGTGCCATTCCCTGTTCCCGGCAGGCAGTGCCCCGGATGAGCTATGCTCTGCCATGTTCTATCAGCAGAGACAGGTTTTTATCCCATCCGTTCTGGTTCCCATCCTGGCAAACTCCCGAGTCATTGTCAACTCCACTTCTGGTGCTAATGACCAAACCTGTGACCATTTCGGTCTCTATTTCCCCCCTGACCTTTATGCAAACGTTCACCCTAGAGCAGGGATTCTTAAGAGTGGAGTTTGCAAGAGACCTGGATAGAGTGTAAGAGGTCTGTGAACTTGGACAAGAAAACATTTACATTCTACTGTGAACTTAGAAGACAAACAGACATGGCGTGACTGTCATCAAGAGAAATCACAGGTATTTCTATATCGCGTTAATTTTGTTACCGATATCTCAAAATATCATTTGTGCTCATCACTGCTTTGAAATTATAATAGCTATTAAACCTGTCTCTAGACCTATTATTTAATCATTAATGAAAAGCATATATCTTGCCTTATCTATCACACATTGTTTTCAATATTTTAATAGTATTCTTTGAGTACTGTGTAATTCCTTTGTGACCCGGCGCGTTTTATTTTATGCATTAAAAAATATTCTCGAAGGGGCCCAAAGGTTTCTGCAGGCCGCCGAAGGGGTCCTGGCATGACAGCAGTGAGAACTGCCCCCTGAGTCTGCACTGGGCTTTGGGCCGCTGGACGCAGGTCATGTCATGTGGCAGGGACTGTTTTCCACACAGGATGACCCTGTGGTGTGTCTTCTGAGTTGAAAGGGAGCGCTGGGAACCATATGATGCTGGGACCCTTACGTGTACACTGGGGACATGTGGCCACCCGCCTGAAGAGCTTGTATTCTGGACACTGACCAGTTAGGTAAGAAAATACCAGGTGATCAAATGTGACTTACAAAGAGCAACATAAAAACTCTGTAAATATGCCGCTGATAAAACTAGATTATATCCTAAAATCCAACCAGGTCAACCCAAGTATAAGTAATACAAAGCATACCGGCTTCAAAAGAAATCATCCCAGCATGAAATAATGACAGCGGTAACACTGGCGTACCACCTGCCGCGGACCAGGGGCCAGCAGTAATCATCCGTGTGCAGGGTTATTAGTCCCATCATAACAATGAGGAAACTTGCTTGACATCACACAGCCGGGGAGAGTGGGCTGAGCCCCAAATCCACTCACACTGGCTGCCACATCTGTGCCAGGGCCTCTCCGGCCTCGTTGAGACCATGTAACATCAGGAATTTTTGGGATCTGGAGCCCTGCAAAATAAAAGATGGAACACAAATGATTGGCCTGTTTATCTCTGGCCTCTAATGGGGTAGACACTGCTTTTATTCCAGTTGGCTTGAACCGGTTGTTTGAAAGAAATTCCCCAGAGTGGATGGGGAAATCTGAAGGCTCCACAGACCAACAGCAGCAGTCCTCTAGCCCCGACCGGTATGGCCCACTTGGCTGAATGTCTTCCACGGAGTGATGAGTCGCTGGTCTGATTCCTGGTCAGGGCACACGCCTGGGTTGCCGGTTTCATCCCTGGTCGAGGTTCGTTTGAGAGGCAACCACACATAGATGTTTCTCACAGTGATGTTTCATTCCCTTCCTAGCTCCTTCCTTCCCCCTCTCTCTAAAAATAAATATTTTTTAAAATGAAAAAAAGAAGTATTTCTTTAAGACTCCTAAGGTGGGATAAGCTCTCTCCCCGGGCATTTAGCTTTTTGCTCAGACTGCAACCCCCGCATCCCCCGTGGGAGGCAGCGCAGGGCACTAGGAGAGCAGGCCTGAAGTTCAACTCCAGGCACCTGTTAGCTGAGGGACCTTGGGAAGGTCACCTAGCCTTCTTGGGCAGCAGTTTTCTCATTTGTAACATGGAAATAATATAATAAACTTCATAGGTAATGATAAGGAGTAAATGAGTCTGGAAAATATATAATACATAGTAATGATGATGATTATCCCTCTCATTTTATTATTAATCCCTACTTTAACCGTTTGTCCCTCCTCTCTCTCTACGATTCTACTCTCATGCGTTCCGGAACTTTCAACGCTACTTCCTCTTCAACCGTTTTCATCATTCTGTAGCTATCTTGGGGCGGCTATGATAACATCTGCTTGCGCAGCACTCACACCGGAACTCATTTTGCTGTTGTGGCGCAGACACCGACTCTGTGGGAACAGGGACTTGGGAGACCCTCCCGCGCCCTTGACTAGCCCACTCATAACGGTGTTTGCATTTAGCTGAGTCAGCATGAGTTTGGATACGTTTGGGGGAGGGGTCCAGAGAATGCTACAGTAAAAAATGAGTTGACAAAAAATAAAAAATAAAAGAAGCGCAATGGATCATGTATCACCTTTGTAGAAACACGACGAATTTGGGTTTTCGATGGAAGGAAGAACCAGCAGCCTGAAATGAACAATGTAAATGACACAAAAGAAAGACATTTCAATATAAAAAAGGGAGACTCAGCTCAGGTCTCAGGGAATGTTTACATCGATGCTAAAGGGAGTTAATCAATGGGTTTATAAGACCAATTTAAAAAATCATTCTGGTTACATCCTCCAAGAAAGAAAATTGTACCGTGATCTATTACATACTTAGCTTAAAACAGAAATTTCACACACCAAAAGCTCACTATGCAAAATGATATTTTTAGTCTAGTCTATTAATAATATTAGTTAATATTTTATAATATCAGAATATAATGTTTCTATAATCTATTTTATTCTAGCCTATTCTGTTCTATTGTATTCTATTTTTTTCTTTCCTGCTGGTCATGAGCTACTTAACTGATGTCCCAATCTACTAATAAATCATGATTTGTGTTGTAAAAATAGTTATTCAAGAGCTCAGATAAATATATTATTAGATGAAGAATATAATAGATACTTCTATGCATAAAACATATTTTTACGAATTATTAAAAATGTGGAAAAACTGTTTTTAAAATATAGCGAAGTCTCAGCCTGAGTACTCACCCAAGTTTTATACAAATGATAAATTATAATAAAGCACAATTTTCTCAGCAAAATTTAAATCATCAAAAATTAAAAGCAATAGTGCCGGTGACAAGACCCTGAAGATTTTTCTTGAATGCACTTATTTATACCCCACTTCAGTTCAAAGCAAATCAAGGCGGTTTTATGGACTGAAATTGCCAAACACAATGGATGGTCGGATCTATTGCTGCGATTTTTGTCTGAGAAGCAATTTGGTGGTAGATTTGTGGAGTCATAAAAACGTTCGCACACAAAAGTAATTCCGCTTCTGGGATTTTGTCCCAGCGAGGCAGCCCAAAGAGAAAGAAAACTAAGCCCTACTTTGCGTGTATCATTATTTAAACAGCGAAAAGTGCGAGTCTGCCTCCACAGCCAAGAAGAGCGCAATATTTAAATAGGCTGTACTACAACAGCTCCAAATATTTGCCACCAGGAAAATGATAATTATGTCTATGAAACAACAGGAGAAAATGCTCATGCTAATAAATTCAAAGTTATAAAACAAAACTCTGTGTGTTCCAGTTCCTATGGCTGCATAAAAATTACCCTAAAACAATGATGAACTTAACAATGAAACCATTATTTTAATATTAATTAAATAATACTAAGCCCTTTGATAAAAAAAATCTGTTCTCTCCTCAGACATACGGTTGTCTAAGGCAGCCTGGGTGTAAAGGTCATAGGTCGACTCAGGGAGACAAAAGAAAAACTGGTAGTGGGCTATTTCCTGGAAATACCAGGGCACTGGAGCAGGTGAAATGTGGCAGGAGACAGAACAGACCTCCCTCCCAAAGTCCCCCTGCCCCACCCCTGGCTCTGACCGCCCTCTGGAGGGCTGAGCCCTGAGGGCCGCAGGGCACCTTCTGAGGGAGGAAGGGAATTGCCCTGTGGCCTGTGCCCAGACTCCAGCACAACCCTGCCGAGCACGGGGCATGCCGGCAGTCTCAGCCCATGTCTGTGTGTGTGTGTGTGTGAATGTGCTGTGTGTGCGTGTGAAAGAGACAGACAGACAGAGCTGAAAAAGCAGTACAGCCTAGGCCAGGCTTGTGGCACTTTGTCGCGGGGCTCAACAGTTGTGCCGCTGCCCAGCAAGTCTGAGAAGGGCTGCCCCCGGGGTGGGATAGGCAGGCACAGGCCTGGGCAGGTTCAGGACCTCCGTGGGCCTAGCGCTGCCAGGGACTTGAGAAGGGTCGGTAGCAGGGGCCACTGGGACTGATTCGTGCACGTTTCTGAGCAATTGCAGCCAAACCCCGAGACCCGTGGGGTGAGGCGATCTGCAGAAGGCCTGGACTCCTGTCATGGAACGGACAGCTGATCTGCAATGGCAGGCGGTGGGCGGGGGGGGGGGGAGACTGGAGCCTGGGCGACCCTCCCTCCGTGTTTCTGACCTGTGCGAGGCGCCAGCCCTCAGGGGTCTTCATCCTGCTCCATTGGGTCCAGCCCCGCCCCCAACAAACCGCCCCTCCCACTGAAGGAGGCCTGGAAACAGCTTTGGGACGGTGCTACCTTCTCTCCCACCGCCCGCCCCACCTCCCAAGGGCTTTCTGCTGGAGAGGCCGCCAGGATGAGGCCTCTCCCTTCAGTTCAGGGGACTCCTGTCTGAAGCAGCAGAAGGGCCTGGCCAGGCCTGGTTTCCGAGGCGCCCCACCCCAGGCAGCCCCTCTGGGGCTGCACACAAGCCCCTCCCCGCCTGCCACCTGCTCTTCCTGGGCAGCATTCACCTACTGGGAGGAGGAGCTGGGCCCAGGCCTAGAGGGTTTCCTCCAAATCTGCCACTCTGTCATTCTGGGGTTAACTGGGAAACAGCTCTAAAAAGGCCCCGTGTAAGCTCTCAGAGACACAGCCTCTCAAGACACTGTCTTCCAAACCCAGCCTTGGGCCTGGCTTCATGGGTGGTCCTAGGCTAGACCCCTTCCCCACCCCAGGCTGGGCACCCGGACCACAGAGGAGAATGGGAAAGGAGGGATCCAACGGCCCCACAGTTAGTTGGAGGCAGGTCTTTGGGAGGGGGGCCCTGTTCAGAGACAACTGGAGAAGGGTCCCCCCAGCTCTTCCCCCAGCTGTGGGCTCTGCTTTGCCCAGAGTGGAAATCTACACCCTGGTGGGAAGGTTTGGTTTCTTTCTGGGTTTTCCCCTAGAACCTCTGTGCCTTTCTGTTTTCTAAGTTTCCAAGGAAGAGGACCTTTTGGAAAATTCCAGCTCAGTCTCAGCTAACAGAAGGGAAAGGGGATTTTCCACATTTTTCCAGGATTTTCCTGGGTTGAGAGGAAGACTGGGAGGTCCCCAGCTGAGGGGCTCTGAAACCAGGCGCTGATGGACAGGAAGGGAACCGCGGGGGCGGGGCTGGGGCCGAGGTCCGCCGGCAACCCCTGGCCCTTTGCTCCCTCCCTCATCTCGCCTGGAGGAGAGTGGGGGGATTCTTACCCTCCCACTTGCTCTTTTGGGACTCAGCACTTGGGGTGCCTCTGGACCCTAATTATCCAACATATTAAATCAAGTAATGCAATAAATGTCCTCAGTTGGAATTCCTATTCCAAAGGTAAACACTCTGAAGCAGTCAGTCGCAGGGATCTTGGAATGGTCTTTTACTTCTCTCTGCCCCCATGGGCCACTCTGTGACTTCTTTCTCTTCCTCTTCTTCCTTTTTTGCTTTGGTAAATATTTTAAAAAATTGAGATAGAGATAAGATTCATTTAAATATAAAATCCATCATTTTAAAGTGTACAGTTCAGTGGCTGTTAGCATATTCACTATTCCGTGTGACTTCTTACCCCATTGACATCTTCCCTGGGGGAGAGGAAGGGAGTTGGGGGCTGGAAGTTTCCATTACCAAGGCAACCTTGGCAGCTGAGGCACCCGAAGCTCCCTCCAGCCTCAGAGGGGCAGCCACGCCCCTCTCAGGAATTTCTGGGTGGATCCTGTCGGTGGCGCTGGAATTCTGCCATTAATGGGACCCGGAGGTTGTGGGAGGAGTTTTCCTTGTAGGGGAATCTCTTGCATCAGCGACACAGGAATCAACACTCGAGGGTTTGGTGACCCCTGACCCCGAGATGAAGGCAAGCCCTGAGGGGGAGCTGACCCAGGCAGGGGGTGAGGAGTCCCTGGCTGTCACCCAGGAGAAGAGAGTCCCGGGACAGTGGGAGGCCCTGCGCTGTCACGTGGCTCAGCTCTCCTTATGCACAGGAGGAGACCGAGGTGGAAACTTGCAAAGTCGGGCAACCGCAGCCTGGAGGCTGGACCTTCTGATTCTGGGCCAGTGTCTTTTCTACCACATCATTCATTCAACAATAACTGGTCATTAAACCTGCCCCTCGGGGCCTGGGACTTCACTGGGTGCCAGGCGGGGCTGACCAGCGAGTCCACATGCAGGCCACCTACTCCCGGCCCTGGGGGGTGGGCCAGGAGGGCTTAGAGAAGCAGATGCTGGGTGCCCCTCAGGGGGCCAACCTAGAGGAGGAAGAGAGACCCAGAGAGAAGACCCCTCAGGAGGGCTCGGCCATCTGCCTGGTGGCTGCCCCAGAAACTCCTTTCCGGAGAGGCGCTCTCACCCACGGCCCCTCCCCGGGCTTGGCCCCGGCCCTCCCTCTCTGGCCCTAAGTTAGTGGCAGAACATTTCTTCAGAAATAGTGGTGCTTTAGTAAGGAACTGGCTCCCACCAGCTCAGGAAGGCCAATTGTTACATTTCCAGAAATTTTGTAAAGCACAATTTACTTTAAAAATTAAATGATAAAAACCTACAATTAAACGATAGTAGACACAGAGGTAATAAATACTCAAAACGCATCATTCCTAGTCGTTTTGGTTCTACCACCTGTGCTCCTGGGTTATTTAACGATTATATCTGTGTGGTATAACGCCTCCTACGGTCGCACATCACTCCCCTGGCCCCTGGATGGTGAGGGCATATTGTGAATTGACACAGGCCACGGTGGGCATAGTTATGCCACTATAAATGAAAGTTGGGTTCTGTTTTTAAATGTACCAGCTGCCCAAAGGTCCACACTGTACACAACATCCTCAGGTGAGCGGACCGCATGTAATTACTGAGCCCCCATCGCGTGGTTGCTCCCCACCCGCCAGGTGGAAAAGGGCTGAGCCGGGCCCCAGCGAGAGTTACAAGGGGACAGAGTTACAAGGCTAGGCAGCAAGAAGGAAGAAGAGACAGTTATGAGCACCTGAAACTAATATCGTAGTAAGTGTCAACTGCAATTTAAAAAGTAAATGAATACATAAATGAAGAAATGGAAGAACACATGCAGGTCCGCTTAGCCCTTCTTGTCTTCCTTTCTTCCCTCCCCTCCAACAAATTACCTACTCATTTCATTCATCAATATTTGGAACGTCCACTGTCTGTCAGGCACCTTGCTGTCCTCTGGGGAAAAAAGCAAACACTGGAGAAAGAAAGAGCTTCCCTCCAGCCTCATGTGCTCTCTCCTTGGAAATAAATTGAGACCATGAAGGACTAGGAAATAAATTGAGACCATGAAGGACTTTAAGGTCTTACAAAGGTAAGGAAAGCAAACCTCAGTTTCGGCCTAAGTTTGAAAGGTCTCAGGATGTAACTGGGTTACCTGGCCCTAAAACGTACTTAAGCTTAAGTAACTTAACTTGTACTTGATGTAACAGGAAAGAAAAGGATCTTTAAAATCCTGTGTCCAGCCAACAGAAAGCCCCACCCACATACCCACCCAGCTGCACATGTGGGCAGGGGGGTGTGTGTGCGCCCATCTCCTATTCAGGATTCCCTCCCTTCCCCCAGTTTCTGTCTCTTTTAAATGTGCGCATGTCTCCTCCCGTTCATCCGCTGACTGCACTTTCTCTTTCTTACAGAATGAGTTCAGTGAGCCTGCGTGGCTCCCCCTCACTCCTTGGCTTCTGGTCACCTTCTGGTCCCAAATTTTAACATACCCCGACTCGACCAGGGTGCTTGTTAAAAAAAATGCAGACTCCCAGGGACTATCTCCAAAGGTTCTGACTCAGTGGGTCTGGGGCAGACCCCCCCCCTCCAAAATCTGCACCTTGACCAGGCTCTCCAGGCGATTCTGCGGCAGGCGGTAAAAGAATAACGTTTTGCAAAATGCTTCCTTGTGTCACTGATAGGCCTCAGTAATACAATAGTTACTGTTTTTCCCAGTAGAGAGGATAAATTTCTGCGGTTCTCTTCCCACTCCCTTGCTTGCCGCCCTTTCTAGCACAGTTGTTTGAAGTTCCCTCAGTGTTAGCAAGCCGATCCTGTGGGCCGGCTCCGTCAACCCTGTGCTCTAATGAGCCAGTCCTTGGGGTCGGGTGGATGCCAGGAAAACTTGCTGAAGATAAATAAGAAAGTTGATGAAAAACCAGCAAAGGTGTCATTCTCAACTTCACCACATAGTGGCACTATTGCTCCACTTCTATTTCCACTCAGTTGGGCGTCCGGAAAGTTTCCTATTTTATTTTGCTGATGGTTTTAGAGGGATTTTTGTTGTTGTTGTTTTGAACTGTTTTTAATCCTCCGGTGCAATCTCTGATTTGGATAGACAACGACGCAAGGAGGAGCCTGGAAAGGGGATGGCGTTTTCTCACTCTCACCACAGGTTTTCTGGGGATACAGTTTAGATTGAGGTAAAAAAGATGGTCCTGAAGCCATGGCAAAGACCAGGATTCATGGCCATCAATTTGGGAGAGGCTGGCCCATGCCTCGAAGTCATGAGGTCGCTTCGCTGCCTTCTCTCTAAACCCTAACTCAGAGACTCCGCATCCGGGGTAAGGAAGAGACCCATTGTTTGTTGATGACTTCCCGTGTGCCAAGTATTGTACACATATCATCTCCCTTCATCTTCCCACTAACCCTGTATTTCACTTCTCTCCAGAGAAGCCTGAAGAAAATGAGAGCTGGAGAGATCCCTCCAAATCCCCCATTCTTTCTGCACACGCATCACCTCAATTCATTCACTGACCAAACAGTGATAACAAAGCAGATTTGCAAGCGATTCTGTTTAGGACAATGGAAAGGGTCCTGGGCCACTGCCTGGGGCAGGAAGGAAATACTGAACTCTCCTCCGGCACGGAGTGATTCCTGTCACCAGGAAAGGGTGGCATTAGAAATCACAGGAGAGGAAAGGAAATGAGCGCTTGTGAATGAATGGGCAAACGTGGGGTCCCACCGGCAGCGGAAAGCCAATGATGCAACCAGGAGCAAGCTGGAATGACGGCCACCTGGGACCTGCAGCCTGCATCTCTTTCCAAGGACACCTCCTGTCCCCCTCACACCTGCAGACTGGTGCCAAGGATCCTAGAGCCACCCGAGCCACAGGGAGACACACAGAACAGACAATGTCCTCACTGTCTTTATCCACCTCCCAACATAGGTCCAGGCGGGGTGGGGTTCTGGGTTAGCTTAGATACAAATAAGGCTCCACGGGACTAAATTTAGAAATTACACAATGTCATTAGAGGGACAATTAAAAGCAAGTATAATCTGGCAGGAAGGAGCGGTGTCTGAGCAAAACTGTGAGAAGTAAGACAGACGTGCTGCTGACTGAGCTCAGGCTGACCCAGGGCAGGGGTGGGGCAGCGCCTTCCTGCTCTTGCTCAGGTGGGCAGCCTGGCTCATTCAGTTGAGATGCCTCCGGGCTCTCTGGCCTCAGCGGTCTTCCATTAGCCCCCCGACGTCCCGCTGGCCATCGGCCCCCACTGTGGGCGGCATCCGAGACCACATCAAGTCACTTCCTGAATCACTCACATTATTCACGCCCCTTTCCTCTGCCTTCCGCCAGCCTTCCCCTCGAGACTCCAAGTCTGCCTACAGCAAGGCCAGCGGGGGAAGGGCCCAGCTAACCGACAGCCCATCTGGGCCAAGTGCCGTTGAGAGGCTATTCGATCTGATTTGTGTGACACTACACAGTGTATGTTGAAGTTATTGAATTGCAACTTAAGAGGAGCTGGGCTTTCTGGCCCCACCACAGCTACTCCTGAGCTCAGCGTTTGCTTCCAAATCTCCGTGCAGAGCCAAAGCCAGGTGTGTTGCTACCCTGGGGCCCAGCCCGCGTGTGTTAGGCACCTGACACATCCACTTCCCATGCGTCGGCTCAGCAAATGGCTGGGGAGTGTCTGCTTAGTGCCCAGCAGCCACCAGGCACTGGAAGTCACGTGGGAGGCATGACAAGGAGACCTTTGCTCTCGGGGAAAGCTTAGGTCCAAGTGAACGGAGCAAAGTCTACACAAATCACCAACAAGCAGAAATCGGGTGGGGATGAGAGCCAGATGGATGGAAAGAAGTGTGGAGTGGCCGAGCGTGACCAGGGGCTTAGTTTAGGGTGGGTGGGGCCTGTCCCCACGGACTCGCAAACCTTCCCCAGTGGCACCCTTTCCCGAATCCGCTCAGCTCTGGCTTCTGTAGCAGGAAAACCAAAGGGCAGGCATCAAGGGAAATGGATAATGTCATTGCTTCTTGCTGATGCCACGAACCCACAGGGCGGATGCGTGATTCGGGAGACAGCCCCGCTCTGGTCCTGACGGATGACAGAGGAGAATGGGATCGGGCGCAGGCTGCTGTCTCGGGGGTCGCGGGCTGTGGCAGCTAAAAGAACCGGCCCACCCTTGGCAGGTGACAGAACGGACGCCGGACAGAAGGTGCAGAGCCTTCGCCACCAAGAAGCCACCCATCAAATATCTGTTTTCTATTCCTCCCTGGGCCCCCTTATTTTCTGGAAAAGGAGAGGAGAGTGTGGAAAAGCTGACAGTAACTTCTTTGATTCTCCAGACTCCTGCTTCCTCCACACGTGGCGGTGCTGGATTGAACTTGGAAGAGAAGGTGTCTAATGCCGCCTCCCCATTCTCTGTTAATGTTGATGCAGCCGGTGAATGCGGCAGGATTGTGGCTGTGCCTTGTGCCTCGGGGCCGGGGGTGGGGGAGCAGAAGCTCCACTGGCCCTGGAGCCACCACGTCCTGGCACCCGCTGTGCTGAAGAACAGTGTGCATGACCTCACCCCGGCATATCCCCCCCACCCCACCCCACACCTTCAGGGTAGGAGCTCACTCTCAAGAAAACAGGGTCTGGGGCTTTAAGTAACTGGCCCCGGGGCAGCACACTGCAAGCAGTAGCACTGGGATTTGAACACTCGTCTTCTTGACTCCAAAAGCTTTGTCATCCTTCAACTACAGTACACCAAGGAAAGTTCTGGGAAAACAGAGAGTAAGGAATGAACTTGTCATCTTGGCTCAAAATATCAAAGCCCTGAAACCACAGCATCCCAGGCGTCTGCAAGTCATGCCCTCCGATGCTGGCACCGAGAACCACCCCCCCAGCCTCGGACCCAACTAGGCCCTCCCTCAGGATGACCTAGACTCCCTGCTCGGGCTGCTGACCTCCTGTGAAGTGCAGGGAACATCAGAGAATGTCACTTACCTCCCAGGTTACTGGAGAGCAGCAGGGTCGAAATCCTGTCTCCAGCTCTCTCTCCCTGCTATACAGTCCACTCTCCACGCAGCTGCCAGCAGACCCTCAGCAGGTGCAAACCCATCATGCTCCGTCACACTGAGAACGCAGTCTGAGCCCAGGCACGGCCCGGGGCTGGTGTCCGCTCACCTCTGGGGCTGCATGCCCTGGGTTCCTGTCTCACTCTGCCGGGGCCACGGGGCGCTTTGCTAGGACACGGAAGCACACTCCTTCCTCAGTCATCTTGAAGATTTGTTCCCACAACCCGAAAACAGATTTTACCCCTCAAGTCCCCAGGCCTTGCTTCCTTACTTTACTTAGGTCTCAGCTCAACGTCACCCCCTCCGAGGTGCTGTCTCTCACTGCCAGATTGGAACCCCCTCCCTTCCCGCTCTACCCCTTCTCTCTGATCTATTGTGCTTCCTAACACTTTTTATCGCTTGCTGCTATTTTGTAATTTTTCCATTGTCTTGAGCGCCTGTCTTTTATGAGGACATATGCTTGGTGAAGGCAGGAATTTCATACATAAGTTTTGCCCACCATGAGGTCCATGGAAACCCACGGTGCCTAATACACTGCAGACTCAGTAATTGTGTTGAGTGAATGACTGTGTTGACTTAAAGAGAGAGGTAAATTGAGGCAAAGCTTTAAAAAGATGAGTTCCTTTGAGAACGGCTAAGAAATTGCAATTCGAGACAAGCAAAGTAGAACCAGCTGCAGGCTAGTCCATTGAGGGTTTGAGTAAGTTGTCTTTTTGGGCGGGGAATGTAAACAGGGGAGAGTTCACTTGGAGGCAGTTAAAATCAAACGCAGAGACCAGCCTTGAAAGGATCCAAAGCAGATAAAACCGGTTTGGTCAAGCACTCCAAGCTCCATTCAGCCCACCTCACTCACAGCCAGACCTGGGTCCCGCCTCTGGCGAAACTTCGTGAGGCTGACCTGAGCCAACCCCTGGCCAATCCCTCATCATCCTGGGAAATTCCAACATGACCCGGTTTTTGTAAATCAGGCATTTGTTTACAGGAAATCAGTCCTCTCATCGGTAAGCTTTGTCTTCCTGAGGGTAGATGCGTGAGATTCTCCAGTTTGTGTTCTCTGCTCTGTTTCAGGCTAGAGTTCTTCCACAAATGAATGACCGAATATGGAGCTGCAGCTCATTTCCCCGTGAACACACCGGGTCCTGAAGAAAGGGAGCGCTTTTCGCAGAGGGAAAGAGCCCCAGCCTCCGTGGCTTCTGGGGCTGCAATGGGAAGCCCGGGAGACAGCCCCCCTCTCTGTACCCCCCCCCCCAAACCTTCCCATGCTTGGGGCTCTGCTCCTCTCACACCTCCTCACCCACACCAGCCCTCTGAGCCACCTGGGAAGCCTGGTCCCCCGCAGGCCAGTGTAGCTCTGGACCTCACGCCTCCTTTGCTCCGCCCACCTCCCTGCCAGGGTGAGCTGACTGTGCCTCTCCTGCTCAGAGCCTGGCACCTCTGTCTTGCTTTGGTTCAGGTCCGGATCAGCTCCCAGAAATAAGCCCCTTTCCTAGTTAGCCTTGTCCTAAAAGTAAATCAGTGATAATGAGGAGGAAGAGTCTTGATTGGAAAGGCAGGAGAGAGGGAAAAAGGGACCAGGGAGAAGTCTCCTGCAGGGGGCAGTGTCTGACAGGCTCTGGCAGGATTTCCCTTCTGTAGCCCAGAGCTCCCTCGCCCACTGCCCTTCCCGGAGGAGGGGGTGGTTCCCGCTGCCATCCCTTTGATGGGGGACTCAAGAGCTGGAAAATTTTAGTTTAATGTAATAGTTAATAAGCCAAGTAGCTAACGCATGTAGAAAGCTGTCGTTTCAGGAACTGCGGGTACGGCCCACCCTGACTCCAGGAGACCGCGAGCAATTGACCTCTGTGCCCCAGAAGAGACCAGGAGCCATCAAGGTGGTATCCGAGCCATTGTGTCCCAGAGAGACAGTCTGCCTCCCAGGACACAGATAAAGAAAATCACTGAGGACACAGGACACAGATAAAGAAAATCAGCGGTCAGCAGATAAAAGGCTGTTAGGGAAATTGCTGGACTGTGGCTTTTATCTGATGAACCTCTTTCCTGAATTCCAAATCCCTTCCCTATACTTTTCCCCTTATAAAAATGCTGGCTTGAGAGGAAATGAAAGACGGTTTGTTAGGGCCCAAACCCACTATCTTCTCAGATCGCCATCTGAATAAAGTGCCCGTAAAGATTCAATCCCTGTCTCTGCTTATTGGGTCTGGTAGGTGACAGGCAGCTCAAACTCCGGCTTTTCCCATTTCACCATCACTCTGTTTGGGTCTCCGTGTTTCCTGTTCGGGTCCCAGGTTCCCCATTATAGAGGGTGTTCGTGATGAAGGCAGGCTCATCGCAGCTTCCATTCTCTTCTCCTCCAGGTGATGTCAAAGGCAACCCTGAATGAATATAACTAAGCAGTACTTGATAACACACCTAAAATCATAATCAGCAATTTGCACTAATACCTAATCCCAAATTAAGAGGAACGGGGGGGGGGCAGAGATGCTAAGGAATGTGCCCAAGGTCACGGAGCCGGTGAAGGGCCTGGCTAGGACTCAAAATCTCCTGGCCCAGCCCAGCTCTGCGGGACCACCGAGAGTTGCAAAGGCTGGTCATCCCCACTAGGAGGTCTAGTTTCCAAAGTGTGCAAGGGTTCATTCAGTCTTAGGAGTAATTCCCCCAAGGGATCAAGCTTGCAAACACACCTCATTAGCCTAAATTATTGGTTAAAGGTCTGCTGCGTTTATTCCAAACCATCGTCTCTTTCTCTCCCCTTCATTCTTCCCTCCTACCCTTTTCAAATCCAGAACACCCTAAGCTTTCAAATGGCTGTTTAGGGTTTGGGCATCAAGAGCCTCACCTGGGCTGATCCTAGATCTGTGCCCACCTGACACCAGTCTGTGGTCCCTGGCGTCCCTTGGAATCGGTGACCCCTGAGAGTCACAGATAGCAAACCAGGCCAGCAACGGAAAGCTCTGGCTGGTGTCTGTGACATCCTCTCCTCCCGGAAGCGTGGGGAGAGACCAAGAACAGGCAGCGTCACATGCCTTAGCTTCTACAAAGCCAGTAATAAATGGCATTCCCGGGGAACCTATACATCAGCGGTCACATCATTTACATTTTTCATTTGTTAATTGTGTTACGAACCTTCCCTCCAACAGCCGAACAAAGGTGGAATAAAAAAGCAAGACAAATAGGCAACTCTGGAAAGAACACCCCATTCAAAGGCCCACTGCTTCCCTGGGGCACAAGCTCATCTGTCATCTGTGTGCAGAAAGGACGCCTGACTCTGTGCAGATAGGAGCGCATCTGCCGCTCAAGATGTCCTGTGGCTGTTCCCAAGGCGCCACAGCATTGCGGCCTAAGGGGTCCATTCTTCAAGGAAAGCTGCAGCCAAACCTTGCTCTGAAATTCGGCTGGTAGCCCTACCCAATGCGCCTACAAGGCTCTTGGAAGGACAAAACACGGTTAGAAAACAGACCAAAGGAAGAGCAAGCAGAGTGGGCCGGGGAGTGGGCTGACGGATGGTAATGAGTGTGCAGTCGGCTAACTATACTCCTGAACGCATCAGCCACAGGGTGAGTGCTATTGCCTTCATTCCAGCCCAGGACCCGGCGCACGGGAAGCTCGGGATTGATCCTAGCCTGTGCTGTTCCCTCCTCTTCCCAGCAAACAGTGCTCATCATTTGGGGACCAGCTCTCATGTTGCCTCTTCTCTCTCTTTTTTTTAATCCTCACCCAAGAATATATATTTTTAAATTGATTTTGAAAGAGAGGAAGGGGAAGAGAGAGAGAGAACCATCAGTCGGTCGCCTCCCGCACACGCCGCCGCTGAAGATCAAACCTGTAACCTGGGCGTGCGCTCTGACCCGGAATCAAACCCGCAACCTTTCGGTGTTCGCTCCAACCCTCTGACCGCTGGACCAGGGCGACTGCCTCTTCTCTCACAGCGCCCCAGCCTGCTGTGCCTTCTCTGAACTCCCTCAAATTGGGCTCCACTTCTTCCCCCTAATGTTTGTTAGTCCTCTATCTATTTTACGCCCCTTAGTGGATTGTTGGCTTCGCAGAACTACGATTTTTATTCACCTTTTTTTTTTTTACCACTCCCATGACACACAGAGGGGACCCAGTAAATCATGTGCTCACAGGTGACAGTCGCCATACATTTTGGCTTGTTGGTAGTTTCATTTCTGCCTCTTAATTCTTGTATTATAGCTACAGAGATGCAGGAAAGATGTTATAAGTCAGATATACACAGAAGAAGGGGAAATTTTTTTCTCACTTGCCTTTGTGTTTACTCTTCCATTCAGAAAGAATGGAAAGGATGTTGGTCAATTAAAAAAAAAATTCAAGAAATGCAACCCAGCCCTGGCTGGTGTGGCTCAGTGGATTGAGTGCCAGCCTGCGAATCTAAAGGTCTTTGGTTCAACTCCCAGCAAGGGCACAAGCCGGGGTTGTGGGCCAGGTCCCCAGTAGGGGGCACTCGAGAGGCAACCACATATTAATGTTTCTCTCCCTCTCCTTCTCCCTCCCTCCCCCTCTCTAAAAAATAAATACATAATATCTTTTTAAATAAGAAATGCAACCCAATCTTGGAATATAAGGTAGAGGTGTAAGTAAGCTTCCAAAGGTGCAATTTGTCACCTCTAAGAGGAATAATTATTTGTATTCTCACTACCTCCCAGGACTATCATGAGGCTCACGTAACGTGATGCGTGTGAGACAGCTCTCTGCTGGGAGGAAAGCATGATGTGGGTGCAAGGTGTTATTATGCTTTTAATCTTTCTAGTCTCATAATAGACAAAATTTCTCAGAGACAATTTGGGGAGCTCATTGTAGTCCCTCAGCTGCCTCTCGCTACATGACATTCATGAGAATTAAATGCCACGGAAGAGTCTAGCTGAATCCAAACAAACAGTGCTGTGAGATGCATTTGCCAAACCCCCAGGCACCGCGGAGGGATTCTTCCTTAGGCCTCTGGGGTTCCTCGACTCACCCCCGGGGGTGGGTGGGGCTGAGATGCCGATTTGCATACGAACCTTGAACCCGAACCCCGAGGATGCCATTCCGGGTGAATCCCGAGTATGTGTGTGCACTTCCCTGGCACTGCCAAACACAAAGCCTCCAGAAGTGAATTTGGGAAGCTCCGCCCCGTCCCTCCTACCCTTTTGAGACCAAGGGACCCAACCTCCCAGCTGCTGGGAGTCGTGGCAGCTGAAGGGTCTCAGGTGGGTCCCAGTCTGGGCAGAGCCCTCAGCCTAAGACAGGCTCTTTCCCAAAGCCAGGTACGTACCCTCCCATATCCGGGGGAGGGAGGTGATGCGAAGGGGCGGGGTAGGGGCGCGGCTCGCTCGGCTCCACGTGGGACAACCCCGCAGGGCCCTCCCAGCTCCAGAGGCCCCCAGAGGGTCCGCTGAGGTCACTGAGGCCATTTTGTTGCCTCGCAACATCTCCCTCTGCCCAGTCCTGCGTGTCCCTCGCCCCTGACTGGTGTTCTTGAAAACATTACTTCATAAAGCTGGTCTTTGGGGAATCCTTCCTCAGCCGCCTGTCCCACAGCTTCCCTGTGCATGGGCTGCTGGTCTGCGGGACAGTGACCCTCAGCCCTTGGAGAAGCTGAGTGGGCCCCTGTCGCTTCACCTCCCCAGGCGAGTGGCCCGGGCCCTGAGCAGCAGCCTCCATTGGCCCTAGCAGGTCACACAGGCAGTATTTTCTTGGTCCCGCGATGAGAAAGGCCAGGAAGCGCGAATGTAATGTGTAGCGCCCTCAGAAATAAATCTATTTTAGCGCCGGGTGGTTGCCTTTGCAATATCCATTCCCAGTCTTCCTCACTAACTGAACCCTGATTTCAATTCCAGGCAGTTATTTTCGCAGCTGAAAAACAAGCCCCATGTCGCAGCTTCCTCCGCAGAGCTGGGGTGGGGGCGAGCCACGTGCACAGTTCCGGCTCAGTGGAGAGAAGCAGGCGGTGCTGCCCCTGCAAGGAGCTGCGTGTTGCTCCCTTCCCTATCTTCCTGCCTGGGAGGCTGGTGGCCAAGCGGAGCGGAGACCATGTGGGAAGAGCGCGCATAAAAAATCACCCCCAAACTTGTTTGGGGTGTCCAACCCGCAGGCAGCCCAGGCTGGCTATGACTGCGGCCCAACACAAAGTAGTAAATTTCCTTAAAACATTATGAGATTCTTTTCGTGGTTCTGTGTCACAGTGTATTTAATGCGTGGCCCAAAACACCTCTTCTTCCAGTGTGGCCCAGAGATGCCAAAAGGTTGGACACCCCTTAATCAAACATTTATTAATCCACAGTTTCTGTGGGTCAGGAATTATAGAAGAATAGGGTCACTTTGATGTATTTTCTTGGTCACCCAGCCCAAATTCGGCCTAATGTGGGAGGGACTGTCCGTGAAAGTCTGTAAATAGCAGGAGGCAGGCATCGTGGGGGTCTGCTGAGGGGCTTCCCACCACTGTCTGTCCTCTGGCACATAGATTCCACGTGCAGAATTTAAGGGGGCACCTAAAAAAACTGGCATTACCTTCTGGAGGGCTGGCGCCTGGTAGTCCAGGCTTCCCCACTAGGTGAGTGTTCTAGGAACCCTTCCGTATCAATGTACCAGCTGGCGTTGTTGTGAGAGGCTGAGTTCAGCTTCAGTGAATTTTTTTGAACACTGTCTCAATGCGTTTGCCCATTTCCTGATGAGCGATATACAAGTGTGCCTGCCCTCACTGCACTGAGTGGTGAGCAGCTTTTGACCAAAAACAGCCTGACCCCCGTGCCCCACCCCCCTATTCACCAGATCTTGCCCTGCGTGACTTTTTTTTTGTTTCCCTGGATGAAAAAAGTCCTCCAAAGGAAACATTTTGCTGATGTGCAAGAGTGAAACAAGAACGGCAGAAACACAAAAAGGCATCAACGTCAAGTTCAAACGCTGTTTGGAGCAGTGGGAAAAAATATCTCATCAAGTGCATTGCATCAAGTGGAGAGTACCTTGAAGGGAACTGAAGTTTGAACATGCAGGAATAAATGCACAATTTTTAATGAATAGGTTCCAGGTTCTTTGGGGGCCACCCTCGTACATCCCACTCTCTCCCCAAACCTCCAAAAGTCTCATCTCATTTTAGCATCAACGCGAAAGTCAGAACCTCATCACCTAAATCGGGTCCAGGCGTGGATGAGGCACCACAGGTGTCCCTCCCAGCAGGTGCCCTGGTCCAGGTCCACTCAGCTCAGGTGTCCAACAGGCGGTTTCATGACTTACATGTGACTGCGTCAAAAACAAGGCAAAAGAAGGGTAGTTTGGCTACCTGCTGTTTCAGTCACCTCCCCACCTCCCCGTGCACCGCACACTGAGACTGTGCACCTGTATGAACACACCATGTACACACGCTTCCCCCACAGCTCACCGCGAGAAGGGGGGCTTGAGCCAAATAAGCAAAACAACAAAGACGGACTCCAGCAGGAAAACCAGAACTGATATTTTCACGATGCGAATAATTCACTCAGAAATGGAGCTTGTGACTGGCTGATCCAGCAGATGCCAAGTGGGGAGCTCAACACTTCTTTGGCCGTCCTTGGAGCTTCCCACAGGAAGTGGGGGGGCTGGAGGGAGAGCATGATGGGGGAGGGGCTACCTGGCAAGCTTGGGACTGGGGCTCCGAGACCTGGGACCAGGAAAGGATTGACAGTGAAGTTTACAGGGCTGCACGGTGCCTGTCTTGCTTTGACATTCTGGAGGCGTCTCCAGATGTTCACCATGCCGACTGAAGGGCCTTCTATGCTCTGCAAATTGAGGGGCCCAGAAACACCCCTTGGGGAGAAGACCTTCAGTTGCTGAACTGCTTAACTGTGATCTGAGGCCCTCATTCCCATCTAGTTGGTGGCACGTCTTTGGCATTTGCGTTACTTTCACGTCACTCTTTTGGGTACGGCCAGCTAAGCTCTTCATTGTGCGAGCTGTGCGGAACTTCCTGTCTAAAGTCCTTGAAAGAAATTCCAGACCCCGGTATAAAAGCCGGTCCTGAATACGACTCTGCTGGCTTTGCCCTCTGGGCAGACGACCCCAGGGATCCCATCACTTTCTCTGCACATTTAAAGTTTGTTCTACAGAATTAACAGTCATAACTGACTGAAACTCACTTTCCCTTTCCCGCCGAGGCCGCCAAAGCAGAATTTGAGGTTCAGCCCTCTTTATCCTGGATCCTGTGGGAGAGACTTCAGAGCAGAGAGCCAGCGGCTGGCATCACACCCCTTTGGTCATCAGTTCCTACCTGATTCGGGTCCCTTGGTTCCGGTCACTCCCCCTGCCGTGCTCCATGTGGCCAAGGCTTGGCCCTGAGCCCCGGTTCCAGCTTAATCCTGACCCCAGTCCCAAGGACTTCAGCACATCCAAGAATATTACACCTTATCCTGCATCCTCTGAGGACTGATGTGGCATTTTTGAACTCAAATTCCTGAAGACAGATTCTCTCCTTCCTAACTGGTGAGGGTCTCCCCTGGTGCCTGTTTGTTCCACGGAAACTCAGGTTTGCTGAACTCTCACCGTTCCCAGGTCAAGGTCAACGGCCTTTCCACCGTGTCCCTCACCTGTCAGACTATCCATGGGAATAATGGCATTCATGGCTGGAGGGGACTTCAGACCTTATCTAGTTCCCCCACTTCAATATGCCTTTTCTGTAGTAAATTCAGGGACTTGTTAAAACAACTGGTCAAATTCAGAGCTCTTGCCTCCTGTCTCACTAAGAATGACTTAAAGTCAAACATTTCCAAAAATGTCTCTCTAATGCTAAGGGCCAGGCTGCCTGCTATTTCTCAGGCTTTTTTAATAACTGTCTGTCTAATGGGTAGAGAAAGCCTAGCCATCATTATCAGACTACAAAGTCAAGTTTCTGACAACCAAGAGGTGACAGAGGATGAGAAGGAGGCACCTCCACCTAATTCCGCAGTGACAGCCAGATTGTCCTCTCTGACACTGGACATGGACACTCCCGCTGCCTCCCGATTCAGTCCCAATATGAGGTCATCTCCTCAAACACTGTAGTCAAGGCTCTTGATTAAACAAGGGGACCAACCTTATGGGTTTCAGTTTTTCTGTTTGGGGGATGATCAAGGAGCCTGTGGATCTGAACTGTCCTAGGATGGTTCAGAAAAAGAACGTCCTTCCTAGCCTCGTGGTCAGCTAAGGAATGGTGGACAAGCTGTGGGAGCAAGCCCCCTGGTCCACTGAAGTTTTAGAGCGTCCTTGCAAAGTAGCTACTCTCCCAGAGGACTCCCTGTAGGCTCCGCCCCATCCAGTCATGTAGCCGAACACAGTCCCTGACCTGTTCTTGCCCATATTCGTCTGACACGGCACCTTTACAGACCAGCTGGCCCATAGGACACCCCGACGGGCTGGGCGCCCGAACAGACGAGCGCAGTGCGCGCTGCAGATGCGGAGAAGACCCAGCCAGCGAAATCCGGGATGCCCGCGATCCGTGGCAGATCGGGGATTAAATGGAATCAACCGGGACAGCACAGAATCGACTGGGCCAGAAATAACTCAAAAGGTGCCCTGCTTGTAACTGAGTGATCTTGAGTACGCCAAAGCCCCGCAGGTCAAGGGTGCAGGAGGGAGGGGTCACGGCCGCTCCTTGGCAGAGGGAGGAAGGGCGTGAGCACAAGGACTCACGTCCTTGGTTGGGCCACTTCTACATTATTTGCCGGGAGGCCGTTTGGAGGCAGCTAAGCAAATAGCATTAAATTACCTGGTTGTTCAACTCAACACATCCCTGGGAAGGAAGAAGGAAGCAAGGCTCACCGAGGGCTTCTTGAAGGGTTGGGGGAGGGGCGGTAAACTTGGGCAACTCCCAGCCAATCTGTGAATGGTCACCACAAAGAGCCCTGATGTCTGGGGGCCCCCAAAACTCCAGGGAGAGCCCATGTCTGGGGCAGGCTCTGCAGGGGCTCCTGGGAGTCACACGGGAGGGCGCCCCTTTCCCACCCTGGTGCAGGTAGGTGTGCGGGGGGAATCGATGGGTGCACTCGGATGTGTAGACCAGCCCAGCAGGGATGGGGGTGGGTGGGGGGAGCAATTGCGGGAGGAGAACGGGCCTGATTAATGCACTGCAGCCTTTGAGAAGATTAATGTGTGGACAAGGAGAAACCAATGAATGTAATTTATTTAGACTTTCAAAAAGGCTCCAGACTAATGGCTGTTTTTAAAAGTCACTGTGGAGTCTGGGTTTTAAAGGGCTAGCTCGCTTTCTGAGGTTAATGCCTACAAAGGCACATTTTCCCGCTGCCACTGCCACAAAATATGGGCGACTGGGGACTGTCCCTCTGGAAGTCAGTTTCTAAGCAGATGGCCACCTCCTCTCTCCCACTAGAAGTGACCTCTCCCTTTTGAATTCCCACCTGGTTCCTCTCTTAATGATCCTGCCTCACATGTGAGTATAGGTGTGTATCTCACCCGCAGTAGGCCTCAGGACAGGGACGGTGTCATATCTGTGTTGTACCCTGTACAGTGCTGACTAGGGTGTGCTCACTGTAACTCAGAGGAGACACAGGGACTTCACACCCAGTAACCTGAACCACTACAGCTCACACCTGGGGATGTCGCCTAGGCGGTCAGTTCAGCCAGGCCGACTCTGCAGCAGTTGCCCCCCAGCCCCGTCACACGCAGCTGCTGCTTTAGGAGCTCCTCTTGGTTAGTGGCGTCACTCCTCACCCACCTGGCAGTGCCCACCTCTCTGCATCCCACTGCACCCACTTTAGCCCGGGCCCCCACTGCTTTACCTGCATGGCAACACCACCCACCTGGTAAAGGCCCGGCCAGTCTGCAGGGCTCGCCTGGGCCCCTCCCAATGGCCCCTCCAGCCCAGCTCTTTGCACCACCGTCTGTCCTGTCTCTGTTCCTATGCTCTCCGCTCCTTCTTTCCCCTTGCTTCTTCCAGCTTCTTCCTGCAGGGAAATCCGACTTGTCTTTTACATCTCAGCTCAGGTGCTATTTCCTCTGAGAAAACTTCTCTGAAGGCCCAGTTTGGGTTTATCGTTTTTCCCATGAGCTCATGCACTCATTCAACAAACATTTCTTGAGCTACTACTATGTGGCAGGCATTGTGTAAGGTGAGGGTGATGTAGTCATGAACAAGACAGACACGGTGTCTGCTCTCACAGGGCTCGGCCTCTAACGAGGAGCAGAGACAATTTCACCAGGAATTATAAAAATATAGTGAATATTATCATAAATGCTCCCTTCTGCCCCAGGGCGTTTGCATATGCCACCCCCTTCCCTGATACACACTTGCCTTTATCTGGTCCTCCTTTAGATTTAAACTCAATGAGTTCCCGAGCTAGATCAAATCCCCCTCCTTTGTGCTTTTATTGCATTTTGCACTTCCTCATCAAAGCACGTAACACAATTATCATTTCATAGTTATTTTGTCATCACTTGATTGATGACTATGAACTGTCCTAGGCTATAAACTTCATAAACCCAGGGCCCCATTCAGTTCACTCACCTGGATAAGTCTGGCATGAAACTCAACAGGTATTTTGCCTCGTGAAGAAGTGCTAGGAAATGAGTAGAAGGAGTACCCAACCTGGTTTCAGGGGGGCTAGGCGGGCTGCCCAGAGGAAGTATACATCAGAGACCCTCAAGGGAGTGGAGGAATTAGGCAAGGGCAGGTGGGCAGCAAACGCAGCTGCGGGAAGCTGGTAGCTAGGAGGCCCTGTGTTCCAGGCACCGGTTTCCAAAGCAGGGCGCTTGTTGCCCAAGGGGAACGTAGGTAAGGGAATCTATTGGGATACAGCAAGAACAATACTGGCCTCCTTGCGCTGACTTTTTAATCTAACTGGATAAGAAAGAAATAAGCTCCACTGTTCTCTAACAAACTGGCTGAAGCCAGCGACTCCCTCGGTGTTAGAGGGTCCCCTGGCCTGTGGAGCACGTGACGTATTCTAAAGGGATGGCGGTGCCTTAACGTGCAGCTTCCGTGTCTCTGTTACGCAGACTTATGGGTTATGTTACTGAGCCCGAACCGACCCCCACAATGAACCGTGGCTTAAAGAGGTTCCTGCAGAGAAGCCACAGGTTGAAGGTAGTGCTGATAATGCAAGTACCAGGGAGCGAGTGTCTTCTCCTAAACCAACACTGCTTCCTATAAGCTCTTTGTTAGCGGCACTGTGAGAGTAAAACAATGACCTGATCCGATCTGACAAGGAGTCTGCCGAAAGAATGCGAAATGATCTCCAAGTCCTTTTGATATATGGATTTGCATGCTGTTATTAATGCTGAATCTTCATAGTTCTCATCCTGATACATTAATAGTAATAATGCATTGTACAATTTACAAGTAGATACACACATCTTGGAGTGCGTATATAAGTATATATATATTATACATGCATTATATATTCATACTGTATATATATGTATAGAAGTTTTGGGCTTATTTATTTGTTGTTGTTTTCTAATGGAAGTGTATATCCAACCAAGACTTTGAAAACTGTTTCATTAAAGAATAAAAGAGGGTCACCCTGGCGGGGTGGCTCAGTTGGAGTGTCGTCCTGGACACCAAAAAGTTACGGGTTCAATTCCAGGTCGGGGCACATACCTAGGTTGCCAGTTCCATCCCCAGTCTGGGTGCATGTGGAAGGCAACCATTCAGTGTCTCTCTCCCATCCGTGTTTCTCTTTCTCTCTCCCTTCCTCTCGCTCTAAAATCAAGGAACATGTCCTCCGGTGAGGATTAACAATAATGCTAAACAATGAAAGGTCAATGTAGTAGAACTTGGAAGAATGGGAGGGCAGTCTTGAAAAATTGGACTGGAGAGGTATATAGGGAACATGTCCTTAGCATGGTATTTATAATATTTATAATTATTTTAGGGTTCCTTAATGGGCCACCTAGTATTAAATTATACAGAATAATTTATGTAGGAGTGTAGAGATGATTTAAAGCCTTCATACAATTTTCTAAAGGTCTGTGCCTCAGTAAATGTTAAGAACTATTGATCTGGTTAATGGTCTGCCTCTCCCAGCTAAGCTGTGTTCCTGTAATCAGGCTCTCGTCTTTGTGACCGTTCTCATAACAGGAGTGAAACAGAGCTGCAACAATCACCAAATGAACGAGTGATTTACCCATTCTTTGCTTTCTCTTCCAGCACTGGAAGACAAAGGTATCAGAAAAGCCCATGCAGCAGAAAGTTCATTCACAGAAAGAGAGTTTTGTAGATTTTAATCAACTTGACGCTTGCGTATCACTGTATGCAGATACTAGTCTAAGCCTTTTAGCAACGGGAGCTCATTCTGTCTTTGTAATGAAACCGGGAGGAAGGTACGGTCATTGTCCGTTTTTAGATGGGGAAGCTGAGGTGCAGAGAGGGTAAGTGGCTTGCTTGCCCCGGCATGGGTCTAGTAAGTGGCAGAGGCAGGGGTCAAACCCAGACAACTGGCTGCAGAGTCTGCGGTGTGACCATGGCACCTGCCTATCCGCTCACATGGTGAAAGGGCCCGTGTCGTCAGGAGGTACTCAGTGCGACTTCACATCGGAGCCGCCTGTCAGAACTGCCTTTACGCCTACACAAAGAACGCCTTTCAAGAGAAAATTGGGAAAAGCAGAGCTAGATTCAAAGGTCTTGTTGGGCTCACTTGGCTTCACACTGTAGGTCTTTTTTTTTTTTATTCTTTTTTTAAAAAAATTTTTTAATTGATTATGCTGTTACAGTTGTTCTATTCCCCCTTTATTCCCCACCACCCTACCCCCCATCCCCACCATCACCCCCCTTTAGTTTATGACCATGTGTCTCAAGTCCTTTAGCTTCTATATTTCCCATGCTATTCTTGCCCCCCCATCTATTTTCTATCTACTGTCTATGCTACTTATTTTCTGTACCTTCTCCCCCCCTTCTCCTCCTCCCACTCCCCTGTTGCTAACCCTCCTTGAGATCTTCATTTCTATGTTTTCACTCCTGATCTAGCTGTCCTTTTAGTTTGCTTTCGTTTTAGGTGTGGTTGTTAATAACTGTGAGTTTGTTGTCCTTTCACTGTTCATGTTTCTTTAACTTCTTTTTCTTAGATAAGTCCCTTTAACATTTCATATAATAAGGGCTTGGTGATGATGAACTCCTTGAATTTGATCTTATCTGAGAAGCACCTTATCTGTCCTTCCATTCTAAATGAAAGTTTTGCTGGATAGAGCAATCTTGGTTATAGGTCTTTAGATTTCATGACTTGGAATACCTCTTTCCAGCCCCTTCTTGCCTGTAAGGTCTCTTTTGAGAAATTTGCTGACAGTCTGATGGGGACTCCTTTGTAGGTGACTGTCCCCTTAGCTCTTGCTGCTTCTAGGATTCTCTCCTTCATTTTAATCTTGGCTAATGTAATGATGATGTGCCTTGGTGTGTTCCTTCTTGGGTCCAACTTCTTTGGGACTCTCTGAGCTTCCTGGATTTCCTGGAAGTCTACTTCCTTTGCCAGCTTGGGGAAATTCTCCTTTATTATTTGTTCAAATGCGTTTTCCACTGGTGGCTGTGCCTTTCCCCCTTCTGGTACCCCTATAATTCGGATGTTGGAGCGTTTAAAGATGTCCTGGAGGTTCCTAAGACTCTCCTCATTTCTTTGAATTCTTGCTTCTTGACTCTTTTCTGTTTGGCCATTATTTGCTTTCTTCTGGTCCACTCCATTGATTTGAGTCCCAGTTTCCTTTTCCTTGCTATTGGTGTCCTGTGCAATTCCATTCATTTCAATTAGTTTCGCCTTCATATATTTGTCTAATTTGTGGCTATAATCAACCAGTTCTGTGAGGATCCTGATCACCAATGTTTTAAACTGTGCGTCTGTGAGTTTTGCTATTTCTTCATCACTTAGATTTATTGGCTCTGGGGCTCTGAGATCCTCCTGCACCATTCTTGGTCTGTTCGGGCCCTTTAAGTATGAGAAGCGGCGGGCGCCTTGGACTCCCAGGTCGCTGGGTTGTGACGCTAGATGTGGGGGCGTGGTCAGAGCGGGGAAATGGCGGCCCCCTCTGCCGCTTCTCACAGCTGGGTGCGGAGGAGCAGTGCCTTAGGTGGTTCACGTGAGCCGGGCCGCTCAGAGTCGCTGGGTTATGACGCTGTATGTGGAGGTGGGGTCAGAGCAGGGAAATGGCGGTGCCCTCCTCTGCCGCTTGCCATGGGGACCTGCCGGCCCGGTCCAACCACCCACTCCCTCGCCTGTCCACCCTCTCACAAATGCGCGACCTCAGTCAACACGCAGCCCCAGGCCCGGCTGTCTCCCCCACGGTCGCTCGCCTGGTTGCTCGCTGGGTTGCTCACTAGGTCTGACCCTGCGCCTGGATTCCGCGGGCCTGAGTGTGTCTGGCCGAGTCCTCCTGTGCAACCCCGCTCCGCCAGCCGCTGGTTTTGCCCCTTACCGGTCAGGCTGATGAATTTGTTGTTAACGGACTTCCGAAAAGTTCAATTTTCCGTGTTCTGGCTTTGTTTTCTGTTGCTAATATCTAGTTTTCTCTAATCTTGGTTGTGTGAGAAGGCCCGGCACATCCACCTATGCCTCCATCTTGGCGGAAGTCCACACTGTAGGTCTTGAGTGGACAGTTCTACTTTCTACAGGAAGCTGGTTACAGAGCTGTGAGATTGCATTTCACATTGGATTGTTGGAATTCTCTACCATGTTCAAAGGTACAGAGAAAAATACAATGAACCTCCATTTACCCAGCCCCCAGCCCCAACCATTATCCACACAGGGCCAACCATGTTTCATTCACGGCCCCATTGTATTACTATTACATTTTAATGTTAACTTTATTGTATTTTAGAGAGATGAGAAGGGAGGAAGAAAGAGAGAGAGAGAAACATTAGTTGCCACCTGCCATATGTACCCCGACCAAGGACGGAGCATGGAGCCGGCAACCCAGGTATGTGCCCTGACCCGGAATCAAACTGGCAACCTTTCAGTGTGTGGGGTCCGACCCACTGAGCCATGCTGGATGGGGCCCATTTTATTATGTTTTAAGTCAACTTCTGATATCCTGTGATTTCATAATGGAAATTTAAAATATTGTATTATTTACTTAGAAACTGCCTAGAATCGAAGCCGAGAGACTTGAGTTTGAATCTTGCCTCTATGATTTTTCAGCTATGTCCTTGAGGCAATAACTCCTCAGAGCCTCAGCTGCAACATCTAAAAGCGATGATAATACCTGTTTCACAATGTGGGTTTGAGGAGCAGAGAAGTCAACACACATGTGAGTGATTTTTAAACTGCCTCAGCTTAATTCCGGAGCAGACTTCCATCTTGCCCCACCCCATGGCCTGTGAAGGTTAATTTTATGAGTCAACTTGGCAGGATTGTGACTGCCAAATATTTTGTCTAACACCAGCTGAGATGTTAACACTAGCTATAAAGGTATTTTTTAGATTAACATTTATAATCAGTTGATTTTAAATTTCTTAAATTAATTTTGAGAGAGAGAGAGACAGAGAGAAACATTGATTTGCTGTTCTGTTTATTTTTGCTGTTGGTTGATTCTTGTATGTGCCCCGATCGGGGACCAAACCTGCAACCTTGGTGTATTGGCACCATGCTCCAACCGACTGAACTACTCAGCCAGGGCCACAGTCAGGTGACTTTAAGTAAAGCAGATTACCTTTCATAGTATGGGTGAGCCCCATCCAAACAGTTGAAGGGCTTCAGAGCAAAGACTGAGGTTTCCTGAAAAAGAAGAAATTCTGCCCCCAAACTGTAGGATAGAACTTCTGCCTGAGAGTTCGGTTTTTGGACTCAAGACTGGAACATCAGCTCTTACTCCAATTTCCAACCTTCCAGTCACCTCGGGATTTGGGATTTGCCAGCCACACACATCGCGTCTGGTTTGAAATCGGGATCAGCCAATGGGAGTTTACAGGGGGGCATTGGAAGGTCAAGGCAGAGGGAGGCTGGGCTGTTATTCCCTTATTTCTCTCCTGGTAGGTTGTTCCAGGCAGGTATACTTCTCTGCCAAGGTGGCCCTCTCCACTTCTCAAGTTCAGTACTGCTTCCTCCCCTCCCAGAGATGGGGTGACAATGCTCCCCCCACACTATTCCCGGCCCTGGGCGTATCCCTGGTGTTTTCCCACACTGTGCCCACACTTTTGCAAATAGCTCCTTTATTAAGCTTTCTTCAATTACCCAGTTCGAGTGCTCCATCTGTTTCCTACTGGGACCCGAGTGATGCTAGAGAAAGCAGCTGAACAGAGACTCCAGACTAGGTGTGTGTATTAAACACATTCTCTGAGAATCCCGCTGGGAAACTTCAAGTGCTCATCAACAGCACTTTTCCCGAGTCCCCAAACCGTCACGTTCCAAGCTCTCTGCTCTCTGAGGAACTCAGCCAATGCCTTCCCTGCATCCTTCTTCTCTTCCCCTTCCAAAGGCCCCAGCGGGGAGCTGCACTGCCTCACGTCCCTCAGGGCTGCCTGGGACCCTCTTCTGCACCTAGACAGTATGGAGAGCCGGCTCCTTCTCTCGCTGCGGTGTCACTTCATCCCCTGCCTTCCCTGCCCCTGGCATCTGCTTTCCTGTCCTCTGAGCTTCCCTCTCTCTGGGGAGCACTAGCTCTCCCCCATCCCCCACCCTCCGCCCCGGCCGAGCCCCCTCCCTCACACACCGGCACAAACACTTGGGCGATTTAAATTGTTACTGTCACTTTTCTTTTAGATATGGTGATTCACCAGTTTGGCCTCTGTTGCAGCAACACACAGCTAATTTCCACCCTGAGCTAACTGGAGAGCCTTCCCGCCCCCCCCATTCTTCCTCTAGCCTGTCTCCCAACACCCCCGGCACCCCCATAAACACTTGTAACTGCATCCCAAATGTTGGCAGTGTTTTTTGAAAAGTACGTCCAATTTTGCCAGGACTCGGGTGATATATTCAAAGCTAGTCACAGCCTTTTTCTTCCTCGGCACTTACTTTGGAAGTTAGAAAACCTTTCTTGTTTATACAAAAAGGAAAACTAAAAACTCGACCTCTCTTCTCCTGCACCACTGTGTGGGTAAATTTCGCTTTAAATAATTAAAGAAACTAATAAACTGCAAAGCGGCCTTTCTACCCTGCTCCAGCACGCGCTGTCCCTGAGAACAGATATACAATGGAGCCATTTTGACGTTCCCCTGAGTTCATTAAAACGGGATTCTGCGTGGGCGGGTGTTTGTGTGTAGCCATAGGAACAGAACTCCAAGACCCAAAAGTACAAAAGCTGTTTGGAAGCTGATGAAAATGGCCTTCAGGATTCAGGTGGTGGCGATAAAGTAAACAGCATCTCCCTGCCAACCACCTCTCCGTCAGGAACATGCGGTTTGGAGTAGGCCAGCATTCCTGCTTCTGGGGTTTATAACTCAGCTGGTTAATGGCCCAAGGACATGAATATTACGGAGCCCAGAGTCATCAGTCAGCTGGGGCCTCTGACATCCTTCCACCTCCAAGGCTCCAAGAGGGTGCAGCATCTAGACGGAGAGGTACTGCCCCCCTCCCCCCCCAGCAAATCCATTCAGCTAATGTGGCCAAAGAGGATTTTCTACTCAGTGGTGGAGAGAGGTCTCCTGGGACATGGCTGAGCGTCTGGGAACCGGCCTGCTGGGGATCGCAGCAGGAAGCTGAGCATCCAGCCTGGCCTTATTGCCCCCTCTCAGGATGACCACCCCCCAGACTTGCCGGATCCCTAATTAGCTCAGTTCTCTCCCTAACTTGGCCTGAGCCCCTCTCCTGGCCTGACACTCCACACACACACCCATGATGAACCCTCCAAACAGGATAAACACTCACCTGCCCTGACCTCCACGTGGTGTGACCCCCCCACCTGGCCTCACTGCCCCAACTGGCCCACCCCTCACCTGCTCTGACTTCCCCGACCTGTCCTCACTTCTCACCAGGCCTCACTCCCCACCTAGAAGAGGTGGCAGTAACCAGAGTCCCACACGGTCCTCACAGTTTTAATGAAGAAAGTGGCTTTTCTTCATCCCAATTAGCTGTTAGTCTCCAAGATACCGAATGCAGTCGAGCTGCCTGCTGCTTCCAAAGCCAGTCCTGGAGACAGGTGCCGGTGTAACTGTTATAGGAAAACGAAGCAACCAGACACCGAGGGGTTCTGGAGTACGAGGTTTATTATTTAACGTGCACGGGCCCAGAGGAGTCAGTCTTCAAATTCTGAGTCCCAAACAAAGGATTCTGGGGGAATATATAGATTAGGGGTCTTCCTGTCTACGTGACAAACCTGGGATACAGAAACAGAATGTGATAATTGTTACTGACTATCCGGCCACCCGCCCTCCCAGACGGCCCCATCATTCTCTCTAGGGCGCCTGGGGCCTGGGCAAATAAAGGTTAAACAGAGGTTTTTCAAAGTTTCCCGTATCATAACGAAAGCTGCTTCGTTCAGGAGCCAGCCACCTCGTTCGATGGGGGACTCTGGTCCCAAAGTCCATCTTTGCATCTCAGAGCAGGTGGAGGGGTTTATAAGGAGGGGGAGGGATTGCAGAACAAAGAAATCAAGGGAGGGGTCTGGAAAGTTCTCTTAGAGCGCAGCCTGTGCTGATGAGGACCTCGAAACTGCTTGAGTGATGACCTAGTGTTTGTCACCCTGGCTCTCGGGTTGAAGGTCAGCAAACCTCCCAGGGCTGGGACGCCTGAAGGTCAGAGCCTGTACCTTTTGAAGTTAGTGCCTAGGATTCTTACGCAAACATGCTGTTCATCTATGAGCTACTTATTCGTCAGAGTGAGCACTTACAGAAACAACATCAAAAGAATGGGGAAGGGCTACAGTCCCCCCATTGTTACATCCATATCCTGGGGACCAGTCAGCAACAGTAAGTGAAAAGTAAAGAAATACGCCCAGATCAGCCTCTTCTGGACACAGTGTGTCATCCTGTCCTCTAAACCCTTCCTCTCGAGTCACCCCCTCACCCCAAACTGCCTTCCCTCACTCCACCACCCCCTTCAAACTGACGGGGGGGGGGGGCGGTGTCGAACAGCCAAGGACAGAAGGAGGCTGTCTGTCTTCCGCGGTTTCTCCCCGGAATCAAACAGCAAGGCCACGTGCAGGCATGTCTCTGGGCGTGTTCAGTGCCTTCTCACTTGTCTGTCTTTGGTCCTCTCAGGAAGGGGCTGGGCGTGAGGGTCAGGCAGGGCTGGGTGCCAGGACTTTGGGACGATATTTAACCTCTCCGAGTCTGCAGTGCGTCAGTCGAGAGAACAATATGACCTAATAGTGAATGATTGTGAGGATCACGGGGACGTGAATGACTCTAAAGGGACTCGGGGCCAACGTGGGACAGATCAGGTCTCCAATCACACAAAAGCCACCATGTTCTCTGCTCACACCAGGGGCCCAGAATTTGTATTTTCTGTGAGAGGAAGCACAGCTCCGGGAGGGGCAGGGTGACCAGGGCTCTCTTTTCTACATTTGGGGGAAGGTGGCAGACAGAATACCAGCCCCCGAAGGATGCCCACGTCCCAATCTGCAGAACCTGTGAATATACTGCCTTACACGATAGAAGGGATTTTGCAAGTATGATTAAAGTAAGGCTCTTGCAATGGGGGGAGTATCCGGAATTAGCCAGGTGAGTCCAATATAATCACAAGGGTCCTTCCAGGAGGGAGGCAGGAGGGTCAGAGTTAAAGAGGTCACGGGATGTTGGAAGTAGAGGTCGGTGTGCTGCAGGGCCAGAACACAAGGAATTTGGGTAGCTTCTGGAATCCGGAAAAGGCCAAAAAAAAAAAAGATTCTCCCTAAAGCTTCCGGAAACAACACAGCAGCCCAGGCCCATTTTGGACTCCCAGAACTGTAACAGAATAAAATTGTTTAGGCCACTGAATTAGCGGTGATTCGTTCCAGCAGCCATAGAAACCATACGGGTAGCAAGTGCCTGTGAGAGAATAGGGAGATGTATGAGAAGTGCTAGAATCTAAACCACCCTTTCCCCGTCTGGTCTGAAGACAGGGACATGCTGAACATCTCTTGGAGCAAAAGCGCCTCAGCTGAGTGCTCAGAAGGCAAAGGAGGAACAAGGGGTCAGTCCCCCGGAGCCCAGCCCGATGGGGCAGAGGACTAGACATTCCTTCCCCACAGACTGTGTGGGGTTTGCCTCTCTGTGCCCACAGCCTGGGGGAGCACTGGGCACAGAGCAGGTGCTCAGTGAACGTGTGCGAGGTGAACAGAGCAGCGTGAGATGGAATGGGATTGAATGAAACAGAACTGGGCCAGAGGCAAAGGTCCTACTGGAAAGTGCAGAGACTTGGTCACAGGAAGCCAGGCCATTCAGGCGCCGAGGCCCCTCTCAGCCTGTGGAAGCTACTCCTTGAGGAGGGAGGAGAATGGCCACCCAAAGAAGGTCGGAGGAGCTGGTGGAGTTAGTTCTGCTTTGCTCTCACTAAAAGCGTCACTGAGTAGTCGCTAGTTTCTGAGCTGCACCTGCACTGGGCTGCAGACCTGTCGAACCTCCTCCTGGATCCCAGTGAGGCACAGCCCCTTGGGCTCCATTTGCATAATCAAGGCCAGGTGGGGCTGCACAGGTTTGATCTGAAAGAGAAGGAACCTGGTCTAGCTGGACCGGTGGCAACTAGGGGTCTCTGAGTCGCCTGCCTTTGTCTGTATCTGGGACCTCTGCTTTGCAAAGAGCCAGGATGCACACAAAGTTGGCCCCGTTCATTCGTTTCCAAATGAAATCCAATCACTTTATGGTTTTTTAATGATATCAGTGAAGATGAGTCTCACCGTGGGTGCGACAATGATCTCCCACCAGCTTGTTATTTTATTCTTCCTCCTTTCTAGTCTCCTCTTTCCCTGCTCCAAGACCAAATAAAAACCTGAATACATTTGCCTTCTTATGCAGCATAGCTGAGGCTCTTCTCTGAAACCTTAGCACCAGAGAACAGCTAGGCGTCAAAGAATCAAGCCGTCATCAAGGTATTTTCCTCCTAAGGGCAAGTCTCTTCTTAGGAGAAGTTCCGCTGCCAGCTGCTGAGGGGATATTTTCATCTCACTGGGTCTGGGAGCTGCAGTGGAGTTGAGCGGGGCAGCTGGCCCATCGCCTGACCCAGACCCCAGGTGTTCCTGGCTAAGTGCTGCAATAAAAGAGCAAGTCCCATCTTGGAGAGCTCTTCTGTCATTATCGCCATGGGGCTCTGAGAACACAGGTCACTGCCATGTTGGTCCCAGCACAGCTCTGACCTACTGCGAGGAGTGTTGGGCGCTTCTGAAGGGCTACATGACGACTCCCTCGCTCAGTTACCTAGACCTTCAGATCAGACACCGCATGGAGGCAGCTGAGGCGGTGACCTTCACGGAGAAACCATGCCCAGATGTTGCCTGTAGAGTCGGCCCCAGCTGGCGTCACCCAATGAAGAGCAAAAGGAAAACTGTAGATGTCACTGTGTAGCCAGGATAACTAATTTGGAGAATTCCCAGGGGACAGCCTCACCTCCAGCAGGCCTTGAATGCCCTGGGAGGAGCTGGAACACTGGACAGATGAACTGCCCCGGCTCTCAGCAGGGGGCGGCAGGAGTGACCTGTCGGTGGTCTCTCTGCCAGATTTCCGTAATGAGTGGGAAATAATCCATAAAACAAAACACGTGCTTTGTGGATTTGTCTCCCTTGGCACATGCCAGTGTGACCTGTCTGCTCAAGGTTGTTTAAGAATAACTTAGAAATGTGGAGGAAGGACAGCTTGGCTGACCTGTCCCCCTCTGCCCTTCTGTACGGCTCTCCTATCTCCATCTTCCCTTCTTCTCTGGAGGACACGGATGTGGAGACAAAGGTCCTTTTTGCAGATCCAGGAAGGGGCAGGGACAGTTCCACCTCTGATGACAAATACTCCTGAATTTCCATAAGGACTCCCTCATCCCGCTCTCTTTCCCAGACCTCCCAGGCTTACGGGTGAGCGATGCAAAGATCTGCTTTTGTAAGGCCAGAAGTACTGTTCCTGTGAACCTCCGATCAAGCCACTGGCTTTATAGCCTGCTAAGTCATACGATCATTTTCACAAAGTGTGAGCTAGAGCCCTTTCTCCCACCTGCCCTGCTCTCTCCGTGTTGTCACCAATACCCTTCCAGTTCTTTCCGTTGTGCATAGTTGAGCCACAGTGTGGGAGAGGGAAGAAATCTCCTGGAAGAGAGTGGGGTGTTCCGTGTTGCGAGCTTTACCTGATCTCAATACTGATGTGCTTTGTCGAATGATCCGCCTGGGAAGAAGTGTAAAGAGCACAAGCATGTTTGTGCTTGTGTATATGATTCTTGTACTTGAGTTCAACCAGCTGCTCCCATGGAGACACATTTTCCTCTGCCCGACTCTCTCCCAGTGCTCAGGGCCGCATAACGCCCCCCCCCCAACACACAGCATGACGTCATACATTCTTCCGGTAGTCAGACTTGATATCTAGTCTGACTTGATATCTAGCGTGTCTCCATCTTTGTAAAACATGTTTATAGGTGGCGAGCATCTATTTTGCTGATTTACCTCCCAAATCATACTGTCTCCTTTTTAAAAAATGATGTCTGCTTTTACATCTGCCTTTTCATTCCTTCCATCTTCCTAAGATTTATTAATACTTCCTACTATTTTATTTTCTCCCCCAAAATAAGAAAATGGTTTGAGGCTACAAGTTCACCTGTTAGTAGAGTGTTGGCTGCCTTCGATGAGATATCACAGCTTCATAGCTGATCTGCGCTATTTCTTCCTCCTTGTTTTGTAATTACAGTTTGAAATTCTGTTTGATTCAAGAGTAGCTTAGGGTTTTAATTTTATCCTAACTGATGGGGAGTTCTGGTTGGTTTCTTTAAACTTTTATTACTTAGGGTAATACAGAATATGACCAAAAAGTAATAGCAGTCGTAATACCAATAGCTACAATAACATGTATTGAGAGGTTATTATGTGCCAACTACTATAATAAGTTTTAAAAATTTCTTTTATCCCTCACAACACCATAGAAGGTAGCTGTTAACAATATTCATATTTTACAGATTAAGAAACTAAGGTTACTAAGCTAGAACATGATCCCAAAGTTTTTGCACTGTGTTTTAATTTCCCAGGGTCATTTCCACTCATTCGAATTTATCGAGGCCGTTGATAGGGCCTAATATTTATGATCGGCTTTGGTAAGGGGGCGCAGATGCAGGCTAGGAGCTCTGTTCACAGTTGCTGGGACCAGTCAATGACCGTTCCCTTTGTCCTTATTTGTCTCGCCGACCTCTCACAGCATCAAATCACCCTTTAACATTTCCTCCGGCTTTAGGGGGCAGCCCTCCCAACAGCTGGGACAACCGCATGCCCTTTCGCCCCAGGTTGGCTCTCTTTCTTTCAGTTTGTCCCCAACTCAGTGTCTGCTAAAAGACAGGCCACGGGAGTGTCCTTAACCGTTCTCTGCCCTTCTCAGCTCTGTATTCGGCGTGTGAGCTAATGCACATAAGCTGGACCCTGACTCCTAGGTCTATCAGGATTTTTTTTATTCAGCTTTGCTGAGCAGAGGTGGGGCCTCTGTGTGACTTTCTGATACTCTGGTGCAAACAGGAAGCCTACACGCGCCCAAGGAGGGCAGTGCTTCCTGTCCCCACCTCGGCCTTCAACAGCAGTTCTCAGATGTGGGTCTTGGAATCCACGAGCTCTGGGAGAATTTCAAAATCCTGTGTCTTTATTTTTATGATAATCTAAAAACATTTATTATCATTATAAAGATTAATCTCTGTTCCAGTGATCATTTGCACTTGAAAGATAATTCATTAAACCAGATTTAGTTTTGTATAGTCCCAGTTCTTAAAAATACCATCCGTCATTATTAACATAATTAGCAAGATTAGATCAGATCGGTGATTTTCAACTGATGTGCCACAAGAATTTTAAATATGAGCAACACCTGACTCTTTAGTCAGGGCACTGACCTCTTTTCCTTTAGATTGTCAAATAAACAAATGACATCAGCCAACACAACAATAGCCGTCTGGTGTGAATGAATCAAAATTATACCAATATTTTGTCAGATTGGCAAAAAATAGAATACATTTTTTGGTGGGCTGCAGAATTTTAGTAATTCGCTTATGTGTGCCACGTGACGAAAAAGGTTGAATATCTCTGGATTCGATAATAGTATTGTATCAATGACATAGTTCCTGATTTTGACAAATGTTTATTCTTGTTTTAAAAAGAGAACATTCTGGTTCTCAGGAAATAGACATTGGAGTATTTATAAACGCTGCAAACTGCTCACAAATGATTTAGTGTGTGAGTATGTGTAGGTTAGTAGGTAGATAGATAGATAGATAGATAGATAAATAGATAAAGGGGGAAATGGGGCAAAATGCCCACAATTTGTTAACAATTCATGAATCTGGGTAAAGGTTATATAGGAGATGGGGTTTTTTTTCTGTCTTTCTTGCTAGTTTTTGTAAGTGTGAAATTGTATCAAAATGAAAAGTTTAAAGCATGCCTTTCATGGACCTGGGTTCACTAAATGTTCCTAGCCTATACAATTTTTTTTTTTTGCCATTGGAAAGTTATTCAAGTTGAGAAAGTCTAATAAATCCCCCACTGTCCCCTACCCTCCAGGCTGGTCATCAGCTAGACCAGTTTTAGAAACCACAACCATTTTTACTGCCTGGAATGTCCCACTGGCCCCTGAACACCGTGTTCTCGGCGCCTAGTCTGGCCTGCGAGACCCTCCGAGATGCAGCCCTTGCCGAGGCCCGGCTGCACCTACTCCTGACCTTTCATTTAGAAACACTAACTCCTTGTGGCTTCTGAGGAGCGCTGTGGTTTCACTCTGCAGAGACTTTGGCCAGGTCATTCACTTTGCGCCACGCCCTAACTCACCCTTCTCTCTTTAACTGAGTAACTGGTCATCGTGTGTTAAAACCCAAATCAGATAGTTCCTCCTCCAGGAAGCCTTCCTTGAATCTTCCTAGGCGTGTCCACCCTGAGCTCCTATAGCCCCCCCCCCGGGGGACCCTCTGTCATAGTCCTCTCTGTCTCCCCCTCTAAAAAGGCAGATAAATCTGTCCTCTCTCTGTGTCCTCCACACTCAGCCCAGTGACCAGGAACAGAGAGGGCCCGAGGTGGCCTGAGGAGCAGAGAAACTCAGCAGATGGTTCTAGTGGGGAGGTCCCCCGAGTGTAGGAAGAGAGAAGGACCACTTTGCCAGGGACGAGCTGAAAAGCTCCGAATGAATTCACCTCCTGAAATAGCTCTCCCATTCTTCCTCCTCGGTGTTTGAAATTTCCTCTTTGGCGTTCTTTGTAAGAAGAACTGTTCTGGAAGGATCAAGCCGAACTACCCTTAGGTCCTGTGGCACGAACAGCCTATCAGCAGGCACTATTGTGATGGCACATACAATTGTTAACGAGCGCCCCATGTACTTGCAGAGGACTTTATGATTTACGAGTGATGTACCGTTAGTGGCAAGAGGGTCTCAACTGTCTTTACATGTAAACATTCCTGAACATAGTAAGTGCTCAATAAAAGTATGTCGAATAAACAAATAAATAAACAAATATCATGCAGTGTATCTCATGAAATAAAACACAAAGCCAGAAGAGACCCTCACTACCAACCTCCTGATGTCGTTTACGTAAAGGGATGGGCTGTTCGTAGTCAGGGAGGAGGCCCCCCGAAATGACACCTGTGTCGTGGGTGCAGGTACTCGCTCCCAAGTGGGGGCTGTCACGAATAAACTTCCTGAAGAGGAAGGATGATGATGGATTTGCCTGCGCCCAAAATAGGTGCTAAGATAACTTCTGAATCCTGCCTGTTCAGCAAGGGGTTAATGGAAGCTTTCAAGTGGACTAGATAATTAACAGGATTAAATCTCTACTTGTCAATTAAGCCAATATATTTGAGTATAATACTATCTAATTCTGTACCAGGAATAGCGCAATAAATCAAAGTTTACAGATGTCTTCAGCAAGCCCTTGATGGATGAAACACTGTAGCTCAGAGGAGCATAGAAAATCTCAAATAAGATAACCTCCCATGTGATTAATATAGCTGTCTGCATTGGCATCGGCTCCAGAAGGTTCTAATCCAAACATGTTTAACATCACATACTTTATTGTGACAGATTCAGACACCTGAACTAACTAACCAGTCAAATGGTGCTTAATTATACTGAATCATTACAGACCTCGGCAATAAAGCTGGGACTCAGAAGTATGAGTTAATTCCCATCAAACACAGTCACGTACAACAGCCAGCTTCAACCTGCTTCCCCTCGCGGCACACGTAAACTCATCACTAAAATTCTGCAGCACACCCCAAAATATATTTTTTGCCGATCTGACCAAACAACGAGGTATAATTTTGATTCCTTCACACCAGACAGCTATTGTGGTGTTAGCTGTTGTCATCTTTGTATTTGACAAGCTAAGGGAAAAGAGGTCAGTGCATCTTTTAAAAATTCTCATGGCACGCTGGTTGCAAATCGCTGGCGTACAACACCCGCAGCCCAGTGTCCAGAGGTCCTTACAGGGTCTGGTGCACAAAGCACAGGGTAGCAGAACAATCTGATTCCTCTAAGGGACGCTTTCCTTCTCTCCGTTCAATGGTGCTTGTCCGCGGGCCTCCTTCAGACTGATGGGCCAACAAACGCGAACTACTGATCGCAAGGGGGAAGAGGCCTGTGAGCACGAATGTCTCCATGAACATTTCTGCAGTTAAACGAACAACAAGAATTGAGGTTCAAGGACATGTGCGTGACTGGAATTCTGTTGTGTAAGGGGCTGACCCGAATGCTTATCGACTTTCTGCATCTGAGTTATCAGAAATGGGCTAGAAACTTGCGGGGAACAAACTTCAGCTCCCAGCCCCGTTTGTAGGCTGCGCTTATTCACAGGGCACCTGTCTCTGTCTCGTGGGCGTGTCCAAATGTGCACAGCCCATGCCGATTTTCCCAACACGTTCAGGTGGTTTGACTCCATCTGTGCAGGTGCGTCTCAGTCCTTGCTTGGGGCTTGACGGAAGGATCGACAAAGTGTGCTAAATGTTGCGTGAAGATGGTGGGGGACGAGAACGAAGCGTGACAACAGTCTCTGCTCTCCAGGCCTACCTCATTTATTCGGGAAGAGCAGCTTCGCACATACCGAGGACTGCAGTTACGGTGCTGGCTGTACCTAAAATAAGAACTCAGTGAGGAGAGAGACCTGGTTGGAGCGTTGTCCTGATACACTATGGTTGTGGGTTTGAGTCCTGGTCAGGGCGCGTACAAGAATCGACCAATGAGTGCATGAATAAGTGGAATAGAAGTTGATGTTTTTTTCCCCTTCCTTCTTTTCTTTCTTGCTGGATCTAGCTTGAGTGGGAGGGGCGTTGGGAGTAATATATTCAAGGAATTCCGACATCACAGCTATGGCTTGGACAATGTCCCAGTCTAGGCAGCCACCGCTCCAGACTGTGCCATTGACAAACTGTGAAACGCTGCCAGGTGCTTTGTGAATGGACGTGGTGCAATGTGTAGATTTCCCCCAAGTTTCTCAGTATTTGGAGCACAGCAGCTGCTCAGGACAAGTCATCCTTCAGCCCTATACCTGTGGGAGAGCTTCTCTAAGTGTTCTTGAGGCACAGCCTGAGAAATACATCTCCAAAGTGTCATTTCTACTTGGGACTTATCAGCATCACATTCGACCAAAAATCTCTGTTCCTTTGGCAATCTTTCCTTTAGATTGTTAATGAAAATAGGACATCATACCCCTTCTGTCTGAGATCTGGGCAATTTCTCTATTTACACTTCTAGAGTTTGAGGAAAGGGCTGCTCAGATAGGGGTGTAAATGAGCAAGATGGGGGAGGTGAGGGGGTAACCCTGCCCCCCCGACTCTCTGCCACCGTTCCACGTCTGACTCTCTTTGCTGTCCTCACCAGCTCTTCCTTCCCAAGGACTGATCAGCAGGTAGGACAGTCACTGAGCTGTGTATTAAGCAGGGGTTGGTACAGCTACAGCCAGTAACCTGGGCTCCACACGCTCCCCTCCTGATTCCTGGGGCCTTAACCATCAGTGAAGTGAAAGGCTTGCAGAAGAAGAGGGTGACCTTGATGCCTTCTTCCGCTGCAAGTGGCTAGCCTTGTCACAGTCTAGAGTTCAGGAACTAGATAGAAAATTCCTGACATGGACTCTAAAAGGCATCTCTTCTACATGTAAAAAAAGTTTACCTGCTGGATATGTTGCAAGGATCTAATATATACCTGGCACTTAATAAATGCTCACTAAACATTTTTGGAAAAATATGGCTGACTGGTGTGGCTCAGTGGCTTGGGTGTCATCTTGCAAACTGAAAGGTCACCAGTTCAATTCTGAGTCAGGGCATGTGCCTGGGTTGCAGGTCAGGTCCCTGTTTGGGGGTGTGGGAGAGACAACCAATCGATGTTTCTCTCCCTCTCTTCCTTTCTCTCAAAAAATAAATACATTTCTCTCTCTCTGTTTTTTATTGTTGCTCAGGTACAGTTGTCTCCATTCCCCCCCTACCACTCCCACCCACCCCAGCCCTCCCCACCTCCCACCCTCAATCCTACCCACCTTTGGCTTTGTCCATGGGTCCTTCACACACCTTCCTTGATGACCCTTTCCCTTCTTTCCCCCGTTATCCCCTCTCACCTCCCCTCTGGTTGCTGTCAATTTGGTCATTATTTCAATGTCTCTGATTATACTTTGCTTGCTTGTTTAAAAAAATAAACACAATCTTTAAAAAATATTTAATTATTATTTTTGGGTAGACAATACATGGATCAAACATCGAAATGAATACAGAGGGATCTAATGAGCAGGCTCACCCTCAAGGCTGCCTCCCCTTCACGCCCCCGCCCCCATTCCTGGGCTCTGGCCCGCTCTGATCTTCATTTTTATTCTTTTCTTATATCTCTGGTTTCCCCCTTCCCATACAGAAAAGGTGCCATACTTTATAAAATACTCTAAACCTGCTTTTATTACCTAACGATACATCCTAGGACTATTCCATATTAGAACATTCAGAGTTTCTGGATTTTTATTTTTTGGTTGGTACCAGCTGCATAGGATTCTACTATGTGGATGTACCTTGGTTTATTTAACCAGTACACTATTGTTAAACATTTATGCTGTCTTCCATCTTTTGCTATTACAAACAATTGTGTGATAAATAATTTTGTACTCAAGTAATTTGTGTGTGGGCAGATAATCAAGAGAATAAATTCTCGGACGTAGTTTTGCTGGCCCAAAGGGTAAATGTACTTATCATTTTGATAGATATTGCCAATTTGGTTTTTCTATGAATCCTACCACTTGCAACTCCCAGCAGCGATGTCTCAGGGTGTGAAACAAGCCTGTTTAGAGCATGTTAACAAAGGACAGAGGAGGGTACAGAATGAAAGTATGCAGAACCATGGGTGAAGAGCATTGTGCATTGTAGGCTAAAAGTGCAAATCTTTAGCAAAAGTGGAAATGTCATGTACTGGTTGCAGTGAAGCTGGGAAGGTGAGATTTACAGCTCAAGCAGCACTTATACTACCTGTTTAAAAAATATATTGATTGATAAGAGAGACAGAGAGAGAGAGAGAGAGAAAGCATCAACTTGTTGTTCCACTTATGCATTCATTGTTTCTTCTTCTACGTGCCCTGACCGGAGATCAAACTTGCTACCTTGGTGTATCAGGAAGACACTCTAACCAGCTGAGTTACTTGGCCAGGGCTTACCATCTTCCATAACAACAGCGGGTTGTGTATGTGTGTGTGTGTGCGTGCCTGTGGCACATCACAGCCCACAAAGCCCTCTGTATATATTGGATCAATTTGATCTTCACAGCATCACCAAGAAGTACGAGCGAGACAAATAGAAGCACTCCTCCTGTTTGTAGAAAGGTTAAGCACTAGTGCTAGGGGAACCAGCTGGGTTCTAGCAGCTCTGGGACTTAAGCCCCAGTCTGCTGATTTCAGATCTCAGACTCTTTCTTGAACCTGCGTGGAAGCCAAACATTCCTCCCGCCAGTAGGCAGTCCACCCCCACTAGCACCTCGTGCACCTTCTCATTCGTCTACTCACTCATTGCTTTTCCCACTTCTCAGGCCCCAACAAGAAACAATGCGCAGCGAACTTGAGTTTGAGTTTGATTTTCTGAGTACGAGGTCCAGGGTGGGCAGTTCCAGCTGGAGTCACAAGTCTGTTCCACACACGTTCTTCCTTCTTATATCTCCCCCATCCCCCAAGGCACTGAGTCCAGATGGCCAAGACCGGGTTGCAGCCTCACCCACATTCCAGCTGCCAGAAATTCAGGATAAATAATTTTCTTCTAGGAATCTATGGCAAATTCAGAGAAACAAATTTCAGCCCTCCACACCCACCCCAGCCAGTCACTCCCCAATTCCTTCTCCTTGGTAATTCTGCACAGGTTACGAGCTATGGGTGCAGGAATAGGGGCAACCAGAGGTTTTTATTTTCTGACTAGGGTTAAGTAGCCAGATTATCAGAACTGCAGAAGGCAGCTGTTGTCAATATACTGGTGAGGACAGAATATAAAGCACAGACTTAAAATTCAGTACAGACGCACACAATTGATATGAAGAAGGGACTGTACCGTTGGATGGTTAAAATGTGCAAGCTGGGATATTGAAAAAGACGGTGGCATTACCTTTTTCTTGCAGGCTCTTTCAGAAGGTCATTGTTAGGGGTCATTTCCACCTGGAAACCAGAAGCTGGGCAAGGTGACCCCTTGAACTGGTCCAGATTTATTTTCATTATTCTGGTCCCTAACAGGTTTGTCATTCTTCCCTCTACTCCCCCTCCCCCCATGCACACAAAATCAACTTAAAGAATCTGTGTAAAAAGAACTGCCACCCGAGGTGGTGGGAAAATCAATTCCAAGACAATTCTACTTTCATGTGAAGAGGTTTCTTTCCTTTTATTTTTGTGAGTTAGGCTATTTGCATGGAATTCGAATTGCAGTTTGTTTGCTTGCCCTGTTTCTTTGTGGTTGTATTCTCGTCTGCTCTGTGACTCGACAATCCGGCGCCTCGGTGGCAACTACATGTATCAGGAATGGAGAATTTCATCATTTCAGGTGTAGGATGACTTGCTGCATTCTGGGCTGATAAGTTTCCAGGATCATTTTCAGCTCTGCAGCTGCTTTTATAAAGAGCAAGAACGATCTCTATTGAAAATAATTTTTTTCTGATTCATCTTTAGAAAAATGTATTTAATTATTTTCTTATTTTCAGCTTCCAGGTATTGGTGCCCACCTATTGTCACTGTCCCTTTACAGTTGTGGCCATTTCAAAAGCTGACAGGAGACTGTCCCCTGGTTTTCAGTCATGGAGACAATAAGGTGATAATATGTGCTTCTGAACTAGACCTGGCAGAGGCTCGGAAGGTAACTTATTTCAAGGTTCTGGGTAGACCTCTGTCTCTCCCCAAACATATTTCTCAGTCAGCAGAAAGTTCAGATTTATAAATCCCTTCCTTACTCACCTGCTAAAAGGCAAAAGCTGCCTTTGAGCCTCCACCCTCACCCAATTAATTACCCAGACAGGTTACAGGGACTAGGGACCCCGCGAGGGGGGGGGGAGGGGAGGGGAATTGAGCGACGCCCAGGAAGAGGGAGAAGCAGGCAGCTGGATACAGGAAATAACAGCCCTTCCTGAGAGATGCCCTTGAAGCCTGGGAGCATCCTCAGGAGAAGCCGAGGGTGGCCCACACCTCCCTCTGTCCCGCTCCCCTGCAGTTCGGAGGGTCCCCACGCAGGGCGGTAGCTAACTCCCTCAAGCTTCTGTTCCTCTTGGCGGTTTTCTCGGGCCTCACAATAGGACCACAGTCACTCGTGGGGTGGCCAGAAGTGCCAGGGGGTTAAAGCCCCAGAGGCAACCGACGGCCTGTAAGATGAATTCGATGGATCGAAACCTCAGCTTTCTCCTGCCTCATGACGGTGCCACTATTCATTGCCGAGGGCACTGATTGCTTTAATTATGTTTGAGTAATGCTGGCTCGTTTTTGGCTTTGTTTTCAGCTGCTTTTCCACCGGGCACTGTCTCTCTTGAGGCTGGACTTTCTCCTGCCCCATCTCAGGCTAAATATAAAGGTATTTGTAAAGTTCGAATAAAATGCTGTTGGCTCATTTTCAATAGGAAGAAAAGTGGGTATGTGTTTAAAAATAAGATCGTTCATTTTGTGATCAATAATTGATCCCAAGGGAAATTTTAAAAAATCACTGGAGGGTCCCTGGAGTCCCTCGCAGGCCCCCGCGGGATGCCTCCCGGGCGCCCCCAGTGGCCGCACTCAAGTAACGCGCCCTGGGCTGGCTCTTCTCCCTCTCACTTTCCTGCTGCTGCCCACCGTGCTTCCTCGCTGGAGTTCTGCTTGCTTTTGAAGGAACTCAAACCAAGACAGCCTGTCTTCTCAAAACAGCCACCCACTCATGTTCCTCCGTGCTGCCGACGCCCTGACATCAATGTCTTACAAGTCCCTACACAGAAAAGTCGGCTTTGGTCCCACCCTTTCCCCAGCTGTGTCCTGGCTGTCCCTGGTCCCAGCCCCACATCTCCCATCACAGTCTCATCCTCCCTGGAGCAGCGTCCCAGCCTTTCTCCCTGCCCGAGCCCTTCACGACCCCTGGGACGGGTCCTCGAGGTGTCTGACAAAGTGATGTGCCAACACGGTAAACACCTACCCGCTGGGTTCACGATGTCTACTCTCCCTCATGACCACCTCTCCGTCTAATGACCTCATTAGACACCAGTCTGTGCCAATGATCCCCTCAGAAGAGGCAGGAAAGACATCCACCCCATTGTGTTAACCCGATGACCGGTGGCCTCAAGTGACAAATGGTAGCAGCGAGGACCCTTGCACAGATACAGCATCGTGAAAATGACTGGTGCCGTGCATTGGGTGTGGGAGACATTTTTTGAGGAAGCAGTAATGGGTTATGTTTTAATTTTAATGAAAAATTGCAAATTTTGCAGCCTTCCAGAACAAATAGAATTGTGACTTAGGCTTCACAATTTATGTAATTGATTTCCTGGAATCCTGACAGCTCCATCATGCTCTCAGCAAATGTCTTGTTCTGTCCCTGGAAGCTGGTCCTACGGTGGTGGGAGGGGGTGGTGCAGGGAGCCCTGGTTGCTTTCCTTTCTTTGAATTGCAAGGCAATTGCTACCTAAATCATTTATTTGGCACTTAGCAGAAGCCCCCTTGCATTTTTGAGTCTTTGTTCTGCCCACAGAGGCCCAGCTTCCCCAGGCAGGCACACCACCTGGTCCTTCTCCCAGGATCCGATAATTGCCAGTTACCTAAAAATAGAAAATAAGTTTTTCTTGTTATTGATGAGAATGTTGACACTTTCCTGAAATATATTATAAAAGTCTCTGCCTTCCAGAAGAGAGATTTCAGCAGAGCTGGATCTCGGTGAAGGCAACGTTAACATTCTACACTGAGTTTAAGTTCTCTACGCCTTCTTCCTCAGCATCAGGTCCTCGCCCAGGTCTTCTGCTCCCAGGGCGCCCGCCTCAAATGCCTCGCCTTCCCACTCTACAGGCCCCTTCCCAGTTTCAGGACTGTAATCTGCTGCAGGCTAAGAATCCGATGTTCCAGACCGGATTCGGCTTGGAGTGCGGAAGGCACCAGGCATCTGCCCTTTGTTCGGCAGCTCCGTGCTGGGCACACGCAGGGCTCAGCGACCGTTTTTCTCTGACAGAAGGCCGACATTCCTGTGTGCGCCCGTGCTGGGCAGGTCTGGGCAGAGCTGGGTCAGTGTTAAATGATGCAGAGAAAGGAACTGTGGACACCCTGAACGCCAGCAGGAAAACCGCGGTGCAGCTGTTTGGCTCATGCAGCGTCACCCCCAACCCTGGGCTGCCATGATTCCGGGAGTAGGAAGTTGTAAGGCAGTTCACTTCCTCGGAATCCAGAAACACCTACTGATCAATACCAGGGCCACCTCCTCCAACGTTCCCCTCTATTAATTTTGTTTGAACCAATGGCTGGAAAGCCACCTCTCACAGGCAACATCAGGGGGCCCCCATCCTGGATCCAGCACAGAAATTAACTGTGACCCAGGTCCTAATCAGGTGTGTAGTAGTGTTAATGTTCACATTCTGATTAAAACAACAACAACAATAATAACAACAACAATAACAACAACAAAACTACAGTGCATTTTAAAAATGTTTGCTGCCCTGGACAGTGTGGCTCATTTGGTTGGAGCATTGTTCGTAGCCGAAAGGTTATGGGTTTGATTCCCAGTCAGGACACATGCCCAGGTTATAAGTTTGATCCCTGGTCAGGTGTGTATGAGAAGGCAACCAGACGATGTTTCTCATATCTATGTTTTTCTCTCTCTCCCTTCTTCTCTCTCTAAAAAAAAATGCTTGCCTTCTCTTTCTTTTCTGCAGAGGAATTGTCCTTGTGTTGGTTGTACAGCAAATCTGTCATGGCGCACAAAGAAAGAGCCCGTCTAACTAAACAATGGGTTTTATTCATGATTCAAGATCTTGGGAAATTCGAGCTAGATTGTTAATGGGCATTGGGCTTCCCAGTTTTAATTGAGTGAGTCATACATCACTTCTTACAGACAGTGCCCCCTGCAGTGACAAAACCTGACCAGAAAAGCTTGCTTGAGTGGAAGAGAACTAAGAAGCAGCTTTGGTTCTGCTTTGATGGAAAATCCTGGGGAAATTCCATCTTCGTGGATATTTTAGGTATTGCAGATGCCCAATCAGAAACAACCAGAGGGGTCTGTGCTGCCAGTGTGATGGTTGTGAGCACGGGTGGAAAGTTTCTGTGGCTGAGTGAAGTCAGCCAAAGAATGCTCTGCGTCAGCAATGGCTCAGGCCAAGAGAACCGTGGAAAACACCAGGACAACTAGCAGTCCCTGGAGAAGACCCAGCACCTCACTGGTAGTCTAACAGGGTGTGTACATGCAGAGCAGACACTTGGCAAATCCAATGCGAGGTGAAGGTCTGCTTAATGATCCTGTAACCACAAGACTGGCCAATGAGCAGCTTGTCTTACTTCGTGTGGACAAAGATGAGGCCAACGACTTCTCTTGGGGACCAGAGGTATCACCCCCATTCATTTACTCACCCGATCACTCTGTATAGGCTCTGGGGTACATATCTTTTATTCTCATTTTAAACAAGTCTCAGAAGATTGAAACATTCTGCCTAAGTAATAGGAACCGGCTAGTAAGGATAAGAGTCAGCAATTCCCCTGAAATGACAGACGCATTCTGAGAAAGACCCCTATTTGGAAATGAAGTTCCTGGTGACACAAACTTTCTTTCAGGAGTGATCATCAAAATATTGAGGTGCCCAAGTGCCAGGGCACCGACCAATCAGAAGACAGCTGGCAGGAAATGGTGTGCACAGCTGCTGAATGGCTGGCTCTCCCCATTGGTCCGTGGAGGGGATTCGGGACTTCCTGACTGTTTGTAGAAGAGGGCCTACCTGGTCGTCGTCATCACAATATTTTTTTTACTTCAAATAATATTTTTGATGAGAAAGAAATGTAGGTTCCTCGTATAAAATTACAAAATTATAAAGGAGAAAATTAAAATTGCGTTTAATTCACATTCTCACACACGCACACACACATTCCCGCCATAGGTAAGCTCTTGCCTTTTCCACTTATAAACATGTTGTCATATCATTTAAAAAAACCTCTGGTAACTTCATGTCAATGGCTGCTTCATATTTCACTTTAGGGATGTAATGTACCGGTAATTGATTTAATCTTCCTCTTTTCATTGCAAATTGTGAACATTTCCAAGTTTTCCTCTATGTAAACAATGCTCTGATAAATATCTTTGTGCCTGAAGCTCTGTTTGTGTATAAGTTTATGTCCTTAGGAAAAGTCCTCAAACAATTACTGGTAAAGGTGATCACAGACCTACTTAATGTTACACATCTGGGCTCTAAGCTGGCTATTATTGTCTCAATTCACCTCTTCAGTGCGGAAAGTTCCCCTTCCACTCCATAAAATTACCACCCATAGTAATCATAATCCTCATCATCATTGTCACAGTTATTAGCTTTGTGTGGTTCCCCCCCGGGACCCGAGCACTTTGCACCCTCGTTGGTGCACCTGCTGCTGTTAGGATAAGGTCCAGTCCACGAGCTCACCTTGTCTTGCCCTCTCTGTCTCATCTCTTGCTACTCTACCCTTGAACTTCATGCTTGCTCTGGTGACATTATAGAACTTGTCATTTTCTAACTATACAGGAAGGTCTATAGGACTTTATATGTGCAGTTTCTCCTGCCTGAACCCCTTTCTTCACCACTGACCCCCAACTTCACCTCCTTAATTCCTGTTAATATCTCCAGCTTATGCTCTGAAGTTATTTTTCCTAGGAAATCCCTGGGAAGCCTGGCCACCACGCTGTCCCCATCCCAAGACTGGGCAGCCTGCCCCTCCCGATGCCCGCATCACACTGTGTAGGGTCTGTCCTATCATTCGTCACACGGTAGTGTAACTGACTGTCTTCCCCACTAGATCCTGAGCTCCTCGAGTGCAGGGACAGCGTGGTGGCACACGACAATTGCGTCCTCAGCGCCTTTGGTTGGTCTGGCATAGGATAAGCAGGGGGTAGATATTTGTTAAAGGAACAGAACACAATCTATGTTTAAAGAATAGGTGTACTGTTCTGATTGAATGAATCAGAGAGCGTACCCAACAGCTGGGAGATTTGGGATTTGGAGGAGCTGCCATTTTCCCCAAGGATTTTTTTTTTCTGATTAGAAAATGATACACTCCAGCAGACGTGGCAAAAACATCGAAGCCAATCGTATAAGGGTCTGGTTAGTGGGAAAACATGGAGGGAGGCAAAATATGTTTAGACAAGACATCTGAATGCTGACTTCAGGTCGGAAAATTCCGTCCTCGCAGATCAGCAGTGCGGATGAATGAATGAGCCCTACTTTGGAGAGCAGGCCACCGCCTGGAGAATCGAGCAGCAAGAACCACCTTGGCCTCCTCTCGGGCCTGCCATGCCTGCTCCCAGGTTCCTCCGGCACTCGTGAGTCTGCCCTAACCTGCCCCATTGCCTTTCCTGGGGTTGAGCTACCAGATTCCAGCACTTTCTGGAATCTTCGAAGGAGAAGGGCTCATGGTGACTCACCCTCCCCTCACCCCCCCCCCCCCCGCCACCAATGATCTGCACACGTTCATCTAACTCTGGAGCCGATGTGTCAGGACCTACACCTCATGGCTGGCTGGCTTCCAAGCTACCACAAGGCTTCCGGGTGCAGTGGAAGAATACAACCTGGGACTTCAAATGACCTGAATCCTGCTCCGAGTTTTGTAATTAGTTTGAGTGTGTCTATTTTTTTAAAATATTTTATTTATTTATTTTTAGAGAGGGGAAGGGGAGAAGAAAGAGAGAGAGAGAAAAACATCAGTGTGTGGTTGCCTCCTGCGCACCCCCCACTGGAGATCCCACTTGGCTTGCAACCCAGGCATGTGCCCTGACTGGAAATCGAACCAGCAAGTCTTTGGTTCCCAGGCCGGTGCTCAATCCACTGAGCTACAACAGCCAGGGCCCCTATTTCTTTATGTACCTGTTTGCTCACTTGGACATGGAGCTTTTCTGTGATCAGGCTACTTCTGACCTCCCTTCCAGCTCTCAGATTGTGTTCCAGTTTGACTCCTCCTAACCCCGTGCTGGGTGTGGCTGGGACCTGGTTAGATATAAAACATGATTTCAGTCCTTAGGCAGACTTACGGGGGGACGACAGACTACCTGAAGTGGTCCACGCGTTCTCCCACTGGTGTAAAAGCCAAATAAAGGGCTACCCCACATTGCTGCAGACAAAGACCAGGCTTCATGGACGGGTGAGACTTGAGTCTATCCCTGAAGTAAACTATTTAGCAAAAGGCCCTGGCCAGAAATAGCCACCGACAAACTATCATCCCTGTTATAGAATTCACCCCTCCACCCGACACCTAGGAGACCTTTGGGAGGGATGGGACAGGAGAGGGTGTCTTCATTTCTAATCTACACTTTACCACCATCCTTGGCTGTAGTTCCTAGTTTAGAAACTAAGTCTCTTGAGTGCTTTTCTCTGTGGCATTACTATTAATAACACACTTAAGAATTTTACATTAGCTCAGTATAGGTAAGACATGCCTGTATTTCCCAAAGGTGCTGCTATTAGTCCATGGAAATGGAGACTGAATCTTTGATGCTTCAACCAAGAGGAAAGATGGAAAGTGAATAAAGCAAGTCGGGCACGGAGTCGGGACTGGACCGCACGGCCCCTCTGGGACTCGTGCCCCTCCTTCTCCCCGTCTGGGCCTCCCGCTGCGCATGTGAGCTTTCAGCTGCTCCCTCATCTGCTCGGTTAGCTGTCCGATGAACCACAGGGCTTTACTGGCTAAGAAATTTTCCGGTGGCTCACCACGCCCCCCTTTCCCCTGAGGTCATGCCTCCCCTCCGGTGTCCGCCTCTGGGTTTCTGAAGGGAAAAGTAAAAAGAGAGTACATAGGAACGGAGGAAAGGACACAGCAGAAAGGGCGTCCTGGAATTGTCCACCTGTCTTGGAAGCAGGGGAGTAAAACCAATGGAAGAACAGGTACATGCCTCTCAGTGCCCTTGACCCCGTGTCATCTGGGCTTCAAGTCTCCCTTCTGCACATGGTTGCGGCAAGGTCATCTGGATATCCTGTCATGTAGATGCACTTTCTTAACTGCATTTTTCATAGATGAGGAAAATGAATTTGGACTTGACTTTATTAAATAACAGGGAACCATCATGAGTTCTTAGTCAAGGGGAGCACTTGAATACAGCAGCTTACATTTCATATCGGCCAGAATCGTGGCAGGAAACAAAGCACATTCCCAAAGGGTGTTTGGGGAAAGTTAATTAGAAAGACTGTGTACGAGGGTGTGGGTGGAATATGAGGAAGCCAGCAAGGGACAGCTCAGGAGACCCGCAACAGTTCCTGCAATCCAGACCAAGCTCTAGTCCTAGGAGACAGGTGGCCACCTGCCGCCAGCTGCGCCCTTGGGTAGAGGAACACAGTGAGGCTGGAATGGAAGAAGCTGGGCAATAGCCTTGACCTCTCTTTCCTCTCACCGTCCAGGCTCCCATTAGTTGAACCCCACGTGAGACCCATCGAGAGAGCGAAAGGGCCCATGGATGCCGCCTATTCCAGTCAGCCCAGGGTCAGTGCAGGGCAGGCAAGGGAGAGAAAGAGACTCAGTTCACAGGGTGGAGCGCATGATGCTGTCCAGGGAAATGGACACCTGGATGCAGGTACAGACACAGATTTTATAGGAGGGATCCCTTTTTCAACATCATTGGAACCTCACAACAGCCCTGCAGGGTTTGCAGGTTTTTCAGGTGAGATAACTTGGCCGCCCAAGTAGAAGAGGTGACACAGTGAGGACATCAACCCAGGAGAGTGACCTTTAGAGATGCCACGCTCTGGCTCCCTTTTCATTCTTGACCTCTACTCTCCCTCACTTACCCAGCGTTACCCTGTCCATCAAGTCTAGCTCAAATCTGTTTGGATGAAGGAACTCCATTGACCCCACCCCTTCTGTCTAATGTTCAATAGACACACAAAGAAGCAACAATCACTTACTGACTTTGGATTGTTCTGGGGTGTTGGTCCTTGAGCTCCAGAGTCTGTTTTCCTAAGACAAGATCAATAAAACATTCCTTTGGATGGCAACATCTGACAGCACTTGGCAAATTCTACCACGGAGCAGATGGTCAATAAATAGGTCCCAAATTTAAATCAGCGACGTGGGAAGTCAGCGAGGAACACATATGTGAGTGAACAGACATGTGTCAGGTAGGGTTCAGTGCAGGAAACAGAGCCAGTCTTGCTGAACAAGATGAACCGTAGGGAACCGGGCATCCCTGAAATCCTAGGGCAGGCAGCGGTCAGGGGGCCACCTTCAGACTCCTGGCTCCGAGAGCACATCACTATGGCTGTGATTCAGGAAGCTGCTGTTGCTAAAGACGCCCCACCTCTCACGGACCTGGAGGTGGAGCCCAGCCATCACGTTCACTTCTAACTGACTCTCTTCCAACAGCCCCAGTGCAGGCAGATGACCTCTGCCCCTTCTCCTCTGTTCACGTAAGTTCAGCTCACTGGCACAAGCGCACTAAGCTACACATAGCCCCCCAGCTCTAAGAAAGAAGCAGAGGGCAGGGTTTGGCCTCTCCTCTCTTGCAATATTGCAGGGAGCGTAGAAAGGGTGAATGCTGATGCCAACAGAGCATGCGCAGTGCCTGACTAGCAGCGTGCAGACACAGGCGTCTGTGCGCTGCCCTCATTCAGAAAGCAAGACAGTGCAGTCACGGCTACACACGTCAGTAGGCTGGGCGAGGTGAGCTCTTCTGAGGAATATTACATGGAGCGCCGGTATCCCAACCGGTGAAATTGGATGGCAGAGGGAGGAGGTGGGTCTTCAAGATCAGCTTTGGAGGGAAGCGATGTCGAAGAAAGACTGTGACGGGAAGACAACTGGCCTCACCCAGGAGCTGTCCCGCAAGCACTGGGAGGGGCCGGCATACCGGAGGCTTCCAGGTATATGAACCCGTGTCTCCCGAGCACCAACTGCTCATCGAAAGCCCTCTCTCCAGCTCCTGACCACCACCCACCAGCCCCATCCACCCCACTCACCCAGCACCCCCTGGCTACCATCTTGAGTCTTTCTGGTGCAGCAGGGCCCCCTAGTGGTACAGCAAACACACTCGCGTTTTCCATAGCGTAGCAACAGATTTGCTCCCTTTTGAACTGAACTTTTACTTGTAGAGGGAACACAGATCGAAACAGATGTGCACGATGAGCAAGCCAGACCTGGGACTCACAATGCTTAGCTCCGTGTGACTGGGGAGGCCCTTCGTCTCCCCGATGTGGCAGATGCGGGGTTAGCTGGTCCTGCTTTAGACAGTGGCTCGCAACAGTGCAGTGCGGGGTGGGGGTGGGGGACTCTTCTGCTGCCCCAGGCACATTCGGTGATGTCTGGAAACATTTTTTATTGTCACAACTCAGGAGGGCATCTAGTTGGGCAGAGGCCAAGGATGCTGCTTAGGTATTCCACAGTGCACAGGTCAAAAAGAAGTACCCAGGCAAAAACGTCAGCAGTGCCTCAGGGGAAAAATGCTGCTCTAGAAGTGGACAGGCCCTCCTGAGCATGTCGCCAGGCTCAACCTCCTGGATGTCTCACAGTTCCCCTCAAACCTGTGGCACTGAGAGCTGCAAAAAGAAAAGAATAAAAGCCCACAGACCTCGCACCTGTCTGGAGGGCTGTCATTGCAGAAGGAACATGACATGCACTGGTGAGGAGGCAGAGAAATGGAAACCCTTGTCTGTTGCTGGCGGGAATAGAAAGTGGTGTCGGGAGAGCAGCAGGCGGTTCCTCAAAAGTTGAACATTGACTTGCCTTATGATCCGGAAGTCAGCATATACCCCCAAAGAGCTGAACGGGGGACTGAAAGAGACCCTTGGACACCAAGGCTGACAGAAGCGTTACTTGCAGTGGCCAAAAGGTGGGAACAGCCCAAATGTCCATCAGAAGAAGCGTGGATAGACAAAATGTGGAATAGACATACAGTGGCACATGATCCAGGCTTAGGAAGGAACGAAATTCTCATCTATACAACCACATACGTGAACCTGGGAAACATTCTGCCAAGTGAAGGAAACCAGACATGAAAGGACACTTATTGTGAGCTTCAGTTTATGCCAGATACCTGGAATAAGCAAATTTAGAGACACAGAAAGTAGAATGGTGGTTGCCAGGGTCCAGGAGAACGAGAAGTGTGTACAGTTCCTGTTTGGGAAGATGAGGTTGTTCTGGAAGTGGATAGTGGTGAGGCTCACACAACACAGTGATTGTCCTTAATGCTGCTGAATTATACACTTGAAAATGGTGAAAATGGTAAATTTTATGTTATGTGTGTTTTATCACAACAAACTCCCCCCCATGGACCTGGGGTTCTCAGCTTTTTTAGGCCCAACAGCAGCCACAGTCCGCAGGCCCCTAGCTTGCCAAGACGCCCTGAGAGTGGCCCACAAAGACCCAAAGCTCTGTCTTCCAGGACTTGTCCCAGGGAATGACAACACATTAGGTGAGGGTTAGCTTCACACAGCGCTGATTACCCCGGGTTCAAATGGGATACCACAAGACCAAGGACAAGTGGCGGCAGTGTTTCTGCCTCTTCAGCTCCCTGAGAGGGCATTGCTTCCACATCTGAAGCAGACGGCGAGGGGGAGCACCTTCGAAGCCCTTTGGCTTCAGCTGCAGAGTCAGCAGGACCACCTCTCTGCGGGAGAGCAGATAAGAGGAAGGGAGTGGAATTTGTAGGAGGAGAGAGGACGTTGCCAAGTCCTCTGGCTGTCCCTGATTCCCTGTGGCGCCTGTGAGGTGCCAGCTCTGCTCAAGTTAGGACAAAGCTGCTCACCTGTCTCAGTCCATTTCTCTGTGGCATCTCGCTGTCTGCCCGTGGGTGGTTGTACAGGTGTGTGCGTGCACCCATGGGTGGTTGTTCTAACATTTTCCTCTAAGCTAGGGATCTCAGTCTTTTGAACACAGATGATAGTCCCAGGTTGCAGGTTTAATTCCAGTTATGAATCAGTCAGCATTACACGGGCAAACTGTTTCAGGTCACTGAAGGCACCCTGGCCTCCGCTGGCCAGCTGGCACAGGGGAACGGGCAGAGGAATAAAGATGACTCCAGGCGGCCATCCACACCCAGGTGGCCATCCACGCCCAAGGCCTGCAGGACACAGAGGCTTTTTCAGGCAGTGAGGTGCCGAAGGCCATCCGTCACTGGCATGTGGCACCTGCTGGCCTTCTCCCAGAGGATGGTGCAGACCCCAGAGATGCCCTGCTGGTGATATCAGTCACTTTCCCTTGACTGGCTCTTCAAGCACTGTGATTCCATAATTCTTTCTGAAGTTGCTCGTAGTGTCCATTGTATATACTTCAGGCTTTTCCCGATGACCCTTCAGGGTCCCCACGGAGAGGAGTCGGTGGCCAGCAAAGGTGGCTCCTCAGCTGTCCACACTGGAGATATCTGCGTGTCCAAACAAGCTCCTGCAGAACCCACAGGCCTTCAGGCCACCCTACTGATGGAGGCCAGGACTCCTAGGGTGAGAATTACTACAGCATTCTCCGGGGGCAACCACAGAAAAGCAACTTCACCGTGAAACTAAATATCAGGTCAAGAAAACCGTGGATTTCCTACAGCCTGGATGCAGGCCACACCCCGGAGTCCAGCACTGCCCCTGTCCATTGCCTTCTTGTTCAGAGTTTACGACATGGTGAGAAACTAAATCGCTTGTCTCTGCTATACCTCCCTACCGCAATTCAGTGTAGTAATTCCCATCTCTGGTTTTGTTCATGCTATTCTCCCTGGATAAAATGCCTCCCCATAACCACCTGCTTATTCAATTTCCCCAGCTTCTACCCATCTTTATGCATCCTGCTATTTAAACAAGATGAAGCAAGCCATATCTCATAGACTTGTTTTTTTCTGGAGCCTTTTACTTGCAACTCCAAAACTAGCCACTAGGTGGCAATGGCACATCACGCTTTGCTGTAACTAATGGTTGTTGGGGACCTAACGCAGTGCCAGGCACTGTGCTGGGAGTGTTCCCCGCCGGACTGCCCTTAATCCTACAAGGACCCTAGGTATTATCATTTTGCAGACAAGGAAACTAAAAGTCTGAGGGGCCTAAATCACCAGCCGGAGATCTCACTCCTCAATGGGGCAGAGCTGGAGTGGCGCTGTTTTAAAAAGCCCACGGTGTTTGCATTAAGCTTTGCTCTCGGGGAGAAGTTTCCTGAACAGCCTCCTTACTATTTGCTGTCTTCTCCTCTGGTTTGTCTGCGGCACAGTTTGCCCCCGCTTCAAGGCCCCATCCTGTTTCCATCTGGCTATCTCACCCTGGAATCTAGATCGCCAGTTTCAGTGTCTGAGCCTCTTGCATTTAGGCCGAGTGGAAGTCAAAGGAGTTCAAGGTGTTTTGAGGACTCAGTTGGCCTGAGCTCTCAGCTGGTGGTGGGGAGGGGGTTACTGGGCTGTCAGTGGGGTCAGGGCTACTGAGCTGCCGAGATCGCCTTGATGAGGAAAGGGGCTGTTTAGTGGGAGTTCAGCCTGATGGGCCTGAAGCAGCTGCGGGTCCATGTTAAAGGGGGGTGAAGACCCACCAGGGTCTTCCCTTAGGTGCCCACAGCCGCTATGACCCACAGGGACCACTCTTGTGTAGGAAAGACAAGGTGCCTTTGCAGAAGGTGCACTTCCACGAAGGAGGTAGAGAGAAGGTTTAGACCAAAGAGGTGTTGAGAGAGGGGCAGGAGTGAACAGGAAGAGAGGTCAGGAAGGACAGGAAGTGAACAGGAAGAGAGGTCAGGAAGGACAGGAAGTGAACAGGAAGAGAGGTCAGGAAGGACAGGAAGTGAACAGGAAGAGAGGTCAGAGAGGGCTTGGGGGACTCTCAGTGTCTGACCGTTTGTGCCCGGCCAGTGGGAGGTGATTCCACCAGCTAAATGGTAAAGACGTGGGAGAACTCAGCGGGGAGAGGAGCTGGGAGAAAGGAGAGCCAGGGACGTGCAGGGAAGGTGAAGACATTCCAGTGAGAATCCTGGGCGGGGAGGACGCAGTGAGGAAGACCTCTTCCTGTTGCTGGGACCAGAATCCGCTGTGACTCTGGCTTCAGGAGGCAGAAGGATCTCGCAGAGCTGGGACCAGGAATCCGCAGTCACGGAGGCAGGAGCAGGGGGCTGGTAAAAAAATAAGGAGGGTCCAGCGTGACCTCCACTAGGTGTGTTGGCCTCACCTCCTTGTGGTGTAGCACCTGGGACCTGCTGCTAGGAGGGCCAGCTGAGCGTCCGAGGCCGGTTGGACACCTCACAGGGAAGACGAGGCTCTGGAGGTCAGCCTCTGGCAGTGGCCTGCCGTCCTAAAAAGGATCTCCCCAAATCCAGCCCCCAAAGTCAGGCCATCAGTTCTGCCTGAGACAACCCACAACTCATGGTGTGTGGTCATGGAAGGAGGTCACTGACCCTGGCCAGGTGGCCCACTTGGAGCGCTGTTCCATACAATAAAGGGTCGTGGGTTCGATCCCAAGTCAGGGCACATAAGGGTGGCAAGTGTTCGATATGCCTATCACATTGATGTCTCTCTCTCCCTCCTTCCCTCCCTTCCTCTCTAAAATCGGTATACATACCCTTGGGTGAGGATTTAAAGAAAAACAGTGCTCACACTCTGAGAGAGGAAACTGCTAGGGAAATGCCCTCTGAGCTGCTGGGGCTCGGAAAGTAGCTGGAGAGGAAGCTGGCATCGCATGACTGTGTAGATGGCGATTTCTTATGTCCCTTTTAAAAGTAACAGAACCCCCCAAAAAACCCAGAACCAGGAGCAAGCGGACTCAGTGAGTCTGAGAGCTTCAGGAATGCTAATTATATTTGACCTTGACCTACAGGCTTCTGAGTCTGGGGGCAGATGGGCTCTGCCTGTCTCCTGATGACTCAAAGCCCTTTCCCAGATGGAATCTCAGTGGGGTCTCACAATGGCCCTGAAATGGGGCTTATTGTCCCATCTCATGAGAGAGAAAACCGGGGCTGAGAGACTGAGAGCGGCTCACCTTGATCCACGGGGCCTCTGGGCAGGTGGGCAGGTGGGCGGGTGAGCCAGACCTTGAACCCAGACCGTTTAAATGAATTCCAGACATCCACCCGGCCTTTTTTTTGTTCATTTGTTTGTTTGTTTTTAATCAATGCCAGCGGATAAAATATGTGATCAACCCAGAGAATTTTTTAAAAGCTAAAATTTTCATCTTAGAAGATTGCTCTGCATTCTGTGATTATCTCCTTCCTGTTTTTTTCCTCTCTCTGGCATCAAAATGCCATTCTTTATGAAATGATGCTGATTGTGGATGATGGATTAACACTTTTTATTTCAGGCCTAGTTGGCAAAATAAAAATGGCAAGTCCACTGAGCCTCCAAAATGTACATTAGGAACTTCTCTGGTGTTCGACATCTGAAAGCCCGGAACCGGTAGCCTACAGTCCACGGTATCCACAGGTGCACGGACAGATGAGACAGGTGGGACCACGGATGCCGGCGTCCCTGCCAGGTCCAGGCTCTCAGGTTGTCCTGCCTCAGTCCAGGGCAGGCGTCCTGGCTCTTCACTGCAGGTGTAACAGCGCCTCTTCTACACATCACCCTAGCTGCTGCCCATCTGGGTCTCACTACTACCTCCTGGGGTCAGTGGCCTGGAACAAGACTCCACTCGGGGCAAACAGGTGACAGATTCCTTCTGGGGATGTGGCTGCAGAGAAGACGACCTCACTCTGTTTTCCTGAACGACTTTGCTATCCACAGGCAGAGAGGATTCCATACAGCGCCGTTTACCGGGCGGTGGTTTGTGAACCACCGGATCTCAAAGTTGTGCCAGCCCAGCTCTGCCAAAAACCCTCCTCTGCTTTCTCTTTGCCTATAGATTGAAATGCAAAGTCCTGAACTCGAATCAGCCTCACGTGGTGTCTGGGCCCCTGCTCTCTGCCTGGTGCTCCGACCACCCACCACCCTTCCCTGGCACGCACGAAGCCAGTCCATTCTCCAGCAGCCCCTGTGTCCCTCCCTCCACCTGTCTTCTCACACCCTTTTTTCTGGCTGGGAAGACAGATGGAGCCACAGCCCGATTCCCAGGTGTCCAAGGAGCTCTGCCCTGCTAGCCAGCACTTCGTACCTCCCCACCGTGGTGCTCACTATCCAAATCGTTCCCTCCTTTTTTGTGTAACTAACGATCCACCAAATTACCCCCAAGCAGATGGCAACATCGCCCTCACTGACAGAGCTGCAAGAGAGGGAACGTGTCAACGGAATGTGACTCAATCTGTCTAGCATGAAAGGTGGATGTGGGGTGGGCTCTGGAACAAGCGGCTGTCCACTCTGGCCCTTCAAGAAGGCGACCCGGGCTGGTCTAAGCTTAGGGTTTGTTGGGAACACTGAGAATCCCTTGGCTGACGCCCCTCATGCTGGCAATGAGATGGGAGCCGTGAATCCTCCCTCCGCGACCCCTTGGTCTGTGTCCTTTGGGGCAATGACTCTTCCCCTCCCCAAGAGGGCAGTGTTGGCGAGATGTGAGAACGCCTCTCTGCTCTACAGAATCATGGGGAATGAAGATAAGGATCTTTTGCGACTACTCACCTGTGCCCTCCAGCTCTGACGCCTCAGTGGATCTGTGGTCCCCCCACAGCCAGGTCACTGATGGCTGTCCTTGCTGAAAGAACTAGGCCACCGAGCTCTGCTCTCTGGTATAACAAGCCTTCTGTGACTGTCCCTTCCCTGTCTTCCCATGGCCAGGGCTGCAGCAGGCGGCCAGTCTCAGCAGCACTTCTAAGGGGAGAGCACTGCCTGCCGCCCACCTCGACCAGACCCTGCTGAAGCTGCCCCACCGCCGTCTGCTGGAGAACGGAACTCGGACGGCTACGTTGCCCAGCACTAGCCCTGATTGGGGTGGGAATCTAACAGGATACAAGTGCCGTATGTCTTTCTACCTCAAAATCTGGTCCAGGGTTTCACTGTTTCCAGTGGGGACACTGAGCCAGGGCTGCTCCCCAGGAAGTGGCCAGAGAGACCAGCCGAGCTCACCTGACGCAGGCCCCCCAGCTCCACGCACCGAACCGGGGTGTCTTCTCTTAGACGATGCTCCGTGCTCACAGGTGCCTTTCCGATCCTCCAGTTCCAGGGTGTGATGTGGCCAGCAATGTCCTCTAAAACCACTTACCTGGAATTAGCCAAACTCAAGGTTAAGGGCACAGTCCCCCAAGGCTGCCCAGGCTGCCCAAGACTTCTGACACCAACTGCAAGCTCGAGCTTTTCCCCAAACCATCCTCGGCTTGGGTGACTCACTGGAACGATTCAGAGAACTCGGGGACGTGTTCTATTTACAATCAAGTTTTGTCACAGCAAAAGCAAACAAACCAGAACCGAGCAAAGAGAGAGATGCATTGGACAATGCCTGGGCCACCTCCTGAGCACGGACTATCGAGTGTGTCCCAGGGGTCCACCAGGAATGACAAGCCACCCTGTCACTCAGGAAATGCCTCTCACACTGGGTGAGCTTCCCCCCCAGAGGGGAGAGCCAACTCTTCACCACACCCATCGCTACGACAAAGCCTGTTGTCCTGGGGCCGATGGCGTCTCACCGATGGATGGTGCAACACCACGTGCAGCTCAGAGAAGTCGTAACGCTAATCATGGCCCAGAATAACGCGGCCAGAGTGGGAGGCTCTCTCGATCTGCCTCAATCAGGGTTAAGTTTAGGGTACTCGAGGGAACTTCTCCGCGGGAATACTGGGGAGCCGGTGGTTTTGTGTTATGGCCGAGCATCGAGCCTCGTGTATTGAGAGTCTCCCAGGGAGGAAGGAGTAGGAAGCGACATTCTCTGACGGACGTGAAAAATACCTACGCAAATACTGTCCTCACCTCCCATGTGACAGGGATACTCTGAATATGCCTGGTGCCCGAATGGATTAAACAGATACTCCTCTCTCCAAAAGGTAAGGGTATATAGCAAATCAGCAAACATGCTTACTGCCAAGAGAACTTGCTATTTTTAGGTTGTAACACTTTGACAATTAAAGTTATTCAAAACCCTTTAAGGTCTGGGGAGCCTTGAAACTGTGAACTCATTATTTTTTTCCATTTCCATAATCAAAACGATGTATTTTTATGAATCTCTAAAAGCATCCCTATGAAGGGGAACATGGAAAAATGTAGTTACCATTGGGTCCATTTTGTTTCTTTTTTAAAAAGATTTTATGTATTTATTTATTTTTTTAGAGAGAAGGGAAGAGATGGAGAGAAATATCAATGTGTGGTTGCCTCTCTCGACCGCCCCCTACTGGGGACCTGGCCTGCAACCCAGGCATGTGCCCTGACTGGGAATCGAACCAGCGACCCTTTGGTTCACAGGCCGGTGCTCAGTCCACTGAGCCATAGCAGCCAGGACTGGATCCAGTTTTGAATGGTTGGGTTTGTCATCAGATCCTGGCTGAGTGTGATCCGTACTTCGTGGGCACCATTGATTGCCACCTAAACAGCCTGTGGAAGATGGCACACAAGCATCTGTCAGCCGCTTGTCACCAGAAAGGCTCTGTCAAGCCTGGGCCTGCAGACTCGGTCTGTGTCACCAAATCTCCATCCCTGTTACGTGGAGAAGCCGACCTCGACTTTGCAGGTTACAGCAACTCCCTCCCGTTTTAGTGTTGGAAGTACGTAGTCCCAAGTATCAATAGTTACATCACTTCTGAAAGTAACCCTTAACCAGCCAATAACAGGAAAAGCCAGCAAAATTAACGTCCTTTCGTGAAGCAGAAGTTATCGAGATAACAACTGCCCGGGGACCCCCCCAGAAGCCACCAGCCGACCCCATCGCTCTGCCCTGCTCCCCGGCGCCCCCACTTTGTCAGCAACCTGGCCCGGGTTCCCAACCGGACTTGGCTTTCTCCTAGGAACACGGTTGGATCTACAGGTTCAGCGGGAGCCCCGTTGACTTTGCGGTGAGCCTCCCACGGCGGAAAAGAAATGTTCCGGCCAAAGTGCTTTGTGGCAAATCAAAAAGCATTGCCCACCAAGGGCGTCTTTCCAAACGAGGAGCTGCTTTTGTGTTTTTCTGATGCTGCAACGTTGCAGTCTTTCTCAAGACCAAGGTGCTGCCTTCCAGACCACACTGGTCGCGTTACCAGCCAAAGGCAAGATGCTTCTTACAAATAATCCTCAGTTCACTTTGTGTGGCTGTTTATGGGGTAATTACCTGTACTCCACATTCCATAGGACCCAGCATGGCGCCCCAGGCCAGACAGGAGCCCAATCGAGGGGCTGCGTGAAGGGGTGCATGCGTTTTAGGTCAGCCCGTTATAGCGTCTCCCACAGGTGTGGGCGCCCTAAGAGAATTTCTTGTGATGTCAGCGGTCGGATAGACAGGAAGTATCGCCGATACACACGCCCGAACTTTACTCCTTCCACCTCATCACGCCAGAGAGAGTTCGAGGGTGATGGGAGCGGATTCTTCTTAGTGAAACAAATGAAACGCTTTGAATTCCACGTGGCAGTTCCAGAAAGGTAAGTAACCCCCAGAGCGCGCGTTGCCCCCGAGTGTTCTAGTTCGAGCACACCCTAGAACAATCTGGGGTTCTGGCTTCGGATGAGAATGCAGAGACCAGCAGAGCAGTTAAAGAGACAAGCACATATGTCGTGAATACCATGTACCTGTAAGGTGCTGTACAAGCACTAAAAATGTTTCGCTATTTTATTGATCCTCACCCAAGGATAGGTTTATTGTTTTTAGAGAGAGAGGAAGGGAGAGAGAGAGAAACATCGGTGTGAGGGAGAAACATTGATTAGTTGCCCCCCAAGTGGGCCCCGACTGGGGATTGAACCTGCAACCTTTTGGTGCAAATGGGATGATGTTTCAACCAACTGAGCCACCTGCCAGGGTGACGTTTCACTATTTGGATCAGTGTTGCTGAAAACCTCTGCTGGTCGCCTACCAGAGACATAATAATAGCTTCATGGTTCATAGCTCACAAATGGTTCACCACACACATTACCTCATTTAGGTCCTTCTGTCGACTAGGTGGTGGTGTTTTCTTTCGAAAAGGAAGGTTTAGAAATGTCGTAACTCCCCCAGGCTGGGTGGGAAAATGGTGTCTCAGAACCAGGTGTTTCAAATCCAAAGCCAGTCCTGGCAAGGATGCCATCGCTTTCGATCATCTGACCCCGAGAAACTTACTCAAAGGGATCAGAAGGACCAGGGGGGTGGGAACCCACCTTGGTGAAATAGTAGTTTCAGGCTCTCATAGAGGTGTGTTTTGTAACCTTTGCTGCATTTCCGGGGAAGCATGCCAAGTGTGCATAGTCCCCGGGGGGTGGATTCTATGCTTCTGTTTTTATAACTTATTCCCGATCATTGATTCCCAATCTGCCCTACTTGTAGCCGGAATAAACAAAATGTCCAAGTGCAGACAAAGTGTAAGAATCTTGGCTTCTCCACTAGAGTGCAAAGAATTTCTCGCTCCTCTCCGTTCACTCACCTGAGATATTCTGGGATGTGAGTCCCCAGGGTGTAGGGGTCACGGCTTCTCCTCGCTCACCTTGACCCAGGAGGAAGTCCAGGGGGCCAAGGGACCCTCTGCTCAGAATTGTGCCTCCTCCCTGGGGGATGGGGGTCAGCCATTTGGCAGCAGGTATTACTAACACCAAATGGTAAATGCCGCAGGGGGATGTGCCACGAAAAACCTAAACTGTAAAGCAGTAAAACCACGCATCCCCTTTACCAGCCTCAGCTGTAGACCAAGGCGATCTTTTTTATCTTAAGCTAGACACTGTATACTTTTCCTTCTCTGCGCTTCCATCCCCATTCTACTGCAGGTGAGTGTGTTGCCCCCACACAACACGCACTGATTTCTGAGGTCCAGACCTCATGTGACAAAAAGCCTTTTAAAAAGAAGATGGGGAGGGAGGGTAGAGAAAGAGAAGCCGGCTAGATCGCCCTGCTTCCAAATCTCAGGAGGGCTGGCTGATGTTCCTGCAGCCTGGAGATCAGCTAGTCATTAATGAAACACGGAGAGGAGAGAGACGCATTCGCTGTTCCAAAGAGCCACAAGTCAGGGAATGCAAATGTGCCCTATTCAAGAAAACCAAATTAAAGGAACTGCTGGGAATTCTCTGCATAGTTAAGCAGAACAATTTTTCCCCCTTTAAGGCCATGTTTACCCTTCAGAAATCACATACCCCTAAGCACAGACATCTAGAAACGCATTATTTGCAGGAAGGATGTGTTACATTAGCCCAGCGCCTTCCTCCAGAGAAAGGAATGGGAAATCCATCACTGCCCACATGGCGCCTGGCCGAGCTGCCGCTGCAGAGGGAACGGGTCCAGGGCTCATCCACGCTCCCCTGCAAGGTGGCAGGTGCCAGGGCAGCCAGAGCCTGGACCTTTCTCTAGCCCCAGCCACATTGCAGCAAGAAGGTGCTTCAAGAGACTGTGCACCGGGGCAGTGCGAAATCTTAACTGGGAAGACGGGTAACAACAGGCGAATGAACAGGGACGTGCGGAGCTCAGTCCCCACTCCTGAAATTTGCCGCTGGGTCCATTGCAATGATTAACTCACAGTGTGTCATCCTTGCTTGAATTGCTCAGGGAACTTTCTCCCGATTGTTCTGTCCTCATCTCCCACCGGCCCACGGTTTTCAGGTTACGGAAGTGCACTTGGCCGAGCCCAAGCTGCAGAGGGACTGAGGTGAGGGTTCTGAGAGCTCATAGAGGAAAGCAAACCAAGAAGCCTGGCGCAGGCAGGGGGGTGTCTGTCTCTCTCTGGGCCTGGTTCTGTTCTCCTGGGGGTGTCTCTTCTCGCTTTATCCACATTCTGTTCTCTGGCCAGAAATGCTTCCCCACAGCCCCTGAAGGACTCGTCACCCAAGCAGGCAGGCGACAGAGACCGACCCCACCTCTGTGTCTCAATTCCAAGTTTCCAGAAAACGAGAATGGGTGAACAAAAACAGCACACCCCCTGCCTTTAGGAAAGTATAATTTCTTAGAGACCAAACGACACTACCAAAAATAGGCACGTAACTTCACCAGTTACTGAGATGGTGTGGTGAGCAAAAAGATGACTGCTGTGGTAGAGAAGAATGGTTTTGGGGTGCTATACACTGGGTGCATGTGTCCCCCCAAATTCGCATGTTGAAACCTAACCCCCAATGAGGTGGTATGAGGAGGTGGGGCCGGTGGGAGGTGATGAGGTCACATGGGTGGAGCCCCCAGGAATGGGGTTAGTGCCCTTACATAAAAGAGCCCCTACAGAGAGTTCCCAGTGAGAAGATGGCCATCCGTGAACCAAGAAGCAAGTCCTCAACAGACATGGAATCTGGCGGCCTCTTGAACTTGGGGTTCCCAGCCTCCAGAGCTTGTGAGAAAGAGATTTCTGCTGTTTATAAACCACTCAGTCCATGATAATCTGTTATAGCTGCCCAAATGGACTAAAGGCAGGGGAGAGGGTGCTGAGAGGTGCTACTCTGAGGGAGTGGCGTTTAAGCTGGACCCTGAATAAGAACAGGAATTAGCTGTAGAAAAGGAAGGGGAAGAGTCCTCCTGGCCAGGGCACCACAGCAGATGGAGCCCCGGGGCAGAAAGGAGCTGAGTGGGCTGGGGAACCTCGCGTGCCATTGTAGCCAGGGGTGCAGGAGGCGGGGGTGAGCTACAGAGGCTCCAGGAGCCACCGTCTCCGTGTCGCTGCCACACGATGGCACTTCATTGGAAGTGCAGTGAGAAACAATGAGAGAGTTGTTTCGGACGGATCATGGTTGTGATTGTTTTAGAAGATCATTCAGGCGACAGCTTGAACTGACCACTAGGAAGCAACAGGGGAAGCGGGGCGGCCAGTTAGGAGCCCACTTGAGGGGTCCAGAGGGGAAGCTTCTTAGTCCAAGGTCAGGGCAGCAGAGACAAAGAGGGTTGAAGATAAACTTGGGAGATAGAAATGACAGGTGTCGGGCATGGATTTTGTGTGCAGGTGTGGGCAGGGGGAGGCAAAGCGTAGCAGCAAGAATGCACCCCAGGTTTCTGGTCCGAGCCACGGGGTAGACACAGGTGCCGGTACAAAGTCCAGAAACCCTGGCCCAGGCGCCGACGGTGCCCGAGGGGAAACTGCTCTGTTTCAGACACTTAGAGCTTCCACTACCTCTGGGGACAGCAACGCAGAGTTGAAGAGTAGGGATATGGGAATCCAGTGCTCAGAACACAGGCCCCACCAAGATGATAACTGGGGGAGTCTTGGGGATAAAGAGGGTTTTTTAAATCATGGGAGCAGGTGAGGTCACCCAGAGAGAGAGTGTAGAGAGGTACAAACAGGGACACCTGCAACATCAGGAGCTTAGGGAAGAGGAGGCCAACTAGGAAGTCCGTGAGGAGGTGGCCAGAGGGATGAGGAAGCCTGAGGAGCAGGCTGTCACAGAGCAGGCGAGGACGGGGGTTGACAGCCAGAAACAAAAGCTGCTGAGTGAAATAGTCCCCCGAACCACCAGCGACCCAAGGCCTGCGTGGGGCCTGGGGTCTACCGCACATCATGGGTGATGGCACCACCCCCTCCCAGCCCTTTCCTGTTTTTCAGCTGCTCCAGGTAACCTGCTTACTCTGAACTCTAATTCTAAGCCATCGTCATCCATCCATCCAACCGCCCTGCTACCTGTCTGTCCATTCTTCCAAGTCCCAATTTCCCACTAAGGTGCAGGGCACACAAGTGCCCACAAGGGGGAGCCCTCAGTCCTCTTTCCTTTCACTTTTCTTTCTTGGCTGGTTTTTGTTTTCTGGCTCTGATGGAATTCTGCAAGGTTGGCTTCCTGTACCTATAATAATATCCTTCCCGGTATATGTTCTTGGTACAGACCCCGAGATTCCAGTTTGATTACGTCGAGTTAGTAATAATAGCAATAATAGTCATAGCGTGGTTGGAACAATCTTCCTGTCCGAGAAGAGAAGGTGTGTTTCTTCCAGCTCCCGAACGACCCCCAATGTGATCTCTCACAGCCCAGATTGCCTCTACCCCTTCCAGCCAGCTTCCCCTCAGTTCACTCCGTTCCTCCCCACATTTGCATTTTCTTTCAGCCTGTCAACATGACAAACTCTTCTGTGGCGATGCCTTAAAGGTCAGCGTAGCGCCTTCACAGAGACTGATGAGACTATTTTCTGTTGCGTTACACTCGATGCCGAGCCTCGCCAGCCTTCCTGCTGCCACCTGGACCTGTCTTTTTATAAATCATGTACCCACGAAGCCTTGGAACAGTGGTGGACTTTGTTCTCAAGGCTCCCCACGTAGCTTTAAGCATTCCTTAATGACCCCCTGTATCACAGGTTACAGGCGAACACTAGAAGACCTTCCTCAAATCCTCTGGGTCAGAATTCCTTGTCACCAGTTTCTGCTCTCTTTCCCTGGATTATTGCAAAGCAATAATCGCAAGCGGTTCTTGCCCTCTCTGCCAGCTGCAGCCTCTCTGTTCTCCACCCTCTGCCGCTGGGCCCCTGCCAATCACGCGAAGCCCCGCCCAGGTTTCCTTGAACTGAGGCCCAGTCCTCCATCTTTCTTTAGGCATCTTACAGAGCACTCAGCTTCTTCACATTCTCTTTCCCCTAAACTCCGAGCTGATTCCATCGGCGGGCTCCTCAACCCCGTCATGGAAGGAGGCGTAAATTTTTAGAAAATAGATAGACGCTGTCAACGTGTGTTTGCTGTGGCAGGTGATGAATTAGAGGGATTAAACTTCCAGCCAGTGAGGGTTGTTCACACCGCCCTGGCTCTACCCAAAGGAGGTTTCCCCATGATTTTCCCTCAGGGTTTTTCAAAATAAAATGGACCTGCCTCGGATGATTTAGGGGGTAGATTAGATGACTTTTCGAAGTTCCTTCCAGTCCTGAGTTTCTGCTCTTCCGAATTTCTCCAGGATCCTGCCCCAACTTCAGAAGCAAGAGTGAAGACGGCCCTGTCCTGAGGGACTGCGCCCCCCTCCCCACCTGCACGCTCTGTTGCTCCCATGTTATTGGTGGGGTGAGGGGGACTGCTTGTACATCTACCAAAAACATATCTGAAGCATACTCTGGTGTACGTACTAAATTTAGAAACTTGATGTCCTTTTACCTCATATCCCTGAATAACAATTAGGCATCGATTCCCATACTTGACCATGGCTTGGGTTTGCTGATTTTCTTTGCCTACATTTATCTTTCCAAGTTTGGAGTGGTCGGGCACTCTCCGAGGCATTGAACGTCTCCTGAGAAATCATTAAGCTGTGGAGTTGTTTGCTGTGAAGGGTGAATATAAACCCAGAAGGGTATTCCTATGAAGCGTCCTGAATTTAAAAGCCCAGGAGGACTGACTCCTACCATCTTGCTCAGCACGGGTGCCTTATGTGGATTCACTGGGTTTGTGCTACTCCGGGCGCTCACTGGCCCCACAAATAAGGTGCCCCCCAGTGCAGCGCTGCACTCCAGATTCTGTTTCTGTGGCTGCGTGGAGGGGGTAGCGTAGCCTGGGGTTGCTGGTGGCCATCTTGCTTTCTTGGAGGGGAAGTTCACCTGAGACCAGAACAGAGGGAAGCAAGCAAAACCAAGAGGTGAAGAGGGTTGATACCTGCTGACATCACTGAACTTCCTGCATCCACGGGAAGAAGGCCGTGGGCTGGGTGCACCACCCACACTGTCCTGCCATCAAGGAGAAAGTGGACCAGGTAGCTGAGGGGCCAAAGCCAAAGGACCACAAGAGCAAGAGGAACAGAACATGCAAAGTTGTTTTGATTAAGTCCAAGTACTATGTCACTACACGCTTCTCAAGTGGGAGGAGGCACAGCCCCGATTCTCTGCAGGGGGGATGCAAAACAAGAGTACCCAAACATCTTCCTGAAGCATTTGGTTCAGTACAAGATTTGGAAGAACCAAGCCCTTTAATTAAAACTGCCCCCTCCCACAAACATGGAAAAAAAAAGAGCAAGGGAGGAAAAACAGTTCAGTCTCTGAAGTTGCACCCAGGTGGGGGCCAAGGGGTGGGCTTGCAGCTAGGGTGGCTTCTCCCCTTGTCCCCAGGGTGGCTCCAGGGCATCCTCTAAGCTCACCAGGTATTTTAGGCACCATGCTTCTGAAGGCCAGCTTCCAGGGACCCTTCTGATGTGAGTCCTGTGCAGGGAACGCTGTGGTAGATCTCCACCGTGTGCCGGACCGAGCCCTCTCACCCAGGGGCCTTGCATGCATGGTTGTATTTCTTCCACTGTCACCATGGGTTTGAGTCCAGCCTCTGACCGACCTCCCCCACATTATGTGGCTCCCTGGAGCTCAGCATCTTTAAGTTCAGCATTCAAAATGCAGGGAGTCCCACCTGACCTTTGGTCGTGGTCCTGCCCTGGCTGCCCACCAGTTAAATCAGCTCTGTCCTGTTGCATTTGCGATGATGCTTCTTGAATGGCCTAAAGCAGAGTTTTCCCAGAATAAAGTCCAAGAACCTCCTGGCCACCCCCTGTTGGCCCTGGCTGGTTCCCTGCTGGGTTCTGATGTCCTGCAGGTGGAAGGACACCCCCAGACCCGCACTGAGGGATTGGGCTGGGGGGCAGTCCTCCACTTCCCCCCCCCCCCAGCCCAGGGGTGTCTGGGGGACTGGCAGGCTCTTTGGCTTTCTGCCCTGGCTCCTGGCCCTTGGGCTGCTGCCGTGGCTGGCAGGACCTGGTGAAGTCTGGCTGAGCCTGCTGAGTTGGGGAGGGACGGCTGTTGGAGTGGGGGGGGGGTGGAAGGGCTTTGCCACAACGGTGCAGCACTTCGCTTTGGTTTCGTGGTTCTCAGGACAAGGTATGTGGCCGTCACTCTGTCAGACCTCTTGCTGATGAAGGATTCCAGGATCTGGTGCCTCTCAGATCCCAGGTTCATCCTCTCCTGTCACCCAGGGGTCCCTGTCATCACAGGGTGGCTTGTTTTAAGACCTGAGTCTCTCCGTCTGGCCCACATTTAACCACAGGCCCCTCATCATTTGTTTTAGACTTCCTCTGTCCTGAGGTCAACAGTCATCAATTTCTTTAGGGCCTTTTCCAATTCAAAAGATAGGAAAAATGGCACGGGGTATTGTCACAGCTCCCTGAAGTTCTCTCCCATAAAAGGAAGGGTCCCGGTGATCACTGTATGTACAACCACTCCTAGGCTCCATACGTCTTCCGCAAGGCCGTTATATTTTGGTCCCAGGAAGAGTTCTGGGGCGGTGTAAGGGAGGATGGACATCACAGAATGTGCTCCACTCATTCCTGGAAAACTGAGTGCCGAGTCCAAAGTGCCCATGTTTTTATGAGCATCAGAGAGCACTCTCCCCGGCTTCTTGCTCCTGTGAGCGCTGACCCGCTGAGCGCCTATACGGGAGCTCCAGAAATGTGGCTGCAAGGTCAGGCCACACAGTGACTTGCCAAATACACTAACTGATGATACTAACAGTGTTAACAATGCTTGCTAACTATGCTGATAAACTATAACAACTATACTATATTAACTGTATGAATGATACCAACAATACTAACTCTCCTAAATGTATTAACAATATTAACCAAAAATACTAAACAGTTTTAAAACAAAAAGTGAGAAAAACAAAAATAGTAAAAAAACGAGAAAATGAAAAAACAAAAAAAAAAAAAGAGAAAAATAACATTTAAAGAATGAGAAAGAAACAAACGAAGATGAGGGGGAAAAAACAAAAAGAATTTTAAAAAGTGGGAAAAGAGACAAAGAAAAATAAGAAAAAGAAAAATAATGACCAAAAAAAGAAAAAGGATAGTAAAAAAAAAAAGAGAGAAAAAAATAAGATGGGGGGAAATTGGAGTAGACAAGATAATAGGACCAAGTCTGACAGGTCCCCGAAAATCAGCTTCCTGGGGGACAAAGGACAAAGCCCTTGGCCCAGCCAGCCTGTCTATGTAGGAGTCGCTTGTGGTCCCATCACAATGGTGACGTCCGAGGTCAGAGCAGCAAACGGGCCAATCGCAGTTGGCGACAAAGCACCAGGGTTCTTTCACCTACTGGTCTTAAGGCCCCTTTACTCTGAAAAGTAAAAGAAACTTAAAGAGTTTTTTGTGGGATACGAAAGAATGATATTTACTTCACTAGAAATGAAAATCTGTAAGATGCTTTAGTGGCCTTTTTATTCATAGTTTGAAAATCTGTAGTAATTTTTGTCTTTTAAAGACCTTATAGTGTCTACCCTTAAAACTGTCAGTTTCTTTCCCTTTTACTCTGATCAGTCTTGAAATGGTGCTAGAGCTTAACCGATATCACAAGACTCTAAGAAAATGTCCCACTGTGTCAGACACAGTACGGACATTATTAATATCTCTAAAGCTGGAGGAAGGTCACTTTCATTACATTTTCGCCAGTAAGATCAAGAGCAGATTTCTCATCAGTCTTGGAGAGTAGGGAGCAGTGGGCTGATATATTCAAAGCACAGAAGGAGGAAAAGCTGCCAACCAAGAATCCTATACCTGGCAAAACCGTGCTGTAGAAGTAAGGAGAAATGAAGACATTCCCAGAGAAATCAAAACACACAGAGTTGTCACTAGCCCTGCCTTGTAGGAAGGGTGTCCTTCAGGTTATAATGAAAGGACACTGGACGTTAACTCAAAGCCTTATGAAGAAATAAATATCTCGGGAATATGTGGATGACTATAAAAGCTATATGAAATGTTAAAGGGACTTACCTAAGAAAAGGAAGATAAAAAAGATGAACAGTGAAAGGACAGCAAACTCACAGTTATTAACAACCACACCTAAAACAAAAGCAAATTAAGAGGACAGCTAGATCAGGAGTAAACCATAGAAATGAAGATCACATGGAGGGTTAGCAACAGGGGAGTGGGAGAAGGAGAAGGGGGGAGAAGGTACAGAAAATAAGTAGCATAGACAGTAGATAGAAAATAGATAGGGAGAAAGTAAGAATAGTAGAGGAAATATAGAATCTAAAGAACTTGAGACACGTGTTCATGAACTAAAAAGGGGGAATGGTGGGGGAGGGGTGTGCAGGATGGAGGGGAATGAAGGGAGGGAAATAGAACAAATGTAATGGCATAATCAATAAAATAAAAAATATATTAAAAAAAGAAAAAAAAAGCTAGTACTATCATAACTTTGGTTTGTAGCTACGCTTTTTGTTTTCTCCATGATTTAAGAGACTAATGTATTTTTTTAACAGAAAATTTTTTTATTGATTATGCTGTTACAGTTGTTCTATCCCCCTCTTCATTCCCCTCCACCCTACCCCCCATCCCCACCATTACCCCCCTTTAGTTTATGACCATGTGTCTCAAGTCCTTTAGATTCTATATTTCCCATGCTATTCTTGCCCCCCCCTTCTATTTTCTATCTACTGTCTATGCTACTTATTTTCTGTACCTTCTCCCCCCTTCTCCTCCTCCCACTCCCCTGTTGCTAACCCTCCTTGAGATCTTCATTTCTATGTTTCCACTCCTGATCTAGCTGTCCTTTTAGTTTGCTTTTGTTTTAGGTGTGGTTATTAATAACTGTGAGTTTGTTGTCCTTTCACTGTTCATGTTTCTTTAACTTCTTTTTCTTAGATAAGTCCCTTTAACATTTCATATAATAAGGGCTTGGTGACAATGAACTCCTTGAATTTGATCTTATCTGAGAAGCACTTTATCTGTCCTTCCATTCTAAATGAAAGTTTTGCTGGATAGAGCAATCTTGGTTGTAGGTCTTTGGATTTCATGACTTGGAATACCTCTTTCCAGCCCCTTCTTGCCTGTAAGGTCTCTTTTGAGAAATCTGCTGACAGTCTGATGGGGACTCCTTTGTAGGTGATTGTCCCCTTAGCTCTTGCTGCTTCTAGGATTCTCTCCTTCATTTTAATCTTGGCTAATGTAATGATGATGTGCCTTGGTGTGTTCCTTCTTGGGTCCAACTTCTTTGGTACTCTCTGAGCTTCCTGAATTTCCTGGAAGTCTATTTCCTTTGCCAGATTGGGGAAATTCTCCTTTATTATTTGTTCAAATAATTTTTCCACTGGTGGTTGTGTCTTTCCCCCTTCTAGTACCCCTATAATTCGGATATTGGAGCGTTTAAAGATGTCCTGGAGGTTCCTAAGACTCTCCTCATTTCTTTGAATTCTTGCTCCTTGACTCTTTTCTGTTTGGCCATTATTTGCTTTCTTCTGGTCCACTCCATTGATTTGAGTCCCAGTTTCCTTTTCATTGCTATTGGTGTCCTGTGCAATTCCATTCATTTCTATTAGTTTCGCCTTCATATATTTGTCTAATTTGTGGCTATAATCAACCAGTTCTGTGAGGATCCTGATCACCAGTGTTTTAAAATGTGCGTCTGAGAGTTTTGCTATTTCTTCGTCACTTAGATCTATAGGCTCTGGGGCTTTGAGATCTTCTTGAGCCATTTTTGGTCTGTTCGTGCCCTTTAAGTGTGAGAAGCAGCGCCTTGGACTCCCAGGTCGCTGGGTTGTGACGCTGTATGTGGGGGCGTGGTCAGAGCGGGGTAATGGCGACCCCCTCTGCTGTTTCTCACAGCTGGGTGAGGATCACCGCCTATGTGGTTCACCAGGGCCGGGCCACTCAGAGTTGCTGGGTTATGACGCTGTATGTGGAGGTGGGGTCAGAGCAGGGAAATGGCGGCGCCCTCCACTGCCGCTGGCTGTGGGGACCCGCTGGGTTCCGGTCCAATCGCCCACTCCCTTGCCCATCTATCCACACATAAATGCGCAACCACAGTCAACATGCAGCCCTGCTCCCCTGCTGTCTCCCCCGCGGTCACTGGCTCGGTCGCTCACTAGGTCCAACCCTGCGCCTGGATTCCGAGCGCCTGAGTCCGTCTGACCGAGTCCTCCTGTGCAACCCCGCTCCACCAGCCGCTGGTTTCGCCCCTTACCGGTCAGGCTGAAGAATTTGTTGTTAACGGACTTCCGAAAAGTTCAATTTTCTGTGTTCTGGCTATGTTTTCTATTGCTAATATTTAGTTGTCTCTAAACTTGGTTGTGTGAGAAGGCACGGCACATCCACCTATGCCTCCGTCTTGGCGGAAGTCTGAGACTAATGTATTTAAAACCCCAATGGTTATCTATGTTTTTGGACACAATGCATACATGTGTGATTTTTATAACATGAAAAAGGAAAAAGAAACACAAATTCTCCTACTGAAAGCTTGAAGAGGTAATCTGCGTCTCCAATAAATGTGGTAAAGAGGCAGAGAGAGCCGGGCTCCCTGGCCAGTCTCTCCACTCTCTCCACCCAGAATCTGCCAGCTTCTCACTCCTGACCTCACCTCTCCACTCACGCGTCCTCTGCATCCCCCGCCGCACCCCCGACCCAACACCCTGGCTCTCATGCTGTCCTGCTCACCCCTAAACCATCTCCAGCGCCCCCATCTCACTTTCCTGCAACCAGCAAACCTCCCATGGGAACGTCCTAAGTGGCTTTTAAGCTACACCAGGCGTTTATCAGCATTTCTAAGAGTTGCGGAGGCCGTTAGCTTGAGGGAAGCCATTTTTCCCACTTGTGTCCACAAGGCTTGATTTAAAGGGGAAAACCTGCAGAGTATCTAAAAGGATGGACGAGCAATGAGGAGATGGTGGAAGGCGAGGTTTTCCCCTGGGCGGCAAATGGGACCGTGGCCTTCGGAAGCAGGATGTGTTGACCCGGGAGGAAGGAAGTGTCACAGGTGACCTCGGGCTGGGACTGGCGAGCGATCTTTTCAGCTTTCTGAGCAAGCTGAGAACACAGAGGAGGGCCCGCTACTCTCTCTTGGGGAGGACCAGTGTCGCTGGTCATCTAGGCTCTGCACTTGCACGCTAGGCTGCCTTTCCTGAGGTCACACCACCTCTCCAAGGAGGAACAAAGGATGGAAGGATCTGGATGCTAAAGGGAGCCGATGTGCAGGATGCAGCTGCACAAAGTCCTCTTGGAGCCCCCAAGCTACTCATGGCTCTGAGCTGGACCTGGCCTCTGTGAGAGCCGGGTCTGCGGGCAGCAGCCCTCGCAAACATTAAACAGAGCCTTCTCCCTTAATCTGGACTGTGCATTTCATCAGGGGCAATTTAAAGGGGCCAGAGGGGGGGAGGAGACTGAAGTTTATTGCGTGTATTCCATGTGCCGGGAGCTTCACGTAGGTAATTTCACAGAATTCTCAGGGTATACTAGGTAGGTGCTATCATTCCCTTTTATAGATGAAGAAACTGAAGCTGAAGGTTTTACTTTATTTTTTACTTTTAATCCTCACCCAAGGATGTGTTTATTGATTTTACAAAGAAAGAGGAAGTTGGTTTGGGGTGGAGGGGGAGAGGAATGTTGATGTGAGAGAGAAACATTGATCCGTCCCCTCCCGTGGGCATGTCCCCACCGGGGATGGAAGCCACCACCCTCTGGTGCACAGGAGGACGGGACCACCTGGCCAGGGCAAAACTAAAGGTCTTTAGACAACTCCCTGAAGTCACAGCACCTAACAAGAAGCAGAGTTAGGGTTTGAGGCCAGATCCGTCTGATTCCAAAATACCTACTTTTTTTATAACTCCAGTCTCCCTTCTTCAATGTTGTGCATTAATATTAAAGCCTGCTAAATAGTAGAGTCCAATCTTACACATTCCGGAATGAACGATTAGGAGAGAGAACCTCAAGAAAATCATTTTCACAGAAAAAAAATCTCACATACTCAGCTCAGTGAAAATCATTAACCACCCGTTGCTTGAAGTCGGCCCTACCCCCACCCACCACTTCCATCTCTGAGGTTCTTCCTTTCCTGGGTGAGTTCAGAATGGCCAAATGACCTTGACCTCTCAAAGAGTCGGCAGAATTCCTCTGCAAACAGAGGAGGAAACGCTATTGTTTTGAGAACATGTGGTCCAGGCCCCGCCCTGGCACAGGCTCAGAGCGGTTGGGGACCATTCACCGAGGGAGTCCCCATGCCCACACCACACAGAAGAATCGTACGGGCAGTACTATCAGTCACCATTGTGGCAGCCAGAATAAATCAACCTGTGTCATTTTTTTGTTTCACAAAAGGTAGAATCAGACAGCCAATGAACCTAATTCCTTCCTTTCTAAAGCACAAATGAGCTCCCTCTGCTCGCCCAGCTAATGAATTCTCTGCACTGCCAGGGGAAGGACTGGAAAAAAAAAATATTTGATTAAAAAGAAGGAAGAGGGGTTACTTAATCATTACCTGCCTCGTTGGAAAAGCCTGCACAGGGTCTGAGGTGGCCAGCGCTATTAACACTTGCTTTGGAAAAAAGTACTTCTTCACCGGCCCCTGGCGTTTTTGTTCTTGTATATCTGATTTGACCTTCCCAAAATGCATCTTGGGTCTGTGAGGAGATGGGGACAGGGGTCAACTCTCGCAGAGAAGGGATAATTGCAAGTTGACACAAGTCAGTGGGCTCCAGAATCTTCGTTTTTTTTATCATTTCTCGGGCACCTCGTAAGGAAGACCGAGAGGTTGGGCCTCACCTGCTGAGCTGCTGGGCAGAGTGAAGCCTTCTGCAAAGATGAAGCAAAGCCTGAACTCCCTGAATACATAAGGCAGAGTCCAGGAGCCGGGAGAGGGAAACCCAGGCCCAAGGGTTCACTCTGTCATGTGACCTGGCAATGAGCCCTTGCGGGTTGCGTGTCTGTGGGGTCCACCCTGGGTTGCCACTGGACAGGTGACCGCCCCTGACCTCCCTGCTGGTGGTGGTTCCAGAGCCTTCCAACACAGAGAACAGCGCGTGACGGCTTCATTTCCCAAAACAACAGTCGCTGCCATTTGGGGTTCTGTGTCTTAATCCGCTGTGAAGCTCTTGTGGGGACTCTGTCAAAGACAGTCTACCACCTCCACATCCCCATGTTGCCACCTGACACATCAGTGACTCAGTATTAATGACCAACATAAAAATGATTCCGACACCGGCGAATAAAGGAACTACAGTGGACAAACCCCCGAATCCCCTTGGCAGATCAGCAAATGGCAAATGAAGGACAATCATTGAAAATTTAGGTAGTAAAACTCACGACCAGCCACGCACACAGCCATGAAAAGCCTGAACCCAATGGGAGGCTGAGACAGCTCAACACCAAAGCACCTCTTGCACTCTCAGCTACTGGGAACAGCTGCGCCTGCAGCCAGCTGAAGTATATACTGTGCAGACAGCCTGTGCCAGAGACGTCCGGTCCCTGTAATTAGAGGCAGAGGAGAGTTGGCCCAGATGTACGCTCCCCTGTAATGAGATCCCTATTTTATACACTTACCCGATTCTGCGGGAAGAATTTCTTTCTAATCCCTTTATGACTTTCTACGAGTTTATGCGACGTGGAAGGCAAGCAGCTTATGGACACAAACCTTGGGTTCTGACAAGAGATTGCCCGAGGGCCCCAGGAAAGGTCTGGAAACTCAGGAGCTGGAGGTTTAAATCCGACTCCTGCCCCGTCAAGTTTCCTCAAGTTGAGTTTTGTGCCTCGGTTTCCTTATCTGTAAGTTGGAGAGAAGACCACCAGTCTATCCGGGGCTATTGAAAGGATACGTATTTTAAGAGATTAAAATGGATAAGGTGCCTTTATTCTGAGACAACCAGGGTACATTAAATACACTCACTTTGGTGAATTTACTGAGTGGTTACTGTGGGTGGCCAGAGAGTCAGCTTGATGCCCCTGGTTCCCAACAGGGACCAGGACAGCTGTATCCCTGTCACTAAGGAGCTTACATCCTAGTCAGTGGAGAGGGAAAGAAAACTAATCTCATGTCATAATTTCAGGTATGGATAAGTTTGCCCAGAACATGAAGAAGAGCAAGGGCTGGCAGGTAATGGAGTGGGGAGGAGGCCCCTACTTTAGACAGGGTGGGCAGGTACAGTCTCTCTAACAACTTGGCATCCAAGCAGAAACCCCAATGAGACGAAGAAGCGAGCGATGTGGACCTTGAGGGGAGAGCACTCTAAGCAGAGGGAACAGGAAAATGCAAAAGCCCGCCCATTGCACAGTATCACAGAGAGACAAAGATTCGCTTGCTCAGGTCGAGGCTGAAAAAGCCGAGGCGCAGAGCGAGGTGGAGACTCCGCCCCATGCACGGGGTTTCCCGGTCTGGACAGGAGGTCTGGCCAGTCCTGCCAACACCCCCCCCCGGCCCCCCGTAGCCAATGACCTGGGACAGTGTTGAGATGGAAGCTGTAGCGCCTTCCACAGTTTTCTGAGACCCATGTGCCCCTGCCTGTGAAGATCCTTTAACCTCTTTCTGTACAGTGGGGCTTGCACGGTGCGCGCCTCTGAAATGGGCAGCAGCAAGATTTGTGAGTGGTCTTACTTAAAGCAACGCCCCACCCACCCTGTGTCTGGGGGTGGGCGGCAGGTTAATGAAGCCAAGATCCTGCCCTTTATGCACAAAGTGCCCTTACCCTCTCATTAAATATTTTTGCAGAAACGTTAGCTAAATTACAAGCCACTTTACAGCCTGAATATATCCCAGTGTGGTGTGTATGTTATACTGAGCCATAAAATGTTTTGAGGCTTCTTGGGGTGGGAATAGCTATAAAAATTACAGTCCGTTATTATTATATATTTCTTTTCATTACTCTTTGTTATGTGTCTTAGGTCTAACCCAAATAATTCTTCCTCTGCTGACTGTTTACAACCTTCAGCTGGTCCCCGAGTTCCCTCAGATCACTGCTTACGGAGCTCTACTTGTTCAGCTCTTCCCATCTTTCTTCATGAAGCCAGCTCCTCCTCCATCACTGGGGGTGCCTTTCACCCAGCACTCACCCCATTCGTCTGTACCTGGCTGGTGATTAGATGCTCACTGCTGAGCACAGCCCTCCAGGCGGGGCCTCCGCGGTGTTGGCTGTTTCTCCCAGTGCCGCTTAGCTGGTCCATTTCCTTTTCCTCTGGGACCTCACACTTCACTCCAGACAGAAAAAGCCAAAGACAGCACAAAGGAGAACAGCGCACGCGTGACCCAGACCCAGAAAACAGGTTCTCGGAGGACAGGTGACAAAGCCCGAAGCAGTCCCGGGAAGACGGTGTAGAGAAGGCAGGGAGTCATTTTCGCCTTCACAGCTGTGCCAGCGACGGAGCTGGCTTTACTTCCACCACATTTATTTCTTAAATGGTATTAAAACCTGCCTCAAGCTGAGTGTTCTGGGGGGTTCTCTCCTTCTGGAAGGCACTAGAAGCCTCCTGCACGATGAGGTGAGACGCGGGGAGGGGCATCTGGCCCCAGGAGCACGCCGAGGGCGCAACCTACAACAGGCGCCTTCTTACCACGTTCCTCTCCCCTTCGCATGGCCCTTCCTTCCCCAAGTCGCATAAAGGGCACTTGCCTAGCGACACACTCACCATGATCTGGGATTAATTCACTTTTCATCCGCAGGTTTATGGAAGGGGGAACCACATCACTGGGTAGCTCGTACGAGTTCATACGCAACAGTCCCGTGGCTCTGGCCATTTCACGTTAGCTTCTCGGTTTGCACGCCCTCCCCAGTCCCATGTATCACACTGGTCGTAGAGCAGGTATCTGACGGACACTTGGGCAAAGGCCCAAACCAGTGCATCTGAATGTGTTTTTAAACAGACAGTCCTGGGCTCGTTGCCTCGTTCCCCTATCAGCCACGTGATTGGGGGTCAGCCACTTGGCCATCCTGGACCTCAGCCTCCTCGTATCCAGGACAGAAGCATCTCACTTATGTTATGAGGGAGAGGGTACAAGTAAAGCCCTCCCCCCCCCATTTGTCTCCCCAGGAGGGCAAGCCTATAACAGCAGCTAGCTTTGCTAGATGTCACAATCTCTCCAGCTTCTAAAACTTCCGTAATCATCTCTATTTAGGGAAAGTTAGTGTTAGGAGGGAGGGGAAAAAAACCTCACATACAGTTAGTCTAATCCATTAGCAAGACAACACAGAAGTTCACGACCTAGCTTTGATCTGCAATCTGGAGAAAGGCGTTTCCGAATACTTAAGAGATCATCTGTCCCCCTTGATATGATGTTGGAATTTAACTCCCATTAACTGTTCCAGACATAATGAGTCGGCATCCGGGGAAACGTACCCTCCAGTACTTAATGAACACAAAATAAAACATTTCCTTTTATCTCAGACATCTACCAGAGTAATTTGAATAATGATATTCATATTCATGACTCATAAGACCCTTCCATCAGCCCAGCATTGTCACTAAGACTCCTATGGAATGCCAATAAGTGAGCTGAGATCTTTCTGATGAGATTATGGTGTGGAAGCTGCAGCCGCAGCTGACTCATGGGGTCACGGGTTAATAGAAGGTAAAGGACATTCTACAGGACAGTGACTGCATCTTTCTATGCAGAACCAGTGGAAGTTGGTGGCCTTGAAATGATGACCCCCCCAAATAGAGCACAGATCACCTTTAATGGAGCAGAGAGCCTTTCTCACGGGATAGGATGAAAACAGAGCCGATAAGGAAGGTCGTGAGGGTTTGCAGTTGCCAGACTGGGACTCCAAGGGGCAGCCACGGGAGTTTAAAAAGGACTGGAGGCCATGGCTGGTGTGGCTCAGTTGTTTGGAGTGTCACCTAGTATATCAATAGGTTGCGAGTTCAATCCCCAGTGGGATCACATACCCAGATTACTGGTTCGATCCCCAGTCGGGGCGCATATGGGAGGCAACTGATCGATGTTCTCACTCACATCAATGGTTCTTTCTCTTTCTGTTTTCGTTCCTCCTTCTCTAAAATCTATGAACATAGAACTTTTTTTTAAAGGATTGGGGGCTGGAGAGGGAGGGTCCCCCACTGGACATGGGAGAACCTCTGCAGGGAAGCCATCTCTCTCCCACGTTACATCTGTGAGTTGCTTGAGGCGCAGGACTGTGTCTTATGGATCTTTGTGTCCCCAGGGCTTGGTACTAACTGTCTACTGTGTACCAGACCCCGTGTGAAGCATTTTACATCATATTATCTTATTCATTTCTCATTACAAATCTATGGGGGTGTGAGGTAGCATCATTAGTCCCTTTGTATAGATTAAGAACATGAAGCTGGCTTTTAAAACTCTAAAAACTCACCCAAGGTCACCTAGCAGATGTCAGGGCTGAGACTTGAACCCGGGTCTGTCTGGTGCCAGAGCCTGCGGCCTGAGGTATGAAATGTTCGCTGACCAACACCAGAGTCCTGGTGGGGTCAGCAAAGGCTGTGTGGCTTTCCTACGTGAGTCTCTGGGCACAGACAGGGACTCCAATGTGGGGGAGTCTATAGAGGAGGTACGGGGGTGGGTACAGGTTTACAGTTGTTTGTGTAGAAGGTAATACGGTAACTAATAAATAATAACACAAGAATACACTCTGTGTTTCACACACACACACAACCGCACACTTACTTCTGCCCACTCTGCATGTGTCATTCTGCAGCCAAGGTCAGCCAGCTTTATCTGTAAAGGGCCAGATGGTTAATACGTTAGGCTTTGTCCCAACCCCTCGGCTCTGCTGTTTCGCTGTGACTGGGGGCCAATAAAACTTTATTTATACAACCAGGACAGATCTGTGCTGCCTCCCTGTCCAAGGCTCGCTCTGCAGTGTCTCGCCAACAAAATCGCCAGCCACATTCAGTTGGGAAACAGCCAGACCCCAAAGAAGATGGCGAGACGTGGATGCTACTACCTCTGTCAGGATCCCAGAAGGAAACAAGATGCAGTCAAAGGGTTAATAAAGAGAGTTTTATAACGGGACTCGCCACAGGGATAAGAGAACTAACAACAGAATGGGAATCGCCCAGGGGCTAGTAGTGCCGGGAGCATGAAGGGGCAAAGGAGGATGGTGAGTAGTGGGGACTCGCATGAGCTCGTTCACGGGCGAGGGGCCCTCTGTCGGGGTGGTGTCGTGGGAAGACCCAGCCATAGCCTGACCCATGGCCCAGGGAGACGAGGGCCGAGGACAGTGAAGACCCTGACTTCTCTCTCGTCCTGCCCTCTGACCTCCTGGCTGGTGCCTTCGTAATCATCAGACTCAACGGGGAGCCAGTGAGCAAAGGGACCTGAGAGGCGTGTCCTGTAGAGGGGACTCTCAGGGCTCAGAGTAGGACAGAGGAGGGTGGCACGGGATCCGGAGGGACAGTGGGGAATAAGCAGCACCGTTTTCTATGATAAAGTTGAGTATTGCTGTTCCGCTGAGATGCTGACTCGTTTTTATAAGTCGATCAATTTTCTGCTAAACTGCCCTCTCACCATTTATTTGGGGCCAGGAACTGGAGAGGGGCCATTTTCTGGACAAACTGGTAGCAATCCTGCAGAAAGTAGCTATTTCCGGAGGGTAACCTCGTAGTTCTTGCTCCAGATTTTGTTGGAAAAAATCTCATCTTGGCCTTTTGGTTAAGGTCAAGTGTTCATTTGTTGGAGAAGGCTCCTTATGCACAGTTGCCCAGCTGCCCTCGCTTCTATCTTTCGAGTGCAAATTAAAACTCTGCCAAACCAGGTACCAACTGGACAGTGAATGCTGACTCAAGGGACACCAAGGGAGTGTTAGCAATACTGTTACATGAGAAGATGCTAGAAGGTGGTGATCTCCAGGTATTTTTTTCCTGTTACCTTTGGTATTTTTCCTTTTATTCTGTGATAAACAGAGAACACCCCCCCCCAAAAAAAAAGTAAAGAAAAAAATACAAACAAAGAAAAGGGACACCTGTTCTAATAACACACTTTATTGTTCAGAGGGATGTCAAGGTCTACAGCCCCAGGCCCTCCCAAGGATGTGTCCCTGCTGCCCACAGAGTCATTCATTCATTCATTCACTCATTCACCTAGCAAGCATTTATTGAGCATCTACTATGAATCGATTAGTGTGCTAGGCAGTACATATCCGGTGCTGAAAAAGATTAGCCCTGCTTATACAGAGTCAACAGGGCAAGAAATACTTGAGGCAACACTCAGTGTCCTTGACCTTCGGGTTCTCCCCAGTTCAGGTACACTGAGCACCCAAGAGGGCAGGTGCTATGAGAGAGGTAGGCAGGGGAAGCTATAAGAACCCAAGGAGGAGCACGCAGCCCATTGGGACACGTGGAGAGGTTGCTGGGAGATATAATGCCTGAGCTTACACAGGGAGATACATCCCATTTATGCAGGAGAATGAGAACGGAAAGGGCAGTCCGGGCAGGAAGGCCAGCACAAAGAGAGGCACGGGGGTAATGAAGAAGGGGGGTGGGGGCTCTACAAAGCACTGTCCCAGAGATCTTCCTGTGGTGATGGAAATGTTCCAGAAACCCATCCAATATGGTAGCCACCAGCCGCGTGTTTCTGCTGAGCACTTCGAATGTGGCTAATGTAACTAAAAAGCTCGATTTTTCATTTGACTTAATTTTAATACTTTAAATTTAAATAGCCACGTGGGGGGCTGGTGGCTTCCGAATTGGACAATACAGGCCTAGAAGAAAAGGTTGGGGTTCGCAGCAAGACGGCTGTAGATCGCACACCAGGCGCTGGGCCTGGCCTGTGGGCCATGGGGGGCCATCGAGGGGTGTTAGTCTGGAAGCAACTAATGGTCGGATTTGGGCAGCGCAGTGGAGGGTGCATGAAGCACGGAGCGCCACAGGAGCATCCGATAGTCCCAGCTCGGAATGAGGTCAGGGAATGTCCTAGAAGATGAGGCCCCACCTGAGCAGAACTGAAGAAATGAGCCCACATTGGCAGCTGGAAAGGGAAGGCATTGCAGACAGAAATGACAGGCACCACGTAGGAAGGCAGGACAGAGGTCACACTCTTGCACAGGGAGGCCCAGGCGGTTCTCATAACCAAGGTCCCAGTGCACATGGTTAAGGGTGTACCAGTGGGAAGATTAGGTGAAGGACCCTGGAAGGAAGTTTGGATTTTTTTTTTGGTCTGTACAAGTACAGGAGATCAATGAAGGCCTTTAAGCAGAGAAGTGAATCTTAGGTACATGAACTTGGATTAACTATCAACCTCTCTGAGTTTGTATTTCATTTTGGGGTCACTGCAAGTGGCAGGTAATGAGGTCCACCTCATGCATATCTAAGGATGGCCCACCTTTCCTGTAGCCAAGGAGTTTCTCATACATGGTAGTTTCCTGGACCCCCCCCCAACCCTACCCCCAGCTGCCTCAGTGACACCTGTCATCTCAGGGTGTGCTGCGGCTCCCCTTCCTCAGCTGTCACCACCACATGCTTGATGCCACACACACTAGAATTTCTCTTCTCAAATTCACCCACACTCCTCTGTAACACCTCCACACCATTTCATGAAGTTGTGGGTGCTGGGAGTCTGGGATGGGAAACCAATGCTGACTCAATTACAATGACAAAAGGAGCAGTTGCATTGTTAGAGGGCTTGTTAATAAAGAAATGTCAAAACTTTTATTTGTAACAAAAACCCAGACCCCCACAATGGTGCCTCATGGGGAATAGAATTCCTGTTCATTCTGAGGTGTTTGGATTTTGTATGAAAGAACTGCCTTCCCTCACCTCTTCCCCTAAGAACGGGGTAGATTTTCTTTTAAATAAGTTATTTTATTGATTATGCCATTACAGTTGCCCCAATTTTCCTCCTTTGCTCCCTCCACCTAATATCCCCCACTCCCTTAGGCAATCCCTGCACCACTGTCCATGGGTCATGGGTATAGGTTCTTTGGCTGCTCCATTTCCTATACTTCACATGGCTACTCTGTAACTACCTATTTGTACTTCTTAATCCCCTCACCTCTTCACCCATTCCCCCACACCCCCTCCCATCTGGCAACCATCAGCACATCCTCTGTATCCATGAGTCTGTGTGTGTTCTTCTTCTTTGCTCAGTTTGTTTTTTAGATGTCTTTTTATTGCCATTTTATTACTCATAGTTTTGATCTTCTTTTTCTTAAATAAACCCCTTTAACATTTCATATAATAATGGTTTGATGATAATGAACGCCTTTAGTTTAGTTTTTTTTTTCTCCTCTGGGAAGGTCTTTATCTGCTCTTCAATTCTAAATGATAGCTTTGCTGGGTAGAGCAATCTTGGCTGTAGGTCCCTGCTTTTCATGACTTTGGCTATTTCTTGCCAATCCCTTCTTGCCTGCAAAGTTTCTTTTGAGAAGTCAGCTGACAGTCTTATGGGAACTCCCTTGTAAGTAACTAACTTCTTTCCTCTTGCTGCTTTTAAGAGTTTCTTTATCTTTAACCTTTGGCATTTTAATTATGATGTGTATTGGAGAAGGCCTCTTTGTATCCATCTTGTTTGGGACTCTCTGTGCTTCCTGGACTTGCATGTCTATTTCCTTCACAAATTAGGGGAGGGTTTTTTTTTCATTCTCTTTTCAAATAGATTTCTAATTTGTTGGCCTTTCTCTTGTCTTTCTGGCACCCCTATGATGTGAATGTTGGACCTCTTGAAGTTGTCCTAGAGGCTGACAGTATCCTCATTTTTTAATTCTTTTTTTTCTTATTGTTCTGATTGATTATTTTTTGCTTTCTGATGTTCCAAATCATTGACTGGATTCTTGGCTTCATCCACTCTACCGCTGTTTCCCTATAAATTGTTCTTTATTTTAATTAGTGTATCTTTTGTTTACGACTGGGTCTTATTTATGCTACCGAGGTCCTCACTAATTTCCTTGAGCATCCTTATAACCAGTGTTTTGAACTCTGCACCCGATAGATTGCTTATCTCCATTTTGTTTAGTTCTTTTTCTGGAATTTTGATCTGGTTTTTTTTTTTTAAATTTGGAACATGTTTCTTTGTCTCCCTATTTTGGCGGCCTCCCTGTGTTTGTTTCCATGGATTAAGTAGAGCCGCTATGACTCCCTGTATTGGTAATGTGGTCTAATGTCATAGGTGTCTTGTAGCGTCCAATGGCACAGCCTCCCCAATCACCCTTCATGTGGGCTGAGTATGCCCTCCTCTTGTGGTAGAGCCTTGATTGCTGCTGGGAAGTCAACGGGAGGGATTTACCCACTGACCACCAACCTCCACCCTCCGTGGAGGATCAGCCCTGCAGGGGCAGGGTGGCGATGCTCCGATGTGGTCTGTAGTTGTCCGCTGGATGCATAGGCTCTGGGGTTCTCTGAGTGGTATGGCCAAGGTCAGCCCCTCCTGTGTTCTGCCGGGGGCCGGAATGGCATAGGTTTATTAAAATGGAATAGTCTAGATCCACACTCAGAATATGACAATTCTCCAAAACCAGGTCAGGTACGGCCTCTTCACGCTCCACACATGTGAGTGATGCACCTTCCAGTGTTCGGAGCAGCACAGGTAAAAAAGCATCCCGCTTGCAAAAATCCTGTTGACACATCATCAAAATGTTTGTTTTCTGCTTTTTAAAAAAATCCTCACCTGAGACTCTGTGTATTGATTTTAGAGAGAGGGGAGGGAGAGAGAGAGAGAGAAAGGAAACATCAATCTGTTGCCTCCCCTACATGCCCTGACCGGGAATTGAACCTGAAACCTAAGTACACACCCCAAACGGGATCAAACCCACAACCTTCAGGTGTAGGGGATGACCCTCCAACAAACTGAGCCCCCGGGCCAGGGCCGTCATCAAAAAGCTTGGAAAACATTCTGCGTAGGAACAAGCTTTCCTTGTGCTGAAGAGGTGGGCAGGAGCATACAAACTTCCTGCCTTGGAGTTGCTCCCACCACTCTCCTTGTTACTGCTCAGTTACTAGTCTTTTATTAGCCTGAAGAAAAGTAGGGGGTCTGAGGCTCCCAGGAGGAAGTCCATCCGGTCTTGGACGGGCAGCTGCCCCTGGTGTGACCCTGGAGAGTCTGTGCCGCGGACCTTAGGACGCAGCTTGGAAAGCCTCTGATCCAGTTTTCCTCTGTGACCAGCCAGAACTCGCTGAGATACCATCACAGCCAAGTGGAAGCACAACTACTTGCCGCCGAGCGCTTTGGCGAGAAGTTCTGCAAGAAAAGTAAGCCCCCAGGACATGATTCGAACTGGGAAAGAGCATGTCCGCACCCCAGCTCAGCCACTACCTGGCCAGGAGCAGGTTATCCAGCCTTAGTTTCCTTTTCTGTGTCTATAAAATGAAGAGAAAACACGCCTCTCTCACAGGGGTGTGGCAAAGTAGCACACGAGACACTGTAACACATTGTGAAACATCCGGCAGGTGCCCAGCACAGAACTGCTGTTCAGTACTCGTCGTTCATTTTAAAGGACACTGACATTTGATAAAGTAATTCCTGTATTCGACAGGTGCTCTTATGTGCCAGGCACAGTTCTAGTTGCTGGAGGCCCACTCCAAGTCCCTGGCTTCCTGGAGTCTACAAAATAATAAAAATAAATCTATGAAATGATCATTAATTCATGTTAGGTATTGGTAAAATAAAGAAAATAGAGCAGGGTACGGCCAGATGAAATATCAGGGAATGGTATTTAGATACAGTGGTCAGGAAACGTCTCTCGGAGGAAGTAAGATTTAAGCGCAGAATGGAATGGAATGAGGGAGAGGGCCACGGGTGTACATGGGGGAAGAGTGTTCCAGGCATAGGACGGAAAGTGCAAAGGCCCTGGGGCAGGTTTGTGCTCAGCTGTAACAACAGCGAGTAGTTCAGTGTGGCCGGAGAGCGGTTTGCACAGGGAAGAGTGGTAGATGATTGAAGGAGATGCCAGAGGCCAGATGGTGAGCTGGAGTGTTTGGAGAAGTCCTGGCGGTTTCATGGTGTTTATCTTGCTTCTTTGAGGAAACTGACGTCCTCCTGGGTCAATGGAGCAGAGTGGGCATGACTGCAGCCTCCAGTATCAGCTACATCTGGAAGTTCTCCAAGCTCAGAACTTTCTATCACCTTGGAAAGATCTCCCAATCTCTCTAAGTCTCAATTTCCTCCAATAAAATGGAAATCAGAATAGTTTCTATCTCATTAGGTTTTTATGAAAATTAAATTAGAAAATTTGAGTAATGTGCTTCAAATATTAGCTATTATTATTGAGGGCAGAGTCCCATGCCCTACACCTTTCCTTTATCAATCAACCAACACGGATTAAGCCTTACCACGTGCAAACCTTGTGGTGCATTACCTCATACTTCCAGCACTCTGCCGACCACCTAATTCACCTCTTCCTGAATTGTTGTAGCCTTACCAAACAGCGATAATTCTGTAACCTAGTAACCAGCTAACTGACAACTGGATTCAGAACTCAAGGACCAGGAGGAAAACAAAATGTCTTTGAATTTGCAAAACACTTCTCAGAAAGATTATGCACTAAAGCTATGCACTTAAACCATGGAGAACGCTCCAGTCCTTCTATCTGCTTTTAAGTCCAATCACGCGCTCGGTCCGTGGGTTTCTCTGGTTACAGAGAGTAGGAAGGGACGTAGGCGAAGGCCAACCTGCTGCATGTGAAGAGAGCAACAAGGGGAAAGAAGACACAATTAACACTGTAAAAAGCAGGCAGAGCTCAAGAAAGGAACACAGGAATCTATTCGCTCACTCCTTTGTTCATTTATTCAACGATTCATTCACTCAATGATTGCTCACGGGTGACTGCTGTAGGCGGGGCACTGCTGTTGGGAGCTGGGCACACAAAAGTGACAAGAGCACCATCCTTGCCCTCACAGAGTGTGGGGTGCGGTGGGGGCAGGAGGCGAGGAGACCATCTCCACAGTGTTAAGTGATAAAGCAGGGTGAGCACAGGACACTAGGGGGCGCTGGAAGAGCACCGATCAGCTTTCAACGCAACCAGCCCATTTTCTGGAGGAAATGAGAGCCCTTTAGTAGAATCAGGGCGCGGAGGCAGGGGTTCATCTGGTGACTCAGTAAGAATCACCACGTGGCCATGGTGTTGAGTGCATGAGGGATAGCAGGGAATAAAATGGAGGTTTCCATTCAAAATGATTTCAGTACAATTTTCAGTTCTAAAATTGACCTGTTAAATGGAAATTTTTGCTTAGTAGGAATCTTACCCTTGTGGCACTACCACTGATTTCCTGGTGATTGTAGATGGAAGAGGGATCATTGGTAGGCCATAGTTTTCGGACACTGCTTGGGGTGTAATATATAATATTTCATCTTGTATAAGTATTAAAATACCCATTCAGGTCTCTCTCTATTTTCTTTAACTATCTGGTTCTAGGAAGAAGGCTTAGGAAGCAGTATCCATACCTATGGGAGTCCTGTAAAAGCACGGTACTAATAATGCTACAGTTTTGAATCTAAAACATGAGCGGGTCTGTTGATTTGACTGCGTTTCACAGCTAAAGTCCAGGCCAATTGTCCATCTATTTGACTTACTCAGAAACGCATGCCAGTGATACTCAGTGCAGCACAGCTTATAACACTGGAGACAACCTGAAGATCCAACAGGGGCCATGAAGTCAAAGGTGGCACATCCCTAAATAGAATACTACACAGCCATAAAAAAGAACAAGCCGGTGCTACTCTGAAACATTCTCCAAGATAAACTGTTAAGGCAAAAAATAGTATCCAAGTGAATATTTTGTCATGAACAGAGAATCCACAAAACACTGGTGACAACAGGAGTTCCAAAGTAGGGGTGCTGGGGGGCTGGGATTCAGGAGGGAACAGAAAGTGATTTTACACAGATAGCCTTTGTGCCTTTTGAATTTTCTAACGTTTGCATGTATTACAAATGTAAAAACAAATCTAGAATTTTTTTTAAATTAAGAAAATAAGTGTCACTAATCTCAAAAGGAACATGTTGGGGTGGGACAGTGGTCCGAATGGAGCAAGTGTCGAAGGAGGGCAGCTTCCTCCCTGGCCTGCTTCTGTCACTGAGGGGGTCATACTCCAGAGGCCTACGGAGAGAATCTGGCTCAAAGACTGGTGCACTCCGTGCTTTCAAGTTGCCAATGCAAAGACCTTGAATAGACATTTCTCCAAAGACAGTTTACAAATGGCCGGTGAGCGCATTACGAGATGCTCAACATCACTCATCATTCGGAAAATGCTAATCAACACCACAATTGGGTACCGCTTTACACCCATTAAGAGGGCAACTATTTAAAAAAAAAAACAGTAAGTAACAAGTGTTGGTGAGGATATGGAGAAAAGGGAACCCTTGTGAACTGTTGGTAAAAATATAAAATGGCGTGGCTGCTGTGGAAAATAGTAGGACGATTTCTCAAAAAATTCAACACAGAATCACCTGGTAATCCAGCAATGCGCTCTGGATATTTCAGGAGAACTGAAAGCAGGGTCTCCAAGAGCTATCTGTGCACCCACACTCGTAGCGGTATTACTTACAGCATCAAGGGGTGAAGCAACCCCAGTGTTCCTTGATGGATGGACAGATACACAAAGCATGGTACATATGGGATATTATTGATCCTTGGCAAGGAAGTCAACTGCGACCCATGCTACACCACCGATGAACCTTGAGGACAATATGCTAAGTGAAATGAACCAGCCACAAAAGTACTCAATACTGCAGGAGTCTGCTTACATGAGGTACTTACAGCCATCAAATTCAAAGACACTGAAATGAGAACGGTGGTTTACCGGGGATGGGGGAGGAGAGGAGGGTGAGTGATTATTTAATGGGACAGAGTTTCAGTTTTGCGAGATGGAAAGAGTTCTGGGAAGGGACAGTGGCAATGGTCGTACAGCAACGCAAAGAAATGCCTTCAATGCCACTAAACTGTACACGTAAGCATGGTTGCGATGGCAAATGTTGTTATGGGTGTGTCACCACAATTAAAAATACTATTTTTTAACGTGAATTTGAAAATCTCCAAATGGTGCTTACACTTTCCAGTCCCCCAACAAGACGCCCGTGCTTTGCAATCAGTGTCCCACATTTACTCACCTGCCTGGTCCCACTGCCTGTTGGGAGCTCACCTGCCTGGTGCATTCAAATCTGTGGGCCTCAGGAAAGACGTTTAATATGTTTGACCCTCAGAGTTTTTCCTGTGCATAATAACCCTTTTCCACCACATAACGGATGGAGGAATAGATGAGCTATGTGTGGAGGCGTTTATGAACGGAAGCAGTCGCCCCCTGGGACAGATCAGAGCATGTTTCAGTGCGTGGGTTAGTGACATCTTCACATACACTGAATACCGGAGACAGGAAAATGGTGACAGAACCAGTGTGAGAAAATTAAAATTAAATGATCTTGTGTTTTTTTCTCCGCTCTTAACATATTTCGAGTTATGGCAGGGAGGAGGAAGCGAAGTCAATAACTTCGAGACATGTCACACTTGGTATAAAAAACTTGGTTCTCTGACATCGTTCTTTCTCCATAGGTACATGGTATAACAGCGTCTGTTGCCTCAGAGTCATTTACATTTGCCATCTCAATTCAGTAACACAATTTGACAAACGTCAGTTAAGCAGCAGTGAAGGGGAACCTCGTGGGTAAAGCAGAGGGGGTCCCTGTGTCCAGGAGCTGGCCCACGGCCTGGGCCCTGAGGACGGCTCCTTTGGGTGGCTGTTCTACTTCGCACGTTCTCTCAGGCCTGGGACCATTTGCAATCCCTTTCTTGCCCCATGTGTGAGGGTCCCTAAAAAGGGACCTGGTTTTGCTGAAGGTCCTTCTTCCTCCTCCTGCATCCCAACCTCATCTGCCTGTCCTTCCTTCCTACTGTCCAACCATTACTTACTGAGCATTTATGAGAGCCAGATGCCATCTAAATTTGGAGGATACTGTGGCTGACATCCTTGACCTTGTGCCGCTAACGTTCTGGTAGAGAATTCCTTCTTAAATCCAAACTCCATGTGCCTAAACTATAGTACTCTGAGAAAGAACATCTTTCTTTTAGCAACATTCTTGAAGAAGCTAGATTATATAAGTCTATCAGTACACTGGGGCATTGCTTGAATTTGACTTATGAAACCAGTGACAACAATATTTTGGCTTTACACACACTTAAGTATCTTTATTGTGCACAGCGCCAAGCACCTCGAGATTTATGTGATGTACAGAGAAAAAAAATCATCTTCATGTAATACCTGTGGAAAACAAGTTTTTTAAAAAATGACAAATCTCTGGAGGACTGCCCACGTGAGGACACGTCCTCGTTGAGCAGTCTCCTGCAGGAGTCATCTCACCTAAGTTTCTGGTCAACAATTAGATTAAGTGGATTTTATAAATGATTCAAAATATGTCTGAGTGGCTGGGAATAGAAGAAGAAAACCCTTGACCACTGCAACATGGGGGCGAAGACGAGGAGCACCCGCAGAGCAATGGGTCCTTTCTCACAAGGGAAGAGGATTGTGCAAAGGTTTAAACAGGGTGCGCCCAGCTGCCGTCTAAGAAGATGCTGTTTACTCAAAGATGCTAGAAGTTGGAACTCAGGGAAAGGAAAAGGAAGGAAAAAAGTATAGGAGATGAAGCCATGCCTATACTTCATAACTTTGGCTTTATGATGAAACAGTTATGCTACCGAAGTTGAAATAACCCCAGAAAAAGCCCATTGCGTTCCAGTTGTCCATTTTATAGCCTTTCAGCTCCATATCTATGCTTCGCGGCCTGGCCAGTGTTGCAGAAGCTAAGTCTCGTGGACACGGTCCGCGGCCGCGTGGCGCAATGCCGAGCTCCGCCAGGGAGGGCGCTGCAGGAGCCGGATGGGAGGAAGGCCCGTCTTCTCGGTTCCGGCGTGTTCGGTATGTTTGGGCACTCACTGGCGTGAGTTCAGCAGTACCCTTACAGGGGATCACCAGAGGGTTCTACCAGAGCCCCAGCCAACTTCCTAGAGAGTACAATACCCCGCCAGCAGCTTCCTGAGAAATTGGCCCTTGTCCCTGCTGGACTCCAGAGGTGTGAGTTTTCCCAGCGCCTCACTGAACTTCTCTGCTAGCCAGATGGCTACAGCCAAACCTTCAGTAAGACCCGAATCTCCATTTTAAGGGGAGAAGACCCTCTTTCCAATTTGTTACTTCCTTGGGTAGTCTGTGGCAGTCCTGGACGATAGGCTGCTCCTTATATCTGCTCTCCCTGGAATCTTGGGAGCTGCTTAGTCCCTTGTAGTAACTAATCCTCTGTTACTAATTAATAGCTCTTTATATGAAACTTTCCCTGTTCAGATTACTGGTGATTTCTGTTTTCTGACTGGACCTGGATTAATATACTGATATCCAACAGAAATGTGTATTTATGTTCACCAAAAGCTATGTGCAAGAAGTTTCTGAGTGGCACTAGTTATAATAGACAAACTCTCCATCACCAGGAGAAGAGACAAATAAATTGTGGTATATTCATGCAAGGGAATGCTATACAGCAATGACAATGAATGAACTGCAAACACACGTAACAACACAGGTGAACTGACAAACTTAATGTTGAGTGAAAGCAGCAGAAACCAAAGAGAATATTCTGTAGGATTCCATGTAGGTCAAGTCTCCAAACAGGCAAAACTAATCTCTGGTGCTAGAAAGTGAGAGAAGTAGTTATTCCTAGAGAGGATTTGTGATTGGAAGAGGGAACAGGGAGCTTCTGAGATGCTGGTAATGTTCTGTTTTTTTGGCCGGGGTCCTGGTTCTATGTTATTGCTTATGAAAATTCATTGCACAATGCATTTTGATGTTTGCATATTTAAGTTCATTGGGCTAAGTTCATTTGGGCTATTACATATTTATTGAATTTATGAGGTGTGAATTACTTTGCTCAAATAAGAAGTCAAGCTCATTCATTGATTCAGCAACAACAAGGGTACATATACTAGTCACTGTAGTTAATGCTAAGGATCTAGAGATGAATTAGTTATTCTTGGCTCCTGTCTGTGAAGGGGTGGAGGGAGGCTGACATGAAAACTGATAACTACAATGCGCCATGATTTCTGGAATGGTTTGGGTATGGATGGAGTGCTGGAGATAGGGAGGAGGGAGCTGTGAAGGGTGCATTAAAAAGCTGTACACAGAAAGCTTTTGGGAGCAGGAAGTTCCCTTCCTCACAATACATTGTTGGAGGTGTCACATAAGCAGTTGGAAACGTCAGTTTTTGAGACATGAGGGAGAGTGGGGCTGTACATATACGTACATGCAGGATCAGTGACATGGTGATGGCTGACGTTATGGAGAGGAGATCACCTACAGAGTGTATTTAGGGTAATAAAAGTTGGGGACAAACAACAGAACTTTGGAGCGGAATTCAGTGGGCAGAGGAGGAGAAGCCTGCAAAGAACTGAAAATGGCAAGTCAGAGAAGAGAAAGAGGAGTCCTGTGTCTTATAAACAGCAGGACAAGAGAATATCAGAAGGACTGACTTTTTATTGTAAAAATCCATTTGCAAGATCAAGTAAGACTACGGTACAGTAAGTTCTCACTTAACATCATTGATAGGTTCTTGGAAACTCAGACTTTAAGTGAAACAATGTAACCAATTTTGCCACAGGCTAATTGATAAAAGCAAGAGTTAAGTTCTAAGGGCATTCATCAACATTACAACTAAATGGTGTTGAATGAAACACATTATTCAAGCACCTGATGTATATGGTTTTGACAATTAGGAGGTCAGAACTCTAAATGAAACAATTTTTAAAAATCTGGCTTTGATCCGAGTGAAAAAGCAAAGACTACGAACATAGATTACCCTTTAAAGATATTTGGTGGTGAAGTGAAGGAACAAGATAAATTAGTTTGAGCATGGTGGTAAGACTAAGGGGAGGGAGGAGACTAAGGAGAAGTTGGGTGGCGGGAGATTCCCGAGTCAGTGGGAGGGGTAGGGTACAGAAATCTCCAGCGTCAACTGTTTTTATAGATGTCTGCTCTTTAGGCATGGCAGCACCCAAGAACTTGTTAGAAACGCGGAATCTCAGGGCAAACTGTAGTTGTAGTGAATCAGAATCAACATTTTAACCAGATCCTCAGGTGATCATAGCTTGTAACCCTCACAACAAGCAGTAAGACTGGCATTACTGCTCCCATTTTTAACAATGATGAGTCTAAGGCGCAAAGAAGTTGCTTGCGATAGCAGGACTGATTAGTAACTGAGCCAAGAATCAATCCCAGAACCTTCTGAGTCCAGTGTTCCTTTCAAAAGGTAGAAAAGTACGTTCAGTGGAAGTTCTATTGTCACTCAACTCAGAGTTGTTTTAGATGCCATAATGCCCCCAGCTCTAAGTCACAGATCTGTAGCTCTAGTGCCACCAGCAGTGTTTGTTGAGATAGTGATGCACGAAAACCTTTCTGAACCCTTGGACACCTAAGAAACATCGACAAGGTTGGAACTTCACTTCCCAGTGAACCTCGCGGCTTCTAATCGCGCGGGGCTTGATGGTTACCACGCCCCGCCCCCGCTCTGTGAGGGGCGCCCAGCAGAAGCTGGACACGTCCCAGCCTGACGTAAGGGCGCGCGGCCTGCTGGGATACGTAGTCTGGCCGGGCCTAGGACGCCCCCTCGGATGAATGGGTCCGGGGCTGACCGCGAACTACAGCTTCTTGGCCCGAGGCTTTAGCCGCGGTAGCTGAGGAAGGGGTGCGAGCGGCAGCCCCGGGGTAGAGTTCCGCTCCGGGGTGGAGGCGATGTTCCGTGCCGCGGCTGAGGCTGCAACTCGGCTACCTGGGGTAGTGGTATAGGCAGGCGCTTCCTCTGCGCGCTCGCCCCCCTTCCCCGTTACCGGCATGCACCCGCTCTGCGCGGTGGGCCTGGTTTTCGCAGGCTGCTGCAGTAACGTGATCTTCCTAGAGCTGTTGGTGAGGTGAGTGACCCCCGCGGGCCGCGCCCGATTCCCGGAGTTGCGCTGAGGAAGCCGGAGGAAAGGCGTCCCCTTGCGTCCCTCCCCTCGCGCTCCCCCCGCACCACCACACCGGGGCGGAAACCGGGGTGGGACAGCCCCAGCCGCTGGGCTCTCGCTGCCTGGGACCCCGCTGAGTCGACCGCTCCTTCGCCCTGCGCACGACCCGTTTTCCCGCCCAATAGTTTCACAGCGTTTCTCCGAGGAAACACGCGGGCTGTTGTTGTCAACACTTCTGCACGGACTGGGGGGGGGGGGGGGGGTTAAATCTGGAGAATTTCTCACGTGGCTGGCCCCAGGTGGCCGGGGAACTCGTGGCTAGGTTTCTTCAGTTCCTTTTTTCCTTTCTGGTAATAATGCTACGTTTGACTTGAGCAAACCTTTTCGATTTACTAAGGCAGCCTGATTTTGTACACGCTGCAAAGAAAGTTTTATGTGTATTCAAGTGGCCCGCACAGCATTTTTTTATTGCCCTTGCAGACAGGCGGGCATGAGTACTTGGCCCAAACATTTCCCCTCAGTGATGGAGCAGAATCAATTTTTATTTATGTGTAAGGTCCGTGTTACTGACTCAAGACAACATTTCCACCTTTAAGATACGTATTAGTCTTTACAGTTTTGAGATGTAACCTTATTAACTAAGATTGGGGGTGGGGCGTGGATTAAAAAAAAGCTGGGGAACATTTACACAGTGAAATACTACCTAGTTGTAAATAAGAAGGAAATCCTATCTTTTAGGACAAGATGGATGGACCTGGAGATTATCATGTGAAATAAGCCAGTAAAAAAAAAAGAGAAATACCATATCTCACTTATATGTGGAATCTAATCAACAAAACAAAGAAACAGAAGCACAGAAACATAGAACAGACTGACAGCTGACAGAGGGGTGGGGGCTTGGAGGATTGGGTGATAAGGTGAAAGGGTTAAGCAAATAAAGTACACATAGCCCCAGACAACTGTATGGTGATAGCCAGAGGGGAAGAGGGGAGTGGGGGGAGGGGAAGGTGGGCAAAGGTGGGGGATAAATGGGGACAGAAAGGAACTTGACTGTGGGTGGTGAGCGCATGATGCAGTGTGCAGATGATGTTTTATTGAGTTGTACACTTGAAACCAGTATGGTTTCATTAACCAATGTCACCCCAGTAGATTCAGTTTAATAATGGGGGGGTGAAGGGAGGGCAAAACAGGTCAAGGGGGTGATGAATGGGGTAGCTAGACTTTTGGTGGTGAGCACAAGGTTTTACAAACATGTCAAATTCTAGTGTTGCACACCAAAATTTATATGTTATCAAGGCAGCGTTCCTACAAAAAAAGAAAAGAACAGAATGGCTAGGAACATTAGCAGAAGCAGTCTGGGTTCATTTTATTGAGATGGTATGCAAATAATGTTGAGTACTGTGCAAAGTTCAGGGAGTAGGAACTGCTACAGAAAAGGCAGCAGGTGTCCCGGAAACGCCTCAGCACTAAAAATCTCAAAATGATGAACTTCGTATTTGGCTTTGCCATACCCTGATTGTGTGACCTTTTCAAATCATTCAGCCTCTCGGGGCCTCCTTTTTCCTGCTGTAAAATGTCACCTGCGGTGCTCTCCACCACCGTGTTTTTGAGTCTACAGTTTATCTTCGTTGGCTATCAGAGCAACCCACGTACAAGACAGGTCTAGAATTATCATTTCCGTTTTACCGGAAATGAAGCAGCTCCTAAGAAGTTAAAGGGTCTTTTACTACTTGGAAGTGGCAGAGGCAGACCTGGGATCCGGGATATCTGAACTCCTCGTCCAAGACCATTTTCATCCTCCCTCTTCATTTTGAACTTGAGCAGCCTATAGGTTTTGCTCACCCAGTTCCTCATGTGGTACCTGCCAGAAATGTATTTTATTTTCCTGCTGCCACTCATGAAGTCATTCTGAAGCAACCAGTTTATTTAAGGTGAACTCTGTGCGGGGTTAACTTTTGCAGTTACCGAGCTTGAAGTTTTGTCAGGCAGAAAATGTTGATCAAGATCTGTCATTTGACATTCTTGAGTAGGTGGTGAGGGATATGGGAAAAAATAGATCCTGCTGTAAGCTGGTACATTTCAAAGGAAAGTTTCTTTGAAAATCGATTTTAAACTATAAAAAAGTGATAAAGTCAGACCAGCCAAATAAAGGTGTAATATTTGTGTTGGAATATGCATTAAATCTGGGGTGTCAAATGCATTTTCACCAGGGGGCACATCAGCCTCGCGGTTGCCTTCAAAGGGCCGAATGCAATGTTAGGACTGTATACAGGTAACTTACTCCTTAACAGGTAAGCGAGAGCTCAGCGCTGCCACTGGGTAGAAAACAAGGTGCCGGGGCGGATAAAACAAGGTGGAGGGCTGGATTCGGCCCACGGGCCTTCTGTTTGCCACCTGTGCATTAAGTTAAATCTTGTCAAAGGCTGTGTGATGCCAGTTATGGTCGCAGCTGAAGGCACTCTTTACTAGTTATGAGCCCTTGTCTAAATTACTTGGTTTCCTGGAATCTGTTTTGTCAACAGTGAAACCGGGGGTAATGGTTAGACCAGCCTCACGTGGTTTTGAAGGATTAAATGAGATTCACGTGCACAGCCTGAAGCACACACAGATGGGCTTCCTCTCTAAAACCTTTACTTTGGTACAGGTATACCTTGTCGTATGAATTTGTTCCTGGGGTGTTGTGGCTAAATCTAACTTTACTCGTACAACCATGTTTTCACACATTGTGGGAGGGTCTATTTAGAACTTTGAAATAACTTGTGAATAGTCATCCTTCACTTATCTTTTAATGCAAATCTGGAATTTTACTTACAGAGGGCTCATAAATCCGGAATGGGTTTCCATAAGATGGTGAGGGCTACATTCATTGATTTAAGGGATGGTACACCACACCAAATAGCAGCTTTGTCCTGATTTGCTTGGGCAACTCACAGCTTCTCATGTGACAGAGCAATAAAATAAGAGCTGGTTGGACTAGATGGTCTTGAAAGGTCTTTTTAGTTTTGGCCTCAGAATTTGGGACTTCATCTTGGGACATCACAGCTCATAACTTTTTTATAGAGCAGGAACTGTGCTTTTTATATGGCTCCCTGGGAAACCCTGGGAGGCGGAACTCCCACTAATAAGTGGCAGGCGGAACACACTGTTAGTATAAATGCAAATGCTACAGTGACTTGCAGGGAGAAGCAGCCATGTATAATCACTTCCCCCAAACCGGAAGACCAGTGTGGGTGTCTCTTGTGGATGTTCCTCCCCGTGGTTGGGGTCTGAAATAGAATATGAGCACAGAGGGGCGCAGAGGGGCATTAGGAGCAGACGTGACGTCACAGCCCGGGGTCCGCGTCAGCTGACTGAGTGGGCAGAGTGTCGTGCGTCTTCCAGGAGGAAACAGCCCGGAACATTTATTTTCCCTTTGTTCAGTCACGTGCCTAATGCTAACTCTTATAGAAAAGTTTCCCAAATCTAGAATAAGTGATAACAAAAGGCTTACACTATCTGTCCAGTTATTTCTCTTCAAAGTTGCTTTAAAAAAAAAAAAAAAAGTGGATTCTTGCCAAAGAGAATGCAAAGTCAGAGAAACCTGTTTGCAGTTAGTGATGTATAAATATGTGTCTCTCTCTAACAGTATGTTCCTAAAAAGCTTTGTAAATTGACTTTTAAAAAATTGAATTATGTGACTGCATTGGGGATATTTAAAAATCCTATGGAAATAGAGCCGTGGGCAGCGTGGCTCAGTGGATTGAGCGCTGGCCTGCCAAGCGGAGGGTCACAGATTCGTTTCCTGGTCAGGGCACAGGACTGGGTCCAGGGCCAGGTCCTCAGGAGGGGACACGCGAGAGGCAGCTGATTGATGCTTCTCTCACTTACCAATGTTTTTCTCCTCTTCCTAAAAATAAATAAATGAAGGATTTTTAAAAATCCTGCGGAAATAGGGAAAGTAGACTGGAGTTGTCAAGGGGACGATTGGAAGTGACTCCCAGTGGGTGTGGGGTTTCTTTCGGAGATGCGCCAGAATTACACAGTGGTGCTGGCTGCGTGGCTCCAGACACTGAATACAACCCCCCCACTGCCCTGTGTGAGTAATAATAAAGGCAGTGACGGGGCCTGCAAGCCGTTTATTTGCCGCGTGTCCCTGGGGGTTTACCTGAGTCGGTGCCACGTGGCCCTGGGTGTCTTTAGCAGTGAAATAGCTGTAATAACACCTGCCTCCCTAAAAATAAAGATAAAATTACTAATAATTATGATGCCTTTTAAAAATAGTAATGGAGAATACACTTGCAAGGCGAATCATTTTTTGAAAAAAAGAAATGGTTACTTTCTCTCTGTTGTACAATTTTAATATTCTAGATCACAGTCGTGCATCGAATGAGGCGTCCCCAATTCATTCAGGGGCTTGCGTGAAGGCCACACGCTGTGCCCAGAGTGGGAGCGCTACCCGGAACCAGCCCCCCATGGCGCTGGCTTCTCACTGCCTCATGCTCCAGGTGTGGCTCCCTCACACATTGTCATCTTGAGGGCAGGGGTCAGGGCTCATTCACGCCGAGAGCTTCCTGGCAGCCGCCCCGTGATTGTTCTTCAGCTGGACCGGCCTAGGCTTTGGTAGAGAGCAAACGGAAGGGAAAGCAAGGAAGCTTAACCCCTGTTGGGCTAAGTTGTGGCTTGGCACTTTATGTGTGTCTTCTCATTGAATCCTCCCTAGAATGTTAATTGTACGTCACCTCTGTCTTACAGTTGATAAAAATGGTCAACATATAAATATCTTTTAAAAGGTTACTAGACTTCAGCCGAAGACCTGCTAGTATGGTAGGCAAGGTCCTGCAGGTTGGTGGTCCAGGAGTTCTAGTCTTTGCCTTTTCCCTGCACAGCAGACACTAGGGGAAGTGCTTTTCAGGGCCTGGCCTATTTGCTGTGCAATGAAACCAGTGAGATAGGCGCTAATACCGGTGTCCCATTTTAAAAATAAGAAAACCGGATGTAGATCGGGCAATTAACTTCCACTGTCCAGGGTAAGTGACAGAGCTGCAGCCTGCATGTCACCATGTACTTTTAGCCACTGTGGAGCACAGCTGTTCTCAACCCTGTGCCAGCATATCAGAATTACCTGTGCATCTTACACACACACACACACACACACACACACACACACACACACACACGCACGCGTGCGTGCCTCCCAGCCTTTGCCCCAGACCTACACTCGTGGTTCTCAGCCTGGCTGCACAGTAGAATCAAGTGAGAAGCTTCCAGAAGGACAGGTTTGAGGGCCTTACCCCAGACCAGCCCAGTCCACTCTGGGGGCGGTGGGGGGTGTTGCCCCCCAGGCGCATGGTTTTTAAAGAGTGGCCTAGACAGAGTTGCATAGAGTCTGCTGGGAACTACCCATCTGCAGCTCAAGTTCCTTCTCCTGTCGCTCATACTGAGGCTAATGGTTTTAGTAGCTCCTTGAATGAGGTAAATGTCTTACAAATGATTATTTATGGATTCCTACAACCTTTAGCCCTGTCCCTTGAACATAAAAAGTGCTAAAGAAGTCATTGCATTGACTGGGTCGTACAGAGTAGCAGCCGTTTTGCTTCAGGTGGTATGCTGCACTCTGTACAGGAAGGTGACCAAAACAATGAACAGTGAAACGGCAACAACTACATCCCTAGCAACAATCGGATCTAAAAAACAAACTAAGCAAACAAGAAGAACTGAGACAGAATCACGGATACAGAGTGTTTTGATGGTTGTCAGATGGGAGGGGGTGTGAGGGAATGGGTGAGGTGGTGAGGGGATTAAAAAATACAAATAGGTAGTTACAGAATAGCCATGAGGATGTGAAGTACAGTGTAAAATTGCGTAGCCAAAGAATTTATACAACCATGACCCATGGACATGAACAATGGTGTGGGGACTGCCTGAGGGAGTGGGGATGCTGGGTGGAGGGGGGCAAAGGGAGGAAAAGTGGGAAAACTGTAATAGCATAATCAATAAAATATAAAAATAAATAGAGAAAATAATAAAGTAAGAAAACTGCAAAATCAAAAAAATGAAACAAAATCTCAAAAAACAAAAACGCATGGCTGGCACTTGGAGGTCTTTATTTTTGCGCTCGATGGCTGTGTTTAACAATCCGCATGCTTGGCACTGCTATTTAATATCAATACTATCAACAGGATGGAGTTTTTAATAAATAGCATTATATTGATATTTAGTAATATAATTACATCAGTAGTCACTAGCTTTGGGTAAATGTCTTGGGTGAAGGTGAAAATACAAACTAGGAAGGCTGAATTTCGTCACATGGCAATGTCGCTAATAAGGGAAACCTGGGAGCTTCCCGAAAAACAAAGACAACTGCTGGCTTTGAATTCCCTCCTCTGATGGAGCAGAGCCCAATGGGGGACGAGCTCAGGAAAACCTCAGACATCTTACGGAGTGAATTTCCACAGAGCACCGCAGGGGGGATGTCAGAAGGAATCCTCCTAGCTTGTGAATTTTTTCCCTAACAGCCCCTGTGAAGGGCCCCCTGCCCCTCTCAGAGGCCCCTGGAGAGGTTCGGTTGAACTTCACGCACACTGTTGCGTGCCTGATGCGTATGTGTTAAGAGGCGTGGAGAACAGCATACCAGAGCTGCGTCCTCAGTTTTTCCATTATTGCTCCTTGCCCCTCTCCTCCCCCACCAAGACCCGCTTTTGGACCTTTTTCCCCAACAGATACACTATTATAGGGTTTATGTACTGTACATATATCTGTGCTTTATACTTATATAATAGTAAGATTTCCCCCCCACCCCAGGAGCCAATTTTTGCGCCGACAGGGGAGCTAAGGTAACGTCCCTGCCATCGACAGTGGGTGTGAATCTTCGGCTGACAGAATCTTTCTTGAAGGTTCCTGGTCAGGGGGATCTGTCAACACTTTCTAGGAGGCCTGAGCCCATTTCTGTCCTTGGGCTTCGCTGCCTAAGCTGACCCGGATCCTGACCGAAGTCCTCTTGGTTAACTGAAGATCCCAAAAAGAACATATGGCCAGCTCCCTACAGTTCACAAGGAAAGTGGTGTCACAGTTCCAGCAGGGAGTGCAGCGGAGTGACCCTGACTGATGGCCTGCCACCCCTCCAGGAGAACGAGGCAGGCTTGGTGTTCTTCTGTGATGGGCTTTGCTAAGTGCCTGTGGCCCGTGGGCATGAAAACGGGGGGACAGTGCGTAAGGGGACTCTCCCTGTTGCTCTGAGCTGTCCTTGTAATGAGACATGGTGGCCTCGGTCCTGGTGTTTTAAGCCTTTTTGTTGTTCACTGCACAGGAAGCACCCGGGATGTGGGAACATCGTGACATTTGCACAATTTTTATTTATCGCCGTGGAAGGCTTCCTCTTTGAAGCCCGCTTGGGAACGAAGCGGCCAGCTATCCCAATAAGGTATGGCACGTGGAAGTCTCTTTTAGCCTTTTTTTCCTTTTTAAAGTTAAGAACTTTTCTGGCACTTACAGAAAAGGAATATGAGACATTGTTTGATACGATTTGTATCAAATATATCAGCAGAGTAATCATTTATTTTCTGATTAAATTATGTTGTGAAACTCCAATGTATTTTAAAATAAAATCCCCTGCCACAACGTTTCAAATCACTGTGGTGGAGATGACCACGTACATATATGTCAGTGTGGGCGGTGTGTGGGTATGTCTCTAGTATGTGGTCAGTGAAAGGCCTAATGTCACCAACTTTTTAAAATAGTTATGTATGCTGTCGTATGTTATCACATGTGATAAGAGTGGTATCATTGTTCCTTTTAAAAAACAAATGGCTTTTGGAAATAGATTTGGCAATTGTACAACGTCGTGAATGTAATAAATGCCACGGAATTGTTTACTTTAAATGATTGATTTTATGTTGTGAATTTCATCTCAATTAAAAGAACATGATTTGCCTTGACTGGCGTGACTTAGTTGGTTGGGCGTCATGCAGAGCAAGATGTTGCTGGTTTGATTCTTGGTCAGGTCACTTGCCCGGGTTGTGGGTTCAGTCCCCTATCGGGGCGCATATGAGAGGCAGCCGTTGATGTTTCTCTCCCTTTCCTTCTCCCTCCCTTCCTCTCTCTTTAAAAATAAGTAAAACCTTAAAAGAAATGGGCAGACTAAGGCAAAATTGTTGGTTCTAGGCCTCTGTCCATTAGTCCAGATTTACAGAACTGTGCTCACGGGTCCAAATAAAAAGCAGCAGTTCTTATAATGAGCAGTGTGTTGCAACCCAGCACGCTTGCTGCGGAGACTTGAAATCTGTGTGTAACCCATCCTTGTGAGTATTTACAATAGGCTCGTGTCATTAATCCCTTTGAAGGGGACATGCTGGTATGAATGCGTGCAAGGGCTGGTTGAGGCTCATCCTCGTTGATGTTGTTTTGCAACATACCTGAGTAGCTTGCTGTAGAAAAATCCGCAGCAGGAGACTTGGCTGAATTTTGTTACTAATTTTGTATGTTTAGATTGCAGCCAGGTGCATATAGTAATGGCCTGTGGATCCTCTTTGCTCCCTTTGTTCAGGGCTGAAATGGATTTGGGTGATTGTCTAGCTACCTTGCTGGCAGGTGGAGGGGGAGGTCAGCAGTGGTACTGCTCACCGGCACCTCCCACCCCGCCTAATCCCCAGTCTCCAGAGAGCTCCCGCAGCTGCCGGCCCTCTCTGCAGTCTCTCTCGTTTGTTGTACAGAAGGGGGTCTTAACATAGAAGTGACCTCTGTGTGGGCTTTAGCACCAGCCAGTTTGGGGAAGCCCGTCGGAACCCAGCAAGGAGGCCAGGAGTGGGCGGTACCACCCTATTGTTCCTGCTTGTTCTCGGTGGAGCTGGGAGAGCTGCTGTGATTTTGCAGGTGAGCCAAAGCGCCTGCCCAGAGCTCCTGGCTGCCCCCTTGCTCTCGCTGGCTCCTCCACCCCTTAGAGTTCCTGCAGCTCCCTCCCAGAGGGTTCCCGTGGCTCTGCCAGCCTTCCCTCTGTCCCTGTTTGTTTATTCAGCCTGCAGTTGTGTTGCAGGAGTAATTGTTCTGTATCTGTGTGTATGTTTGAGTTTACTCACGGGAGGGGTGGAGGGAGGGGTGGAGTTCAGACGCCCCCTGTGCTGCCGCTATCTTGAACTTTTTTTTCCTAGTTTTTTTAATGTGTGACGCTAGGTTCTTTTGAGATTTTTGTTTGTTTGTTTCTTGAGGTAGGCCTGTAACGCTGTGAACTTCCCCCATTTGTACCGCTTTTTCTGTGTACCCCAAATTTTGGTAAGTTGTATTTTTGTTTTCATATGTCTTCATCTTTTTTTAAATCCTCACTCAAGGATATATATATATTTTTTAATTGATTTTAGAGAAAGAGAGGGAGAGAGAGAAAGAGGGGGGGGAATCATTGATGTTAGAAGCATTGATCAGTGGCTTCTCATATGTGCCCTGACCAGGGATTGAACCTGTAACCTAGGTCATGTGCGCAGACCGGGAATTGAACCTGCATCATTTTGGTGTATGGGATGATTCTCCAACCAGCTGAGCCACCCAGCCAGGGCCGTCTGTCTGTATCTTTTGATCTCCTCTTTCATTTCTTCTTTGACCCCGTAGTTGCTTAGTGGCATGTTGTTAAATCTTCACATATTTGCGTTTTTCCCAGCTTTCTTCTGGGAGTTAATTTTGTTTCATACCATTGTGGTCAGAAAATATATTTGGTATGTTTTCAGTCTTTTTAAATGTATCAAGACTAGCTTGGTGCCCCAGCAGATGGTCTGCCCTTGAGAATGTTCTACGTGCACTTGAAAAGAATGTGTGTGCTGTCATTTTGGGATGGAAAGTTCTATAAATATCATTAAGGTCATTTGATCTAATGTGTCATTTAAGGCTGGTATTTCCTTATTGACTTTCTGTCCGGGTGATCTATTCATTGCTGTCAACGGGGTATTCGTGCCCCTGCAATAATTGTATTTTTGTCCTTTTCTCCCTTTAGGCCCGTTAGTGATTGCTGTACATACCTCGTGCTCCCAGGTTGGGTGCATATATATTAAGTGATTGAGCTGCCTTGATGAATTCTCTCCTCTGTCATGATAAAATGTCTGTCTTTGTTTCTCGTTACCTTTTTAAAAAATTTTGAACTCTCTTGTGTCTGATATAAGTGCTGCTGCACCCGCTTTCCTCTGGGCGCCAGTTGTTTGAAGTGTCATCTTCCCCCCTTTTGCCGAGTCTCCTGGAGGCAACATGTAGCTGGGGCTTATTTTTCACTCCATGCTCCTGCTTTCTGCGTTTTTATTCATGAGTTTGGTCCCTGTATAATTTGGGTGATTAACTTTATATGAAGACTTATTACAGGTACTTTACCTTTCCTTGTTGCTCTCTCTCCCTTGACTCTTTCCCCTTGGTATTCTATTTGCTATTTTAGTCTGGCAGTTTTCTCTGTTTTTTCCCCCTCCATTTCTTTCTTTTCTTTTCTCTCTCTTTTTTTTTTAATGTTTTGTGTCTCAGCCCTGGATTTCTGTTTTGTGGTTACCATTAGGATTGGGTAAAGAGTCTCATACATAACAGCAGTCCTTTCTCTTGTAATTGCTGCTTTATTCACCCTTACCCATTCAGTGCTTTTCCTGCTCTTTGATGATTTTTGTTGTCACAAATTATCCCTCTTGATGTTGTGCATTTCTTACCAAACTGCAGTGGCTATAATTATTTTAATGCCCTTTCCCCCTTTAACCATTATGTTGTAATGAAGTGTTTAATAACCTGTTCTGAAATAGACTTTCGGTTGCCTGCTCCTGTCTGTTAAGTCATCTCGTTCAGAGTTTTCGTCTGCATCTGTGCACTTGTTTCCGACAGAAGAGCTTCTTCCAGCATTTCTCGTGTGCAGGACTTACAGTGGTCAGTTCTCCCGGCGTTTGTCTGTCTGGGAAAGCCTTTATTTCTTCTTAATAGCTGCAGGATAACTTTGCCGAGTATCTTATCCTTGGCTGATGGTTCCTTTCTTTTCAATATTTTGAATGTTTTCTTTCACTCTCTGCTGCCTTTCATGTTTCCACCGAAAAGTCTGGTGGTGATAATGTAATAATGGGTTTCCTTTGAAGGTCAGTCTTTATGTTCCCGGCTGCCTGGAGAATTCTTTCTTCGCCGCTGATTTTTAACAGTTTCAATAAGATGAGTCTTGGAGAGGGTTTCTTTGTATTGATATAATTAGGTGTTGCGTTGGCTTCCTCTACTCTAAAATCCAGTTCTTTCCATAGGCTTGGGAAGTTCCCGTCAGTTGTTGCTTTAGGTAGGATCCGCGTTCCCTGCTCCCTCTCCACTCTTTCCGGTGTCCCTGTTGCCCTTAGATGGCGGGTTCTAATGTATCCAGAGAGTGGATTCATTTCTTTTAAAAACTCTTAGTTCTCTGTCTTCTTTTTTTTTTTAATTTAATGTAATTTAATTTTTTTTGTTTTTTTTAAATTTTTTATTGATTATGCTGTTACAGTTGTTCTATTCCCCCTTTCATTCCCCTCCACCCTACCCCCCGTCCCCACCATTACCCCCCTTTAGTTTATGTCCATGTGTCTCAAGTCCTTTAGATTCTATATTTCCCATACTATTCTTGCCCCCCCCCATCTATTTTCTATCTACTGTCTATGCTACTTATTTTCTGTACCTTCTCCCCCCTTCTCCTCCTCCCACTCCCCTGTTGCTAACCCTCCTTGAGATCTTCATTTCTATGTTTCCACTCCTGATCTAGCTGTCCTTTTAGTTTGCTTTCGTTTTAGGTGTGGTTGTTAATAACTGTGAGTTTGCTGTCCTTTCACTGTTCATATTTTTCTTAGATAAGTCCCTTTAACATTTCATATAATAAGGGCTTGGTGACAATGAACTCCTTGAATTTGATCTTATCTGAGAAGCACTTTATCTGTCCTTCCATTCTAAATGAAAGTTTTGCTGGATAGAGCAATCTTGGATGTAGATCTTTGGATTTCATGACTTGGAATACCTCTTTCCAGCCCCTTCTTGCCTGTAAGGTCTGTTTTGAGAAATCCGCTGACAGTCTGATGGGGACTCCTTTGTAGGTGACTGTCCCCTTAGCTCTTGCTGCTTCTAGGATTCTCTCCTTCATTTTAATTTTGGCTAATGTAATTATGATGTGCCTTGGTGTGTTCCTTCTTGGGTCCAACTTCTTTGGAACTCTCTGAGCTTCCTAGATTTCCTGGAAGTCAATTTCCTTTGCCAGATTGGGGAAATTCTCCTTTATTATTTGTTCAAATGCGTTTTCCACTGGTGGCTGTGCCTTTCCCCCTTCTGGTACCCCTATAATTCGGATGTTGGAGCATTTAAAGATGTCCTGGAGGTTCCTAAGACTCTCCTCATTTCTTTGAATTCTTGCTTCTTGACTCTTTTCTGTTTGGCCATTATTTGCTTTCTCCTGGTCCACTCCATTGATTTGAGTCCCAGTTTCCTTTTCATTGCTATTGGTGTCCTGTGCAATTCCATTCATTTCAATTAGTTTCGCCTTCATATATTTGTCTAATTTGTGGCTATAATCAACCAGTTCTGTGAGGATCCTGATCACCAGTGTTTTAAACTGTGCGTCTGAGAGTTTTGCTATTTCTTCATCGCTTAGATTTATAGGCTCTGGGGCTTTGAGATCTTCTTGCGCCATTTTTGGTCTGTTCGCGCCCTTTAAGTGTGAGAAGCGGAGCCTTGGACTCCCAGGTCGCTGGGTTGTGACGTTGTATGTGGGGGCGTGGTCAGGGCAGGGAAATGGCGACCCCCTCTGCTGTTTCTCACAGCTGGGTGCGGAGGAGCAGTGCCTTAGGTGGTTCACCTGGGCCGGGCCACTCAGAGTCGCTGCGTTATGACGCTGTCTGTGGAGGTGGGGTCAGAGCAGGGAAATGGCGGTGCCCTCCACTGCTGCTTGCCGTGGGGACCCGCCGGGCCCGGACCAACCGCCCACTCCCTCGCCTGTCCACCCGCGCACAAATGCGCGACCACAGTCAACACGCAGCCCCGCTTCCCCGCTGTCTCCCCCGAGGTTGCTCGCCTGGTCGCTGGCTCGGTCGCTCACTAGGTCCAACCCTGCGCCTGGATTCCGCGCATCTGGATTCCGTGCCTGAGTCCGTCTGACCGAGTTTTCCTGTGCAACCCCGCTTCACCAGCCGCTGGTTTCGCCCCTTACCGGTCAGGCTGAAGAATTTGTTGTTAGCGGACTTCCGAAAAGTTCAATTTTCCGTGTTCTGGCTGTGTTTTTTGTTGCTAATATTTAGTTGTCTCTAAACTTGGTTGTGTGAGAAGGCACGGTATATCCACCTATGCCTCCATCTTGGCAGAAGTCCTCTGTCTTCTTCCTCATGGGTCATTTCTAGGTTTCTGTCTTCAAGTTCTCGAATTCTCTTTTGCATCTTGGCCTGCTCTGTTTCCGGTACTCTCTAGTTTATGCCTATCTCACTGAGTGCTTCAGCCCCAGAATTTCTTTTCTGTAGTTTGACTCTCTCTGGTAAAGTACTCCTTGTGTTCATTAATTTTATTCCTGAGCTCATTAGACTGTCTTCCCGAGTTTGTTTTTGGTGTATTGTTGAGTTTCTTCATAACTGCGATCTTGAATTCTCTGTCATTTAAATTAGTCTGCCGTGACTTCTGAGTTTGGTTCCTGGAGAATTTTCGTTTCCTTTCTGTGCTCCCAGTCACCTCGGTGGTTCATGGTGTTCGGTGGGTCGTTTCTCTGTGTGCATTGGAGGTAGTGGCCTCTTGTCGGGATTCAGTTTTGCTCACAGCAGTTCAGCAGGTTCATAGGCAGGCTGCCTTTTCCTTCCCCAAGACCGGAGTTGCAGTACAGGTTTTGTTTTATGTGCACACTTTACGCCTCTGGGGTCACGGTGGAGTGGCATTGCTTAGGTTAAGGAAGATGCCCTATACCCACTGAGATGTCGGGTGTCCCCTCTGTCCGCAGCTCACCGCAGGTGTGGGTCATGACTGCTCTGATGGGGGTGGGGTGGCTCGTGGTGAGAACTGGGTTTGTTTGCACGCTCCCAGAGCGACTGCGTTTTTGCCCTGTGCTCCTGGCTTTACCAGGCTCTGCGGGGTCTGTGGGGCAGAGGAGGCAAGTGCACAGTCTCATAGCTCCGCCCCAGCCCCTCAGAGTAGGGGTCTCCCAGCCACCTGTAGCCAGCTCTGCTGCAGTGGGGCAGGCAGAAGGAAGAACAGGGCTTCTGCCCCTCTTACCCTTCCAGGGTGCAGTGTGCAGGCTGGAGCCAGGCTGGGCACCCGACTGCTGCCTCCCCTCCTGCCCTGCTCCATCCTACCACCCCTGCTCCTTCTAGCGCACCCCCTTCTGGTGGCCGATGTGTGGCTCTGTCAGGCCTGTGTGTTGAGCAGGGTCCCAGGCTGAGTTACAGCTGTCTAACTTGTAAGTACAAGAGGAGAAATGATGGCGCCTGCTCACTCTGCCACGATGCTGATGTTCTCTGTCTCCACTGACTTGCAAAAACCTATCGGTGTCTAGGAAGGAACGGTTTTGAAGACTACTGGTTTTCATTTGCCATGTATACTGGAAACATTAAAATACTGTTTCTGAAAGCATTCTCTATGATTTAAACTTTTTCCATGTTAGTCTGGCCTTGTGAAGTATTTTTATAGATACTTATTATTTGACTTCAACAGATAATAGTGATACAATCTTAGTATAAGAGGAAATAAGCCAAATACTTCTTAACTAAAAACGCATATTGCCATCTATAGTTGATTTGCTATGAACAGTGGATTCTGTGTAATGACAGGCTGTCCCCTCTGCGTTTCAGATACTATGCCACAATGGTCACCATGTTCTTCACCGTCAGCGTGGTGAACAACTACGCCCTGAACCTCAACATCGCCATGCCTCTGCACATGATATTTAGATCTGTGAGTACCGCCGTGCACGTGAGTGCGCTCCTCCTGAAGCACCGCGCGGGCAGAGGTGGAAAGGGCTCGTAACGAGCGGTGTCTGGGTGTGAGAGCAGGTCTCGTAGATGCGTGGGCAGAGGCCGGCTTTCCCTCTCCTGAGAAGGGAGGCGGAGAGAGAGAAACCAGAACGTGGGTGGTTTCCTGGGACTTACCTGAGGTCTCGTGGGTGGTGAGTAAAAGGAAAGTCAAAATTTTCCCGAGAAACAGATTTTGCCTTTAATTCCTTTCATCTGGTTGATTTCGCAGTCACACTCGCTGCGCATGTTATTTATTTCTCATCACTTTTTCTTTCTTCCATAAAATTACATTTACTTCTAGTAAATGAGGCAGACCCTTTTCTGATTTCTTTTTTTAAGCAGAGACTGGAGATAAATGAAGGGGAATTCTTGATGAAGACATGTTTATGTTTCTTTGACAGCAGTAGAAGTTGTTTTGTTGCCTCGTGTGTGGCCACAGATCTGCGTTTGGTTTTTATATAAATGAGAACAGTTTTCCCTAAGGGGCAGGAAAGACTTCAAGGGGGGTGTAGACAGGATCGCAGAAGAATACCAAATGGGTGATTGTCGGGACTGTAACACTTCCGTGCAGTCTGAGATTTTTGTGGGACCGAGTGCGCTGCTCCTGCAGGGACTTTCTGGAGCTAATTTAATTATGCAGATGACCTTCAGAGCGCTGAGCGCGTCACAGACTTTCAGCAGGTGCACGGTGATTGGTAGACAGACACCCTTCCAGGGAAGAGGGGTCTCTGTGCGCCTTTCATTCATTGAGCGGCAAGAAGCTTGTTAAAAGCTCTCGTAAGTAAGGGAGATGGAAAATTTGACAAAAACAAGTCTAACAATTTATTCCTGCTAGCCACAGCTTCAGCTAGGACTGGCTATAGAGAACTGATCATTTTTTTCTCCATTGTCATCTTTAAAAAGTTTTATTATTTTGCAAGATCGATTTCATGGTTTATACTTGTTGCCCTTATACGAACACCTGGACCTTACTAATGGATCATCCCAACCTCTTCCTCCCCAGCTGCCTTTCCCTGTTGTCTGCGCTCGTGTTTGTCTTGAATGACACCGTCTTTCGCTCGTGCACTGAAGCTTGCTCTTGTCTCCTTTCACAGGGCTCTCTAATTGCCAACATGATTTTAGGGATTATCATTTTGAAGAAAAGGTAAGCAGTACACTTTCATAATTTATGTAGAGGAAGCATTTCATGTGCCCCATCTGTGGTGGAGATAGTTTGCTCTTGACCTTCTTTGTGTCCTTGTTCCCTCTGTGACAGCGATGTTTATTCCTGAAGCAGCTGACCAGGTGGGAGGTTGCACCTGTGGCTCTGGGGAGAAGGAGCTCTTGTCACTGAGTCTTTAGATCCACACTAACCTGTGAAGCCAGTTGATCTAGGATTTCACTGCCCTGTATGGTCACCACTAGCCATATGTGATTGTTTACATCTAACATGGAAATTACTTGAAATTATATATTTTCTCAGTCTCACTAGTGACATGTTAATTGCCCCACAGCCACATGTGGCTAGTGGTTACCGTGTTGGAGAGCCCAGTGTGGGATATTCGCAACCTCTGAGCTAGCGGTGCGGGACAGTGCTGTCCCAGAGGGTGTTTATCCACACACCATAGTGAACTGAGGAATGGTCATAGTTATTAAAAAGAAAATCTCTAATGGAGACCCAAATGGCCAAGAAGATGGAATGGAGTTTGAGGACCGTTCCTTGTGTCACCGGTGGCTCTCTGTGGGACAGGGAGGAGGATACCAGAAGTGTCCAGGTTGCTCTCTTCAAGTACTTGTCACCCACCTTCGTCCTGAGCCTCACCTCTCACTCCCAAGGAAGAGGGGCACTGAGAAAAGACAGCACACACCTTCTGGAACATTCCTTGGGGGAGTTCACCCTCACTATTACATCCAGAATCGTACAAGTCGATGCCAACTTCTGAATGTGTTTAATACCCACCCCCAGTATTAGAACTCAGTACCAGCTTGGGCAGGAGCTGTTGGATGTGAGGGTAGGAACCTTAGAGCTTTGAAGTTCCAGGAAGGGCTGTGTCACAAAAGGACAGTGGTCCTGTCTCACCAGGCTGCTTACCATGAACCCTGAGTTCCCCGAGACTTATGTATCCCCCCAGGTAAGCCCCACTGTGGGTGATTTTGTCCCTAGGTCCCCTGCACTTAAGAGTGTGTGTATAACAGGTTCGTCATGTTTAAAGTAATCATGTGCTTCTTGGTAGAACAGAATTCCCCTGGGGATGGACCTATGGTTCTTCCAACCTTGGATTTTGGCTTGTAAGAGGGATACAAAAGAACATTCTATTTAAAACACATATTCTGATGCTGCCTTAACATGTCCGGAGCCTTTCTCAAGCGTTCCGGGCTTCCCTGCCTTGTTTGGGGTCCGTCATCCTGAGTCAGTCTCTCCCTCGGCCTCTCTGACCCTCTTCCAAGTCAGAGAGCAAGAATCTTCTTAATTATCTAACAACAGAAATTAGTACCTACGTCAGCCTCAAAGGCCAAAGTGAGAGGCGATAGTCATTTGAGATAAAAAAGAAGAACTACTTGGGAAGCAGTGAATCAGGCAAAAATCCCAATAATGTCCCGAATAGGAGCCAAAGGCAAGGTGTGCTCTGGGGCAGGGGAACAATTACATCAGTAAAAGGCAGGACTTTCGGTCGGTGCAGGGAAGCTCAGCGGGGACACTGATTCCACACTGTTTTCAGTCTTCAGTCAGGTGATCTCAGGCCCATCGTCACGCTGTCCGCTTGCTCGTTGTGTGACGGACAGTTCCTTAGGGCGGGACGTTGCTCGAGGCCCAGCCCCAGGGTCGTCTGCCGTGTTTACGATCCAGGGGTCTGAGCTCGAGATGTACAGGCAGTTCCCCTGGGTGGTGGCTTCGACTCCAGTTCAAAGTGGTTCCATTTATTAATTTTTAACACTTCCTTTTATTCATCTCGGGAGGGTGCCCCCCAAGTTGATAGTAAATTCCTCATTCATTATTTTTTAGCTCTCACTTTTAAGCCTTTCTTTCTTGACCTTCCCAGACTGAAGTGTTTCCTGACATCGTTCACAGCTGCCTCCGGCTGCGCCGGGTCCTTCACCCTGCCCTCCGCTCTCGCCCAGCGCGCTCAGCCTCGCTCTGTTCCTCAGCCAGTTCTGCTGGCCTTTATGAGCTGCTGTGACCAGAACTGTGCACAGTAGTTGTGTAGGAACTTCGGATAGCTTGTCTCGTAAATCTGACTTCATTCCTCCCCGAAGCCTTTTGCTTTATCACTGAGGGCCTGAGAAGGATGTTAATGATCATGTTTTAGTTAATGTGAAATGCCACTGTTATTACTGCCAGCAGTTCCATTAGTTAACAATCCTCCCTTCATCCAGCTACGTCAACATTTAAAAACATTTCAATCATTTGGAGACTTTAATAGAAAATCCTCCCCTGGAAATAGACGCTTGAATGGTTTTGAGAATCGAGGCCAACTCCTCGTGCCGGAGCGCGTTCTTCCCCTTGCGTGGTGTGCGCCTTCACGCTCAGGCCCCTGCCCCCCGGGGAAGAGCTGATGTTGGTCAGGCCTTCATGTGCACTCTAGAGAGCAGAATGGAATATTATTACGTCTGGTCTGTTCTTTTTTAAAAAAATTTTCTGATGAGACAGTCTGTTGGTATGCAAACTATTAGACACTGTTTTAAGCAGCGCCAAGAAAGCGTGTTGTGCAGCCACCAGCGGGCACCCCGGTTCTTCTGCACACAGATTTACATGGACTCGGCTGGGAAGTGACCCCCTCCATCGTTTTTTGGTGATTTGTCCTCTCAGGCACCGTGACGGAAAACAGCACGTGGAAATTGGTGCCTGTGCTCTCCTGAGGTGTTCTTGTTCTTTTCGCAGATACAGTATGTTCAAATACACTTCCATCGCCCTGGTGTCTGTGGGGATATTTATCTGCACCTCCATGTCAGCAAAGCAAGTGGTAAGAAGGGGTCACAAACCACTTACATTCACCACAGACCTCAGGGGCCCCGGTACCAGGTCCTTGTACATGATGCGAGGAAGAGGGGAGGGAAGTGGCTCGCACGTGTCCCTGTGCCCGGGCCCACTGCCTGTAGCTCTGGCCTCTGTACCTGGTGTTTTTCTTATTTCCTAGACTTCGCAGTCCAGCTTGAGTGACGGATTCCAGGCATTCACATGGTGGTTACTAGGTAAGTACAGTAATTACAATCAAGATAATTGCCTTTGCAGTTCTGTTTGCTGAGTTTTCTCCTAAGGGATGTGTTTCTTGGCGAGGAGCTTTAGCTAAACAAATTATGCCGCAGAAGAGAGGCACCTGGGATCATATATCTCCGAACCTAGTGTTCTAGAAATGAAAAAAGAAAATGTCCAGGTTCATGGGCATGTGTTCTGTGACATGGATCCGTGTTTTTCCTGGTCACCACGGGTACAGAAAGGGAAGGACAGGCCTGCTTGCCCAGCACTCTCTCTGGGAGCGGGGCTTGGAGGGTCGTCCGCCTCTTCGTGGTCCGTCTGCCGAGCAGGGGCTTCTTCGGGAGAAGGGCAGGTTGCCGCGGTTGGCTGTTGAAATTCCCAGGGGGCCCATTTCTCAGCCTTAGATTTATTTTCTTCAGAAGTTAGCTCCTCCATATGGTGGTGTCCCCAAACCTGACCAATCCACAGAATGCCCTGGGGAATCGTTTAAGGTGGGAGTGTCTCTTTGTGGAATTACCGGGGCAGCTCCTGCAGAGCCGGCCCTCACCTTGTGCAACGCGGAGGTGAAACGCTCTCCCAGTGCAGCCAGTGCAGTCGTGGTAGCAAGGACCAAGTAGAGGAGAAATAGCAGTGAGAGAAGCTCTCCCTGCTTGTTGGCTTTGAAAATTTACCCCTCTAGATTGCTGTTCTTAACATAGAAAGATCTTTACAAAACAGTAGAAGAATACTTTATCCAATAAAAACAGTTTGCAAGGATCTGAACGTCATGGAGAAAAATTAATGTCCAATAATTTTATGTTCAGCTTCATTAGTCTAATTTTTATTTTTGATCCATTATATTGGCAAGATAATAAATGATTGTTCTCACTGCTGAGGTTGCAGCAAGAAAATCATTTTCACATAAACTGTTTACAGTATAAATTGATATAGCCTTTCTTGGAAAAAAACCACGTATTGAGTTTTTAAAAGGTCTATAACTTCTGACTCAGTAAGTCCATGTATGAGAGTTTATTCTAAGGAAATAATCAACATTTTTAAAGGTATTTTTATTTTTAGAGGGAGAGCAAGGGAAGGAGAAAGAGGGAGAGAGAAACATCAATGTGTGGTTGCCTTTTGCAGGCCTGTGCTCAGTCCATTGAGCTTCACCAGCCAGGACAGGAAATAATCAACATTTTAATTTATGTACAAGGATGTACATTGATTTTAATGAGGAAATACTTGGAAGCAATGTAATCATTCTCATAAGACATTTAAGTATGGTACATCCACATGATAGAGCAATACAGCCATTCAAACATAGTTTTTGAAATTTTAATGAATTACCTGAAGGAAAATCCAGGAGAAAGATCACCAAAAAAAGCAGGATAAGAAATTGTGTACTCATGATGATCCTGGTGAAGCATAAAATACACACAAATGTATTTAGAGAGATGGAGAAAACTAAAGCACTGGATGGTAATATTACGGTTGACTTTTACTTCTTTTTAAAATTTTGTCCATACTCTACAATTAGTTTGTAACATTTGTGGTGCATGGAAGCAACCAGTAAATGTTCTTTAAGAAAATATCTGGAAATGTGCAAATGCAAGTATCCTGTAACCTGACCCATGTCTTGCAGGCATTGGAGCCTTGACCTTCGCTCTTCTGACGTCCGCCAGGATGGGCATTTTCCAGGAGACTCTGTACAAGCAGTTCGGGAAACACTCCAAGGAGGCTTTGTTCTATAATGTGAGCCACCGCTTAAACCTGGGGAGGGTAGAAGTCATGGAGTTATCGTCACCATAATACGTTACTGCAAGTGTAGCTGCCATCCTTCTGATGCAGTTGAAGGATCAACTTATTGTCCGGCTACTGCTTCACCCCGCAGGCTGAAGCACCTCCCATGGGCTGCCAGGGTGCGTTTGAGCCACAGTTCTCTGCAGGGTCGGTCAGTGTGAGCAGAACGCGTCTGCTCACCAGGGACTCCTGCAGAGACAAGGAACCTTCACCGCCCTGTTCCTGCGGGTGGAACCAGGTTCAAACTAACAGGGAAACTAGACGAGGAAAATAAGTTGCAGAAACAACATACCTCGGGGAATAGGCGCTGGCGGGCCTTTGAGAGTGTGAGGGAGTAAGGCCTTCAGAGGGGCTTTATTCACTTTATGGAGAGTTTAAATAGCAGTTAGGTACACGAGCTTCTTTGCATTAAACTGCTGACCTGGAGCCTCCTCCTCTGCCTCCTCTCTTTTTCCCTCACCCCCGATGGGATAATGCCCACAGCACAGCCCCTCAAGGTCAAGGTGATACAGTTGTCCTTCACTGACAACTTTCTGCCCTGACGTTGCAGATAAGCAGTCTGACATACGTAGGAGGAGCTCGAGTGTGCAGCTGGGCACTTAAAAAATAAACGTGCGTCCCATTGGTTTCGCCTCAGTCCTTCAGAGCAGTCAGTGGCACGTGGTAACTGCTGAGGAAGCGCTCCTGTGGTTCTGCATTAAATTGCTGTGGTAGGGTCACTGCCAAGTACATCAGCCTTTGCTTACCTTTTGTTTCCTCTTCCTTTTATTCTTGTTTTCACCTTTTCCCCTGACATCGTTAACTGTCTTCGACCTCCTTAAAATCCACCTTCACATGCTTTATAATTTTTTAATTCATTATACTTGACTGTTCTCAAAAACAGTAAAACATGACAAATCCTTTGGATAGAGGACTGTGTGTTTAAATCTCCCATTCCCTTTTGTTGAGGGAGGGATGCTGGCTTCATGCGTGCATGCGTGTGTGAGATGACCATCACACCCCGTAAGGTAAGGACCGTATCTTGGGGGTGACTGTGCCATACAGGGCCAGGTGGTTAGATGCACTGTGTACACTGAACTTGGAAGTCTAACTTTTCTTGATATTGCACGTCAAACAATCTGAAAAACTTTGGATCATTGTAACACTATGCTCATTATTTCTACAATGATTTTGCATTTCAATTTATGTGAATTATTTCTTCGCATAGCATGCCCTTCCCCTGCCTGGATTCATCTTCTTGGCTTCTGATATCTACAGCCACGCCGTCCTTTTCAATAAGTCTGGTGAGTTTCGGGCCACCCAGTGGAATTACCTGCCAGTTTCCGTGTTACTCTTGACCGTTCCTTTTTTAATGCAAATCATCCTGCCCACTTGAAACTGTCCCCATCCCACCGTCCAGGGACATAGTGCCACGACTCAGCAGTTGTGGCAGTAAAAGCTTTTACAGGTGCTTCTCAGTTATTTGCAAGTGAAGTAAGAGAAGACTGTCTTTGGAATATGTGTGCTTGCATTTGAACGTGGAAGCTTTGATGTTCTGAGAATGCTAATAGTGACAACCCACTGCAGAGACTGGAGCCACCAGAGGGTGGCCAGCGGGCCAGCCGTCTCTGAGCCCGGTGGTCCTGGTCTGCCCTGACAGGCAGACCCAGTGCCAGCCACCGGGGGACGGGGGCAGCAGAAATGATGACAGGGCTCCTTTTCCAAGAGACAGGTTAAAAAGGCCGCAGGAATAAACAAACTCAACTCAAGTCTACAGTATAAGTTAGCTATTACTTCTTAAAGTGACTAGTTAATTAGCTATAAAATGCCTGTTAACTTGAAATAAATGACTTATGTGACCTGAGCAGCTACTAAAAGACCTCGTGTCATCTAGACAAATGAACACACAAGGCAGGCTTCATGCCCCTCATACCTGAAGGGTGTGTCCTGTAGAGCGGGCGGGGGTGCTCGGAGGCATCTGCATGTGAGTTGGGCGGTGGTGCCGCGTTGCCTCTCCCACCTTGTCCTGCAAGAGACGTGGGATGCAGGTCGTGGGAAAGAAAATGTTTAAGGCTCTGAATTACTCGTTTCTGGGTCTTTTTAATGGAGATATCATTGGCACATAGCTGATTTTTGACACAGTGGTTTTTAAGGTTTCTGACAGTCCCCACACAGGAAAGGGCTATTTAAATAAACACACTATCAAATCTTAGGACTGGTTTTGATTTAGTTACTAGAATGCTGCTTCTAAAAGTTGCAGCTCTGTGTATTTATATTTTTTTTTTAGAGTTTAACTTTTTCAGAACTGTCCTTAAATGTACATTTATCCGTGATTTTTCTGAGAGCTGGGTTACTTTAAGTCATACTGATAGTCTCTCCCCTCAGCAGACTGATACAGTGGATCCCTGAAGTTATTAATGTTTGTTAACTTTGCATTTCAACACCCGCTCGGTGTTTTAGAGACCACAGAATACCACGTTACTGGGACTTCCCACCAGTGCAGGCCTACAGTTCTACCCATTCACCGCTTTTGGTGGCTTTTTATTATTTTTTTGCAAAAGAAAATTGATGCTCTTTTCCTAACTGAATCTCGTGGCACCACCTGTGGGAATTTCCTAGGGATGCTTGTGTGTTTCAGACTCCAGAAACCACTGAGCCACATGAAAGAAACGGCCCTTAGGGGGCTCCTGCGTCCTCATTCCCTTTCATTTGGGCGTTTAGTCTGCTCCCAGGTAGTCTATGTGCAACTGACATGAGAATGACCTAAAAGAAGTCAAATTTCCATCACCCTACACGCCAGCTGACTTCACATCACCTCTGTCCTTCCAGACACTCTAAGTCCTAACGTACTCGGAACCCTTGTGTACATAGAATACTTCCTTTTTCACTTTCATTGTGAGTGTTTATGTGACTGGGAGGGACCCTTGGATTTTTTAAGTAGAACATTCGTGTCCAATGCCTCATCTGGTCACAGCGCCTTTGCTCATGTGGCCATCACTCTATTCCTGGGCATTTGGAGTTTTTCCTTATTGTAAGTTGCCCTGCAGTGAATGGAGAACCTTTTTTTTTGAATTATCTAAGATTAATTCCTACGAATTAGTATCAATACTTGTAGGAACTGCCAAATTGATTTTTTTAAAAAAACATTACCAATTTATATGACCACCAAGTGGCTGCTATTCCACTTTTACCTTTGCTAGATGAGAATACTGGTTGTAAGTTTTTCATTGCTAACTTCATAGCTATACAGTGCTACAGTCTAGTTTAATTTCAAATTCCTTGATCACTAGTAGGACTGACAGCATCTCCACGTGGCATTTACTTACTGGTGGTCTTTCCGCTGCTGCTGTCAGTTAAGGACCACATCACTTGAACTTCTCTGGGCTTCACAGCCTTCTCTGAAAAGCAGGGTCCTGTTTGGGTGACCGGTAAAGAATTTACTTTAAAATTGAGATAAACTGTCATTTGTTTTAAGAAAGCAGTGTAGTGACACTTGAGGCCAACGTAGCCTGGAATTGAGGCAAGTAAGGGGGTGTTTGGTCCAAACCTGTTCGCGAGGGAGACAGCACTGCTGTCTCTGTTACGTTCAGTCTGCGTTACTGTTCGGAAAGGTGAAGATGTCAGCTGTTCAAGTGATACGGTCATCTCCCCTCTTCATCTCCGCAGAGTCATACCAAGTTCCCGTCGTCGGGGTGACAGTGCCCGTCATGTGGTTCTACCTCCTCATGAATGTCGCTACCCAGTATCCTTTGTGCTGCTCGGCCGCGTGCCCTCTCGGGGTGGTTTCGGTGTGGGGGTGTTTATTCCTCTAACAGTGCCGCGGCATGCGTTTCACTGCCGCTTTGATCTGCTCGGCAGTAAAGCAAGAGAGGCGCCCCCGGAGAGCTCTTCTGTTGAGGGCCAAACAGATGCCAGCGGTGCCACAGGTCAGCAGGTCACGGGCAGTGGAAGGACATGCTCTGGGCCCAGTGCTGAAGTCGGGGAGAAGCAGGAACTGGAGCACGGCCTGCGTGTTCTAGTGGCCTGCGTATGTCACGAGCTGTCACAAGACTCAAAGAAATTTCAAAATTTAAACTTAATTGTTTAAAAAAAATGCTTCTTTTGAATGACCTTAAGGCCATTAGGAAAGAATTAAGTCTTTGAAACAGTCAGGTAGATTGTAGGGCAAATCTAATGAGGTGACGTGGGCAGAATGAGGTCAAACTTAGTTCTTGGACTGGGGGGCCAGGTCAAATAAAGGTGGGCGTGAGGACCTGTCCTGGGACCCAGGGGGTGACCCCCTGGTCATTTCCTGGGAGCTGACCTTCACCATAAACTGTGGGAAGAATCCAGAATAAGAACAGTGGGAGGTTATAGGCAGATTTGAGGTGGGACCCACAAATGGATGGCGGGGCAGGAATTCTGCAGGGAGCCTCAGAGCTGCCGCGGACAACCCCCAGGTGTTCTGGGTCTTAGAATGTGAACATTTAAGCCAAGAGCCACGCCAGGAGGTTTTCCTCTCCACACTTCATCCCCAGGAAACTCCCTTAACCCCGCCTCTCCAGGTATGTGTGCATCCGGGGCGTCTTCACCCTCACCACAGAGTGCACCTCCCTCACCGTCACCCTCGTTGTGACTCTGCGCAAGTTCGTGAGTCTCATCTTCTCCATCCTGTACTTCCAGAACCCGTTCACTCTGTGGCACTGGCTGGGCACCTCGTTCGTCTTCATTGGGACGCTGATGTACACAGAGGTGTGGAACAGCCTGGGGACCACAAAAAGCCAGCCGTGGAAGGAGGACAAGAAGAACTGAGGTCTGCCTGGGGGGCCAGCGTGGCCGTGAGCCGGGGTCCGACACAGGTCTGGCTGTTGTTTCACTTCTGTTCACGCTGAATTAGCCCCCAGCACCGAGCCGGCCACGTACCAGAGAATCTTCAGAAGGCCGGGTCATCTCGGATTTCACACGGCTTTACAGGCCTACGTGGGTGGGCTCCGAATAGAAACCTCTCGACCCTGAATGGGGGAAAAGAATGGCTGTCTGCTGTCGGACAGCCGTTCGTTACTTCTGTCTTGTTTACCAGAGTATTCGGGACTGCACTTGTTCGTTGAATTGAGTTCGTTGAATTGAGTCTCCAGAGCTACTAGTTTTATACCCTCGGCCTTGGACAGAGTTACCCCTTTTGTTGTTGTTCTGTTGACTGTCTGCTGTAAGTCATTACCATCCCGTGTCCTCGTCCTCCTGTTCTGACACCCTTCCTTCCGCTCCTCCGCAGCACTTTTCGGTCAGTCACGTGCTCCTGGCATCATCAGAACAACTACCTGAGTGACCAAGCAAATGGAGACACTGGTGACACCAGGGCTGGACTTTTCCCCAGTGTGTTGGGAAAGTGGTGGTTGTCCCTGTGAGCCAAGCTCCGGTGACAGTGGGGCGGGACTGGGGCGAACCCTTTCCCACAGTCTGTAGTGTCGTCTATGCAAAACTGTGCTTTCCCTCCGGCTGTCTGTGCTTAGAGCAGACCTGCAGCACATCTCTACGGCACAGTGTTAATAAGAAAAAAAAGTTGTGTATCAATTGGGGAAGAGACGTTTTTTCCCCTCTTCTACATGAAGCCCATGCGCCTCGAGCTGAGGAGGTGACACCAGGGTGGCCCAGGAGAAGCTGGCCTTGGTCATCACCCAGCGAGCCACAGCATCCCCAGGCCTCCTTCCGAGTGGGCAGGTTAAGTCTTTGAAGGGCTTCTGAACCAAGGAGGTTTCACTCGGCCTAACAGTTCTGACAGTTGCAAGCAGACTAGTGAGTAGATTAAAATATGGCGTTGGTGTGTAAATCAGGTCAAATCACAATTAAAGTGGAAGGTTTTCTTTGTTTTTCTATAAGGTATCTTGTTTGTGATGGGTATGTGTGAGGGTCGGGGTCGTATGTGCTTTATTACACGTAGAAAGGTGGCCCCCCTTTTACTCACCCGGTTTGCCTCCCCTGGCATAACGTTGAGACGGAGAACGACGTCAGCCAGCGTGGTGTGTCCCCTCCTGCAGTTTGTTCGTGACCATGCGGGAGAGAAGAGCACGAGAGTCGGGGTTCTTTCATTTCCTCCACCTTCACTTAGCCCTGGACCGTGATTGACCTCACGCAAGTATGTGCGTGCTCTCCCATCGGCAGGTGCATGTACTGGCCGCTTTCTCTCTGCACATAGAGGCCGTTCTTCTTTTCCTGGGTGCAGGCTGTGTTCTTAAATTGGGAGGTGGCTCCACCTGGGATTACTCACGGGGTGGCCTGTGGTCCAAGATGGCAGTGTGAGAGGACACACCGAATGCACATCTGTGTCTAGAGGAGCCATCTCTGGGACATGGCTATGGGACAGCTGAAGAGGAGGCTCCCCGGAGAAGCAGGGAGGCCTACAGGAGCTCTCCAGAATCTCGGGGAACTCACCGGGATTGGAGGAGCTGGTAAGCGCCATTGTGTGCACCCTCCTTACGCGTGGGTAGCACGGGTGAGAGCTCTGCCCGTGTGCTCTGGCCAGCGTGCAGGGCCACAGCACTGCATCCCCAGTCACCCCTCCTAGAACCAGCTCCAGCAGGAAGAGGGCGCCGCAGCAAGCGTGCACAGCCCCTACCACCACCATTCTTGATTAGACCCACTGGCCCAACAGGGCACTGAAGCTCAGCTACTGCTGTGCACACCCACTGGGCTGCCCCACCCGGAGCCAAACAGAACCATCAGGGAGGAACCACAGTGCATATATGCTAGACAGTCCCATCCTGAGTGATTTCAGGGATTTAGCAGGGCACTGCTATGCTCTTGCCCAGGCAGTGGTCCTGCGCAGACCTCCACAACAGTCAAAGCAACAATATGCCTTGTGAGTACACAAAGAGGGGCCCACGCAGAGTGAGGGAACCAGCAGAGTGCTGCAGCATGCACTTGTGGGGCTGTGTAGACAGGCAGCTATCAGGACAAGAGTGGACCCTGTGTACTCACATGTAGAGGGAGGCCTCTGCCAGAGTGGGAGAGGGCTGACAGCAGTCAATCAAAATGACAGGGCAAGCCACACAGCAGGAAGCCCTACCTCGAGCAAGAGGGAACCAGCGGAGTTCTGCATTGCCATGCAGAACTGTGGGGTCAGGTTTCCTCAGGCCAGCTCCAGCCACAGTCAATCAAAACAACAGGGTGTGCCTTCTGCACACACCAGGCAGCCCCGCCTGGATGGAGAGTGGAGCCAGCAGGGCTCTGCAGTGCACACACACAGTGCTGCCCCTCCCTGACCCAGGCCTGGCTGTGGACAGCCAGAACAATAGGGCACTACCACATGCACTGCACACGCCCACCCCAACTTCACCCAGCCTGCCAAACCACCCAGTCTACACAGACTCCCTTACCACAAGACCAGCTTTTCAAGATTGGGAGTTAAATGAGTTATATCATTTAACTCATGGACACAAGAAAACAAAAGCTAAAGAAATTGAGAAAAATAATTTGCTTGATAAAGAATTTGAAGAGACTGTCATAAGGATGCTCAATAAACTGGAAGGTTGAATAAAGGGACTCAGAATTTCAAAAAGGAAAATAAGATAACCAGTCAGATGAAGAATACAGTAACAAATGAAGAACACACTAGAAGGAACTGACATCAGATTGGTTCATACAGAAGAATGGGTCAGTGATCTGTAAGGATGCTAGAAATCACCAATCACAACAGCGAAAAAAGAATTTAGGAAAATGGAGATAGTATGAGGCACTGAGGGGTAACAGGCACACTAACGTTCACATCATTGGCATCCCAGAAGGAGGAGAAAGCACATATTTGAAGAAATACTGGTGGAAGACTTTCCCAATTGAGGAAGGAAAAAGACATCTGGGTCCAGGAAGCACATGGAGTCCCAACAAGATAAACCCAAAGATGCCCACACCAAGATACTGGATTTCAATGGACAAATTAAAGATAAAAGCCCAATCTTGAAAGAAGCAAGGGGGAAACAATGAATTACATACAAAGGAAGTCCCCAAAGGCCATGAGTTGATTTCTTAGCAGCAACATTACATGCCAGAGAGGAGTGGCAGGAAACATTTAGATGCTGAAAGGAAGGAACCTACTCCCTAGTGTACCTGACAAGGCTATCACTCTGAACTGAAGGAGAGAGAATTTCCCAGATCAGCAAAAACTTAAAAAGTTCATCACCATTAAACAGGCTAAGAAATGTTAAATAATCTTTATACAGAAGAGTCCATGCCAAAAATAAGAAAGTACAGGGGGACCCATCACAGATAAAGGCAAGTACAGAATTAACACTGAGTCTGCCATTCATAAATCTCACAAGATTTTTAAAAAAGCAAAATTAACTATAATAGCTACAGAAAACAAGATAAAATATGACATCAAAAATAAAGTGTGGGAAGAGTGAAAATTTAGTGCTTTTAGAATGTGTTTGAACTTAAATGCCTGTCAGCTTAAAATAGACTGTTATAGAGAGAGTTGGATACACACACACACCTCATGGTAACCACAAACAAAAATCTACAAAAATAAAGAGAAAGAAACCCAACAAAACAAACTACTGAAAGAAACCAGCAAACCAAGAGGAAAGAGATCAAGAGGAGAATAAAAACCACCAAAACAAAAAGTGGAAGTACATATCCACCAATAATTACTTTAAATGTAAATGGACTAAGTTCTCCAATCAAATGACACAGAGTGCCAGGATGGATTAAAAAAAGAAAAGACCCATCTATATGCTGCCTATAAGAGACTCACTTAAGACTGAAAGACACATGGATGGAAAGTGAAGGGATTTTAATAGGTACTTTCTTTTCATTAGAAATGAAAATAAAGCTGGGGTAGCAATACATCAGACAAAATAGGCTTTAAAACAAAGAATAAAAAGAGATAAAGAAGGACATTAAGTAATGATAAAGGGGTCAACCCCAAGAGGAGGATATAACTATCCTAAGTATGCAGCCAACACAGGAGCACCCAAGTCTATAAAGCAGATATTAATGGACACAAAAGGCAGAAACTACTAATACTGTAATATCAATAGTTGGGGACTTTAATGGCTTCAAAACAGAGACAGACTCGGAGAGAGCCGGCTGACAGCTCTGGGAGGGGGTGTGTTTAGAGGGGAGGAGGATTGAGCAAAAAACGAGGACTCAGACGTTACTAGCAGTGTGGTGAGTGCGGGAAAGGCAGGGTATAAGGGGATAAATGGTAATGGGAAGAAATACAATAAAAATTTTAAATGGAGGAAAAAAGAAAATAATGGCCTTAAATGCCACATTGGAACAGATTTAATAGACAATTTTAGGCTAGACCATATGTTAGGCCACAAATAAGCCTTGATAAATTCAAGAATTTTATCAAGCATATCTTCTGACCACAATGGATGAAACTAGGACCAACTACAGGAAGGAAACTGGAAAAAACACAACATGGAGATTAAACAATATGTTACTAAACAACTGATGAATCCAAGAGGAAATCAAACAGGAAATCAAAAACTGCTTTGAGAAAAATGAAAACAACTTGTCAAACCTTACGTGGTAAAGCAAAAGCAATTGTAAGAGGAAAATTAATAGGTAATGCAAGCCTACCTCCAGAAGTAGGGAAAATCCCATATACAATCTAACTACACCTAAAGGAACTAGAAAAAGAAGTACAATCAAAACACAAATAGAGGAGGGAAACAAACATCAGAGTGGAAATAAGATAGACTTAGAGAACTATTAAAAAGTTCAATGAAATTAAGAACTGATTGAAGAGATAAATAAAATGGAAAAAATCTCCAACAAGACTCCAAGAAAAAAACAGCCCAAGTAAATAAAATCAGGAATGAAAGAGGAGAGATTACCACTAACACTACAGAAGTACAAAGGATCATTAAAGAATACTATGAAGGCAGCCCTCAGCGCAGGCAGGGCAGGTCTAGGGTGTCCAGCTTGTCCCCAGAGCCGCCCATGAGTGTCAGATGTTGGGAACACGCCCTGCGCATGGGGCTCAGTACTGCTTGGTGCGTAAGGATCTGCTGTGGCTGGCTCTGCACATTTTTTTGTTAACTAGTAAAATGAGAAGATGATATGATGTTGCAGTTGGAGCAGTTGTCTTGGTGACTTTAGGATGCTAGTTCCATCATAAGTATAATTATGCAAAGCTAAGAACCCAGGGAAGAACAGCCAGAGAAGGAATTAAATATAAGATTTTATATGAAAGTACCTACCTTGATCCTGAAGGAAAGCAAACCAACAGCAACCGCAGGAATTGGGCAGATACTCAAGCATGGAAACCCAAATACAACCCACTGAAGTCAGTGTGAACAAAGATGAGGTCAATACTATAAAGCATTCTATGTACCAACAAGGAGGCTTGAAATCAGGTAAAGTATGTGTAAGTTGTGGTGTTTTTTTATACTTGTATGAGCATTTATGAACTTCTGGCCCTGTATCTGCTGCCAGTAAAGCATATAGTTGACTCGTAATACTTAAAGAAACAAACAACAAAAAAAAAGAATGCTGTGAATAATTATATGTCAACAAATTAGTCCAGAAGAAATTGACAAATTTCTAGAAACATACAACCTTCCAAGACTCAACCAGAAAGAAACAGAAAATTTGAACAGACCTATTAGTAATGAGATTGGAACAGTAATCAAAAAACTCCAAATGAACAAAAGTCCAGAACCAGATGGCTTCACAGGTGAATTCTACCAAACCTTTAAAGAATTCATACATATCTTTCTCAAACTATTCCCAAAATATTGAGGAGGGAAGACTCCCAAACATTCTTTGAGGCTAGCATTACCCTGATATCAAAACCAGACAAAGACATTACAAAAAACCAAAACAAACCAGTATCACAGGCCAATATCCCTAAAGACCATGGAAAATTTTTCAACAAAACACTAGCAAACCAAAACTAACAATACACTAAAATGCTTGTACCACGTGATCAAGTAGGATTTATGCCAGAGATGCAAAGGTGGTTCAACATTAGCAAAACAATGATTTATCCAATCAACAAAATCAAGCACAAATACCATATAATAATCTTAACAGATACAGAAAAAGCATGGGACAAAAATTCAACACCAACTTATAAAAATTCTCAACAAACTAGATATAGAAGGAACTTAACGCAACTTCATAAGGGGTGTATGGGACAAGCCCACAGCTAACACATACTCAATGGTGAGAAGCTGGAAGCTCTTCCTGTACTCTCAGGCACAAGACAAATATCCCCCTTCTCACCACTAATACAATATTCAATATGAGGGGATGCAATGGCATGATGCATTTTCATTATCCATTCAACCATTGCTAGAATTTTTGTAGGGGGGCTTTAAACATTTGGTTATACAGAACACCAGTAGCTTGACAATGAAATCTATTGAACGAATTAGAATATTAATGAGTAAAACAATTTTTAACCTGGACTTCAAAATAGCTCCAAGCCCAGTTGGGAGTCAGCTGAAAATATCAGAAAATTTAAATCCTAACCAGCTGGTGGTGCTTGAGGCAAAACTGGAACAGCCCCTTAACAGAGTTTGCAAGTTAGTTTGTTTCTAATTCCACCTGGGAAGGGTTATTTATGCAGGTGCAGCTGGAGGTACTGGCAATGGCATCAACTTCTCCCTGGCGACAGGCAAATAATCAACCAGTGCTGTTGTTAGGGACTACTCAAGCTAGGGAATCTAAAGATGTTTGTTGAGCCTGAATGGCTGTAGAGGCTGAGTGGGCTGTTCTGTTCATGGTTCTGGTTAGATTTCACATCATTATGTCTAACTGAGCAGGGCTAAGTCCAGATGGGGTTGGGATTTAAAAGGCACCCTTTACATGCACAGTAGTAACAGAATCATACTCAGATTTCTATGCAATTAGCTATCTGTGAAATTCGTAATGGTTAATAGGACAAAATCTTAATGAACATAGTACTAATGTGTAGCAAATTACACCAATGAAGCAAGGAGCTCAAATTTATAAGGGTAAAGACTGAATAACTCCACATTTCCAACTGTACATCTCAGGGTTATCACCTAAATGTTACCCCCTTTGGGGGAGAGGCTTTTAATATTGCCCTCCTTCCAGTCAATAATACGTCCAGAAATGGAAAGGGAACACCTCAATTTCTTCACCATTTTTTTCTCAGTCTCATGCATCTGATATAATATTGTTACAGTGCTTAGGCTAAGGTATCTAATACTCTAAAGGATCTAATGAACTGAAGTATTTTCTAGGTTCCAGAATATTGCTGGTGTTAAGCAGTAAACCTGTCTTCCAGAAAGCCATGTCTCTGGTTGGAACATTTCTTGGATCAGTCACTGAGGAATTAAGACTGGCTTCCAAATGAAGACTGTTCCCTGTCAGACAACAGTTTGATCTTTTCTATCAAAAATTCCACCAAAAAACCCCTACTGGAACTGATAAATAAATCCTGCAAAGTAGCAGGATGCAAAATAAATATCCAGAAATTGGTAGCATTTATATACACCAATAATCAGTGATCATAAAGGGAAACCAAGAAAACAATCCCATTTTCAATTGCACCAAATAAATAAATAAATAAATAAATAAATAAAATACCTAGGAATCAATTTAACCAAGGATGTAAGAGATCTGTACTCCAAAAACTGTAAGACACTGAATAAAGAAATTGAAGAAAATACAAATAAGTAAAAGCATATACTGTGTGCATGGATAGGAATAATTAACATCATTAAAATGTACATACTGGGTTGTGACGCTGTATGTGGGGGTGTGGTCAGAACGGGAAATGGCGACCCCCTCTGCTGTTTCATGCCGCTGGGTGAAGAGCAGAGCCTTAGGTGGTTCACCAGGGCAGGGCTACTCTGGTCGCTGGGTTATGACGCTGTATGTGGAGGCGGGGTCAGAGCAGGGAAATGACAGCGCCTTCTGTGGCCGCTGGGTCTCATCCAATCGCCCACTCCCTCGCCTGTCCACCTGTGCATGAATGCGTGACCACAGTCAAATCTCAGCCCTGCTCCCTCGCTATTTCCCCGAGGCTGCTCACTGGGTCACTCACCAGGTCCAACCCTGCTCATGGGTTCTGCGCGCCCAAGTCTGTCTGAAATCCAAAGACCTACAACCAAGATTGCTCTATCCAGCAAAACTTTCATTTAGAATGGAAGGACAGATAAAGTGCTTCTCAGATAAGATCAAATTCAAGGAGTTCATTGTCACCAAGCCTTTATTATATGAAAAGTTAAAGGGACTTATCTAAGAAAAAGAAGTTAAAAAAACATGAACAGTGAAAGGACAACAAACTCACAGTTATGAACAACCACACCTAAAACAAAAGCAAACTAAAAGGACAGCTAGATGAGGAGTGGAAACAAAAATGAAGATCTCAAGGAGGGTTAGCAACAGGGGAGTGGGAGAAGGAGAAGGGGGGAGAAGGTGCAGAAAATAAGTAGCATAGACAGTTGATAGAAAATAGATGGGGGGCAAGAATAGTATGGGAAATATAGAATCTAAAGAACTTGAGACACATGGTCATAAACTAAAGGGGGGTAATGGTGGGGACGGGGGGGAATGAAGGGGGAGAATAGAACAACTGTAATGGCATAATCAATAAAAAATAAATTAAAAAAATAAAATAAAATAATAAAATCTTTTTTAAACTAAAAAAAAATAAATAAAATGTACATCCTACCTAAACAACCTATAGGTTCAATGCAGTTCCTATCAAGATACCAATGGCACATTTCACAGAACTATACTAAATATTTAAAAAATGCACATGGAACTGCAAAAGACCCAGAATAGCCACAGCAGTCTTGAGAAAGGAGAACAAAGTTGGAGGAATCACGCTACCTGACATCAAACTGTACTACAAGGCCATAGTAATCCAAACAGCATGATACTATAATAAAAACAGACACATGGATCAATAGAACTGAATAGAGTACCCAGAAATAAATCCACACCTTTATGGTCAATTACTATTTGACTAAGGAGGCAAGAATATACAATAAGTTAGATAGTCTAATCAATAAATGGTGTTGGGAAAATTGGACAATATGTGTCAAAACATGAAACTAGACCATCTGCCACACACAAGAATAAACTCAAAATGGATTAAAGACTTAAATGGATTAAAGACTTAAAAACCATAAAAATTCTAAAAGAAAACAGACAGTAACATCTTGGGTATTTCTTGTAGCATTATTTTTTTTTGATATCTCTCTTCAGGCAAGGGAGACAATGGAAAAAATGGACAAATGGGACCACATCAAATTAAAAAGGTTTTACACAGCAAAGGAAACCAGCAACAAAATGAAAGGACAACCCGCTGAACAGGAGGACGTATTAGCTAATGATACATCTGATAAGGGGTAAAGATGTAGGAAGAACTTAAAAAACTCAACACCAGGAAGACAAACAATCCAATTACAAAATGTCTCCTTTTTGGAGAAGTATCTCCAGAAAGGACTTCCAGACGGCCAATAGACAAATGAAAAGATGCTCAACATCACTAACCATCAGAGAAATGCAAAATAAAAACCACAATGAGATATATATCACCTTGCACCTGTCAGAATGGCTATCATCAAAAAAATCAACAAACGAGTGCTGGCGAGGATGTGGAGAAAAGGGGACCCTCACTGTACTGTCAGTGGGAATGCAGATTGGTGCAGCCACTGTGGAAAGCAGTATGGAGATAACTCAAAAATTTAAAAAAGGAACTGCCTTATAACTTGGCAATTCCATTTTTGAAATATATTAAAAGAAACCCAAAATACTTCCTCGAAAGTGTATATAAACCCCTATGTTCATAGCAGCGTTATTTACAATAGCCAAGATTTGGAAGCAGCCCAAATGCCCATCAGTAGATGAGTGGATAAAAATCTTGTGGTACATTTACACAGTGGAATACTATTCAGCTGTAAGAAACAAAAAAAAAAAGGAAAACTTACCCTTTGCAACAGTACGGGTGGACCTGGAGAGCATTATGCTAAGTAAAATAAGCCAGTCAGAGAAAGACAAATATCAAATGATTTCAAGTACATGTGGAATCTAATGAACAAAATAAACCAACGACCAAAATAGAAACAGACTCATAGATACAGAGAACGCACCGACACCTGTCAGAGGGGGAGGGGCTTGGGGAGCTGAGTGAAAAAGGTGAAGCGGTTAGGAAGAGAAAAAATAAACTCATAGACACAGACAAGAGTATGGTAATTCCCAGAGACAAGGGGGTGGGGGAAGGTGGGAGAGAGTAAAGCGGGGATAAAGGGTCGTGGAGGGAGACTTGACGGGGTGGTGAGCACACAGTACAATATACAGATGGTACACTATATTGAAACCTGTATAATTTTATTAACCCATGTCACCCCAATAAATTCAGAATTTAAAAGTAATAAAAAACGAGGTTTCCTAGCACACAGGACCACATCTCATTCCTTTCCTGGACCCTCCATAGCACCTGTCAGAGGGCCGTGGGCCTGAGCACCAGTCGGTGGGCGACGTCTGGGAAAGGGCTCTTCCTTCGGCCTCAAAGAAAGCACTGATCCCTCACATGGGATATTTGAACTTTGGTAATAGAGCCCGTGGAATGATTCGCTTTTTAGAAAGTATGGTAAATGTTATCCACACTAACAGATACTTAGACTTAATCTGACACTACTTAAAATGCATTCCAAATCCTGGCTGGGCAGAATAGTTGGTTGGAGTGTCTTCCTGTACATCAAATAGTTGGGGGTTTGATTTCCCATCAGGGCACACACGTGGGCTGTGGGTTTGATTCCCATTCGGGGGGCATATGAGAGGCAGCTGAGTGATGTTTTCCTCTCACATCAATGTCTCTCTCTCTCTCAAAATCAATAAACATCCTCAGGTGAGGATTTAAATAAATAAACAAACAAACAAATAAATAAATAAATAAATCTCAATACAAAATGCATTTCAATTTTTTAAACTCTGCTATGAGGTGGACAGAACTAATGAAGGGAGGCGGTCTTCAAAACACTGAACTCTAAATATAATCAGCCCCAAGGCTGAAATAAGAAATGTTCCAGCCTTAAGTTGGCAGATTGACAACTGTCAAGATATTAATCTTACCGAGAGGAAATTTTCACATTTGAGATGATGTCTTGCCTTTTCCATTCAAGATGCTGGGAGAAGAACAACACACGTTCTAAGACTGTGCAAGTTTTCTCAGCCATCCATTTTGGCCTTTCTGTGTTTTTCTGAATCACCTCAGTGCAGCCGCAAGTCCTTTCCACTTGAAAAACAGATCAGTATCAATATTGGGGTTTAATATTCTTCTAGCAAGATAATAGGAATGGTTCACATTTAAAATGACGCACCTGTCATGGCTGGTGGCTCAGCTGGTTGGAACGCTGTCTTACATGCCAAAGGCTTGTGGGTCCGAGCCCACGTCGGGGCACATATCTAGGTTGTGGGGGTGGTCCACGATCAAGGTGCATACAGGAGGCAACCAACTGGTGTCTCTTTCTCTTTCTCTCCCTCACTCTCCAAAATCAATAAAAACATAACCTTGATTGAGGATTTAAAAAATGATGTATTTTTCTTAAATCAGTAGCACTGGGACCACTACTCCCCTCAAGTTTCTGAGAAACCTTCTAAAGGTCCCCGATGCCTGTTCCTGCTCTTCACCACTGCTGGCAAGGAGGCAAAGCGGAGGAAACGCCCCTGAGTTCCAAGCCAGCGGGGGAACTGAGGACTGGTGCAGGGCTGAGGCCAGGGACCGCGGCCGCGCCGGCTCTTTGCTCTCTGCCTGCTGGTAGAAGGGAAGAGCATCGCGAACTTGGCGCCAGCAACGCATGATGCTCCCTTCAAGGAGATGCCTGTCAGGGCAGCATTGGAGACCCTCCAGTTCCTGAAGTAGGTGGCCTGGGGGCCCCCGACACCTGCATAACTGGCGTAATTTGCCCTGGATGCCGACTGGAGCTCACTGTCTTCTCGTCTATTCTCCGTCTCACACTTAAACACCTCCCTGAGCTTTACCTGTTTGAACGGCTAACCATCCTACCACATTTCCTCAATTTTAATCAAGCAAGGCAAGCCACAAGGTACCAGATGCAGGTGAGGGGGAAAAGCTTGGCCTACGTTAATAAATAAGACCCATATTTTGTAAGGAAAAAAGGCTGTAGTACTTCTTTTTGGCACACTGGATTACTTTTATCTTTTGAGATGTAAAGAAGACTCCTGGGAGCCACAGAGGGGAGCCATGGTTACCCCACAGTACAGTAAAAACATCTGAGTGTCAGTCACAGGCCATTTCTGCTCTAGCTGCTTTCATTCCAAGGCCAGCATCATCCAAACAAAGAGGATGGTCTCTAAAGTAAGATTCCCCAACTAACCCTGTGGGGGCTGGGGAGGGACTGTGGGGATCTGATTTATTCAGTTCTGGTCGCTTCACTCAGTGTTACGTTTCCAGAACAGAGTTGTGGGAGGAGGGGCCTGGATAGTAGCGGAGTATGTAGAACAGTGAAAAGACATTAGTGAGTATTCAGTTTTTGCACTGTGTAAATATCAAACATCAGCTTCCAGCCTTACAAGTTATTTGAGCAGAGTTAAGAAGGGAGATTTTGTGAATAAAATGTCTCGCCGAACAAACTTAATGAGTCTTTTTTTTTAAACCATGATTTCTTATCAAGAGCAATTTTCTACCTTCTGAAACAACTCATCAGACATCTGGTTTTTATCTGGAAATGTACAATCATTGTTTCTTAATAAAAGTGCTAATTTCCTGCAGGTGTTTCCCATCACCACTACCTGTCAAGTGCCCCTGCGCAGTTTCCAAGGCTCTCGGGTTTCTGCCTTGGACGGTGGTGGGGGTGCATTTCACTACAAACGGGGACGGCAACCTGGCTTCCTAAGGCCCAGCGGCGGGACCAAACACAAAGCACTTCCCGGTCTACTGGTCTGTTTCTACCTCTGAAATGCAAAGAGGATCGGCCTCCTTTGGAAAGTTTTAGCAGTGGGTGGCACCGAGTTTCTGAAGCAAATCTCTCAAAACCTCTTTGCCTTAATAGAAAGGCTGATTTTTATGATACTGGAAGGGCTGGCGCTCTTTATCGTCAACCTGTTGCTTTTGAATGAATCTTCATTCCCGAGCAGATTTCGAAGGGGTCTACCACACCCAGTCTGTTTTTAACTGAGTTCGGCTGCAGCCCAACAGCACAGCATGACCCCACGGGGACAGAGCTCCCGAGCCTGCGACTGCCGCGTGGGTGGTCCCCGCTGCTTCCCGGCCCCTTCACTCTCAAGTCACATAGACACAGAGGGCGGCGAACTCGAAAATGCCATGCGCCGCAGGCCTAGAAGAACTCTTCCGCCGGGGACCCTGCAAAGCACCACTGCGGGTCACAGGGGCGTCTCTCACCCTGAGACGTCCCTCCCTGATGAGGGCGTGAACACGCAGGGGGGCGTCCGAAAAGATCCCGTGTCTTTGTCCCTGTCGTACACTCAGCATTGAGGCGGCGACTGGAAATGAGTACAGGTCGATGGACTGAGTGGGCGTGTGTGTCGAAAGCTCTCTGTAGGAGGAAAAAGCAAGCCCCTGGGGCTATGCAAGTACGTAATACTTGAAGCTTTTCAGCGATGTCCTTGATCTGCAAATTAGCGTCATAAAGCCATCCCATCGTTAGGATTAAGTTATGTTCACGTCTGATTGTTTCTCCATCAGCACTTCCAAGGCTCGGCATCTGGCTCCATCGCCGCACGGGACTCCTTGGTGTACGGGTATGTTCTGCAGCCAAGGGAGCTTCTGCTGACCGGGGGCTGCAGTCCTGTTATTTCCTGTAATAGCTTCGGATGGGGTTGACTGCATGAAAGGCCACTCGCCCGGATCCATTTCCCAGAGTCTTTAGCACTGTTAAAGCGATGGGTTCCATTCCAGCAACTAAATGGGCTGACCGAGCAGTAAGAGGAAACATATATTTGGCACGTGTGAGGCACTCTGTTCAGCTTATATATTATTTAATCCTATGACAAATCATTGAAGTTAGAAAGCTATTGTTTCACAGCTAAGAAACAGAGGCACGGAGGAGCTACCTTGCCGTATTCCTCATTTGTGTTGGAGCTGGGATTTGAACCCGTGAAGCCCAAGTCAGGAATGTACACTCTCTTCATCACCCCACCACGTGTCCTCTGAAATCTCACTGTGAGACTGTGCGACCTTCCTCTGCCTTGTCTCCCTGTCTGGTGTAGGCAAGTGCTCAATGTCGACAGTTAGTCTCAGCCTTGAATCTGTTTTCTTGTTTTGTTTTACCATTATGTTACGTGTGTCTTTGAATTCCTACACTACTCTCTACCTCTCCTCTAAGAGCCTATGATCTGTTTTCTGCAGCACACACAAAAAAGCAAGAAGAAAATAAAATCCAGAAAGTAGCCAAACGGGACTCGGAAGCAATTCTGAGTCTTAAATGTTCCCATCAGAACATGCCCCATTGTTCCTGGTATCAGAAGCCCTCGATGTTTGGGTAAATGAACAATAGCAAATGGGCAGTGTAGAAACTCAGGTAATTGAATTACAAAAGCCTTTATCAACGATTTGCTTAAGTAGCTGTCATTTACAGAACGTTTAATGTACGCACTGACTGTTCTTTTAGTTTCTCCACGTTCTGCCTCAGAAAGCGTTTAAATTATGTTGTCGCCTCTACACGGATAAATGCCACGCCTGAATTGTACTTCCATAAGAAACCGACAGTCTTTACAGAAAGATCATTACAAGAGTCGCCATGTTCAGTGATTCGGGATCTTTGGCACAAACGGAGGTTAGTGCATTGCCCATCACCCACTGGATTGCCTGGTATTCCCCTTCCAGGCAAGAATCGATGCTGTAGGGTGGCTCAGACTTCGGTTCTAGGAGACATCTGTCTCTGCAGATGTGTCTGTCTCTGTAATTTGGTCAGAAAATGAACACGTAACTGTCATCCCATGGATCCGAAATTTATCAGGGTTAAGTTTGACGGCATGTGACAGAAACCCAATCTGCCGCAAGGCAACCTAATGGTTTATTTTTCATGGGGTGTAGGCAGGTTGGGGCTCGTTCAGCCACTCGAGAAAGTCACCGTGGAAATGGAGTGACAGGTGCTAAAAAGTGGCCCATCTGCAAAGGCCACCTGCCTGCCCACTGTCACCAGCTGAGCAAGTGCAGAGCTTCTGCTGCATTTCTGCCTCCACGTCGCACGAGCACACGCCCCCGGAGAGGACTCCGTCCCAGAACACTGCTGGAGGAGGTTCCCGGCACTGCGGAGTCCAAGCCTCCCAAAGCCTTTGGGCTGCTCCACAATGACATTTAACTTTCGGACACGCGTCCACATGCAGGATCCTACCACCACAAGGCTGCGGCTGAATACCTGGATCCTTCTGCAGCTTGGTCTGTGACCCTGTGCAAGGGACTAGGCTGCTTTGCACTTTCAACTCTGAGTCGGTCTACCTGTCTACGTTGTCCGTTTCACCACTAAACTTGTTTCGTTAGTTTATTTTCAGACCCCAAGGGACAGGGAGGCGTTGGCCCCTGCCTTGTGACCCGCCCTGTGGCTCCGACTGTGGGCCACATCGTGGCTCTACCTCCTGCCTGTGAGTCAAAGGAAACCACTCACTGCTCTTACCTCAGTCCCACTTGTGGACCCGAGTCAGCCAGTCTGCGCGAGTCCAGATGCCCCACCAATCAGCAAATGAATGATGATGGTCTTGTTTCCCTAGCAACCCATCATCCCTTTGACCGTCAGCTCCTTGCCACTCTCGCTTTTAAAATCTTTGCCTTGACTTTACCACCTCAGAACCTGTCTTCGGTTCATCCTGAAGGATACCTTCTCCAATTTGCCAATCATATCAGAATAAAATCCTCTTTAACGCCTCAGAAGAGTCCTGTGGAACTTTCGTCTACAGAGCAAAACAGCATGCTTCCGTCTACCACGCAATGTGACTCTTCCTCCTACCAACGAACGTGCTGTCGGTTTTTTCCTAAGTTGCCACATCCATCGCAACTCCTCTTTGATATCCTGGAGCCTGAGACCAAAATTACAAGATCACCACCACACGTCTCCTGTAAAATGCGCCCTGGCCGGGTGGCTCAGCTGGCTGCAGCGTCATCCCTCCACTAAAAGGTTGTGGGTTCGACCTGCAGTCAGGGCACATAGTGGTGGCAACTGATCGGTATTTCTCTCACTCTCTCTCTCTCTCAAATCAATGGAAGAAAAACATATTCTTGGGTGAGGATTAAAATAAATAGGCAGGGGATTTGTTGCAGAGATCAGATTAAGTTCCTAACCTTAACACAGTAATATATTCATCACAGCACAAGGAGCAAAATGCGCAGGCTCGTCAACAGCGCTCGTTTGAGTGACCATTCTCGAGGCCAAGGTCGGCGTTAATCACCTTCTTATTCCAGCCCGCATGCTGTGTGCCCTTCACCCTCCGCCAGCCACTCGGCCGATCAAGGGTCCCTGCCTGCCCTGGGGAACGGCCCAAAGCGTCTTCCTGAAGCGTCTGAGCCTGGCGCTGCCCACACCGGCCCCGACGGTGTGGCGGGAGCTCTCTTTCCCACTGACGATCAGGTCCACGCCCACCCCCGTCCCCCAACAACACGGTGATCCTCTTCTTTGCCTGCTGCTTCGGAGGCTCAAGAAACCAAAAGTGACCCTGTGGCCGTCGCAACCACCCCCTCAACAGAATCTCCACTGCGTCCCTTGGTGAAAGCATCCCTCCCACAGAATCTAAAGCTTCCAGACCAGCCGTGTTCAAAGCTGCAGGAACAAGAAGCAAATATTTCCCAAGTGTGCTGTTGGGGGTAACGGTGTGCATCTGCCACACCTGCCTCCGGACTCTCGGACCCATCTTTCTTCTCTGCGGGTGCCAAGGGACCCTCGAGCCTCTCGGGCAGCAGGCTTTCCTGGCTCTTCCACCAACTGCGACTGACCCAGACAAACCAGGATGCGGCAGTTCACTGAGATCCTTTGACCCGGCTGCCCCGCAAGCAGCCAGTGCCCTGCGGCTCGTCAGTGGCTTGGACCAACCTCAGAGACTAAGACGTGGCCCAGCACAAGGTCTCTGCCTCTTTCTCCAACACACACAAGCCAAACACACGCACGCACACACGCACGCTTGGCAGTGCTTCTGGTGTAAATAAACCCGCAACGCAACACTTTTCCCTTTTTCTTCTGAAGGCCCCCCAAGTGCCCCCACCCCCACTCTCTTTCTTTGGGGGCTGACTCTGAATGTTAAGTTTAGGAAGAGATGTCAGCCAGAGGAGGAAAGCAGGCGGGGAAGAAGGCACCTTTTCTTTGACAGTTCGCTTCTGTTTTGCAGCTGGGAGAGCCGCAGATTTGAATTGTGTTACTTCCCTGATGAGTTACTTAATTTTCTTTTTTACAAACACACACACACGCACACAAAAACCCCAAACAAAAAGCCCACATCTCTTTCCTTCAATAAGTGTCAACAGCCAATTACACTCTTTCATCGCCCAAAGTGTGACAACACCCATGTTATCGAGGAAGAAAACAGACTGACGACCAGCAATTCACTCCTTCCTTCCTGATCTTGTAATCACACGGTGTGCGGCAGTTCACAGCCACACACACCCAAGTTCGCCAGTAAACAACCCCACGAAAGCTGTGGGTAAACGCCCCTTCGTGTCCTGTCTGCTGTGGGCACAGAAGCACGCCTGCAGGGTCCGCAGAGTACGTTAACATCAACTCCTTAGAGAGCTTTTCCTCCCCCATTAACCAATGCGGAAGGTGGCTGATTACGTGAAGAGGCACGTACTCGGTAGAATATATGTATAACCATGATGGGGATTTAGGGGCAGCAGAAACCCAGGCAGGGATGGGGACAGAAGGCATTTTGCCACGTGCTAGAAGGGCCAGGCTTCCTGCCTTATGGGGTTCCAGCATGTGTGGATATGATGGGGTTTTTCCTTAAAGCTTGGGGAAGCCCACCCTCATTAACTGAGTTCAAACACCCACTGCCCCAGGCCCCACGGCCCTAGAGAGCGTGAGTGAAGTGGGTATGAAAATTTTAGATCACAGACTGAACTGTGAAGGGATTCCACAAATAACTGACAGAAAAAAAAATGATTTAAAAAACTGGTCTCCAGCCCCCATCTGCCAGACACCCCACCAGCTCTCTCAGGGGCGTGCCGACGTGGTCTGGGGGCACCCTGCGCCCATGCTCTCCTGCCCTCCCCTCGAGACCCCGAAGGAGGACTTCTCCTCCTGAGGGGCCACGGGTGTTTCTCCCAACCACAGACTGTCTTGTCTGAGAGCCCTCACACTTCTTCGAGACCCCCTCTGCAGAGGAGGCCGGAACACAATTCCTCTTTCCCAAAGTCCTCATCCTCATTTCTGCCAGGGCACCCGCAGCCCTCATGCAGGAGGACTCGTGACCCTGTAACCAAATAGCCCAGGAAGACGGGAGGTCGGCCCTGCAGTGACCACCCCTGGACCTGAACACTTCACGTACAAGGTCAGGTCTGGGCGGTCGGTGGGCAGCGCAACAAGATCAGAATATTTCTTAATGTCCAAATTCCCGAATCATCCTTTTTTAAAAAACATCGTTTTTTTTTTTTACCTCCAGGTGGAATTATTCTTTAAAATTTTTTTAAATCAAATGTATTGGGATAACATTGGTTAATAACATTATACAAAATTCAAGTGTACAACTTTGTAATACTTATTGCGTGCTTACCGCCCGAAGTCCGGTCTCCTTCCGTCGCCCTGTCTGGGCCCCCGGTACCGTCCCTCTCCTCTCACAACCCCTCTGGTAACCATGCTAATACCCAAAATATATAAAGAGCTCGTTTAACTCAAGAACAAAAAAGCCATTCAATTTTTAAAAATAGGCAGAGGACCTAAATACATATTTCTCCAAGGAAGACACACGGATGGCCAATTGACATATGAAGGGTGCTCGACATCACTAGTTATAAGGGAAATGCAAATCCGAACCACAGTAAGATACCACGCCACACCTGTCGGCACGCCAATAAGACAAGAAATAACAGGTGTGGGAGGGACGTGGCAAAAAAGGAGCCTCGTGCGCTGCTGTGGGGGATGAAAACTGGTACGTTCACTGTGGAAAACGTTACGGAGGTTCCTCGAAGAAGTCAGAATACAGCTACCATCTGACCCTGCAATCCCTCTTTGGGGTACTAGCCCCCAATTTTGAAACCACTTATGCATAAAGATATCCATGCCCCTATGTTCACTGCAGTATTACTCACAAGAGCCAAGCCCTGGAAACAACTTCAGCGTCCTCGGACAGGTGACCGGGCAGGGAGGTGGTCCGTGGACACAGTATTCACTGCCCTGCCGTAACAGTGCTGCTGTTCGCGACAACACGGGTGGGTCTGGAGACTTCTATGCTCAGTCAGAGAAGCACAGGAACTGTACGATTTCGCTCACATGTGGGATATGAAGCAAAAAAGCAACAAACGAACAAAACAAAACGAATATACAAATAAAAAATAAACTCATAGATACAACGAAATGCTGGATCATCCTTAACTTGCCGAGGTGCGAGCCCTGTAGATAGTTTTATGGAAAAACGTCACACAGAGCCCAGCAGCGCCGGGTGCCTTAGGCTGGACAGTCTCCCACGGAGAGTGAATAAAAACATGTCTATTTCAAACCAAACAAAGAGGTGCCCATTCTGCTGTGGATACGGCACGTGGAGGTCATTTCACACGTCTCAGGCACAGAGTCCACAGATGCACTCACTGTGACCGTCCGCGGGCATTCGAAGGTGCTGGCATTTTCAGTACCCAGCATGCCCTGGGTGGCCCGGTGTGGCATGCCAACCACCTGCTGTGCAAGCAGGAATATACAATACATGCAGTTTTAGAACACGTGACCCCTGACGAGTTACTGATGAGAGGCTATGAAGGATTAGACTTCTATTTCAATTACTTGTTGAGTGCCACAAGTCACAAGTCACGAGCACTGTGCCAAACTATGGAAATACCAAGCTGGAAAAATCGTACTGATTTCAAGCTGCTTACGGTGTAATGGGGTGATCGTACCCACTGGTGACTCCCACCTCTCAAAGACAACCACTGAGAAATATCGGCATGTTTCTTTCTAGTTCCCTCTATGCCTGTAAATTATATACCAAAGTTAAGGTCATGCTAAACACACAGTTCTAGGTTCTGCTTTATTTAGTTAACATATCTTATAGTCTTTGAAAACGTGAGTTTTCATGACTCCATGACATTCTATTCTGTACATGTTCCATAGTTGTTAGCACAAATGCATTATTGTTGAATACCTAACACTTACTGTTCCCCAACCCACTTTAGCATACCGATTGCATAAACATCCTTGTATGTAAATAAATCTGTCTGCACTGATCATATTTCTTTCTCAGAATACATCCGAGAAGATTTATTGGTCCAGAAGCTATGAGCAGTTTTTGAGTCTTAAAGATATATGACTAATTTTTGTGGATCTATACTTCATACAGTTCATTAGGCAGGTGGTTTTTAACTCACTGGGAAAGCTACTACGTGTCTGTGTGGTGCTCCCGCACTAGGAATACACTGATGAGTGAAATCAACAGGGTCTCTCTATTTACAGAACTTGTAATTGACCGAAAGAGAATTTAGATCTAACCTGAGAACAGGAATTTTTGTAGAATTAATGTTAAATTTCGTACAGAATTAGGAGCTTTGGTGGAGGAAAAAAATATGAATAAAATGAAAACTTTGATTCTCAGAATAACATTTATGCAAATGATTCCAACAAATGGCATTAAAATTTCCAAAGCGTTATAGCTGCTGTCAAACAACCCGTAAGTTGTGCCATTTGCCCCAAAATTCTGTGCTCAGGAAGTTATGGTTATGGAGCAATATTAGAAATTGGAGTCTACTGGGAATTTCTATACAGGCGTGTGATTGGTTGGAATGACGAGGCTGGGTCCCTGTCCTGTTCCAAACACACAGATGATCTGGGGGAAAGGGTGACAAGGACGGAGGGCAGAAGGGGGCAGAAAGGAGAAAATTTAAGCTTTAAGCTAGAACATATTTGTGATATACGTATAACTAATAAAGGGTTCCTATCCAGTTTTATAAAGAACTCCTCAAATCAAAAAGGAAAAGACAAACAACAGGCAAAAAAGACGGTATTTCCCAGAATAGAAATACCCAGTGGCCACTAGACAGGGAAGGATGCTCAATTTCATTAGTGGTCCGGGAAGTGCATCTGGAAACCAGAGTGACACATCACGCCACAGCCATCAGACAGGCCAACACGGGAAGTCGAAAACAGCAAGTGCGGACGAGGAGTCCATTAAAGGGGGCTTTTTGTGGGGTGCTCTGGGGTGTACCTTGGGACAGCCGACTTGGCAGATAAGGAGACGCCACCTTTTAAAGCTGCAAAAGCGTCTATCCCACGGCCAGATCCCGCTCAGGGCTGTAGCCACAGGGCTGCGCTCCTCTGTGGGCACCAGCAGACACACTCAGAATGTCCAGAACGATGCCGCTCGCTTTGCAAAAGACAGAAAAAGGAAAAGGCCAAAATTGCCACTGACAGAGAGGGAGTGGAAAAGTCAGGAACTGTAGATCAGCTGTCGGCAAAGATGAATCTCAAAAACATACTGATGGATGTGCAACACGGACCTCAGCAGGCTACAAACAGGGATGGCATTTTCATAAAGCTCAACATCAAGCAACACGTACTGTTTTTAAAAACACACAGGGTAATAATAAACCAAAATTATGAAATCGTGGTTATCTCTGCCCTTCCAGGGCTTCGTTTTCATAAGGGAAACACACAATAAACAAGGTAAATAATGAACATAAATGTTAGATGGGGAAACATGTTCTGGAGACAAATAATGCAGGGGAAGGGGATCAGTACTGGGGGGCGTGGGATGGGGCTCCCAGCAGAGAGGTTTTAAACAGGATGATCAGGCAAGACTCATGCCAGTGAGACCTGGGAAGGTGAGGGCGGGGGCCCTGCAGTTACCTCGGGGAAGAGTGTCTGGGATGAGTTAGAGTTTACGAGTTTCACCTTAGCTTAACCTCACACGCGAGGGCCCCCTTATTAATGCTGGTGCTCTGGAGCAGACCAGTGTCCTCCAACTTCAAGTTACCTTGCCTTTCCTGCTTTTCCTTCTTCCATCTGGCTTTTGGAATCATATATAGTAACTGGGTTTCTAAGGACCTGAGCCAAGAAAAGCAAGTTGGAGTTATTGGATAGGAAAGGTAGTGATCCAAGCAAAAACTCTATTTGGCAGACTTCCTAGTTAGATTAGGAATTCTGCTACAATTTTCAAGTATTGCGATTTGAGGGGGCAAAAACCCCGGACTGTACCACTATTCCTAAGCTAAATGATCCAGTAAGTAGAAAATTTAAATATTCCACAGCGGCAATTAAGAATATTTTTGACTTTACGATTGGTAGGAGGTACTGCTTCTTACAGGAGTTCGGGAATTAGATGAATGCATTAGGGCAAGAGAATTTCCAAGAGAACCTCATAAACTAGGGTGAAAATTAGATTGGGAGCTTTAACACCAGGGGGTTTAATTTAACGTGCTGAGGAATTCACCTCATCAAATTGTAAACTCATCTCTCAGGCCATCAACTGCCTGGGTTAATGAAAAACCTGGAGCTTTTCACGTTAATAAGTAAAATATAAAACTGCGGAGGTTTCTCCTTAAATGCAAGCAAGTAGGACATGAACTTCACTGAGCCACTTTGATTGGACGGAGGCATTCCGACTAGTGGATCGGACTGCTCTCATTTTTCACAGTTCTTTTTCAACACAACTTAATGCGCACGCTTTATAAAGACAGGGACACCCCTGGTTCTGCCTGGTGCTGGGCCGGCTGTTACACCGAGGAGTCGTTCTTCCATTGTTGGTTTCATTACCTTTGTAAACGATGCCCTTTGCTATCACTGAGTTTGGGACTGGGGTGATTTCATTAATCAGGCGCTTTTAAGGAAGAGTTTTTTTTTTTTTCCACGTGACCACTTTTCAAAAAGGTCTGAAAACAGGAACACGGTGCTTAGGCATTTGGAGATCTGAGCGGCAGGCATTCAAATCTGCAGCGTCTCTCCCCCACTCTGTGTGGGGTCTCTGTTTCCGGGGTTCAATGTGGTTTAGGAAACGAGGTAAATGGTAATTCTCTGGGTGCCCTCACACCTCTTCCCCTGTGGGGACTCTGCTTGGGCCCCTCACACAGCCCTCAGCAAACCACCTGGGCGTCCCTCACTTCCAGCCCTGCTGCGGTCTTCATTTCCTCCCCATTTCTCTCTTAGTCTTCTGTTTGTTTTCCTAAGGAGATAAACATATCATACATATAAACATATCTGTGTAGTTTATGCAGAGATATATATTGTTTTAGCAAGCTTTTTCTCTATTCTTGTTGCTTTTTTCTATTTCTATTCTTATCCTATTTTACAATTTCTTTAATGTTCAGGTTCTCTGTGTTGTCTTTTAAGATTATTACATTTTTTTAGTGTAACACTTTAAAGATTCTTCTTTTTGAAATTTTAGTTTAAAATAGTTCTTTTAATGGCAAATGTTTTTCACATAACAAGTTCAATATGGAAGTTTCTTATACTATGGTATCTTTTATTTACTTTTTAATTTGACTTCTTATTTATTATCTTGGTTTTGTAATCCTTGTTCTGAAGATTTTAAGTATGCTTTTCATTGTATATATTTTATATTTAAATTATTTTATTTCTCACATCGTCTGAATACAGTAAGATGGACCCTGCATGACTCCCGCACAGAGCGACTGTATAAATTGTCACCAACACAAGAGTGTCCCACAGAGTCCCCGGTAGCCCTGTTAATAATTTTACTGGGACAAGAGGCGTAAATGGCCCCAAGCAGGCTGGGACATATGAGCATGTAACAGGGTGCAGCCAAGAGCAGGGGCCCCCCAAAGAGGGATTTGGAATGGGGTCCAGAACTCAGGGTGTCCAGGAAATATTAGAAACACATATAAGATGTCCTCACCCCTCCCTGCACACCCCCCCACCCCGCAACATGAGTTGGGGAAGGGACAAATGGAGCAGGGCCACTGAGAGCTGTTCTGTACAGCAAAGGCTTTGCAGCTAGCTAACCTCTGGCATGGTCATTTAACATAGCTATAACCTTTAACTGGCTGCATAGATATGTTAAAGAGCTGTGGCCATGCTCTGAGCCAGAGGGATGGAGTGACTTCCACCGAAAATGTGGTCCTCTGAGTTACAGCGCCTGCGTGAGAGCTTGGAGATGACTGGCTCCACGACATGGGGCCACACCTGCCCAGACTCACAATGACAGCCCAGTAAACTTGGGATAATACAGGAATGCTGGCAAGTGTAGCTGATTGTAGGAGGAGTTGGAAATGGGGCTGCAGAGGAGGACTGGCGACTGGCACAGGAATTTAAAACCCAGACACAGCAGCCATGTGAAGGGAGTACCACGCAGCTTTGCCAGAGTGGGGACCCCCACAGCCATGTGAGAAGGAGAGGGAACCACATGGTTGTGGCAGTGCAGAGAGAAAGCCACGCACTTCTGGCAGAGGGGGGACCCCTGCAGCTTTGGTAGAAGAGGACCATGCAGCTTTGGGGTGCTCCCTTTGGCCACATGGCCTGGGAAGCAGGAGAGACTTTGCCTGGGTGAAAGAACTCTTGCCAGTGGACCATGAGAGGGTGCCACATGGCTTTGGAGTAATGAGAGATCCTACCTAGATGGCTACACAGCTGACAGTGCCAGTGGCATGAAACACAGACGTGTGCTTCTTTTCCTGAGATACAGTACCCTGAATTAGGGCAGGGGGAGAAGGAAGCACTGTGGGCGTCTGTGGTTATCCTAAAGGACTTTGATAGATTAATGGGGACATTGGGTCACTACTTTAAGTCTGTATAGCTTTAAATAAACCTTACCTTTCCTTTTCACAAGTCTCTGGCATCGAGAGACGTCTTTCCTCTGGCGGCGGACAGACGAGCCCAGTAGGTGGTCTGGACGGTATTAGTATACCGTCCTTGGGAGGGGCCCCTGTTGTTCTGTAACAGTTTTTTGCATCCCTAGGTGGGCCAAATATTGCCCCCCGCCCTTGGACCTCTGTTCTGTAACAACCACGCAAAACACAAGGGGATGTCTAGGTCACCCCTACCCTGGGCACCATGAAGGCGGCAGCACTTCTGTTCTTCCCTGACTGATCCTTCGTATCTTCCAAACCCTGCCTTGCCAAAAATAGCTAGAAAAAGAAAACCAGCTATGTTAATTGAGCATTTATCAGTTGGCGAACACTTTGCCTACACAGTTCTGGGCAGAATAGGTTGTGAGCTTCCCCTGAAGGTAGACGGAGCCGCCTCCAAAGCTGGGCTGGGGTAGGTACCCACAGCCTGCCCTGGCCACACAACGAGGGCGTCTGCGCACCCTGTCACCACGGTCACCCACATCCTTCCTGCCGCAGTGAGGGCAGGCCTGGACAGCACCCCGCTGCTCCGCAGGAGGGGAAGGTCAGAGGGAGGGCCGATGGGCAGTGATTTCTCAGTAGTCCCGGCTGGACTTGGTGAAAAAAATACACAACCCCAGGGAAGTGGCACTGGAGGGGACGCTGGGAGGCTGTGGCACTTGTTCCCTGCCTTCCTCTAATCTCACATTATGTCTATTTGTGGTTTAACTCTTGTACCTTGCTGACAAAGCAGTTCCCGGTATATGTAGTTCTTTCCCTTCATTATGAGGGGCTTGGAAGAGGCTTGTTTTTAACCGGGGAGACCCAGCTGTCCCCTCAGCACCTCCTCCGGCAGAACCCTAATGGGACAGCCACGACCTTCTTAGATGGCAGGACTGCCCACCTCCCCAAACAGCCACCCCTGAAAAAAGCTGGTCTCTTAGAATCGTCATCACTGCCGTGTTTCATGGGATCTAAGATGTACAAACTGAAATACGCACCATCATTGTACACTCCGCCAAGAAAGAAAAACAATGCTGTCAGGGCAACTACGGCACACCATCAATTTTTAAATGTGCCCTGCTTTTAAAGATATTAAAATGTTAAAAAAATGTGACTCTTGGAATTGATAGAACACTTTTTTCCCCCTCCAATTTTCTCCCACTTGATTATTAATTTTCCTCCAAGACCCACCACCGGGGTTCCGAGACTTGAGGCTGGAGACCTGCCTGCTATTGTTCAGCCTGATTCATCACACACCCCCGCCCCTGCCCCCGCCCCACTCCCAGCCTGGCAAACAACATCTCCATCAGTCCCTCCCTGTGGGTGAACCCACCAGTTGAAGTAACAAAGGAATGAGTCAGTTGCCTAAGGCCAGACTCCTGGCAAGCCACTGAACCAGGACCTGAACTCCGCCCCCCCCCCAACCCCAGCACTCTCACACCAGCCTCCCTCCCTGTATTTAGACAGGGCTGCTTGAAAAATTCCTTCTGGGGAGGGCTGGAGGGCTGGGGGCCTGGGGCAGGGACTATGACCGTATTTAATCTACCTTGAAGGACATTTCAAAAAATGCCTGTGTCAGACTCCACTGGATTTATTGCCTGTGTGGAGAATGTGGTCCACAGGCTCATACAGCGCCCCCTTTGGGAGAACTGGGAAAATGTCTCGAGGTCCCGTTCATCAAGAAAAGCGGTGCCGGTCCTGGCCGAGGATTTGACTTCATCCTAAAGTCATCATGAATCTTGAAATTGTGGATCACGTGCCCTTCCTTACTGGGACTGCTGGGAAGCTGGGTTCTGTGACCCCTCTAACGACTAGGGCTTTCGTGTTATATATTGAACATGGTTTTCTTTACTTTGCCCCAACATCTGTACTTTTTCATGTTTTATCTGAGTGAACTGAATGTACCATTGTAAGTATCCTTGAACCTTTTTGGGATGGAGTTGCATACCTTACATATACATACTTACCTGTCTATGCACATCTTTACCAGCTTTTGAATTGAGGTGCAGGTGTCAGAATGGCAGCATATTAGAGCATCTACCTATCCTAGCTTCCCACTCCATGACTTAGGAAAGGCAAAAAAAATAAAAAGAAAAATCCAAAGAAATGCATAATAACAAAAATGACAGGCACGAGGAATAAAATCTAAAGTTAAGTCCTTATGCCAAGTCTTGGTATGTCCACTGGGCATGGCAGTCTGAGAGAGCAGAAAGAAAATACACTCCGGGAATGGCAGAATATATGTTTTAAACAAATGTTAAAAAATTCGGTCACCTCCCACCTCTTATCTCTCTACTAGAATACATACAGAAACCACACACATTCCCACACTGTTGTGTCACGATTTTCTGAAGTGCCCTCCACCTCCACCGCTCACTTTCCCTCTGGGCTTTTAGACTAAGAGTTTGACAACGAGAAAGCAATCATATAAAGGAATTGGTAGTAAACACTGAAACTACTGAAAAACCCAGAGAGAAATAAAACAATGTAACTACTCCAAATGAAGCCAAAAGAGCTATTGAAGATTTGGGGGGAAAAAAGGAAGAGGAAGAATTCCATAAAGTGAGTCTATAGTTCCTAATTAAATTTATAATTGTGAAAATGGGAAAGGCGGGGAGAAATAAAAACATTATAAATTCCATGATATACATCAGAGTAGGGAAAAATATATCTTCCAAATCACTATAAATGAAAAGAGCGAATACACAGCCAAAGGCATAAACCAGGAAGTGAAAACAGCTGTTTTCTATAGTCTTAAACTTGGCACAAGGAGGTGAGAAACAGGACTAAACTCACCAGTGTTACAACGAAATAAAAACAGTTCTCCACAACTGAAGTTAAAGGCCGATTGACTTGGACTGAGTTAAAGAAGAAATCCAACTATGTCTCTTGCAACAGGGAGACCAAAATCAAATTACATAGAAAGAATAAAATTAGAAGGATAGAATAAAATACACCAGGCAAACAAGAGCAGGGGTGGCACTGATATTACCAAAAGGAAGTTCAAGGCCAACACGATTCGAGAAAACAAAAAGGACTTTTTTACACTGACACAAAATGACATTCCTATTTATGTTTTCATATTCCTGGGCATTCGTAAGCTGATGAACATAACATGAGAACTTACATAGCAAAGAACTCTTTGACATGGAGGAAGAAAGACACGGAAACACAAGCAGAGTGAGATATTGAAGTACCAATGTCGTCTATGACACAGCAAGTTGATAGCAACAAGAGGATATATCTAGATAGTTTAGGTAATGTAATTAGTAAGACAAAATTATAGATGTAGTAAAATTTTATAGACTTTCAACTTGATTGATCTTTTAAAAAATTGAGCACATGTCAAGGCATAAAGAACATTAATAAAGTTTATAAAATGTAATTATAGAAAGCCTATTTTCGTTTCTTCATTATAATCCACTGAAACTAGAGCTTATAAGAAAAAACTCTTAAAATAACTATTGCATCAAGAGAAAAAGCTCACTTAGTTCTGGAGTCAGCAGATAAACCCGTTAGATTTGCATCATGACACATGGTAGCCACCGGCACACCCGGTTATTTACATCTAAAATTAATAAAAGTAAGATAAAAAATTCAGTTCCTCATCACAGTAGCCACATTTCAAGTAATCATCAGCCACATGGAGCTCGAGTGTGGCTCCATATTGATGACAATGTGGATACTTCTATGCATTTATATCATCACAGGAAACTCTACTGCACAGAGCTGCTTTTAGAAAATAGAATTCACGATAACAAACGGGGACCAAATAGTTAATATTTAACACACATAATCCTCAACCTCCTCCCCCACTAAACACCTCAGGATAAAAATGTAACAAAGACATGAACCAACAATTCATGAGAAGGAAATATCAATAAAAATAAGCCTACGAAAAATATTAAACCTAATCAACAACAATACTTTTCAACTATCAAATTAACAATGATAAAGTGATAATCCTCTCTTCTAATGAGCATGGTGACAGGGTCACTTGTCCACTGCTGAAGGCAAGTAATGAAAACTTTCGACAAAATCCTTCTAGAAACCTCCCACTCCACCATCTAGAAGTGGTTCTCAAAACCCGCTACACATTGGAATCACTCTGGGGACTTTTACAAAAATGTCACGCCTGAGCCCCCAGACTCACAGACTCTTACTTAACTGGCTTGGGGTGGAGCTGGGGCTTTGGTATTTTTCAAACTTACGATGAGTCTGACGTGCAGGCCAAGCTGAGAACGGTTACTCTAGAGACATAACTTCGGGGTCCAGGGTACAAGGAAATCCCACCTGAGGGTGGGACTTTCCAGGCCGGGCCTTTATGTCCACTGCTTGGCTTCCCAGCCTGTTTGCTGAGTTCCCAAGAAGACTCTGAAGCTATCGAGGTAGAGTGGCTCATACACACCCCGGCCCCAGAAAGACACAGGGAGCAGCTGGTGCATTATGTGCTTTCATTAAAAGAACCAAAGTTGCAACCGAAGGAGTGACGTACCTGGGGTGGTCAGAATGATGGGGGTACAGCAGCAGCAGCTTCAGGGGTGGGTCCTGGAGAGCAGGCTGAACCCACTGCTTCCCTCATGTGGGAGCCAGTTGCTCCCTTGCTGTCCGGAAACTGCAAATTCCTAGAAGCTGGACCTGATGCCAGGTAAAAACCAAGGGAGGAGGGACCGCTACCTGAGATGGTCCTGAATTGATTGTTTCTTTCATATTGGATTTGAGCTTCAAATGAAGAGTTTGTGGCATGAGGTATCACTCACGACGCACTCATTATCTGGCTTAATTATCACAAGAATCCTAACAGGTGCTCCAGTTAGAATTCTAATTTTAGAGATGCTAGTGCTTTGATTTTAGACCGAAAGTAAATTACATTTCTAATGCTTTTTCCTTTATTTACTTTGATGTTACATGGCTCAGTTCATGAGGGTCTAAACTCACTGACGCCAACTAGAGATTGGGGGCTTCCAGCGGGAGGAGGGCCGAGTGAGTAAAGGGGACAGAGTGTTTGGTGATGAGTGGAAACCAGGCTTTTGGTGGAGAGTGAGCTCTACTGTATACGGCTGACAGGTTACACTACTGTATGCCTGAAAATTACATAATGCTAATCACTACTGTGACTGCAATAAAAACAAAGTCAAAAAAAGAAAATAAACACCAAATACAGAATCCTAAGGTTTTGTGACTACTACAGCTTCGTAATGGGATGTGGCTGGCTTAACGTAAAAGGGCACGTTATGTATCATTTAATGATTTTTTTGTCTTGACATCTTACTCTGATTATAATATTGCTATGTATTTATTTGTGTGATGTTGCTTTTGATATTTCTGTAAGCCTTTCTGTTACGTATCACTCACTAACTTTTCTACAGTCAGCAGGTAATCCAGGGAGGGAGGGAGGAAGGGAGGGAGGTGAGAAGAAGAAAACAAAGAAGAAAGAGCGGCTAATGAGGAAAGAAAAGGAAATCACTGTAAGAGGTTTTTTAATAGATCAGAATAAATTGAAAAAAAAAACAGAAGAAAAATGATTTGATAAATACGATTAATATGATTGAATTAATACATACCTCAAATTTCTGTACCCTACAAAAGAAAAACACATTTTTATTCTCCTTCATAATAAAACTTTTAGTAAACCAAGAATGAAATGGAGCTTTTTTCCAAAGTTTATCTGCCAAAAATGTACAGCAAATCTCCCACTCAATTGTGAAGCATTAGAAATAGTCTTTTTAAAACCAGAAGTTGATAAGGATGCCCACACTCACTGATTCTGTTCAACAGTGTATTGGGGCTTTCTTTCAGAGCAGTTCTGAAACAGAAAAACTGGAATAAAATAAAAAAGAAGAAAGAGAACAATAATAGGAATAGTAATGAGAAAATTGTCATTTTTGGTGGTATCGGAATAGAAATGCTGAAGTAACCTGCAAATATATTGTTAGACTTAATACACATGATATCTATAAAAATGAACAGCATCCCATATACCAGTCAGAGAAAACATAATCTTAAAAGGTATTGCATTTATAATAACCCAAATAAAAGGCATGTAGGCATACACCTCACTAAAGATACAAATGTCCCTTACGGTGATAATTATACAACTTTATAAAAGGAATGAAAGAAAACCCACACAAATGAAGCATGTTTACAGAAAAGTAAATCCAATACCAAAAAGAAGATGAGCCTCCCCAAACTTATAAATTAAATGTAATTCTTCTCCACTCCAAGTAAGGGATTGGTAAAGTTTGATAAACAAATTCTAAAAGTACTTGAAAAAGAAAGGCGTGAGAATAGCCAAGATAATTTTAAAGAAGAGCGAAGCACACAATCTGCCCTACCGTGTTGTAAGTCCCATTGTAAACGGCTGTCAATGACACAGTAGCACAGAGAGCCAGAAATGGGCCCACAGGGTAACAGAAACAACGCTGGAGAGAAATGGTCTCACAGATTAGAGAGGAAAGGGGCGGGGCAACGGGGAAAACTCTGTAACCCGTGCTCCGCCATGCACGAAGTCCATTCCGGGTATTGCACAGACCTAAGTGGGAAAAGCAATATGTGTTTAAAGAAGGCATTAGGAAGGGTACCTAGGGGACCATATAACTAGGAGAGAGGAAAGAAGTTCATAAGGCATACAAAGTACAAAACATAAAGAAGGTCAAGAAATTTGGCCATGTTAAAAACTTTTATTCATTGGAAGATAACATTTTTTAAAGTGGAAAGACAAGAAACGGCCTTGGAAAGGACATCTGCAATATACACAGTTAGCAAAGAATTAAACGGGCAAAATACAGAATAAATTCTGCAAATTGATAAAAAATTTAATTTAAAATTAGGTAAAAACAGGCAATCCACAGAAGAGGAGCCACAAATGGCCAATAATTATATAAAAATATGCAACTTCAATCAGTAATGGGAGAAATTCAAATGAAACACTACACCGAGTTCGCACTCACAGCCATTGGGTTAACGACAGAATGGCTATCAATTCTGCTTGTTGGTGAAGACCTAAAGAAATGGAAACCCACCTACTGGGTTGGCCAAAAAGTCCATTTAGTTTTTCCACAAACTAAAGGACACATTTCTCATTTTTACCAGAAACTTTACTGATTTGGATATTTTGAGTATGTCGGCTCTCTCCTGCTGTTGGCTTCTAGTGGGTAGAGGCCTGGGTGCTGCTAAACATCTTCCAGTGCATGAGACGGCCCCACAGCAAAGAATTGTTTGGCTAACGTGTAAGTAGTACCAAGAAACTTCACAAAATGCTTTTGTCACATTTGATTAGTCACAGCAGCTTCTGCGTACATTGCGCACATCTTTTTTTGTGTGTGTGTGTTTCAGTTGCATTTTTACCTTTCTTGAAATAAGAAAGCATAGTACACGAAAAATGTTGCCTATTTCCTTTAAAACGGAAATATAAAAATTCATCGATATTGATAAGTTTTTAAATGCATGCTGATATAACAGCTATCACGATACAATCTAAAAAAATTGTTTCAAATGAAGTAAAGACAACTAAATGCTACTAGAGCCATTGATGGAAAAACTAAATAAACTTTTTAGCCAACCGAATATGTGTTGGTGAGAGCACCTTAGAGTAACCCGTGTAGAAATACTTGGTAAAGTTGAGATCTGTACCAGATTTACCTATAATATAGCAATTTAACTCCGAGACAAGAATACTGTTAGCTGTATCCTCTGTAGTAACAACAACAAAAAAGGGGAAACAAATTTAGCTGTCATCAACAGGAAAGTGAATAGATTCTGGTATATTGCCACAGTGAAATATTATGCACCAAAAAAAGACCCATTAAAACGAAAACCACACAATCTGCACGGACTAATCCCATAAATAAAATGTTGAGAAAAAAGTTAATTGGTAAATATACACACCAGAAGAAGTCCCCGACTTATGATGGTTGAACTTATAATTTTTCCACTTTATGATGGTTGCCATAGTGAGACCCATTCAGTAGAAACTGGCCAAGCTATGATACACAGTAGGTTGTGGGTATTAAAAGCATTTTCCACTTAAGATATTTTCAACTTCAAATGGGTTTATCAGGATGTAACTCCATTATAAGTCAAGAAGCATCTGTATAATAGAAAGTTTAAAATCATGGTGAACAAAAAACTATGTATAGTTTAGGAATAGAGACATATACATCAAAGTCTTCATCAGGCTGAGAAAGGTATCCTCTATTCCTGAATTTTTATCATGAATGGATGTTGGAATTTGTCAAATGCTTTTTCTGCATCAACTGATGTGATCATAGATTTTTCTGTGGTGGGTAACATTGATTGATTTAAACATTTGAACGAACCTTGCATCTCAGGGTTAAACTCCATACCTGGTCATGTTATAGGATTCTTTTCATGTATTCCTGAATTCTTTAATTAAGTATATTTTATCGGTTATGCTACTACAATTGTCCTTTTTTCCTCTTTGCCCCCTTCTGTCAGGTATCCCTATTCCCACCAGCAATCCTCCCTTAGTTCATGTCCATGGGCCATACATATGAGTTCTTTGGCTTTTCCACTTCCCATGCCATTCCTAACAACCCCCCGTACCACCAACTATGCTTCTTATTCCCTGGACCTCATCCCACATTCTCCCTCGTCCACTGATAGCCCTCCATGTGATCTTCATCTCTATGGCTCTCCTGTTCTAGTTGTTTGTCCAGTTTGTTTTTATTTTTGGGTTTTATTTTTTAGATTCTATCATTGAGAGTTGTGAGTTGTTGTCATTTCACTGTTCATAGTTTTGACCTTCTTTTTCTCAGATGAGTCCCTTCAACATTTCCTACAACAAGGGCTTGGTGGTGGTCAACTTCTTTAACTTGACCTTATCTGGGAAGCACTTTATCTGCCTTTCCATTCTAAACAATAGCTTTGCTGGTTAGAGTCATCTTGATTGTAGGTCCTTGCTTTTCATCTCTTTGAATATTTCTTTCCAGTCCCTTCTTGCCTTCAAGGTTTCTTTTGAGAAATCGGCTGATAAGTCTTATGGGAACTGCTTTGTAGATAACTTTCTTCTTTTCTCTTATTGTTTTTAAGATTCTCTCCTTATCTTTAATCTTGGGTAATGTAATTGTGATGTGTCTTGGTGTGGCCCTCTTTGGGTCCAACTTGTTTGGGACTCTCTGAACTTCCTCAACTTGTATGTCTATTTCCTTCACCAAACTGGGGAAGTTTTCTTTCATTATTATCTCAAATAAGTTTCTGATGTCTTGCCCTTCCTGTTCTCCTTCTGACATCCCTATGAGTGGGAGGTTGGCACATTTACAGTTGTCCCAGTGGTTCCTAAGTCTTGTTTTTTTTGAATTTTTGTTTCCTCCTGTTCTGGTTGTTTATTGCTTCCTTTCACTCCAAATCATTGATTTGAATCTCAGCTTCCTTCCCTTCCTTGTTTGTTCCCTGTATGTATATATACTTTTCTCTCACTTTGCATAGCCTTCACTTCTTCCTTTATTTTGTGTCTGCACTCAGTCATTTCTCTGAGCATCCTGATCACCAGTGCCTTGAGCTCTGCATCTGACATGTTGGCTATCTCCGTGTCATTTAGTTCTTTCTTGTCCTTATCTTCCTCTCTCTCCATTTTGGCAGCTTTCCTGTGTTTCTGTTTATTAGGTAAGCTGCTTTGATTCCCAAGCTTGGTGCACCTGTTACATTGTAAGGGGCAGGGCCTTAGGTATTCACAAGGGTGGGGCAGCCCACTTCCTGCTTTGTGGTGCTATATATTGGGGGGTGGTTGGAGAGGGACCAATGCTGCTTACTCAGCTTGTTCAGACCCTGTTCCAGTCACTTCCTTCACTTCCTGTAAGAATCTGGTGCCCTTCTAGCTACTGACCGGCTGCCGATCCCAGAGTGGATGGGTTTCATTTCTAATATTGACAATTCTGTCTTCTTAGTTAATTTTTACCATCAAGAAGTTGTCAATTTTATTGATCTTTTCAAAGAACTGGCTTATTGTTTTACTGTTTTCATTTTTATTGATTTCTGCTCTTTATTATTTCCTTCTGTTTGGGGCTTATTTTACTCTTTTTCTAGGTGCTTGAGGTAGGATCTTACTGATTTAGAATTCCCCTCTCCCAGTACATGCTACACATTTCCCTTTCAGCTATTTTAGCCGCATCCCACAGATTCTTATACAGTGTATTTCATTTTCTCCAGTTTGCTATATTTTTGAAATTACCTTGAGACTTCCTCATTGAGTGCTGACTGGTTTAGAGATGTTTGCAAATATGCCTGCTATCTTTCTGTTATTAACTGCTAGTTTGATTTCACTGTGGTCAGAGAGCAAACGGTATGATTTCCATGATTTTTTTTAAGGACCAGGACATGGTCTACGTTGACTAATGTTCCATGAGAACTGGAAAAGAACGCATGTTGGCAGTCACTGGATAGAATGCTCTATAGATACAAATTCAATCCTGTTGGTTGACGGTGATGAGAATTCTTCTACATCCTGGCAGATTTTGACACTTACAGTGGAAAAGGTAGAAAAGATGCCTTACTAGTGCTGGGAGCGCGTGGAAGTTACCAGTCCCCACTAGGCCTGCACAGAGAGCATGTGGGCCTGGAGGGGAAGGGGCATGCTGTGGTGCTCCCTACCTGTCCCCCTCTGCCACCGCAGGGACGTGGGAGAGTCCCGGACCTCCACAGACTGTCTCTGATACCACTGATGGGAAGGGAAAGAGGAGCCTCATTACTACCAGCTGCGGAGTGTAAGCCCAGGCCCCTAAGTGGCCTGTGGTGACACTGGGGGAGAGTTCTCGTTGATAGTGAGTGGGAACAAAGTCCTGCTCCCCACAGAGAACTTCTGGCAGTGTCCCAGCAGGGAGGAACGGAGGGCATTGCTACAGCCACAGCTGCGTCACGGTACTCAGCTGAAGTGGGCCGGTTATTGTATAAGAGTTTTCTGTCCTGTGAGGCTTCCCCCTCCCCCATCCTTTGGCTGGAGAGCAGACTTTTGGTTGGAGTCTTTGTTGGCTGTACTGTTAGGGTTTGGGGCTGGAGCTTCTTCAGCACCCAGTTCAGGATACTCGAGACGAAGAGGAGAAGCAGGGAACTCACCTCCACGGCACTCGGGTTGCAAGGTGCCCAGCTGGTCTCTTCTCCCTTTGTCCTCTCGGCCTCCCTGGGCTAGTTTTCTGTGTAGTGATGAGGATTTCAGCTGTACTTAGAGAAAGAGGGACAAGTGCATCTCCTCCGTGTTACCTGAGACTGTAACTGCTATTTTCCTTCTTTTTAAAGATCTTAATGCATTTATTTTTAGAGAGAGGGGAAGGGAGGAAGAGGAATATCCACATATGAGAGAAACATCAATTTGTTGCTTCTTGCATGCCCCCACCTGGGGACCTGGCCTGCACCCGGGTATGTGCCGTGACTGGGAACCGAACTGGCAACCTTTCAGTTCGCAAGCTGGCGCTCAGTCCACTGAGCCACACCAGCCAGGGCAAAACTGCTATTTTCAAATCTTCTAGTGTGTCCAAAAGATTTCATAATAACTTTTTAAAAGACTAGATGATGCTGGTGAAAGTTAAACTATTCTTTAAGATTTGGGGGGCATACTCTCAGCCTTCCCGCTTTTCTGGAGAGGATCACATCCCTCTTTCTGCTCAGCCCCACTCCTGTCCCCCCTCACCAAAGCCAAGGAAAGGCTGTTAGCCAGCTCCCGCGGAGCACAGGGTGCGGTGGAAGACAGACACCACTGCGAATCAGCTTACATGCAAATCTGAGTCATGGGAAAAGAAGTTATGAAAGGGTTTTGATATTTTAAAAGGGGAAGTCCTGAGAGGGTTTTGGTATTTAACATACGTAACAGTCCAGTCCTAGGTGGAGGCTCCTGTCCCCGCGAGTCGCCTTGCACAGCTGGTTCAGAGGAGAGACCATTCACCGCTCCACCTACATTATATTCCAATGTTTCCAAACCCAGGTTAATCTTACTGACACACATCAGCTGAATGGCATCCTTACCTATAGCTACGTAAGTTTTTTTCCTGCAAACAACAAGTAGTGAAAGTTGTTTAAAACGTTTCTTGAGATAGGCAGTACATAATCAGAGTCAGGAGAGGGTGAAATAAAAAAAAAAAACCTGCCTGATTTTTTTATTCCTTCGTATTGCTAAGGCTAGTCAAGGACCATGAAAATTTACATTAATTAATTCCCTTTGAGAGGTGCAGTTGATATCGTGTTGGTCACAGTTAAATGGAACTCTACGGTCCTTTCGTAATCAGCATAAACGATTCCAATTCCGTAGAGTATACACTAATGTTATAAACGGACACACTGAAATTTCAAGAGCACAGTCCCGGTTGGGTATATCCAAAAATCACTACACACGGCACAGTGCAGGAATCCTGGGAGATTTTGCCATCTGGTATTTCAGAGCAGGAAGCAGCTGGAAAAATCATTAACGGCAACCGGGAAGAACTGAAATTGCTTTTCTACGAGCTAAGAATAACTTACGTTAAAAAATAGACGCTATTCAGAGAACCACAAAAGAAAGCGATGGAGAGAATTAAGGCACGAAGGATGTTCTTTTGTAGGTAGTTGGCTGCGTGAGAAACAGCCGGGATCCCTGGCCCGGGGAGGCAGAGGTGCTGTGCATGATCGGAGCAAGTTTTCCGGGTGAAGGTCAGACGTCAAGCACTGGTGTACTTGCGGCCCTGAGGGATTGGAGGGAGGATGGGTTTGACGTTGGAACCAGGGCGACTGATGACTGTGGACGTGTGTTGTCTGTGTTGGAGAGACCCTTTTTCGCAATGAAGTGGCGATTTATGTAGTGCTATAAAACATGAAGAGAAAACAGATACAGTACATACAGTTAACCCCTTGCTACACTAAACAAAGAAAATAAGCACTGTGTGATGTCAGCACCAGAATAATATTGGGAATTATTTCAGAACGATCTTTGAGGAATACATGACATTCAGACAGGAAAGATGGAGGAAGAGGTTCTGGACGTCACGTGTGTGGCTGGACAAGCCCTGGGTCGTGTGGACTTGCACAAGGAGCTGAAGGTGGGCTGCAGCAGGCAGCGCCTGGGCTCTTCCGCCCCACTCACAGCCACTGTAACCGCGCCCTGCACCACGTTCTTTCACAATCACGCATAAGTACGCTTAGCGCGTGCGTGCACACCCACGCCGCCCCTCCCTAAGGTCGCTCTGTTCACCATCAGCAAGAAGACGTCCAGGATGAACCACGAAGCTGGGCTCCGCTGAGGAGTGTTATAAAGCAACAACAGTTTGGACGACGGAGCCTGAGGGTAGATGCATTGTGGCCACAGAAGTGGAATTCTCACCCGGGAGAAAGCAGTGCCATAGGGACTAAGAAAGTGAGGCCGAGGATTCTAACGGCAGTAAGAAAAATGGAGTGACCTGTATCACAGGACTGGGGAGACTCAATCTATGGGGCAAACAGAAGCGATCCAAAATGTTAAAGGCAAACATGGGCACTTAACGGCTCTATTCAGACCAAATGGCACATTCCTCGAGATAATATCATGTTAGCGGACAACAGGGGAGGGGAGGGGAGGGGAAAAGAAAAGGCTCTTCCTTGATTGCTTCCTTTTTTTCCACCACTGAGATATGTTTTAAACTAGAAAGAGTAACAAAAGCATCTTGAGGCCTTGGAGGCAAAGATGCAGGTAGAAGACTGGGCCTTCTTTCTCAACCACTTTAGTCTCCACACCCTGGGGGGTTATATCCCGGGCAGCGGAAATAACTTTTGGAGCAATTTCAGAGTGTCTGGTCTGTGAGAATGCACTGGCAGTGAGAAAAGTACTGGAGACAAATCATATTGCCATTTTAAAAAGGGAAATAAAGATTCACAAACCAGGATACCTGACTTTAAACCTTAGCAAATTTGAATTTATTAAATGGTTTGTGTATTTAGAAAATACTGGAGTGAGTAATAAGTGCTGAAAAGGATTTGTGAAGCAAAATTATTTCAGATTGATTTAATTGCCCTCTTCTTACTAAGGCAAAGGTCAAGAAACTGCAGCCCACAGGCTACTGGTCTGCAGCCCGTTGCTGTGAATTACGTTTAGGGGAACCCAGCCCACGCCTGTTCGTCTCTCCGTGGTGCAGGCTGCTCTCACACCACAGTGGCAGCTGCAGAAGAGTCCATGTGACTCATAAATCCAAAAGCATTTACTGTCTGACCCTTTACAGAAAGTGTGCTGACGTCTGAGTTGGAAAATACCCCTCATACAGTGTGTCTTGCTTTCTGCAATGCACGTATTAAAGTTTCTCATATCAATACAACAGAGGGATGCCAGTGGGAATTGAGACAGTGGAGGGATTGGGGGCCTGGTAGTGGAAAAACACCCGGTGGGTAGGAAGCCAAATCCGGACCAGGTGGTGGCCAGCAGGATGAGCAGACCACGGGAATGTCAGCCCCGCACCACTACTTGGGGGGAAAAAAGCGAGCAGAATTTTATCTCCCTTCTCAACACTTGTTCTTCCTACCCTGACAGGGAGAATCCCACAAGCCTGCCATTTTCAAAAAGCCCGTCTCTTGGTGCAAGCCCTTTGCCCTCAGCTTAGGAAAGCAGGCAGGCAGAGCCGGCCCTGGAGTCAGGTCACGAGACCCTCTTTCCTCTGGGCTGCCTCCCTTGAGCTCCAGCCCAAGCTTGATGAAATCCGCCTGAAAATTTCTCCGGGGTTTCCCCTCGATTTCTATCTTGGGGAAGCCAAGAACCCCCAGCACCGGTAACAGAATCACATACCAGGCGGACTCTCCCTGGATGAGTCTCCAGAGACTTGCCACAGGACACAACCCTCGGCCAAGGCCTGGATGCCAGTGTTGGCAGTGCCCATGGCAGAGGCGTAAGGGCCATGCCTGCTGGCCTTATAGAAACAGATCGAGGAGTAAATGTTGAAGATGAAGAACAATCTAATCAAGCTCGAATGCGGGGCTGAAACCAAAATGATAAAATGATGAAGATAAAAGTTGCATTTATGCAAAAATCAAGTACACACAGGCCAGAAGCCTGGTCTGTAAGTTCCTATGAAAAAGATAGGAGCGTTTAACTGACCCGGGGCCAGTGAAGGGGTGTGATAGATCAGAAAACCACGACCGAAGGGCGTCAACGGGGGGGGGGGCGGACCAGAGAGCTCCAGGCCCTCATTCCCCCAGGGGAACAGTAAATAAACAACTACAGACTAGCCAAAATGACTTCATAGGAGCTCCGAAAACTAGCTGAACGCCTACAGCAACCAAGTGCATGACCGGTCAAGAAAAAGTCACATTAAAAAACTAACAGATATCAAGGTGTTTTAATCACCTTTGCCTCACTACCCCTGGGGCACCCCCAGCCTCCAGGGGAGTGAAGTACAGTTTAGAGGAAGGGCGGCCCGGTGCCCAGTTCCCTGCCGTGACCCAGAGAGGAGAGGGGTGCCCTCACCTGTCTGGGGCTGCCTGAGAGCTGTGGGCGTGACTTGGCTGAGTTCTGTACTCCTGCCTACAGACTCTCAGCCCAGAGGCAGCCACACGGGCAGCCCCAGACAGGGCTGTGAAAATCCACAAGGGGGCCCAGACACTCAGATGCCTGGGGCAAGAGATTACTAACCGAGCAATATAAAGGAACAGCTAAGGCCCCAAGAAGCAGCAGGAGTCGCTCAGGGACATTAAGGCATTTTTTAAAAGCACCTGCACATAATGAGGAATTGGAAAAAGGCCCAGGGAAAGAGCATGTCCAGGAAAGAGATGAAAAGACCCTAAGCCTTTCCTTCCGGGCAGATCCTGGGCTCAGTACGGGCCCCGCAAATCGATGGGTCCAGGTCTTCCCTGCTTGGAGCCAGCCTGCAGACTTGGAGAGGTGGCTGCTTTTCAAGAGCCCAATTTTCAACGAAAGATCACAACACATATAAAGAAACAGGGAAACACAGCCCATCCAGTGGAAGTGAATTAAGCCTCCAGAAACCATCACTGAGGAAAAGGATCACCGATCTCTGCTATGTGTATAAAAATGTACAACCACAACACCTACTGGGTGTCCGGCACTTTGCTTCTCACTCACACCATGCTCATCTTGTCCGGTCCTCTGTTAGTACATTAGATACTGCATGGTCCTGTACACGTATTACAGCAGTAAACGGAATGTGGGAGATGACTGTATTAGTCTAGAACAGATACCATCACTCCCAAGGCTCAGACATTTGTGGATTCCCCAACACTAGACAGGCAGACAAGAGCAGCAGTGGAACTAGAACCCAGGTCCTCTGATTCCCAACCCGATGTTCTCGCCACTGCACCGCCCACAGGGAACAGCCCAGCTTGCTCTGCCTGCCCACACTGTTCGGACCTTGGACTCCACTTAAGGGAGGATGCAGCCAGAGGAGAGACACGAGATGGGAAAGGGCCAGGCGCACTGTCCCTTGGGAAGCCGGATGGACAGTGGTGACATGTTTGGCTCAAGGCCCCTGGGTCCCCTCTGGCGCTGGCATGGCAGGTCCCAGCCTTTAACACCATCCACTCCTGTAAGCTGACGCAAAGTGTCTACTTGAGAATTTGGGATCGTTTCCTGGCACTTGGGTCTTGGGCCTCAAATCATTACTGCTACGCCCTCCCTGTTGAGTGAGTACGCAATCCTTGAAACGTCCCGGCCGGCCAGCCAGGAGGACTATAGCTACTGCAGGGGAGGGGTCTCCATTCCTACGGGGTAGGGGATGGCCGCTTCAGGAACCTCTTCCTTCCCCCACAAGGGAGGGGCCACCCATTGTGTCCCCTTGCCCCAGGCAGGGCAGTCCAGCAAGTCTCTATCCTGTTTCTGGTCCCCCCACCCCCCGGTCACGTGAATAAGCTGGGCCTCCTCAAGGCCTCCTCTAGACTCCGCAGAAGGGCCCCGCCCCCCTCAGGCGGTGGATGGTGGCGCCCTCCTGGCCCCCGGGGCCTGAATTCCCACTTCATTCCTCCATCAGCTGCTCCCAGAGTCCCATCTCTTTCCTGCCCTCACACTGGGTTACCTTCTCCTGGGCCTATTTTCACCTCTAGCCCTTTGGTCTCCCCACACTGGTCAAGGTCTTCACTCACTGTCATCTGTGAACTTTGCCCACTGCGCCCAGAGACAGCAATGTAACAACCATGTGCCTGTGCCTGAAGGTACGCACTCACGTGAGTGTTGGGGAGCAATGGGCAGAAAGGGGGGTGACGTAGGGGGACTGGGCTGGATCCTTCAAACCTAAGACCATCAGGATTCTGTCAGACTCCCAGAGCAGAAGACTGGCCAGCAATCTGGAACTTTCCATACTTCTTTTCACCTTCACTGAAAGGAACCCACTGTGACCAAGAAGGAGCCCAAGTTGTCTCCCCTCCAGTGAGCGTGAGCCCCCCGCCCGAGGAGACCCCCCGTGGGCATGTGGGCAGGTGGGCTGGGCAGCAGCGGCCACTGTTAGTCGCTGAGTGACCGTGGGCACACACCTGGCCTTTCTGAACTTAGTTCCTCTTCCGTAACAGTGGAAGACTAATCACCCACCCTACCTACAAGGAGAGCTTCGGACTTAATACACTCACTGAATCAAAAAAAAAAAAAATCTGTAACAGTCAGCAAAAGAGTAAGAAATACCTGTAGTGATAACAACACGATTTCTGTGAGACCCGGATGTGAAATGGCTCCTACCTTTCAGGGCCTGGTCCTTCCTACTGTCGTTTGTATCTGACTCTGGGTGTGAGTAGACACTGCTCTTCGAAGACTCGCAAGTCAGGTCTTTCGACCACAGGTAAGGCTGATACAGTGTGGGCCTGGCAGAGCGGGAACCCCTTTTGCTGAAAATTGAAACAGAAATGACACCTGTGAGATGGGACACATGCAGTGGCCGCACCATCGAAGCCTGCGGCTTCTTCGGGTGACCTCTGTCGAGTCCGGTCAGGAGTTTTCGGACAGGTCTCCGGTGGGCTCAGGTTTTCGAGGGTCTGTGCAGCGAGGTCTACACAGCAGCCAGCATGAAGGTACTGCACACATTAGCACACGCTTCTCACCGGGTATAAAACCGTAACTGGGGGCCTACCAGGAGCGCGCACTGCGGTAGGTGCCGGAGTGTGAGGCAAGACGAGCACATGTCCCAACTGCTGGCAGTTCAGAATCAAGGGCGCTTTATATCCAGAGCTTCCTGCTCTTTCAAGGAGAGAGGAAATGAAAGCGCGTTGGAGGGGCCGGCCTGGACTACACGCGGGGCTGTCTGATGCTAGTTTGGGGACCGAGATTTCCCCTGGTTGCCGTTGAGGTTGGGGAGGGACCCAGGTGCTGATGTGCCTATGCCTGAGAGGTGGTGGCACTCCCCCCTCCCAGGTGCTCGCCTGTGGGAGTCACCTGCTTCCTGGCTGGGACCCCCACCCCCGGGGGGGGGGGAGGTGGCTCCGCCTGCCCAGCCAGCTCAGCCCGCAGGGCACTGGCAGTAGCTGCAACAGGCTGAATGGTATTTCTCGTATTTACTAATTAGCTTGTCTGCCAGACTTGTGAACTGTTTCATCTCTTCTTCATTTATCCTTTGAGGACCTCCGTGTTTTCCTGATCCGTTTGAAGGAACTCTTTATATATTGAATGTTGCCTCTTTTGTTGTGTTTTAAACAAAATACAAACAGCTTGCTGTTTTCAATTTCACTTTGAACCTAGAGAAGCTTCCGAGGTTTATATGGAAATATATTCATCTTTTCTTCTGTGATTTTTCTCATTTCTCCCAAAACATTTCATTAATACTTCAATCAATCTGCCACATGAATGTAGTTAAAACTAAGTCGTGTTACACAGAAGGGCTTCTAATAAAAAACACTAATCACCCCCATTTCACTCTCGTGACAGCCAGCCACTTTTAACCAGGTCTGGTGTAGATGTCTTGACAACAATCTTCTCACTTCTAAATTATACATTGCTGACATTTCCTGATTTATCAGCCTCAGACACATCTTTGGTGGATACGGACCTCCATGACATGGAAGGATTCGGCTCCTCTGAGACCACCACCCCGACGTTCCTCCCCCCAACAGCGGTCGTACTGCCTCAGTTCCTCTGTCTGTCAGGGCGCCATGTTTAAAACCTCCACTTCCTGTTCCATCAGCAACAGATGACATGGCAACTTTCTACATCCACCTTCTAAACTCTGTACTGAGAATCTGCTCTCCTTTTCACTGTCAGCATTGATGAGAGCAAGTTTTGACCTCAGAGTTATGTCTTTCTGTGATTTAGCCAAAGGTTGACTGGAAATTAACAGACAATTGTTCGCTGCAGAGACTAGCAGTTGGCTGTGACTTTCTTTCTTCTCCATAGTTCCATCCATGTAATGATTCCTAGCTCTGCAAAGAAAAATGCATTTCAGGGATCACGTCCCAGCTGACCGCCACCTGTTTGCACGACAGGTTTCAGTTCACATGGGGCAGCAGCAAGGGCCAACGGAAATTGCGTCTGTTCAAGACCAGCTGTCATTTAAGAGAGGGTGTCTGTGTTAACTGGGAGGAGATGATGGCTGGAGCTGAGATGAAAAGGGTAAGCCAGTCTTAATGAGGCATCTTCAGGAGATCAGGGCCCTGTCACTGAAAACACAATCCAATTAGCTCTCTGGGCCTGTCCTGGACCCAGGAGGAAATGTAGTGGGTGACACATGCACACTGAGGGCGACCCATGCACCGTGGGTGCAAGCACACCGTCGTTAGGTTGGGGAGGCCAGCCCAGGCCGCAGCCTTGGGGTGGGAGGTCATGGCCGCAACTGAGTCAGTGCTTGAGCAGAGCTCTCCCACTGCTGAACGTGGAACGCCTGCCTCCCGCTGGACCCGAGCTCCCAGCAACTGCAGCGAGGGCCGCGTGGCAACGACACTCCCATCCAGACGTGCTCCAGGAGGGGGCAACCGCCCTGCACCTATGGGTGCTGCTTACAAGTTCTGACTGCTTGTTATCAACAGACAGAGAAGCCTAAGTGCTTGCGTGGTGTAGAACATTGACCTCGGGCTGAGTTCTCTTGTCTTTTTTTCTGCTAGACGACAGCTTTTGGAACCTCCTCGGAGAATCCCGGCCCCTTTGGGTAGCACACACAAGACTTTGTCCCCCAACCTGTTGCTCCCACGCAGAGTTACTGAGCTGGCCCAGGAAGTACTTCGTGGAGAGGTGTAGGCTGAGGCGATACTGCTGACACCTGGGCTTTCCAGGGATGGACCAACTTGTCCCTCTGTCCCCTGCAGTGGAAAGTGCCACCAGGACCCCAGGCCTGGGACCTTCTCTCTGGAAGTACAACTAACTAGACCAAGTCTTCCCCCTAAATACAGCCACAGATGCATTTATATTTTATGGACTACATCTGTTATTCCAACCTAGACAAACAAAAATGTTCTCCCCTTTCTAGTGAGAAACATAATAACCCATAGATTTTATGGCCAAATCTCTAGTGATATAAATACAGTCTGTGGAAAAGAACAGAAAATAGCAAGAATGCCCTGGCCAGATGGCTCAGCTCGTTGGGGTGTTGACTCTCACACCAAAAGGTTGTGGGTTTGATTCCTGGTCAGTCAGGGCACATACTCATCATATACTTGTCTGGGTTGCGGGTACAAACCCTGCTCAGGGTACGTTAAGGGAGGCAACCAAGCGATGTTTCTCTGTTTCTCAAATTAGTAAACATATCCCTGGGTGAGGATTAAAGAAGAAAAAAGAAAAATGGCAATGGACTTTGATGACTAGATATTACATTGGTTTTCTAGGGCCGCCATCACAAAGTTCTGTGAGCTAAGAGTGGAAATTCATTGCCTCGCAGTTCTGGAGTCTCGCAGTCTGGGACCAGGGGTCCGCAGGGCTGGCTGTCTCGGGGGTCCCGAGGGGAAGCTGTTCCGGGTCCCTCCCCCTGTGCCTGGTGGTTTGCCGGCAAGCCCTCACTGTTCCTTGGCGTCTGCACCCCCCCGGGCTCTCTCCCCGTGTATATGTGTCTGTATCCAAATTTCCCCTTTTTTATATGAACACCAATCACATTAAATTAGGGGTCCACCCTAATCCAGTCTGACCTCATCGTACTAATTACACCTGCAATGACCCTATTTCTGATAAGGCCGCATTCTTGGGTACTGGGGTTGGGGCCCCCACATATGAATTGTGGAGGGATGGCATTCAACCTACAGCACGTATGTTTTGGTTATCTTATTTTTGGAAAAAAAGAGAAAAAACCTCTTCATTTAAAACATACACCAAAAAAGGGATCACAGAATAAGTTCTGCCTTTGAACAACGACTTCCCCTCTGTAGCAAAGAAAAGTAGGAAATGAAAATGCTTTGAAAGTCGGAAATTGAAGAGCAGTGGAATTGAAAGTCACGTGTTACTTTGTAGGAAGGGTCAGACTGGTCCCTTTTCACTGTGGGGACAGAGGATGCGCAGCCCACTGCAGCCTATTAGGCGTCTGTTCTTTTCTTTTTTTTTTTTCTTGTTACAGACTGAATGTTATGCTCCCTTCTCGAAATGTGTATGTCGGAATCCCCACCCCCAATGTGACAGAAGAAGAAGGTGGGGACTTTGGGAGGTGACCAGGTCAGCAGGTTAGTGCCCTTGAAAGAAGAGACACGAGACCTCTCACTCCCTCTCGTTGTTCTGCGCCCTGTGAGGGCACAGTGAGAAGACGGCCATCTCTCTGCCAGCCAGGGCCAGCACCCTCGCTGCCGGAGCCCGACCCTGCTGTCTGCCTGCTCTCGGACTCCGCCCCACCCTGCCCCGCCTCCAGAGCCGTGGGAAATGACCGTCTGTGAGCTGGGCCGCCGTCCACAGCGATTTGTGACAGCAGCCTGAACCACGACGTTCCCTTCCTCACCGTATTCCTGCCAGCCTGCCTTCCTGTGCTAAAAATTCCCAGCTAAATAAACCGCGAGAGCACCGCAGTCTCCACACTGTCACAGGAAGCTAATCAGCCCGCCAGGTCCCCAGTGCTGGTGGAGCGCGCAGGGTCGAGCAGACCACGTAGAAGCGGCAGCTGTTTTCGCCCTCAGGTTATCGAAGGAAACCCAACATGACCTAACTAACAATAACACTCGGAAGTGAAGGCGTGCACCACTTATTTTTAAAACTGCCACTCTCATTATAACACGTCACTCTCATAGACTATACACCTTTCCTGTGGCAGACTTTTAAAATAACGGTTTAAGGTTATAGTCATAATTTGGAAGTTATAAAATGCTCACGGTTGAAAATATGGGGAAGACCAAAGAAAATTAAAACTGACCTCATTACTAAAAGACAGTAACTGATAAAATTTTGGCGTATTTCTTTTCAGTGTTTTTTTCCTCTACACACACATGGATATACGTGGGCCTGCACGGTGTGGGGTGTACGTTCACATCTGACCTTTAACACTTATTAGGTTACAGGCACTGATTTGTATTTAACTCTTTATAATTTATCTAAATTTTTTAACATACAGAGATATGAGAAACTTAACTATCTTAAGGATCAATTTTTTCCCATTGTTTAAATATCACATTCCAAAGGATTTTTTAAAGATTTTACTTATTTTTAGAAAGAGGGGACAGGAGGGAGAAAGAGAGGCAGAGAAACATCCATGTGTGAGAGAGACACTGACTGGATGCCTCTCACACGCCCCCATCTGGGGACCTGGCCCACAACCCAGATATGTGCCCACAGGGAATCACCTTTTGGTTTGTAGGCGGACACTCAGTCCACCGAACCACACCAGCCAGGCAGAGCCAGCGGAAGCTGAAGTGGGAACAGAGTGCAGCAGACTGCGTCCCAAAGCCGAGCACTAAATCAGCAGTGGCGGGCCTGCTGTGGTCCACAGGGAGTCTTCCACTTGCACTTCACCAGGTCTTGAACCTCACTTTGACATATGAAGCGCTAGAACCCTGAAATAGCATTTTGTGCATTGGGCATTGGCTAGTAAACATTGTGAAACAGAGCCACTGTTCTAATGAGAGATGTTGATTGCAAATCACGGACACCAAGTCTGTCTACTTTGAATATTAAAGGGGGAGCTATTGGAAAGCTATTGGGGCATTCGTAGACTTAACTGAAAACTAGAGAACCAGGCTTAACAATGAGGCACCAAAACACAGCTGAGTCGTGATACAGGAAGAGACTGGTACGCATCATTGCTTGTACTGCACGGTGGGTTTTTGATCCTTCCACCAACTGGGGACTCAAATGACTTCTAACTACACCTGCATCTTTCTGTCACTCCCTCAAGATTCAGAGTCCCAGAGAGAAGCTAGGTTGTATGAACCTAGGTTATACATACCTGGGCCCTCCCTCGAAGCCAGCATCTGTGCCCCTCAAATTCCATGGTGGGGGGTGGGGCCCTGATCCCCAGACTTGGGAGTCCCCTGGACCCTCAGGACAAGTGCCACGGGCTTCACTCACCGGCAGGAAAACTGATTCTGTCCAACAAAACTCAGCTCACCTCTTTTCAGAATGTGTCCGAATAAGAGTTTTTAAAAAATCTTCTTCACACATCTCCAAACTTCTCTGTGTTTCTAAAGCTGTGAAGTGATGTACACCATTGGTGGGTGCTGGTACTGAACCCCTGAAATTGGAAATATCAAAAAAAATCCAAAGAATTTTGTAATGATACCACGCAAACACACGTGTAATATGTAAACACTGATCGTTACACATAAATGGCCAATAAAGTCCACTTGAAATAATGTAATGTATCTAATCACAAACTCGCACCTCAGAGCTGGCGTTATTATATTCTAATTTTTGGATTAAGCAAATTTGTATTGCTGTTAAAAATTCCTTACCTATAAATCATTAATATGCAATCTAATGCTTTGAAATAATACCAGAATAAAATGGTTCTAAAAATTCTATAATTCTAAAAATTCTCAACTGAAATTTAGTATAAAATATTCTTTTTTTCCCATCGATACTAGCCTGTTTCCCTAGAGTAACTTGAAAGAATCATTCCCCATTTTTAGGGAGTCAATCCTGCGGCCCTGCACCCCAGACTTGCCCGACACAGTGGCCGAGTGCTCAGCAGCCCCCCTGCCCGGGAATGCATGCAAATTAGAAGCATCTCTCTGTTCTAGCACCACCCACTTGCAGCTCCTATTTAAAACCCCTTCGTTTCTCTGTCTGGTGTTTTAACAGGCACGGCCTGTTAAACTCTGCCAGGCGGGGGTCACACAGGCTGCCAATCATCTGGCCACCACCCTCCCAACCCCCCAGCAGGGCCCTGTATACTGCACACAGCCGGTCCCTTGAACGGGACCACCCCAAGGCACCTCCCCCCCACCCCACCCCCCCATGGAGGAAATCAGTCGCTTTTTCCATAGGCAGCAAATGGACAAAACTTACTTATATCAGTGAAAAATGTCAACACATAGCTGAAAATTACAGGCAATAAGAACTGTAATTTAAAGCAAATTTTAATGGCCTTTTGATTCCGAATGATTGGATTCATTTTAGCATACAGGTCCCTGTTTATACTGATGGTTTAGGATTCATCTGCTGTATCTGGATACTAGCCAATCAATCTAAAGGTGTCGGGCTGTGAATAAACGTGATGAGTCACTACCTTTGGAACAGGAGCGTGTGATCAGGAGGTGTCTTTCCCAGTAGGGCCTGCCGGGCTGTCTCACGCTGCCTCGCTAAAGACTTCTTTTCCTAAGCAAGAGATATGATCAGAAGATTGTACTGATGTTAAAAATATGTCAGATGATTAAAAGAGCTGTGGTCATTCTCTTCTTACTAGAGGTTGCCAAATATGTGAAGAGAAAAGTGAAAAACACATAGGCCTAAAAAAATTGCTATGTATTCGGCAGGGAAACATTTATAAATAAAATCAAAGTACTTTTATGAAGATTGTGATTGAATATATAAATTTTATAGGCATCTAAATAATAATGTGGCAAATTTTTATTAACATTTCATGTTTACATTTTTTCTTTTTCCAATGAGATTTTCTCTCAAGGGTCCAGATTATTCTTGTCTTTTTAGTTTTCCCAGATGGAAACACACATAAGCACCTAACTCAGTGAACACGCCCGATAATGTTGATGCCCAGACCTGGAAACAGGACAAACCGGGGTGGGGGCGGTTCTCCTGTATTTCACCAACGTTACTATGACCATCACTAAATCCTTAGTAGGCGTTTGATGGGGACACAGAGATACAAAAGATACAGTCTCAGCATTCACAAGGTTGATAATCTGGTGGTAAAAGGCTATTTAAAAAGATGGATAGAAAAAGAAAAGATAGCACATGCTGTTTTATAAATAGTACAACAGGTGTCTACACACACCGAACGTCTGAGAGTGGGCCTGTTCGGCAACTGTCCACATACTGGGTTTCTTCACTTCGATCAAACGAATGTATACAATTCTTAATTTATAGAAAACATAAATTGGCAAGTGCTTATTTTCAATAAAAGCCTATTCACTTCTTAAGGGACTTATAATAATACTTAAACAGTCAATGCATTTAAAATACATTTACCTTTGCCTGCAGTACCTTAATCTGAAATAAACCAGTTTTGATTTTAATGCCAGTACCAGGCTTCTTCGTAAGTTGATATTCACTTAATATCGCATGCGAAGTACCAACAAGAAGTGTGCCAGTGCAAGTGTTACCGTCAGTGTTTAGCTAGATCCTGAGAAGGGTAGTGAATAGATTAGACATTGAACTTCATAAACTGGGAAGAGCAGGAGCTGCTTGCTAGCCAGGAAGCTACAGCTTTGCATCCCAGGGGACCACAGCAGTGCTCTGCCAAGGGGATTAACACTCTTCCCTTCTGGCCTCTAATATGTTGGGGGTGGGGTGCAGGGGAGGTGCTGGCAGTCTAACTAGGGGGTGGGCCCTACCCAAAGCCAGGGAAAACCTGGGAAGCTGATTGGTCACTTGGAGAAAGCACCGGGTCCTTCCCAGACCCAAGCTCCTGGTTATTATAATTGCAGAGGAACAAAGAATCTCTCTCTTGCTTGTGACCTGCACTCGTGTGGCGCATGCACCTGTTCTCCCCACGGCCACATGGCCCATGGTCTCCGGGGGAGATCCTGAATATCGAAGCACAGCAACGGACTACAACTGGAAACACAGGCTGAGCCAGCGGGATGCTGGACTGGACTAGACTTTAACACGGAGCAGAAACCCTGGGCGGTGCCCTTCATCCTGGCCCCACTGAAGTCAATATTAGACTTCTTCTATGGCAAGATGGACAGAGATGGGACACTGGAAAATCAGAAGGGGAACCCCCTTAATTGTACATCATCGGTCAACCATACCACAGAGCCACCTACCCCCGTGCGGGTCTCAGGGAACTCTTTTCCTTTGGACACTGAGAGAACCTGACTCCCACTGATGACAAAAAGGATTCACGCCATAGCTACAGTGCTGAGTCCACACCTCCGGGCTCCTCGCCTGCTCAGCCTTGCAGGCTAGCAGAGCTTCAAGAGTGCGCATGTCTCTTGGGGGAATGTTTTAAGACTCAAGTTTCAAGGATTAAGTTCGTGTGATTCTAAAACCATTTTTGCATTACCAAAACTTACGTGCAGAGGTGGCTCTGCTCTGGGGATGCCAGGACTGATGGCCACTGAGCATCTCTGAGGAGTATTCACACCCGGAGACCAGAAGGCTCAACCCCCATGTCCCCTGCACTGCACACACACATACACCTTAGCACAAAGCAGGAGCTCCATACGTACTTTTAATGTAAAACAACAGAAAATTGGGAGGGTGACATAAACAATGAATGATGATGACTGCTCTTTATAATCTGGACTAGAACTTGCTATCGACTATGGCTAGCTTGAGAAATTGTGGTCAAGCTTTTGAAATTGCCCCTTAGAAACCCATGACACAGGACAGCGAACCTGTGGGCTTGCGGAATGTGGGCCCTCAGGTGGGTATGTGGCTGCCAGACCATTCCAGCATCTCCCTGCCTGTCAGCTCCGTGTTTCTGTGTGAGCAGGGAGAGGAAGAACTATCTGTGTGTGGGGGGGGGGGGGGGGAGTTCTGGAGCGGGACAAGGGGAGAAGAAAGGAATCCACTCTTTAAATTTCATATTTTAGGCTCTGGCTGGTGTGGCTCAGTGGGTTGAGTGCCAGCCTGAGAACCACAGGGTCACCTGTTCGATTCCCAGTCAGGTCACATGCCTGGGTTGCGGGCAGGGGCTCCAGCTGGGGCGTACAAGAGGTAACCACACACTGATGTTTCTCTCCCTCTCCTCTCTCCCTTCCCCTCTCTCTAAAAATAAATAAAATCTAACAAATTTCACCATTTAAAAACTGTGTATTTAACTCCATGGATATGCCTATAATGTTTCATGTTACTATAAAATTACTCTAGACTGACCACATCCTCCTCTCAGGGAAATTTATTCTTCTTCCTCAAATTACTCAAGTATTTGTATATTGTACCTGTACACTGTATTGTATAATGTACTTGTGTAATCATTGGCTGTTGTGATTTCACTCTGTATTGTCTCTATATTGTCCTATACTGATGCTGGACTTTAATTACGTCATGACTGGGATGACGACGGCAGTCAAGGACGCATGGCTTTGGGATCTTCCAGAATCCCCACATAGAAACAGATATAGCAACTAAGTAGTAAAATAAAATAAATAAAATAAAGTAGCAAAATAAATGCATATTGAAGCATTTATAAGAACACATGGTGACGAGGTGTCCCCTCAAGCCCAAATACAGGTGATACCAGCCACCCAACCAGCATGGTACCAGTTTCTGTGCAAGAGGGTGCTGAAGGAAGGAAGCGGCACGGGAGCTCCCAAAATAGCTCGAAACCACTGCCTGGAGGGCACAGCAGGACAGCAGGGGACCACAGCAGAAACATGCGACGGCTGTTCCCGCTCCAGCTGCGGGCGAGGCTACGGGTCCACAGCAGGTTGGGAAGGAGCCGGAGCCCCTGGGAATTCCTGAGACTGACCCCGAGGGGCTCCCTTCCGGGGCGGGGCCTCCTCGCACGGAAGCAAAAAGAAGCTGGGGGAGTGGAATCCGAGTTAACTGGGTCAGGGTCAGTACAGACAAAGGGAAGAGAAAGTCTAGAGCTAAGTGGGGAGGGACACACAGCCAGGAAATCCCAGGAAGAAAGCGGTTTTATATTTTATCCCTATTTGAAGAAACCGTGCCGCTTTCTTGAAAGCGTGAGAAACCTACTTTCGCATACATATGAGAATTCTCTGGTCAAACCCCATGCGAAGGCATTATAAGAAAAAAGGGGGAAGGAGTAAAATAACACCTCTACACGCAATGAAAGCTTACTCATAAAACAGATAAAGTCCACAGTCAACTGCTTCAAAATAAACCAAAGACATTAAGTAAAGGACACACCACGTGAAGGAGTGAATAAATTATGATTCTACAAACTCAGAAAAAACATGACAGAACTCAGGGAAGAATTAGAAATATAAGGGGGGGAAAACAACCTTAGGAAGAAAAACTGAACTAGAAAGAATACAAGAGTGAATAAACACAATAAATAATGCCATAAGGGAAAGAGAAAGTAAACGGAGGAAAGATTTTAAACTAAAAAAAAAAAGTGGTAAAAAGGATTCAAGAGAAATGACAACTACTTAAGACAGACAAAGCCGGGCCAGCATACAAACCAAGAGAGTCTTTGACAAAGAAAACTGAAACAAGGAAAGAGGACAGATTAAAAAACCCGCAAACTATCAAGCATAACAGCGTAGAAGACTGTTAAGAACAGGGAAGTATTCAGGAAGTTTTCCTCCCATAGCCCTTTCTGTCTTCACTAGAGAATAAGCTCAGGAAACAAAACAGCTCAAGAGACATTTACTGAAGTTCTGAGGACGAGCGTTAAGTTCCCGCAGATCTGAGAACCGAGACAAACGGACGTTCAGAGAGAGAGGGTGCGTGACGACCACGTGCTCTCACAGGGTGGTTCTGACACAGCCAACACTACCGGGGGGGCGGGAGGAGGGAGGAGGAAGAACATTTGCCCCCCACTTTTTATAACTGTTTTCAGTTTTCATAACGAGTGCTGGTAACATTAGCATTGTTATGCTGAGACTCTTCTGTGTGTAATGTGGATAAAACAAATAAAAATTTAATGAGCTATTCTTTCATCATTCCCTATGTCTTTCAGGGTCAGGATTCTCAGTGTGGAAGGGAAAAATGCGTATGAGAGAGGGAGTCAGGTAAGAATCCTGAAGTCTTGAAGTCTGAATGGGCTACGTTAACTCCTGAAATGTGTTATCCGTGTGCAGAGGAGACCTGGAAACGATGGCCTCCCTGCTAGCAGTGAGCATGGGGGTACGGCCATCGCCTGCTTACAGAAAGCAGAACTTCTTGGAGAAAAGGCTGATTCCAGGTCTGGGTCAGGCAAGGGACAAAAGAGCAGAGAATGTCTTGTACTAGAGAGCAAGGTGACTACCGAAGACAGCAGGGGTCAGGGCGAAAGGGTGCGGGTGTGACCTGAAGGCTCCCACGGGCCGAAGACCACATTTCAAGGATAAAAAAGGGCAGTGGGCGGACATCCTTCCATCTGATGTGCATCCACCAGGAGCGTAAATGATACTTTCACATTAACAGGCCACCAATTCCCGATGCGAACTGTGCCACTTGTGCAGGTGGGAGAAGCATCTCCTTCCATATTATTCCAGCTAATGCACCTGGTGCTGAACTCTGTGCACTGAAAAACGCACCTGAGCAGAAGAAAGTCGTTTTCTTCTGGAGTCAAAAGAGAAACTGTGAGCTGTGCAATCCAGGACAAGCTCCCGGAGTGGACGGTCCCAGCACCCGAAGGGAACTGTGCTTCATTAACGCCGGTGTCCACGGCTGCATCACCAGAGCCACTGCTCACCAGCCCTCGCACATTTGGGTCCTTTCTGAAAACTGTCTCACCTTGTCTGCCGCGCACACACGCTTGCGAAGTTGGCTTTGAATGAACCGGTGGTTGGGCTATTTGTTCTAAAGAACTGGCTTCCAGTAACTTGGCCGGCTCCAGGAGCAAGAGTGTCCCCTAAGGAGGCCTGAGGAACTTGTGGAAGAAACAGATATAATTGAAATTCAGAAAGCTACTTGCAGAAGGTGAAGACCTAGTCAAAGTAATTCCAGGGCAAGAAATCTTCACGACACTGTCACAGCCTTCATGTACAGGTGCAGAAGGGGCTGGGCTGCTCGCAGGCAGGGGACGGGAAGCACAGGGACCACAGTGACATCTGACGAGCAAAACATGAGGACGTAGACCCGTGCCGACCGTGTAAGGGAGTCGCATCAACAACAACTTTTCACTGGGTACTTTTGCTACGTACGTGTTGCAGCAGGTACAGAAGAGCTGTGCGTCTTTAAAAAACTCAGACCTAACAAGAAAATTATGTGTAAGAAATAAGGCTGATTAAAACTATATTTCTAGTTCTCCTGGAATCTTTGAGAGATGTTCAAATTAATGTGCGTTGGGAGTCATTCAGAAAAGTAAATACGATTTAAGCTGTGACGAAAGGAGAGATGAACCAGCAGAGGAGTGACTGTATAAGCAGGGAATGAGGCACTGAGGACGGTGAGTATTTTATTAAGTTATTCAAATCCATATTAAATTATGGTCCTACAGAAAGCATTGGCTATTGATAACCTACTGGAGTAACTAGCAAGAAAAGGGATGGTAGCAGAGTTTTTTTCCAGACTTAAAGATAAGGAATGATATCCTTGGACATTTCTTCCTAAGAAAGACAAGTTCGTTGGGTCCTAGAGCGAACCCCCAGTGACCTTGGCTACAAGAACAGCTGTGGGAATATCAGGAGTCCGTGATGCTGAGGCTCCCCACGCTCCATCAGCCCGTTTTCTGCTCACGGAAAGAAGGCTGAGGGAGAAGAGCTACACACACACGCTGGCCTGCAACACTAGATGTTCCAGAAGGACGGGACCATGTCCGTCGTGTCCTGGTGTCTAGAACGGGGCCTGGTCAAGCCAACACCTGCTCTATATGGAAAAGCAAATCCAGTTCTGGCATGCATGGCAGGGACTGAACAAACTCAGGATGGGTAGAGACAGATGAATGAGAGGAATAAAAGAGGAAGGGAAAGGGGCAGGGGAGGGAGGGGGAGGAAAGGGAAGCAGTCTTGCTGTTAATTAAAATCTAATTCATTTTTGCATATTGGCACTGTATCGAATAACCTTGGCAGGTGCACTTATTTCCTCAATTGACACCAATTACTGCCTTATATAACTGGCAGGGAACATGGTATGAGATAAAGATGTGCAAAGCTGAGGGCCCGAACCCCTTCCGCCCTGCCTGCTGGCCACGGCCACCATAACAACAATGAACGCTCGTTTTATGGTCAACAGTTTAGAAAGAAGCTCTGTAAGCGTTTGATACAATGACCCTGTAGGGCAGATATTCTCAGCTCCCCTTTACAGAAAGGAAAATGACATCTCGCAGCCGATAAGTGACTTTTATAAGATCACCCAGTAGGTGGCAAGACGGTCACATGAACTGGAAGTCGCTGCATTTCCTCTCAAGAAACCAACAGTTAAAATGCAGACAGAGGCAAGCTAGACTCGAAATGCAGGCAGACACGGCGACACACATAAATACACACGTACCCAACAGTCATGGCACGGGCACACGCGTGACCCCTGTGGGAGAGAATCGCTTCCCTGGGACGCAGACAGGAGCAGTCTCCCTATTTTGGCAACTGCACCTTGACACCCCCGAGGCGGCACAGGAAAGCGCAGGGGAAGCGTGGAGTGTTAGGATGAAGGGAGTAGACGGAAAGGCCTCGGGGACAAGGTGAGTTTGGGGGTGGGTTTGGGTGGAGGGGACCCTGGGCGTGTGGAACTCCATCAGCCTCTCTGACAACAGGTGGTTAGTAATGTCTGCGCCCCTCCCCCGTCTGCCACCGCCCAGGTGGCCTCTACTGCTCTCATGTCGCCTTTTTATCACAGCCCTTCCTCTCTCGTTCCTCCATACTGTTCATTAACTTTCTATTGAAGTGCTGGAGGTGAATTATTGCTAACAATATGTAATGTTGCTATAAAAATATCTCTGTTCCTGTTCCCACTCCTAGGTACCCGAGTGCCCTCACCCAGGGAAACTACCTTCAACTTGGCCTGAGAGCTTTCTCACAGGCCATATGCAGACTGGTCAGGTTTTAAGAAATCGTGAATCCCCCCCGACTGGCAGAGGGGGCACATCAAGGGCATGTGCTGCGCATCAGTGTGTTGGAGCGCAGCCTCAAGGGGCCGTGAGCTGGCCCTGGCTGTGAGGGCACAGACTTCTCATTCAGGAATAAATAAAGGTGCCCAAGACCCATGCTCCAGACTGCAGGCTGTGGATGCACCATGTCTGAGGGGAGATTAAGGAACAAGTTATTAAGCTCCAGAAGCATAAAGCCATGCCATCCAAGGACAGGATAGCAAGTAGAGAGGGCGCAGTAGACTGCCCTGGAAGGAGCTGGGTTGCCCAGGACCACAGGACAGAAGCTGATGGCTTCCCCCTTGCCGAGGACCCCTGAGGACGGCAGGGTCTCAGAGGCCAGTACTGGGCACAGGCCTGGCGGGACGGCATGTGGAGACCACCAGAGGGGCTGGCTCAGAACGGAACTCAGGGTCCTGGAGGAGGAGCCCCGGGCACCCGTGGAGCGAGGCCTAGAGGCCCAGGGCTGTCTCCCAACGTTCCAGGATGGTGAGGGCCTCCGGGTTCTTGAACTTAATCCAAAGAAAGGGCATGGATCCCCCCTCCTAATGACTGCTGCCTGATTTCCCACAGATCCTAGGTAGGTGGGAACAATTCCAGGTTTATTTTGGACACATAAGCACTCAAGTAGCAGGGAACGCATTCATATTTTTTATAGGAGTTTAGAGTCTACCGCAGCTCCCTCTAAGGAGCCATAATTGATACCAAGTGGCCCTGCCTTTGGCCTTGCCACAGGGAACTGGAAAAGCAGTCTAATGCGGGCTGCGTGGGAAGGCCGGAAACGCCCAGCTGCACCAGTGAGATTCTCTTGCCTTCCACAGTCTGAGCCAAAGAGGCAGCGGGCACAGAGCCAAGAGGTCAGGAGAGCTCAGGCTGCCGTGCATGAGAATGAGCATGAATTACGTGGAGAAGGCCAGCCAGGAGAGAGTTCCTGGGACATACGAGAAAGCAGAGGTGAAGGGAGCAGAGAGCACCTAATTTCTAACCCTAGTTCATCGCTGTGAGGTCTGCATGTCTTCCCTGCTCACGATGCACTAGGAACCCGCTCCCTGTATTTTTATAATGGAACTACTTCCACTGAAGCTAATCTGAATGGGTATCCATTTCTTCCACCTCAAACATCTCACTCTTAAGACTCAATCGGAGTGGCATGTATACCCCCGGCTATAACAAAGCCCGAGGCTTTTCATCTGAGGTAGCCTGTCTGATTCTTTTGACCACCTCCCATGGCTCTGACTCTAGAAGATGATGTGATTATTTCCTTAGAACGGGCGAGGCTGCAGGAAACATGTCCAAAGCACTGACGACCCAAGCAAAAGTTCTGTTGCTGCTGTGATAACTGAGATCTCTTCGTATTCCTAGATCATCAAATGCAAACTGCTAAAACGACAAATGCACACCTCCTAATCTGAATGCGGTGCCAACCGCACTCAGTCCTTCTGCCCACGCTGATTTCTCTGGGCTCTCAGAGAACGGACTTGGGACTAGGCTACGTGACTGGTTTCATTCAATAGTGCCATGTTATGAAAACAGGGACTCTGAGCGGGCTCACTCTGAGACTCAGCACGGGATCACTAAGAGTTATATCCCAACAACAAAGCAAGTTTTCCCGGGAAGTACATGTGTTACGGCATTAATTCTACGGTTGCATTTTTTTCTATTCTTGCTAAACAGAAGAGTCGAGTGTTAGGGTACCGACCCGGAGGCTGGGGGAAAGGTAGTCTTGAAATGTAAACTTAATATTCTGTTTTTAGAGCCCACGCCTCTTCCTAGAGGTGTAGAAAGAGGCGAAAAGACTCGTCTTCACAGGTTGCCAGTCAGAGACGGTTTTGGTGGGAAGTATTACCTGCAAACGGCAACCCCACTGTTGTCTGCCCTTGTGCTGCCCTCCCTGTGGCTTTGCCCATCTGTCCCTCCTTACCACTGGTGTTTTTCTGGATGACAGTTTGGTCCATAATTTCATCAAGTAATTTCTGTCTGTAGAATCCAGGGAACTATACTTCTTAGCTGACCTCTGAAAGTTCGGCTGAGTTGGCTTAGTATCTGGTAGGGGAAAAACACAAACTTTAAAATAAAAGGCATAACATAGGGTAAAGGAACTCTCTCCAGTGAGAAAAATGTTTGCACCTGGATTTGTCCAGACACTACAAGCTGCAGGTTTAGAGTCTGGATAGTGATCTAAAGTCACGAAGAAGAGAGGCATTCAGATGCCTGGGGTGAAGGCTTCTGGGGCAGAGAGCGCAGCTCTATAGAGGGGCCCAGGAGCATGCGTAACACAACCACATTAAAGACTCCAGGGACGCCCAGGTGAGGAAGGGAACAAGATGGAGAGGCTCGATCCTGGGCCCTACCAAAACCAAAATCCAAACCAAATCCCTGGTCCTTTTGATGGGACTGTAAGAATAAAGCATTGTGAAAAAAAACAGGTTAATTTGAAAAAAGTTAGGATAAAATTTAAAGAAATAGAAGTTACATTCATTGAAATCATTTCTTTGGAAAGGATATATATAATAAAGACATGTATATATATTTTATAATATATTACATATTATATATATTTACACACTATAAAATATGTATTATATATTGACGTATATATTGCATATACATATGTGTATTACACATACAATAATGTATATATTGTATATACAATTATATTGTATATACAATGCATATAATGCATGTATTATATATTAATGTGTGTATTAATGAATAAGGTTTATATACATAAACCTTATATATTTTATATATTATAAATTTATATATACATTATATATTTTATAACATATAAATATAAAGTTTATGTATATAAACCTTATTCAAAATACAGCATAAACTATTCCTTTATTATATATAAAAAATATATATGTAATATATATTGCCTATATATAAGGTGTATATATATACCCGTTTATATATATATAAGTATATATACATATATGTAAGAAGTACATATATACATATATATAAAAGAAATGTATATACATATATGTGTGTGTGTGTGTGTGTGTGTGTGTGTATATATATATATATATATATACATATGTAAATACAAAATACAACATTTATGTAAGCATTTCTTGGTTTGGCTTTCTGAGACATCAGCCATTTGTACTATGCCAGGGTACAAATGGCTGTGGACAGGCATTTGCAAATAAGCCAGGGTCAATCTGATACAATGCAGTTATAATTCCAACAATTTAATGACTTAATGGTCTCTCGGCAACAAAGCATTCTGGGTGAAGATTATTACTATTACACTGCGTGGTGAAGCCACCACTTCCGTGACTTGAACTCCTATACTAAACAGTCTCATACAGTTCTTAATGTAGTTTCTAGTGTCTTAGTACCTCCATGAGCAAGAGATTCTACTTCTCAGTTAATAAAAAACCACGATTCCCACGGTACGGTAGGATGCCCCACTACAAAGTTTAATGCGATCTTATTCAAAGTACCTAAATTAAAGTCAGCCTCGAGGCAACATTAAAAATATATAAAAATTATTTTATGGCACACACAAAAAACCAAGTTCTTCAGTCTATAGACTAGGTAAATTTATTTAAATACCTCCAATGAAGCATAAATGAATTTAATGATGCATGACAGATTTTAAAGCTGTTTTATGGATCAGTATCATTACCATATGCAGGAAAATATAAATGAAATATCTGGAACAACCAGCACTACATCTCAAATTAATTTTAAATAGCTCAGACCTTTTAGTTAAAATTATATCCTTTTGCAGTCAAGTGAATTAAAATAATATTGGTATAAACCATCTTAAAAGAATAAGCAGAGAGCCCAACCTAAGTAATAAGTGCAGTAGAAGTCGTGTAGCTAAGAATAAACATTTGTATGCATATTTAATGTTGTATCATCACACAGACTAAACAGGGCCTCTTCCTGCATCAAAGAAAGGAGACAATGAAAGAGGTCCATGATCTCCTATCATTGGCCCACAGCCCCGGCAATACCTACCAAGGAAGTCAGACCCTGGCAGTCAGATTGTGGACGCAGCTGACCCTTGCAAAACACGGCTGGAAGTGCACGGGTCCACTTATATGTGTGTTTGCTTCCATAAACATGGTAACTGAACTTTCCTAAGGATTTTCATAACCACACTTTTTTTAATCTAGGTTTATAGTGTATGCTACATATCACATACAAGATATGTTCATTGTTATCAGTAAGGCTTCCAGTATGTAGCAGGCTACTAGTAGCTAAGCTTTGGGAGACTCTGAGGTTATGCATGGATTTTGGACCCTATGGGAGGCTGGCACCCCTCACCCATGTGTTGTGGGGGGTCAGCTGGGTCTTGAAAACCAACAATCACTATTTTAATAAGCAATTTTTCTGTATTGAGATTATATGTGCGGCAAAGTAACCGAGTCACTCTCCTGTTCAAACACATGAGACAGAACACTTTTTAATACAAGTTTTAAACATTTAAATAAAACCGTGCAAAACCAATCAACAGTAGAGATTGTCTGAAGACACGTGGAACGTTGTGACCTGACAACAGCCTTTAATTTTCAGATGAAAGTACTCAGAGAGTTGGATGATTTCAATACTGTTCAGTCCCCGCCCCACTCAAATGGAGCTTAAAAAATGTTTCTTTAGGTAATAGTGATAGGTAACAAAAATGCTGTATGTGATTTTTAACAAAAGTAATTTATACCTACCATGATTAAATATATATACATACAATATATATAAACTGTAAATACCTATAAAATCCCTGCAGAAGACTCTTAATATTGAAATACAATCATGAACATGGCCAAAAACAAAGCACAAAGATCTGCTATACAATGAAATATATTTATTTTTCATAGGACAATGACACAATTTGTAGTGGAAAATAAAGGGAAAGGCTCTGCTCACTAGGAAGTGTTATCACAAAACTAAAGGCGCCAAAAGAACCTAGTTTTTCAGGACAGAAATAAATCTTAAAAGTGTTGTCTGTCTGTGCTTATAAGATAGTAATGATAGCAACCTGAAACCTAACCATTTTTATATAATATCCATAACAATTTTCCATAGCAAAATAAGCTTTTACAGTAGAAAGCTACCATATCCGTCCAAGGAAATACAGAAGTAATGTTCATGTTACATGGCAAAATGAATATGATTATTACACTATTCTAACAGTAAAGTACTGTATCCTGGAGTATTCATCAAATGAAGAATCGGCTATTTAAACAGAGAAAAGATTCCACATCAGGACAAAGAAAGGCGTGCAAATGTGCATTCTCACTCAGAGAGAATGAGGTTCGAAGTGTTTCTTGCCATTGAACTTATTTCAAATGCAGTAGAAACCATGTACCTGGAACGTCTGCAGCAGAGTTCAATTAAGGGCCCGATGTCTGGGCACTGTATTCAGAATGTGCTGATTAAAACATATGACGAAAGCAGCCCGAATTTCAGTTCTTTAACATGGATGAGTTTATCATGAAGCAGTTCATGGACACTTTGAAGGCGATACTATACAGGACAGGTACATTTCAAGAGCAGAAACTTGAGACCTAAGATCTGGATGTGTACACAATTTGGGAGAGAGAAGACAGAAGGAAGGGTGGCAATGGCTGGCAGGAGCCCCTAAGGGAGCTTGAATACCCACAAAAGGTTTCCTCTCCCCCAGCAGTGTGTTCAATAACCAGAGTTCGGATGTGATCCCCACCCACCCGTGCCTGCCTCTGGGGTGAGTGTGGTCTGCGCCCACCAAGGGCTCACCCTTCGACAACAGCTTTCAAAGATGTTTTGTGGACTGATTCCTCCAGCAGAGACGGTGTGTGCCTCTTTTCACTTTGCTTTTCTCTTTTTGCCTTTGGAAACTGGCGGCCTTGAGATCTGGTAGCTCGTAGAAGCCAGTCTGGGTCTCGACCCACCACAGACAGAAAACAAACGCTCAGTATCTACTGGGTTAGTCCCTAGTCAAGTGCCCTGCCGGCACCCACCACTTAAGCAGTCTGACACATAAAGTATGAAGGCCTTGGATTTTATCAGTAGTCAGACAATAATAGTACAAATAATAGGTAACGGGTATGATGTCCTCTGTGGCAGGTGCTGTTTGATGAGTCTTTCCAGTGTGCACCCCAAATTTCAATGCTGCCTGTGAATGCCCATGAACAAATCTATTGATCCAAGGAATGTTTTGCTGAACCACAATTTCTTGCCAATATTATTCTAATTCTGCGTACGCCCCTTAATTCAATGAAGGCCGTCAATGTTTTTAAAAGGATTTCCAGAGAAGAGCATCCCATTTGCCAAACTCTTACACCTGCTCTGACCAGTGCTGTTGCTATTTTAATTAATGATGCTACTTAAGAAATTTTTTTCACATATGAAAGCAACCCAGTGTCAAGCAATAGATGAGTGAATAAAAATGCCGTGGTGCATACATACAATGGAATATTACTCAGCCATGAAAAAGAATGAAATCTTACCATCTGCAACAGCATGGATGGACCTAGAGGGTATTATGCTCAGTGAAATACGTCAGAGAAACAAATACCATGTGATCTCACTTGTGTGTGGAATTGAAAGAACAGAATAAGTAAACAAAACAGAAATAGACGCATAGACACAAAGAAAAAACTGATGGTTGCCGGAGGGGAGGGGGTTTAGGGACCAGTTGGAAAAGATGAAGGGATTAAGAGGAAGTACAGATTGGTAGTTATAAAATAGTCACAGGGATGTAAAGTACAGCACAGGGAATTATAGTCAATAATATTGTAATAATTATACATAGTGCCAGGCGGGTACTGGAAATATTGGGGGGAACACTTTGTAAAGTATATAATTATCTAACCACTATGCTGTACACCTGAAACGAGTCCAGAATAATATTAAATGTAAATTGTAATTGAAAAATAAAACGTAAAGTTCTTAAAAAAATTAGCTTTTGCTGCTTACACGTTAATACTAACAAACACATCAGCACTAACTATGTGTCAAACATTGTTCTGGGTGTTTTTCAATATAGCAACTCATTTAATCTTCACAATCACCTCGAGATGCCTGATATTATTATCGCCATGTTATACATGAGAAGTTCATAACTTGCCCAAGTTCACACGGCCAGGTCGTACTGAAACTGAAATTTCCAAAGATCATTTTGATATTTAGTGATATTTGAAATCATAAATCTAAAAGAAAATAGTCTTTAGCTTTCCTAATCATGAGTATACTCTCAACATCACCTTTAAGATCAAAGATTTGGTCTTCTAGTTTATTTATCTATCGTTGACACAAAGAAAGAGCCTCTTCTTATCCTTTTTTCTGAATGCTTGGTCAATAAAGGGACGTGACTTCTAGAATTACGTCTTTCCAATTGAACTGACCAGCTCCGCCCTAGACACTACATACATAGTACAATCATCTCAACTGAAGTTTGGGGGATCAAGTATTTTCCCCGTCTCCATATTCTGCCACAGTGTGATTCTAACGGCAACACAGCGTCCTAGCATGGGATGGTACTGTAAGGTTTTCCCATGAGTTACTTTTAAATCCCATTAGATGGCTTGACTTTTTCCAGGTTTTATTATAAAGACATTAATCTGAATATCCTTGTACACAAACTACTTCCTTATGACAATTCTTGGGTTAGAATTACTGGGTTAAAGATACGAACGGTTACTAAGGTTCTGACAGACACTGTAAAACTGTCCCCAGAGAAGCCACGCCGGCTTCCTTCACCGACCACATGGAAACCGCACTTTCCCTCAGACTCACCGAGGACTGATTCGTTTGCCATCTTTGCTAGTTTGGGACCCCACGTGTCCATGTGGATTTCACTTACAGTGAGGTTAAGTACATTTTGATATATTTACTGGCTCTCATTTCTCCCTTTGTAAATTAACCAGTCATGCCCTTTGCCCAATTATCTTTTGAAACTTGAAAATAACTGATTGAGCCCTTTGAACACTCGAAAAAGGCCCTTTCAAGTCCATTGAAACGGTGATCTCTGCTGATGTGAATAGTAGGGGCCAGAGTTCCCTGAAAAAGCTGATGATCATATTAACTAATAGAATGGCTGAAGTCCATAATTTTTTCCCCATAAAGGTAACTTTGCTGAGAAACAGCAAATGGAAGTGACACAAGCGTTGTCAATGTAGGTGGAGAACTAACCATTTAAAAATATTTATTCTGCCATTAAAAAGAAGCAGTTTCCCTTACACCAAGAAAATCAATGATAGCAATAGAAACCGCTCCCAGACTGCAGTTGGTGATCTTTCCTGCTTCTTGCCTTGGACCACAAACAAAAGGACGCCCAGTTGCCCTGCACCTGAGACCCTTGCGCCGCCAGATAAAAACACAAACACGCATACACTACCCTGTGAAGGAGGCAAGGGACCTTCAAGTCAAGGAACGAGAAATTTGGCTTCTCACTTCCCATCAGTACCCTAATGAGAATGCAACCAAATGCCTTCAGAGGCCTCAGAAACAATTGTCCAAAGAGGAACGTAAAGTCCTTTTCCTAAGTGAGGTACTGCTACCTCCCAAGTACCCCGTACACTGCACATAACCAAAGAGGTGGTTCTCATTTTTCCCCCCTCTTTCACAATCTGCCCTCCCCATGCATACACTCACGTAATTCTCGAATCTTCCATCCCTGCCACAATGCCTTATTCCAGACCCTTCCTGTCTTGTCAGGACTACTGTTGCACAAAGCTTCTCAGCCATTTTTCCTGTCTCCTATACTGCCTTTCTCAAATGTGTCCTCTACGCCATCTTTAAACGGAAACCTCTAAGATAAAAATTTGACCCCTCCACACCTCCCCATCATCGGGAGATCACGTCCCCCAGGTCAGGGGCATAGCTCAGAAGGCCCACTGAATGTACATATACCTGGAGCTTTGGGCCATTAGAATAGGCTATGCCTGACTTCATGCTTGGGCCTGTGCTGTTTGCTCTCCAGAAACCGTCCCCTCTGTCCCATCAGTCAGCTGACAAACTGCCACCTCGAAGACTCAGTTGAAGGACACCTTCCTCTGGGAACCATTTCCCGGTTCAGTTTCCACATCCCATGCGGAATCCTGTGTTCTTCCCGGATATCCTTATGACAGTCTGGAAAAGTTAATACATCACTTTCTTGCCCATTTGATGCTAAACTTAGCTGCAGGGCCTCCGGCTGCCCAAATCCCATGGTGTTGGCGTGAACCCTGCTGTCTCCTCCGTTGAAGAGTGAGCTCCTTGAAGCGCCCTCATCACCTCACTGTACGTAGCGACTCTCATGGCGTCTGGCACATAGGAGGTCCTCAATCAGTGCTTGCTGAATGAACTAACGTAATCAAAATAAGCGATACGCTTAAGGTTCACCTTCTTACTTTCACGTTGGACAAACCAGATAAATCAGAGAGTAGTTATAACACAGGCTTTTAGTTTTACAAGAGGACCGCCACATCATGGATTTTGAAATATCAATTTCCTCTATTGTCCTTGAAATAACAATGACACACATTCAATATTGTGGACACGTACCTTTGGTGTAAGGTAAGACACATTTACACAGGCATTTACATAGTCGTCAATTACATTTGTCAAATACAGACTGCCCAACACAACTTCGCATGCTATCGTATACTTAGTATAATAAGCCTTCAACTGTAGCTTTCTAAGAGTTGAAACTTGCATTGGCTGCCTCACTCCCAGTTGTTCTGTCTTCTGGGAAGGCAGATTCCGTACACCTCACACGTGGGCAGAGCGGATATGTCTAAACAGGACCCTGTCCCCAGCCGGGGTAGACTGCTTTAGGAACGAACACTTGAGTTGATCGCTTTCTAGGAGTGGGAGCCGCCAGTTGTTACATACAATGTGAAACTTGAGGTGTCAGTGTGCAGAAACGGCTACACAGTCATTTGCACCAAAGGGAAGAAAGCTCGTGTGGAGTAAAAAAGGGCGTGATGACAATTGATGAGAGCCCAGGAGATGACAAGGGTCCGGGAGATAAGGATCCAGTAGACGACAAAAATAATGCAGAGGACAAGGGTGCAGCTTCCCTCCGGCAACTGCTCCCCAATCTCCCTGCCCTCTGCCCTCCCCGCCGTCTGGCTGAGTGAGGTGCTCCACCCCCTTCGGAGCCAGGAGCCATTCGCAGAAGCTGGCTGGGGCTGGACGCCTGTCACGGGCCAGCAAGAGAATCCTGATGGTAGGAATACACGAAAGCAAATTTGCCTGAACTTCTCCCCCAGTAATTCTTTTAACCGATTCTACCAGATGGTTCAACATAATGAAGGCAGAAGCTAATTTACATAGGGCTCCTGTTCAGAGAGAGAGGAAGCTACTCATTTTGAAATTCATTTCAAACAGAGGTAAGTTTAAAGCTGTATGTGCCGACAGCATCTAAAACCTTGGATCACGGTGTCATGCGTGACAAGAATTTTTCCTCTTCCCTTCAGAAGGTTCCCACAAATCTGTGGATTTGGAATCTCTGGGGTTGAAGGAGGGGGTGGCAGTGAACTAAAAACCAGAAATGTAAACGCTCCCTTTCTCAGCATTCTTGCCTCTGGACCCCTCAGTGATGTAAGAGGCGTGAGAATTTGCTAATCCAGAAGCAGTTTTTTCTAATGAGCAGAGTGAACAGCCACACGGCGCCACCCCAGACAGAGCTGGCACTGCTGTTGGGGTCCCCATGCGTCTGACACCAGGCTCCTGGCCGACCCAGATCCCTGTGACTGATGCTATCAGTTGGTGGGGGTGGGGGCACTCCTGGCTGGGGTACCTCCTTATGGGGGCTGCTCTCTCAGGCTGTGATGACAAGCTGCCAAAGAGGCCCCGTGGTGCAGAGACAGACTGCAGTGGGTTCCAGGAACCCACTGGCTGGACAGTGCTGGTGGCCCGTTTCTAGGCTGGCTCCAAGTGCAGGGGGAGTCTGTGTCCCAACGTGCAACGTCCAGGACACAGCTTTCCATCCTGGGCGGCACTTCTTCAGGGGCCACTAGACCGTGGTGCTCTGACTGCCCCTCGCCCGCAGCCGTCCCTGCCGCCCACCCTGCTCCTCCGCAGACAGCCGACCCTGGGGCGCAGTGGGGCTCTCCCCCTGCGGGGCTCCCCCATGTTTTCGGGTGCGTTTCTCTTTGGTTTGCTGCTTGGAAGCACTGTGTCCGTGAACAGAGCTCTCGCTGGCCTGACGGGTCTCCCCAACAGGCTGCTGGGAGGCGGCTGCGCCATCCTGCCCTGGGCGGTCTGCAGCAGGCCCTGCCTTCTGAGGCCGTTGTCCCCTTTCCTGACCCTCTGCTTTTCTCCTCGGACGCTCCGGGGGAGCGGGACCAGCCGGTGTGCACTCTGCAGAGGCCTTTGCATTCTGGAGCGTTCTCCCATGTGCAACTTCACCCTCTTGAGACGGCTGGTCCCTGCTGAGGGTAGCTTTACTTTCTCGAGATAATCCTGAAGAACGCTCTCTTTTCAAAGATGGTCCTTTTTTGGACACCTTCTGAACTGGGCCATTTGGGGGGAGGTTGGCACGGGCCTCTTTTTTGGAATATTGTGCTTTTTCCTTTTCCTCTTCCAGTTTTTGGGGACCCCTAGGCAGTGGTTCCACGTGCAGGGGCTCAGGAATTTCTGGTGTGTGGCCTTGGCTTCTCTGGTTCCCCTGAGTGGGGCTGGGGCCCGGGTGGGCGGCCCCCTTCGGGAGAGTGGCTCTACTCCGGGATTGTGGCTGTGAGGCCGTCTGGTGGCTTCCAGATGGCACCTGTCTCAGGTGTGCTGGTCCTTTAGGTGTCTCCCTTTGCACAGGAAGTTTTTTTTTCCTAGCTCCCACCTGCTGCACCGGCTCTTGGTTTGGGGGTGAGGGTTGCATCTCTGGAACCTTCTTGCTGGAGGTGCGGACTGCTTTGGGCGCTGGCCTCTCCTTTACAGGCCTCGCCTCCGGACGCGCCCTGGAGTTCTGAGGCGGTGGCCGTTCCACCGAGGGCGTGGGCAGGCGAGGGAGCCTGACCCCTGGAGTGTCCTCCTCCTGTGGTGGGGCAGGGGCCGGCTGTGGCGCGAGCTCCTGCGTGGGAGGGCTGATCAGGGGGAGTTTCACCTCCCTGACTGTCTCTCCCTGGACGTGCTGAGGACTGTGGCGCAGGTGGGGGCTCAGGTGTGGCGGTGGTTTGGGGTGGGGAGGGCTGATGAGAGGCAGTTTACCGGGGTCGCCTTCCTGAGCTGGCGGAGGCCTCGGCGAGGGCGTCACGGTTTGATCTGAGGCTGTTTCTGGAGCCTCCTCCCTGCTGGGTGAGGGGAGTTTGGGGGTGGGCCTCCGACTCTGGAGAGGAGCAAGGACCCGAGGCTGGGGCAGCCTGGTGGGAGCCAGCCGGCTCCTGGAAAGCGAAGTTGTTGGGTCTTCCCTGTCCTGGGTCTCTTTGCTCTTTGTGGGGTCTTGGGGATGTGGCGGGCCTGGGTATGGAGTGGTGACCTGGGCACCTGTGACTTCGGAGCTCCCCTCCTCCAGAGGGTGCTGGGAATCTCCCAGAGATGGTCCAGGCACCTCGGCCCCATCAGGGTCGGGAGGCTGTCTTGGTGGCAGACTGGCCGACTCGGTCTCCTCATCCTGGGTTCTCTGGGGGCTGAGGGACGTGGGGTCAGGTCCCTGTGGAGGTTCTGAAGGGGGCGGGTCGGTGGCAGTTTCCCTGACCTCCCCCGATTCCTCATCCCGGTCCTTAGGAGGGCTGTGGACTGGAGGTGGGTCAGGGTGCCGAGTGGACGCCTGCCCTTCGTCACCTGCTACTGTCTCGGAGGTCCCGGCCTCACCTTCAGGGAGAACATCCTCGGCCTTCTGGTCTGGGGCTAAGTCTTGGGCCTCGTGGGAAATACTGAGAGCTGGGGGGCTCGGCTGTGCAGGGGGCTCGGCACTGATGTGACTCTCGGGAGAAAGCTCTTTGCAGGGGGCTGCCCCGTCCTGTGTCAGCTCCTGGTTCTGGGAGGGAGCCAGGGTCTGGTTCTCAGGGGCCTGTGCATAAACCTGCATCCCAGAGAGATGCTCTGGTATCTGGCCATCTGCTTGCAGTTTTGCCAGGCGCCTTGGGGAAGGAACCAGGTGCGCTGGTACCCCGGAGGGGGTCTTCTTGTTAGAGGGGTCTCCTGCTTTGACATAAAAAGAAGTTAGCTAAAAATACGTCAACAACTATGACCGCCAACCTTAGAAATTAATAACAAAGAATATCTTTCCTTTTTTGATGCACATAAGCCCTTGAAAAGCATACAATTACACATATGGAAGGATATAACCACCCCTTCTCCTTGCAGATACTCTGTGCCTGGAATCCTCTTATTGAGAGGAACTTGGAACAATATTTGTCCACTGAAAACAGGAATGTTAATAAACCAACATAAAGGGGCTTATTCACAGAACCAAAATTTATATCCCAGTCTGAGAGTGGCAAGGAAATTTTCTCAGGGAATGAGATTTAAACTTAACCACCTTTTAAAGGTCAATGCTGCACTGGATGGCAGCAACTAGACAGACATCTAAGCCACGTAAAGTCCCATCTGTGCCCTTGGTTAGTGGCGGTCCCCTCAAACTGTGAGCTCTGGGAGGAGTCATGTCAGGTCACTGTCAGGTCACTGCAGGTCACTGGCCAGGTGCAAGCAGCTCGGCTGGCACTCCCTAAATAAGTATGGGGGGGGATGGAAGGAGGGGCAGGGGGAGAACAGATCTGGGGTTGCTTCCTTTGTTCACCATGACAGCGAGTTCTCAGGGTGACTCCGGTGTCAGGGACCGTCCTCTGGACACTGCTACCCCAGCAAGCACTTGTGTATGACAGCAGCCTGACACACGCCCGAGGTCCCAACATCGCCTTCCCCGTCTGCAGGCCGAGGCTCTGCAAGGTCAGTGTCTGCAACAGCCTTGAAGGGACTCAGCTCAGTTCTCTTCCGGGGAGACCTGAAACTTACAGACTCCACCCAAATCATACCCCACCAAGGGGACCCCAGGGTGGTCCATCTGCAGAAGGGAACCAGGCTCATCACCACCAGCTCCTCTCCCCACAAGGCAAGCTGAGCTTGGACTGCTCCAGGTTCTCACCAAACCTTCTGGGGCAGGTGCATGTCCTGTGCACCCCCTCGAACCAAACGTTTCTGTGGGGGTGTGGGGAGCAGAGTGGGGACTGGGAGGAGCTTGCCTCCGGGTGCGGTTCCTGGGGGGATGCCCTGCTCAACATTTTTCTTTCCCTAGTTTATATGGCTCATAAATTACAATACAACTTTAGTCAAGAAACAGATTAAAACAAAATATAATCACACTGAATGGGCAATTAATATTTGACAAGGGGGGAAGTAACATAAAATGGAGTAAAAATAGCCTCTTCAACAAATGGTGTTGGGAGAACTGGACAGCTACGTGCAAAGAAAATGAAACTCGAGCACCAACTTACACCATACACCAAAATAAATTCAAGGTGGATAAAATACTTGAATATAAGTAATGACACCATTAAAGTCCTAGAGGAGAACATTGGCAGGAAAATCTCAGATATTCCAAGCAGCAACATTTTTACTGATATGTCCCCTACAGCAAGGGACATAAAGGAAAGAATAAACAAGGGGATCTCATCAAAATAAAAAGCTTCCGCATGGCTAAAGAAAACAGCATTAAAATAGAAATAGAACCAACTGTATGGGAAAACATATTTGCCAATGATACCTCAGACAAAGGTTTAATCTCCAAAATATACAAAGAACTTACACAACTCCACTCTAAGAAGACAAGCAACCCAATTAAAAAGTGGGCAAAGGACTTGAACAGACACTTCTCCAAGGAGGACATACAGAGGATCCAGAGACACATGAAAAGATGCTCAATATCGCTAGCTATCAGAGAGATGCAAATTGAAACCACAGTGAGATACCACTTTATACCAGTCAGAATGGCCATCATTAAACAAAGCAACAAACAATAAGTGTTGGAGAGATTGTGGAGAAAAGGGAACCCTAGTGCACTGTTGGTGGGATTGCAGACTGGTACAACCACTATGAAAAACAGTATGGAATTTTCTAAGAAAACTAAAAATGGATCTGCCTTTTGACCCAGCAATTCCACTGCTAGGATTATATCCTAAGAGCCCTGAAACACCAATCCAAAATGTTCAGAGCCCAATGGACCCCAATGTTCAGAGCAGCACAATTTACAATAGCCAAGAGTTGGAAGCAACCTAGGTGCCCATCAGTAAATGAATGGATCCCAAAACTTGGTACATTTACACAAGGGAATTCTATGCAGCAGAAAGAAAGAAGGAGCTCCTACCCTTTGCATGGATGGAACTGGAAAGCATTACGCTGAGTGAAATAAGCCAGGTGGTGAAAGACAAATACCATATGATCTCACCTTTAACAGGAACCTAAACAACAAAACAAACAAGCAAGCAAAATATAACCAAAGACACTGAAACAGAGAACAGGCTGACAGTGACCAGAGGGGAGAGGGGAGGGAATTTCAAGGGAAAAGGGGAAGGATTTACAGGAACGAGTATAAAGGACACATGGACAAAAAGTAAGGGGGGGTGGAAATGGGAGGGAGGTGGGGAGCACGGGAGGGTGGGCTGGGATGGGAGTAAAAGACAGAAAACTGTGCTTGAACAACAATTAAATAATAAATTAAAAAATAAAATAACATTCAAATAAGAATATAATCACAGTCAAAGTATCTAGAATAGGCAAATTCATAGAGATATAAAATAGGTTAGAGGTACCAGGGCCTGGGGAGGAGGAAGTTAGTACTCAGTGGATACAGAGTTTCTCTTCGCAGTGATGCAAAATTTTGGGAACAGGCAGTAGTGATGGTTGGACAACACTGGGAGGTAATGACACTAAGTTGTACACTTACAAGGGTTAAAATGGCAAATTTCATGCTATTGTTTTCCATGGTAAAAAAAAAGCAGAGCAATATAAGAAGAGTGAAACCTGAAGCTGCAGGAAGCCGGCTTCCCGTACTCAGACATACAAGGATCCCTCCACACACTTTCACAATTTAACAGTTCATATAATTTGGCAAACGCTACCATGCCCTTTATTAGCAATAAAGGCCCCACTTTATGGACTGGTAAATTGACCAATTTCCAATTTGACTTATCACCATCATTTTCCTCTGTCATTAGTCAGAATTCTGAATAATGATTTGCAAATAGAATTAATTTTATGATCTCTACAGTGAGAACTTAGGGTGGAAGTTGGATCTGCTTTTAAAAGCTTTACTGGAAGCCCCAGCTATTCCAGAAATAGGCTGGGTATAGGCATATGGAGGGCAGAGAGAGACCTTGCACTGAGCTGGGGATAAAGCAGGTTTTTCTTCCTTTTGTACAAACTACATTGTTTACTCAAGGGGTTTTAGTCTTCATCCTTTAGAAATGAACGTTTACCTGCATTGCTATAGGGGAAAAAAACAAGACAATTCTGTACCTTAATTGATATACATTTTTAATTAATGGTGTATCTAAAGATCTCGAGGGTTTGTAATCACTCTGCACCTGAAGTTACTGTTTCATACATACATTAAATAAAAACTCAATTAGTCTCTCCCCTTCTGAAGGGTTACACTTCCGGGGCCAGACTGGTGGGCCTGCCGCACTCGGAACCAACCAGCTGGGGCTCACTTGACCGCTGGGCGTCACTCTCACCGTCACAGAGAAACTGAGATCGCACCCTCAGTTACAGATCAGCAACAAAGAACCATTCAGGACGCAATCATCCAGCAAAACGTCACACGTCTGGGGACAACTTTCAGGGAGCACTGACACGGGGTCCCTGTGTCTATGAGAAGAATGCCCTCGGCCACCAGGTTTCTGCTTGTGGGGAAGCTGGACCCATGACACGGCGGCTCTGCCCACGCTGGGGGCGCCTCCGCTCTGGGGGCCGGGCTCCAGTCATGCTCTCTAATGCTACCCACAGTGGGTTTTCCTAAGGGAAATGGGGGTTTAGGTGGTGTCTCTAAACAGATCACCATGGGTGACACTGAGGCCACAAAGTAAGGCTTGCTGCTCCTACCCTGTTTTCTAGCTGCTCAGACAAAGCCGAGTTTCCCAGAATCTTACAGTTTTTATTTCCTTCCCTTACCTTCCATAGCTCCATGTTATATATATATAGTCAACAGAGAGGGTCTGGCACTACTAACACCCTATTTTTATTACAAAATCATAAGCGTGTGATTCTGTAATACAACAGTATCATACTCAAGCACACCACATGGCATTTGAGGTGAAATGTTCAAACTAAAACTATAAATTATCACACCCATATCATTACCCTACCAACGACACTCAAGCAGGTCTTACTTTTGCCGGACCCCTGTATAAAATATTCTGCTATACTGAAATTATTGATTTTTGTTTGTAGGCATTCTGCTTGTACAAATAACATAAGTATTTGCATGAATATACCTAAACTACGGAAACTAAAACCAGAGTGACCCAGCTCCAAGCTGGGCAGAGAGGGAAGAGCCAGCAGGGCCGGCGGTGACACCTGCTGGGAGTCAGGCCAGTGGCTTCCAGGTGATTAGGGTGGGCCCGTTCCCTGCAGTGAACCCGCACCCACCTGGCCCGCTGCTCCTCGGCAGCACCTCCCGGCCCTGGAACTCACAGAGGCCACTGGCTCTCCTCATGGGCCACCAGAAACAGTATAAAAACTTAGAACAAGGACTATGTTAATGAGAATTTTTTAATACTGGCTTGAATAATCTTTGGCCTACACTAAGTCAAGTTCATCTGTAAACCATCAACTGAATAAAAACAAAAAACCAAAAAAATAAAACTCCCCCCACAGATTAACTGTATAAATAAGGTAAAGTGTTTGGATTCCTAAGAAACACACATTATTTTCTAAAATACTAAACCTGCCAGAAAAACCGAGCTGTTGAGGTTAGCGATTTGATGTATTAATCACAAACACTCCCACTGGCTTTTTTAAAAGATGGAATTCTATCAGTCAATCAATGGCCCTATTTCCGTTATTAAAATGAGAGATCTTACAAATTCTATCATTTATTCTTTTCAGTAAGTCAGACAGGGCTAACTGAATTAGTACAAAAATGTAGTTTTATTACACCTTTAAAAAAACTGGAGTCCATTTTCCTACGCACACAGTATCTGGTCTATTAGTTCTGTCAGTGGCAATGGGACAGGGTGGCCTGAGTCTCTGCGGGTGCGGGGCGCCGGGGAGGAGAAAAGGCTGAGACTCGGAGCCTCACTCAGACAGAGCGAGCCCTGCCCACGAGCCACCCTCGGAGGTGCCCCCGAGCTACTGACTCCAGGCTCTTCTCCATTACTCAGCACTGGTCAGGCCCGGGGGACTGACTCCTGTTTATCCAAACCCACGAGGGGCTGATTTAAAAGCCGCAACACCAACTTATTAATTTACAATGGGAGATAGGGCTGGCTCAGGGAGCAGGGCAGGGTGTTCCAACGTCAGGGACAGCCCCCACAGGGACAGGTCCACCCGGGGGGACCAAATTAAAGACCAGATGGTTGCTGGGTTGACCAAGATTTAAAGCCAAGGGAGGCAGATTTCCTCCAGAGAAACTTACGCCAAGCGACGGAAGCCTCATTAAACAGACCGAGCCACTATCTTTGTGATGGGCTCGCCTTGCTAAAGCACCCACGCCCCGTGCGTAGAATCGGAGCAGCGTGCTCCTAACCTAACACCCCTGAACTATGGGTGGGGCCCAGCCCTCGGCTCCTGCCCACGTTCAGCCAGGGCACACTCTCCCCAGGTACATTATCTGCAGGAGATCACACTCCTGTCACTCGTCTCCTGAGAGACCCATGGCAAAGAAAAAGCTGTCATTGCCTGGGTGTTACCAGTGTCACCTGCCTTCATTTCGGACTGCCAGGGGCACCCGACCCGCTTTAACTCTGGTGAAAGCATGATGCAAGCTGGCAGTCCAAGTCCCCCTTGGTCAGAGTCACGAGGGATGGACACCACGAGTGCCCGCAAGGCTGCGGCCCATCGCCACAGGAGCGAGAGCCTGGGGCTAGCGTTTTGCTGTAGCGACAGGTGAAGGTGGTTCAGGCCACCGGGGGACCTTCCGTTTTCATTGTTGCGGTGGTAAGGTACACATCACGTAACATTTGCCACGTCAGCCACTTTGAGAGTGCACAATTCACTGGCATTAAGTACATTCGCACTGGCGTGAACTTTTCCACTGGCACCCCCATCCACCTGCAGAACTCCTTCATCGTGTAAGACTGAAATCTGCAGCCAGTACACACTGACTGCCGGTCTGTGCTCGCCCAGCCCCTGGCGACGACCATTGTGCTGTCTCTGTGAGGTGGACCCCCCCAGGTACCTCACACGTGCAGAGTCATCTCGTACAGTTTTTGTGGTTTTGTGACTGGCTTCTTTCACTTAGCATGCTGTTTTCAAAGTTTACCCATGTTGTAGGGTGTGTCAGAATTTCTCCCTTTTCTACGGACGGATGGTGTTCTGTTGCACGCATACAGCGTGTGCTGTTCACCCACTCACCCTTCGGGGGGCCCTTGGGTCGCTTCCACCTTTTGGCTATCGGGAGTGATGCTGCTATGAACACAGGTGTACAGATACCTGTTCAAGTCCCCTTTTCACTTCTCTGGGAGGTACAGACCTAGAAGGGGGACTGCTGGGCTACATGGAAATTCTATTTTTAATTTTTTGAGGAACCACCATACTGTTTTTCAGAGCAGCTGAACTTTTAAGTACATTTCAAATTATTCACGCACCGAGATTCTAATTCAGGGCTTTAGGACCCTGGATTCCTAGGAGATGCTCTCTTACACATCCTGTACCGTGGCGGCTCACACACGATCCATGAGGCCAGTGGGGAGCATTCAGTCCCGTTAGCAGGACAGTAGAGGGAAGCTCTGACCAGCTAAGCCGCTTGCCCAGAGCAGCAGCAGGGCCAGGACAGGGCTCACGAGCTCTGGCCAGTGTTTTCCCACTGTGCTCTGCGCTGCAACCTTTTGAGGACAAGGGCAATGCAAAGGAAACAGGGAAGAAATGTCTCGAACCGAAACAACACTAAATACAAATCTGCCAAGCAGAACGCCACCTCAAGGGACCCGAAGGGAAGGCTCAGGGTGGAAGGCTCAGCTCTGACCCACGGGGCTGACGACCACGCCTAATCTACTGCCAACCTGCCAGACACCACTCAGCAAGTCCCCAAAGCAGAGTCCTCTGAGTTCCATTATGGTCACCGACACAAGCAGAGCTACCGGCCCAGAGGGTGACTCATCTGTGGGGACGATGGCCTCAGAGGAAGTGTGGGGATTAAGTAGTTAGAACCAGCATGAGCTGATGAGTATTCAAATAACAACTCAAAGATTTGCTTTTCTCTCCTCATACGCACAAAAGTTCTGGCACAAAATGGCTAGGATAGTACCTGCAGCTGGAGCCAAGGTCTTGGCAGGTTCCTCATGCAATCCCAGGTATTCTTTAATGAGCTGACTCAGCTGTTGGTAGGCGACATCCAGGTCATCTGCAGTGAATGAGAGTGTGCACCTTAAAGCAACAGGATTCTACCAAAATACAGTCAACTTGCAACGGTTGATGACACTGATATTTTTAGCTCTATTTAATTTTATGAATATTGTGGTAGACAGAGTTCTCAGACTGTCCCTCACATGGACAGGGCATGGGAACAGCCTCTGAGGCCAAACCCCTGGCAGACATTCAACAAGGAAACAGGGACCTCAGTCCTGCAGCCACGAGTAACTGCATTCCATCAACCATAGCCAGACACTCTGGAGTGGGCTCTTCCCCAGTGCTCTGGCGCTTCAGAAATAAAACTTTGCTGAAAGTCACCAACCTGCATTGATTACTGCATCAAAATATCCTGGAAATTCCTGATTGACTTTAATATAAGGGTTCACTCTGGAAACGGCAAATTCAATCTCCGCACGACTGAATAACCCTTTTCTTCGCAAGTATCCCTCATATTTCTTCTTGTCCATGGGCACCACCAGGATATATCGAGGCTCAAAATAGGTGCACTTCAAACTTCTTACACCCTATCCATTAAAAAGAAAAAGATAAATCAGAAACAGATCCACAATTCATTCTGGAGGTGTCTGGCAACGTAAGGCATAATAAGTAGTATTGCACTGAATGCTTTCTTTTATCTGTATATGAGCTATTATTTTCCTATAAATATCTCAAGATTGGATCCCTCCTCCCTGTTCATTAGATACTAAATTATCATTGCAGATACCACATTTCATTCTACCTGGTATCCTCTAACAGTGAGGAATTGTAATGGTGGGGAACTGTGGCCCACCCCCCATTCTTTTGACATTGATTCTGTAAGTGCCGACTGACTAATATGGAGCTTGTAGATGAACAGCACGTTTGCATAAGATGCCAGGAACAAACTTCAAAAGATACTGACTCCGACCTTCATGCATCCCAGCTCTGGGAGAGTCGCTGACCTTCCACTGTAGAGCCAGAATGACATAAAACCAGGACGCCATAAAACGTCCCTTGACCAGGGTCAAGGTCCTTATCAGAATGGCCTGTGCTCATCTGCACGTAGAGGACTTTCCAGGCCCAACCCTTGAGCCCTTCGTTCTGCCTCCCCTCTTCCTCCTTACTAAAACCCTGTCTGCACTGAGAGGTGAAGATGGGCTTTGAGACCTGAGTTCCCCGTCCTCTCAGATGGCTGACATTCGAATAAACCTCTTTCCTTTCACCAGTGCCTGTCCGTGAGTTTGGCTTTCATGGCAGCCAGCGGCCAGACCAGCATTCGACTACCTAATGAATCATGCTAATGAATATGATTCTCAAAAAAGAAAATTGTGAGATCCAAATAGGTACACTCACGGCAGTACTGCATCTTTATTACTGAAAAGTCATATGAGTTCTACGTTTCAAAGGGCATCCCAGTAGCAGCAGGACAGAGAGCTCTTACTGGGGAGAAAAGGCTCCTCTGTAACCCCTCTGACATCTCCTTGGGACACTTCCTGTCCCTCCACCAGTCACCTGGTTGGCTGGTTCCTGTTTCAGCCTCCAGAGCACAGAAAGGCCAAGCTAATGATACCCGGAGCCCCCAGCGGGAAGCTGGGGCAGGTATGGTATCAGTGGTGTGCAGACCCAGGGGCTGAGTCATGCCTGCAGCAGTCCAGCTCTGCAGACGCCATGCAAACCCTCAGGCTACCCGAGCACCCGCTTCCTCTCTGGCAAATTAAAAGAGTTATTCTGAACGGACGACGCTACATTCCTTCCAGCTTGATTCTATCACCAACGGTTTAACTCAGCATGTAAAACCTTTGTTTTAAAAATCCGTGGGAAGACATACAGGCTCTTTAAAAAAAAAAAGTTTCTAAAGAAGTCGATGACAAAAAACAGTTTGGAAAAAGGCTTTGGCTGGACAGAATCAAGGGAATAAAACCTGATTTATAGACGTAACCTCTTGGAGATGAGCAGGAGAGAGCTCTCGGCGAGGAAATCAGTAGAACGTGAGCCAGCACCCAGAGAACCTCTGGACCGGAAATAGGCAAATGCAGGGACTGGAGCAGTATGATGCATCCAAAAGTGCATTAGCTTTTGTTTTTTCATTGTTCCAGGTAAATACTTTTAGGAAAAGGCCTTTTGTTTCTTATTAGCCTAAAAACAATGAAGACCTCCTTAACGATGCAAAACCAATCACATGCAGACAGATTAGGCTGGAAGGATTGTGAAGTTAGGGAAAGTAACGAGTTGGAAGAAATGTGACCCATGTCACTGGCACCAGCCAATACCTGTGCCCATGCAAGCAGCCAAAAAAGAGTCCCAGTGGCCTGCTTGGTGAAGTTACGGGGAACAGAGTTTTAAGGCAGATTTGGTCCATAGTAAAGGTACGCCAGACATGCCCAGGGCTTTCTGTAAGTTTGGGCTAATGAATCACTTTTATTATCATTTGTTTTCCTGACTACAGAGGTGTCGGTCAGTGAATGCTACCTGAAAACAAAAACAATCCGTTGCCTTTGAAGGTTCAGTGAGCAGAGCCACATGTTTTCAACCCCATGAGGGGGATATCCATCCATGCTTGTCCTGGAGACCGGCACCGTGGGAAATGTGTGTGCCTCCGACAGGGAAGACCCGTGGAGGGAGGACCGCCACCCGAACTCCGCCAAAACAATGCGGGTGCTGCGAGCAGCGAACAAGCGGAGTCGAATGACAACACAGGTCACACGTCCCCCGTGAAGAATGAAGGAACAAGGTCCAGTACACGGGGCTGTTACTGTCTCGAGGGGACAGGGGACCAGTTCCACGCCTGGTAAGATTTAGGCTTTATCTAATATCACTTTACAGAAATAGAGACCAGGCTCTCAGAAGAGAAAGGGTAATTTAGTCAGAAAATAACTTAGAAAATCATCCTTGAGCGGCAGCTTTGCTCATACATGTATCATGCATTGCACTTCTTGTCTTGTGATCTAAATCTGTCACTTAATTTTTCACCTGCCTTTCCTCCCACATACTATTGGGCTGGCCAAAAAGTCTGTGTTTTTCCATAAAATAAAAGATACATTTTTCATTTTTGCCAGTAGCTTCATTGATTTGGATATTTTGAGTATGTCGGCTCTCTCCCACCATTGGCCTCTAGGGGGTGGAGGCCGAGGGCGCTGCTAAACATCTTCCAATGCACGAGACAGCCCCACAGCAGGGAATTCTTTGGCCCAAACGTCAGCAGGACCGGGAAACTTCGCAAACCACTTCTGACACATTCAATCAGTCACAGCACCTTTTCCATACAGACTATAAATCTTTTTTTGTGTGTTTCAGTTGCGTTTTTACCTTTCTGGAAATAATAAAGTATAATACACCAAAAACGTTGCGTATCTTCTTCCATCTTCCATATCAAAATGGCTGCACAAAAAATTCACCCGTTTTGATACGTTTTTGTAAATGCATGCTGATACGACAGCTGTCACGATTCAAGCTAACAAAATTGTTTCGAGTGAAGTGAAAGTAAAACTAGAGAGCCGTGGTATGGGGAAAAAACTAAAGCTTTCTGGCCAACCCAAAACAAACTCTCGCACTCCCTACGCCTTCTCCTCGTGCCCAGCGGTGTGCCGCCCACATCGCAGCCCCTCCCAACCCCAAATATAAACATACAAACACGCGCACATTAAAAATCAGTCGATGGAAAGAAAACCACTTACTTCTATTTCCATGTGAACGCAACTTGCTAAACCGTCTCTTGCAATAGCTTCTATGGTGTCCCTATTTAATCCATAACTGTGGCTGCCATAATTATATGTTAGAATGAATTTCCCCTGAAATTTGAGAAGTACAAAGATTTTCATAAAACAGCTGCCATAGTGAAATTTCATAAAGAGAATTATTTGATGTCTTACTTTGTCATAGGGTTCCACAAAACTTACTGATAATACCAGTTATGGAAGAGTGACAATGGCTCTGTGAATGTTACTATCAAACAGACACAGAAATGTATTTGGAATCATCTTCTGGCAAAAGAAACAGGCTTTTGGAAATAATCTCCCGACCAGACGTCAGAGGAGAAGGAAGGTGCGGAGCCTGTGTAGGACAGACCACTTTGCTCGCCCACCCACTTCCGGCCAAACCTGCGCCGTAACCCTTCATTACAGAGACAGAAGAACTCAGGTTGCCCTCAGCCTCAGCTAGTCCACTCTGCCAGCACACCAGGTAGCCCAGAAAAGCTGCCGTTCTCAAAACCCTGCGTTCCCAGATAAGCCCGAGGGCCGTGCATTACAGGCACGTCCTGAAACCTTTGCGTGCCAAGGTAAGACGTGAGAAACTGGCTTCCCTGCTTTTCCTAACAAAGGCGGCTTTTCACTGAAACTGCCCACAGAATCTGTGTGTGCCCCACAGCCCCACGTGAAGTATAAATACTGCCTTCTGTCAGTCTTCTGGAAGCCCAGCTCTACCCGAGCTGCACTCCCTTGCAAAAAAAAAAAAAAAAAAAAAAAAAGAAGTGAAACACATCTCTCAAACTTGTCTGACTTTTTCCTGACAGTCTTCTAGTGATGAAATCACTAGGTCTAACCTAAATTGGGAGGCTGGTGAGAACAGACGGAATAAAAATGTGGGCCACTCCGACTGCTCCTGCGCATGGTTTTTAAATAACTTCTGGAGTGGAACGCCCCAGGCCGAACCCCACCGACAGCAGCACCCTGGGCCGCGCAGCACAGTGAGGGCGTCTCTGGGGTGGGGTGGGGTGGGGCTCCAGGGCACACGTCTGCTGCCCTGGGGGGAGAATCCACCCCTCAATCGAAAGAAGTTTATGTCACACCTTCTAGAAGTTAAAAATACAACACTTTGTGACCTTAATCATTTTTTCCCTCAGTGTCATACCCTCCGTGTTCTGTGAAATACTGTGACCCCTTTTCTTTTAATCTACGTATTATATGCAGATCGGTATATATCTATATATGTGTGTATAGATATATATGTGTAGATATAGCTAGACAGAGATACACATACACACATATGCAGACACTGACATTTCCATCAGGTATGTACCTTGCCCTGTTTACCGTGACTCACCCTGTTTTCAAAGTGTACACTTGAACTGGTTTCAGAACATATACTATGAGCTGGTTTGCTTGTGGAAAAAGGGCCTTTCTCTGTTGATCCCAAATATATTTTCTGGAAGGACGTAGGGCTGGAAGGACCCTTGCACTGTGCTTATGTATACAAAATGGGCTCTGCTCATGTTTAAGGATTAAGACGAAGTGATCTCCAGCTTCTGGCTAGGGACACCCCTTGCATTTCTCCTTGCCTGTGAATTCTTCATGAACGGCAATATTCACATTTCGATGCCTCCAGATCTGTGGTTCTATTGCCACAAGAGGGGATGGAGGTAAGTGAGTGTGTCTGGGGGCCATGCTGAAGGCTGATCTGCGTGTTGGGGCGGGTGTGTGTACGGGGGGGGGCAGAGATGGGTACACCAGGCCTGTCAGGGAGGTGCCCGCCCACAAGTGGGGGCAGCAGGGCCCGTGGGTGGGTGTTCTGCAGAGGGGGCGTTCGGCGTACAGAAGGCTGAGTGCGTGCGGACGTGACCGGCAAAGCTGACGTGGTGTCGGGAGTCTACCGTCTCCAGCTTTGTCTCTCTTCATAAATCTGTCTCAAGCCCACTTGAAAGAAAAGGACATCAGAAGCAAAACTGAAGTTAAAGGACATAACATCACACTGAAGTGATATAGGTTATCAGAAGAGGTAAAAATGAATCATTCTCAAATGCATAAGGATTGCTGTAGCGGGGATAAAACTCAGACTGAATATAGTGTGGGAGTACAGCGATCTCTTCAACGAGGGACTGAAGCGGACTGGACCACTGATGTGACAGGGGGTGGGACACCGGGGGAGCCCGTGGGCGCTGAGAACTGGAGCTCTGGACCAAGGCAAGATACCTCGGACTCTAACGAGACCAAGCGGCACTGATTTGGGGAGCTGGTTGTCTTTCAACCCAAACAGCCTTAAGAGAATGCTTCTCACTAATAATAAGATAACCCCTCAAATCTCTATTAAAGCTCTGAGAAATATGAAGTCCCAGAGTACCCTTCATACATTAAACTGTCAAAATAGAGCCCTAGGAGAGAAAATTACAAAGAATTTCCAAGATGTACCACTGACAAGGTCAGAGGGAAAATGGCCTAGGGATTGTAAGCCTTTCTCACGTGGGCTTCTCTGCAAACGTAACAGAAAACATGTATAAAGCTGGTCAGACTGAAGCTCATAGAAACTGAGGAGTCTGTGCTTAAGTGCCCCAATATTATAGGCACTGAAGAACAAACCAGGTTCACTAATTGGGGGTGGGGACACAAAAAGGAAGGAGGAAGGAGGGAGGGAAGATGCAGCTACACAAGCATCTCTGGTCAGATTACAATCTTTCAAAAGGAGAAACACAGAGTCACCCTCAATCTGGTCCTTTGGTAGGTTTCAGGAAAAACCCCCACAGTGGTGCAGGAGTCATCTGGGGAGGGACAGAGTGATGATAGAAACAAAATGAAGACAGGAAGTCATGGGTGGAGACATAATGACATTAGCTTGTACTTTTGACAGATAAAACACATTAGGGTCCTCAGGAGTCTCTCTGCGGGGGAAGGCTGAGAAAGAACAGGTGAATTATCTTTGAGAGAATGAACTCAACAGCAATGGTGTCATGAATGACTGCTAATGAGATTATCAGGATTTCAGGGGAAAAAATCAAGTCAGGTTGCCCAGGGCTCCCATGAAACAGACCAACTCGGGGCAGAAGCCTTTACGTTGAGAAGACACGGACCTCCGAGAAGGAGGGAATCTTCTCCTGTCTAACAGCCAGGGCTTCTGCGTGCACCGGTGGGCGGCCTGGCCTCCAGGGCTCGGAGGCCCTCAAACAGGGGCGCTACAGTGGACGGTTAAGGCTGTGTGCGTGTCGGGGACCGGACAACTGAATGGAACACACCACGACAAAACGGTGCTCAAGGGCACGGCAATTAGGAAGCACCACGGATAGTGATCGGAAGGAGGGGTGTCTGGACAGAAAGCTCCAGCCCCCAGAATGCTCGGTTCACAAGCTCCCTGCACCACACGGGTCTGTGAGAAGCGTCTGTCTGGACTGAAATCTGCATAACAACAGGAGCACCTGATCAACACAGGGCACGAGGATTCTTCATAGTGCTTCTCCTGCCGTTCTCTTCCAATGTCTACTCATTCAGTCTTCCTGAAAATTTACAATAGTTTCTCCAAGATCAGAGAGTAAAGCAGCATGGAACGAGGATGCATTAGGTGGATTAAGGAAAGACAACCCGGTAAGAACACCTCTCTCATAACACACGCAAAATTTAGTCATTCTCTTTATCATCCCTATTTCCTAATATTTCTCCCAGAGGACACGTGGTTCTTGTGCAATAAAGGAGAGCGTTCTTACCATGTTTACCATTTCACTAAAGACTTCTTGCGAGATAAAATGGTAATCGACTCGGTCCCCTTCTCCAAAGTAAGGGGGTCTCGTCGTGTGGCAGGCCCTGAAAAGATAAAATTGATAATCCAGTAACTTAAAATTCAGGTGGAAGTGAGTCCAGATAAAGTGTATTTGAAAAAGCTGACAGTGGGCCATACATCATAAACGTTAAAGTCGCCGCGTCTCGGTGAAGCCTGTGTGGTTTTGAAATGCCGGGCTGGACCCCGCTGCTGCCCTCCAGGGCTGGTACCAGGCCTGGGCTGTCAACACCGATACCCATATTTTTGCTCATTGTTATTTATGACCTTCTGAACCGCCTCCTCTGCCATCACAAAATAGCACCTTGGGAAGTATAACAGTATTTATCACTTACATTTTTCCACCCAAGTGTTTTCATGTTGTCTCTGTTCTACGGGTATTTCCTGCATGTGCCTCTCCCACCCCGCCCCCTGGCTAGCCCCCTGGTCTTTCGGGACCCCGTGTGCCACCCTCCAGAGACGCTTTCTCGACCCCCTGTTGCTACAGTGTGCCCCTCTTCCTTGCATGCCCAGGGCCTCAGTGCCCGTGCCCAGGGCATCCCAGGTCCTCGCCCTCTGCTGCTCTAGGGCAGCAGTGAGCTCGTCCCACTGAGTGGCCAGGACTGGTCAACGCTGGGTGGGACCCTCCTCTGGGAACTCCTGAGCCGAGGCTGATAGAGCCTTTCCGGACCACCGTCTGAAACAGCATCGCCACACCACTCCACGCCCCCAGTTATTCTCGATTTAGTAAACTGCTTTCTCGTAGCTCTGCACCTGGTTTTCTCCTGTCCTCCCCAGCAGGGAGTATGAATAGTGAGGGGAGGGCTTTCTCCTATTCATCTTGTTTGCCACACTGCATTCCCAGCGTAGGCACTCGCTAAGGATTTGTAACACAAATGAAGAAACATAGCATGACTCGGGCAGCAGCTGCGGTGACCCCCTGCACAGACGACCGTAAAATGACTGGTCCGAGCAGGCCGGTGTCGTGCCAGAACTGACCACAGGGGCCCCAACCAGCCTAGGACTTCCGACTCAGACTCTTCTGACTTCTCAATGATAAATTCTGGGAATGCAGGTGGATTATTGGATTAACCTGCTGTTTTAAAATAGGACATGAGAATACAGTATTGTTTATGTTTTACAGATGATGAAACTGAGACGCAGCAATTACGGGACATGACTGAGTAGCAAGGCTGGGATGATTCCAACGTCAATTCCTTTTCATACCAAACTAAGGGGATAAACTAAGTCTCAACCTCACAAACCCCTCCACTGCAAAGTCAAAGATGAATTTGTATAACTCATACCACTGTGCATCTTCTACTCCAATCAACTAAATTAGCAAATGTTAAACTCTTATCAGCACCTTTGAATTGTGTACTCGGGACAGAGAGTACTGACGAAGAGGAGGCTGTCGAATAAATCGCAGTGATGCCTGCTTTGTTTGAACACACTGGCATTTCCTCACACACCTTGGCAGGGACCTGGGACCCTCGTCTATTGGCGTCCTTGACAGCTGGGAAGGATAAATCAGGGATTCTGCATCACGCACTCAGTGTAGCTTTCACACACTGCGCGGACGCTGCACGCCCAGTAAAGAAATGGAGCGGCAGGGCTTGTTTCAGAATTTGTAAAAGGAAGACAGGCAGAGACACAGCTGGAGGCGCCCAGGCAGGTCAGCGAAGAGCTGGCTTCACCGATGCGGAGAACGCAGAGAACTGGGCCTGCGCCGGCTGCAGGACCTGCTGTCCAGAAAGACCTGCGATGGCCTGAGGTTCTTTGCATCTGTCATCCCGCTTTCACTCACCGTGAAGTGTGCTGCCCCAGTAGGAACACTTCGCCTTCACAGCGAAGGTGGCGTTTCAATACATTTAGGAAAAAATAACGCTAAATTTTAGACAAAGAAATTTGCTTTGGTTATCGATAACCTTTGATAGCCTTCATCTCCTCTGTAAATACAATTTTAATTGTAACTCAAATTTCCATGGGTTCATCATTTACTAATTAATTTACTCATTGAGTCATGCTTGATGAGTCAAATCATGGTTTGCAATGGGAGCCACACTGCCTGGTGGCTGAGTTAGAGATTAACCCCGGGCTGTACCGCCAGCCCTAAAAGTCTAAGCTGAATCATATTCTAAAGACCAAGCCATTGGCCAGCTGTCATCCAGGATCCTAACAAAGCAAGTCCCTGTGAGGAGATGATTGGTGATCGGGCGGGAAGGGAATCCAGAAGGCCAGGCCAAATACTGTGATGTTCAAATACTGAAGGACATGTATTTGGAAGAAAAAAATATCCAAGAAGAGCTAGCAGGTGGATGAGGAAGCGGAAATGTCAGTGGGCTTCAGGAGCATGGAGGATTAGAATCTCAACCCTGGACCACACTGCCTCAGGAAATAATAAATCGCTTGTTGGAAAGATTTAGGCAGAGGCCTGGCTACACGTTAAGCGCCTCTAAATTCAGGCAGGTTATGTCGTGCCGTATGGTCAGTAAGTGAACTCCTTCCACGGGTATCCACAGAAGCCCAGGTATTCCTTGGGGATTTGGCAGGCAAATTACATTGTGCCTAATGTTCAGTGTGAATTGCGTGTGGTTGACTTGCTGGACACAAAGACATCAGCAACACAGAAGATTCCAGCACACACTGTGACTAAGTACGGAATTCACGCCACTTTCTAACTCACACCACCATCCCCTGTCACTGCATCCTAACTAATCTCCCGGTGTCCAGCCTTCCCTCCCAGGCCCTCCCCCAAACGGCATGCGTCAGAGTGCACTTTCCAAAGTGCCACTGTGACCACGACACTCCCCTGCTTAGAGACCCTGTAGGATCAGGCTGCTGCCTATCTTTGCCGCCCTATCTTCTGTCGTCTCTTCATAGTTCAGGTTTAGCCTGTCTACCGAGTGCTCTTCAGTTACCCCAACGTGCCTGCTCCTTCTCTGGGGCATGCGAGCCCCACTTGAGCCCCACGCCCGTCCTCTTTCACTTCTGTCTCAGAGGCACTTACTTCCCTCATCACAGTGCCCCTCAAACTAGTATCCGGTCCGGCAGCACTGACCTAGGGACCAACCAGATGCACGCAGCCGGGAGGACGGGACCCACGTCTATTGTTTTACAGTTTCACTGCCAGCATATGGCTTGTGGATAATGCTCAGTAGACATGGACCGAATGGCTAAGGGAACCATTCTAGTTAGTCTCATCTGTATGAACAGTTTGGACTAGGCTGCATTTGGTAGCGGGAGCTCATACCAGCTCCTTTAGCTAAACAGATGTGGTCTTTCACTTTGCTCTACTACAGTGTTAAGAGTAAAATGTATTTAGCAGTCGCCATCATGTGAAAGGTTATGAACATCGGAAGTGCTCTAAAATAGAGACCTAAGGAAGAATACGGTTGCTCCTTCATGACCACTCAGAGCACTTGAATGGTCTTAAATCTAGAAGATGAGCAGGCTGGTACTGTTTTGCGCTTCCCTCACTATTCAGCACTCCCCCCGGGGCCACTGATCTGGGAGGTAACGTTAGGGTTGGGAGTGGAGAGACCCTGAGGGCAGTAAATCCATATTTCCAGCCCCCTAATACTACATGTAGAGAACATCCAACCTACTTCTAAAACCAGGAACAAACAGCAAATTCAAGCCTAGGGCATAGTCTCTCAACTACTCTATTTGTTACATAGCACCAATTATGTTTCCAATATTTATATATCTGGATGTGCAACTTAGCACATGAAAATCTCTCTGAGTTTTTGGTCGTGATCTGGCGCAATTTAAAAAGGAAGACCAAATACCAGGACAAAATCGGAGGAAAAGACTTAAGCAAATGACAGAGAAAGTGCCTTTGTAAAGGCTTATACTCCATGATGAGACTGTATTCATGCTTTTCCTTTAATTAAAAGTCAACAAACTCCATTTTGGATGAAGAATAAAACAGGCCTTGCCCCGCCTGCCCGCCTTGGCCGTGCTGTGCCCCGCAGCAGCCGTGAGAGCCGCCGGCCCCCCATCCCCACCCACACCCCTGGCTCCTGAGGAGGCCTGGGCAGAGCGACATTGCCCTGAGCGACACTGTGTTCCCCTGGTAAATGATACCAGTCGACTATACTCTCACCAAGACACTGAACAGCGGGGCTGCCTCCCGGCACCCAGAGTATTTGGAGCCCACTGATCCCAAAGGGCTCCCTGGGGAATGCGGGGCAGCCCCGTGCACTCGACCTCCTCAGTTCCAGAGGAATCTTGTGGGTCCAAGGACAGATTGGCCCAGTGGCCACCCGCCCTGTTAGGGCCATGCAGTAGAGCATCCTCGCCCACGCTCTCAGAGAAGGCAGAGACGCTTTGCCCAATGCCCCGTGGAGGCAACTCCTCAAGTGGGAGCAAAGAAGATGCCTCCTTCCAGAAGAAATCCTAGCCTACCAGCCAGGCAGACTGTGCCTCTGGGAGGTGGACCACTGTTTGAACCCCTTCCAACCGCTCCTCGGCAGACTGGGCTACCAAGGCCTGTTTTTCCCCCAAGCACTGGTCACCTTTTCTGGATGTAGAACATAACAATGGCCCGGCTGGCTGTGCCTGGTTTTTCCTCTGGGACTGATTCAAGCTGGGCCACGGTGCCAATGTTAGGCGGAAGGCCACGACATTGAAAAGCAATCAGGTGGCCACTGCACAGACGCTAGAGTGCAAGGAATCCAGCCGACGACTCTGCATCGCCATCACCCACCTAAACGCACGTACCGACTGGGAGCAGGTTTATCCGCTTACGCCGGTGAGCTTTTCCAGAACCTGCACACATCACACCCAAGCAGCCAAGATTCCCCCTATTGTTTGCGGGGACTTCAATGCAGAGAAAACAGAGCAGGTTCTACAAACACGTTGCCTCCTCCAGCCTCAACCTGGGCCTACAGGCTGTGGAACCCTGATGGGTGGGTGGAACATGCATATACAACCCGGGAGATCAGGACCTCCGGGGAGTGGGGTACACCCTGGATACACCCGAACTCCAACACGCGCTGGGTGTGAGGTCAGAGCTCCGGACTCGCTCCCTGAAGAGCAGACCGGGCCCAGCCGGACACCACTCTTCCATTGCCCTTCAGGCCACTTGCCTCTAGTGTGTGACTTCAGCTTTAATGGGAACCTGATGGGACTTTTACAAATGCTTATGTGTCTTTTGAATCACGGAGCCATGGGCAGGGCTGTTTCCGGAAAGTGAAAAAGGGTAAGAGGATGCCTGAGGATGCATTCCCGGGTTCTCTCCCTCCACTTCCCATGTTCCCAGCAGGCCCTTGGGAAGGAAGCCCACTCATTCACAAACCCTTTCCATGAAAACCTACAGCGGAAAAGGTATACGCACTCCAGTGTTGCTTCCCATTGATTTCTTTCCCTCAGCATTGCATTTACATCAATTAAAGACGTTAAACTGTACTTGTTTTGAAGCATTCAGTTTGATGATGCTACATAAAAACGCTTTCTCGAGTCCATAATTAACAGGTATGCAGGAAAACAGCAATTTCTCTAGATAGCATTTCATGTTACTTATTTGTGGTTTTAAATGTCAACAAGATATGCATGGCAATAGTTATCTTTTATATCCCTGTGTAAAATTGATAAATTACAGCATTGTAAACAATTCTAAAGCCATGCAAACCTTAAGTTATACAGTAAGTTTATAGTAACTTACTTAAGGCTTTAAGATGTTGTTATTTGGAGGTCTAACAAAATAGCAGGTGCACAAAGGCACTATTTAGGCTGGACGCTCCAGGATTTTGTTTTCTTAAGTGGAAATAACAAGTCGTCTGGATAAGTTCTGAGACTAATTCTTGCGGGGCTCCATGTTCCCCTTCATTGTATTTCTTGAAGAGACTCCAAGGCCAGCCAGACTTTGGTATTTCATCACTGTTGTGCCTTTATAGTTTTCCACTGAAATGCGGCTGTCTACCTTTGAAGTCACTCAGTATCGTTATCATTGGTATGTGAGTGTGCTTTCCACAGTAGGTCATTTGGGAACTGCTATGTGGCCCTGGCAAAGAAAGCTGGTGGGACCTTCTTTGCAGAGATGGGAAACTAGAAAGCCCATTCGTGAGGCTGTCACTGAGAGCTCCTGAGACAGCCGGGGGCCCGGTTAGAAGCATCTGGAAGGAATGTAAAAAGAAAGATAACCTGGAAATCTCTTTCATAGATAAAGATGTATTTTATCGAATGCACTGATAACACATGCGGAGCCAGCAGAGGAGGGCTACACATTCCCTCCTTGTACGTTGCTAAAATATTTATCAAAACATTTATCAGTGTATTACCAATAGATTATTTATTGGTAATACACTGATAAATATTTCAATCCATGAGTTGTATATATATTTAAGATTAATAAATGGTCCTTTAAAGCTAACTTAAAAAATAAAAAATAAAAAATAAATAAAATTTAAAGAAGAGCAGTGACCTGCCCCTGACTGTGCTCTGGATTTATTATTTGTCTTAATTGGAAAGTTGCTGCATATAGTAATAGTAGCTATCTTATTTCCTCAGTGGATGACATTACTAGCCATCTATTGCCCCCTTTTTAATCCAGTGATACAACGCTTCATTCATTCCTTGATGGAATTTTAGAGTGAGTCTGCACTGAGCAGGTCTGGATCTCTGTCCCGAAGGACGCCTGCCGGGGGACAGCTGGCTGATGCTCTGAGCCAGGCGCAGGCCTGCTAACTCCACCCAGAGCAGAAAAGCAGCAGTAACGGTGCAGCAACTCGAAGCTCACCTTTGGGCTCCCGTCCTGCCATCCTCTGCCTCCACACAAACCATCCATAACGCTGTTGCAGGTCAGAGCCCCCTCCCAGATCATACGTTTCACCAAGAAAAGGACCTTACCAATCTGGTTCCCACTGTGTACTGTCAGGGCCTAGCACACGGGAGGAACTCAGTGAGTATTGATTCAAGGAACGGATGAACAAATGCATAAATCCTTCCCTCCTTCCATGTATCCACCACTGGAGGTTGGGGAAAATTACCTATGCTTTGTTTTGTTTGTTTTTTAAGATTTCTTTCTTTTTAGAGAGAGTGGAAGGGAAGGAGAAAGAAGGAAAGAAACATTAATGTGTCATTGCCTCTTGTGCACCCCCTACTGAGGACCTGGTCCACAACCCAGGCATGTGCCATGACTGGGAATTGAAGCAGCGACCCTTTGGTTTGCAGGCCAGCACTCAATCTACTGAGCCACACCAGCTAGGGTTCACCTGTGCTTATCACAGTCATTTCCCACTAAATGCTGTATACAATACCATTAATTCATTCACCCACTCAGCCCACCAGTCCTTCAACTGACAAACATTCATCATGCACATATGAGGTGCCTGGCCACCTGCGGAGCACTGAGAACTCAACGGTGAGCAACGCTGACATCCGTCCCTGTCCTCACTGGGCTTACCAATGAGCAGAGAACACAGACCTTAAATAAGTCCACCAGAACATGATGGATAAACATTCTAATAGGGAAAACACAGGATTTAATGAAAATGAATAACCATGGTGGGGGGCGGTTTGGCTGTCCAGGTGAGAATGGAAAGGCAGACTGGTTTGGAATCTTGGTGATGAGCTGATAAACACCTCCAAGAGCACATCAGACCCAACGTGCTTCCGGCGTGCGTAACGCCAAGGAATAGGAGGGTCAGGGCCCCTGCACATTTGCAGCATAAGCAGTATCCCAAAAGTGAGAAGGATTCTAATCAGAGGCGGCCTTGGTTCCCTTCACTTGGTTTTCTAAAAGGTCCTAGGCTTATATATCAGCACAAAGTCAGGGTCCTAGGGCCCTTTTGCCCTAGGTGGACCCTCCACTCTTTGCACCCACTTACCCTTTTTAGCAGGTTCAGTGCTCTCACATGACACAATGGCATGTTACACGTTTTTACTCTAATATAAATTTTAATTTATTTACCTTCAGGCTGCTGACAATGTATTAATGAGTAAATTATTCTTCAGTATTTATATCCTAAGGTTGCTTAAATGAGGAATGCAATTTTAGATATCTAAATAAATTGCCCTGTTTAAAATAGTGTTTACATTGTTTGAACACATGTGGCTTAAGGGAGAAACTTCCCTGTGACAATATTAGAAAATAATTTGCATTATTTTTCTTGCTGTCCTATATTTCTTGGCAATCACATCCTCAGCTCACTGACAAGCACCACTAATCTAAAAGTAATTTCTTTGCCAAATAAATAAATACGGGCACGAATTTAAAAGACCACAGCGATCCTTCTGATTCTCAGAGACTTTTCCTAAAACTGTAGGTCCGGCTGGCGGTTTCCTTAGGATGGTTCCAGTTTTTTCGATAGGCCTCTGTTTAATCTAGGTAATAGGGAGTCACACGGCAAAACGCTTGTTCCAAAAATCTAACGGTGCATTGAGTGCTAACTTGAGGGAAGGGACAGGCTTCTGCTCTCAGAGGGAAGGAAAGGCTTCTGCTGCCCCTCCTCCGTCCTTCCTCCCGAATACTCCCAGAGGGGGAGGCCAGTGACGCAGTGACGCAGTGACGCAGAGACGCAGAGACCGAGGAGAGGCAGCGTGCCCCGCCCCCTCCACACACAGATCCGCCCACTGAACCTCCCAACATTCTGATCGCACTGTTGTAGCACACCACGACAGGATGAGCCCGCATTCCTACGCCACCATGCTCAATTAAAAACACACGTATTTCCAAACCTTGCAGGGTGATTTCAACTGTCACTGAATTAAAGTTAAACATTTGGAGGACTAAAGTAAATAAAAAAAAATACAGTGTACGTCACAGTGCAGTAAATGGTAAAGAAGCGGATACGCTTTCTACGCCCATGTTTGAACTTGCTTCAAGTTAACAGCCCAAATCAGCAACGGCCGACCTTTTACAGCCTCCCCAGACCACACACAAGCTTACCCGTATCTGAAGTAAGTGCTGAACTGTCTGCAGAGGCGGTGGGCGAGCTCCCGTTTCCCACAGGCTTCAGGGCCAGACAACACCAACATGGGGTACGGGGCGTCCAGGCTGGGCAGAGTGCTGTAACACAGGGCAGAGTCAGGGGTGGGTCCGCTCTGCCCAAAGGGCGGCTTTCTCCCTGCGTGCAGCACTCCAAGGCCACGTCACAGTCACAGTTAGCTCAGCAGTTGAGCCCTTGCTACAGGCGACACCAAACAGCGGGCTGGTCTTGCTTCCAGAAGCAAGCTGACCACCATTCTATCCCAAAACTGACATTCAGCACATGGGTACCATGGAAACTCCCAATCTGTGTAAGTTAAACTGAACAGTGCTTTTAAAAAATATATATGGGAAGGTATATTAATTCTTGGTTGCTGAAGTATCCTTCCAGGGATTTCAAAATGAAAGAAGCAAGACTGCCCTCTGAGAGTTACACTTTCACATCCGTACCTATTAAATTAAAACACGGATGTGCAAAGAAGTGGGAATAACTAAAATTTACCTGAGCAATTACTGTGCTCCAGGCACTATGCTAGGAGTTTACAAGTATTACCCCATTTAGTTATCACTGGAAGCTAGTGAAGGTATTTCCATCATTATCTCTGTTTAACACGTGAAAACTGAAATACCAAGAGGTCGATTGACTTGCTCGGAATAACAGCTAATAAATAAGTGCTGATGTGTAAACCTAGGCATAACTTCTGGGGCTGAAAGTCCGGACGAAAGAGTGAGTTTGTTACTAAAATCTCCTGCAACATGCAGAGCTCCAGTGTTGGATTCCACTCGTGACGCTATCACAGAACAAGTACAATGTTTTAAATAAACACACGGCTGAGGTGTGAACTCCAGCAGGAATGGGGTGGTGGCAGAATAATTGCTCACTCTCTCTGAACACCCACATACAAACAGAGAAACTCGAGAACAAAAGCCCATGGAACACATGTGTAACAACCCAGGTGACGCGGTATCTCCGTGAACCACAGATCCGTGTGGGAGGGGAAGGAGGAAGCAATGGGACAGCATCTGCCAGACCTGAGAACAGGGGGACAGCCAGTGGGCGCCCCCTGGGAAGCGGGCAGGATGGGACGGTACGTGTACAGAAACCCACGCACAGGGGTTCAGCGCTGTGTTTGCGGTAGCCGGAAACTGGAATCGGCCTAGATGAATCGCCAAACTCACGGCGGTGCATCCACACCAGGGAATGGTGCTCGGCAACCAAAGGAGATGAACCAGAGACACATCCACAGCTAGGATGGGTCTCCAGGGAACAAGGCTAAGGGGAAAAGAGACCACTCCCGACGGTTATATGCTATGTCATTCCACTTACACGACATCCGTGAAATCACATAATACCGATGGGGCAAAGGCTTGGTTGCCAGGGGTTAGGGAAGGCGAGAGACGGATGGCTGTGGCTATGAAAGGGAAGCACAAGGATCTTTGTGATAAAACCCTTCTGCACTCGACTGTAGTGCTGCTCATACGAATCTACACGAGTGATAAAACTGCACGGGACTCAATGCACCCGAGTTCGAGTGCTGGATTCCGGTGCGGGGGTGGGCGCACCAACGTCGGCTCTCCGGGGCTGATGTTCTACTGCTGCTACTCAAGACGTTACCACTGGGGAAAACCGGGAGAGATACGCAGAACTTCTCTGTGTTCTTCCAACTGCACGTGAATCTAAAATTTTCTCAAAATAATTCTTTAGTGATTAAAGAAAAGAAAAATTTGAGGGAAACTGACAAATACTGAAAATAGGCACACGAGAGCTTTCTGAAGAAGAAAACCAAAGCAAAGGAACAGAATCAATATGAAAGTCTGTAATTGAAGAAAACTTGCCTGAACTAAAAAAAAAACAACATAGCTGTATATTGTGAAAGCACACGCAGAGATACAGCTGCCTGTATCAGCCCAGAATGACAAATACTAAGACACAGTCTAGTGACATCACTGGACTTAAAAGAGAAAAAAAATGTTCAGCTAGAAAAAAAGAATACACGTGACTTATAAGAGAAAGAAAATCAAATTATCACCAGATTCTTGACAGCAATGTTTTGCACTAAACAAACGAAGTCACATCTTTAGTATATTCAAGGAAAAAAGTGTGAGCCGTGGACTTCTTCCTATACTACAGCAAAAATTACTTTCAAAGTAAAAGGCAGAGAATATTATCAGCAAGGGATACTGATCCCATAGACCTTCCTACAGAATCTACTAGAGAACAAGCTCCCTACGACCAGAATGACGCAAGAGACATCAATATAGGGGCTGGAAGTGAGCGATAAATTCGCAGTCACCCACAGAACCAAGACTGAATGACAGCAAAGGACAGTGTGCGGCATGTGATGGGTGTGTGTTCTGACAATATAAGTACAGTAAACTACTTTTAAGACAGGGTGATTGACACTTACATAGCAGATACACAATAGGCAGATTCACAGAGACAGGAAGTAGATGAGAAGCTCCCGCAGCCAGGGGGCAGCAGGGAGCTTGGGCGGTTGTTGCCGAGTCTCTGTTTGGTGCCGCGGTTTCGGAAATAGGTGGTGACGATGGCTGTGCAACATTGTGAATATAATCAGTGTCACCAAACTGTATACTTTAAGATAGTTAAAACAGGAAATAAATAAATATATATATATATATATTTTACCATAATGAAAATGGTGTGGGGGGCAGGGTTTAACGGGAAGAGCACAGGCAAAATATGTTCCCAGAGCTTTCAGCGATGGTGGTGATGTTGGTACTGGTATTCTGAGGCTGTTGGGGTATAATGTGGGCTTTTAAAACAAGAGTAATTACGAGATATTCTACTTCCTTCCTCTGTGTCCTTGGTGTGGGAGAGAAGGAGATATACTTGTAATGGAGAGGGGGTGAAGTGAAAGCTCAACTGTAGTCTCGAAATGGAAGTGCAAGCATCAGTATGAACCGAGGAGGTATTTTATCACCTCTGTGTAGACTGAATCAGAGATCCCCTAGATATAGATTAGATAAACAGATTAGATGATGTAGATACTAACAGACGGGTACAAACAGGACTGAGAGATGAATACGTGTATGACAGGAAGAAAGGAAAGAGGGGAGGAGGGAAGGAAATAAGTAGCCGTATTCCTAGTTCTGCCCATGACAAGGCCTGCAAAGGACAACCGACCCGAGAGTAATGACCACCTCTAGTGCTCGGATTGTGATTGGAAAATACCATTTCGCACTAAAACAATCCAGGGCACCTTGGAGAAGTGGGTAATTCCAAAGTTCGAACAGGCCTTGCAGAAAATGAGCCTTTAGAACCGTGTCATTCCAGAGAGCAAAAGGCTGTCCATGACCACCAGGCCAGGGCCAAGCTTCTGCTCGATCATTTTAAAAAATTGATTTTGAGAGAGAGAGAGAGAGAGAGGAAAGGAGGGAGAGAGAGAGAGAAACATCGATTTGTTGTTCCACTGATTCATGCATTCATTGGGTTGATTTTTGTGCGTGCCCCGACTGGAGTTTAACCCGCAACCTTGGCATGTCAGGATGCCACTCTAAGCAACTGAGCTACCCAACCAGTACCTGGGTCATTTTAATATTGTATCCTCACCCCAATCACAGCAGGAGAGGGAACAGTGATTCCCCCAAAATGTAGCATCAATGTACCAAGGTCAAGGTCGGGGTTCGTCTCTTGGGGCTGCCAGAGAGCAGTGAGTTGGCCAGAGTGGAACAGGCAATGACAGGGCTGCTCCTGCACCCACGACTTCTTCCCAACGAACAACGCTCTGTCGGGAGCATCCGGGGCTGCCTGGCCATTTGTTCTTATATTTGGCGGCTCAACAGCCAGAAATGATCCTGAAATATGTGTTCATCAGACACTGCTGTAAATTCCTTTGATACATATTTTTATACGAATGTACCCTAAAGCGTGAAACAACTAGCAATCTTCATAAACTGGAAAAGAAATACAATGAGGACATAAATGCTCTTTTTTAAAAAAAATAAAAATGAAATGTGCTTTCCCAGATATATGCAAATAAATGATAAATCATTTCACCTAGAGGGCTACCATAAATATATAAAACTGTCGCTGTCTGTATTATTAAATTACATGTAAAAAATCATGTCCTGGATGCAAAATAAAACATTTTGCTCCCTGTGGGAAACCAACCACGTGATGTACAGGAGCCAATATCACACGAAAAAGAGAAGCCATTTATAACCAAGAGATCTTACAAGTATTTTTAAAATGCCTTTGGGTATTGATAGAATTTCTGCACTGCACTTATAGCATAAATGGCCATCTGCTCCGACAGATTGTTTAAAAAGAAAAGGAGAACCTGTGGTAAATCCATCTCCGAACTCAGAGGTGAGAGACTATTCATGTGTTCAGCCAAGCTGAGCGAGCGCTCCGAGTGCCGTCACTAAAAAAGTCTTTCATTTTCCCCTTGGGCCGGCTGGGCTTCCTTCCAGGGGCTCTGATAATCCGCATTCATGGGACGGTCTCCAGCAGGGCTACCTAGCCTTCACTCACAGCTAAGGAAGGATTTACAATGGACAGAAATGATCACAATCATCTGTCGTCCTATCCTACAGCCAAAAAAAAAAAAAAAAAGAAAGAAAGAAACTAACAAACTCTGCCCTGGCTGATGCGGCTCAGTGGGTTGGGCATCATCCCATGAACCCAAGGGTCACCAGTTTCATTCCGGGTCAGGGCACATGCCTGGGCTGCACTGGGGGGGCGGGGTGGGGTGGGGGGGTGAGAGGCAAATTGATTGATGCATCTCTCACACATTGATGTTTCTCTCCCACTCTTTCTCCTAACATTCCCCTCTCTCTAAAAATAAATAAAAAAACTGACCAACTCTTTTTAATCATTATTATTTCACTGTCCTATGTCACAGGCTAGCCACCAATCAGAGGCCAGACGAAAGAGGGAAGATACGCCCACTCATCACTGCACTTGGGAAAACACTGAGAGCCCAAGTTCAAGCATGCAATAACATGCCTACGGCCCCACACGCCGTAACTGAGGCCGCAACACGCTGTAACTGAGACCACCACACAGACTATCCAAAAAAGACCTGGCCCCTTCCCTTGGACGAGGTAAGAAAGGAACGGGTCACAAACTGGAAGGCTATGGAAGATGATGAGGTTGCCCCGTGCCCGCCGCCCTGAGCTCTGTCCCGGGGACCCCAGATGGATGAATACCTGTCAAAGATCCTCTGCGGCTGCATCATGCTGTGGACGACGTGGATCAGGTGATCTTGGGTCGCGACCACTTCCGGGGGAGGGTTGTACTTATTCATGGCTGCAACCTTTTCCAGAATTTGAAATGCAAAAGGGAAACACATTTCATTTCTAAAAAGCACACGAGGCCTAGATTTTCTTTGATGAAACAGTCTAGACATGCAACCGGGTAGACAAAATAATTTGACACGTGCTCGTGAATCTTTGTGCTCAGCCTTCATGTCTACTCTAACTTTCCTAAAACCCAGACGACGCTCACGACTTTAAAATACTGAGCTGGAGTCCCTTGGCCCTCTACTTATTCAGTCCCTCGTTTAGGAAGGAAAAAGCAAAACCAAAAACAAAACCTCTAAAATCCAAGATCACTTTTGAAACAGTAAATACCCCAACTTTTAGTATGAAAACAAATAAAATACAGTGTTCCGGATTCCAGGCAGTTGATGCCGCGGAACTTCTTTCTCATGCCATCTCGACCAGCACTATTATCTCCAACGCTACCAAAACCTCCCTGCTTTTGGCCTAACTCTCTCTGTTCAGAGATGAGGACCTTCTCCTCCTGAGGCACAGCTCCCTATGCTCTTGTTTTGGTCATCCCTGGAAACACGTGACCCTGTCTGCCGCGCCTTGCCTAATTCACACCTTTGAAGTTCATTCCCTGTACAAAACATTCAAGGCAAAGAGAAATCTAGTAAGCGCCTTTGAGTGTAAGAATAACAACAGACTCCCATTTCTAACCACTTCTAACCGAGATTTCAGAAAGGCTTTTATGAAATGGAATATCTGCCTCTCTACATATTTACACCTGTTTTCATTCCCACCCCGAATTTGCATCCAGTGTGAGAAACCCCTCATTAGTGGAGACGTCAGCTGCCTCCGGTCGCTGAGGCAAGACAAGGCAGCCAGTGCAGGTGTGGTGGGGAGGCAGGTGCTCGCCTTCAGCCACTCTGGGGGATGAAAGTGACTGGCTTCAGTCACTCTGTGAATCCCGGGGAATTATTACCTTAAAGAGCAGAATTAAAGGTTTGAAATGGCAGAGCAGGGATTCACTTGGGCACCTTCTGACTGCACGGCAGGATGGCATTGGAATACATTTCATTATGAAGAGCCACACGCAGGATGGCGCACCCTCCGAGTGCAACAGCCATCTGTGTTAACAGTCTACTGGACTGCACCTGCACAAACCGCATGCCGCTGCCGACCTGGGGAGGAGGTTCGGCTTTGCAGGGGCCCCCACAGACCGATCCCGGGACAAGGACACACTCCCTAGACGAATGATTCATTTGGAACACGTGAATCACGTGTGGATTAAGAATCCATACGTGTCGGTCCTGCAGCAGGCAGCGCGAGCGCTTCAGCTTGTTGACTCAGAAACAGGGGCAGTAACATGATTACACACCTTTTCTTCCACTTTAATCTTCTTCTCATCGAGTTCTGTTAGTCGTGGTAGCATAAAAATGACGAAGAACCAATATTCGGGTTTTTCCTATTTAAAATAACAAGAGGACTACTCAATTGCCTTCATTTCCTCAGATGAACAAGCACCAACATCCTCCTTTCACGGGCACTGGTGTATCACCCACACCCCCCGTCACACACACACACACACACACACACACACACACACACACACTCATCCGTCTCTGCGTTTTCACACTGACCAGCCCCCTTATTGTAACAAGTCAAATGCACACGGTGCCTTTTGCAACTCATAGAGCTTTTCAAGTGTGTGATCTTGTTCATCTCCCCGAGAGGTAAGCGGGGCACGTATGATGACCTTCATTTCTAGAGAGAAAACCAGCTAAGTGAGCCCCAGAGAGGTGAAGCACTGAATGTAAGGTTTCATGGCCAGTGACTTAAATAAACCCTGTCACAGCATGCATAAACTGATCGCCGAAACTCTGCGGCACACCAAAAGGTATGTTCTTTGCCAATCTAATTTACAAAATTGGTATTATTTTGATTTATAAAAAAAATCACAATAGTAATTACCTACCCTTTTTGCTCCAAAGTGACATTTTAAAAAGTAGGGTGCCTATCTTATACGTGTATATATAAGGATTTCTGGTATCAAGAATTAATCAATCAGATGCAAACTTATTATGAGGTGTGACCATGACGAATCAGGTGCAACTCTATTATATGACCTATATATTCGTGGCTCAAGACATGGCATTCACACTCACTGTCTGTTGTTGTGTTGGTGGTTGTTGTTTTTTTAACTTGACCATCTAAGAGAGAGAAGGTCAGTGCCCCCGACTAGACGGTCAGGCACTGCATGTTTTAAAAATTCTCGCACCAGTTGAAAATCTGGATTAAAAAAAATCTATGAAAATCACTGTCCTAACTCCAAAGAGCTTCATTACTGCAAATAATGAAACTATTTATTATCAGTTATTTGTGACTCTGTTTCATTTTGCATTAATTTGTAGCATTTACTATGATTTTGTTTCACAATAATAAAAAGATATTCGCACAGGGAGTGAATTCCTCCCCACTCCCTACCCTCTGCTGAGTTAAGGTTATCTGCCTTTTAAAGACAGTGAAAGCTTTTGTATCCTGAAGCCACGGCTCTTCGAAGGGAAAGGTAACGGTGATCGATGCGTTTCACCAATGAGAATGTGTGTTAAATACGCGCTCCTCTCGGACCCGAAGCCGGGACGTAGCCACGTGAATCCCTGCAGTTTTCTCTCCCAGCACTTATCTCACACTGCCTGCCGCTATTCCTACCCCACAGATGGCCTTTATTTTTAAATCTTATTTTTCACTTTTAACTCCATTTGATTTGTTTTGCCTGTCCAGACACATTTAATGAAGATACGCACCAAAACAAAGGTACTCAGAGACACATACAAATTCAGGGGTCTACAGAGAGACGAGTGAAGGGCACGGGCAGAAAAGCAGAATGAAGGACCAAGGAGCAAAGAGGGAGGGGCGGTGGCCAGGAGAAAGGATCCGTCCGTGGACGAGAAGACAGGGACTCAGACACCCCCGTGGGTCTCCGAATCCCAGGTGCAAAGCATCCACGGGAAATACATTTTTTCCCATGATCATTTAACAACAATGCCGATTTCACAGCTACATGCAGGCAATTTCGTTCGGTGTCTAATCTCAGATTTTCCTTCCTGCTGCGAGACAGGAACCCTATTCTGTCCACACCTCCGGCCCCACACGTCCACCCTCTGGAGCTCCCTCCCGCTGCCTTTATTCCCTGCTGGATGACTCACAAAGGGCCACGCAGAACAGAATCTCAGGCCTCACTTTCACCAGGTGCGTGGGGCGCTACCTGGCCTAACCCTTCCAAATGCCTCCCGAGAGATTGAGAGCATTCACAGGCCTGATGTCCTTTATCGAAAGTACTTCTTGAGGAAGCGTTCCCAGAAAGCCCTCCTTCCCGTCCCCGATATACATGGTCTGGTACCTGAATTGGGTTCCTTAGAAGATTGAGGACTCGAAGGAGAGCTAGATGTTCAATGTGCTCTATTTCGCTCAGCTCGGCGATCTGTTGAATTGAAGAAACGCACATTAGCCATAGACTGAACACACAAAGATAACAGGACGCCTGATGTGAGAGGGGATACTTTGGATCTTTTAAATTCGACTGATTTTTTTTTAATTGCTTCGCTGAATATCCAACTTTTTCTCGAGAATTCCAGAGTTTTGTAGAACCAGGAAGTTAGTGCACGCAAACACACAGCCCCATTTTCCTCTCCAGCCAGAGGGCCATGAGGTGTTCTTCTTCTCAGCCGTGCTTATTCAAAGGCAGAAATAAAAGCACAAAGAAGCAGAGACAAAGCACGAAGAAAGCTGTCGCAGGCCACCTCTTCCTCCTCTCACCCCCCCACCCTTTCCAAACCGCCAGTTCCCGCCCCTGGTCGCCTGGTGAGCTGTGACCCGTGAAGCCTTCTTTACTGCATGTGAGTATGTGGCCCTATCTTTTTTTTTTTTTTTAAATAAGAGGTAATTATTTTAAGGAAAGATGAAAGTAGAAATTGTATGACACCTGTCCCAACATGGGTGTTCCACGTGTGTTCACGCTCACATCTTTTGTCAATCGTGCAGTTATGTTTTATTCTCTCCCCTCTGTGCAGGTTAGGTTTCACAACTGTTAGAAGTCAGGAAAAAGGGGCCTTAATTTGACCAAGGATAGAGCTTGGGTTATAGCGTGCCTCAATTTTTTACTCAACGAGAGACAGACACTTTTACGTAAGTTTCCAATGATTCACATAATTATGATTTTATTTCAAATGTAGATATTGAACTTCTGCAAAAAATGAATCCTCACTTTTCGTTTCTACTTCTGCCCAGGTCATTTCTGCATGCACTGTCAAAGCGCTCCAACGGCACAGTCGCCGACAATTCCTGAGTTAGCCAACCGCAAAACGCAGCCAAAATGCAACCCTTCCCCAAGCTAAATCGAGGCAAGACCACTCGCGCCATGTTCCAGGCTGCCACTTTCACAGGTGCAATGAGAAAGGTGAGTTCGGAGCTACAGTCTGTAGCCTGCCCTTGTGAGCCTGGTGACAGCGGCTTTGCGCCATTACACACGACTTGTGCCCTGAGATGACCAGCCCCCTGCAGACCGCCCTGCGGGTCCCCCACCGGAGAGGAGGCCCGGCTTCCATGCTGTGTGACTCAGGAGGGCAGGCAGGTCGATGTGGCTCACACTGGCCCGGTCAATAAGGGGCTGGTTTCCCTGCAGTAAACGACGCTTGTACTTGGACCAAACACAAAGGTTAGGACATGTTCCCCACGGTCACCTGGTCTCACCCACAAGTCCTGGCCCTGGGCACTCACTGACATCACTGGTGACAGTGGACACTCTTTCTCAAGGGTGATCTGTGTTGGAAATGCATAGGCGATGAACCAGCTGTCCCCCTTCAGGAGGTTTAGACTGAAGAGATCGTCAGGCAGAAATTAGATACAAGAATGCTCTGTCTCCTGTCCTCAGTCAAAGTTAAAAACAGTCCGAGTTCCTGAAAGCGCCATCAATTGTGATTAACTGAGTCACGGCGCAGTCCCAGAACAGGACCACCATGCACCAGATTGAGAAGATGATGACATGCACAGTGACCGACACAGGAGGACCTTCAAATATCACAGACTGCACACAGCTGCGTTACCACTAAGATGTCAGCTGGGACCTCTGGTCTTCGAGAGTCAAAGGAGAGGAGCCCAGTTTCCCTCCCAGGCCTTCCAAAGGTAGGATGGGGCTGCTGAGGGCAGAGGGGAGCGTGTGTGCAGCTGCCCGGCCCCGGTTCCCACGGCTGGGGAAGGACAGCGCGCACCAGGCACTGGCCGTCCTGCAGGCACTCACCCACCCACTCCTGAGACCTCACCCCCGGTGGACCCACCCTCCCTGGCTCCTCCTCTCCTCCAATGCCAAGACCCAAGGCTGTGTGCATCCCAGACGATTACACACGGTGTGGGGACTCTACACCCCAAAGGACCGAGAGTGAAATACTGCCCACAAGCTTATATTCGGAAAGGAACTTCAGCCACCTGCTGCTACGGCTGTCACATCGGCAGGTCCCCAGATCCTGTTCTGCCCCCCTTCTCGAACTTCCTCTGCCTGGTGGTTACTTTCCACATCCAGAGGCCTGTCAACCTGGATTTCCCAGGCAGACTCGTCCAGATGACTCTGTTTTTGCCATTTCCTCCTAGGCCATGCTTGCCAAGCCTTACATCCAGGCGTAATGTGGCCTAGTAAAGCTTTTTTAAAGATAGATCGATAGAGACAGACAGACGATTGAGAAACAATGACACTAAGTCTCAGAAAAGTAAAGGGGCATTCTCTAAGTAACATTTTAGGGATACATTTCCAGGGCTAGATGTGACATCTAATTGAACAGGGACTATAGAGTAGACAGTGACAAAGGCCCCCAAATCGTGAGTGGGTGAGAGGCATTTGCTAAGGAATTTAAAAGATATCTAAATGATCCCATGAGTAAGACAATGTCTCAACAGCTAAAACCAAGTAAATAACACTGATGAAAGTGCTACCAGTGAAACTATATTCCTAGCACCGGATTAATCATCTGAGAAGCAACGGCTATGTTATGCTTCTTTTAAATGATACATTTTCCATCCCCGATGCACAGCACTCTCAGCAGTCCTGGAGAGATCTCTGGGGGAATGTTCGGAGGCTCCGAGAATATTTCACAGGGCTGCTGGTTGCTCCCCACCCTGCCCCCCCGGGGAGCCAGAGAACTGTGTTATTGTTACAGATGCAAGTGATCGCCAAAGGCTCCCCACCTCTGGGAAATGTGGCCACTTTTTTTTAAGTGGTGTCTCTTTAATATCGGAAAACTATACACTCCTCTCTTCACTCGCTCTTTTCCTTAAACTGTTTCAAATGTAATTTGAAAAGTCTCTTGAAATGGAAGAGAACAACATATTATTTATGAGGTCCTTCTAGATCAGCGCTAACCAGTGTGGTAGTTAACTAGCCACAGGCGGCAACTTAGCCCTGGAACACAGCTAGGATGACTCGAGATGCACTGTGGTGTAAAACACACACCAGACGGCAGAGTCTTAGTGAGAAGCAGCAGAGTAGGAGCTGTCCTATCAATAACTCTGCATGTAGATTATATGTTGAAATGGTAATATTTTAAGATGAATTTCACCTGTGCCTTTACTGTGGCTACTAGAAAACTTAAAATTGCATTCACATTTATGTTTTCTATCATACTTTCATCAGAAAACGCTCTTTGAAGGCATTTACCCTTTTCTGAAAGGAGGGGCCGTTAGCGCCTCACTCACTGCGTCCACCTGTAGGGTTGGGACGCTGACCCCACAGGCCGACCAGTCTGTCTGCATCCTGGCTCTGCTATTTGCTGGATAAATAACTTCGGACAAGCTACGTAACCTCTTGACGCCCCAGTTTCTTCCATAACATAGCAATAATAATAAGAGTTCTAGAAGAAGGATTAAGGGAGATCTATGCAAAGTGCTTAGAACAGTGCTTTGTATGCAAGTATTCAATGACTGGCACAGTGATTCTATGACACAATTGTCAGTGTTAGTATTTCCATTACTAGGGTAAGGTCTGTTCCTCCCACCCCCTGATGTGAGAATCACGTCAAGGGCACGTCCATGAAAAAGACACTGGCACCATATGGAAGGGAGACTGTGCCGACTTCATGAGACATGCGGCACAGTGGACAGACGTCGTCCATCAGAACTAACTTCAGGAGTGGGTAGAGCAATCTAGTACACAAATCCAGCGAGAGTGAAGGTGAACAGGTCTGTGTAATTAAATATCCACTTCCCCTCAGACCTAAAGACGGCCTTGCCTTGATTCTTACACACGTAACGGAGGCTGGAAGCTCCGTGTCATTGCGGCTGAACGCAGAGGCGCCTCCGCCCCAAGTAGGGCCCGTGACCCCGCAGGGTCAGCCGCGCTTTGCACTTTTCAACAGGAAATAAACATTCGATTTCCTTCTGAAATCTTTTCTAAACACATGACAAGGTCCTCGATATGAGTAAAATCCTATTTCACTGTGGCTCTTACTGCATAAGAAATCAGCTACAGGTACCAACTTCATATACTGTGATTAGACATACGACTACTTTATTAAAAATAAAGCATAATTAAGAGTGAGAGCCAATTTATGTCATTTGTGCATGAAGCCAGATACAGAAATTTGAGTAAGTCCGATCCCCAACCCACACAGACTGGAGTGCACAGGGCTGTTACCCACGGGACACAAGAACCAGCTTCCGACCCCTCTGTCAGTGGTCAGCTCGGGCGCACCGGCCTGAGGCCAAGTTCACATCCACGATTTCTCTGCTTCGCCATTTCAGGCATTTCTAATGCTCTCTTTCTACATAAAATTTCCCTCGAATGTGTTTACTTCAGAAAATCATGTGCCCCCCCTGGCAGTGGCAACCTTTCAAACAATGTAATTAGGAACAATCAAATTTTCAAAAATTAAGAAGTATTTTTTTTAAGGCCTTCTTCCACTACTGCTCCAGAGTTTCCAGAATGATATTTCTAAGCTGGCATTTCATGGGACAGCCCTCGGGCAACTAACGATGGGTCCTAGCACATCTTGCTCACGTAGAGGCACGTGCTGTGCGCTCATTACCTTGTTGTCCTCGAGGTCGATCACTTCCAGGAAGTCGTGGTTCTCCAAGCCTCGGAGGCTGCTGATCTGGTTGTGGGACAAGTCCACAATCCGGAGGAATTTCAGTTCGTCCAAACCCGTGATCTTCTCAATCTGGTTATGGCTCTAAAATCGATCAGAGACACTCAGTGTCTTCAAGGGCTCCACCGGAAAAGGAGTAATGACAAGTTTTCACTCTGAACAAAAGCTGACTTTGAGCCCGAAACGCTCCAAGCCAGGAAGCCGTTCTGGTCACCGCCCCCCCATTCCCATCACTCACTTCCCTAAACGCACAGACGCGAGGCCCAACTTTTCAGCTGGAAGACTCAGAATGTGATATATTCACTAAAGTTGAGGCTAGAGGGACATTCAAATCAGTAGGACATGAGCTAGGTAATATTGTATAATCTAAAGCCTAATGAGAGCATAACCCCGAGTTCACTTTCAGAAAACATCAATGCGGTTCATCCATCGGCGTCACAACAAACTACCAGAATACTGCAATTTCCACATACACTTTGTTCTCAGCAACATTCTCTGAATCTAAAATCAGGGCTGCGGGGGTGTGATCCAAGCCCCCAGGTATTCGTGTTCCTGTGAAGTTCCCACCTCAGGAAGGTGGGCTGGACCTATGACTGGTCTTGACCCAGGGAATATGGCAGAGGTGTGCCAGATCCAGATTGAAGAATTAAGAAGGCCTGGCAGCGTCCCGTGGTGTCCTGGAGCTCTGAGCGGCAGTGGAAGAATGCTACCTGTTCTACTGGACAGAATTTGTGGAGAGGTCCCATGGAGATGGAGTGGTCTCATGGAGAGGGGTCCTGAGACTAAATACAGAGGAAAAACCCAGCCATCCCGGCATCCCTGCTGGGCCCAGACCCAGCCGATCTGCCAGCTGAATGAGGCAAGAGCAGCAGAACCACCTAGCTGATCCCAGCTCAGATTGTAGAACTGCTAGCTAACAAAATGGTTAGCTAATAAAATTTCTCCACACCACTAACCTAAGTTCTTCAATAAATCATGCATGAACATCTTCTCAGACAGTGAGCATAAAACAAAGAAAGATTCAAGAATCAAATGTTGTCCTCTTTCCCAACCCCCAGTGCCCATAAGGACAAATAATGGTGATAATGACAATTTGCATTTGTCTTGTACATTTTCCAACATGCTCATAACTCCTTGGGTTCCTTAACCTTGAGGTATAAGAAGATGCAGCAGTGCCCTGGTTAGTGTGGCTCAGAGGATTGAGCACCAGCCTGCGAACCAAAGGGGTTGCCCCTTCGATTTCCAGTCCAGGGCACATGACTGGGTTGCAGGCCAGGTCCCCAGTAGGGGGCGCAAGAGAGGCAACCACACATTGATGTTTCCCTCTCTCTTCCCCTCTCTCTAAAAATATATGAATAAAACTTTAAAAAAAGAATATGGGGCAGTAAAATTGAACTTAGTTTAAGGCAAGAATCATACTAATGAGAATTCTGAGGTTTCAACTAATGCAGTTACGCCCATCTTTAAACTTTAAAAACTTTTAATAAGCACTTATGAACTGAAAAAAATCTAACCACAGTATTCTCTTCTTGTATAAGCTTTTCTCCTGGTACACTGAATAGCAAGAACTCATTTTCATCCTATTTTTCTTAAGAGTTAACTTCAATAATGAGCAAGACTTGTGTTCACTGGCCTAATTTATAGCCCTTTAAAATATATTAACAAAATGTTGATGATCTATAAAGCTGGCTGATAGTACGTGGGGGCTCATTAAACCAGTTTCTTTATTTTTATGTGCATGTGAAAATTTCTGTAAGGAGGAAAATGCTCATGACCTCATTTGCCTAAGTTAAGTCCAATGTCCTACTGTTCAATTCAGAGTTCAAAAAAGTTCCAGAAAGTTTAATGGGAAAGAAAAAAAATGACACTAAGCTTAACATAATATTCATATTAATTTAACTTATTGAAATGAGACCTCAATCTCCTATTCAAGATATGCCCACATATTTAATTTATATACACTATACTTCTTTGCAAAGAACTTGGAAGTGCTGGGATGTGGAGCAGAGCCTGCGTAAATCTTTACAGTGTCTCTGAAGGCTTTCAAAGTGGTGGACGCAGAAGAGTCGAGTGAGGCATTGAAAAGTTTAATTAGGTGGCCTGTGGTCATGAAGAAGGCAGAACTGAGAAATATTCAGAATCACAGGATTTCTGAGTGGAAGGTCATCTAGCCAAACCCTTTATCCATTACTGACAAATGGGCACATCGGCCCGCAAAGTGGACAACCGGTGTCTGCGTGAACAGTCCCCTGCCTTGATTAGCAGGTAAAGGGGCCTTTGGAGAGAAGCCGTGCCCTTAAATAAGTGAACCAAGGAATACTCATCTCCCAGTTTGGGAGAAACACAGCACATGGTTCTTACGGAGGCAAAATGAATTTCGTAATTTAAAATGCACTGCCCTTACTTGCTAAGGGAAGCGCTTGCCACACCGGCCCAGCAGGGACCACATTTCCCCTTACGTTAACCACAAACGTTGATGGCGCACAATGAACTACTGGTGTGTATAGTGAATTGTTCTTTTTTCTCTAAATTGTAAAAGACACTATTTCCAGTAATAAAGCAATTGGTTTTCTGAGTCCATGAATTAAACAAATAAAAGCACTAAGAACTATTGAAAAGCAGGCACCTACAGCCAAGATTGCTCTACCCAGCAAAGCTATCATTTAGAATCAAAGGGCAGACAGTTTACCAGTCAAGAAAAAACTAAAGGAATTCATCATCACCAAACAATTATTATATGAAGTGGTAAAGGGATTTATTTAAGAAAAAGAAGATCAAAACTATGAACAATAAAATGGCAAAAAATATCTATCAATAATTGAATCTAAAAAACAAACTAAGCAAACAAGAAGAACAGAGACAGAATCGGGGATGCAGGGAGCGTTTTGATGGTTGCCAGATGGGAGGGGGTGGGAGAATGGGTGATCAGTGAGGGGATTAACAAGTACAAATAGGTAGTTACACAATAGCCATGGGGATATGAAGTACAGTACAGGAAATGGAGCAGCCAAAGAACTTATACACATGACCCGTGGGCAGTGGCGCGGGGACTGCCTGAGGGAGTGGGGGGCACTGAGTGGAGGGGGACGAAAGGGGAAAAATTGGGACAACTGTAATAAAATAAAAATATATAATTTTTAAAAAACCGTTGAAACAAATGTGTATCATTTTACTTTACGTGTTTTATTCACATAGGCAAAAGAAAACCTTCCTATTCTTGAAAAGGAATGACAGCATACCCTGCGTGTTCTAGTTCATCTTAGGTAGCGTGTGCAGGGATTGGGAAACAGCCACCTAATCCCTGTGCAGCAAAAAAATAAATCTTTTCTGCTTTGCCCCAAAGCTACCTGAGACCCAAAACTGGCAACCTGCATTACTTCCTGACTGAAACAAACTCTTAGGATGAAAGCGCTACGTGCTGGCATTCGTAATGAGGAGTTTCCGCTCTCGGTCCCGTAAGCGCACCCCAGGAGTCTTTCTGCACATCGAGCTGCACCTAAAGCAAATGGGAACTCCAGGACAGCCAGACATGGAAAGAAAAGGATCAGCGTCACACAGAACGGCACCTCCACCCGGTGATCCTTCAGATTACCGTAACTTTCCAATGTGATTTTAAAGCAATTCTTACATTTGCAATCCAATTTATCAGGTTCATTTTCATTTTTGCTTTGCTGATATGCCTTGGTGGGCAGAGAACATGAAACCTCGGGGGGATGCTGAACCCTTCCCGCACCTCGCATCCATTCCCGGTCTTGGGAACCAGTCCCCCGCCCTCTCCTAACTCGCTGTAAGGGGTGAAGGCTCTCAAAAAGGCACTTCAATCTCCAAGCTGGGGGGCAGGGGGAGAAGCTAGCATACAGCCATCCATCAGCCTCTGTGGTTAAATAAGACAGGGGCAGTATATTGTGTGTGTCACAACTCTGCAGAAACCCAAGATATTTCAAGCAACAGTCCAACACGCCGCTGCGGGAGGGCTCGCTTTGGAATTTAATAAGCTACCAGCCTCATGGTTCAAAATCCTCCCTGCCCACCTTGTGACAGATGCAATAAAGAACAGCAGAGCCATCCAAGGTTAAGAGCAGGAGGGAAGAGGAAAGGAGGAGGAAAAAATGGATGACCCAGCGAGAATATTGTCAGCCTCCAAAGCAGTGAGCTATGTTGTTATTTCGAAAATGCGGTGTATGGGACTCTTACGATCCTGCTGATTTTTTGGTAAGTTATCTGTATTTTCATTGAGTCAGTCACACAGCAAGTTCTACATAGCTTAAAAAGGGTACTCTCTATGGGGACAAAAGAAACAAGTTTGAACACTCTGATTGGAACTGTCCTTTTATCCTGGTTGTTAGAAGGGGAACCTAACATATATTAATATGAAAGGAAGGCAAAAATTCAGTGCCTGGAGAACATCTTGGGGTTCATTTGAAAGGAAGAGTGTTAACAGCAATAAATATAATGCTTAAATATGCTTAAATGTTATTGCACCAATAAGACATTGTAAAATGTCTTAAATTGTTAAGAGTAAACCTCTCTTTCTGTGTAAAAAGTCAGTCTTTTGAAAAATTGAACTTGGACACCAAGTTAGAAAATCATTCGTCATTGGCATAAAATGTTGATCTCACACGCCCATACAAAAACACGCCAGACATGGGAAGGAGCAAACTGAAGACAAGAACATACCAGTAAAGAATTCTTTCTCTGTAACGCTGAAAATCCGTAAATAATCTCATAACTCATACACTTACTAAGGCATCGACTCGCAAATTCTAAAGAAGAACGTTTTTTGGCAGACTCACCAGGCACAGTATTTTGATGGGTAACACGCCCAAGCCGCCGATCGTGGCGACCTTGTTCTGGGCCAGGCTGAGGTGAGTCAGGCTGCTGCACGGCTCCAGCCCGCAGACCTCTTCTATCTCGTTGCCTGTGTACCAGGACTATGTTTAAGGAAAATGTTGTGAAAACATTTTAGAGAAAAAAACTTGGTGTTAAAGCAGACCGGAGCAAAAACAGAGCAGTATTACATGCCAACACAGGATGATCAGTAAATCCTGAAATAGAGATTTCATATGGAAGTTAATACTAGCACGACTTACAATGAACTCTCTAAAGGCACACTGTGTATTTGTGTGTGTGTGTGTGTGTGTGTGTGTGTGTGTGTGCACTCACAGTTGCACCCAGAGGGGCTCACAGCTGCCTCCTCGGCAGCAAGCTTTGCGTTGGGTGCTGAGTCTCACTGAGAAGCTCGGGTGCTCCCCCCAGGCGGGACCTCTGAACAGAGTTGCCCTGCAGTGGCAACACGCAGCAGGCTTTGTCCTGGGCACGGCCAGGGCGCCAGCAGAGACACCAGTGCCCTGATGCAGACAGGAAGAGCGCTGGCCCTTAAAGAAATGAAACCACCTCTCTGCTTTGACTTCCCCGGCCACTAAGTTTCTATTCCTTGCTAAAGTTTTAACTTCTCTTCTGTGTTCTGTCCTTGCAGGCACCTGAAACTGTAATCTCAAAGTCACCCCATTCTCCTCATCTCTCTCTGTCCTCAAATCTCTTCAGCAAATGTCTGGGGTTTGATGCCATTTCCTCACCAAAGCGCAGTTGTCCCTCCCAAGTCACCTAAGACATCACTGTGTTCTCAGCCACTTGGAACCTTCAAGGCACCGGATCCCTTGCCCAAACCCGGTTTTGGTTTTTTGGTTTGTTTTGCTTTACAACGTGTCTTTAATTATTCCCTTTTCATTCACTCCTCTGCCAACTTAATTAAGCTTTAGCACCGATGGGCACCTGTAACATCCTGTCTCCAAGTCACCTTACACGCTGTAGTCAGGTTCATTTTTTCCAAAATATTGATTACATATTAAGCTTCAAGTAAACAATTCTCATAGGACAAATTCCAAATTTCTCACTCGAGAACTTAAGGCTCCTCACTTTGAGCAAAACCTATTTATTCAACTCCATCCCCCTTATAATCCGACGAGAATCCTCCGGTGTTGCCGGGTGAGTATTTTCAACGGCTCCGGAGCGAGCGGAAAACCTCGTTCCTGCCGCCTCCTCCTCTCCAGCCCCTGCCCGTTCCTCAGCCTCAGTTTCAAATTCCACATTGGCTTTTCCATTTTTCCGACCAACATCTTCAGTATTTATTTTTGACAGATAACCTCATTTCCTTTTTTATTACTTTTTAATTACATAAGTATAAGTACAAAGGACAGATTGGAAGAACATATTCACAGCATGTATAGTAGACAAAGGATAGAGAAGAGCCATGGGGGAAAAAAGACAAAACCACCCTGTGGAGCCCTGGCTGGTGTGGCTCAGTGGATTGAATGCCGGTCTGTGAACCAAAGAGTCGCTAGTTCGATTCTCAGTCAGGGCACATACCTGGGATGTGGGCCAGGTTCCCAGTAGGGGGCGCGTGAGAGGCAACTACACATTCATGTTTCTCTCCCTCTCTCTCTCTCTCCCTTCCCCTCTCTCAAAAATTAAATAAATAAAATCTTAAAAAAAAAACCCCACCCAACACAACCCTGTTGAAAACATAGAAAGAATGTGTTCAGGATATTTCTAGGAGGTTCCCAGAAGAGCAAATCTAAGTGGCTAATAGGTGAAAAGACACTTTACAAATTAAGACAAGGTGCCATTTTTCACCATCAGCTTAGCAAACATAAAAGGTATGAACATCTGAAGGGTTTGAAAGAACAGACACAATACTACTGGGTGAGGATTCCTTAAGATAAGTCACTTCGGAGGTGACCTGGCGGGAGTAGGTCACAGCCACCCTGCCCCACTTCTTGGTTTCCACTCTAGACAAGCCACTTCTTCCTTAAAACCTTGTCTGTTCAATTGCTAACCCCCCACCTATCTGCTTCCATGAAGCGTGGAATCAACCAGCATGGAATCAGTTTCTCAAAGAGGAAGAAAGGGATTGAAAGCATCACAAAAAACACATATTTTGCCTCATAATTATTTGTAGTTATCCTAATTCTATTTATAAGTTATGTGAGTTAATGTCTCTCTGCTCAGACACCAGGGTGCCACAAAGGCCAAAAGTTAGATTGTGCAAAAAAAACTAGAAAATGGGAGTGAATGAGCTGCACAACCCACAAGACGCCTACAATACAGGGCACTGTTTCCTTACTGACTCAGAAGCACGTGGGGCCAAGGGATCGCAGCCTCTCCCACTCCGCCAACAGCACTAAAGGGAAGGTTCAAGGCCAGGATCGACTCTGAAAAGAACTAGGCTGCAGAAAGAGGCGAGTTAGGAAACTAGAAGCAATGATGAAAAAATGTGGCCAGATGAACCAGAAATTTCTCGATTTTCCTCATTGGCTCCATTCGGATTCAGTTTTATCAGGCAGAAACAGTTTTGCTTGCCGTCCATATGCATTTTCAAATCTACAGTCAGAAAGCTCCCGGCCAGAACGGATCTGCAAACACACGTCCGTGCTCACCGACACTGTACTCCTTTCTGCTTCTGTTTTCTCTGGTGATTGAAATCATCGTTCTGTTACTGAAACAGAGACCAGGTCTTTGCAGCTATGGACTGTAACGAAGGAGGCAGAAGGTGGAAAACAGGAGATTAAACTCTCACACGGCCATAGGTGAAATAAAATATCCTCCGAGGAGGCCGTCTTTGGCAAGACACGCTTCAGACGGCCATCTGTCTGGGTTTAGCAACAGTCATTAGGTCCTGTTCCAGGAGCCCTCTCATCCTGGTGGCTGCGCTCCAAATGAATCGAAGATCCGGTGAATTACCACACAGTACATAGTGTCACGTGTGCATGCGTGTGGGTGGCTGAGCCGGGAAGCAGTCCTGTGCGGAGCAGGCAAGGACCAGAAAGCTAGAACACAGGAGCCCTGGCACCATGGAGAGGGAATGGGAATTGAAAAGGACGGCTGGTTGACTGCGCACACACCCATTTTCCAAGCATCAGAGGGTAAACGCGGTCCCCTTGGTACATGGGGCTGCCTGGCTTCAACCAGAACAGCGAGACTTGTGTCACCGCATGAACGTTACGGGGGCCAGAGGAGGAGAAATAAGGACGCACGCGCTGCTTCAATCATAACACGGGCTTGGGCAGCTACTGTCACGGGCGCTCTCAGCACGAGGCGTAGGGATTGACTGAGCATTTCTACGGAGAAATAAGTTCATTTCAGAAAAACTGTCGTTTCCCAACTATTCATTCCCTTATAGGTTTCCAGGTGTTTCGGGCACTATAAATGAATGAGGTTCTTGAGGAAGAAGTAAATTTTTCTTTCTTTCTTTTTTTTTTTATTACAGTGGCACAGCAGCTTCCTCCCTAGCGGCTCCCGCAAGTCCCCTCCTCCGTGGCAATGGTCAACATGCAGGAGGTGGCCCGCACACAGCTGAGGGCACAGCTTGCCTTCAGGAATGCCCTCACCTCCCCAAATGCCCATTTTCTTATTTTAAGACCCTTTGTAAAATATTGCCTGCCCTTCCCCCTGACATTATGCTTTCATGTTCTTTCTTAGGTCTTGGGACTTTTGGATAAGAAGAAATATAATCTGATAAGTCACTAAACTCCTCCAGTGAATTAGCTTACTGGGTTAATACTCTTAGATATATTTTAATTTTAAAAGGACCCTATCAGGAGGAAGAGACCCAAAGAACCCAGTATTATCATATTGCATTCCAGCCCTGAAACTTTTTGTTCTGTGGCTAAATCTCTTCCACACAATTTTAGATCCTCGCCAGGAGCGCACAAGCAGGACTTCACAGCCAGGGAAAAGCCTGGCGATGTGTTTTTTACACTTTGGTAGTGCTGTTAGCCGTTCACAGCGCTTGACATGAATTATTCACTAGCTCGGTATTCGCTCTTCCTCATTTGTCTCCGATCGAAAAATATGGTTTGGGTGTGCAGAAAGCAGCTACTGCAAGTCCCAGAAATCTATCATGATTCTCTTAGTGGGGAGACCAGCCATGATGGCTTTCATCAAAACCAATCCTGAAAGATCTATATCACCTTGCCAGTGAAAAATGTTCTTCCCCATAGGAATGAAACTCTCTAAGAAATGAAACGGGCATACACTTTAAATGGCGAAGGGGTAAAAGTAGCGATTGCTCACTGAATTGCAACCGTGGGGAAAACAATGGAATTCAAGAGACTGGTCTCGGTTGGGCCATTTTCCGAATAATCTTGGACAGTTTGCTAAGTCTCCGTGCGTCTGGGGCTCCTCCTCCATAAACATAGCAGCTAGGACTGGATCATCTCCAAAATCCTGTCTGGATTTAAAAATTCTATGAATCATTGTTAAATTTCGTAATTCTATAATCATGAAAGAGACAGCCAGTCGGAATTTACAGGTAAAGAATAAACTGCATCCTTTCTCAGGAATAAGTAAACTTACACACATTTGGCAAAGCTCATCATCTCGCAGTTTGGGACGATGACTAACTAATCATCAGCTATCCACACGTGAAAGGACAAAACGGACTAAAATAAATGACAAAGTTCCTATCTTAGAGTTAATTCATTCTGATGTAGTAATATGACCTACTACAACCACATTATCAGTATTGCCAGCTTTAATAACTGATTTGCTTTTAAATGGTTGTTCTGTGTTGTTTATTTACTTTGACGATTACTCTTATTTAACTTTATTTTAAAGAAAGGCACACCCTTTCTCCCTCAAGTAAAAATGTCATCTATGCTCCTAAGAAAAGCGTGAACAAATATAAAAAGTATAGGGAAGGTAGCAGTCAACTGGCTGAGGCCATCGGAGCAGGAAAGCAGGCCTTTCCAGGTGTCACAGAGAGGACCGGCTGGTTTCCAGCCGAGGGTCTCAAAGTGTGGTCCTCAGACCAGCGATATCAGCGTAACCTGGACCCCGTTAGAAACTCGAACCACCTCAGGCGCTGCCCCAGACCCACCCAGTGGGGCAGCAACAGGTGTTCCGACGAACCCTCCAGGGCATTCTGACGCAGCTGACCTGTGACGCTTGGTAAATACTTGTTTTCAAAAAAATTAATTGCTCATTCTCAGACTTTTAAATGTGTTCGCTGACGTAGGTACGCCACTGGCCCATATATGGCCTGTTTTTTATCTACTTTTAAACATATAATGAACACTCCCCAAACCACCACCATCAGGTCACCCCACCCCCAGCCCAGGAAGTAGAACGACAGCAGTGACTTGTGTCCCCCTCTCAGAGATAAGCCACTACGCTGTTTGTCTTTCCTCCCCCCTTTCCCACTGGTTTTATACCCAAGTCCTGTTTAGCCTGTTAAGGTCTCTCCTCACTGCTGCATGGGAACGCATTTCACCTTCCCACTGTGGTGGGTACGCTGTTGTGTAAGTCCAGCACAATTTACGCGTTCGTACATCCACGGGCACTGGGCCCGTTTCAGTTGTCTGCTATGACAAGTGAAGCTGCCATGAGCATTAGTGTTTCTCACACATGCCTCCTGGTTCACACATGCTAACCCGTCCAAATACAGGAAGGAATACTCCAGGTCATAGGGAACTTGGATGCCCAACTGCACAAGACAGTGGAAAGTTGTTTTCCAAAGTGGCCGAACCAGGGACAGACTCATAGAGGGCAGGATGGCAGCTTCTGGGGGGTGTGAGGAGGTTGGGGGTGGAGGAGTGGAGCAAAAAGGAAAAAGGACTCATGGACAACAGTGTGGTGATTGCAGGGGGGAGGGGAGTGTAAGGGGGTTAAATGGTAACAGAAAAATACAATAAAAATTAAAATATATAAATAAAAAAAGATAAGTTGTCTTGGCAAAAAAAAAAGTGGTTGAACCAATTTCATACCTATAAGCAATATAAAGAGATCCTTTTAATCTATAATGTTCCCCCCTGCCCTTGGCGTTTTTAGATTTCTTAACTTTTGTCCACTAATCGTTCATTTTCACACCAAAGTTCTAAAGGGCATGGTGCTGTTCCAAGCGTTTTGTCACAAGTGAAGAACGAGTTTTCCCCCCTACATGCCAGCCTCATTTCAAGCGTAACGCACATGCGCCACAGCAACAGCCCCTGAACAGGCGCCAGGGCCAGTCCGTTGGTTTTCCACCCCGCCCTGAACACCCTGGGGGGTGGGGCAGAGAGAAACTCCCCGAGAAAGGGCGCGCGCCGTCCTCCATCACCCAGAGGACTTCGCTCTCTGGTGTAACAGAAGAGACTGGAGCTCATTAAACGCGCAGATCCCCCAGTGAACCCCTTCGGCCCTAGAAGCTGGAGCACGCTCACTTGAGAGTAGGGGCTGCTTGCGTGGGAGCTGACTCTGGATCTGTCCCTGAACATGGCTGCAAATCAAAAGTCAGGTTTTTTTTAATGACAGCGCATTTTAAATACAATGGAGAAGCGTGCTATTTAAAGGGAGTTTAGTATGAATGCTTTTGTAAAATAAATAATTACTGATTTTCCTAATGGCCGTGTCTGGATTTTCAGACATTGAATTGATATAAGGTACATGTTTAAGTAAATTTGAAAAGGAGTCAGTTCGAACAGAATATATTTGGTTCTAGAACTAAAAATAAGCCTACATTTATTAGAATGACTGTCTCGCTTAGCCTTTCAGGAATAAAATGCTCTTGATAAGCTTTTTCGAAGTCTTATTCCTTCGTAAATAAAACATCTTTCTTCATTTGGGGATTATTAATTCTTAATTATTTTAATGAGTCACACATCTCTAGTAAATTGCTTATCTGGTCGTATTCCATACCATCTGGTATACACACACTTACTAATGGATCTATTAACCAAATTTTCCTCTTTACTTAGCAAAGGATACTGTCCAAAATTAGTGTGGTGAGAGCCTCGTATGCCGACAAATTGCCCATTTCAGAAATTTGGTTGCAGGAAAAATCAGCCTTCTGCGAGGAAAAAGAAGCAGTGTGTCACACTTTGTTTTTCAGTCATCTTAACCACAATAGTTAAATGCATATCGGAATGTGTTTCTGGGTGTAGAGTTAGAATTCTTTATTGAAAACACACAAAAGCTAAAATAGTCTCCTTGGCTTCATCATTGTCTACCAGGGGCCACAGAAATCCGGCCTAACCCTTAACCTCTAACCTTTTACGTCTCCCTGTGGCCAGAGCAGATGCCCAGACCCCAGCGCTCAGCTCCTCTCTCCGTCTCACCATTTGCTGTAAACTTTTCCCCTCTTCCTTCGGACTGACCTCTGTTTCTCCTTCCCACTGTCTCCCAGATTCTCTAACACCCAGCAAACTGTGTTCACTTAGTTTACATGCACATCGAGTTTGCCTTTTCTATTCTTATCTCAATCCATTCTTCCTGTCACCCTCCTAAGCCAGAAAAATCTTCCTAATTCATCCCTCAGGTCATAGCTCTTCAACTTCACACCCTTCCTCAAAATGGACTATTTCCGGTAAAGTGTTTTTCAGCAACATCAGTTGCACCTACTCGAAAATATGAGATTAGAGAAATACCACATTAAGGAACTTTAATTATTCACCCACTGGCAAAACATACACAAAAGTGATTTAAAGAAAAAAACAATCCTAACTTTTTTGAAACACTGCATTGATTAATTTGCATTTTCTGGAAAACTAGGAAGCAGTTATATAAGCCACCATTCTTCTTATACCCTTTAAAACAGTGATTCCACCCTCAAAAATGAGCTACAATTATTTTGTCAATGCAGTAAACACTAAATACTTTAAATACTTAAAACTTGAAATACTGAATTCTTTTAAAAAAAGAACAATGGACAACAACCCAAGCGGCAGGAGAAGCCTGGCCAAGCCGATGGCCCTACAGCACGGGGTCTAGATCCACAGTCCACGGCACCAGCAGGTGGGAAGCACGTGAAGACCAGAAACGTGCCGACTACACAAAGTAAACAAATCAGAACACAAACCCCCCGCATGCACAGACTGCGGCTGCGCAAAATCATCACGCTGAACCGAGACGTCAGTCTGGCACGATATTGGCGGAACTTCATGCTCCCTTTTTCCTCTACAGGATAGTGACAAACTAGGGGTTTAGGATTATCTGAGCTTACTGAAAACGGGCACTTTTCCAGCAGCACCTTGCATGTCTAGTGCCGTGGCACGTGTCTCCTCGCGGCGTCTGTCCGCCCACGCCCGTGAGGGCTGCGTGCCGGCAGTGAGCCCGAGGTGCACCTGGGAGACCTGCAAAGGGCAGGGATGGCTCTGACCCCCGGGGGAGTCCCATCGACTCACAGAGCTTGTGGGAAGTACCCACAAATCACCCGTGCAGCAAAAACATTCTAGGCAACACGGAGGTGACAGGCAAGTGCCTGCTCGTTAGGAAATGTGTGCTGTCTCCGGTGGGTGGCACAGGCTCATGGGTAATGAGAGAAAAGGGAGCAGAGCTTCCCAAGAGGGCGGGACACTGCATGCAGCCCGCTTTACTGGGACACTATGGGCTTTGGGTCGCAGGTATCAAGTTCAATGCCAGCCCTGCTGCCTCCCAGTAGAGGTTGTTAGATGCCTAACCTTCCTGTACTTCGGTGTCCTCGTCTGCAAAAGGGGACCCTTCCAGCCACCTCGCATCTTTGTTGGCGGATTACATGAGATGACGCACTGAGACCACCAGAGCCTCCATCATTCCCCTCCCGGCTGCCCACGGAGCTCCGAGAGCCTGTCACCCGTGGTCTGACGCTGCTCCCCAGTTCCCGGGACATTTGCTGCCATCCTCCAGGGGGACTAAGGGTGGGGCATCTGCCACAGTGACGGCTGCCTGTCATTACACATCTGTCCAACCCCCCTGCACGGATGTACCAAAAGAGAACCCTAATATAAACTGTGGACTTGGGGAGACAATGACGTGTCACTTAGGTTCATCCACTGTAACAAAAGGACCACCCCTGTGGGGGCAGGACGACTCGGGGGGAGTCTTTACACCTTCCTCTCAATTTTGCTGTGAACCTAAAATGTCTCTAAACAAACAAACGAAGCTGGGTTATCTGATATTTCGGTACATTTGGGGAGCGTCTGAGACAGGGTGAGGTGAGGGTGGGGGAAGGGTGTGAAGGGGAGAAGCTCCAAGGAAGTTCTTCCAGAGCAGAGGTCACGCTGTTGCCTGACCATTTCCCGGGGCCCAGGGCAGAGCGGGAAAGCCAAGGAGGGGACTGGAGCAGCTCTGCCAATACAATTCCCGGTAACCCATCGCCTGGGCCCCACACTGCGCACAAACAGGCTCCTCAGGCAGCTTATCCTGACGGAGGAACGCCACCCTGGCAATCAGGGCATTTGCAAAGGGGGAAAAACCCACTGCTGATAAAGATGGAGTCATGTGAACAAAGAAAGGAAAACAAAAGGGCCATCTCACCGGTAGTGGGGAGGTCAGATTCCACATGTGTGCAAACGCCGGCAGAGTACTTTGGATCTAAGTTAATTTGGTTTGTAACTAAAACAAAACCAGCAGCTAATAAAAGGCAATAGTTGATGCCCATTCCTAAAAAACACTTCGAAATTAAATATTTGAATCCAGTAGAGGCACACTAATCCCACGCTCCGTGGCACTGGGTCCCAGATCCATTAGTGCATTTGAGCCCCCAAAGTGCTGCCCTCTCTGGCCGCGGGGTCCAGGCATCGGTGGTGTGAAAACTCCCCGGGCGACTGTAGTGTGCAGAAAAGTCTGGAAACCGCTACTCCACACCCTCTCTGCCTACGTGCGGCCTCCGGACCTGTGGCAACAGCATCACCTGGAAGGCTGTTAAAAATCGCCCTCTGGGGCCCCACCCCAGACCTCCTGGTCAGGATCTCATTTCCAGGAGAGCCCCAGGTGACCTGCGTGCAAACTGCGGAGCCCGACTCAGCAGCCTGCAGCCCAGCACGCTGCTCCGCCCACCACCGATCGGGAGAGTTCAACTCTGCCCCGGAAAGGCGAAGCAACTGCGCAGGCGTGAGAGTGCAGACCTGAAAATCACGGCATCCCGAGAAAACTAAAGCCTGGATCCAAAAGGAGGCAAAATCTGAGCCCCGGGAAAACTGTTACAGATGTTCCACGTATAAAATGATTCTGCTATGGTAAAAACATACAAATGGTACCTGGCATTTGAATCAAGGAGAGAGAACAGAAGAAAGCTAGTCCTCTGAACACTAGTTTTAGCAAAGCTACCTGAAACGATTACCCATGGACAGACCTCCCTTTTCCGAAATAAATGATGCAGAAGTCCTCCTCCCTTTTACTGCATTTCAGGTACACTATTTACCCCTAGCTCTTATTCTCTTTGAATTTCTCATTGTCGTGCCATTTTGCTTATGAACATACTTTGCAAACCCGTTAACATGCATAATTGGTGTACTGATAAGGTCTACCTTGAGGTTTTTGGGTGGCTTGAAATTGAAGAATGCAGTCAGTTTATTCTGAGAAGCATTAAGTTCTAGAAGATAAGGCATACAACTCACACAGGACAGATCTGGGGAGAAAAATAAATACACAATAAGGTAAGCCAATAAAATTAAAATTAGACTAAGTCATTAAAAACAGCATATGATACATGAGAACATTTTTTAAATGATGCTACATGCACACGCATCTTATTTATTCCAGGTGAGTGAAATGAGTGGGGTATGTGGAACATGTACCCACGTGTGCAGCAAACTCTCCATTAGCCAGTAACTGAACCTTCTTCCCCGGGCCTCCCCTCCCCCTTTTTCCAGATGAGCCATATAACAAATAACAGGCCTCCTCGTGGCCCCACCTCACTCCTAACAGGTCAATGCCGTAAAACTTGCCAGCCCTGAAGGAAAGCACAAGAAAGCAGGACCGTAGGTAATCAATCCTCTTGAAAATTAGCACCTATGCCAGAAGGAGAAAAAAGCAAGAAATTGAAAACTTATTTGAAAAAAGTAATAAAGGAGCACTTCCCTAATCTGGCAAAGGAACTAAACATGCAAGTCCAGGAAGCTCTGAGAGTCCTAAAGAAGCTGGATCTCAGGAGAAACATGCCAAGGCACATCATCATTAAGTTACCTCAGATTAAAGATAAGGAGAGAAACTTGAAAGCAGCAGGAGAAAAGGAGACAGTTACCTACAAAGGAGTTCTCATAAGACTATCAGCAGATTTCTCAGAAGAAACTTTACAGGCAAGAAAGGGCTGGAAAGAAGTATTCCAAGTCATGAAAGGCAAGGACCTACATCCAAGATGACTCTATCCAGCAAAGCTTTCATTTAGAATGGAAGGGCAGATAAAGTGCTTCCGATAAGGTCAAGTTCAAGGAGTTCATCATCACCAAGCCCTTATTATATGAAATGTTAAAGGGATTTATCTAAGGAAAAGATCAAAACTATGAACAATAAAATGACAACAAACTCACAATTATCAACAACCACACCTTAAAAAAACCAACCAATAACAAACTAAGCAAACAACTAGAACAAGAAGAGAATCACGGAAATGGAGATCACATGGAGGGTTATCAGTGGGGAGGGGTTGGGGGGAGAATGGGGGAAAAGGTACTGGGAATAAGAAGCAAAATTAGTAGGCGCAACATACACAGGGGGAGGTTAAGAACAGTGTAGGAAGTGGAGAAGCCAAAGAATTTATATGTACAACCCATGGACATGAACTAAGGTGGGGACAAGGGCGGGTAATGCTGGAAGGAGAGAGGCTGCAGAGTGGAGGGGGATAAAGGGGAGAAAAAAATGGGACCAATAGAATAGCATAATCAATAAAATATATGTTAAAAAAAGAGAAAATTAGCCCCTAAATAACTGAATTAGGTCTTTTCAGAAAGACTGAAAATGCCACAATTAGAGAACTTTCTTGGCTATAGATTCAATCCTGTTTTAGTTGGACTTAATCCTAAATCTCATTAATTCTTTGAAGCAATTTAAATCATTGCAATTATTTTACTTTGACTTTGGAGTGGGTCAGATGTGTGTGTGGGTTTCACCTTTTTCCCAAGGACTGCTGTGCTAATATTCTCTCCTAATGAAATTACATGGGAAACACAAAAAATGAAGTACTGCGTTGCCTTTCTCTGCTAGTTTACAGCAGATGTGCTTCAGGATGGGGAGGAATCTGAAAATGGTTCAGGAAGAATCACATGATGAGGATGTATGTCCTGTCTCCACTGGCGACTTGTTTCTCCACCTGAAACTGGTAATAATGTCTTCCTCGCCTCTCATTCTAGGTCACAGAACCCACGGTTACAGTTGCTGAAGCCAGAAGGTCCCCGCCAATTGTAAACAATACCCTTCTTCAGCCTGTCTTTTTAAATGCAGCTGTTCTAGGAGGAGTAGGCCATGGAGACAGGAAGCTCTTGCTGGGAACCGATGGGCTGCCTGTGAGCAGAAACCTAAGGAGAAACTGTCATTGTGTTACACGTTTTGCCTATTTGTCCATTCTGAGCTCAGCTCTGTGTCTGTCAGTAGTGGTCCCAACGCTATTCATTTCCACCAGCCCCGCTACTCCCTTGGAGCTGACACTTCTGGGGGCAGGTGAGGGCTGTACCATAGAGGTTTGTCTTCATGCGGCGGTGGCGGCGGCAGCAGCTACCACTTGGGTGGAGATGAAGAGAGGACAAACACATTCCAAACTGTGCAGATGGCCAATGCTTTTAGGTCACTGACAAAAATTCACGGTCTGGGTTTGCAAGGCTTCTAACTTTCAGGCCCCTGAATTCCCTACTCGGTGTAGTGACCGCCTTGTCCACCAGATGGCAGGAGCACCTCGCGTCTACATGCAGGGTTCTCAAAGTGTGGTCCTGGACCAGCAGCATCAGCTTCCTGTGGGAACTAACTAGAAGTGCAAATTCTGGACTCCCACCCCTGATCTGCCGCCTCTGAAACTCTGGGGTTGGGGCATAGCCACCTGTGTTTTAACAGCCCCACCCTCACACGCCAGGTGATCCTGATGCAAGATGAGACTGGTCTCCGTGAGCTCATCAGCAGCACAAAGAGAAAAATCTGCTGTGCCTCACAGAGAGGAGATTCTCAAATACTCGATGAGTTAACAAAACAAGCCCCAAAAGACTGAAGCCTGCTCTGCAGAGGAAAGCTCCACTTGCAACTGCAAACTCTTAAGTGGCACATCTCTGTCCCCTTCCCTAGCGCTAGCATCATTGAAGGCCCCTCCACGCTCGGGAATTCCACAGCCAATCCATAAAACCAACCTTGGAGGGGTGGGGTATGGGGAGAGCTCCTGCCAGTCACACTGAAAAGCCTTTGTGAGGCTTTAAATAATCCTGGAGAGGGGACAGGGCACCACAGATGAAGCAGGACAGGCCATGGGCTGATAGCTGTTGAACCTGACTCTTCATGACACCAGTCTCCCTACTTGTTCCCAGGCTTGTAGTTGTGCATAATAATGTTTTATAAAACCAGGGGGTAAAAGTCTTTCAAAACAGTAAAGTTTTGGCCTGGCTGGTGTGTCTCAGCTGGTTGGAGCAACGTTCCACAGCTGAAAGGTTGCAGTTTGATCCCCGGTCCAGGTGCAGACGGGAGGTAAAAGACCCGTGTCTCTCTCTCTCTCTCTCACTGATATTGCTCTTTCTCCCTTCCCCTTTCCCCTTCTCCGTCTCTAAAAAGCAGTGAAAAAAATGTCCTCCAGTGAGGATAAAAAATAAAAACAGTAAAATTGTAAGAAAAATGATGCTAGAATATTTCTTAGTCATTGGAATGAAAGTGGATTTTAATCATTGCAGTCACATGATGTAAAAAAAATTAAAATGAGCCAGAGAAGACCATATCAGTAAAATTTAATTGTTGTAAAAAAAAAAAAGACAAACTAAAGAGAGTAGAAAGACTATCTGTGAAGGAAGCAGGGCAGAAATAAAGATTTGCTTCCTTTCTTAGAAGTCCAAGAAAAGAAATTGTACACTTTAACTTCAAATAAGATCAGAAAATTAGAAACAAGGATTAAGCTTTCAAGAAAATGTAACTGATTTTATCAAATGTGAACGAGGTGTCACAACAAATAGATTATCTAGAACTCCAAATGTCCAAGTTGAGAGTTTAAACAATCAACTAAATATAGAGAGACAGCAAAAAATAGAGGAAAAAATTAATTGTGAATCCTAGTGCTCAGAATGAGGACAGAGGTGCCTGGCCAGGATTAAAACGCTGATGCAAATGTGGCAGTTCCCCAGGGCAGCGCACCCCCCCCCCCATCTGTCTCTTGCTTCAATAGTGTTTGGAGGGAACAGACCCAGGGACGCTCCCCTTTCCAGGTGAGACCACCCTCCGACCTCTTCCAGGCACCACCTTCGGAACCACCTCAGCCATCCTCGGCCTCCAAGCCCAGCTAATACTGTGTTTTGACTGTAACTCCTTGTTGCTGAATAACCATGTGCTCCACCCAGGTGGAGGCTGCCGCCAACCGCCCGGCCAGCCTGCATCTGCGGGCCACCCACACCTACCTCTCTCTGCGCTTCTATTTTCACCGGGACCTTGGAGCTCTGTGGGCCGTGGGGGAGAAGCGCCAGGGTGCTGAGTGTCTCTTAAAGATGCGAAACCAGCACGGTAGCTGCATTCTCTCCCGGAATGTGCTGAAGCCATCCCAAGGTGAGTGGGGTAAAACTCAGGACACCATGGAAGCCGCCCTGGTCCTGGAGAAGAACGCGGACCCGCCCCTTCCGGACCTACGGGCCCTGGGCTCTGCCCGCACAGAACCTCAGCTCTGAGACTTCCTGCAGAACCACGTCCCGGAGGAGCAGGTAAAGCAAATCAAGAAGATGGGCAACACCTGGCTCAGCTCTGCAGCTGGCTGGCCCGCAGGCTGGGTGAGTGTCTCTCCCAAAGGCGCCCCTCAAGCATGACCAGGAGCCTTTGCAGCCCTGAGGCTGCTGAGGGGCCCCTCTGCATTTCCCTGGAATCTGGCTCCTGCCTGAGCCTCTCCCTGAAAGCTGTAGGCATCCTTTGGGCCGTCCTGGAGCCTTCTCCCACCCACGGAGCCACATGGAAACTAACGCTTTCTGCAGAAATCAGAAACGGTTCACAACATAAAATCCAACAAACGCTGAAGCCAAGGCAAAATAAATGAAAAATCCATTAGAGGAAAAAAATAAAAATGAATTCAGCTATGCTGAATAACCTCAGAGAGGGAAAGAAAGGGGAATCACCAAATATTCAGGAAGCAGGAGAGAAGCAGTGGTCCATCTCCTAAAAGGGAAAAGCGAGCGTCCCAGCTGGTACACTCAACCGTCTCGAGGGGCTGCATGCGTGGTGACCCGACTCTTTCCACTGTCATCAGCCATGGGAGCCTTGTTTATACGGAAAGCATTGATGTGATATGTAAACTGAGCCACAGCAGCGTCTGTATCAAGTTCAACCACATTACACACTGCAAAGCGTAAAATGTTAAATGATTCTGTGATCTATCAATTGACTAGAGTGACGATTACACACCTGCAATTTTATTTACCGAGAGATCCAACTTCTGCAGGTGGACGTATCCACAGAGGATGCTGATGTCGCTTAAGTCCAGGCCCTGCAAAAATAAAAGGTGAAAGACTTTAACAGTGTTGTAAGCAGGTTAGCACGCAGCTCTCACAGCATCTAGAAATAGCACGAGACCAGAGAAATCCAAAATTTCCTTCATAAAATGGAGTAGAAGTGAGGGGGCAAAAGTGGAAGCCTACTCCTACTAGGACCTCAAAACAGACTCTGTACCTCATTAAAAATGCATTTCTCTGAAGAAAATAATAGCTTGGAAAATTAGTGTTGTTAGTGAGAACAAATACAACATGGAAAGGCAAATTAAAGCAATGTCATGAAGCCCTTTAGAGTAGAGAGTGGTTTTTTTTTTTATTAAAAAACATGCAATAGCAATAAAGCCAAAGCCTTGATTTGGTTGAAGAAAAAGCAAAATCTCAGAATGCAAATGACATGTTAAAGGGAGTTCACACCGAATCAGGAGATCATTAACACCACCCACATTTTCACGGGGACCATTTTTAAATCTGTCCCACAATAATCTTATCCAATCAAACAACCTGAGAGCTGCCCGACCCCCCACAGATGACTCCCAATTTAGGGACCAGGAATATGAGGTCCAGAGAGGCGTGTGAATAGCCTAGAATCTCAGAGCAGGTTAGCGATAGAGAAGCAGATCCAAGTCTCCTGATCTTTTTGAACATTCTTTCCATGGCGTGTTGCTTCAAGTGAATTTCCACAGGGGCTGGAGGGGCATTTGGTCCCTAGGAGCAGAGACTCACAGCACTGCTTTATGTTGCGATATCAAAGGCAGGAAAAGCCCACCACTGAAGTGTCATTATAGGCAAGTTCTCAAATGTAACAATAACAGCATCGCAAAAAGGCCACTAGCACCGTCATAAATAAAAAGTCACTGAAAACCTACTACATACAAGGCATTGTGCTTGGCATGATGAAGAATATAGCAATGGAATAGAGCCATATTGCACCCTTGAGAAAATTATGATTCCAGTTGGAGAGAAGCTACACACACAAGTAATAAAAGAAAGTAAAAAAATAACATGTAACGTAACTAAGACGTAAGGGGGTGGGGGAACCACTAAACCAGGCCACCCTCCAAAAGTGTATTCAGTAACAGGTTATGAAAGCCAAGTAATTCAATGTGTAATATCTCAAATGTAAGAAGGTCAGTGGCAAAGTAAGTTAAGCTCCAGTCCATGTAGCTGAAATAAGATTTAAAGAATTGCTTTTTTTGGTAGATCAATTTAAGGCATAGCACTGCATACACAAGTAGAATATTTATCGAAAGCCTCTTGTGTGGGATGTATTGGCTGCTGGAGTTACCTTCCATTCCAAAGCCCAGCACGGTGCAATGCACGGGGTGCCCTCTGTACGCTATTGCCTGACTGGCGGAGTTGTCCATAAAACGTTATAGAGTGAAAACAGCAAAAGATTAGAGCCTTAATATGCCGATCTCAAGGGACAGGCCGTGAAACCAGCGTGGGTGAAAAAAGCTTAACATTTTTTGGATCATTTGCTAGTTCAAATGCAAGACAGAACAGCCTGACTATGAATTTTACACACTTGAGCCATACTGGTGTTATAGCAGAAATTTCTGTGTGCTTTTTTTTTTTTTTTTGGCCTATCTGCATTGACTCTGTAAACTCCACGAATACTTAATGCTGTGCAACAGAAGAAAGCAAAAAGAGTTATTTCACTAGGGCTATAGAAAAGGAAAATGGGAAAGATGCTGGGGTAAGTCTGAGGATTCTGCTTTTATGATAAAATTGGAGCCAAGATTCTGTGCTACGCTATGACTAGTATTGAATTCCTGCAAATTGATGAATAACAATACGTTTTTTCATCAATAATTGGCATCTTTAAGAAGGTGAGAGATAGCTCGAAGCTACTTATTTCTCGACTTACTTAGGGGGAAAAAGTCAATACCAAGCCCTTTGTTCCTGTGGATTCAGATACAAATTTTAGTCCTGGTACTGATCAGAGAGAAAATTCGTAAGGAGTTTTTGATTCGTTTTACAGAATCAAATTCAACCTTCGGGAAAGAAGGCATTGCTTGCTATAAAATAGACTACTTAAGATGAAAGAAATCGACTGTGAAGGGAATGGAAACAAAGGAATTTGAGGCCCTGATTATTGGACTAGCCAGGGCTCTTTGATGTCTAATATTTACAGAAATAATTCTTATCACGAGTCTCCATCCAGTGCAAGACTCTGAGATCAGGGGCACACAAGAGCGATGTGCCCCCGAAAAAGAGGGACGTGGTCCATCCAATGTCAAGGCATAGCCAGACAGCGGCGATCTTGTCATACTCACCGATAACGTTAGATCCAGGTAGACCTGCTCGGTCCCGGAACCTGAGCGCCCCAACCGGGACAGCGCCTCGGCCACCATCTCCTCTCTCAGCACCCCATCAAATTCCTGCTGCAAAAGAAACCAGGAAAGGCGGACAAAGAGGACTTCGTTACGAAAGCATCAAGGCATCTCGGCAGATCCGGCACTTACTTAGGACATTGCATATCCATGCGCTGAGCCCTCCAGAATGAACACATACAGATGATGTAGGACGGAATCAGTAACTATCAAATCAGTGTCTTTACTGCCACTAACATGCAGGTGGTGACTGGCAGGTGTTCCAAGTGGAATGAACAGAGCAGCAGGTGCATCGATCTTGGCAATGGCAAATGGGGTGTGTCTCCTTTCCCACACTGTGCCAAGAGCTCTCAGTGGGTCAGCTTGCGGAGCCCTCCTGACCACCCTTGGGCGGGCCCACTTGGCTCCACTGTGCAGGTGAGGAAGGCTCACTGAGGTCGATTTGCCCGAAACCACAGAGCTAGTAAGTGACAGAGCCAACCTAGGAGCCCAAGCCTGCCCGGCCCCAGGGCAATTCTAACCACTGCCCTTGACTGCTTGCCCACGCCTTGCAGGCTGGTTACATCAAATCAAGGCCGTTACTTCTCTGACTCGGGTATTCTTGCAGAAGAAAACAGGTCCTCAGTTAGCTTCCTAGTGGCCAATGTCGCTGGCTTCATACAAGTTACAAGAATTATTATAAAGATAATACGCATTTCCATAAAGAGGCTGGCCCTTGGTCTGCAGACATTTAGGGACCAGGGGTGGCCTGACAATGTTCTTTCCTCAGAAATGACAGAAATGAGAGGTAACGGGTGGGTCAGCACTAGGTTTGTGCCACCTGCAACTCCGTGATGACCAGCATGGTGACAGGAACATGGGCTCCAGGACACAAAACGCAGAAATCCCCTCAGTCACGCCAGTCTAAGCAAGACCAGCATGCGGACCATGATGGCAAATATCTCTTCCAGGTTCTCTATTAATTCAGGAAACAACGCTGCCGCTCCAGCTGCCAGTGCTAAGGACGTAAGAACAACACGTAGGCTTGTGCTGTCGTAAGGAGTCTCTCTCCCCCCAGATCTGCACGGGACCGGGACGCAGGGGCGGGTCACACAGGCTGCGGGCCTGGGCGGGCGGCTCTGACCCCTGGATCTGCCCCTGTGGACACAGGACTCTGGGCAGGTAAGTCCTTTCTGAGCCTCACAGTCTTCACCCACGGGGTCCAGCACAAATAACACCCCTTCTTTATTCCAAAACCTTGTATTACAAAATCATAAGCATGCAACTGTGTAACATGACAATATCACATTCAGGCATACCATATGGCATTTTAGGTGCAATGTTCGAATGAAAACTGTAAATTATTACACCCATATATTACCCTGCCAACCACACTCACCCAGGCCTTACTTCTGCCAGACCCTGTGTAAATAACAAATATTATTTCCTTCTCTTAATGTTTTGGGGAGAGTGAAAAAAATTCTCCTATGTGGAACTCTTAACACCATGGCTAGAAAATGGTAAATGCTCCCAATAAATGACAGTTGTTTACTAATTGAAATTCCACATCTTAATGTTTCATTCATCCATACCAATCAACCTATTCAGAGCATGGGGGAGAGAGATTTACTTTTGTAAATAAAGTTCCAATTTCTTACAAAAGGCCTGAAAACAGATAGAGCCAGGATGTTACCTTCCATCCAAAACGTCCCACTGACGCACTTCTGAAGTTTGCCTGACCCGGCCCTTCCATTTCCTGGAGAAGAGAGGTCCTGGTCCCCTTCCTAACATCAGGTGGCTGACTGCTCCTCAGCACGGCCATTGATACAAAGACCGGCCACACTGCGCACATTCTCCCAGAGCCCCAAGGTGAGATGCCCATGCAGCCCCGCCCCCTTCCTTTGAGGTTCCTGCCATTCGTCAGAGCCTCGCCTTTCCCATTGGCTCTTTGGTGATTTTCAGCCCATTTATGCCCTGTCTCTACACTGGTTGGCTTCAGGGTCCCCGGGGATGGCCATTCACTATCCCTACTACTCGAGCACACACACTTACACGTGATTCTGTATTTTCTTAACCTCAGACACCTTAAAATTGATCTCCACCCAACTTGCGCCACTCACTCCCACAGCCGGGCCCTGGACCAACCTGGCGATCACGCTGAGCTGCCCCGCCCTGGCACTCGCGAACCCCGCACTCCATTCCTCTCTCATCCCACAAGGGCCTATGTCTCATCCTCTCCGCTACCTATGGAACTTGTTCCTGGACCACGACAGCACCTCCAGTCTGTCCATCCTCCCCTTCCTCAGAGCCCACTGGTCCCCTCCTGATTGTACTTCTTCCCCTGCTGAGCATCCCACGAGCAATTTCAGTGTCTCTACTCCCAAGTCTCTGATTCCTTGTCCCCTGACTGCAACTGCCACAGGCACACACACCTGAATCAAGTTCACAAGCAAGCACTGTGCAGGAACTGAGTCATGTTTCTCACATGCCAGCCAAGGCCACAAGCAATTTCAGGACGAGTTTGATAAATATTACAATAGAGCTAAGCAGGGTGCTTTGACTAGGAATAGGGCATCCTTTTTGTCCATTCTACGGAGGTGCAGGAGCATAGCCAAGGCTTCCTTGGGGAGAGAGAGCAATTCAGTTGAGATCCGAAGTTGCAAGTTATTCTGGAAAAGGGGCCGAAAGGGCAGAGAAGAGAGCCACGAAGGCTAATGCAGGCAACAGGAGAAACACATACAGAATCTCAAAGGTGAAGGTGAGCGTGGCCCCTGGGGGGATGTCACAAAGAGTTCAAACTCGCTGACGCATAGAGGGGAGGTGGGATTCAGTGCCTAGTACGCACAGGTGGATGCATGAATGCACCCACTCTCCTGCTGAGCGGCCGCGTGGGCCGCGAAAGGCCCCTGACCCCGTGATCTGCTGCTACTCCAAAGTCAGCTGGCAGCTGGGCCTCGGTGCTCTTAGTCTCCCGTTATTCATCAGTGGCCTTTTGACTCCTCACCTTGCCCGGTCAGCTCTCCATTGCTCTCTTCAAATATGTGTCCCCACCCCTCTGTCCTCACTCTCAGCACATGCTCTGCTTTTCTACTTCGGAAGCAAAGCGGAAACGGTCAGACACTCACCCCCGCAGCGCTCTGCACCTGCCCCGAGGCTTCCCACTTGGGTCTCAGAGCCGGCTCCTTCTCTGCACTCAGGGCCCCACTTCCTCCGCTTCTTCGGTCCTCGCTCACGGACCGTCAGTTTTACCCTCTTTGGCCTGTGATTTCAACCAGTCGCTGTCCAGCTAAACAAGCTGTGAGACTCTTCCGTCCTGAGGGGCCCCTCCCTTCAGCCCTGTGTGTTCCATCATCGATAACTATCGTGTCCATGAACACCCAAGCTCCTCCAGAGTTGCTTTTTTTATCTTTGGGTTTCCTTTCTTTACCTCCAATTCTCTCTTCGACTCACTACAGTTAGGCTTCTGCCTTCGCCACATCACAAAATCACGTGGGCCTAGGTCCCCAACGACCCTCGGGTAGGCAGAGCTAAGAAGCACGTTTTAGGCCTCTTCCCTTTTCACAAACCGGCAGCGAAGCCATTCCCACAAGCCAGGCTCCTCCTTGCCCTGGCGTCCCTACCGTACGGCTCTTCCTGTGCTTCCTTCCCTGGGCCCTCCTCGTCGGCCGGCTACTTCAAGACCTGTGCCCCGGGGTCCAGCGTTGGCCTGCTCTCCTCTTCTCTTCCTGGCTGACCGCGCAGCCGCCAATGCTGATGATTCCCAGGTCTTCTAACTCTGAGACCGTCCCCCGGATTTCTCACTGTGGTTAGCAGCCACGGTGTCCCCTCCAGGCCGCGCCGTGGACCTGGCAGTCAGCCCAGACCTGTACTATTCAATTAGTCACTGTCCCACCTCAAACATTTCACTTGTTTTCATCTGTAGCTGCCTTTCCGTTTCCACTTCCACTGCCTTAATCCGGACTCAGCCTCTGCTCCGTGGCTATTCCTCGAGTTTTCCCACTGGCCTCCCGGCTTCTGGTCTAACACCCCACTCGGCCACCAGAGGCCCAAGCCCAGAGTCCGCACAACGGCACCGAGCCCTCCACAGCCTGGCCCCCCTCAGTGCCTTTTCTGCCATCAGTCTGCTCACACACACGCACCCCCCAGACAAGGGGCCAACTTTCCTTACAGCTTCCAGGGTCGCTGCACCTGTACATGGCCATGTGTGTAATACTTCATATAAGGAGCAGCTACGATTTATTCACATTCGTACCTCGCCTTGGGAGGGGCCACCACATATGGCCTCAGTCACGTTCTTACCATTTCCTACCTATCACTGCTGTTGCTATGATGCAGTACTGAACGTCTGTAATTCTTTGAGAGCCTACTCTACACCAGACACTCTACTAAGATCTTCAACACAGTTTCTTATTATATTTGATGTTTATTCCTATCTAATGAGTAGGTGTTACCCACATTAGTTACTGGCAAAGAGTAGTTTTCATGCATCAGACACATATAATGGGCCCAGACGCTTCTGTGCCTCAGACATCAGAGAGCTTCCTACATAGCAATCATTTGAGGAACGTTTGTTCACTGCCGGCTAAATTAATGAAATCGCTTGATGGGCTGGAGTTAGCAGATGAAACCATGAAAGTTCTTATTTATATTGGTAAACAGTATAGCCCTGGCTGGTGTAGCTCAGTGGTTTGAGCACAGGTTGTGAACCAAAGGGTCCTTAATTCGATTCCCAGTCAGGTACATGCCTGGGTTATGGGTCAAGTTCCCAGTAGGGGGCGCATGAGAGGCAACTAGACACTGATGTTTCTCTCCCTCTCTCTTTCCCTTTCCCTCTCTCTAAAAATAGATGAATAAAATCTTTAAAAAACAATATAGATAATATATTATAGTAAGTATTTTACATATAAAATCTCATTAATATTCACAACTCTCCTATGTGATAGGTATTATGATGATTCACACATAGCAGAGGAGACGTAGACAGGTAAAGAAATGTGCTTGAAATCTCACGGCTAATGAAAGGCTTTGCATGAACCTATGGCAGTACTTTGGCTCTCTGGTCTGCACTACCTCCCTTAAGTTCATAAGGTCTTTTAGAGGTTTGAGTGTAATTGCATGACAAGCACTTGGTAATCACTATGACCATTGTGGCATTATAAATCTTAATTAGGCAAACACATGGCAAATGAATCACTGAATACAAAAGTCCAAATGTTTCCTTTTCAACTTTATAGTTTATTCAGTATTTTAAAACTTATGAGATGCTATAGAAAGCTAAGTTAGAATGTGCAAACACAAAATAAATATTAATACTTAGAATGTAGGTAGGAGAACTAACAAACTCTTCCCACATACATCCTATAAGCCAAAAAGGAAAAACCAGTTCAAGCTATCACCCTCTACGGTTTGTTTGTTAATGGCATACTGAAGACAGATTAACAATGATACTAATGAACCCCAGAACGTAAGAGCATGTGTTAATGAGAATGATAAAGTGAACTGGTGATTCCTTTGTGAATTCCTCTGGGGTGGATGCTGGTGGAAACCATACAAACATCTTGAAACTGTAAATACACTGCTACGGTTTTGCAACAGTTACCGTTAAGGGTTGTGAAATAAGTCACAAGATGAAAAAATAAGAATAATTTCCTATAATCCACTTTAAGCAAAACTAATGCATAACTAGCCCTTGTCAAAGGAGGCAGAAGAAGAAGGGAGACAAATTGGAGGTGGAAAAAATGGGCCAAATGTGGAAAGTGAACGAAAGGACATTGCAGAAGGAGGGTAAAGTGTAAGTGGTTCATGGTATAATCTGGGTAACAGAAGATAATGCAAGTTACTGAGAGGAGAATAACAAGAAGTAGCCTCATAAGAAAAAGAGCTTGTGAAAGAGAATGGCCTTACAAAGAGAAATATGCTTGGCTTGAAGGAAGAAAGGTGGCTGGGGAAAGGTGCAACGTTGCAAAGAACGCCACGAGAGTATCACAGAATGGGGACCTTGGAAACATTCTATTTCTCTGCATCCTATCTACTTCTGAAAAGAATTTCAGGCAATTTATATTCCAAGGAAGAGGAAAGGGGAGGGAAGAACCTATCTAAAGAAAAACTATTGAAATATAGAAAAAATAGTGCTTTTGAGTTTCCCGGCAGCAGAAGAGGAAAAAACCTCACCATTTATTGAAAAGAAGCAAATCAATTTGTTTTTGAAAAAAAACAAATGATGTATTAGGAGGCAAGAGAAGGAAGTGATGTGATGAGAATTAGAAAGGGGCAGAAGACAGGTAATGGGCTAAGGAGGAAGAAGTGTGATGATATGTGTAAGAAAGAAGTGGGTTTGGGTTGTGGTTAGGAGAGGTATTGCATTAACGCAGAAGACAGGGCCACCACCCTGGGCAACGTGAATGGGAGCATTGGGAACATTCTGTGCACCCTAAAATACTCCCACAGTGAGCTGTGTGTGTGTGTGTGTGTGTGTGTCCTGATAATGTATCATATACCCTTGGCACATGTAATATATTAAACTCCTAAGTCAGTGTTTGAAGAAACCCTTCTCAAATGATTTGAAAACAGTAAAATGTTTCCCTGCAGCGAAGAGGATGAAGGGGATGTCAAAGACGAGCTGTACCTGTTCACAATATGGTCAAGGTATAATTCTGACAGTTGAAGCCGTAAGTGCCATATCGATAGACTCGATAGACTGATTTTTCCCACAATTTGACTGCTGCATAATGGGACTCTGAAGAAACCAAATGTGCTACTGAAAAATAAAGGAGACACCTAGAAATATTTCAACAAGGGGTGAGGAAAAGGGGTAACAGAAATGGGAAGAAAACCAGGGGGAGCCTTGAGGCGGTCGGGATGAGGCACCGGTGGAGGCGAAAGCCCAAGGAATGGGCTAAGTCACGGGCTAATGAGGGTGCATTGGGAGGCTGCGGCTGAAGTAGCAGGGCCCCACGGCTGGGGAGGGGAAAAGAGCCAGGGGGTAAAGGGTCGGGGTGGGGGAAGCACACCTCCAAATTCAGCATCTCGGACTCTGAGGACTCCTCGGATTCCACGTCGCCCCCTTCCTCGAGCTCGTCTTCCTTGTTGTCCTCGTATCCCTCTAGGTCTGTCTCTGACTCCTGACACCGGTGAATGAGCTCCTGGAGCAGGTAGGAGGAGGAGTCTCTGTAAGTAATTTTCGGTCTCTGCCCCATGGGAAATGAAGACCAGGGTTGTCTTTCTAAGCGCGACAGTAGATACTGGGCTCCACTTCGTGAACTGCTCGAGGTTCTCTGGAGAGAGCTAAACTTCGGCCACTGGGGATCACTCCCGGAGGTCGCCATCTTGTTTACCTGCGTTGCCCAGGAGACTGACAACCGGGGATGGAGGATCCGCAAAGGATTCTGGGGGTTGTAGTCTTCGCCTCTCCACAAGTCTTTCAGCCGACGCCAGCATTTGCACACGACTTTCACTTTGTTTTTGTCCACATCTTTTATTGGTTTGCTTTTGATTTTTTTTCTCTCTCTTTAGTCCATTCAGTCTCTGGCTTTGTTTCTTTTGCTTGTCTTTCTCGTTTCCGCCTGTTTCCCCTCCTGCATCCATTTTCTTTGTCCATAGCTGTTTTCTTCGTACCTCGAAGGCCCCTGTTGGAGGTGTCTTCATTCCATTGGGAGAATCACCATGAGCCCCCATCCTGTTTCATTCACCAGGGATCTTTTCGCATAGTTTTACTCTGGAAGATGTACATCTGTTAGATGTCTATGCAGAGCGTGCTGTTAGGAGATCAGGGCATGCATAAATGAACTAAAAAGCATGGCTCCTGACCTTGTGGTTTAATTGCAGAAAATAAAGAGAAACTACCGGACAAAACTGAAAGCTAATTGGCAATTAATTGATATTTTATCCCTGGACATGATAAGGCATGTCCTTGGGGACAGAAGTTGGGCGTGGTCCAACAATCCAATCCAGAGAGAGAGAGATGGTTGAGAAATTGACTGTCAATTTGACACTGTATCTGAAAGCTTCTGAAAAGCTATTAACCTCCCATAAATAATTGTACTAGTCAAGTGACTTGCAGTGATAATTTTTTTTCTTTTTGCATAGGTTCTATTTGCAGTTTTAGAAAATAACTTTTGCAAGATTACGAAGCATGATTTTATGCTAGTGTGATTTTACGTGGCCCAAATCCCATAGCCTTAAGCTTCACGAAGTAGACACTCTATGGAAAAGCAGAATGAAAATTATAACAACGATTATTGTCATAGTGATGACAATAGCGATCCTTGCAGGGACGTCGCCCTCACCCTCCTGGCTTACAGGGCCTTTTCTCCGTGCTTCAGTGACAGCAGTTACACATTCAGAATGATCCTGTGGATGGCTATCAGGGGAGGAGAACAAATCCTGTGGACGCCATCCGTGGACTATGATCTGTCTCAGTGCTTCAGGGACCATTAAAACTGACATAAAGCTTTCAGAATTACCTTTCTTCATTATCTTGCTAGTCATAAATGTAAAGGCCACAGTGAAAGTATCTCTTTCTGCTAGATTCATCCGGCAGCTTATTTCTTTTTCTAGTGGGTAGAGACTCCCCACCTTTTGCCCCCTAGGACCTGGCTCTAGCTAACGGAGATAGGGAGGCAGGGAGCAGAATCTATAAAAATGGAAAGCCAGTGTGGTTTTTTTTTAATAACTTAATCAGCATTTCTAGCAAAGCAAGTTTTGCCAGTGTCAGTCTATTAAGGAATGTGTCTTAAAGCAGCCCATTGGGACCTGTCAAAGGATAATTTTCAAAGAATTATATATTCAATTTTCATACAAAAACCAGAATGAAACATATGTGATTTAATTCAACTCATTAATCAGTGAGGACACCAGGAAGATGGTCATGGGGTACCCATAACCCACAAAGAAACATATCCTGAAATAAGTTCACTAAGAGATCAAACTGCTTAGTGCCTTTCAGGCCATTAAACTGTAGCTTTTGGGGTTATGTATTTCCAAGTCTTTTGTCTCTTTTCATCTTCACATCTCTCCTTTGTTTATACCCTTGGACAGATGAGGTAACTGAGGCCCAGAGAAGTTGAATAACTGGCCCAAAGTCAAGTGCTGGTGTTGAAATCCAAACCTAGAATGACCATCCCCATAGTCTACTTTCAACTACCACTTCTGCAGGTAGAAAATAGGCAGTAGAAGGCTACACACACACACACACACACACACACACACACACACACACAAACCCAGAAGAAAAAACGCGTATCAGTTAAGGTTCTTAAGTATCAGTAAGAGAAGTCATTAAGAGAACAACCCTTCATATAGATTCAAAGCAAATCAGAACTAGAAAGAACTTCAAAGCCTGTCTTATCCCAACTTTTCTTTTTACAGAAGAAGAAATTGGTGGCCCTCCAGGGACAATAACTGACTCATTAGCATCTGAGCAGAAACTGGAATTGAGACCTCTTGTCACTCTATCTTTGCTCTTGCTAGTTCACCAAAATGCTTCCCAGGCTGAAATTTTATCAATAGAATCACTACTTTGGGATTCTGGGCATTAACACTGAGGGCACTGTTCTGTGACAGTTATTTTACCAGACAGAGAATACAGAATTAGGGAAAGGGAGAGGAGGGGAGGGGAGGGAATATTTTGTCTGAACTCCTCCCATTAGCACAGAACATCGATGATCACTTCCACTTATTCATTGCTTATTGCAAACCTACAAACTTATGCTAACTGCTGTGCAAATATCTCAGTTCATTATTCCAGTTGCTCTCTGAAGTAGAAATGATGTCTCTGTTTTACAAAGGAAAAGAACGAGGCTGGAAGATACTGACGAGTTGCCCAGACACTATTTGTGTCCAGATGAAAACTTCAACTCAGGTCGTTCTGATTCAAAGCCTCTGAACTTAACCATCATGCTTTATTTCCTCCACAAGTCTGAATTAGTTTCTCAGGAAGTACTTGTGTGGTACAGAGAGCCTGGCCCTGGTGAGATATTGAAAATGTTAGTGTTGGCGGGTGCCGGGTGGGGGATCAGGTTTCTAGGGCCAGGGAAGCGGAGCAGGGTGGGCACTGGCAGGGTCGTATGGTGGTCCGGGGGAGCAGAGGATTCTGAGATGACTCTGAGTCCTCACCTAGTTGGGCAAGACGAAAGAGAAAGTGCGAGGGTCTCACCATGACACCCAAAAGCACCTCTGAGAGGACATCCAGGACTGGCTGCTGGGCGGGGAGAGTCAAAGGAGTAAAGAGCTTAAGCTTGAGCCCTGGCTGGTATGGCTCAGTGGATTGAGCACTGGCCTGAAAACCGAAAGGTCACCGGTTTGATTCCCGGTCAGGGCAACATGCCTGGGTTGTAAACCAGGTCCACCAGTTGGGGGCGTACAAGAGGCAACCAATTGATGTATCTCTCACACATCCATGCTTCTCTCTCTCTCTTTCTCCCTCCCTTTCCCTCTCTGAAAAATAAGTACATAAAATCTCTGAAAGAAAAAGGAGAGAGCTTAAGCTTGAAAGAGGGTGCCAATTACCAGCCTCAGCTACCTGGTAGCTTTGCCCCAGAAGTACTTTTACCCTGCCCCCTAACTTTCCTGTGTGGAACGTGGGTGTCCACCAACCTGGAGCCGGTGCCCCAGTGTAAGACCTCACTCACTGAGAATGGAAAGGGAAGGCAGGGGTGAACCTCTGTTTTCTGTACCTGGGAAGACAGTCTTCCCGGGAGTGTAGACCTTGGGCAAAGCAAAGGTGTGTGGGCCTTGTCCTCTCCCCTCCCTACACTCCCCTCCCCCAACTGTGCGCAAAGGAAATGCGTTGGGATGGCAGCGCCTTGAGCTCACGATGTTTTCTGGGGAACACTGTAATTTTCACAGAGTGCCACCCCCGATACAACAACAACAGTGAAAACACAACCACAACTACCACTTATGAGTGACTTTTCTGTGCCAGGCGCCCTGCTAAGTGCTTCACATGTAGCAGCTCATTTTAGTCCTATGTGGACCCTGCGAGGTGGGGGGTAATATTATCATCCCTATATTGTGGATGAGGAAAGAGAGGCCTCACAGCACGGACAAAGGACCCATGGTCAAGGACAGCGGGGCGGGGACTGTCTTCGGGAGTGGGGGTTGGACGGGGCAGGGGACGGCAGCAGTAGGAGGAACTTGGGACAACTGTAACTGAACAACGACAAAAAGTTATGTTACACACTCAACCCACGTTGGCACGCGATGGTAAGACTTGGACTCAAATGGGGAGTCTGGTTCCCCAGCCCGCGCCCTAAATCAAAATTCTGTGCTATTACTCAACCACTTTAGAAAGACATTATGGAGGATGTCACAGACTGAGTGATATTGCGTCCCACGCCCCTTGCCAAATGCACAGGTTGTAATCTAACCCCAGTGTGGTGGTGTGTGGAGGTGGGGCCTCTGGGGTGATTAGGTCATGAGGGTAGAGCCCTCGGGAACGGGGGCCAGAAGGGGCCAGAAAGGCTTCCCCTCTTCTGCCCTGGGAACATACAGGGAGAAGGTGGAGGTCCGCACCCTAGAAGCTGGTCTTCTCTGGAACCCAAACCTGGCACCCTGACCTTGGCCTCCCAGCCGTGAGATGTGAACTCCTGCTGTGTGTAAACCACCTAGCCTGGGCTGTTCTGTTCTATTGCCACCCAAACGAAGCCAGAGGAGAACCTCAACTTCATGATAATTCAATGCACGAATGTCATATGCTTTTATGTTTTGTTATTTCTTTCTAGGAAGGATGTCCCTTCATAAGAAGTAAGTTTATTATCCAACAACAGCCTGGTGGGTCTATAGACATGAAGCAGATAATTACACAGATCATCATTTAATTTTAGTTACCATAAAGGCTAAGGAGGGAAAATATAGAAGCCAGGAGAACACCTCTGGGGGCCTTGCCCCAGTGTGGTGGGAAGGGTTCTTCAAAATACTAGAAAGGCACCTGGAGCCTCGTGATGATTATGAAACAAAGTGGGGAAAAGAGAGCACAACACGTGCGGAACTTCACTGTTATCTTTACATCAATCAGCTATATTCAGATAACGACGGCAGTAATTAATTGGGCTGGTAGAGCCTGATAAAGCCCAGGCAGGACTTGGCTTGAGCCCTGTTCTAGGCAAATATCACAGGCATTTTCCAAGGGGTGCCCCACTAATAGATTTCCTGGATCAGATACTGGTATGGAGACCAAAGATACAAACTATAGTCTCGGAAGAGATGATGGAAAAAGCTCATTAACAAAGGCAGACAAATGAAGCCGAGGAAGGATTGTTGGCGAAGGAATGGCAAGCACTGAGTCAGGAGCAAAACCTGCACAGAGGACTAGATGCGGGTCACTGAGAGCTTCTAGCTCAGGTGACCTCCCCAGGCAGAAGGGGAATCGTATCAGCGAAGTCACAAATTAGGATCGAGATGACTAAGATGTTCAAATGATGACCAAGAAGGGCTGTATGAAATATTCTGTGGGGAGAGATGAGGACTTGAGGGTGTCATGCTGAGATATTTAGAAGACAATCAAGGAAGACGAGAAGGACTTCAGAAAGGACCTCGTCACAGGAGGTGGTGGAAGGGAAGGAGAGATTGAGAGACACGAGTTTTAATAACCAAAGTGTCCCCAAGGTACTAGATACTAAAAACAGAAGAAAAAGTCAATAGAAGGCAGATGGATGAACTGTGCAAAAAATCCCACCATAACCTATACGCTTCAAAACTCACATCCCCAGTTAAGGGCTAGATTGAAATGGTGGTGCTTTGTGGGAGACCAAATCTTGCAGGCTCTGATGAAAAGCACAGGAAACATCAAGATCACCATTATCACCAATTGGTTACTCAAGGCCCTACTATGTAGATGGGTCAGTTTCAGGCACTGAGGATGCAAAACAGTTAAAGTCTTGGTCCTTCAGTCAGGAGAGCTGCATTATGGCCAGGCAATAGGATATAGAGATTTTAAAAATGACTTAAAAGTTCACTAGGCCCTGACCACATGGCTGAGTTGGTTGGAGCATCATTCCATACATGGAAAGGTTGCTGGTTTGATTCCCATTGAGGGCACATACCTAGGTTGCAGGTTTGAGCTCTGGTTGGGGTACATACAGTAGGCAACCCATCAATGTATCTCTTTCACATCAATGTGTCTCTCTCTCTCTCAAATCAATGGAAATGTCCTTGGATCAGAATTAAAAAAAAAAAAAACCCTAGAGAAGGTAAGGCCCACCTGATCAGACGGGGCTCACTCCTCATGGCAGAGAAAGCAGGGCCCCGGCCAGTCCATGGATATTGTCAGTTGAGACAAATCTGTGTCCCAAGGCAGGGACGCAGAGCAGCTTCCTGGACCAGGTCTGAGCAAACCTAGGCCTTCAAGGAGCGAAGAGGCACAGCGGAGGGGGAGGTGGGCGGTCCGGCAAGGGAAAGTGGGATAAACAGAGGCCAGGAGGCCGGCCTGGATGTGTCTCGGGAAGGGTCTCTGAGAATTAGCGGTGTGTTAGAAATTAAACCTGTTCACGGCAGGTGGGGGAGAAGGGCGTGGGTGTTGCCTTCCTAGAGGCAATGGCCCACGAGTGAGGAAGAGGATGAAATTGCAGCCAGACGTCTTTGTGGAATCTAGGGGAGGACTTTAGAAACATGTAGAAAGGAGGGGACGGGTGAGAGATTCTGATACCATGAGGAGACGGCAGGAACTTTATAACCCTTGATTTTACAGATAGATGATGCTTGCCCGTGAGCTTAATGGGAGACTTCATTGGTCTCTGATACGCTGCATTATTTTTTTAAATATTTTATTTATTTATGTTTTAGACAGAAGGGAAAGGAAGGAGAAAGAGAGGGAGAGAAACATCAATGTGTGGTTGTTTCTGGAATGTCCCGTACTGGGGACCTGGCCCCCAGCCCAGGCATGTGCCCTGACTGGGAATCGAACCGGCAACCCTTTAGTTTGCAGACCTATGCTCAGCCACTGAGCCATACCAGCCAGGTGATACACTGCATTATTCTAGACCCTTCACACATTTTATATCTACACTTTATGGGCAAATTTTCTCAGTTATTTTTCTTCACTACAGATCCCTTCTGTCCTTGCACAAAGCTTCTTGCACACAGTAGGTGCTTTATAGACATGTGTGGACTACTCAGAACTTAGCTTTATAGTGATTACGCTGAACATAACTATCACTTCATTCCTCCTGAGTGAACATCTGTACAGAAGAGTGTTTGAAATTAAAGTAGCAGGACTCCTGTCTCAGAAAGGAGGACCTGGCCTCTGAAGTCTGAAGAAACGAAGGTTCCCAGGGTCCTGCAGGACTGGTTTAGAGTCGGACCTGGGATCTACTCCATGTCAGTGTCTATCTACCTCCCAGGCCTATGGGGAGAGGTGAGTGAGATGGTGTAGAATTGGCTGAGCTGGTGTGGCAAACTGCAAGCATGACCTGCAATTATTCTCATCCCTGTACACACACACCTTGCAGTATGTAGCCACTCCCATTAACAGGTGGAGTCTAGGCCCTGGCCCGGTAGCTCAGTTGGTTAGAGCATCATCTGCTTATGCCAAGGTTGCAGGCTCAATCTCCAGTCAGGACACGTACAAGAATTAATCAATGAATGCATAAATAAGTGGAACAATAAAATGATGCTTCTCTTCCCCCAACCTCTACTATCAATAAATTTTTAAAAATTTAAAAAGAAGAGTCTGTTTCTCCACTGCTTGAATCTGGGCGTGGCCATGTCACTTGCTTTTGTCAGCACAGCAGTGAAACTGTGGCACCTGCAGAGACTCGAGAGTGCTTGGTCTGTTCTTTCTCGCTGCTCTTGGGATACTGTGCTCATCGTGCAAAGAAGCCAGGGCCCACTGGCTGGATAACGAGAGACAACAGCCCCGGTTCCTTAGGGCCCTGGGCAGTTGCCTCTCGCTGCTTACTAGACAAGGGCACAGAGCCAGCCCAGACCATCTAGTACCAGCTGACCTGCCAACTGACCGGATGAGCCAAAACCAAACCGGAAGAACTATTTGGTCAACCCAAAGAATCATGAGCTAAATGAGTGATGGTTTTAAGCCACTAAGGTCTGGGAGAGTTTGAAAGACAGCAAACTTAATGTGTACATGGAGTGTCTGGATTTCCTAAAGTCTCTCCCAACTGGTTAGTAACAGATTGGAGTTGGAATTTTTGACTTTCAAGTGATTATTTGCACACTGGGCTTTGCTACTGGCAGTGTCTCCTTCCATCATAAACAAATCTTTGCTACTATAAAGGCCCCCCAAAAAGCTGCAAATCTTCCAACAACGCAGGTATATTAATCAGGGTTCTGCACAGAAACAGAACCAGTGGGAGACCAAATAGAATGCAGGAACTGGCTCACTGGATTATGAACGCCAGAAGTCCCAAGATCTGAAGTTGGCAGGCTGGAAACCCAGGCCAGCCGATGGCATCGATTCCAGTCTGAGAGAGGAGGAAGACAGCTGTCCCATCTCCACGGCCCGATTCCCTTTAACTCAACCTTTTTGTCCTATCCAGGTCTTCGGTTGGTTGGATGAGGCCCACCCACGTTAGGGAGGGTGGTTTGCTTTACTCAGTCCACCTGTTCAAATGTTACTCTCATCCAGAAATACTCACAGATGCACCCAGAACAACATTTGACCAATCTCTGGGCATCCTGTGGTCTAGTCAAGTTGACCCATCAAATTATCCATCACAGAAGGCCACACTGATGGCCTGTTTTATGTTAGAGACAAGAAGCGAGTCTTTTGGAATCTGTGAAAAGCAAAGATGAAGTCTCACCTCTTTCCCGGCCTTTGTACCAGCCACCCTGTCCAGCCACACGGGCCTCGTGGATGTGCGACTTGCACCTCATCCTCCCTCACGTCCCGCTGTCTGGGGCGCACTCTTTGCCTTCCTTAAGGTCTGTGATGATGCAAACCACTAAGAGCATTACAACATCTAGGATGTACACGGAAATAATAATAACCACGTGCATGGAAAATTACAAGCAGACAAGAGGTAGCTTTGGAATTCTCTTCCCCCCCGAATGAAACATTACTTATTCAGAAGTTGGAAGAGGAGGGTACAAAGGGAAATCATACCTCAAATCCTGCCACAGGGACTTCGAGTGAGTGATAGATAGGACAGTGACAACGTACACATCTGGGGAACAAAACTCAGTAACCACCAGAATAGGACAGAATCCTGACCTCTGGCCTCTTGCTGCCCAGGTGGGCAAACCTGTGTCTGAATTATTTATCTGCTTTGTACAGAGTCTTGCAGATACAAACACCACAGCATGAATATGCATAGTATTTTCATTATAAATACATGGAGGCTCAGGGCACTCTTCGAAGTCCATTAATTATTGAAGCCCCCGGCTCTCCCTGTCACACTGTGATTGCTGTACCTGACCAAGCCAAGTCACTCAACAGTCCATCTTGATGGCGAATTCATTCAAGAAGTAATTTATAGCTTTTATAAAGTTATTTTGAAGAAACATCGTGGAGAAATTTGATGTTAACTATTTAGGTACCGAGTTACTCTTTACACTTAGCTTTAAAAAATGATGGTAAAGTACACGTGAAATGTACAGTCACGACCGGTTCTCAGTGTACAGTTCAGTGGCGTTAGGTACACTCGCGGTGTTGTGCAGCTGTCGCCTCCACCCATCCCCAGAATTCCTTTCACTGGGCAAACCTGAAACTCTGTTCCCACCAAACAACTGCACACTCCCTCTCACCCCAGTCCCCAGCAACCACCATTCCGGGGCCCGTCTCCTTGAACTTGGGTAGTCTAGACACCTCACATTAGTGGAACCACACAGTGTATGTCTTTTATGATGGGCTTGTTTCACATAGCGTAACGTCCTAAAGGGTGACCTATGTTGTAGCCTGTGTCAACATTTTCTTCCTTTTTAAGGCTTAGTAATATTCCACTCATCTGTCAGTGGACCCTTGGGTTGCGTCCACCCTTTGTCTAAGCCTTGTGGATAATGCTGTAATGAATGAGACTCTGCTTTCAACTGTTTTTGAGTGTACACCCTTAGAAGTAGAATTGTGAGATCATGTGATAGCCTGATTTTTTACGGAACTGCCCTACTGCTTCCCACAGCAGCTGCATCATTTTACATTCCCACCAGTGGTACCCGAGGGTTCTAGTTGCTCTGCATTATTGCCAACACCTGCTGTTTTCTGAGTGTTTTTAATAGAACTCATCCCAATGGGTACCACCCATTAGGGTACCTAATGGATCTGAGGTTACAGCTCTGGTTTTGGTTTGCATTTTTCTAATGGTTAGTGGTGTTGAACATGTTTTTTATGTGCTTATGGGACATTTGTATGTTTTGTTTGGAGAAATGTCTGTTCAAGTCTTTTGGCCATTTTTAAATCAGGTTGCTTGGTTTTTTGTTGTTGAGTTGTAAGAGTTCTTTACATATTCTGGCTATTTGACTTTTATCAGACGTATGATTTGGAAATACTTTCTCCCAGTCCATGGGCTGCATTTTCACTGTTGGTTGTGCGCTTTGATGCACAGAAGTTTTTACTTTTCATGGAACCTAATTTATTGTCACTTTTGTTGCCCGTGTTTTGGGTGTCATACCTGAGAAATCACTCAAATCCAATGTCATGCAGCTTTTCTCCTGCATTTTCTTGTAAGAGTTTCGTTGTTCTAGCTCTCATTTTTAGATCTTTGATCCATTTTGAGTTAATTTTCATATGCTGTAAGGCAAGGGTCTAACCTCATTCTTTTGCACGTAGACACCCAGTTTCCCCAGCATCACTTCTTGAAAAAGACACCACTACTTATCCTAATGTTTAAACTTCTCAGAAGAAACCAAGATTGTCTCCCTGGGCATAGAGCATTAACACTGTGCAAGGTGGGGCTAATCACAGGCAAGCACCACTGAGCACCTGACCAGCATCAATTTAATCACCTGTGAGGCACAGGCAGCGGCTACCTCCATGTCCCTCCCGGTCCACCTGCCCCGTCCAGTCTCAGAATCCCTGCAGGCAGTATCACCTGCTCCCTTGACATCTGTCTTTTGAATGATTTTGGCCAACGGGAGGCAGGAGCTCAGAGGCGGGCAAAAGAATGGTCGGTGCTTCCCTCCCTCACACCTCTCAAGTCTCTCTGTGACTACGTTTCCGGTTTGGAGGCCCCTTCCATGGCTTCTGGAACACTGTTTGCTTCCCTTGATCCTTCAGTTCCTGCTGCCGCTCCACTCTGGGTAGCTCCACCATATTGTTCCTCTTGTCACCTTGCAGAGGAACTGAGCTTCTTCCCCTTGACTCATTTCTCTTCAATGCCCTGGAACCTAACTACTTGGGCAAACACAGTCCACATCCAGGCCGGCCTCAGTTACCGAACAAATGTGATGGCGCCTGGAAGGGACCTCTGACAGCTAGCTGGACCTGAATGCGATCATTCTGTAAACTACACCCAGACTTTTGTCCCCTGGGATGAAAGCTGGGTCCCCGTGGCCGGGACTTCAGCACTTACAGATATGCTCCACCTCCTCTCTGCAGCAGCTATCAGACTCGCAGGCTTACACCTCAGAGGGGAATCGTTGGCGGAGGACTCGTTGGATGCTTTGTGAATCCGACCAGCTACGGAGATAAGAATCATCGCAACTCACAGGGCATTACCTGGCTGATTCCTAGCCCTTAGCCATCCTAAAACTTACTCTTTATATTTTTTAAATTTAAAAAGAAGTAAATGGATATGGATCATAGTTAAAAATACAGGTAGAGAGAGCTTCTCCACGCCCAATCAGCTCACACCTACTCAAATTACAAGTAGGGGGCTGGGAGGAAGGACAGCAGGATTTGATTCACACGTCCCCATCCAACTGCCTCCCAAAGCAGCTGCCGAGTCTTCTTAGACAAATCCTGAACAATATTTTATATGTTCATCATGCTTGTTTTTAAAAATGAACGTCAAAAGACAAAGTATTTTTCACCCTGATAATAAGCGTGCACAGGCAGAGAATTAGATGTCAGGATCTTTAGAAGCAGCCACGTTATTTAGCTGATGAATGAACAGGAAGTTGCAGAAGAGGAGGTAGGATTTAAAGTTATAGCTGAATAACAATAAGGTTTTAATGCCCTTAAAATTCCACATTCATCTGCTATTTTTTGGAGTACAAAGAACGTTAATTTTTTCAGGGTAAAGAGTAAAAAGATCTGTACTGTTTCACAACAGAACTCGCCGAAGGGGCTGCCGCTGTGGTAAGAGGCTGGCTGTTGTTGGAATTAGTGAAAGGTAATGCAGGGGAGTCTCATTCAAAACAGACTTGGGAAGCCATGAAGGAGGGTTCTCCTGCGCACACCACTCATTATGGGTCATTTTGCGTTCCCAGGGAGGAAGGAGGAAGATTTTTCTCCTTACCCAGCAACAACTCAGCCAATGAGGAGCCACCACAACTCCAAACTCTAGCTCTCCCCCAAAACACTGTTTTCCAAAACTGCCCCTCCCAGCTTCCTCCCTTCCTCTGAGAAAACCTGGTTCCCTTCGTTTCCTGGACTTGCCTATGGTTCGCTGCAGTCTGCATGCCCCAAGTTGCAATTTCTCTGTTTTTTTTCAATGAACTCAATTTTCCTGGCTAAAGTGCTTAGCTTTTTGTTTCAATGGTTGACAGTGGAAATAGAGGAGCAGAAGAGGGGATGTTGGGAAAGAAAAGAATGCCCTCGGGCGCATGCGAGCATCGTGACAGTAGAGCAGACTAGTCCAGGAAACAGTAACACTGTTTCCAGTGGTAGGAAAACAGATGAAGGTGCGTAAGAGGAAACAGTGGAGGTGGCATCGGGGCTCTTGTCTTGGCACAGGGGACAGAGGGGACGGGACCCCAGGGTGTTCAGCATCAGGAGAAAGGTCAGAGGCTTTGACAGGGAAGGTTGGGGGTGTCATGCAAGGCCAAAGACAAGTCCACTTCACTCCAAATGACAGTGTGGCTACTGGTTTGAAGCCTTTAGCAAATTTCCATCATTAAGACACTGGCTGGTCCACGGAATTTACTTAGGAAGCAAAACTTGGCTTCGCAGCACGATCGTGCCTTTCTAACTTTCCCCTCCCTCCCCCCAAACAAAAACTGGTCTATTAATGTCACCAGGACTAGTCAGCCACTTAATTCCTGATCAGAGATGATAAACACGGAAACTGAATACATTTCCTTGGTGAGCAGGTCCATTCATGTATTTAACTGAGGGCAAAACAGCATAAGCCTTTCAAAGAAGTGACCGACTGCAGAATCTGAGCTGTCGGCTGTCCAAGCTACAATTTGGGGCTCAGTGCTTCACCCAGCAGACCATCTAAGGCAAGGAAACCTCACAGCGTGTGTGGTGTGTGGAAACCAGAACAGGGACACTGTGACCACTGCCAACCCTCAAAGCCTTCTTGGAAAACTGCACATTCTCCTTAATGACAGTCTGGTAAGCACTCAGCTCTTAGAGAAAAACGGCAAACTGAAGAAAGCTCATTCCGTAAGTCTTGAGTCACTCTACCAGAATGGAGGAACAAGACCTCTCTCTCAAGAAGCAACAGTTAAAAAGACAGCTGCCCAGAGAAGCTGAGATCAGAAGGGACGACTGGGCAAGAAGATGACAGCCCCTTCCCTACAGATGAATGTGGGTCAGAGGGAGCGTCTTCCTAATGGCTCCTCCGAGGGTAGCTCTGTCGACTTTGCAGCCGTCCCTTAAAAAGGAAACCAAACACCCTGTGACCTCATCACAGCACTAAAAGGGGTCGGTCACCTTTTAGTTAGCAAATGGCAGCTTCTCTTTGTATTTACATACGAAACCAGCCGGAGCTCCTGGATTCCCGGAGTACCCGTTAGGGAGACATGATAAATAAAAGGTGCCTACCCTAACCCCTGGTGTAATAGGAGAAGCTGAACTACGCACAGATGATTCAAAAAGATGGGTGGGTTTTGTAACACAGTGTGAGGGGTAACAGTGACGGGGCTTTGGACCAAGGGCTCAGGGACAGCAGAGGAGGCCGCGGCTCACCAAGCCCATTTCTCCTCTATCAGGAGCTGGTGCACAAGCTGAGGACCAGGTCCTGGAGAGCAGAGAAAGGGTATGCCACCATTTTCCTTTCTCTTCAGGTCCCCGGTATGCTAGAAGGGCTCTGGGTGCCTCTTCAGTACTTATGAAGAAATCTTATTCTACCAGCTTTGTCAGTGAACTTGGTGAAACTGTAAATTCTTTCACATGTCTTGCCCTTGAAAACAAATCTAGGCTGTCCCCCCCCACACACACAAATTAATAAGCAGCTGGCCCTCCTGGTACTGCCCCCATTTCTAACACAGATGGAACAACGGGATTTCACCAGAAGGGCACCTGGTACGTGCCAAGCACTATACCGTGTCCTTTATATATGTGCTGTTTCCTAATATTCAGAGCAGTACAAATTATTATCCATATTTTGCTGACCAGAAAACAGAAGGTGGGGCGGCCTGCCTGGGAGACTCTAAGCCAGTGGGGTAAGCACAGTACAAAATGTGAAGTCGGGTTTTCTGATCCCAAAGGCCATACTATCTTCCATGTATGTGCATCCCACAGAAACCTGAACTAACATCGAGCAGCACTGAAACATCTTGGGGGGAAAGTATTGAGATTACATTACTGCAACAAGCATTGTTAAAACTGGATCACAAGATACCCAGGCTGGAGCACACCCTGACATTTGCCAACACGATGCTGATCACCCCCAATCGCCACCCCACCCCTCCTTCGTAACACGACCCTGGCTCCCTGAGCTACCCCACTGGGGGCAGCCTGGAGCGCTGCTTCTTGTTTCTTGGAGGCTGGCCCCCACCTCACTGCAGGCCCTGATGAGGGCGGACTGACTGCGCCCAATCAGAGCGTCCCGTAGCTTATGCTGATTGGTTTAGGATGGTGGCATGAAACTCATCAAACCAATGGCAGGTCTCTGCCAGAGAGGCTTCTGGGACTGGCTTGCCAGCTCTTTACCAGACAGTTCAGAGGCAAGGTTGGTGGCACTTCCACCCAGGGCTCTGGGGACCGTGACAGCCTGCACAGTCCACGGGACGGGGTCACTGAGAAAGAGCCCGGAATTCTGAAAACGCCCATCTGCCTTCTGTCCCGGCCGAGGACGCTCTGGGTTCTTTCATTATTCGATGGTGGGAACTCTCCTGGATGTTTCCAATGGTTAACCAGCCACTTGAGCTCTTTTGCCCCTCCTTTTTTTTGGTTTTGGTAGAATCTGGAGCAGTTAACCACTTCATATTCATTTCTCTTTTGTAATGTAGAGGATTTAGAGAGCTTTCTCTGTGAAAGGCGGAGCAGCTTCACAGAAGCCAAAGGAAACTTCTCTCCCCCTCCTTTATAAGATCACATAGGTTCCCGAGCTGGAGCGCTTGAATGGGACAATGCGATAGTGCATGGTCTCTGATCGCCTCAAGGTCTGCAGATGCACAGGCTGCACCTCCGCTTCCTCTTGGGCCCCTCTCAGCATCTTCCTCCCACTTCTGTCTCTCAAATTCAAATGCATTTCTCGGTAGTCCTTTATACTCTTAACCCTCTTACTTTACAACTGTACATTTGCAGACCCACCCTGGTTTTTATCCCGAAGTTCAACACATGCTCACAGAGCGCCTGCTTTCGTGCAAAGCACCCTGAGGAGCACAGGGCAAGATGGCAGCCGGAGTGAGGCCTGCCTGCAGGTCATTTATATAATCCAGCGAGGGAAATGCTAGATTTGTTTCTTCCAAAGAAAGGAAGGCCGGAAGCCCAACTCAGCACCCCATTTCTGAGCAGCCGAGGCAGGAAGGGCAGGTGGCACCAGGCAGAAGAGGAGGGGCCGGCTCCTCCTCTTCTGCGGATCAGCTGCGGGCTGACTGCGGGGGTGTGTGTGTGTGTGTGTGTGTGTGTGTGTGTGTGTGTAATGAGGATGTTCCCACAGCCTCTCTGCCACCTCACCCTTCCCTTGACCTCTCTTCTTACCCAGCCTGGTGACCCTTTTTGTGCATTTCTACCTTCTCTCTCAAATGAGGAGCTCCTTCCAATTACTTTTGAAAATACTATTATTATGGCCATTACCTTCAGGGACCTTTTTCTCCTACAAGCTGGGGAGTTCCTGGGATCTTCTGAGGCTGGGTGTGAGGCACAGTCAAAATGTCAAAGTCACGTCCCATCCCGTAGCCTGTGGTATTGAACAGGAGAGAGTCTTAGCTTCCTTCACTGGGTAATGTCCCCGCCCTGTTTCCGCTGCGTGCTGAATGGACTTGCGTGGTGCTGCGTGGGGTGGCATGAGGGGGTGGACGACCCACAGGGCTTGATCAGAAGGTGAGACAGGCTTGGAACAGCACAGCGCCCCCCCCACGTGACCCAGGCTTGGAGGCGGGGTCACTGCCAAAGACGAGGAGACCCACTAAGTACCACTGTCCGTCGGGTTGGCCTCTGACCGGGTGTTACTCGGAGCTAAAAGGACCATTGACACTGCAAATGAGGACCCCTTGTCGGCAGTGCTAACTCACTGCTACTGGTAACACACACGTAGGCAAGGGACTCAGCCTCCTGTTTTCTCCCCTGAAAAGTGTGGGAAATGACTGTTTGGTGCAGGCTCAGTGTGAGAATGAAGCGAAATCGTGCGAACGAAGCACCTCGCAGGGGACGCAGCACGCACACGGCCCTTTGTACACCTTGGCTCTCCTCCGCCTCCACGTCCCTTCCATGAACGTTTGCCTGACTTCCAGTCCGGCCCGAGCACGGGACAGCGTTAGCAACATCGGCTCCATAGCCGACCCTCAGACGGGAGGAAATACCGTGCAACTTGGAAGAGATTTCAAGCAAGTTATTGGCCAATCAATATTTTTGACGAGAGGTCATCCATCTTGGAAATGAGGGGGGAGCCCTTCGCTGGAGAACCGATGGGGGCAAATAGCTGAGCGAGGGCTGCAGCCCCCTTCAGAAGAGGGGGCGCCGCGCTTCCCTACTGGGCGGCCATGGTCGGACGCTGAACACGTGAAACCGGCTCCTGTGACGTGAGCCGTGCTCTCAGTCTAAATGCACACGGGATTTTGAAGACTTGGTACAAAAAAATCTCCATACAATATTAATACCTCAAAAAATTCAAATGTGAATTACGTGCTGAAATGGTAATATTTGGGACAGTGGCTTCAATATTTTATTAGAGTATTATTAAATGTTGTTAAAATGAATTTCATCCGTTTCTTCTTACCCTTTGTAGTGTGGCTGCTAGCAATTACTTAATTACTTACGGCTCACATTCTATTTTATTGGACAAGGATGAGGCAGCGAGCAGTTTATGTGACAAGCCACAGTGTGAGATCCTACCCACTTCTATTGACTCAAAAGTTTTGGTGACAGATCCTCTGAGGTGTTGGTCACTTTTACCTGGCTTAATTGACACGTAAGCACAAAGGAGTTAAGCACGATGGCGTATGGGTCAAGTGCGTTCTTCTCTCACCCTTGGCTGTTGAATTTCACCGCTGCTTTCCTTCCTCTGCTTCAGAGGAAGTGCTGCTAAAAGCAACTGTGGCCTTCTGCCCAGATGTTGCAACTTTTGCCTCTTTCTCCCCATCATCAGCCAAGAACACTGCACGAGCAGCGGGACGTCTCTGAAGACAGCCGGGCGGGCAACCATCGCCCGAGCCTTGCTTTCTTGCTCCCTCTGTCTCCACTCGTGTTCCCTGCTGTGGCCACAGGAACCAAGTGGGTGGGGGGCGGGGTCATCCTGGGGTGCAGGGCCTCAGGCCTGAGTCCATGCGTTCGTTTTTCCAGTTGTGAAAGACACCTTGACAAGCAGCGTATTCATTTCATTACTCTGTCCTTCCACAGAGAGGAATGACTTTGCTAAAAGCGAGGTTCAAGCAGTTTTGGCTACTGAACAACTGTTTCTTGGTTAATAGCACTAAAACAACAAAAAATTAGCAACCCATATCTGAACAGGTTAGAACGATCAACCTATACATGGATTCACAAAATGGGCCCCCTCCACCCCTGTTTAATTTCATTTCCTATACAGTAGAAGTGTTATCTTTCCGCCAGCTTCAAAATTTCAATTCTCTTATCCAGGTGAATGATGTATTTTCTTCCAAGTTCAACTGCCTGCCAGACTCCTGTACTTGGGAACCCCACAGATCCCCCGACAGGCTCCTCCCTTGCTCGCTAAATCTGGTAATGGCATTACTGTCCTCCCAGTCACAGGCTCAAAACGTAGACAGAGTCACGGTCGACCCCTGCCTCCCTTCCTCTCCTCCCACAAACAGTCGGCGGGTCAACCCACCGTTTCGTCCTTCGTCTGTACCCTCTTCTCCATTCTGCTGCCCTGTGCCTGTCTCAGGCCGTCCGCACTGCCGTCGGGGGAACTGCTTCAGTGCCCTCCCCAGGCCGCTTCCTGTCCCTCGCGAAGTGGGGGTGTCCAAGTTCATGTTCCTGGGGTGGCTCTGACCGACTCACCTGCTGCCAAAGTGGGTATGAATAAATATAAACGCGCACACACACAAACCCAACCGAGAAGCAAACTCTGCCAACCAAAACATTTCCCACACTCAAAGCTCTCCATCACCTGGCCGCAGGGCGCATGCCCAGGGCTCCTCTTCAGATGCTTGCTTCCGGTGGAACTGAACTGCTGAATGCTCCTGGTGTGCATGCAAGATTACTTATTTATGAAGGGGAGAGAAACATCAGATTGTTGTGCCACTTATTTATGCATCCACTGGCTGATTCTTGTGCCCTGACCAGGGATTGAACCCACAACCTTGGCATATCAGGACAATGTTCTAACCAACTGAACTAACAGGATAGAGCTGCAAGCTAATTTTTAAAAAATTATTTATTTATTTACAGAGATGGGGAAGAGAGGAGGAGAAACATCAATGGGCAAGGGAAACATCATTCAGCTGCCTCTCCCACGCAATTCAGGCATGTGCCCCCACTGGGAATCGAACTGGCAGCCTTTTGGTTTGCAGAGCGATGCCCAACCCACTGAGCCACAGCAGTCAGGGCTGCATGCTCATTCTTAACTCAGTCAGCTGCGCTGTTCTCTCCACCCAAGCTTCTCTCTACACCTGTCTAACTAAATACGTAGTCCGACAAATCCATATCTCTTTGCTACGGCTGCTGTAACAAAGTACCATGAACTCGGGGGCTTAGCACAACAGACATTTATTGTCTTACAGTTCAGAAAATCGAGTCCAAAATCAAGGTGTCAGCAGAGCCATGCTCCCTCTGAAGGTGCTGGGAGGAATTTGGTTTAGCCTCTCTCCTCGTGTCTAGTTAAGCCCCTCGTCTTGCAGCCGCAGAACTTCAGTCTTCGTGCGGCACCCCCTGTGTGTGTAGGTGTGTGTCTCCAAACTTCCCAGTTGTATCATCACACCGCTCATGCTGGATTAGGGACCCACCCTGCTCCAGTGTGACCTCATCTTAAGTATTTGCATCTATCAGGACCCTATCTCCGAGTGAAGTCGCATTCTGCTGCCTTGGGGTTAGGATTTCAATACACACCTTCTGAGAAAACGGTTCAGCCCATAACCCCGCCCTTGCAGCCAAGCCCAAACCTCCCTCTGGACACACCCTGACCCACTCTCCACCTCTCGGCTCCAAGCTTGACATGACCTCTGCCCCCGCGGACCGCCTCTGGCCGAAGTCCCCTCTGGAACGATTCTGTGCGATGACACAGCACAGGCTTTGCACCTGGGGCAGTATCTGAGTTGGCCCCGAGCTGTTTTTGAAGGGACCGCTGACCCTGACTGCAGGGTTTCTGACTCTTATCTCCCCAGGAAGATGAAGGAGAAGCATAAAGGCTTTGGAGGGGCTGTGCTTGTCCAGAGAATCTGCGGTGAGTGTGAGGTGGGTTCCAGCAGCGACTCCCTGCCGTGAGAGCTGTCCCCAGGACCCGTGCTGGCGTTCCGGGCAGTTCTGGGAAGTTCTGAGGACCGCTTCACCTCCAGCTGCGGCCGGGGGCAATCTGAGATTTCTCTGAGCCCCACTGCTCTCCCGTCTGCAGTGGTAAATCTGCTCTTTAAGATGCGGACCTTGATTTCTTCTCCCAGCCTGCTCAGCCACATTTTACGGTTTTGATTAGGAGATAGCGCCTGGTGCCCAAGAACTGGGGCGGGTCGCACCATTTCATAAAGCCATCACGCCTGATGTGAGCGCTGCGTACAGGAGGGAGCTGGAGTCACACACGGCTGCACCCTCTGTGACGGGGAAATCCTGCGGCTTCCACTTGGGCAGGGACCTTTGTAATGTCACAGGGTGAGGGATTAAGTCATGATTATGCAGCTCTAAATTACCTTCCAGCAAACCCACTGGCGTTTCTTCATTAACCTCGCAGCGGGCTTTAATGCCAACACACGACTGATCGCCCTTCAGCTGCCCAACATCCGGCCTGTAGAATGTGATCGGGGTGCAGACTGTGGATGAAAGGAACACCAGGGGCTGTTTCTCCGCCTTGTCTCAGGCTTCACTGTGACGAGTCAGTGCGCCCTTTTTTCGCTGGAGGTGCGTGTCTGCCAGGTCCCGCACCTTCGGCTTCACTGCCTGAAGCTCACCGTACTGGCACCTGAGGACCCAGGAGCTCCAAGCAGCTCACCGCTTTAAACTGTGATCTGAGGCCCGGGGCGTCTATCACGGATCGTCTGAGTTCTCACTAAGAGGCAGTGCAACCCCAGGTCAGATTTCTCCCAGAAGCTTTGATGACTCAGGTGGCTGACTGCCGTGGCCACACACATTTTCCAGGCCCAATTCATACTCAGAAGCAGAGCCTGAAAAAAAACCTCAGCGACTTTTCTAGGCCTACAGAGGCCGTTCTCAAGGATGGTTGTTCTTCAGTTTAGTTGTGCTTTTGATGTGGTTGACTTTTGCGTTGGGTCCCCCTGAGGCTTGCCTCAGCAAGGACTGTCTGTGAGCCTAAGCCACCTCGTCCATCTTCCGTCAGGGTGAACTGAGGACACTGTCCCCCAACATTAGCGAGTTAAAAAAAGGCCTTGACGTAGGAGGCGTCAAGGTGGCCCCTGTAAGCAACAGACAGGGAAGCCTGGTTTCTCCATGAAGGGAGCGGGAAGTGGGCTTTCTCATACTCGCCGTAAGGAATGAGACAACCATGCATCTTTTCCATGTCTGTAACAGGGAATATTCTTTAGCTCACCGTAAATCGGGTAATGTTAAGCCCCTGCCGGAATCGGAGGGGAGGTGACAGAGCTGAGAGGAACAGCCTGGCCTAGCAGATCAACCAGAGTGAGCTAGAGGCTTTAAGGAAGGCCCACAGTTCCGGGTCCCTCTCCAGGCCGACAAAGCCGCCACCTCCATCAGGCTTTGTTCTAATGATAGCAACTCTCAATTCTGCTGGGCGGCTTCCGGTTGCAACCTAAGCTTGTACGCGTATCACAGTCTCAGACTCCTGCAGATTCTTTCCGGAAAACAGCAGGCCGTGGGAGTGGTGGGTGCCAAATGATAAGTCAAATTAAAAACAGAGGTCATTCGCAAAAGCCACCTCCCACTAGAGGAGGACGTTCGTCATCAGTGATGAATGGCCATCCATCTGGGCTTGCAAGCTTTAAGTGCCACGCGGCTCACTACTTTAACGTGTGACCCGTCCCACTGTGGGCGGCCTTGCTTTGAAAGAAAATTAGCTTCCTGGTAACATTTCGCTATGGATCTTCTTTCCTTTGATCCTTTCAGAGGATTTTTTTTCCGCTCGGCATGCATTTGCTACTATTGCTGCATAACAGATTACCCCCAAACAGGTACTTAAACAACAGTTTGTGTGAGGTACAGGCTTCTTTGCTTTTTACATTTTTATACCTTGACTTTAGAGAAAGGGCAGAGGGGGAGAGAAAGGGGGAAGAAAGAAAGAGAGAGAGAGAAACATTGTTGTTCCACTTATTTATGCATTCACTGGTTGCTTCTTGAATGTGCCCTGACTGGGGATCGAACTCGCAACCTTGGCATGTTGGGATGATGTTCTAACCAACTGAGCTACCCGGCCAGGGCTGAGACACACAGTGTCTGAGGGTTAGGAAGCCGCCTACAGTGAATGTCCTGGAGGGCTCTAGCTCAGGGTGTGTCATGAGGTTATTATTACGATGTCAGCTGGTGTGGCCATAGTCCATGTAAAGCGTGATTGGAGCTGGAAGATTTACTTCCAAGGTGGCCCCCTCACCTGGCTGTTGGCAGGAGGACTCAGCTCCTCGTCTTGTGGCTCCCTCCACAGGGCTGTCTGAGCGTCCTCGTGACAGGGCAGCTGGCCGCCCCCAGAGCACGTGATCTGAGAGAGCAGGGAGAAGCCTCGATGTGTCTTTAGCATCTAGTACAGCCTATACCCCCCTCCCCACCTTTGCCACATTCTACTTAGCAGAGCTGAGTCGCTCACTCACTGCAGGCCAAGTCAAGGGAAGGGATTTGTGCTTCGCCTTTAAAAAATGATTTCTATCTCCCCGCTGAGAGTCTCTATTTGGCAAGACGTTACTCTTACTCTTCCCTTTAATTCCTGAGACCTGGTTTTCTTTAGTTCTTTGAACAGATTTGTAACAGCTGATCGGAAGTCTTCACACACGGGCCGGACGTCTGGGACAACCCAGTGGCCGCTTCTCTTCCTGTGCATGGGCGCTACTTTCCTGTTTTTTTGAGCATTTCAGTTTCTTTGCTGAAAACTTGACATCTCCTTAAAAACACTTCTTGAGCTATGCCACATACATACTATTCACACTTTTGAAGTGCACAATTCAGTGGGTTTAGTATATTCTGCAGGTTGTACAACCACCACTGCTATCGAGTTCCAGGACCGTCTCATCGCCCCGTAAAGGCGCGCCGTGCGTGTTAGCGGACCACAGACGCAGACGGTAATGCAACGTGGCGGCTCCGAAAATCAGACACCTTCTTCCACCAGGGTCTGTTTTCTGTTGCTGCGTTGCTACTATCGCTCGTTCAGTAACATTCCTGGGCAAATCCTGTAAAATACGTATTGCCTGTCACATGTGGCCCCTGGGGATGTAGATGGCTGACCCTCCGATACAAAGATAACCCAAGGGTGGCCCAGGTACCAGCGTGTGACGAGGAGATCCACTGGCCTCTCGGGGCCTCTCTGATCTGCTCTCTCTGCAGGGATGTCCGGTGCCCGGATGGTGCCCTAGCAATTTTTAGCCGTATTTCCATTTTTGGCCAGCTTCTCTGGCATTTTTGAATAGTCTGTGGTACCCCAATAAGAGATTTTATGCTGGTGGTCACACTGACAAGTGACAGGGCTCTCTCTATGCTGTTGGACAAATGAGGAAGTATTCTGGCTTCCATGGGAGTATTTTGGAATTATAATTCAGGTCCGTGCATTTGACTTAGAATGGTCACTTACATCTGGTGTTCAGGGTGATAATTAATCAGTGCAAACTTTGTGCCCTTGGCTGAGCCGTGGGTCCAGAAGGGAACGGCTGAGACAGGGCTGCTTATATCCCCTGCACCGTAATGGGTCTTACGGTGGTGGTGGGGGTGCACAGGCAGGTTAGCAGCTCACTGGGCTGGCCAGCCTTGGTCTGTGGGACACACAGATATTAGAGAGACACTGAAAGGGATCTTTTCTGTTTGCTCTACTGGCCTGACTTTCCATGGGAGAAGAGGCTGAGAGGTTTCCACACTGCGGTACACGCAGGGAGAAACCTGGGCCCACACCACAGAGGGTACGAGAACCACTGGAATTCACAGGCCACATTCCACCCTCAGGACGATCCTGACCTGGGGAGTGTGGCAGGCCAAAGGTGGCTGTAAACTTTGGATAGCCCTCCTCCCACTGACAGGCAGATCTGAGTTGCCTGTTCCTTGTTGAGCTCTAGAGTTCAGCCAAAGGGACACAGTACCAGTCGTAGTCCTCACCTTCACACCCTGAGCCATCCTGTAAGAACCGTGCACATCCTGTAAGTCCACCGCCTGCCGGAGAGACCGCGTGGGCCCAGCTGCGCCCGGACTCACAGCCATTCCCGCCCAGGTGTCCGGCATGCGTGGGGAGCCACCTTGGATGCCCCAGAGCAGCCCCCACTGTTAACTCGGTACTGAAGACTGGCCCGGATCGGTGCCACGTGGGACAGAAGTGCCCAGGTAACCTGCGCCCTAATTGCAGACCCAGACAATCATGAGATAGAGCAAAATAATTGTTTTAGGCTTCGAAGAGAGATTAGATCGCCAGAGTATACGATTGGAGCTGATGCCATTACCCTCCCGCGAGTATACACGGGCGAGGGACCCGAGTGAGACCCAAACTCTTCTGCAGCTGCATCCGGACGGGGCCCTCGGAGACCCTCTCAGGGCGTCAGGACTGAGGGGCTGGGCCTGCCCTGGGTGAAACTGGTGCACAGGCAGGCCGGACTGAAGCAGGGCCCTCTTGGTGGGCAGAACTTGTACTTGTGACCAGCAAATAAATAGTTAGAAGACAAACTGCTGAGTCATGGACGGCTAAGCTTTTGGTACATCCTGCCAAACTGTATTTCAGAAAGTTCCGGCTACTTTCAAGTCCCTCCCACAGCCTGTGGAGTGCTTGTTCCCTCCCCCACCCCAATACTGGCTCTTCTCGGCTGTGTGGTGGTCGTGGTCTGAGGAGAAATGTCATCATTCTCGGGACCTCAGTTCGTGCATCTGTGTGCCCCTCAGGCCTGCCGTAGTGCCAGGGACAAAGCAGTCACGCGACAGATGATAATTTTTCAATGAATACAGACTTCAGAGGCTACACAATCTTCTCCTCCAACCCAAGGCCTCTGCTGTCCCTCTGCTCTCGTCCTAGATGTCCCACAAGTGCCTCAGATTTATGACCCACTTAACCCTGTGTCCCCCCTCTGCACAGTGGTCCCTGTCTCGCTGACTGGCACACGGCCAGTTCACTTACCCTAGCTGCACACCTGGGAACCCCCTTTCTCCTGCATCAGTTCCTCTTACCCCCTCACCCCATCCAATCAGCGATCACCTCTTGCCAGTTCTATTCATTCATTCTAATAATATTTCTTCATCACTCACTATGTGTCAGGGATGGTTCTAGGTAAAGCCAGCATGCTTTTAAATGCCTCCTGAATCCATCCACTCCTCTGCATCCGTACTGCCACGGCCCAAGTTCAAGCCGCCACCCCCACCGTCCTCCTGGGTTATTACTGTTCCCCCTGCCATCCATCTTCAGATTCAGTACTGATCTCCCCCTGCACACCGCCCCCCACCACTCAGGGTGGTGTTTCCAATGTCAAAACCTGATCTCACTCTCTTGCTTAAAAGCCTCTAGTGGTTACCCCACACTCCCCAAGGTGCAAACTAAAAACCCAGTAATACCTCCTACAAGTCCCCAAGTCCTTCTCCAACCATTTGTCTCCCCCAAATCTCCCTAACGGCCACAGCTCCTGATGGCTTCTTCAATATGCATCGTGCTAAGCTTTTAAAAACCTTCTTAAAAAACCTCTCTCATTCCACAAAAAAGATAATGGGGTTTTATCTTTACTTATTCTTTTTTATGGGACATGAGATGTATTTCAGAGAGCCCGGCTCCCTGCGAAGGAGCCATTCGTTCAGAAGGCACAGGAGTGGGGACAGGGTGAAACTTTCGGAGCAGCCAGAGCTAATGACACAGAGGAGGGAGTTTGCAGTCCGAGTTCGGGGCCATAGCCCTGCATTACTGGTAAGCTGCAGGCTGCCAGCATGGCCCTGGGTGGTAAGAGCATAAGCTAGATGGACTCTAAATCTTGATGTGGTCCTCGGAGAGGGAGGCAGTTTGTACCAGCATCAGGGTTGGGTTGGGGGTGGGGGCAGGGTCTCCGAGTCAGGCTTCTGCATTGTGGGTGAGTGGAGCAGAGCGCTCAGTGGGTCAGAGAAGGGCCGCATCCCAGCCTTGTTTCTGAGGACTAACGTGTCCCTGGGCTCTGAGCCAGGTGGGGGGCTATACCTGGGGCCCTGCTTTGCAGATTCAAGTTGTAGGTCCCAAAGTCCAGTGGACCACGCAACGCAAAGCTGTGCCCACAACTAGGAGAATGACAGTTAGCACGTGTCCTACTGTTGGGGACTAGAGGAAGTGACTCTCCGTTGGAAGGGTGGGATATTCATGAGGGGCAGGACAGCCTGAGCAGATCCCTCAGAAATGCTGTTCTCAGAGACCAGCCCTGGGGCATCCTTCCGGACCCTGCTCCCTGGAGGTGGCTGTGGCAAACTGTTCAAGTGTTCAAGATACGTGCTTGGCCGGTAAGACTTTATGGCCTTTCCATGAATAAATGTGAAGACGAGTAAGCCGGTCCCGACAGCTACAGAGCAGCAGGCTGGTTCCTCGACCCCCTGTAATTAACAGAGACCTGTCTCCTGATCTGGTTCTGTGAGTCTGGTCCTGCTGACAAAACACGGTCGTGTTGACTTGGAGTAAACATCTGAACAGAGATGGTTTCCGAGAGTAGGGGCTTCACTGAACTTACAGATCATGTAACAGATGACTTTGGTCCTTGCTCGCTAATAGATGTTGTCTGCTTCCTGCATGGCGTGCTACCTGCTAGCAAAGGTGTGGAAGAGGCATGTCACTTCTGCCTCCTTCTTATGGCTGAGGGCTCCTGGGGTCTTCCAGGGGAGTCTGACAAACTGGCATGGCAAACTGGCCTGTCTCTGTTCTCCCCAAGTTTATGGGTTACAATCCTAATACTCAAGGTGAGGCTCTCACCCACGGCATGAGTCCCCTTTTAAGAGACGCCATCATGGACACGCAGCAGTGGGGCTGGTGATCGAGGGGGGAGGGTGGGGGGTAGAGATGGAAGAGGGTGTGGGGGGGATAATGGTCATGAAAAATAAATAAATAATGCAAATTAAGAAGTAAATAAATAGCCCTGGCTGGTGTGGTTCAGAGGATTCAGCGCCGGCCTGCAAAGCAAGGGGTCCCTGGTTCTTTTCCCAGTCAGGACACAGGCCTGGGTTGCAGGCCAGATCCCAGTAGGGGGCGCATGAGAGGCAACCAGACTTCGATGTTTCTCTCCTCTTTCTCCCTCCCTTGCCCTCTATCTAAAAATAAAGTCTTTTAAAAACAAATGAACAAAAGAGACTCCGCAGAGCTCCCTAACCCCTTTCACCATGTGAGGTGCCATCTGTGAACCAGAAAGTGCGTCCTGACTAGACAGTGAACCTGCCAGGGCCTTGATCTTGAACTTCCCAGCCTCTGAAACAGTGAGAAATAAATTTCTGTTGCTTTCAAGCTACCTAGTCTCCTGTATTTTGTTACAGGAGGCTGAATGGACTGACGAACTCAGTCCTCCGTGGGGGAATGGCTGGGGGTCCCAGAAGGGCTGGGGAAGGCTGAGACCCTTCCTTTCCTCCCGAACTCTGAGTAAGGTGTGGAGCCAGGTGCGACACTCTTGGGGGTGTGACGGCGCAGGGCCGGCACTGCCACTACCCCCACCTAGAAAACATGGAGTCGGAAATCCAAGAAAATGACAATAGTTAATCATACTGCAAAACTTAAGGCTTTCTCTAACCCCTGTGAAAAGACTTGAACGCTTGCTGTATCATAGATGAGTGAACCGCAGCTCATTAAGAGCCCACGGCCTGGCACCATATGCGTCATTAGTCTCTGAGAACCGTCTGAGTTTACAGCACGCCATTGTCTCGTCTCTTCATTTTTAAACCGCGGCTATGGATCTCCTTCCAAACCATCAGTGTTTACTTTCACTGGGACTGCAGAGAAAAGCAGGGAACTCTGGGCTGGTGGAGAGCAGGAGAGCAGGCAGGAAGCAGGGCTTCCTCTCGGTCTTTCTCGTGTTTGGCGGATGGGGCTGGGCTGTCAGAGGGTAAAAACTCAGGGCTGAGGGCTGGGGGCTGGTGCGGGTGGTGCTGTGAGGGACAGCTTCCGGGGGAAAAGGGGTTGGTCCGGTGAGGTGGTCGGGCCTCAGTGGGAACTGAGGATTTTAAAGCTTTAACAACAGGTAATTATACTAGTGTTAATTTTCCTGTTTATGTTCTGGATGTGTGTAGAAGCTTTTGTGTAAATAGAAACACTGAACTAAGCCCTGTATGTACGGCTCATTAGTGCTACACAAGCTAAAGGAAGGGGGCAAAGAAAGCCAGACATAAATGCACTGGGGGTCTCCAGGGGCGCTCGCCGAGTGACAGTACATCCCTATTGCTTCTGTCTCTGGGACCAACGTGCTGACTGAGCACTTAAACTGATAAAGCATCACCTCTACTCCTTCAAGCCTTTCAGCCTGGCTTGAACAGTTTGTTCTCTATCTTTTAAAAAAGATTTCATTAATTTATTTCAGAGAGTGGGGAAGCGAGAAAGAAGGAGAGAAACATCAATAAATGAGGGAAACATCAGTCGGTTGCTTCTTGCATGCTCCCAACTGAGGACCTGGCCTGCAACCCAGGTATACGCCCTGACTGGGAACTGAACCAGTGACCTTTCAGTTCACAGGCTGGTGATGAATTCACTGACCCACACCAGTCAGGGCCAAATAGTTCTCTTTGATGAAATAACTTCAGCCTTGTTTAACACTCCCTTGCTTTATCTGCTTTCCTCATAATCATCAGCCTCTTTGTTGGGTACAGTAGTCAGGATAGGTAAGGATATGCTGCAGTAACAAATAACCCCAACATTTCAATGGCTTAAAACAACAAAGATTCATTTCATGCTTACATCACATCCCTGCAGGTCAGCTGGGGCTCTGCTCTGCATCTTCTTCCCTCTGGGACCCGAGCACACTGAGCGATTGCTGTCTGGAACATAGCTGGATGTTGTGGCAGAGGGGACAGTGAGCTCTACAGGGCTGCACACAGGAAATGATGAGCTTTGGCAGGGAAGTGATACACTTCGACTCACAACTCACTGGCCACCTAATCACATGCTCCCAACGCAAAGGAGCCAGAAAATGCAATCCTACTGTAGTGCTAGGAGGTGGAGACCAGGCAATATTGAGGACTGGATCAAAATTTCAGACTTTTCATTTCATACAATGCACTAACAAACCATTCCTCCAAATGCTACATACATGTCATTCCAGGGGCTGCAAAGGTCCCGTGTATCTACTTACCCCAGCAGGCTTTAGAACAAATAATTAAAGAACATCCAATGTGTTGGGCCACCTCCCTGACTCCTTTTCCCACTTGACTAGTTTTCACAACGGCACTTAGCTAATAATCCTCCTTATACTCTGGGAGGTTTCCCATTTTTTTTTTTGCTTCCTTTTCTTTACTTTTTTTAAACTGTGGGGTTTATCAAAATGCACCCCTTCTTCTCAAATGCCCCGTCTCTACCCCAGCTCTACACCGCCCTCTGATTATAGTCCCATTCCACGTCCTTCATTAAGTTGTACCAGGCTAACAATAGTCTACGACATTCTTCCTTTTCCCGAATTCCTCAAGTGCTGAGCCCGAACCACACAAGGAGCTTCCTGCACTGTGTGGGCTTGCAGTATTCTGAAGTGTGCCGCAATATTCCACGGTTGCTCCATGTGTGCACAGTGCCCTGTTCTTTCCATGAGATGCTTATGTCTTTGAAGGCAGGGCCCAGCCTTCTAGCCCTTTACTTGGTAGCCTCACCATATGGGGCACCACTGATCTCCCAAACTCAGGCTCCCTCGGATTGGCTGCCAAGGGAACTGGGTGCTGGTCCTGCCTCAGTCACTAAGTGTCCTCACTCCCCTCTCTTGGGCCCCTTCCCTTGAACCCCCAGCAAAGTGAGATGGCCGGGACTAAAGTTCTCTCAAGTTCCAACCAGCTCGTAACGAATGCACAACAGGCGAGTTACTGAGGAATTAATTGATGTCACCTCTGGACTCCAAATGAGAATAAAAGGAATGTTCCCTCTCTCTGCCACCTTTGTAGGAAGGCCATCTGTGACTGCTCCTGAAGCCCTGCCTCCTTTGCTCCCAGGGGTCTGGTTAATAAACTTCCTATTTCAGAAAGGAAAAGAAGAAAGAAGGGAGGGGACAGGACAGGGTCCCTTGGGAAACTCCCTCAAGCAGGCTATGACTCTGGAAGGTCTGGGGCTGGGGAAGAGACCTTGGGTCTCCCAGTGGCAGAAAGGGAGAGACTTTGGCTTTGGAGGAAAGAAGGGAGAATTTCCTAGCCTGGAAGGTTGGAGCCCCCAAAGCCGAGAAAAGTCAGGTTGTAGATTCCATGGCACCTCTCAGTGGGCAGGACCTTGGGAGGGGGTGACTGAGGGGTTATCTGTGGAGACTGGACATTGCACCTGGAGCCCCCTGGACGAAGGGGACACCAGACAGGACCTGCATCTGGGGCCACAGCTCCTGAGGGGAGCGGCCATCCAGAGCAGGGGTGACCAAGTGATCAGGACACAGACGCTGCTGTCTTCGCCACCAGCGGGGCCCTGGCACTACGCCAGGGAGGGCAAGCCTCCCCCACTTCCCAGGAAACCACAAAAAGTGACTGAAGTCGGGCTTTAGCTGGAAAAGGGAAGTAGGAGCTCAGAGTAGATTTAGAAAAAAAAAGTGGCATTTTTCTTACCTTGGTTTCGTAGAACAATTTGTGAACTTACTGGAGTCCCGTGTAACATTCTTCAGCATGGGCAGGAGAAGGTCGAAAGTCTGCTGAGGCCTGGTCCCTACAGGGTTTGGGGGCCTTCAGACTGAATGAGATGTGCCCAGCAGATTGGTAGGTAGGCAGACGTGCAAACTCACTAATAGCTGAAAAGGAGGCAGGATGGAAGGACCAGGACATTTTTGTGATGTGTGTGTAACTTTTATTCTGTGCCAGGCACTGAACACCCCTTTCGCTCCACTCAGCAACATTGTTGAATAGAGGCGGTCATGATCATCCCATTTCACAGAGGAGGAAACTGAGGGACAGGGCATTTAATGACTTGTATGGGTTGCTCTGCCTCGCTGGAGCATGCCCACACCTTTCTTCCCTGGCAGGCATGCACCTCCAAAACTCTAAGGGTCCCCATGAGACGTGCCACCAGGGGAGCAGCGGGCAATGGCTGCTCGTCCCAGGCTTACCCCCAAACCTGTCTCCAAGGCCCCCTTTTCTCTGACTCCGCGTGAGCCAAGGCAGCCCTGCCCAGGCTCTCCTTTTGTTTCTTTTATCCTAAGCCTTTCTTGTTTCACTGTCCCCACTTTAATAACTGTATCCTCAAAATCAAAAGAAGAAAATAACTTGTACAATGTAAACCATTTGTAAAAGGCTGAGGTGGCATTTTGAGCCAAGGTGTCCCATGAAGGTGCCAGACTACCAGCCAATGCCACCTGGGGCTCACGTATAGCGTGTAAAGTCCCTTTGCCACGCGGGATAAGGGGGTTTGGCTCAGGATAGAGAATAGCGGGGTTCCGAGTGTGAACTCTGGCGTCGGCACCTCTCTGGGGCCAAATCCTTATTTTGAGCCTGTTTCCTTTGTAAAGGAGGGCGGAAAAGGCCTCACAGAATTACCAGGAGGATTAAATGGACTAATGCGGTACAGCATTTAGCACAGCATCTGGTATATATTAAATGCTCGGTAAATGATATCTAAAATAACACCATGGCGATTGTAAAATAAAAACAGCAAAAAACAGGTGCTAATGCTTTACTGCCTTGCTGCTCTCACAGTAAGTAAATCCCTGGGACAGAGAACTCAGCCTGGTAGGTCATTAAGTGGGTTTGGGACAAGGAGTTGCTAGTTCTTCTCCTTCTGGAGCATCTTTGCAAAGTCAGCAGGAACCTGAGCCCACGTCCCTGGGTGGAAGGACGGAGCGTTCTACGCACACTTGGCAGCGCCGGGCTCCTTATTTTTCCTTTCAGCTGCGTGAACACTCTAGACTGTACATACAATTAAAGATAAATGTGCAGCTTTGAGACCACGGCTTTCTCGGTCCCCAGGGGCCCCGGCTCCAGGTGAGAGTGTCCTGGTCGCGGTTCTGATTATGGACGAGAGTCTCGGCCCAGGTGTGGGAAAGCAACTTCTCACATCACGCACCCTTCATCACACTCACACCCAGCTCTGCTCGCGGAAACTCCGCTCTGGCGTTTGCATCCTTTAAAAAGACATCGCCAGCCCAGTTCCAGTGGCTTCTGCATCTCATTACAGCCTCCATCATTAGCTCTATCTCATTACGCCCCGGCCCAGCTGGAAGGGGATTAGTTCTTTACAGGTGTCTGGCCTCTCACCACACCTCCGCACAGTCCCAGGCAGGCGCCCCTGTCCCCGCCAAATGAGGACAGCCGCTTCCAGCTGCCCCACTTCGTTCCAGCGGCCACTGGCCACTGCGGGGGCTCCGCTGCCTTTCGCATCTGGTCACACACTTACGAATTACGCGTGGCCTGTAACGGCGGCGCCTGGTCGGGACGGAGCCGGGACCTGTGTGGGGCCCCGCTGTGCTTTGTTCCCTGGTCCTCGGTGCTCTGTCACCCTCCCTCTGAATCACGCCAGGTTTGTGTCACCCCCCGCCACAGGAGGACAACTGCTCTCAGGTGCGTGTATTTCCACGCGCACTTTGCTTCTCCAGCAAAGCCCCGTGGACCAGGGCGGTCCCTGTTTCCGCGCCCTGCTGAAGGGACGGCCGTTTTGCTGCTCCTCACATACCTGCCCCCAATGGAGCGCATCTAGCACGTCCAGGGCCTGTGAGCCTCCGTGCTGTACTGGGAAGTTCCCAGGCCCTGCTCCTGGGGAGGCAGCCACAGCTGCCTCTCGGAGCAAGAATCCTGAAGACAATGGCCTGGGTCCACTCAGAGCCTGTGAGGGAGGCGGTGGGAATCCGTTTCCTTCTCCATCAACGACCGACCCAGGGTGAGCTTCCAGGCCCTGTGCTAGCCAGGGAGGGAACAGCGGACAGCGAGGCACACTGTGCGAAGCTTCCAGAAGGGTGAAGCTGGGCAGGCGGGGGCAGCGGCCGGGGCTGAAGATGTCAGGCCTCAGTCCTGGGAGGCGCCTCCTTCGAGGAAAGGACGGCTTTGGCAGACCGCGAGAGGAACACGGACTGGGGAGGGCGGTGGCCCGGACGAGGCTGTCTGACTCTTCGTCGGGTGAAAGCATAAGCTCCGCGGTACAAGGGACTGTCTCTTTTGCATGCCATTGCATGAACCCTGTGTCACCTGTGCCGTGACAGGCAATTATACTTTCTGACTGACTGAACGAACGTATTAGCACTGAGACGTTCTGGGACGTGGCGTGGCGGTAGGAATGATCGGGACTAGTCGCCAATCCACTTGGCTGTGTTTCAGGGTTCCTTCCCAGGCTGTTTGAAGCACAAGGTAGTAACCGTCAGGCTGAGGAAACATTCGGGCGAGACCGGGGTCCGGGAGAGGGGCTGGGCGCCCATGGTGAGGTCCCCTGGCAGAGGACAGTGTTCCAGGTGGGGCCCCGCACGGGGTCTGGACCACTGGTGACCTCGAGGGTCTGGGTGGGGGAGCTCAGGCTGGTTCTCACCCTCTGTCCTGTTCAAGACATTGGACATTCAGTTTTTTCTGTAGAATAAAAGACATGGTTTTCATTCTCACCAATAACTTTATTAAAGTATGTCGGCTCTCTCCCACCACTGGCCTCTAGTGGGTGGAGGCCGAGGGCGCTGCTAAACATCTTCCAACGCGCGAGACAGCCCCACAGCAGGGAATTCTTTGGCCGAAATGTCGGCAGGACCGGGAAATTTCGCAAACCACGCTGACACGTTCGATCAGCCGCAGCAGCTCCTCCACACACTGCACACATCTTTTGTTGCATTTCAGTTGCATTTTTACCTTTCTTGAAATAATAAAGCATCATAGGCCCAAAATGTTGCGCATTTTCTTCCGTCTTCAATATTAAAGTGGACGCACCACAATTCACCAATTTTGATGTATTTTTTAAATGCATGCTGACATGACAGCTGTCACAGCACAACCTAACAAAATTGTTTCCAATGAAGTTAAAGACATCTGATAAGCACTTCGAGAGCCGTCGTACGGACTTTTGGGCAAACCCAGTAATGAGAGTGTCCCCACTGTCTCGTACCACCACGCACCTGCCAGCACCTGGCATGCATGGGACCTCAGGGAGTATGCTGAGTAAAGATCACAAGAACAACGATACACAACAGGTAAGCTTCTCAAACCTTTTTATTGTTCTGGTTTTTCCACGAAGACCAGCACTGTGCAAACAGGTGTAAAATTCTGGACGGCTAGGGAATGATCATGTCGAGTCGGAGCCCTTCCCGCTCTGCCTTCTACCCGTTTTTGCAGCGCACTGCTCTCTCCCAGGGCACGTCAGCCATGGGCAGCAAGGGCCCTCGGAGACCCGGGGCGGTGGAGGCCCGGTGTGCAGGAGCAGTGAGCACTCACACCGCCCAAGAGTGCTCCAGAAACGGACGTGGCTGGGGGCGCACAGAGGAGGGGTGTCAGGGCTGCCCCGTCTTCCCTGCACTTTGCTGGGCAGACCTGGGCCATTTCTAAGGTGAGGGAGGCCTCAGGGCTCCTGCGGAGGGTAAATGAGCATCTAAGCATCGGTCACACCCAATGTTAACAGTGACGTGAAAAGTTCTCTAGCCATTATTTTCTCTTGGCAAGTGCAGGGAGAAAATCGAGAATGATGGAATCACCTTTCATTCTTCTGCTTTGGTCATTACTTTGATGGCTCTTGGTTTTGATACAGCAGAAATGAAAACAAAAAGGTAATAGACCAACTCAGAACCCATGTAGGAGCTGCTACGTACAAAACTGTTCCAGAGATTGGCATGAAAGGACTTTTTGGGCCTAGCCCCGAGGAGCTCCTGTTTCGGTTTGGGGAGTTTGTGGAGAGCCCCATCCAGCTGAGAAGCCACTCACTGGGTCTTGGCAACAGACAGAAAGCAATGCACATACACTATTTCACTGAACTGCGAACTGACAAGGTCAAGAGACTAAAAATCCTACTGTGTATGTAAGAGCAGTTTGGGGAAGAGACCGAACCTTTGCTAGCCGTCTCCTTTCCCAAGATGGCCCAGACGGGCTGGGGGTCAGTAATCATGCGTTCATTGTTTCCAAGTCCAAGTTGATCCCACCTCCTCCTTGTCCCACCCCAGCCCGTTTGGAATCGACCACCTCAAATCAAAACGCTCTGTACTACCAACTCCCTTTGCAGTTTCTATGAAAAGATACAACTATAGAGAAAAAACCCTTACATCTCTCCACTAAAGCATTAATATAGAGGAAAAAACTAAATCAGCTCAGAATATGCCAATAACATATCATGGAAAGAAGTAAATATGACTAAGTAAAGCAAACCAACCACTCCCCCGCCCGCCCCCCTGCCCCGACCCCATGCAGGGCCCCTTTAAACCGTCGTTATCTTCTTGTCCTTGGTGGCCTGCTTGATGGCAGCCTGCTCACAGATGATCTCCTTGAGCCGCTGCAGCCTCATGTTCTGGGTGGTCTGGTCCCCCACGCCCGTCTGGCTGCGGTGCAGCAGGGTCAGGGCATGGATGTACTCCAGCTCCGTGTACTTCACGCCCTGGTCCACCACCAGGTTCAGGAGCTCGTCGGCCGTGTTGTACAACATCTCGTAGTACTGTCTGGAGAGTGAGACAGAGGCCACCGGTCAGCGTCCCCCCTGCCAGCCACTTCGTGTGGTTTTCGGGGTGGTGCATCGGCAGTGTTTAAGTGACCTGGTTTACTTATTCAATAAACTGATCACTAGGCATTGTGCTAGGCTCTGTGAATATAGTGGAGAACGAGACAGACCCGGTCTCTGTCCTCTTGGAAGTCATGAGCTCTCCTTGTGACAATAAAGAGAAGACCCAGGGAGACCTCAAACCTTTTGAGTGCAGTCAAGAATTCCTCCAAATTTTGCATTTAACTCTGAAACAAAGGGAAGTAGGGCACAGCACCAAGGGGGAGAAAAACAATAACCTGGCAGGCACTGCCAACAGTTTTTATCTCATTCAATTCTTCATTCGTCCACTCATTCAATGCAGGCTCTGAGGGATGCAGGGTTTTCTACTCCACAGGGCGGGATAATAGTACCACCTCTTAGGGTTATTGGAAAAATGAATGGATCTATATAAAGCACTTAGAATGGTGCCCAACACAATCAGGCGTGCTCCGTAAACATTAACTATTGTTGGAAATATAATAATAATAATGTATTAAGAGTAATGCAATAATGGTAATAGCAGTACATAGTGATGAGCAAGACGTGGCCTCTTTCCTCAAATAGTTCAGAGACAAGCAGGAACGGTAATGAAAAGCAGAGTAGTAATTGCGTCTCTGCTGACAAGTTAATTTCCGTGTACTGTCACTTCCCCTCAGCGCACCCAGTGAGCTACTGTCCCTTGTCTCGGACACAGGAGCCGAAAGCACAGCGAAGTCAGAGTGCTGGCCCGACGTCACAAACATGGTGAGTGGCTGTGCCAGGACAGGTTTCCGACTCTCAGTCCAACACTCATTTTTCACAGACACAGCTGAGAAGAATGGTCTAAACACCATGAAGAGGTGCGCATTCTGTGAGTCTGTGGCAGAGGAAGAAGTCGCAGCTCGCCGAGGGCGGGGTGAAGGGTACAGGAAGGCTTCCCGTGCGGTGGCACAGTGTCGCGCAGGGTTTTCGGGAGGAAATTCTGGGTTAAGGGGAAGGGAAGAGCAGGAGCAAAGGCAGGGAGGCGAGTCTGGTTGCCCAGGGGTGTGGGGTGTGCAGCTGAATAACAGGCAGGGGGCAGGGAAGGCAGTGAAGTCAGAAGGTAGAGAGTCTGACGGCAGGCTAGTTACGTCACCGAAGACCCCAAGGCCGGGTTAAACCAATAAAGGCCCTGCCTCCCCGCTTCCTGAGGTTCTGTGAGGAGCAGAGGTGCCGCTGCACGTTGTCCTTCTGGAAGATTAATGTGACCACGGTACGCAGAGTGTCTGGGAGGGGACCACTGTGCCAGGATAGAGGGGACATGACGAGGCAGGGGGCCCGGGGCAGGCAGGGGGGTCAAGGAGCCCTGCAGGTCTTCCAGGAATCTTGTCCCATTGGCCTTGGGCCTCGGGCGTGTTTCTTCTTCATCAGGAACATCCCGAAAAACAGAGTCTGGGGGAGAGCTCAGCCGCCCCCGGGCTACGGTGGGACTGCAGGAGGTCAGACCACTGGCATCTTTCCCCCCACCCACTCTGCCTAGCCTCCTTTTCTAATTAACACATGCCAATTATTTTGCAGGCAGGAGAAACAGTTCTGTCATGTGAGTATTCAGGAAGAGCTCAGCAGGTGGCTGAGTGACTCCCGGCAGTCACTAGACCTGCACCCTGGCCCGCGGTCCTCGTGGGGGTGACTCTGGGGGGGTTTCGGAGGTGTGTTTGGTCCGACCCGTGGAGCCGCATCCTTCGGAGTCGTTACTCAAGGGTAACCGCCAGTGCAGACGGAGGTGGTTCTGATAGAGGAGATGTGTGACCTCGCACCTCTGGAGGCCTGGGACCCGACCTCAGCTACAGACGGGAACCTGCCTGAAGCTGCAGCCTCAGCATAAAACCACGAGAGTAACTCCCACTCCACAGCAGATCTGCTGTGATCACAAAGCCCACTATTAAAAAGCACAAACCCTGACGCTGAAGGGAGAGGCATCGCGCTGACCCAACGGCTGCACGTGCTGTCTGGCACCGTGGCTTCTTCCCCTGTTTTGACAAACGAGGCCCGGCCTCAGCTAATTCTGGTTCCCTTAGGGGCACGGGGGACCGGAGACCATCCATTTGCAGAACTAAGCACCCATTTTAAAAAATGCTCAAGAAGAACACATGTTCACATCTAGAGTCACCAAATGGAATGAGACAGCTTGGGGCTGTGGTTCTTTCAAAGCCAGAAAGGGCTTGAGAGCTGTGGTTCCCCACTGGAGGGCCCCAGGGCCCGGGGAGATGCAGAAAAGTACAGGACTCTGGGCCCCTCCCCCATCCTCTCAGGCCTGGAGGCTGTGAAGCAACCAGGAGTCTGAGCCGGAGTCTGCGGGGCGTGGGAAAGGATGCAGAGCCGTTCCCATCTCCTTGAGCCAAGGACCTAAAAGCATTAGGGAAGGAGACAGAAGCAATAAGTGGGCTGTAATGCTTTTCAATGAGATTAAACCAAAAGAATTGGGTTTTTGTGCATTATGATGCTGATATTTTCATCATTTATCTTAAGAAGTAGCATTGAACCCATCAGATCAAATGGAATTTCTCTCAAAAGAAATCGGATGACTCGTTTCCAGAGGTAAACAGTTTTCTCCAGAGACCGCTGGTCCCCTCTGGGCACAAAGGACAAAAGAGAGATGCACGGAGTTGCAGTCCTGAGTCCACCAGTGTGACAAGGGACAAAGGCATGCCACTTAAGTCCATAATGCTTCCCCATCCTCTATGCAACGCAGCCTGTCACAAATCCCAGGATGACACTTGGAGGGACTCAGAGACTAGAAGCGTCCTCATGAGCCTGGATGAGCGAGGCCCTGGGATCGCAAGGCTGAGTTACTAAACAAAACTGGCAGCTAACTGATGGTGCATTCTCTACAGTTAGGGGTAAAAAATCCCCATAACCACGAAGACATATTAGAGCATAAAGAAACAAATATTTAAAGACCATGAAACTCATTCACCTTTCAGAACAGTTCCCAGCCGCAAAGGCCACACTAAACCAGGACAGCGACCAGCACGCCATGGCCTGATGGAGGAAAGGGGCAAATGCCCCAAACTAGACCACGACCTGAGCTTCTGTGACAACCACTGGCACACTGCCATGGAATCACATACCCTGACTAGGATAACTAACTGACCAGCACTTATAGAGGCCTCGGGACAACGGAAGCCTGATCTTCACCACCAAGCACGACAACAGCAGCCGTGGCCCCCCAGGCACCCATTTTTCAGAAGACTGCACCTGACGTGGCTGTGGGATGGGGTCAGTGAACACACCCTTGACTTAAACCCTCTCTGGTGCATGACTTGTGGAGCCAGTCTCTCCTCAGCCCCTAATGTCCACAGGCTGACTGCTACACGTGGCCAGAGAGCCTACTCTGGAACCAGCGCCATGCCACCCCGCTGGGTGGGCACTTTGTGAGAGGCAGTCTCCTCTCACCCTCGGGTGCACGTTAACACAAACAGTATCTCACTAGGAGCCACACTGACATAACGGACCCTTTGGTGCAGGCGCTGTGGTCATCCACGACTCACAGACGGGCCAGCTGAGCTTTAGAGGATGTGAGTGACTTGTCTAGGGCGTCAACAGGAGGGACTCTGAGCCCTGGACTCACGCCAAAGCCGCCAGAATACAGAAATCTCTACAACTGTACAAAGCAAAAGTACCAATTTTGAAGAATACTTGTATAGCTAATTCGTTTTCAGTCATGATTTAGAAAATATGAATTTAATAAAGTTCACACACTGAATCAACTCTCTCTCCCTTCCACTGTAATGAAACCAGCTAGTATAGTGGCAATTCAAAACTCACGGAGCTCCTTTGCAGTTATATTTGAACAGCGGTGGGTTTGGTCTGGGAACTCAGTGCTCTAAACCGCGTAAAGAAGTCACGCTGTAAGCTCGGCATTCAGGGGTTACAGGAAAGCTTTTTGGCTTTCTCACTCATTCTGTCGCCTCTTTATTTCTCCCTTTTTGCTCCTCCAAGCTAGTAATGGACAAGGTGACCTTTCTTTCCAAAAGTTGGCTGCCCTTCTGATTCATTACTTCCTCGAGGAAGGGAGATAATTAAGTAATTTCATTGTAAAGACTTTCTCATCTGGCCCTTCCTGAGATAAAGATAGTATTAATATCAACAAGAGAATTAGGCTCTGAAGCTGACTTCTTAAATGTAAGTTTCAAAGGAAGAAAAATTTACCTGACTATAGCTTAGCATTAACCTTACTGAGCTCTCCACACTCCTCTTGGCCAATAGCCGCAGCATTCTGAGCTCTCAAATAAAACCCGGTAGCAGATGGGTCACTAAATTGTCAGATGAAAACATTCAACTCCTGTTTTCTTGCTCTCTCAATAGTACATATGCTAATAAGCAGGGAAATGGAAAAAGAGAAAGGAACCGAATAATCTATACACTAGATAATCATCCTATAAATAATGGAGAGGTAGTTATAGTGGCAAGATTTAGAGAAGTAAATAAATACTCAAGAGATCAACTAAACTCAGACTCTAGTTGTCTTGCTGTCTTGCATATCCCTCCTACCCCGCCCCAAACCAGCTGTGTGACCTTGGGCAAACGCTGTCAGCTCTTTGAACCTCTGCTTCCCGTGTGAAAAACAAGTTACAGCAGATGCCGCTTAAGCACTGGGTTTTGGATTGAAAAACCTTTACAGCCTCCTCTGCCTGGTCCTTTAAAATCATGGGCTTCCGCCAGAATGAGCTGATGCTGACTTTCCCCAAGCCATTATGGCACGATGAGACACTGACTTAAAAAGGTTCTGAACTGGTGTAAACTCAGCTCACTGCGCTTTCCAGACCAATAACAAACTGGATGGTAATCCCATGTGTCAGAAGAATGAATTAGTTCATTAAAACATATAATGTAATTGCTCTCATTTGTCTTTCCCTTCAAAGAGCTTAGCGTTTATTACAGACATGACTGAAAATTCTCATTTGAAATCACTGAAGTTATTTTCATTTTAGGAATGAGAAAACTAAGGTAGAGAACAGCTAATAATTTTTAGAGACTTAGGAGCAGAATTAGATTTACAGTCCACACTGAGACAGTTTTTAACACTCCTGGCAATGGCCTGTGCAGGTTTTTGTTCTGACCAGGACGCTCCAGAAGAAAAGTCAGGTACGATCTTTAGAAAGTTCGGAGCAGAAACGCCCTCAGCTGGTGGCAGTCATTGGAGAGGTTAACAGAGCCTGGGAGTGTGCTGTAAGGCCTGTGTGGGCTTCTTGGATGGGCCGTTTGCCCCTATTTTCTTTATATAAAGTGGCACACGCGTGCATACCAGGGCCTTTATTTGGGGCACTATTCGTACGTGGCAGTTACCGCTGGCCTCGTTCTGATAACCCCCCTTCTTCCTGGGAAGATGTGAACAGTTGACGCCTGCCTTGCCCATCCCTCTCAGAAATGCAATCCCATGTTTTTGGTAGCGGCAGCCCCAGCCTTGTTATATTTCTCTTTAAAAAACCCCCACAAAACCCTAAAACCAAAACACAACCACTCGACACCAAGGAATTGCTCTGAGACCCGTCCCTTATGAGAGGATGACCTCTCCCTAGCTCAGTTATAGTTGCTGAAAGCGGGGGAAAATTCTTTTTGTTCCCTTAGCTACAAACGTCGCTCCCCATCTTTGGAACGCACTCCAAATTTATAAAGAGCTGTGGCTGAAATGTCCTCCTCGACAATGTGAGGATTCGTATGTCACTCTCTGCTCCATCAGATAATTTTTTAAATTAAGTTTTCTTACAGCAGGGATAGAGCAAGATCTGCATTTTAAATTCAGTGCAATTAAAACTGTGTCTCTTTGGTCTGGGCACTGCCTGCGGTCCAACCCCGATCGTAGGAATAATTATTCAGTCCATTAAGAAGTCTGCTCGACTCCTTCCCCCATTTTGAAGGTTTTAATAAATATTGATCAGGCACACACTTCTGTTTGCACTTGCCAAAGCAATTCTGATGGATTCATCTTCTGATGTTATCAAATAATGAAATATGAAAGAGTGAATAGAATTACCCTCTCGTTCTGTGATTTTTTATTTAGGCCCTTCATTTTACTTTCATAATTGTGTTTGTCTCAGACTCCCGTAAATGCCCTTTGATTATCAAAAGGCGAGTCCGGGTTAAGGAGAGCTATGCTGCGCTGAATATCACTTTAGAGAGTCTTTTCCATTAAAATAAATTATTGAATATCACTTTAGGGAGTCTTTTCCATTAAAAAAATAAATTATCTAATGGCACAGCTTGATAAAAGGACCTAGTACGGTGCACTTGGATGGCCTCGAAGCTGCCTGCCGCTTACCAATCAGCACGGGACTCTGACTGGGTACTCCCTGCTTCTCCCGGCCCCTGTCGGACTAGCCACCTGGGGAAGGACTGCGGAGGTGTGCTGAGGAACCGTGATTCGGGGGCCCTGTGGCTTTGCCGGTTTTAAGTAATGTAACGGAATTTGCAACTTTGCAGTAAATAATGCAAACAATTTCTTCAAAGGGCAACCTAGCGTTATTGTTACTAATGCTTGAGAAACTCTAGTAACATTTAAAATGTTAATATAACATAGATAGTCCTTGCTGCAAGAAGCACCTTTTATCCACACTTAAAAAAAACAATCCAATCCAGGCCCAGATCAAAGGCATCAAAGAGACTGGGCAAATGCTTTCATTTAAAGGAAGATAAATCTCATCGCTTCCTGGCCTTTTGGCTAAGATCAAGTGTAAAGTAAGATAAATCTGGGCTTTGCCAGCCCACCTGCTTACCTGTACTACTACCAAAGAGTTAGAGGGCCCCAGACGAGGAACAAGACCCAAGGTCCCTGCTCCAAGTGACTGGCAGAGCTAGTGACGGAGGGACGAAGGGGTCACTGGTGTTGGGTTGCTGTGTTAACAGTGTGGGGGACAATTTTCCACTGGTGTGTGGGTGGAAGGTCAGTGTGGCTAGGTCTGGGCTGCAGGGCTCTGATGGGAAGAGCTGGCCACCAGAGCATGATGCCAACAAGGCCAAGGTCATGGACTGATTCTGCAGGTGCCAGCTGGTTCTGTTCTTGAGCGACTGACTCTGCCCCTGGCCAGCTAGCTCACACATGTGTTAAGCCACGGACCGAGTGAGGCTGAACGCGCAGTTCACTGAAAGCCCTTGTCACTGCTAGCCATGTTAGGGTGCCGGGACTGCTAATCAGCCTTAGTCACACCCTGACTCCTGACCTTTCAGCCCTTGTTAGAACGCCTAGTACCCTTCTTTGTATTGTTGTAAGAGATTTTTCTACTCTGCTGAGACAAAAGGCTGGATCTTTTAGGACTGAGGGGCCAGAAAGGAAAATGATTTTGGCAGTGAAACCAGAAAATCAGCAGATTATTTGAAAAGCGTGAGCATATGCAAATCAGTAGGTCCCAAAGGCAAACACTCTGTATTTACTAAACCCTGAGGTTATTTATGAAAGAGAGAAAACCTAAATAAAACAAAGCTACCAAATGAGCCACCTGAGATTCAAGGACATGTGACTCCAGATGTCAATTAAAAAATAATAGACTAAATCAGAAGGAGCTAATAGAAATATGTACAGTATCCAGCAGGGTTTAATTAAAGACCCCAATACTCTGACAAACGTGATGGATTCCTTTGGGTAGCAACGTGAATTTGGTAGATGCAAAGACCACTGTGAATAATATATATTTGGATGTCAGTGAACCATTTCATACAGTGCCTCTAAAAAATATTACCAGCAAAACAAATTTACTCTGAATGGCTATTCCGATAGGACACAGGCTGAAAAACAAAGGGTAATGATAAAGGCAAACCAACAAATTCTGAAGAGAGAGCAGCCAGCGAATGCTCAGGACACTGGCTTGTAACTGATCCAACTTAATACCTTAATTAATGTGCAAGATCACACAAAGCGGTGGAAAGGGCAACACTACTAAGCAGAAAGGGCCATGAACAGTGACAAAGGAAAAGAACTGCGGGAAAGGACTTGGAGGATTTAGAATTTGGGGCGGCAAATGACAAAATGAGATTCATCGTGGGAAAACCCAGGGGCATTTGTCTGGAGGAAATTCCAGCAGCCTGTACCCCACAGCTGGGGTGCAGCCCGTACCCCACAGCACTGTCTCAGTTCCCATGAAAGAAGGTGCCAGTTACAGGTCGAGGAGGCGATGATCATCTGTCTCTGCTGTACTTCAGAGTTCTGGGTTGCTTTCCACCACAAGCCAATTGAAAGGAAATCAGAAGAAACCATCTAATGGGATTAAAGGCACAGAAGGTGGGAGGAAAAAGGCTTCAAAGACGCCCAGCCCAGTGTTTACTCAAATGTCCGCTTCTCAGGAAGTGAGCTTCTCCCGGACCCCCTCATCTAGTGACACCTGCCCTGTCCTTGTCGGGCTCTGTCCTTTCTCTGAGCTTTGCTTTTGTCTTTAGCGCCCACCTCCACCTAAAACTGTGTGCTACCAAAAATGTTTTTAATGTGCATTGCGTAACTTTACGTATAAAGGTGGAGAGCCCCCAGGAAACAGTGGTTGTGATCATGGATTCAGGAGCCAGGGGCGTGGGTTTGACTTCCAGCTCTGCCTCTGACTGTATGATCACGGGCTGTTTATTAATCTCTGTCTGCCTTACCTTCTTCATTTGAGAAAGGAAATCACACCATGGGGCTGTCACAAGGATGACATGACGAAGCAAAGTGGCTGGAATGGAATAAATGTCCTACAAGCGCTTTTCCATAACTAAGTACCCCGCCCCTCCCTAGAATAGAGGCTCAGTGAGAGCGGGGTTGGGTTCTGCACTGTTCTTATTACCCCTTGGCCTTAGCGCAGGGCGCCTGGTGGCCTTGAAGAAATCCAAAGGAGTGAATGCACGAGAGAGGCGACAGTAAATCCCGTTAAGTGACTCAGCACAATGTAAAATGTAGTCTGATTCTTTGACACCAGAAGGGGAGGAACTATGACTAAAATAGGCACTCCTGCAAAGACAAAGGGGAATTCCTGGGCACCTCGGACTCTGCCTTCGGGATAACTGCCTGCAAATGCCAAAGGGGAGGCCCCACAGGTAGGAAATCCCTGCGATCCCCCACTTTTCTTTCTTTCTCTGGTGGAAACAGACATGAATGCCTGGATACTTCTCGGCCTGCCTGGACCTCAGTTTCCGCATTTACCCAATGAGCTACACTGGATTACACATCGCAGGTTCGGTTTGATGAAACCAGATGAAGTGGTAAGGCACTTGCTATGCAACAATGGTAAGAGCAGCAGCCAACTTACTGTACTTCCGGGCCACCTGTGTATTGTTTCTTCCTTCAGCACAACTGTAGGAGGTAGCAATGGTGTTTCATTAAGCCTTCCCTCTCCACTCCAAAGAGCGGTTTCTTCTCTGTTCTTTCTTTTTCTAAGGTTAACCCTATGCCCTCAATCCCACTCTCTTCCAGTGCCTTTAGGGCCCTGCTGGGGTTGGTTTTAACTCCTGTATCTGGCATCTAGCCCGTTCACTGCTTCTTCAAACACCCTTACAGCGCTCATATTCTGAAAACCAAACAAACCAAACAACAAACCCCAAGCCCTTTGCGATCCTGTGTCTACTCCCTTCTCATCGTGTCTCTTCTTCTTTCATTGTTAAATTTCTGGAAAAAAATCATTTGTATTCACAGCTTGTCCTTCTAAAGCCCCCGCTTATCTGAAACTGTATTCAGAAAGGTCACCAATGACACCCTAGTGGCCAAACACAATGGCCTTTGCTTAGTACTTCCCCCCTTGGCAGTTTTCCATCCAGAGCTCAACTCTCTTTGAGCCCAGCTATTTCGATCCCGCCCCCAGCTCCCTGGGTCCCTTTGATGTTCCCACAGGCCCCCACACTGCCTGCCTGCTGCAGGTGTTCCCCAGCCAGGCACTGACCCCTGCCCTTTCTCTGCTCCCAGCAGTCCTATCTGTTCATGAGATGTTCTCTCTTTTTCTCTCAAGACCTGGTCTCTTCATTGATCAAAGCTTCATTTGCTCTGCTTTGCAGATGTTTCTACCAGATGTCCTCAGCAGCTAGCCTCCCTGACTTCCAAATTTTGCTCAGCAGAAGTGTAGTTTACAAAACCTCAGAATGTCTGGGTCACTTCTGAGTTTCTGCTCTTCCATTGCTTTTGACCGTGACCACCAGGTCTATCATGATAACATCTTTGACAGTCATTTCTTCTTTCCGATCTCATTATCACAGATCTTAATTACTTCTTACCGGGCCATTACAAGAGTCTCCTACTGCAGTCTCTCCCCCTCACTAACTCCTCCCAGTCTCATTTCCGGTTCAACGGCAGCTACGGCAACAACAACTTGTGTGTTCACTAGCACTAACAGGATTCAGTCCAGACTCTCATATCCAAGGCCTTTGAAAGATTTGGCCCCTATTCGGCTTTTTCTCCCACTTTCCGCCTGCATCAGCCTATTTAAGCCAAACTTAGCCACTCACTGTTCTAGAACACACCTAGCGCTTTTTGGCTCTGCACCCATGTATCCGATGCCTAACAAACCTTCAGGACTGCTGAGATCCTCGGTTCTCTGTGAAGCTATCTGAGCGATTTCTTCTTTCTGTTACTTACAGCTCGGGCCGCTCATTTACCATCTACCATTCAGAGTAGTGTCTGCTTCACAAAAAAATTGTTTTCCACCTAGTGATACGATAAAAAGAGGTATTGAGGTATTTCTTTATTACCTGTGCAAACTTGGAAAAGTTCATTAACCTTTTGGGGCCTCAGTTTCCTCATCAAATAAGAATACTGATCGTACCAAGAACTCATGGGGTTGTTAGGAGGACTGAAGGAACTAATGGCTGTAAAGTGCTTCGAACAGTGCCAGGCACATAACACACGACTGTTCGTTAAATCAGCGAGCAACAAAACAAACAAACAGACAAAAAGGTGCAAAAAGCAATAGTGCAGAGTCCCTCTCCACCCCTTATGCCTGTACGAGCATACTTGTGTGCATGACCGAGTGTGTGTACACACAACAGTTAGAGAGAAATGGTGTTTACATGCTCTGCCGCACTCCGCTCTCTCCACTTAACAATACGTCTTGCAGATGGTTCCATTTCAGCACGTATCGACCTGCCTTCTTCTTAATGGCCGCAGAGAGTTCAGCCGCGTGGATGGGCTGTAATATATATTTGTTAACTTCTCCCAGGACGCAGCCATCTTGCCGACAACGGCTATGGCTTATGGCTCTCTGCAGCATCCTCAGCGCTTACACAGTACCTTTCGAAATTGTTTTTCTGTTTATTTGCTCAACAAATATTTCAGTATCAATTATGTACCAGGTGGTACACGGCCGGTCATGTGGGTGACAGAGGGGAGTAAAACACAGCCCTTGCTCTCTGGAGGCTCAGAGTCTGGTGTGACGGTAGCCATATAATTACAGTTAGGTGACAGTGGCTTAATAAAGGTACCAATGAGACTCTCAGGCCACCAGCGGGAGGGGCTGCATCCTTCTCAGAGCTGTTGGGGAGGCTTTGTGGAGGAGACATGAATGATGGGGCAGATGTGAGAGAGAGAAAGTGCTTGACAAGAACATGGAGTGTGTGAACTGTGCCGGGAAGTAGGAAGAATACGGTACCGGGGGGAATTGCAGACGGTTTATTTGTCACCAAAGTGCAAAGGGTACGTGGGGGTGGGGAGAGGGACTAAGGCCGGTGAGGTGAGCTGGGGCAAGATCACAGTGGCCGTGCGGTCAGGTCTGGACTCTGACTGCAGAGGGGGGGGGGGGGCAGGGAGCCTGCCTTAGAGGTGGCAGCCTGGTCTTTTCCTCCATTGTTGGACAAAATACCATCAGTTAATACCACTTTTAATGAAGCAAGATATTTTAAAATTCCTCAAGTGGCAAAAAAAATCATCTCAGAACTAAAGGTACATGTTTTCTTTTATGAGAAACTCAAACCCGGTACACTGCCCTTATTTTTCAGATTGTCCCCTGGATGAGGACAGTCTAGCTTCAGGTCCCACCCTGGTGTCTGGGAAACACCTCCCGACCATGGGGGGGATGCAGTCGGAGGAGTGAGCACGTGTCAGACTGGAGACCACCCAGCCTCTGCCTCGTCAGACCGCACCCATCTTCAGGTGTCCTTGCAGCTCCGTGACCCCAAGCATGTAGCTGGACCAAATCTCCCTCCAAGAGAGAGCAGGCTGCCCACATCTCACCCCCAGCACCTTCTTCCATCAGGCTGCTGCTGTGGGCCAGCATAAGGGCTGAGGGCTGAGGGCTGAGATGAGGCCGGGAGGGCGGGACCAACAGAAGGAGGCGGGGCCAACAGAAGGAGGCGGGGCCAACAGAAGGAGGCGGGACCAACAGAAGGAGGCAGGGCCAACAGAAGGAGGCAGGACCAACAGAAGGCAGGGGGTGCCTTTTACCCAGAGGGGCCTGCCATGGCGACCCTCCACGGGGCTGGGTGGATGTGAAGAAGGGAGGACGTCAGACGCATACAACTGTATACAGAATTATAAATTGGGGGTACGATCACCATCCTGTTTAATCTCTTGACAGTCAGACACAGCAGGCTTGCTGACCTGAGTTTGGTAGATCAATAGAGGGCGTGAGAAGACGGTCACAATGGCCGCAGTGTCCGGTGACCGCCACGGGGTCAAACCCTTGGATTCTCCACTACGGTTAAGGAGAGGCTTCCGGGAACTCCATAGTACACAGCAAGGACTTACACCAAATTCGTTTTTTTAAACTTGTCTTAAAAAAGGATTTATTTATTTTTTAGAGAGAGGGGAAGAGAGGAAGAAAAATATCCACAGATTGCCTCTCGTGTGCCCCCGGCTGGGGACCTGGACCGCAACCTAGGCATGTGCCCTGACAGGGAATCGAGCCAGCGACCTTTTGGTTGGTTCGCAGTCCACCGCTGAACCCACTGAGCCACACCAGCCAGGGCAAGTTCTTAGTTTAGTATTGGATTTAAGCCTGGGGAGGGTGTCTGCAGGAAGATGAGATGTACTAGGGATACAATTAACCTTAGGAAAATACATCCTGAGAGTCAGCAGAGGAAAAGGGCCATGAGGGACAGAACAGCGATTTTTTAAAACTGGCCTTTTCCACATAAAAACTCTAGTACTGATTGCTTAACAACGCCGCTTTCCTAAGTCTATATATAAAGAAAAGGGCCTTTGACGGGGGAAAATATATATAGCATTTGCTTTCTTTTTTTAGAAAGAACAAGTATTGGATTTAAAAGGGCAACATTATGAAAGGAAGGTCTTTGAGCCTTTAATGCCTCTATTTAAATGCTAATGATAACCTACGGCTCTGGCCCACACAGAAATGAAGTTTTTGAAAGACCAAAAAGTGAATTTAAAAGGAAACCTTAATTTCTTGAAGAACGGTCTTTATGTCTGAAGAGAAGGGAGCGCATAGGATTGCATGAGAGGAACAGGCCTCTGATCCGGGTAAAGTCCCGCCGCCGTCCGGCAGGTGAGTCGGGGGTCACGTCCACCACAAAGTGTACCTGAGAGAGGGGGCGCTTTTCTGCCCCCGAAACTGTCCCTGAAGGGCCTGTGCTGAGGGAGGCCTGCTGGTTGGGAGGAAAGCCAGAGACCAAGGCCAGGAGGAAGCGCGAGGCCTGGGGCCACCGGGCCCAGAGCAGAGGGACAGGGAGGCACAGCCAGGGCCTCCTGAGCTTCGGTGCTGCTGCATTTCCACGGGAGGTGACAGTGGTGGATGCGGCGACTGAGGCCGCAAGAGCCGGCACTGAGAAATCAGGCGGGGAGGCTGGGAGACCAGGTGCCATGCACGGGCGCCAGGGAAACTGGCTCAGCCAAGTAAAGTGAAGCCAGGTCAGGAAACGCCGTGAAGGGGGAAATGACTAGGCGGGGGGCCCAAGGAGGCTTCCGGGGGGATTCTAGTACTTTTTCATATTTTTAGCTGCATAGTTAAGATTTGTACAGCTATAGTTCAGTAAAAATGCACTACTTTTCTCTTCGTAATGTCTCCTTCCAGAGGAAAAACAAAAGAGAAAGTGAAAAAGCTGGCAGTAGGCCGGGTGACGGGGTGGGCACCTGGACATTTCACTCAGTCTCGTGCCCTAGCACAGAGACCAATGCTCATTTTATGAGCCTTGAAAATGCTTCACTCACTAAAAGATGCTCCACACAAAAGAACCCGAGTTGTATGCTTCCCTTTATATGATGTCCAGAAATTCACAGACACAGAATGTGCCCTAGAAGGTGGATTGTGAGACCCACTGAGACCCTCCTTGTGCCCGCTCTTCATGGACTGCAAAGCGCTGTGCGCAGGCCAGGCAAGAATGCAGTAACACTGCGTTCGCTTGGGTGTCCGATGGGGGAAGAATTAGAAGCTGAGATGCAGACGACTCTCCAAGTGTCACTGCTGTGCTAGCCTATGTTACAGTGAAAGATGAGACTTCTCGCAATGATCTGTCTTTTTCACGGCTGACCTCCAGACCTACACTCGGGGTAAAGGGTGTCCCACACTGCCCGTACGTCTTCTCATGCCTCTATGATCTCAAACTCAGGTCAACTCTTCAGGCGAAACCAACACTGTTATATGTATACACACACAGTATATATATATATTATATATATAGTATATATATGCTATAAACAGTATATATAGTAAGGGCATACATACAGTAAGGGCATATATACATGCCCATCTTTAACAGGGAAAGTAAAAAGACATAAAAATGGCCTGGAAGCCCGAACCACCAGGTTTTTCACAAATACTGCAGAAGAAGGGGGAAGGAAAGGGCATTTCCTTCACAATGGCACCTTCAGAATTAACCTCAAAACTCCCAGTGCTTTCACGGGCCATGGGGGCCCGTCACAGTGCTTCACACACGGTCTAGTCGGGCTGCATCAGTGGGCAGGGCGTGGCCCAGCGAGCCTTCCCCTGTGGCCAAAACGAAGTCAGAGGGAGACAGCAGGGGGATTAGCTGAGGTTACCCAACGAGCCAGAAGTAGGGTTTCGAGTAGAAGTGGAGCTGGGCCCACTCTGCTGGGACCCCGGTTGCTGACCCGGCCCCTAGACCATGCTCCGAGGCTGGCCAGGCCAGCGCTACCGACACCCTGCTTCCAGTGAGGGCTTCCCTGTCGAGGCCGCGGACACCGTGCGGGGGAGTGTGCACACAGTAAGGAAGAGGCCAGTAACCCTTCGGTCCGTCCTCTGCACAGTGAGACTGTTCCGGCCGCTGGTGGCCTCCTCTCTCCACACTTCCTTCTCGACGCTCAGTCCAAATACGCAGGCGGAGGAAGGCGCTAGCCTGCCGCCCACACAGCTCCCCAAATCGCAATGCTCCTCAACGTACCTGTTATAGTTCAGAGCCAGAAATGTCAAAGTCGCAGGTCATGCTGGGAGATGTTACATGCCAATTACCAGCCCTCAATGTACCTGGAGGTCCCTGGACGCCCCAAACCAGGTAGCCGGGGTGTCCCTCTCACTCTGGGCTCAATCTCCTGTGGAGAATCTGCTTTACTGGCAAACGTTTCTCATGTTTTCAACGAGAAACTTCCCAAGTGTGGTGGCGAAACAAACACTGGTTTGTGACCAGAATGTTTCGGCAAGTGTTTCTTCAGGCGGGGGGTGCGAACGTTTACCGACCACGTGGGCAGGAACCGTGCTCTGGTGAGTTTCAGTAACAGGTGCCTGGGGGGAAATCAATCCCACTGCTACCAAGGACAGCCAGAGTGTTATTTTAAAAATGCCCCGTGTTCGTTCAAGTTCCCTGCGACAGTGCAGACACGGCGTGGCACCTCTGATGCACGGGGCCCTGCCCTTGCCCGGCCACCAGCCAACTAGTGGTCACGATCCGACCACTGAGTCCCGCGGCACCTGGGCTTCCATCTCTGAAAGGAGAAATGGATTAGACTGGAGCACGTGACATCTGACAACCGTGCCAACCCGGAGGGGGCCTGGCTGGGCGGAGGGGCCGCATCGGTGACGTTATTTCTGTTTTCCAGGAACAGAAGCAGAGGCTGAGAGAGATCAGGCCCCAGGCCATGCAGCTCATCCATCAACAGCAGAGCTTCAACCTGCTTCTTCTCCTAAGCCCACAGCTCGTGCCTTCTCCATGCTGACATTTCTCTGGCTCCCGGGGTGCCTCCGTATTAAACAGCAGTGCACCCAGTCACAGGTGGCCTGCATCTGTCCTCTGTCCGTGCATTTTCACGCTCCTATACCAGGTACTGTTTCACTCAATCTGCACTGAAAAAAAAAGTGCTTTTGACAGGAGCACTGAGCTCCCCGGCACCGTGGTAGATGCAGCTTTAGTTCAGTGCTCATTCCATCAAAAGTAGTGGCAGCTTCATTGCAGTAAAAACTTTATTGTGCTTTGTAACGAAGACACAAAGCACTTAGTGGAAATCACAGTCTTTCACACCAATCTGCTTCATGCTCTGCTGCAGAGACGCAGATGCAGGGGATGCGAAGTGATTGCTACGAGACGGTTCACTCAAAGCAGGCAGGCCGCGGAGCAGGAACCTCGGTTTGCTCGGGCACTGCTACTTCTTGGGTTAGAGTTTCTCTTCTTCCCTCTTTTTCTATTGTGTTGATGGCAGGTGCTCTGATCTTTCGCCACGTTAAATCTACCTGTGAGGATGGACAGACTTCCCACTAACGACCCGTCCGTGCTGTGGGATCTCAACAGAACTCCGGGTCCGCGCACGCTTCTGGGCACCCACACCCAAGTGTGCGAGGGCACTTGTGCGAGCTCAGTGGGAGCAGAGGGAAGCGGGGGCCTTTAAATAGAGATTACCACTGCTGCTGGACTGCCCAGAGACACAGGGTGATTAAAAGATCACTCTGTTGGTTAAAATTCTTATCCGAAGAATGGGATAAGTCCATGAAATCCAGCGAAGTAAGTTTTCAGGAACACGGCAAGAAACACGTCTTGCTGTTTCATTCATTCTCCCACAATGAACTGAAGGGAGAATATCTCATTTTCCGAATGGAACTTTGTGGGGTTTTCAATAAGCCCCCTCAACACTTATCTAAATCTTTAATTAGTTCTATAATATACTGATGATATCAAGCCTAATTAAATTTATATAGATAAGGTGCAGTGAAATTCTAACCAAGTGAGCTGGAAAGCGTATATTAAATAGTAAATTTAATGGTTCGGGATGATAACTACAATTTTATATCAAAAATTAAATTCCATTTACATGTTGTATTCAAATTGACTTTTAGTGTGCAAATTATTGGAAAAATCTCTTAACTAGATCAGTAAAACTGCTAATCCAACCTGTTTAAATATCAGTTATTAATGTGTGCATTTGCAAATAAGCCACACACATTTGCCATTTTACTGCACGTAGTAAAAAATGATCTAAACCTGATGCCATTTTATTAAGAATACTAAGTTATTTTTTTGGGGGGGATCGCGCATAAATTATGGAGGCCAAGAAATGACTATTGAGTCTAAAGAGAGACAGTGATTCAATACGTAGCACAGCAAAGATCTCACACACACACATACGTATATACTGCTGACTAAAGCAGTTTGTGTTACTCTCTGGGAACGGCAATTACGGTGACAAAATTCTCCCGTATTGAGGACCAGCTGGAAGGGAACCACACACACACACCTGACAGCATCATCACAGACAGAGGGGCGTGTACAGGTGTGGAGTTCACCGTCACCTCTGGGAGCGCAACACTTTCTGTTTGCCAGGTGCAGGCGCACATTAGCTGGTCACGTTTCACAGTTCAGCCAAGCAGTAAGCTTGGGAAGCTGGACTAAATGGTATAAATATTGTTACGTGAGCGGAAGTCGCCTCAGAGTTAGCTGCGTCTTCGTGGTGATTACTCTGGACCAGCCATCCCCTGCTTTCCCCAAAACATACTTTTATTACTCTGGGATTCCACTGTTTGGAAATCTATATTTGAAACAATGAAATCTTATCAAATACCTGTTGTGTGTCACGTGCTTGCATGGTGGGAGATATATATATATATATATATATATATATATATATATATATATATATATATATAAATAATATGCTGATGACTTCGGAAAACAGAAAAATGAGCGCCAACTGGGGTAGTCAATCATCCCAGAAAGGGGGTGTGAGTGCGGTGCATTTTGAAGAGAAGTTTAATAAGTAAAAACAGCCAGAACAAAGGCACGGAGGTTAGACTATAAATCACATGTCAGGGGGATGGTGAGATCGGGGAACCAGAACATTCTGGAATAAATAACGAGTGAAGAAGCTGGCTAGTTAAGAAAGAACAGTTATTAGAGAATTGCTAACCATGCTCACAGGTCTGGGCTGGATAGAGTATGTTTAAAAAGTCATCCTAAGGACTGGATAAAAAAATGTATTGAAGGGAAGCAGCATCACAAAAAGGCTTAGGGGAAGAGACTCAGAGATGCAAACGTTAAGTTGAGGAATTGTTGCTTTATTCCAGAGGTGAGGTGGGAGTGAGGTGGGAACAGTGAAGCAGGACTCGTTTAGAGGAAGACAGTCAACAAGTCTGTCTGACAGAGGCTGACGAGGGGCATGGATGGGCCAGAGGGTGGCAGAAATGTCTGTACCATAAAACGTCAGTAACGGGATGGCGAGGGGAAAGAAAGGTTGAGATCTGGCAGGTCTTGAGCTTCTACAGAGAACCAAAGCCAAAGTGATTAATATTTGAAGACTTGGATGGAGAATTGCTAGGCCCAGATAAGGATGATGAGGGAGAATCGGGAACCAAGGATTACCCAGGGTTCCCTCCTGAATGGAGAATGATGTCGAGTGTAGAAAGGGGAACTTGTGTTCTCTCCGATAAAGCACGAGCCTGTGTGTTCTGAGGCTACCCCTGGGGGACCCCCTAATTTCGGGCAGCTGGGCTACACGGCGTGAAGAGCTGGGAGTGGCGGACCCCGGTGGAGGGCGGAGAAGACGACAGCGCCACCAGGCCTGGCGAGGCTGGACCATTTCAGCTTTGGTATGGATGCCCGTTCTGGTCCCCAGCGAACGTTTCGTTCAGAATTTTCCCAGAGGGAAAAGCAAATACAGAGGGCCAAAGAGAAGGCATTTAGAATTTCACCATACGTTATAAAAATTTGGTACAATTATAGACTGTCCGACCAGAAAAAAATTAACATCTATATAAACAGATTTTACATATAATTTCTTGGTGTTTACAGACCTGCTGAAGCTCCATCTTGAACTCCAAGTTACGATTATAGGAATTCTATTCTAAATACCCCACACAGTCACACACAGACACACAGTTATCTGTATCTACACAGACACCTTTTCTACACAAACATGCATTATACTCAAGTGCGTACCCATCTGTCTATCCACCCACCCACCCACTTATGAACAACACCGCGCGCAGCTCCTTTTCACCCACTTCTGTTTCTGATTAACCAGGGTCTCTACGCAGACTCCCTGAGAGCAGGCGAGTGGGGTGATGTAAATGTGGGTGGATCTCCCCACGTCACAGCAAGGAAAATGAAGGAAGAACCTCAGTCTCTCTAGCATTAGGAAGGCCGGTTGTGGGATTCATCGTTTACAGACACATACAGATACATCCTTACACGTGCACTTTGAGAGCTTTGGGGCTGTGGGGTAAGCAAATGTCCATTTACCTTGATTCTTAGGGTCCTCGCCTAAAGCTAGTCAGGCCCTGGGAAGGCCCTGGTCCAAACTTACAGCCCAAGGAGCCATTCTTCCTACGTGCCCCCCTTCTGTGTAGAGATGGAACTGGGGATGGAGGACCTGCTCAGGGAAAGGAGGCTGCTAGGCCACGCCTTCCTCGCCTGGCCTCCAAATCCGCCAACGTCAGGGGATCTGGACGCTCCCCCCTGCCCATCCCGTTGTCCTGGTTCAGTTCTGCCGCCGACTTTGTTGATTCTCTGACCTTTTGCCCGGACACCGTAGAGGGCCCAGCGCCTCACGGGCGCGTTCCGCTCCCACTGGTCGGCCCTCCCCTGCCCCCACCCGTGTCTTTCTGTGTCTCCCCCTCCCCCTCCCCCAGGAGCCCTGGGTTTTCCCACAGGGAGACCTTTCCTACTCACCTGGGAGTGAACTAAAGCACCTGTTGATGTTTGGCTTTAGAAGCAACAATGGTGTATTTTGAACCCTTGGCCACTTAGCGCGGGAACACAGCGCATGCCTTGCATGTGGCACAATGACAAGCAGGGGTGACAAAGAGCAATTCCTGAAGCAGGCCCCAAGGGAAAGCAAGGTGGGTATTTAATGCAGGCTGCTCCCTGGACAGATAAGGACGCCAGACCCAGAGGGAAGCAGCTCTCCCTGTACAGTGGCTGCACTTGAACTGACGCACGCATCTCTTCATTCCAGATGCGTCCCTCTCCATTGCCTGTGGCACTGCCTCTGTCTTTTACGCAGAAAAATGCCTTCTGAAAGGTGCCGTCTGCCCTCTCCCTGGAGAACACCACTGGACTCACTGATACCCAAACCGGGGAATCTGGGATGCAAGGTCTTCAAGGAAAAATAAGATTTACTGGCTTACATACAGGAAGTGTTGGGTGGGGTGTGCAAAGGAACCCAGCCTGTATCCCAGGGATCTTATAAAATCCCTTTGTTATTGCTGATGGCAACATAGAAGGTGGGGCAAAGTAGGTTTCCAGTTGTGAGTCCGTGAAACACAGTTTCCTCTGGGATTATTATTTATCCTTGTGCCCTACGTTTTTCCACACGGGCGACTGTAAGCCTGTTCCTGCGGGCCCCTGTGTGAGGATCGGGAGTATACTGCGCATGCTCTCTGGGAAGGTGAGGGCCTGGGGCCAGGCAGAACAGCGGAGAAATAAGGTACGAAATAGGAAACAAGTAAGACAGCGATGAGAAGGCAGAGATAAGAGAGATGAGGCATCAGAAAGCAGTACAGAAAATAAGAAGCATTTTTTTTGCCCGTGACTTCTCAAACAAGATTAATTTACCCACAGAACTTAGCTCGGTACTGTAAGACAACTTAAAAGATACGTAAGACAAATGAGAGAGGCCAGTAACTTCTAAATAACCGACTACATGCAGGGGTTCCTGAAGGGCATAGTGTAGATATAACTGCCCCAAGTATCAGCGCAGAGTGTGGGGAGAATATTTTTATTCTGCGATGCGTAACCTACCCTGGAACCAGTAAAGCCTTGCATCTTTGTGTGCATTCACTGGATCTCCACGGGAGAAGTCTCAGGCTGCTGCATCTCAGGCTGTATGTTCAAAGCTGAAATCTGCCCTGTCCAAGTTCAGCGACGCCAATCTGCCCCCACGCAGACGCCTCCCAGATGAACGGGTTCAGACAGTCCTCATCTGCCAGATGTGCTAATTCTTGTACAATCAATGCAAGATTGCTTAGCCTCATGCTTCCCAGGCCTGCCTCGGAAAAAGGGGGGGGCGGTTTCACTGTGGGGTCCACAGTGGGTGCAGGAGGCCGATCCTGTGCCAGGTCTGCTCCCACCTCAACCCTCGAAGGGGAGACTGTGGGAAGACCAGTTGTGTGTTTTTGTCCTTGTTATTCTGAGTGCTAGACGTTTTGAAAAGAACTCCCTAGATTCAGAGTGAGATGATAAGTAGCGAGACCCTGAGGATTATTACTACTTTATCATCGGAATCCTGGAAATAAAAATATGTGCTTTCTCAAGAACGCCAGGGCTGCAGCTGGGTTATAACAACTTGTAAAAAGTCACGGGAAGTGTTTGGTTTATTTGGTTGTGGCATTCTGTTCAACAAGCTGCTTGAACCTAGAGCACCTGCTCTAAGCACATCTACAGAAGAAATAATAAAAATGACGCCTCCGCTCAGAACCAAGAAAGCCACTGAGAAGGGACGGGAATAACCTACTTCTAAATTCTGCCTCCAGTGTTCACGGCAGCGTGTACAGAGCCAGGGAGGTTAAAGCTACAGAGACGCTGCTCCGTCTCGTGGCCTGAGCGCACGGCGTGAAGAGCAGAAAGTCTAACACCACGGCTTTGTCTCCTCTGATGCACATTGTCATTGACGGAGACCTGAACTTCTTTGAACCTCCCCACCAGGGCAACATGCTAGAGAAATTATAATTCAATTAGTATTGAATTATAATCTTGTAACACATTTTATCCCTCACTTCACGCTTTTTGATGATCTGAGCTTGATTTCTTTGTGTAATTCAAAGTCACTCAGTGAAGAAAGACAGTGGCCCAGGCCCCTTCTGCGAGGAGACGGTTCCACCGGAGCCGGTCAATGGCGGCTCCCCAGGACCCGGCTCGGGGCAACCTGGGAGCAGGCCACAGGCTTTGATTTCGGAAACTTGGTCAAAGGCCCTGGTGCCTTCTCCCTTTAGTCTTTCCCTTGCTGCTTTTCATCTGTCCTCTTGTTACTATGATCCCGTTTCAAAGCAGAATTGAATTCCTCTGCCTTGCCCCCCAGTTTGACTCTTTCAATAATGTCAACCGACTACCGAACCCGTAGAAACCGGGAAGCCAGGTGCTGGAGAGCCTCTCACTCATTACAATAGGAGGAACATCAATGCAGGAGGAGGGTGCTGACAGGTCCTTCTGTTGGTGGTTGGCACTTCTGTTTGCACTTTCACTTAATCCTAAAAATCACCCGGACACGTACACTTATCATTTCTACTTCAGAGGTAAGACAGTGATAACTACAGTGTCAAAAGGTCAAGAAACTACTGGAGGTTATGCAGCCACTAGTAAGTGGTGGAGCTGGGATTCCGACTCTGGTTTGCATTTGCCAAGTTGCAACACAGGAGAGTTTTGGGAAGAGACACAGAAGCCTTCTCTCTACATAGAATCTATATGTTACGAGAAAGCGACACGTTTATCTAAAGAAGTGAAAGATCTTTTAGAATCTATGAATGATGTAAAGCTGCATAATCAAAGAAAAATTCACGCAGCAGGTCCGAGGATCCAGATTTGATCCATCGTCTGGAGAGAAGGAACCTGCATTTTTAGCTGTCAAGGGAGAGTCACTGAATGACAGAACCAGACAGACACCGTGGCTTCTTTCCAGACTCACGTCTGAGACTGACCCGAATACAGGGAGAGCGCAGACAGCAACCTGTCTCAACAGCTATGCGTGTGAACACGTCAATTAAGAGAGAAATCGTATTAGCAGTTGTTGTGCTTAAGTCTTGGGTTCACATTGAGATACAAGCTGCCATTTCCAAGGACCTTCTGCCAGGTCAAGTCTGAGGACAAGTGGCTGTAAGAAGGCAGCGTCCCATTTCCGTTGCCAGGGACTGGGTTGGAGGAGGGTGTGCGGTGCAGTCTGGGCCAAGATGACAGGAGACGTCTGCAGAGGGACGATGGGACGATCTTTCCTTGCTGACAAAAATAAAGCACAGGGAGGGAGATGGCCTTTTTCCACTGGATGCTTCTGTGATCCTTGGGAACGCAGGAACCAGCCTGGGCCCCCAGAGGGCGCTGTGGAGGATGAATGAGACCAGCTCACCTTGAGGAAAGAGGAGCAGAGAGCTGGCAAGAACCTGGGTTCTTAGTGACGTCAACAGGACACTGGAGTGGTCGATCTTCGTGTCACCCCCATGGGACTTCACATCATGTGAGAGTAAACATTTTTTAAAACGTTAAACAGGGTCAATAAAGATATAGCTCACTTGTAACACCACTCCTCTTCCCTGTATTGCATCGTTTTAGTATGGAAACAATCTGCTTTATAATGAAAGTAAATACTTAAACCACTGTTTTGACGTCCGCTCATCTCCTGCCTGCCGCCCTGTTTAAGGTGAGGTTATAACAACGGAAAGCGTTTGCATCATCCTGTGTCCCAAGTACCAGGGTCAGCACCGTCTAGGGCTCACCTTTCTTTCTCCATCAGTCACAACCAGCTGACCTCTCAAAGAGGACGCTTCTGGATGTCTGCTTTCTGTTTTGACTACGAGTTTCGTGTACAGTTCCCCCCCGAAAATTTCTCATTGGCTTTCCTTTTTCTTGCATTACTTGTACTTACCGTACCATAAAAATTTTTGTTGGTGGTGTGTTTGTTTGTTTTTTAGCTTCTTAGCCACACTCCCACTTTCCTGAGTCTCGCCCTTGCCGGAGGCCTGTTCGGGGGGTGTGAGCCCAGCCTCCCGCCTGGGGCGGCTCTTCCCTTTACCGGCTCCACAGCTGCCTTCCACTGCTTTTCTGAGCCGGATCAAGTGTTTCTCAGACACTGCGTTTTCTAATTTTGGGGCTTGTTTACTTGTTCTGCTCAAAACCACTCTCAATCAGTTCCCCAGGAAGAAGAGCGTGAGAAGCAAACTTCCTGAATCCTTCCAAATTTGACGATGTCTTTCTCTTGCCCGGAGGACGGGCTGATACGCCCTTTGGCTGTGTAATTGTGGGTTGAAATCGTTCTCCTGCAGAGCTGGGGTTCGCTGTTCCCTGGTATTCAGTGCCGCTGGTGACATGTCTGACACCTGCTGAGCCCCTCGCCCCCACCCAAGCCTCCAGCAACTGCAGTACCGGCATCTGAAACTTACGGGGTGGGGGGCTATTGATCCCTTCACTCCAGTGGGCGCTAATACACTCTGTTACTATGATGATATGTGCCTTTCCCTGGTTTGATAAAAGCATTTCTACTAATTCTTCAGTTCTGTCCTTTGCCCTTTATTTTCTGATGTCTTTTCCTGGGACTCCAGTTAGTTGGGTGCCAGGCCTCGGAGCACAGGCAGGTAGGACGTTGTTCCTAAGCACCCACTTCTCTCGGTGAAAGGGAGTTCTGCGTGGGAGTGTCACTGGGGGGTGCAGAAGGTGCCGACAGGCAGGTTTCTCTTGAGGATGAGCGTGAGGGGGGTGCCAACTGCCAGGCTGGGGACCTGTCTCTCGACGCCGCAATGGGCAGCGTTTTATTCCGGGGCTCCAACGTCCGCACCAGCAGCCTTCACTGCATTTCCTAAGACAGCTCTTCCAGGAATAAGTTCTGGATGCCAACATTTTGAAGGGGTGAGTAAAATGGTGCTATTTTCACGTCTATGAGTCTTCATGAATCCCCCCATTTTTGGTTTCTCTTGGCACCCCCCCCCCATTTTATTTTTTGAACTGTGTATGAGCCTGAAACTTCCCCAAAGCCCTTGTTACACACTGCACACAGAAGCCGAGCCCTGGCCACTCCCGCCCGTTTATCCTCGGCCTGTGTCCAGCAGCCTGCCGATCTTCTGTTCACTGCTAAGTCCCCTCCCGCCCTTTCTCACTGTGGATTTAATCCTTTTCGTGATCCATGAATCTCTTGCACATTGATGTTTTTCTCCTTCTCCCTCTCTACCCTTCTCTCTTTAAGAAGTAAATAAATAAAATCTTCATTAAGAAGTGCAGGATTTTTTGAGTCCCAAGTCCAGTCTCACTGTGAGGCCCACATGGCTGTTTCCTCAGTTGCAAGGTGACCATCAAACTAGCCACCCGGCTCAGGGCTGGTCCCACTGGCGTCACCGCTGTGAGGGTGCTGAGGAGCCTGGGCTGGTGAACGGCGTCCACACCTTGATGCGGCATGGAGAGGTGCCAACAAATCCCATGAGCACCAGGACAGCGATGGCAGGCACAACAGCTTGTCTGTGACGGTGATGACAGCCACGGTGAGAACAGTCTGGCAGCTGCCACGGACCCCAGAGAGGCGGCCAGTGGCCAGCGGTGGCAGCTACAACTCCAGAGAGAGTGGTGACAGACAGGGTGACACATGCCTAACGTTTTAATGCAGCGACTGTCACCCTTTCTCATCTCACAGCACACACACGTTGATTACTCAAATTCTGCTGCACACCAGAATATATATTATTGGCCCATCTGACAAAAAAATATAGGTATAAGTTTGATTCATTCACACCAGACAGCTATTGTTATGTTGGCTGTTTTCATTTTTAAACTCGACAGTCTCAGGGGAAAGGTCATCCTGACGGATCGTCAGGTGCTGCAGGCTTTAAACATTCACCAGTGTGCGCTGCACAGCGTTTGAAAATCACTGCTTTCAATGAAATATATTGAAAATCGCTTTCAATGTACAGATTATTGCTTCGTAGGTAGGTAATGTGGTTGTAAGAAAAGACCTGCCTCCGATAAGGCGCCTCTTTCTAATTCTGAATTTCAGCTTGCAAGGGGCCAGCCTGCTTCAAAGAGGCTAGCACTTCAGAAGGGCCGTGCGACTTGTTGTCTTCGGGTGGCAATACGGAGTCACAGTTTATAATCCCAGATGGTCTGGGTTACTGGGGAGATCAGGCAGTTATATTTTAAATCTCGACTTTGTAACCACATTCACTGTCTGCTTACTAGAACAGTCTGAACCTGTAACAGGGATTCTGCAACAGATGAAAACTTAGAAACAAAACATCTCTGTAAATAGAAAACAAAAGAATTCCTGGACATCTCTCAGCTGTTCTGACCCTGATGGATGTATAACAGAGTCCACGATCCATCTGCTCAGTTTTTCTTTTCGTTGGATGCAGCTATTTGAACTCTGGAATTGCTATTTCTTCTGGAGTTGACTGCATCCACCGTAACTCTTTTGCTAAAGTCACAGAGTCTTCCTCCAGCTGGGATGGACACGTGTGCGTCCGATGTTGAATTAATAATGCCTGTCTCTCCCTGAGTCTGATGTACTCTTTATTTTTTTTAATTTTATTTATTTATCTTTTTAGAAGGGAAGGGAAGGAGAGAAGGAGAGAAACATCAATGTATGGTTGCTTCTGGTGCATCCCCTGCTGGGAACTGGCCTGCAACCCAGGCATGTGCCCAATCTGATGCACTCTTTATTTTTAAGCTGGAAGTCCTTTAGTCCTAAGTAGCTCCATAATCAACCCTTAACAATGTTTTAAAACATCAGCAGGATGCCCAAAAAGCATCCCCTTCCTTCCACAGGCAGGGTTCCAGGCCTGTGGCCGCCTTTCCTTAGCCTTACGAAGTTTTTCCCCTTTGGAGAGGAAGGGAGAGAGAGAAAGGGAGGGAGGGCAGGAAGGAGGGAGAGAGGGTTCCTGCCATTGTCTGTCACTACTCTTGACTTTTGTTATTAGGTTTAAGGAAAAACCCCAGATTTACGGAGCTATAACTCACATACTATATAATTCACCATTTAAAGTGCACAACGCAATGGTTTTAGACGTCTTTACATATCTGCAACCATCACTGCCATCAATTTTAGGACATTTTCATCACCTGAGAAAGAAACCCTGCCTCCCCGCCCCTGCTCTCCGCACGCCCCCACCCTGCCCAGGCAACCACTCCCGTACATTCTGTCTCTACAGACCTCGCTATTCTGGACTTTCACGTGAATGGACTCACAGAGTGTATGATCTCTTGCGACCGGCTTTTTTGCACCATAGCATAATGTTTTCAAGGTTCACTCCTGTTGTCACATGAGTCAGTATTTCAAGCTTTTACGCCCAAATAATAATCCACTGTATGGATATACCACGCTTGTTTATCCATCCATCCAAGAGTAAACAGATGGGCCGTTTCCACCTTTTGGTTATTATGAATGATGCTGCAGTAAACATTTGTCTACAAGTTTCTGTGTGAACATACGGTCTCATTTTCCTGGGTAGACCTACCTAGGAGTGAACCTTACGAGGTTTTAACATCTTATCTTAATCTGCTTCCTCTTAATTCTCATGCCTTAGTGTGGTCCACATCATGGAGCCCACCCTTCGGCTCTGTGTGGATGCAGGAACCGTATCTTCATTTTTGAAGCTCTAGGAATGGCTAGCTCCCACATATGTTCGGGAACTATTTGATGTGTGAATTATATGAATGAATGACCCCTTTGCTGATTTGTCATCTTGAGCACCTGACTTCCTTAGGAAATTCTTCAGATACTGAAACAGTATAAATTATGTGCTTTGGGGCTTGTACATGGCTCTGCTCACTGAGAACAATTAGTGGCGAGAACCTTCCAATGGCAGATGGTCCCAAAGATGTGTAAGAGCCCGAGAACAGGCTGCTTTCAAAGGGCCACCACGGTGCTGAAGTGAGACAGAGGCTTGGTCTACGATAAACAAGGGGCACATCGAGTCACGCGTTTTGGACAATGAGACTATGCCACGGGAGAGACCACGGATGGAGGGGCAGGTCTGGTCTAGATAAGGTCTGTCTCCTTTGTCAAACTAAGAGGAAACCTGGGCAGGCATCCTGTGCTCCAGAGTTCTGCTCCCGCCTCCTCCCTCCCAGCTGCTCAGAAAGACACTCTGGGACGGAAGGGCCCTCAAGTCTGCTTGCCAGACAGGGCGGTGTACCTGACAGTGCTCCTATCTACATCCGACTAGAAACCGCTCAGAGAAAGTGAGAATTGGAAGGTTTTGTGAGCAGAACCCCGACGCGAACCCTCGGGGCTCTTCCAAATGGGTCAGAGAAAAATAGATTCTCCCTAGCTACCTGGCTCCTCTCTACAGAATCACCATGAACTTGGAGGCTCAGGAAAAGACCCTGCGTACCCTGGGGAGAAATCTTCATTAGAGGCAGAAGGTTAGTAGCAGAGCTGGCACCTGACAAGGTAGTGTCGACACAACTCCCAAGCCGGGTCAACCGCACTGTGCCGACCGGCACAGGGGTCTGGTCACCCGCACACGGGGGCCGACCTAAGGACCCTAGGCCGTCTGCAAAGGGTCCCACTTCCCGCTCCTTAGTGGGAGAGAAGCCTCCCCGACAGTATCTCCCTCGCACATCATCACGGTTCTCACATTTTGTTTTGACTTTAGGATTTAGCGGCATTTAGACAGTAATTAACTATCATTTCTACTTTAAATTACTTAAGAAAAAAAGATTCAATTTGATGTGGGCAGAGCAGATATTTATAGCTAAGAGAGAACATGGCAGTATTAATATCAAAAGCTAATAAAACTAATAATCTTTCTGTATTTACTTAGTAACAAAGACATGACTGCGTGGCTCGTGAACAGACATTATAATCATTATCACACAGTAATTTCTGCTGATAAAGAGTGTCCAACAGCAATATTATTCTAGTTTTAGAGGAGACACACATTATGGCGAGTGGGGTGAACCTGACCCCCTTAGGGTTGTATCAGAAACTGGGGGGTGGGGGTCACAGCACACAGTGATGTCTCTTCTGTCCAGGTTGCCTGCCGCCGCCCCAGCCGCCGCTGTTTCTGAGGAATGCGAACCCCGGGGGAGCTGCTGGTATCAGCATGGAGACCTGCAGGGGGAGGCCCTGGACCAGGAGTCCGGGAAATCTGGGTTCTGTGCTCTGGGGGCCATGCCTGGCCAGTTAGCTCATCTCTCTGAGCTCGTTTGCTGCCTGTTAAAGGAGGGGGAAGATGACCCCACCCCAAAGTCCTGTCTAGTAAAGGCTCTCTGGGTTTCTGGGAAGACAAATGATCTAAGTAGTCTGAGAACCGACAGGGACTCTTCTTACCAAGTTGTACCTCCTCTCTGCCCCCTACTGATTTCTCTTTTTACCCATCCCATGAAAATGTGTGTGTGTGTGTGTGTGTGTGTGTGTGAGAGAGAGAGAGAGAGAGAGAGGGGTGGGCACCCTTTCCTTTCCTCCTCCGCTCCTGAGAGAGGAGCTAAAATTAACTCCCATTCATGGAAACCTTCAGCTTCACGGAAGGACTATACACACAGAAATGCGGGTTACTTTTATTTCTGGTAATTTCAGCAGCTGCTGTAAATCAAAGTGACAGAGGCCGGTAAGTGGATACATATTCTGAAAAGGCTTCTCTTCTCCTTTGACAGCGATCGTCTTGGAAGCTTCGTTTTTGCCTGAGCCCCTCGAACACTTGCGGCACCACCTGTCACACTCAGGGTGGAAAAACACCGTCCTGGAAGCGACCACGTCGGAAACCACGCATGCAGCACTACAGCCACAGAGCTCCTCCTGATTTCCTCCCGGACACGGTTTAAGGACAGCAGCAGCACTGAGAACGGAACTTTATAACTTCCTCTATTCTTCACAGCTTTTGGTTCTTGAGAAGGTAACCTTTCCTCTGTCTAGAATATCCTTCCTCCTAAGCTCTCCTCTTTCAAGTACGCCCAACAGCAGTCTCTTCTACAACACTTTTCTCAGTTTCACTCCACTCTGAATAATGTCCCAACAGCACCTCTTTCTTAACTCTTCTCATTAGAATGGCTTCCAAGAAAGTAATTTTAAAAGTTCCTATCTTCTTTGGCACATAGAAAACTCAGGAGCTTGCCTGTGCCATTCCCTTGGTACTTAGATTTTATTCATCCAGCAAACTACTGTTGGGCACAGTAGTTATCCCTTGGTTTGTTTACCCAGCATTCGTGCCCCTTCTTGTGGTAACAGAACCTTCCTTTGCTCTGGAACATGTTCTCTGAGGTCCAGTGCGGGCTGATCAACCCTTCACAATAGGTGTGAACATGTGACATGGACTGTCCAATCAGAATGCTCCATTCTTCTTGGTCACAGCAGTTGGCTCAGAGATGGACTGGGCCAATCAGAGCCTCACTTCAGGGCTTGCTGTATCGAGTTCAGATGGGGCAGTTGGTGGTGGTCTCTCTTTCCCTAAGATTTCTGGCTACAAGTATAACACAAGTCTAGGGCTACTATTTGCCACCCTGGGGGCTATGGAATGACAAAGTCAAGCATCGCAGACAGAAGTGAGAGGTGGACAAAAAAGGCTGGACCCTGCTGCCATGGTGTAACTCTTTTGGGAAAACTAGGTCCAAAACCAATCACCCTTTGACCCGCCCAGTTTCAGTGTCCTGTACATTCTCAAGCTGATGTGGATTTGGTCTCTGCTCCTTGCAGCTGAAAGGGTCCCAATAGATACAGTAGATGTCTACCAGACCGGGCACTGAGCGTCTGACCCAGGACTGAAGTGGGGACACAGTGCCACTGAATCCCGAACGTGAGCCCTACTGAGCCCTGCCATTGTGTGGTCCCCTCTCACATTCAATCTGAGCGAGTCCAGTGTTGCTCTAACTAATAGAATGTGGTAGACTGTGCCAGTCCTGGGTCTTTGCCCAAAAAGGCCTGGCAGCTTCTACTTTCACGTTTTTGGGAGCCCTAAGTCATGATGTAAGAAGATGACCCTGATGGCAAAACCACACAGAAGAGCTATGTGAAGAGGAGGAATCTCTGAGGGCTGAGGAAGAGAAAGAAGGAGGAAGCCAGCAAACCCAGGCTCCTGGCTGAGCCCAGCCCCCAACTGTCCCCACCAGACACATTAGCCGTCTTGGCTATTCCAGCCCTGGCTGCCATCAGAGGACAGCCGTGCTGGAGAATCCACGGCGGTCCAGCAAAAGAACCGCACTGCTGAGCCCCTGTCAGTCTGCTAAGCCAAGAGAACTCACACAACTGTTGCTCTTGATATTAAGGGTTCAGATGATTTACTACATAGCAGTAGATAATGGAAAATGGAGACAACTGTACTTGAACATCAATAAAAAAAATGTGGGGGGAAAACCAAAACTTCGGTGGTAATGAGTAATAATGTAAGATTCCAAGCTTTGCACAGAACTGAGAGAATTAAAAGCTACAACTTACAAGAGTCCCTAGATTTTACTATATACACATGTAACAGCCAAGGTTGTAAGTTACAAAGAGGAAATTATTAAAAAGATACCGGGTAACTCATAGATGAGCCAGAAAGACGGGAGAATCAGACTTGGAAAGTGAGCAGGCATAAACAAAGCTACGCAGCATTTGGGATCATGGCCCAAATCACTCCAGAGTCACACTCTTTAAAGGCAGTTCACGGAGACGTGGCTGCCGCCGCCACTAGGCACAGACACCGGTCTTGCCCTGCTCCCTGCAGAACTGGATGTTGACCAGCCGTGGCCGCTGACTTGGCTACCACCTCCCCGGCTCTCCACTGCCCTTTGCTCGGAGTCCCCAGCTCCCTGCGGAGAGTGTGGAGCGGCCACAGCTGATTGGCCAGCCTAGGTTATGCCTCCGTCTCTGTCTCCGTATAGTAAGCAAGCCTGGACTTTGTGTTTTTAGGATAGAGACTGGGCTCTGCCTCCCTGCAGACCATATTGTGGGGAATACTCTAAACACAGGAGGAGATTTAGAAACTGGCTGGTCGAACAATGACGAAGGCCAATCATGGATCACTGCTGTTATTTGTCTCTTACAATAAATGTCTCTTTTCTACAATAACTGGGGAAAAAGTGCTTTCCCCTCCTTTCTGAATATTTTTACTACTACTACTACTAATTATTATTATTATTCACATCAAAAACATAGCAGCTTTTTAAAAACCACTTTAAGGCGGTTTCATCCATCACTGTCTCACTGCCACACGTAGGAGCTCTACTGATGCTCTGGGGTTGCAGGCGGCACGTGGCGGCCCCGCCCGCCCCCTGCCAGGTGGCGCAGTCTTCCTTCCTGACCGGCCTGGACACCCCCCGTTGATGCGCTGCCCTGCCATCTTTCCCAGAGACCCTTGCCCGTCCCTGCCCCGCTGGGCCCAGCGATGACTGTGATCATTTCTAGACAGCGCTTAGGCACCGGGCTGAAGTCCCTTCTCATATTCCTGCCTGGTCTTTCTTCTTTGTTTAACCCCGAACACCTGCCAAACAACACCTCCTTCCAGTTTCTCTCGGGGAGGAAAAGAAATGGCCACCCCTCCTCTAAGCCTTTCAACAGGAACAGCCCATCAGCACCATTTAAGAGAGTCTATCAGATCACTGAGGCCGTGGTATGTCTTCTTGAAATGCTAATACATTATGCTGTAATGAGCTGTGTAGCAAAGTGGCGAAAATACAGATAGAGCTGGCGTTGAATCATGGTTCTGTCATTTACCAGTTGCGCCGACCTAGGTTACTTAATCTCTTGGAGACTCAATTTTCCCATTTGTAAAATGAAAATGCTAATATATGCTAGGTTATTATAAGGCTCAAATAAGATAATGTGAGTAAATCACATAAGTAGAGTGTCTTACACGAAGAAGGTACTCAACACACAGTAGTTATTAGTAATAATATTAGCAATAATAAAATAGTAAAAATATTTGTTTTTAAGCACTTGTTACTCCTGAGAGCTAGAAAAACTCCATGACAGAGAACACAAGGGGTTACAGGTAATCAGGCATTTTGGCCATTTACTGAGACATCATGCTGAGTCATCAATTTTGAAGGCAGCGTATAGAACAGCAAAACACATGCATTGCCCAAATGCCGTAATGCAGGGGCATTCTTTGATGATGGGCAGGATCTTCAAGCTTCAGCAAACCCCGCGAACCCCAACTGTCATTGCAGAGACAGAACACAGGAGTCCTGGTTCGTGTGCTTGTCTGTATAGAAGAACCATCTGTAACCAGTTCTCACTGTTCTCCTGTTGGGGTCTAAAAATACCAACAGTTCAGCCCTGCCTGGTGCGGCTCAGTGGCGTGGGTGTGATCCCACACACCGAAAGGTCACTGGTATGATTCCCAGTCAGGGCACGCACCTGGGCTGTGGGCCAGATCCCCAGGTGAGGGTGTGTGAGAGGCAACTGATCAATGTTTCTCTCTAGCCCCTCTTTCCCCCTACCTCTCTCTCTCTAAAAACAAATAAAATCTTTGGAAAAAAACAATAGTTCAAAGAAAGACAAACATTGAACAGGAAAATAACCCTGTCGTTCTAGAAGAAGGCCAGCTTGATGTGGGGGATCCAGGAGTCTCTGAAATGCGGACGTACAATGGCTCGCTGATCAGGAATGGACAAGACGTTCGCAGGACAGAAAAACATAATATCCATACTAACTGTGAGTTAAAACGAAACGCAAGCCTGTAGTTTGTATCTGGGGGTGAGCCAGCCTTGGTGCCGACGGCAGGACACCGGTGTGTGACACTGTGTCACGCTGGCTGCTATACAGTCCTCGCTACTGTGTCTACCTGGGTGAGGGTCCCTTTAAGACAGTTACCAAAAGCAAACTGCCCTCTCGTTCTATAGGTGAGCGGACACAGGGGTCAGTACTGTCCACGCAGACCCGCACAGGCCCCGTGGAAAGAAAGGGACAGCAGGAAAGGAGCCGTGAGTCTTACAGGAACGTGTGTGTGTGTGCGTGCGTGTGATTTAAAAAAAGGAAAAATCACTAATAGAGGCTCTTTGGCCTCGGGGCCCATAATTTAAACACATGCCGTCCGCGAGCGGGAGACCCAAAATGCCCGAGAGGACATTCTTTCCCTCTGCACAACAAACAGTAAATATTTAAGGCTCGTTAGAGAAACTGGCGAAGAGCTGATAGCCAATAGCTACGAAATTTAATGAAGGCAACCAGCTGACTGGCAGGCATGTGCTTCCCTTGTTCACATGGCGGTCACATGTCATTATCATTTCAACACTTCCATCCCTGGAGAACTAGGAGACCGAGAAATAAAACAATTTTTTTAAAAAAAGCAACATTTCTGAAAACCGAAAAATAAAAATTCCCCCGTGCCGTGTAATTAAAGTTAACCAAAGAAACAGGTCGCACCGCCACACACATCACACACATGGAGCGCAGAGAAGCCGAAACTTCAAATGACTGATTTATCATAGCGAGTAATTACTTGTGTTTTTCACAAACATCTGAAACCTATGATTACTTTCACAGCGGCACACACCAACAGCAGACTGTCTCCTAAGGGAGAAATGGGGAACTGGGCTGTAATTAATTTCTGGTTGGATAGTATCACAAGGCCTTTAAGATTGTCAATAAAATGCTCTAGCGACGAGAAATTCCCACCCTTGACCCCTCCCTCCTTGGTCCCCAGTACCCCAAAATGTTTAACGGGTGCCTTTGTGGAACGGACTTCCCCAGGAGAACGGCATTCGGTGTGAATGCAGGGCGCGGCTTGAGGCATCGACCCACTCCTCCCCTGCGCGGAGGGAGAAGTCGATCAAGAGCCGGCCTCTCCTGCCCCCACTTGTTTTCTTCCTCGTTTGCCTCCATCTCCAACTGAGAAAAAGGGAAGGCGTGCAGTTCTTTGGAGGAATTTAAGCATGCAGATGCCAGGCAATGGAAATCATTACCGCGGCGAGGGAAGCCGGTGCCTTTAAAGGTTGGGGCACAGAGGCGAATAGTGCCTGGAGGGGAAGGGGGCAGGCCGATCTGAATGGAACCTTCCTGTCACTCGGAGCATCGCAACGGGCCAAGGAGAAGCAGGGCTACGGTGGATGTGACATTTATGTTTTTGAGTACCTACATGTTTAGTTTTTGAAGTACTGTTCAGCACCTTAGAAGACCTTTACAGGTCGCGTAAAAGCAGTGGCCGGCTTCCATCTCGTCTGTCTTACTCTCCCTTGCACGCAGTGAGCCAATGCTGCAGCCGTGATCTCAGCTATGAGAAGAGACAGACCTCCTCACTCCTTCCTCACGTGCGCATGCACACACACACACGCATGAACACACACACACATGCACACAAATACTGAAGTGCCTGTCGTGTGCGGTATCTTCATGGATTGAGCTGAAGTTACAGCTGCCCTTTGAAAACCTCTGAACCCCGCCTCTGGCTGGAGGTCATGGAGCTCTGGGCAGGTCACGTCTGCCTGAGACCCTGCAGGGGCCTGTCAGGTCGAGCCCTGTGTTTTGTCGAGGAGAAAACGTTAGCGGGAGAGCCGAAGGGACGCGCCCTGATGTGTGCAGTGCTGGTTCGCATCTGAGCACCGGCCCGCCACTCGCCAAATGAAACACCATTTGGTTCACACACAGGTTTCTAAGAACACAACCTGACCCACTGGGGGGCCAACTTAAGGTTGATCCGACTTTATCCAGGAAAGTGCTTTCAGGCTATAATCGCTTTTCCTGTCCACGGCAGGAGAGACAGAAAGGGCGACTCAAAGAGGATACGAAGCTGAGAGAAAAACGGCCTAGACGTTGCAGGAGTTTCGAAGAACATGAGGTTAGGTGAGCATTTCTCCAGGAGAGTCTAAATGGAACGCATCAAGATCCCTGGCACGTGGTTTAGTAGAGTGCAGATGCCCAGGCCTTGCCTTCAGCCTTCTGAACCCCAAATTTTAGGGATGGAATCCAAGAAGTCCACTTAACACGAGTTTTCTAGGAAATTCTTACACCCCCTCGCTTTTGAGAACCACTGGCTTCACTGGCTTGGTGTTTTAAGGGCGCAGGGCGCGAACTGGGGTCAACGATAGACTGCACCTGCAAAGACGATCCTGCCCGAGCTCTAACCCGTGTAACTTGTGGCCGCTTGCCGGAGAGTGATGTTGGGAGTCAGGTGCTGCGGCTTCAGGGCGGCTGCTAGGGAGGTGGGCAGAAAACAGCACCGAGAACCAGAGGGCCGAGCAAAACCAGCCCGATGCATTCCAGCACTTTCCAGCGTAGGAGGGTCTGCGGAGCCCCCATGGTGAAGCTGCTAATTAGCACTGATTAGGCCTGCCAGAGGTCAGAGCTCCAAGGAAATCAAGCAGGAAAGACACACAACCAGAACGAAGAGAGGAAAAAAGTGTCTGAGCGCTAACAGCCTAATTGAAAAATGAAATCACATTTTAGTTAAACAAAGCAAAACAGAGGCCCAGTATTTACAAAACGACAGCCCTGATTTCCTATGGTTAAGAACGAACGTAAGCTTGGGGGGCCGGGCGGAGCTACGTTTGAATCCCCACGGTATTATGTAAACTAGGGTTTGGGCTGGGAGTGGACCACTGAGTTCACGCTGATCCTCTGGCCTCCCCTCAGCCCTTTGTTTATTTTCATTAAACGAGGGGAAGGGAAGAGAGAGGGAGAGAAACATCAATGATCACCAACACAGAGTGGTTTGTTTTCTTTAGAATGGCTAAGGGTGTTAAGCAAAACAGAAGGTGGGAACGGAGGGAAGAGCTTCCTGTATAAGATGCAGCAAGAAAAGGTTGGAGTGGGGAGGAAGTCTGGCCTTCACGTGGTTTGTAAGGGGTTGTAGCTTTGCTTTTACAGCTGTAAGAACTCTGCCTGTGTCCTGCTTTTAAGCATCAAAATGAAACATCATGTCCTTATTTAGAAAACAAGAAAGGTCAGCTTCCAGCACCACGTTTTGCAGTAAGAATCCTAATAGAGTCAGTAAATAAATGATCCTTCTTGGACCTCAGTCACAAAACAAGTTTAATGCCTTTTTAGTGCAATACAATCCTTTCCTGGCAGAAAATGGTCTCACTGGGTGAATTAATTTTATTTCCTGACTATGACGACCACAGAGGTGGTGCAGGGTATATAAATAGCACAATTTGATGAGAGATTTTGGACAAGTCACTTCTGATTTCCATTGTCCGGGATCTCTATTGGAAGTAACGACTGCTGGCATCAATGCTAATCTCTGAATCATTCCAACGGCAGCGTATTGCTACAAAGGGAAGACGGACTGCCATTGCCAATTGTCATTATATATGTACAAGGCATGGCACGTTAATTGAGCACAATCAAAAGCAATCTTACTTCATCAGAGCCTCACACAGAAGATCAGTTTATGAGAAATCGAACAGCAATGCTGACAGGTACTTGTTTGAGAGCACTATAAGTACTCATTGTTTTGGTGAGCTTCATGACAGGTGCACCAGCGGGCATACTCACTGCCATCGAAGAGCACGAATAAACGACCAATGAGAGATCAACTGTTAGAATATATGGAACCTACTATAAGTGCCACCAACACAGAAAAAGGAGATCAGTAGAAAGTGGGATGGTCAGAAACAGATCAGCAAAGTCAAATGAAGGTTGAATTTGGGAGATGTAATATTCAAATCTACTTACATAAAGATCTTTAATTTTTTTCTCAGACATCAACTCATGTAAGTGTTTTTGTTATTAAATTTTGTGAACTGGCACAATCCTTCACTAGGCAGCAAAAGCTATTTAACTCATCCTATTTCTCAATTATACTGGCCCCTAGGAAAACCAGGGCTGTCTCTGCATCGTCGTTAAAAGAATTTGGGTAGCAGACTAATCTCTCCTACAGAATTAATCACAGATCCACATGGTTAATAATCATGAATCAAAAATCTTGAGTATTACAGGTAAAGGCTGGAAAGGGGATAGGTTACCCCAGAATTGAAAAGTCAAATAAACCAATGGCAGAATAAAGCTGGACAGGAAAAAAAAAAAGAGAGAAAAGATATGAATATATTTGGGTTTTTTTTTTCAGTAACAGAATTGGTCTTTTAGCGAGGCAGTCAAAGAAAATGTGATAGGTAAAGGCATTTCCTAGTTTCAGCCAAGTCACCTGTGAAGGCTACCTCAGGGGCAGCACCCGTTCCTCAGGGGATCTGGGCGACGGGAGGTATTCATTCGTCTGATGACTGTGAGTGTGTCCAGCAGATGGCAGCATGTCACTGCTAATCCCTTACCACACCACACGCTGGTCACTCCAAAGAGGAAAGCCTACAGCTTCTCCTGCAGAAAACCAAAGTAACCATCCTGGTGCAATAGGTGTAAAGAAAACAGCCGCCTTGGAAGGGATTCAACACTCTCGGTCATGCCAGAGATCCTTGCTGGCCCTGGTGAAAGTACGAGGTCAAGGAGAAAGCAGGGCTCTCAAGGGACATATTTTGTTTCTGGGCTGGTTTTACCCTTCTGTCACCCTGATGAAGGCGCCCAGTTTCCTTCCAAGGGGAGTCAGAGAGGTTACACTGGAAGATGCTCTAGTTTCCTGGGGAGATGCCCTTTGACCTGGCGGGGAAAGCGCCAGTTCGGTGCTGGCAGTGCTTCCCTGTGCTGCTTCCTTCTGGGGCTGGTACTGGGAACTTCCTCCCTGGTCTCTTCAGGGTTTCCCCTCCTTCTCATGCCCTTGACAGGCTGGTGCTCCCTCTGCCTGCAGTGGTTTGACAACTCCAGGCTGTGACCCCGCACGTCAGTCCGGCCTCGTCCACGGGTCCAGCTCCCACACGCAGCTGCCCACTAGACACCTCTCTACCTGCAGGTCTCACGGGCGTCCAGACCCATCGTGCCCCCATCAAAGCCACACCCCTCCTCCTGCAGGCTCACTTCATTTGATGGTACTGTGACCAAGGCAGACGCCCATGCCAGACCGTGGGGGGTCATCCTCCACTCTTCTGTCTCCACCCTCACGATTCAATCTCTCTCTAAATCCTGCCAGTCTGAGCTCCTTCATACTTCTCAAATCTGCCTCCTCCATCCCTACCAGCCCTGACCCACCTCCAACCCTACACCTCTCCCTCTGAACAACCAATCACCTTCCAGCTGGTCTGCAAGGCCCCTGGTTTTATCACCCTCAACTCCATTTCCCACGTAGCTGCTGAAACCGTCCACTTGGAATCCAAATCTGACCATCTCACTTTTCCACTTAAAAGCCTTCAGTCACTGACAGGCTGAAGTCCAGACACTTGAACTTCGTCACCCAGGAGTATTTACTGAATGCCAGGTGCTGTTCTAGGCCCGGGGTCTAGAGAAGCGAACAGGGTCTCAGGCTGCACACTGGTATTCCTGCCAACAGTGTACAAGGGCTGCAGTTTCTCCACGTCCTCTCCGACGCTTGCCGCTTCCATGACGGTGACCCTACGGTGGGTGCAGTGTGGCGTCTCACTGCGGGTTGGACCTGCATTTCCTTAATAGTGACATCACTTGAAAGTGATGGTGAGCATCCTTTCAGGTGCGATTGGCCGTCTATGTGCTTCCTTTGGAGAAAGGTCTGATCCCACCCTATGCCTAATTAATTAATTAATTAATTAATTGAAATAGATTTCTCCCTCAGTAGTTTTACATTCACGAAAAAACTGAGAAGATAGTACAGAGGTTTCCCAGATAATTTATACCCAGTTTCCCTATTATTAACAGCTGATATTAAATGGTAAATCTATCAAAACAAATGAGCTAATAGTGGTACATTAGGGACCGAAGTTCATGGTTTGTCCATATGTTCTTAGTTTTTCACCCAATGTCCTCTTTCTTTTCCAGGACCCCGTCCAATGACCACATTACATGTCCCTGTCATGTTTTCTCAGGCTCCTCTGGCTGTGACAGCTTCTCGGACCTTCCCTGGTTTTTTGTCTGTGACAGTTTGAGGGGCACCAGTCAGGTACTGTGTCGGGTCTTCCTCTCTGGATACACACCTGATGCTTCTTCTCATGACTGTGTGGGGGTTATGGGTTTTGGGGAGGAAGCTCACAGAGCTAAAGTGCCGTTTTCACCCCCTGGTACCAAGGCTGCGCCCGTCAACGTGATTTATGCTTGTTGATGTTGACCTTGTTCACCTGGCCCAACTGCTATCTGTCAGATTCCTCTACCGTAAAGTTGCCTCCCCCCAGTCCGCAGGTATTCTTGGGGAGGAAGTCAGTGGGTGTGTCCTGTGTTTAAGGAGAAGGGAAGAGTAGCTACATAATTCATTTGGAATTCTTCTGCACAGGAGATTTGTCACTTTCTCCTCATCTACTCATATATCTGTCCCTTATTTATATCAACATGGACTCACTGGTATTCATTTCTTATGCTTTGGGCTAAGATCCAATGCCACTTTGTTTCTTTTGCTCCAACTGTCCAGCTCTGACCACAGGAAGCTCTGTGGTTGGCTGCAGAGCCCCTCAGACACACTCGCATCAGTGTGTCATGCATGTGGATTTCAGCGCTTCCTCCCTTTGTTACTGCAAGATGGTCTTGGCTCACCTTGGGTATTTCTTTCCCCAGCCCTGGAGTTGCCCATTTCTCCCAGGGGCCTGGGGTGCTTTTATTTGAGAATAATATTAAAACCAAGCTCTGGGCGCTAGCTGTATTTACTGCTGCTGGGGTCCCTCTACCTGCTCTTTAACTGGGCTTTGTCTTTGTGTTATTGGTCTGTGAGGGTTCCTTAGACATTCTGGCTATGAGGCCCTTTATCACATATATTATATGCAAATATTCTCTCCCAATCTCTTGGTCTTTTCATTTATTGATTCAATTTCTTACTGAGTTAAACAAACACGGTATATTGTACTTCTCTGTATAAACCTGTGTTCAGAGGAGGCACTTTAGGCAAGGTTTTTTTTCTCCTTTGGTCCCTAGGTTTCAAATGGTTCTTTCTCTACCAGGGAGAGCTCTCAGCTGGCTTCTGTGGAGTAAATGTTCCTATGTACAAGCACTACAGAGAGGAAACACAGGTCTTCACTGGTTACGTGAATGTATCTAGACCAGTTCCAAAGCTCACGCAGAACTGCTGGAAAGGGAGGGGGAGGCTCTGTGGAGCAGAGACTGCCCCTCATTAACAGTGAAACTACCCAGTTATTTACCCTCTAGAGGGACCACGACTCTGCTTCACGGTGGGAAACACATGATGAGCACCTATGCTGGGAAGTGCAGAGCTGTCTTAGTGACCAGCCAATGAGAAACGATGACTTTTTGCAGATCACAACAGAAACTCTCTAATCGCTGTATTCCCTGCCGGGGAATGGAGGACGGAGATGCCCATTCCCAAGCACACGCAAGGCTTGTTTCTCTGCCAGGTCAGTTGTGTAGGGAAGATAAAGGAAGGCAAAGCAAAGCACCTCAGGCCTCTTGGGTGGCCCGCCAGTGGCCAGTTCTCCATCCTGAGCTAATACCACCTGCCGGCACTACCTGACCCAGATGAGGACGCCCTGCTCTTAAAACACTCTCTTCACGTGACTTCCTGGACAGGACCCCTCCTGGTTATCGTCCTGCTGTCCGCCCGCTCCTTTTCAGGGGCGTTCACTGGTGGCTCTCCAGGACTCCTGCACTCAAACAGCGGAGTGGGGGCTCGATTCCTGGACCACGTATGTTGTTCCTCTGCTTGTGCCCCTGGGCTCTCAGCTCTTGCTCTGCCTCATCGACTCCAATCCCGTCCACACGTGGAAGACTCCCAAGCTCCTCTTTCCAGCCTGGGCCTTTGTCCTGAACTCTAGATTTGTACAATACATGCCGCTCTCTCTTCTTTCTCTCTCCCCCGATGTCTAACAGGCATCTTAAACCTAACATTGACCAACCCATGCTCTCGATATCCCTTGTTTCTCTGTCCCTTCACCCTCCCCACCCAACCCCAACTCAGTGTGTCTCTCCAATGGGCTAATTTTCATTTCAGTAAATGAAAACTCTATCCTATGAATTGCCCAGAACAAGAACCTTCAAGTCACTGGCTCACAGCCAATCCTTCAGCAAATCCTATCAGATGATAGGATACATTTTAAAATATATCCTGACCTGACCACCTCTGATCCTCTCCACCACTACCATGTCGCTGTGAGTCACCTCAACTTTCACTTAGCAGAAAGTTGAGGTGACTCACAGGTTCGTCTGCCTTTGCCCTCGCCCGCACCCTCCTCTTCCCAGTCATCTGTTGTCAACACGGCAGCCACGGTGACTCTCGTACGTGTAAGTCAGGCCATGGATTCTCCTGTCCCCGAAGCCTCCTACCTCGCTGCAAGTAAGAGCCAACACGTCACTGTAGCAGTCAGCAGGGTCCCGGCCCCTCGGATTAGACCTCTGACCCGAGTTCCTACTCTTCTCCCCGTATTTACTCACTGTAGCCACACACTGCTTTTGTTAAAGGCCACGCCCCCCCCCCTCTGGGTTTGGCTCTCAGACGCCGTCCCTTGGTATGACGCTCTTCCCCTAGCTGTCCCCATGGCTTGCACCTACTCCTCCTTCAGCCCTGTCTTCAAATGAGCATGGCAGCGCGGGGTAAGATGATCTCTGATGAAGGAGTTAAACAGCACAGTCATAACTAAAAGTGCAAACTTTTTAGTTAATCTTCAGTGACTTTCTGGGACCAAGCATCTTTGTCAGTTTGAAAAGTAACAGTGGTCGGAACCGTGGCAGAGACCGTTACTAATGGGACAGGGTCTCTTTGTAACTCTGGAGGTCCCATAGGTCATCTGATTCTTTACTCATGCAAGAGTTATCCTCCTAGCAGAGATGAGTTGGAGTGCAGGCGGGTAGAAAAAGCGAGAGACAACAATACTATGTGCAGAAGAAGGAACATGAACGGAATCGCTGCAGAGCCCTAGTTTCTTGATTACAGAAAGGGTGTTACGCTTTCCACTGGCCAGGAAGGCTGCGGAAGTGAGACTCTACAAGAGCCTCGCAACTTTTTGTTAAATAAGTTTTCTGACACATGGCAACTAGTGATTAATTACTGTGTTAGAAGATAACATTCCTGTAGAGATTTGCTGGAAATACAGATGCTGCCCATGCTTGATTAGACATTGCTTAAGGAATGCTGAGGCACACGGCTCCAGCCTATTATTTCTGGCTATTTTGCTACTGCTGTTATATTTATTTATCTTACAGAGCTTCCAGTTCAGTGGAATTGATGGAACCCATTTCACAAAACCTGTCCCTAAGCGGAAACAGGAACGGAAATAAGATGAGGCTGTAAAGTGAGTCTGTGTGTGTGTGCACGTACGACAGCAAGAGGAGATGGGGGCCGGAGACTGTGAAGGGCAGGCGCACGCTGGTCCCTTCTGGAACACCTTCTGCTGCACAAAGAAAGGACCGCAAGGGAGGTGCCTGGTTTCTTACACACCTGGGAAGGAACGGACCCATGTCAGCTGATTAAAACTCTCGGCGCATCCAAGATGAAAGTGAACTTTGTCGTTATGAAAGCCCTTCACCGACACCAAACGAAGCCTTAATGGGGCCCCTGTTCATTCACCCAATACCCATGAGGAGGGCTCACTCTGGCCCAGGTACCTACAGACAGGACAGCCTGGCCTTCTGGGGCTCACAGTGTAGTAAGGAGATGTCTTCTGGACCAGGATCACAAGGCCAGACGTACCTACACTGCATGCTTACTCTCACCCGATTCATGACCCACTAGGAGTCAAAAATCACAGGAGCAGTCCCTGTACCAAGTGGCCACACCTCGGCTTACACCCACTCCCTTGGACATCATTCACAAATCCAACTGGGAAAGGCCTGGCTCGGCTGCTGGTGCAGCTATTTCCTGGCGAACCGCTTCGCTGGCGCTGCGCCCACCCACGCCAACCTCAGCGCTGCCTAGTCGGCCCTTCATTATTCAGATGCAGTTTTTTCTACTATGTTTTCGAGACCCTGACTGTCTGCCAAAAACTGTGTTAATTTACTTATTTCAGCTAAATAAAAAAATCATTTAAAAAGGATGATTGAATTTAGGAAATTATATTCCTCAGAGAATTAGTAATGCTTCTCTGTCTCCCTCAGGCCTCCGTGTTCTTATGTTCCCCTTGTCAACGTTATTATGAGGCTAATTCAATAATGAGATCATTCCCCATAAGGCCGACCAAATAAATGCAGCATCCAGTCACACCTGGTTTCTCTAAGCTGAGCAAGGAAGGCTTGCCACCAAATCTGGCCTAAAACAGGGAATTTAATGAACACACACATACAGACAAACGCAGGGAAAAGTAAGACAGGGAAGCAGGAGAGAGCGGCAGAGGACCAGGGTGGCAGTGGAACAAATGGAGTGGCAAATTGGAGAGGAGAGGTTAAACAGAAAGATCTATGATTCCAAAGCAAGATTCCCAGCATATGTCTTAATCACTGTCAAAGTGATAGAACACTTCACCGTTCCCTTAAACGTCTCAAGAATTGTTTCAAATTTTCTTGAACTTCTTAAGGAATCAAAATATCAAGCAGAAAGACCCAGAAGGATTCCTATGTTAGGCAGGAACATTATGGATTATTAAAAACAAATGACTTCACAGCTATAAAGTAGCAGGTGGAGTAATTCACCTGGGTGCACACTCAGCACCGAGACGCCACACTCACCGCCAACCCCCTTCAGAACTGGTCATGCCTTCATTAACGCGCCGAAGGCCTGATGACGGAAGTGAGGTGTAGGCAGTGTTGAGACCACATAAAGGGGGACTAAAATTAACTTTCGAGTCTGAACAGGCTCGAAACACTGTGATCAGCATCAAACACTGTGATCAGCAAACGTTGAAAAGGGAAAGTTCTGTTTCAAAGAAGCTTCAATGACACAGAGAGAGAGCATGGGTGGGGACAGGTAAGCCCCCCCCATCCCTGCCCCCCAATGACACAAGAGGAGAAGGTGTCACTTGGGACAAGATAGAAGAGATGAGAAAACATTCAATACCTGTTACTCAGAAGGACAGAGAACAATGGAAAAAAATCCAGATGTCTACACACTTGCAAATGATTAAGTGAATAAATTGTGGTTCATTTATACCATGGAGTTAAAAGTAATATTTTCAGGCATTAAAAGTCATATTTTCAAGGACTAGTAACAGTGATGGGAAACATCATGCTTTCAAAGACTATTATTGATACGAGTATTCTACAGTGAAATGAACACGAGACTACATCAGCATAGTGGTAACTGTGTAAGGAGAGAAATCGTAGGTGTGCACAGGAAAGAGAACCCACCTGTACACACAGCCTGTGAACAAAAGCCAGGAGCAAGTGCACCAGATACTGTGCTCTCCAGAGTCAAGGTTTATGGGTAATGTTTATATCGTTCTTTGTACTTTATATCACAGATATTATGCAGTTAGCATATATTACTTTTATAACCAGAAAAAAAGCAACATTTTATAGTAAAAAAAAAACTTTGGTTAGACAACAGAAAAAATGACCTGTCTAATGAATGTTAAAAATCCAATAGAATTTTATAGAATTACCTTATCTGGGAGTGAAAAACATCTATTTAATTTCTTTTGTTTTTTAAAAATTGAGATATAACTGACTAGTGATAACATATTAGTTTCAGTTGTACAACATAATGATTTGATATAGGAATATATCGCAAAATGATCACCACCAAAAGTTTAATTAACATGCATCACCTGTTTTTCTTTCTTAATGAACATTTTAAGAACCAATAATCTACTTTAGAAAATAACTTCACAGCCATGCATTCCTGGCTTTGGTACCAGGAGCGGAGCCCCGCCTGCCTGCTTACCTCGCAAAGTCCAGGTCTGCCTCCCGTGACATGGTGATGTTGGTCAGGTTCTGCTGAAGAACGAAAATGTTCCTGCACATTTTCTTGATGCCGGACTCACTGATGCGCCTGAAGTACTGGGCACCGTTGATGAGGATGCAGGAGATCAGGTGTCCTAGGCCTGAGGGACCAGCGCACGGCGGCGGGAAGACAGGACAGGACAGATTAGTGCCGCCTCGCAGAAATGAACACAGGGGGTTCCTTTCTTCTCACCCTCCGCCAGTGCTGATGACCAAAGATACACGTCTCTGAAGGCTGCATCCCCGGACGTCGCAATGACTGCGGAGCATCTGTACTTACAGATGGGGGCCTTTTCGCTGGCAACAAAACCTGGCAAATCTTTGGCCCCAGGACCGGTGTGTGTACCTGAGGCTGTTGTGCCAGGGCTCAGAGAACATGCCCAGTTTTCTTTTTTTTTTTTAAAGATTTTATTTATTTATCTTTAGAGGGGAAGGGAAGGAGAGAAATATCAATGTATGGTTGCCTCTTGTGTATCCCCGGCTGGGAACTGGCCTGCAACCCAGGCATGTGCCCTGACTGGGAATCGAACCATGATTCTTTGGTTCACAGGCCCATGCTCAATTCACTGAGCTGCACCAGCCTGGAGAATATGCCCAGTTTTAAAAACTACCAAAGTGCACGGGAACTCTTTTTCCTGTGCGGGTATTTCGGGAGGAGAGAGGAGAGGAAGCCGTGTAAATACAGCGGTGCATGGATTTCACCTCCTCTTCCTTCCACGAAACAGACAAGAATATAGCTCAAAAGTGGATTGGGAACCTACATAAGTAAAAGTAAATCAATGAGAAATCAGGGTATTGGCATTGGTGCTAACACACCTCGACGCTGGCAAGGGAGGATATTTTTGAAGTAGCAGCTGGGGAGAACGGAGGCAGGATCAAAGTGGGAAAGAAAAGCAGATTGTGTACCCCCTGCGGAGTTCCTACTGGACACCTGCGGACACTTCTATAAGTGGGTTTCGTACGTGGTTTGTTCTCATCTCCACAGGATTGCCGAGAGGCCGTGAAGCTGACCAAAGGGCAGGTGAGCACATACCGAACTGGGGGTCCCAGGCTGGACATCCCATATACTTACACTGAGCAGCCCGTTCAGAACTACCTGGGGCACATGGAGATGACCATTTTATAAAGCTAGGTTTCAATTCTAAATACTTGGAATGAAGTAAACTTCTCTTTCTTCTTTGTCCTTTATTCTTGCCGAGCTGGACTCTAGCAGGCTGTCTCCCCCAGAACGTGAATGCTGGTCTGACTAGTTGCAAGTGGCCTACTGCATCTGTTATTTTCGTCTTCTAAAGTCACAGTCCCTCCATGGCAGCTCTGTGGTTCAGATCAGAGCTCAGAGTGTGACTTCAGGATTCACGCTTTCCTGCCTTCAAAGTGAGTTTTCCCTTCATGGGACAGGATGAAGGTGGACCGGGGAGGGGAGGCTACACTCTCTCTTGCCTGCTACACTCACCAACATTGCTTCAAGGCCACAGACTCGCTGGCATGGGCCACTACTTGAGAGTGAAGTAAAAACACACATGGATCTTAAGTTTAACACCACGAGAATCACTCGTGAAAAATCTCTGTAGATCAAGTTTCTGCTGATCCTCCCGAGCCCATAACTTCAGGCATAATTCTGTTGTGCTGTTGGCAGTGGGCCCTCTGTGTAGGCAATGGGGGGGGCCTCCGTGTAGAAGAGTAAATACTAATAATCATATTACACACATAAATTTGTGTAATAAGTATGTTACACACAAATTTATGTAATAACGAATAATAAAACCAATTAGAAGTTGATCTGCTTTATATAACTACCACGTACCAGCAATTCTGTGCAAGCTCTGTGCGGAAGCGCCCCCGCCTGTCGTACCAAGGGAGGTTGGGACCCTGCCACTTCCCCACCTTGGGAAACTCAGTATTATATCTTTGGAACTTAGAAAATTATATCACAGAGTAGTAATTGGCTTTTTAAACACGAAGCCAGAAACTTGTGATTTCCTAGCTAAAACCTATTCCAAGTCAGAGGGTTATACCTAGGATCACATGTGAAAGAAGCATGTGTGCAACAGGAGAGAACTCTGGGGGCTGCGTGTGCTGGGCCCGGAGGAGCCACAACCGAGGAGAACGAGGAGGGGCTGTGTGGTGGGGGAGTGAGTTCTCTGACGGCCACCATGAGCTACAGGCAGTACCGCTGCCCCCAAACTCCCAGGGCCCTGGGCAGCCTTTCAATCCCTCTGCCTTTGGCTAAAGTCTCTGAGGGACATTTCCCTTCGGAGCACATCTCCATCTTTATGCATGACTTAATGAAAAAAAATTGGGTTTTGGGGATCCAAATTTGCTGGAACAAAACTGTTCTGTAAAGCGATCAATGGCCATGGCTCATCACTCTCCTGTCTTCACGTTGCTACGATCCTTTAGGCGATGTACCTTCTGATTTGCTCTAAATAATGCCGGTTGCATTTTGTGAAGCACCATGGATACTTTTAGCACCCAGACCCCCCCACACAAAGAAACCAAAAAAAAAAAGGGAACAGAAGATAAAGTCCTAGAAAGGGTCCCAGGAAAAAATTCCGCACAACAGCGTGGCAGGCGTCATGTTTTTCCGACGTTGAAGGCAGAAGGCGCTGCCTTTCACACCCTTCCCTGCCTGCCCTGCAGGCATCCACGGCCATCCTGAAATCGCTGCCAATCGGAGGTGTCTGCTGTTCTCTGACAATCATGCATTCTCAGGGAGAAAATTTCCCCTTTCGGTAACAATTTTAGCCACTAAAGGATTTCTTAGGGTTCTCTCCTCATTGTGTGTGCGTGTGTGTGATTCTTTTCCTTTATGACCTCCTCTTGAGTTAACTCGTGGCCCTCCACACATCCATCCAGCTTTCACGAGTGCCATGTCGGGGAGGCAGCTGGGCTGCCATCTGCCTTATCTTAGATTAAATCTCCTTATCAACCAGGAGCAGATGGCAGCCATATTGGTGTGGACTAGCCATAGGCAGAGATACCAGGTACTGCGGCTTTCATCAAAAAAGAAAGAAAAGTCTCAACAACCTTTTTCTACAAATTTGGAACTTCAATAACATAGAAAAACCAGGGAAACCATAGGCCCCCCGTCCTCCCCTACTCGAGGGGGCAGGGACTGGGACTGACCTTCAAATATGTACTGGAACTTGTGCTGCTGGAGGCTGGCACTCATGGCCTCTTCAATGGCACTGATGTCTTTGTTGAGCTTGACGACCAGAGGGTCGTAGTCCATACTTTCCACATTGGCGACGATGGCATAGTTCCCCTCCTTCGCAAGAGGGATGAGATAGTGGAAGCAGTGAACCCTAAAAAAGAGAGATTGGGGAGGGTAATAAGCAAGAAGTCTTTCTGATGCCAACAATGACCTTAAAACAAGCAGTGACCCTGTACAATTTTACAGGCTCCTCCCCTTTTTCAATGGAAGGCCATCATGGTTGTGCCATAAGACAGCTACGTGACCTCGAGCAAGTCAGCTTCTGCGGTCCTTGCTTATTTAATCCACGAGTTGTGGGGGACAGACAAATGAACGCTGAAATTCTTTTCAGCGACAGGAATGCATGCGTAGTGTGAAAAGCACCGCATTTTCCAAAAAATATTGTTGTCATGAAAATGAGAGGCAGAAGTCACAGATCTTACGTGTGTAAACTTTATAGTAAGACTGGATTGGTTTCAATTCCCGATTCCAACGTGTATTACCTGTGTGACATCGGGCAAGTTATTTCCTTTCTGTCCCAGTTTCCTTACCTGTGCGACAACGGGAATGATAACAACAGCTAAGGAGCTACTACACAGAGAGCATATCACATAGGGTCTGGCGTGATGGAAGTGCACAGTAAGTGTTGGCCACCATCACGATTAGCATATTTATTAACATTAATCTATTACTAAATAAAACACGGAGCAATGACGAATTTGTTAGAAATAGTGCGAGGCGCTGCAAAAGCCCTGGGTAGTATCCCGAATGACGCAAGAACAGGCTTGACCATCACCTTCTTTTTTTTAAAGTCAGGTTTATTAAGAAATAACTTACGAACAGGAAAATTCACCCTCTTTAGAATACTGTCCTAGAATTTCTGACACATGCACACAGTTGTATAAGAACCATCATAATCGAGTTAGAGAATGTTCTTGTCCCCTTTGAAGTCAACCTCTACTCATACCCCAGGCTCCTGCAACCACGGATGTATTTTCTGTCCCACATTCCATCTCGCCCAGAATGCCATACAAATGGAATCATACACAAGTGTCGCTGTGGAGAATGGCTTCTTCATTCTGCCTGAGATGAGTCCCTGCTGTTCACTCCTCCCACCTGTGGGGGCGCCACAGTTTCACCAGTTGGCATTTGCGCTGTCTTCAAGTTTGGGGTCATTGCAGATAAAACTACTTCATGTACGAACTGCTGCATAAGCTTTGTTTCTCTTTGGTAAATACCTAAAAGTGGATTGGTGAATCATACGGTAAGTGCATGTTTAATTTTATAGGAAACTGCAAACTGGTTTCCGAAGTCCCTGTGCCATGTTGCTTTCCGACTAGCAACGCGCAGGGTCCCAGCTGCTCCACGCCCTCCACCAGCACCTGGTGTGTCATTTCTTTAAAGTTTGGCTTTACCAAGGTGCACTTGGCACATCACACCGTAAGACATTTGAAGTGTTTTGAGATAGGTATACATTCTCAAAGGGTCCCCCCTCCATCTAGTTCATTAACACCTCCATCACCTCACGTATTTATTCTTTGTTTAGTGAGAACACTTAAGTTCTACGCTTGTAGAAAACTTCAACGATACAATCCAGCGTCACCAACCGCAGTCACCACGTTTTACATCGGATTCCCAGACCTTGTTCATCTCACAGCTGAAAGTTTGTACCTTTCTCCAGCTGCCTATTTCCTCCACTCCCCCCAGCGACCACTCACTCTTCTGTTTCTATGAGTTTGGATTTTTTTTTTTTAATTCCACGTGTATAATGCCACGACTGTTCGTCTCTCTTTGTCTGGCTTATTTCACTTAGCACAATGCCCTCAAAGAGTGTTTTCCAATTAAGACATTTTAGTCATTCCAATAGATGTATAATGACATCTCATTGTTGTTTTAACTCATATTTTCGTAATGACTGATGATGTTGGGCATATTTTCATGGACTTATTCTCCATATATTTTTGTCCATATACATTTGCCAATTTTTTTTTTAAATGAGGTTTGCTTTCTTACTAAGTTCTGAGAGTTCTTTATATTTTCTGGATGCAAGTCTTTTGCTATATATGCGTCTTTGCAAATATTTTCTCACAATCTTTTACTTGTCTTCTCTTTCATATAACAGTTCTGAACTTATCGATCCTCTGCTGAAAAATCTGCCCCCCACCTCAGAGAAGGCCCTTGAAGAACCTCCCCTCCTTCCCTGGCAGCCCCAGTGCTGGCCTCCGTCCCCCCCCCCCCGACTGTCTTCATCCTGCCCTGCGTTCCTTTCACTGTTTCCCTGAGGTCTTCTTATCCTCACCCAGGCCGTGCCTTGCAAGTCTGTGTTCGGGTCATTTTTCTTTGCATCATCCCAGGAGCCAGTGGTCTTGCCACCACCCAAATGGACTCTGAATCCAAACGCAAAGATGACATCTGGTGTGTTCTTGTATGTTTCGGCTAGTTTCCCCCAAATTTCTGACTTAGGTACTGCCGCCCTCGCAGGGTGAAGGACATTAATGACCCTCTGTTTCCGCTGAAGCTGTCTGTTGGTCATGAACTTCCTGGCCTGGGTAGTTCCTGTGTCATTCATGATGGCAGTCGAAGTTCAAGCAGCGAGGGAATGAAAGAGTCCCTTTTCTTTTCCTCACAGTGTCTTTCAAAGAATGGCTTTATATTTTGATGAAGTTCAATTTGTTATTTATTTCTTTTATGGACAGTGCTTTGGGTGTTAGATTTAAGAATCTTTGCCTAAGTAAAGTGACTAAAATTTTTTCACACTTTTTTCCTAGAAGTTCTAAAGCTTTAGGTTTTACATTTAGATTTATAATCCACTTTGAACTAAATTTTATATAGTGTGTGCTATATTCTTATAACCTCTTCATGTAAGGGAATCCAAATATCTTGACTTCCAGTTCACTTTCATGATGGGTGATCATCATCTAATGGCTGCTAATCAACTAATGACTAACTGCACCAATAAAAGCTCATTCTGACATCCATGTGCATTATAATGGGCAAAGTTATTTGGTCAAGATAGCAGTAAATTCACTGGCTACAGATCCCTCTGGAATCTGATCTCTCTGATGTAATAAAAGTCAACCAACCCTGGTGTAGGATTAATGACTAAGATAATTAATGGGTATTGTGGTTGAAGTTTACACTAAGCAGTTCTTAATTGAAAATAAAATCAAGCCATAAATGCTCAAGTATTTCTATAGTACATTATAAACACTATAACCCCAGGTAATGGGGAGGCCGTGGACAAAGGCGTGGGGGTGAGCAGAGAGGACAGGAATTCATGGAACTGATGGGTTCCTTTGGGTCCACAAGGATCACATGATGGAGGTGTGAGGCGAGCTGGGGGGGAGGGACCAGGGTCAGGCCTCTCTAGGCTTTGGAGGCCATCCATGGACTCTGGACTGTGAGAAGCCATAGGGACCCTCAGGCGGATGGTAGGGGGTGAAATGATATAATCAGACATGAGCTTTGGCAGGATCACTCTGGTATAAAGGGTGGACTGACGGTGGAGCACGGAACAAACCAGAAGTAGAGAGACTACGTAGGACATTATTCTGAACTGGAGGTGACGGCTTAGGAGATCCTGACAGGAGTGGCAGAGAGAAGAGGTGAACACTGTTTTAAGGGACTGTCTTCCTCTCCCAAAATGGTTAGAGATGAAAAAGAAATTAGTCACTGACAGATATCAACAATTTTTAGAAAAAAATTCTCCCCTCGTCTTTCGGATTCTGGCATCTCGTTGCTGACCTCAGTAGAACTTCGGCAGCAAGAGCTTCTGCCAGCACTGCTGATCACACAGCGGGACGGTGGAAGGTTCAGAAAGTGCACACTTAGGGTCCCAACAGGGGCAGGCAGTTTGCACTTGAACCTACTTGGAGGCCTGCTGATGGTGAGATTCTCCGCATCTTAGACTCAAATGGCAACTTAAATCTCTTCTTCTAAAGTTGCAATATGAAAGAATACTGAACGCTGTGTTATAGCCTCGCCATGTCCCTCATTTCTTGGGGGTGTCACTTGCCTCATGTTTCAGACTGTGGACAAGCACTGCTTGGTGGTAACTGTGACCTACGGTGACACAGGTAGAACGCCAAATGCCCTTGGATGGTTCCTGCACCACAGGACCTACCGTATTTGGGGACACTTTTGATTTGAACTTTAACAACAGTAAAGAAAAATATGGGTCATGAATGTGAAAATATTTGGGAGAAGAAGACACATTTTTGGCATTGGAAGTTGCTCTGGACCTCTTGCTAGCATTTCCCCTGAATTTTTGGTCTCTTTTATCGGCGTGCTTACTACAGTGGGTGAAAAATGCCAGGGACCCTGACTGGCCACTCTCCACTGCACCAGTGCGTGGACAACAGGCGCTAAGTTCTAACCTGTTCTCACCATAGGATGGGGATGGAGCAAACACGAGCTGACCACCGTGACAAGGACGACATTGGTGATGCAACACCTCTGTGTCCTCAAATACATGTAGTGAAATGCTCAGTGAAGCCAGAATCCCCAGACCAACTCAACTTCTTCAACAAGAGACAGGTTTGATTTGGTGAAACAGCACTTCATTCATCGGGGTTTGGTCTCAAGCCAGCCAATTCTCGAGAGTTGCTGATCTTTTTACTGAGCACCTAGTAGGCAGCAGGGCACTTCCTGGTCCTCAGGCCGTGACAGTGAACGAGATGCACCTGATTTCTGCCTCTGGGAGCGAACAGTCTCTCCCGCAGTCACCCACTGTGGGCACCGGGGGCCCAGAGCAGTCTACTATTTCAGTGTTGTTACACTACAGCAGAACGACTGGCTTGGGATGTGTCTTAGTCATCCTGCAAACGGGCTTGTCATTAACTGTAAAATAAAACAAAAAGCTTAGGACTACAAGGAATGAATAGTGTGAACGTTCATGACCTGAGGCACACGCGGAGCGTTGTTAGTTTTATATAATTCGCACTGTAAAGAAAACAGAGGCAAAATGGAGCATGTTCGTAAGAAAACAACCTGCATGTTGAAATAATGTTATATGAGGAGGTGAGGACATTCAGTTTCAAAAAATAAACATGTTTCGTGTTCACAGTAAAACTCAGCCTTTTTTGTTATTCTTTCTTCAAGTGATCTTTTTCTGTTTTTTGACAAATCTTAAAGGAGATAGATCGGTGGATGTTACAGCACCGAATGGTTCCTTGTAAACTTAATAAATAATGACCACACTGTGTTCAGCATCATAAAATAGTACTGCCAAGATGTACAAAAACAAAAAGGACAGAATAGAGGTTAGAGATTTAAAAGATTTTACTCAAACGTGTTCAAAATATCCCACTTGGAATTAACTACACTACAAGCAGGTAAGTCTAAATGCAGAAGGCATTGTGGGCTCACACAATCAATAGTGTGTAATTCCAGGAGCTGCAAGAGTAATGCGTCTGATGTTCCCTCGTTTTCCTGTGCAACCGGGTAACAGAGGCATCCGAATGCTTCTGAGTGGTTTTCTTTTATGCCTATTGCATTTACTTAGTCACAGAAAATACCTGTCATCCTATAAATAAACAGAAACTAAATATCACTGTAAGTCAAATTAGAAAACCCAGAGGAGTAGCTTCATTTCTGGACAGCTGGAGGTTAAGAAATGGGTTCACAACAATGCCGAGTAAAACAGATTCCAAACCCGAGAGGCTCCCTCGCTTGCTTTCCCCACAAGGTGCTCACAAGCAATAAAGACATAACTCACTGGACAAGATAACGAAGAATGAAGAAGCAAGTGGTACACAAAAATATACTACTTACTACACACTTTCCGGTGCTAAGGTTTCTGATCTGAAGTTTCGAAAGCCCATGTCCAACCGCTGATTTGTATTTAGATGCTACTGTATTTAGATGTCTATTAAGCATCCAAACAGAATGTCCCCGAAATGGAATTCTTGCTGTCCACCGCTCGCCCACCCTCTGTCCTGGCCCCGTCTTTCTCACTGCAGCTAAGGGCACTGGCTCTGACCCCGCAGCTGCTGGTGTCCTTAGCTCTGTCGGTCTCTCACGGCTTCCAGCCCTGCGCCCGATCTGATCTATCCACGAATGTTACTGGCTCTCCCTTCAGAGGTGTCTCAAGTCCAGTGCTCCTCACACTTCCACCGCCGTGACCTTGGTGGTCACAACGGGTTTCACCTGGTCACTCTGCTTCCATTCACCACTCTCCCTGAAATTCCTCTTCCATGTACAGCTTTTAAACATGTGAGTGAATGTCTGACTCATTTCGCTTAGCATGATTCTCTCAAGGTCCATCCACATGGTCTCAAATGGCAGTATTTCTGCTTTGCTTATGGCTGAGTAGTATTCCGTTGTGTATACGGACCACATCTTTATCCAGCGCTCAACATGGTAAGTGAAGTAAGTCAGACGGAAAAAGTCAAGAACCACACGATTTCAGTCACATGTGGGACATAAAACTGAAAGCAGCAAATGAGCAAAAAATGAAGAAAAGCAAACAGAAGCTCACAGACGCACACAACGGCACGCAGTTGCCGGGGAGGGGGTGGGGAGGGCAGTAAAGGGTGAAGGGGGCCGACTCTGTGGCGGCGGGAAGGGATCTGACTGTGGGTGGTGGGCACACAGTGCGACGTGCGGATGGTACGTCACAGAATCATACGCTTGAGACCTATATAATTTTGTTAACCAGTGTCACCCCAGTGAATGTAATGTTTAAAAAGTTGGAAAAAGTGTGAATGAATGATGAATGAGTGTGTCTCCCGTGCAAAGCCTCGTACGCACCGGTGCACGTACCTGCCCCTCCACGCCTGCCCGCCCCCGTCCGCGGACCCCTCTCCCTTCCAACCCTGACTCTGTCTCAGGGCCTAGTGAGCGGTTCTCCCTCGGAAGAGCCTGACACTCTTTCCCCCCGGTCTTTGCACAGATGGTTCCCTCCCACTGCCTGGTCACGTTTTCTCTGAATGCTCTACCTAAAAAACAAACAAACAACAAGATCCCCCTTGCTGGTCGACTGCAGCCTCTCCCTGCGCTGCCAGGAGGCCAGCACCGGCCGTGTGCAGGCACTGGAGCACCTGAAAAGCCACCAGTCCCATTCCAGGGGGCCGTGAGCGTCCAGCATGCAGTCATCAAAGGCTCGGGCCACTAATATAAACGATCTCCTTAATAATTTTTATGCAAATGACACGTCGAAGTGGTATTTTGGTTACACTGGGTTCAATAAGGTGTGTTGTTATCATTTAGGCTTCCCTCTTGTTTTCAAATGTGACTGTGAGAAAATGAAAATCATCCATGTGCTCATGTGTAGCTCACTTTATATGTCGACTGCGTAGCACTGCTTGGTTCCGCTCCGTATTTTTAATGTTCCACCTGCACTCGTCTGAATTGTCTTTTTGTTCAGTCACTGGCTGTTTCTCATCAGAACAAGCTTCCAGGGGAGCAGCGGCCCTGGGTGCCTTTGCCATTGCCAGCCCCCAACCTACGCCGCCTGGCGTAAGGAAGGCACTCGATGAATATTTACTGAATGAATGAATCAGCGATCAGAGACGCCCTCGTCCTTTCGCCCTGCCATTCCCACAGGGGGAAGAGGCTGCCAGGGCGGAACAGAATATGCCGCACTGCAGAGGAAGAAACAAGACGCCAGGGGTACAGCACCTTGGAAAACTACGTGTATTTTCTGAATTATTACTTTAAGCTCATGTCTTCAATTGGGTTTTAAATTTTTGAAGGAAAGGATCGTGGTCCCTGCGTCTGATTAGCAGACGGCTTCGTACGAATACCAAGAACAGTGGGGGCACTGGGATTGCAAAGCTGCCGCACTCTGCACACTTACTGTGTGGCAGGCATTGTGTTCATTACGCCATTTATAAAACTGTAAGTTAGGAATTACCGTTTCCATCTCTAAGACGAGGGCGCTGAGGGTCAGTGAACTAACTGTCTTAAGACCCACGGCCAGCTGGTACAGACGTCCGACCCAGGCCGTTCTGAGGCCACAGGCCTGGCTGGCGCTGAGTCACCGTGCTCACAATTCCACACCTTGAGCATGGTCAAGTGACACTAAACGTCACACTCAGTGTAAGAAAAGGACAGCATCTATAATAACTAAGAATTACAGTGAGACTCCCCAGAGACAAGCAAGCGATTCATGACCCGCAGTGTCTTTCACCCTCGGTCCTGCGCGGAGCTGGGTCGTACCTGACTTCCAGGTGCAGGACAAGCAGGCAGCGGTCGGCCATGTCCTGGAACGACCTGGCAAGCTCGCTCAGGGTCTGCGTGATCTGCTCGGACACTGGGGGGAGGTCCACGGTCACATGCCCATCCTGAGCCGGAGACAGCACTGAAAAAGAGGGGCGAGAACAACGGCAATCATTCCACTGGGTGCCTAGAGACTTTTTGGAAATGACATGCTATTTTGTCGCTCATCATATTCTTTTTACCAATTTGGGGAGTGCTGGTGTTGGCGGCATTAGACACATCCAAGACAGGATAGAAATGTTTCCATCCTTGATTAAAACCGGAAGCCCAGATGACTGTTTTGAATTCGCAGAATGACAAAAGCAGAACCTCAGAGTTGCAAGCGGCCTTAGCAGACATCCGGCCCGGCCACGTGGCCTGGGCCTGCGGCGTGCACAGTCTGCCAGTGGCTGCTCACCCACCACGCACGTGTCGGGGGGGAAGCGCAGGACCCTCTGGGGCAGCTGATTCCTTCTCTGAAAGCTCTGTCTACATCAGGCCGTATCTTCATCATGAAATTCTTTTATTTAGAAAACACTTTGTTCTATTTATTTTTAGAGACACAGAGGAAGAGAGGCAGAGAACAGAAACACTGATTTGGTGTTCCACGTATTTGCGCATTCACCGATTAATTCTTGCGTGTGCCCTGACTGGGGAGCAAACCCCCAACCTGGGGTACTGGCACGACACCCCAACTGACTGAGCTGCCCGGCCTGGTCTGTCCTCATTAACGTCTAATCACTGGTTCCATGACACTAATTGTGGCCTAGAGAGATGCCATGTACCAACGAGGAGGCAGAAATCAGATCCTGAAAAAATCAGACTCGTGGTCTGAGGTTCAAAGTTCTACAGCCTTATCATCAGGGGATACATTCCAAGGCCCCCAGTGGATGCCTGAAACCTTGAATGGTACCGTACCCTGTATACACTGGTTTTTCCTTACACTCGATTCCTTTTTATGTAAAGGAAGCCCTTATGGTGTCTCTTTGGCATGTCCAAATTGCCAGCACCTTCCATCTCTCATGTTTTGGGGCCATTGTGAAGTGAGATAAGGGCGACTCGAACACAAGCACTGTGATACCGGGACAGCGGGCCTGGTACCAGAGCAGGCCACCCACTGGGTGACTAATGGGAGGGGAGTGTGCCTCGGGGAGATGCTGGACGAACGGCTGAGTTGTGTCCCAGGGAGGGTGGAGCAGGGCCGAGGGAGATTTCATCACGCCACTCAGAACGGTGCACACCTCAAAACTTATGAATTGTTTATTTCTGGGATTTTCTATCTCATATTTTTGGATTGCCTGTGGGTAACTGAAACCGTGAAAAGCAAAGCCACAGATAAGGGGAAACTATTGTACTAATATCCCAAACTCTACCAAAGGCATTCTGGACAAATTACACCCAGAAAGTAAGATCTATATCTATATCTATAGCTATATACACACACATATATATATATCTTATAAATATATATCTCAACTTATTATAGAAATATATAATTTCATTATGTGTAACAACTGACCACTGACAAACTGTGCCATTAAAAAATATCCAAGTAGAGTAAGTTATTGGCAAGATAAGCAGCCAGGATAAAACTCCCAACGAATGAGGTAAGAACAGTTTAGAACAGCAACACTATACATTTTGCCTGACTGCAACCTACAGCAAAAACATAACATTTTAGTAAAGCAACATGGAAAATGAGGCCCAGATTTCTATCACAGAGCTGGCTTGTGAAGTTTTGAGGGCTCACTGAAGTTTACAAAGTTTTCTTAACGAGTAGGAATACACTGAGCCAAGAAACGCTGAGTGTGGCAAACGAAGGCAACAAAGACAATGAACTAGCCTTTAAATGTCAAGGGGAAATCTACAAAGAAGCAAGGCTGACAGATTCTACTGTTTGGGAGATTAGAGTCAAGATAGGAGGTTGCCAGACACACACATCCCCCTTGCACAAACCCTTTTAGAGGCTACGTGGTCAGATATTTATCTTGGGGATTGCTTCACATCGGCAGACCATGCATACATTGTGGGCTTTAAAAACACTAATACTTGATTCTTTTATTAAGATGTGCACTGCACTTGGAGCTGTTTTTTCTGATACTGGGGATGGGTCACACCAGATCATTCACGATACCCTTGTTCCTTGTAGCACCACGGCATAAAAGCAGGCACCTTCGAGATGCACAGCTAACTATCCGTAGCAATGCTGCTGCGGCTTTCTACACTGAACTGACTGGCCTACGAGGACACAGAATCTTGGTCTCTGGGCCAAACCCTGCTTGTTAGGTGAAGCAGCAGAGATTTCTGACTCTCCTTTGCTCACTCCGCCAGAGACTCTGGAAAGCTAAAAGCCTGCACTCCCACCCTTGCCTAACTGCTAGAGGTGGCTACACATCCCCGCATGGCCCATGACCCTCAAAGTAATAGATTCTTCTTTGGCAACTTGATCCAACGCCAGGCTAATTCTGCACCCCACCTTTTGACAGGGAGGCAGAATAAAACAAAAGTATATGGATTTGGTGCCACTGAAAATTTCTGGATTTTATTCTAAAAAAAAAGCCTTTGGTTCCACTTGTTCATCCTTCACTAATGCTCGGCCGGCCCCTTTTCCTCACTCAGCACATTCATGCCGCGCTCTCCCCAGGCCCTCTGTCCGTGCTGTTTTCTGTTACTCCTCCCTTGAGGACAGCCGATTCTTAGCAAGACTTGAAAAGAATTGTCAGCACTTGCTTTCTCTGGCGTCTTGCCTTCCGTGAACCATGTGCCATGATCTGGTTTCTGCCTTCGCCTCTTTGTGAAATAATTATCCTGATAATCGCCAGTGGTGGCCTAACTCCCAAACCCACTGGATGCTTTCCAGCATCGACCCCATTCAGCACGACTGGCCATTTCCTCCTGGAAATTCTGTTCCCTTTTGCCACGTTCCTCTGGGTGTCTTTTCACCTCCCTGACATTGTTTCCACAGTTTCCTTCACCCGTAAATGCCGGTCTTCCGAAGGATTTTTTTCTATTGGTCTCCCTTGTCATTCTGTACGTTCTCTTGAGTGAGCTCATACATTTTCATGGTTTTTGCTATTATCTAGGAATGGACGATGCCTAAACTTCATTTGATCAACTGTTTGCCAGCTAGCTTTTGCAGGGTATCCCACAGGCACCGCAAATGCAATGTGCTCGAAACTAAACTCATTATCTGTCTCCAGCACCTGCTCTTTATCCTGAATTCCCGGTAAATTCCCTGTCAATGCAGGAATCTCAGCTGCAGACATTAGGGTAATCTTTGCATCTCTTCTCTCCCTCACTCCCCTCAGCAGAGACCAATGTCTGCCAACTTTATATCATGCATGTTTTCTTAATGTATTTTGTCTTTTCTCCACCTACTGTCGTTTTCCTGGTTTAGCCCTGTTCTCTTCCATGGACTAGTCTCCCGACATCATGCTTTGTCCCTACCTTAATTCGATCCTCTACATTTAGGTAATTAAATAGGAGTTAGAGTTATTTATCTGAGACACACATTTGGCTATGTTAATTTTTTGTAAACACCAATGCTTTTTTTTTTAATTAAGCAGAACCAATACTTTAATTGACCAACATAACAGGACCAATAATTCACATAATAACAGATTAGTAAAGATCAGGACTGAGAAGGAACAACTTGCCATTTAAGACTATGACTTTCTCCTTGGTTTCTTGAGTATATTCTAGACACAGAGTGGGGATAAGGAAGTAGTTCATGATAGCTGGTTTCCTGGGCTATTCAAACCCTCGCAGAAGTACAGTTTAAGGCAACCCTGGCCAATGCCTACAGCCCAAGCACTTTCCCTAAGCACTGGGTTGTCTTTAGAAGTCACGTGGACTGCATGAGGCCGTCTTGCTGCAACTGAGACGTGGGCTCTCTCTTTTCCACTGATATCAAATCCCTGGCATATCCAACACCCAGCACCTCACAAGGCAAACCGACATCCTCGGAGAAGGGTGTCACGGAGAAGCAATCAGCAGAGTTCATTAGGGTGTCTCAAGTGGTTCCACATCCCAATATTAACTATACTGAAATCTGTTTAGGTCTTAAAATTAGTCAAAATTGGACTTATTCAGACCCAGAAGAGCATCTGTTTTCAAGGATGCAGCTGCTACACTTTCCATGGCAACTCACTGTGCCTTCTTTAACGGATTCATATGAGGGTGTCCTTGTGCATCTGCAATATTATCTAAAATTGTTACAACATGAGCTTAGACCGGTATCAGCTGCCATCAAAGTGATACATTGAAAAGGGAAGGATGGTTATCGCAGCAGGACAAGAAAGGTTAAATCTGCGAATTCGAACTTTTTAGCAGATAGAGCAAGACAATGAGGGATGATCCCAGGAGACTTTCTCGCTGGAAAACATTTTAGAAGATCACATTTCCGGTGCAAACGTTATTTGACTCCTCTTCCTCTCTGCCGAGAGAAATGAGGGACACCACAGAGTGATCTCTGCGTCAGCCTGGATGGAATTACTTCATCCCCAACCTTATGCAGAAAACTGTGGGGATAGCTCCTCCCTAACTCCTGGGGCAATGCGTCATTAGGTTTTATAAATAATTTTGAGATCCTCTGATTTTGTTACCTGGATGCTATTGAAAAAAACCAAACCAAAACGAAACAGGAATACTGAATAGGCTGGTGACATTAAGAATTACTGGGATGTACAGACTCAGTGGGGGCTGCGACAGGAAACCCCCACTCCGCCTCCCCCCCCTTGGCGAGTGCCTGTGGGATAGGCTACTCCCAAGCCTGACCCAGGGTAGATCTGAAAGTGTTAAACGCACTACAAAACCACGGTTCCAAGTTGGAACTTGAATGCCAGCTAGCTCTACCTTGACCTTCTTCGTTTTTCTGTACCGCGATCCTTACTTTTTGTTCATTCCCCTGAATTATTTGGCAAGCCTGTAGGAGCAAATCATGCCCCAACCCAGTGTTCTGCACACAGTAGACACTTCGTAAGCATTTGTTAAATAAATTATTTAACGATTAGCATCTAACTTGGATTTCTGTAGGATAGAGATGTCCTTCCCTCCTTATCCAAGTCAATGGCTCCAAATTCAAATCTCACCGTGACAGCCCTGGCCGGTGACTCAGTTGGTTAGTGTCCCTCTGACACACCTGGTAGCAGGTGCCATCCCGGGTCAGGGCGCATACAAGAATCAATCAGTGAACGCACAAACACATCACACAACAAACTGATGTTTCTCTCTGTTCCATCTCCCCCCCTTCTCTCTCTAAAAATCAATTAAAAAAATTTCACGGTGACACTTTTTGAGCACTCTTTCTCTTCCCTAAGGCACACTTTTTACACCTGGCTATTCTCTGCTAACAGTCCTGGCTTTAGCCAGTATTATCAACCCATTTATTCAGACACCCTTCCCCACCGTCCACATGATCTATAACCTAGTTTTAAGTTATTTTGCTATGTTTCTACATTAGGATGGGCCTTTTCTCTAAGAAACGTGTTTAGCAGGTTCTTTTTATTTTGCCTCCTATTTCAGAAGCAATGGCCCTTTTATCCCCAAGTAAGAACTATTTCTTTTTGGTTCAGATTTCCTCAGAAATTTTGGGTTTGAGCTAGCAAAGCCAATTGATTTTTGAAAGTCAAAATGCTGACTCAGATTGTTCCCTGACCCACAGAATTAGGACTGCAAAGAATGGGGACCCGGTGCGCATTGTCCAGACTAGACCCAGTCGGGCGTCCACGCACACGGCCAGCTCTGGAAGCACAGCCCGTTCCGAGACACAGCACCCAGCCCACGGCCCTTTTATGTCTAACAGCGTGTGCGGGGGCGCAAAGGCGCCTCACTGCTGCCTCGGACAGGGAGCTCTTCCGTCCATGCTCACAGCGGACAAAGGGCAAATGGGAGGAATGTCTTAAAAATCTGGGTGGGGAAAAGTGGAAGAGATTCCACTTCTCATGGCCAGGAAGGAAGAAAGAGATAAGGACGGGGACCCTAGAGGGGAAGGGGAAGGTGTCTTACTTATATCTGCATTTCCAGGGTCTGGTCACCTGACTGGTAACACACTCATGGTGAAAATGCACACTTCCTGTGAGTGCAGGAGGCGAAGACATGTTTTCTGTGGTGCCATGTTTTACTGCAGTGGTCACGGGTTCTGCCTTTTTCCCCCGTTGAGCCCACGACTTGTGGGCAACATGACTTCTCAGTGTTCTTTGGAGCATCTCCCGCTCATTCCTTTTACTCTTTCCTCCCACATTCTCATGTTACCCCACTTACACAGAGTAACTCGTGGGGAGGAGAAGATATGCCTATTACACCCACTGCCCAGGTGAGGACTCGAATGGTCAGTACCACCTATGTGAGAATGCATTATCATAAGGCCACGCCCTCCCCCAAGACCAAATTCTTTTATAAAGAATTTAACTTTAAGGATCCTGATTAATTTGCATCTCTATGAAGCCATACTCTTGGAAAAAATGTTATTTATGATTCCACTTATTCATGCATTCATGGTTGATTCCTGTATGTGCCCTGACCGGGGATCAAACCCACAGCCCTGGTGCATGAGGATGTCATTCTAACCAACCGAGCTGCCAGGCCAGGGCCTGAAACCATACTTTTCCCTGTTGCTGCCCAGAGAAATAAAATTCATTCGTTCACTTTTTATTTCCTCTAGAACACAGTTCTTAACAACTCTAAGGCTCTTTTCCTCAGTTACGCAATGCAGAGTTGCTGTGAGGACCGAATTGGGGGGGGGTGGAGAGGGGGCTTGGCCCCTAACAAGGCGCCTGCCACAGGACCAGAGACCGCCCTCTGAACTCCAGGCACGACCCTCCTCCCTCTCGTGGGACACGTTGCCCCTCGTGCTGCACTTGCCTAGGCAGCCCTGGCAGAGTGTGAGATCCTTGGGAATAGAAGCAATACCTTTATTCTTCTTGTTGCCTTTCACAGCCTACAGCTCTTCCTTACACCCAACAATAATGCCTGTTGAATTTAATCTTTAAGGACAAACCAAAGAATTTCATATCTTATTTTTTCATTATATCTTCACAATGGCTTTAACCTAACATCTGCCAAACAGTTCACTGGCCTGGAACATTATTCTACTTCAGGGTAAGCAACTAAGCTCCAGAAAGGTGACGGGCGTTTGAACCCGAAGAATCATTCCAAATATCGACCTATGTAGTGGGAACAAAGGAGATTCGTGTAAGGTGCATTGTGAGGAGCCAAATAAAAACCGAGATGAAGAGAAGAGCTCTTTCCTTAGGCTACCACAGGATGAGAGGCCAATTCTGAACCCTGGCACACACGCATCGGGGCGCTGTTCTGCAGAGGGAAAACCACGTCCAGTTAACCACAAAGCAGGGCTCCGTGGCAGTAACAAGCCTGAGCAAGCCCTGGTCCTCCAAGGCTTTCGCCTTTGGGCTCCTCCCTCTGCACAGTGCAAACCAGCAGACACAGACGTGGCTTTTCCACGTTGTCCATGACAGGGCAGACAGACTGCAATGTCTCTGGGACTTGGGGGGGAACATTAATATTGACTTTCCTTTTATTCTCAATAATCCTCCCTGAGGCTTTGTAAAAACCCAATTATCTACTCAAAAGGTGAGTAGTGTAGCCAAATCAACCCCTGCTGGACATGAAAGTTTCTAGAAATGGGGGGAAAAGATAACAAACAGCACCTGTCCTGTTGAAAGGCACAATTGTGGAGCCATATTAGATTTCCAGGGACTTTGTAAGCCTTTTGTGTTTCTGTGAAACCCCGCATCAAAGAGCATCTTGAAGTGTGGACAAATACTTAACCAGATATTTCAGGTGAATAAGCAATACAGATTTTTACAGAATTTTAGAGGCAAAAATATTATATGGCAAGGAGATAACATCTATCTCTCATTAAAACAGCACCCTTCCAGCTTCAGCATTTGTAAACCTTCTAAAGAGCCTCAGTGGACAGTTTATTCACTGTGCAATTTGGAAACTTAAGGCCCATTGACAAATGGTGAAGCTGAACCAAACAGAAATGAAGCACGTTTTCTGATATGACACAGCAAATAAGTGTCGCAAATAAAGACAGAACCAAAGGATGCAAATTTAAACTCCCATCTGGGGTCTTCCTTCAAGTTATCTTTTTCCAGCGGCCTTTTGTCCTGAGTTCCCTGTCTAGGCAGCTGCATCATTCACGACTTTAGACCCAGGATGAAGAAGAATCATTACCTTCTCGGCTGGGAGCGAGGGCAACCTCACTGTTCTCCTTGGATCCCCAGTATACGCTGCGGCTTCTGGAGCCAGCAGGTGGCTGTCAAGTACAGCGAACAGGAAGGTGCCCCTTGGAGACAGACGGCCCTGAGTTCAAATTCTGACTTTCTCAGAGCATTTGGGGCAAATGTCTCTGCAATAGACTCTCCATGTGTAAAAGGATCATCAGACTTAACTAACAGGACCCTGATGATTCAATGAGAACATACATAAACACTTACAGTGGCGTTAAATGTCCAAGTGCTTCCTGTACGTTACTACTGCTTCTATCATTTATTGTATATACATGTATTCAATAACTAAATAATAAACCTCAGTCTTCTCCGCCTCCATTTATAGCCTTATGTAGGCTTTGGAGCAATTAGACGAGCTTTATACATGTAATGACCAGTCCTGATGGGCCGCTGGGACTGCAGAGCACAGCTGGCTGAACCCAAGAATCCCTGGTCACTCAGATCCTGTCAGTGTGGGGACAACACAGAGACAGCTAACTTATCTGGAGACAGCACTGAACTTGCCACCAAGTGCGCAATTGCCAAGACAGGGTGCGTAGTTGGTTGGCACCGGCTTCCTTGGAGGCGTGGTGGGAGTGAGAAAGAGGCAGAGTTCAGGTGCCGACACTCGGTGCGGGATTTGCAGGAGTGAGTCTGGTTAAAGGAATTTCCAGTCAGTGAGAACGAGTGAGGCCACTTCTCCAGTATGTGGTAAAGGTAACGATCCTTGAGAGCTTGACCAGACGCTCTGCGCAGGCGACGTGGGTGCACTGGTGGCGTACGCGCGGTGATTAATGCCTTGTGAAGGTTAATAAGATGCAGCCACATTTCTGTCTTTCTGCATTAGTAACACATGAATACTGTTCGCGCATCCAATCCAGTGTTGCTAAATAATCCCTAGAATAATTAACAGTTCATAGAGAATCAAGTTTCCTAAAAACCAAAAGATAAATAATCTGTTTCTGTGCCGGTTAAAGGTAAGTTACATAGAAAAGCAATCATTTTATCTGTCAGGTGATTCTATAATTTCAGAATACTGCCTCGAAATCTAAAGAATTTTCTCCCCCTAAGTACAAAGATATGAGTGTTCTTATTAATTATGAACCTGATTTCCCTAAGACAACATTTCTTTTTGACTGGCCACTTATGTATAGGCTCAGAAAGTGGTTAAATTCTGACTCAACCACTTATTAACTAAATAACCTCAGGCAAACTGTTAAAGCTGTGAATGAGCAATAATAATTTCTGTCTAGGAGGATCACTGTATGAATTCAATGAGATAAAACACACGAAGCATTTAGAACAGTGTCTGGCATGCAGTAAGTGCTCAGTAAATCTAAGTTATTGTTCTTAGATCTCCTGGCGGGGACCCTGGAAGACTGAAACTCCTGACTTATCTCACTGCTCATCAAGACACCTTGCAAAAAACTGGAGCACTGTGGGCTTAGCTGCTCACATGGCCAGGGAACAGAGGGCAAACAATATGTGGATATATTGAGACATTTACACTATGTAAACTCATGACCATCTGACTTTAAGGTAAGGAACCACAAAACTACCAGAACACAGCAGGATTCTGGAAATGGGCAGTGAGGACAAGCAGGAGAAAAAGGGGATTAAGAAGGGTGGCAGGTTTAAATTTTATCTTGATACCAAAGGAGAAGAACTTGAGTTGCCAGTTTAATTAATACAAGAGGTGGCATTTCAGGCAGGTGATTTGGGGAAAAGCAAGGAATGACGGTGCCAGGGCCAAAGCAGCCTTCCCCACACTGTTCTGAGGGCGGCAGGGAGGGGATCTCTGTTTTCCAGGAAAGGATGCGGGCGTGGGTCTTCAGCGAAGAGACCTTAGGAGTCACTCTAGCAGTGAGAAAGGACATTGGGGAAAACTGAGACACTGTTTCTGTTTTTGAGAGATCGGGTCCGCCTTACTCAAAAGGGGCCTGAGGGGTCCTATTTATATTTATATTTTGATTCAGCATGTACTTCACGGTCACAGCTTATTTTCCTGCTGCCACAGGCACTGTGAGGAGAGCAGAGAAGAAATACACGTGGGAGTGTGTCCACAGGTGGAGCAAGGGAGTAATGACTGTGAATCCACACGGCCATGACATTTTGACCTGAAATGATCGCAATTACTTTCACTCAAGGAGACAAAAATTGTGTTATAAATTATTTCAATACACACATAGAGACACTGACAAGTTAGGACTTTTATTCAGGCCAAAACAGCTGAATTGGGCTTATTTTGGAAAGATGGTTTTTATATTTACTACCATAGGAGATGTGTGATTTTATTTGCTTCCTTGGGAATATATGCCCCTTGCTAATACCCTACATTAAATTTACTATAGAAAGTGAGACGGGAAAATACCTTGTGCCCTTGTCTACCGTCAACTCAGCATCACCTTCAGCCACTTTCCTGGAAGCTGGGGACTATTGGAATATGAATACTGTATACATAAATTATAGGAACTATATTTTCCAGCTTCTGGCCAGCAGGGTTTGGGGTTTAGATTCTGGGAAAGGTGTTCCCCAAAGAGAAGAGGACGGCATTGTTTTCCGAGGCAAGCGGGTGGCCCGTAGCAGCGCTCCTGCAGCGGCTGCTTCCTCACTGCAGGTGGTGCGACTCTGGGCGCTTTGCCTACACTTTCCTCCTTTCCAGCAAGCCAGAAGCCGCTTCCATCTAACTACACTGTCAAAGCCATTTACACAGTTTTTAAAGCATCTAATCCTACATATTAAATTCCTTCTTGCTTGAGGAACCTAGAGGTGGTTTCTGTTTTCCTGACAGCCATAAGAAATAAATAAAACATTCTGCTCATGAACTCTTTCTGAGCAAAGGCAACTCAGATCTCAAAGAACTCCTGGAGCCGGAAGGAGTGGGGTGAAGGGTCACTAAGAATGTGCCTCCCTCCTGGACGCTTTACCCACAGGCTTGTCTCACATTCCACGTGCCTGCTATGTACGCATCTGTGGCTACGGGTCTCTGCTTCCCTACTCATGGTCTTCCATGTGAGCTCGCTGGAGAGTTCTCTGGATGCTACACAACAGTGTGGTGGTTGAAAGTACAGACTGTGGAAGAGGCATCATGGAAGAATTCCAATTCTGGGTCCATAATCTAATAACTTAATGGGTCCTTGGGTAAGTTATTTCCATCTCTCTGTGCCTCAGTCTCCAGTATATAAAAGTGGAGATAATTACGGCATCTACGTCATGGGTTACTGTGAGGCTTTAATGAGACAGAGAGAGAGATAAAATACACACTAGCATATTTAATATTATTTTACATGTTTGGTTGATATTTTATGCCTCGAGTCTTCCCCCCCACTATGAACTACATTCTCTTTGAAAAGTTCTAACCATGGGAATCACACCTTTATTTTCCCCAAATGACTGAATGTTTAACTTTCTGAAAACTAACCACCCAACTGTGCCTGGTGTTTCCTTTCTTTGCTGTGTAAACTGCAGTATGATAAGGGGACATTCTCTGAAGACTACAAAAATTTTTACTTTCCTAGTAAATGCTTACTTTTGGTCTAATTAGGGACTACAGGATATTTGGTCTCCACATTTATTCCTCTTGAGAAGAAAAAAAATCACCCAAAAGACAGGTCAAAAAACTTACTTCTCATCTTATTTTGGTTGAATTGGACTCGTATCTGTGGGGCTAGGGGACACGGTCCTCCTCCTCCCCACGACTGAGGGCTGCTCAGACTGCCACTGGCCCGAAGGACTGCGTATTGTTTGGGGAGTGGACTGTAACTCCCTCCCTATCTCTGTTTGGGAGCAGCTTCTTGACCTTTTACACACTGAGGTTTAGAATCACATGTAAGATACGTGCCTTCTTTGTTTGGGACCCCTTAAAACAAGTCTCGGAGCTGAGGTGGGGGTGCCATGTCTCTCACACCGACCATAATGTGAGTCGTAAATGGTACGTCCACATGTGCTAGTCCTGTGGGTGGACTGTTCCCAATATAACGTAAGCTCCCTGGGTTGGGGCTTCTGCATGACACCATCACTGCTGTCATCGTGTCCGAGACATCATTATAACAACAAAGCATCCCTCACACGGCCAGGTGGCTCTGCTGGGTGGGGCGCCGTCCCATAACCAAATGGTCGCCAGTTTGATTCCCAGTCACGGCACAGGCCTGGGTCTGGGCACACACAGGAGGCAAGTGATCGATGCTTCTCTCTTGCATCGATGTTTCTCTCTGCCCCTTCCTTTCTCTCTAAAACGCAATGAAATAAAATGTTGCCACGTGAAGATTTAAAAAAAAGTGTCCTCCACGGCCTACATCTCATTAGGTGGTCTGTAGTTCTTACATCAGTATCGCTTGCTTCCTCCTCTCATGTTTGTTTTCACCTTAATGTGTTGTTTCTAACCTCTTCTCAGAGAGGTGAGTTGCCACAGAACATTTCTCACATCTGCCCAGTAGCAAGAAGGGTTGCTACACAGCCGTGCTTTCCTTCCTAGGAGACATGAAATTCAAAAGAAATTGCACAGGAATTTCTACAGGGTTTTCATTTCTTTGGGTGCTACAAAGGGCGCATTTGGCACTTTGACATTATTTTAGGTGAAAGCCCTCATGCACAGAGCAAAGATGTTAAGAAGGAGCAGGGGAGGGGAAAAGGCACCGAGGCGAGAGAAAACAGGCTGTGATCGCGATGAAGCAATGCTGATATTTCAAGTTCGTTAAAATGTGACTGTAATTGTTTTTGTTGTTGCTACTTTACCTTTAAATTTTTAGCAAAGATTTATTTTCCAATTATAATTGGCATATAATATTGCATTAGGTTCAGGTGATTAGACATTTATATACTTTATGAAGTGACCACCCTGATAAGTCTGGTACTCAATGGGCACCACACATAGCTATTACAATATGACCGACTATATTGCAAATGCTGTGCTTTACTTATTTTTATCAGGTAAAAAAAAAAAAAACAACTTAATGATAAGAGAAGTAAAAGATTTTCTAATCCAGAAAGTAAAAAGCAAACAACACCAAAACAGAGTTTTAGAAGGAAATAAGTAAAGTCTTTGAGTTGAAAAATTGGGAAAAATCTGTCATACGAGAAAGCGGAAGTCACGGTGGACAGACCAATTGTCTACAATGAAGGTCACTGAAGAAGGGAAGGTGTAGAATATGAGAAGGAAAACGTCAGAGAAGCAGGTAAAATTTCTTGTTATTTTAATGAAAAGTAATGTGTCTCCAAGATTGATACCCCCTACTCTGTCACTGGCTAGGCACGGTTCACACTTTTATGCTTCAGTATTTCCATCTGTGAAAGGGGAATAAAACTCTCACTCAGAAAATAACTGTGGAGACTAACCAATGGATGTCTACAGTATAAATGACGACTATTCAGTGCTGGGGAGTTTCTGCTGTGGACACAACAGGGAAATCCAAGGGAAAGGGCAGAAGCGTGAAAATGGACAGAATGACCCCAGAGTTTCCCGGGTACCCCTGGATGTCCGTCCAGATGCAGGGGACAGGCTGCCCAGCAGAGCTCACACAGGATGGTAAACTAATCTGAGATGAGCTGCGACAAGCAGGGCCGACCCATCCCCATCAGGTTGGTAAACAGTACTGATGAAGAGAGAGCAGACGGCCGCTGGTGATAAAGCAGCAGCCAACGCTCTGTTAGTTTTTCATTCTGGGAGTTAATGTCCATTATGGCGCGTGTACACTAACCAGTAATGAATTGTTTCCTTTGAACTGCCCCCGGGGTACTCCTCCCTGCCTGCGCAAGAAGGCCTACATTTCACATGGAAATTAGCACTTTTAAGGAAGCAATAACTCCTTCAAAAGACGCCTCTTTTCAATTCCTTTCTGCAAACATCTGGCCTTATGAAAATTTGCCTCTTTTCTTCCTTTCTTCTTCCCGCCCACCAATCTATCCAATAGGAATTAAAGGAAAAAGGGGCGAAAACAATCCTTCGTAAAATTTGATACTGAGACATATCTGATTTATTTCAGGGCCCAAATTTGAGCTGGGAATATTTAAAAAAGCAACAAGTCTGAAGTCCTGGTAGTCTTCTACAGGAATCGAGAGGAACCAGTCTCTTGCTGGTCACTCTTTCACACTGAGCCTGATGACTGGGTGCTCTCTACTTGTCAGGGGCCTCCAGCCCTTACCCGCCCGGCAGGGGTAGACAGTCAGGCCTGGGCCTCTATCCGAGGCGCAGACCCTTGTTTCGTTTCCCTGGGGTTTACAGCCACCAGAGCTCAGCAAGAGGTGCACAGTTAAGAGCTGAGGTTCTCTTTCCAGCCCTCAGCCAGCCTCCCTGTGCAAACTCCATCTAGAAAACCTGTTTTCTGGGAGACGCGTCGAAACAGCCAAGTGTACACGGATAAGACAAAACTAGGTTTAGCTAAAAGCCTGACAATAAAACGTTATTTCTTCAACTTAGCTGGCTTTCTTTTTTAATATTAAAAAGTTAATATTGAGGAGGTTGCGCTGTATTCTGATGTACAGAACCAGAGGAGAAGCCGGGAAGTCTGCCTTCCATGACTGACTCTCTTGCTCATTTTCCTACCAGGGTTTTGGATTTATTTTCTTCCCTCAAGATTTCTATACTGCCTATTTTCCTCAGAACTTGGAGTTCTTTCTCATACATTATCTCCTATTATTAGCCCTGCAGATTTTAATTAAAAAGGTTTCACAGGGGCACACATACATAACAAAAACAATCTCACACGATATATGACAAGTCTCTATTTCTAAATATAACGTTCTTAACATTCATCCCTTCAAGATGCACTACCTTTTTCTTTTCTCTGTCTTCGATATTTCCCAGGTAGCTGTGTTAAAAATGAAACAAAAACTCCACATTCATTTAGCGACTCATCTGCCTGCCTGCCCTATGCGGGTAGCTCCCGTCTCATGCAGACAATGGCCCCCCTAAGCTGTGAGGCCCCCGATGGCTGGGACCACGTACCTTTTGCTCACCACGGAATCTTCACGTCCAGTTGAGTCCCAGAGCACAATGAAGGACTAAAGTGACAGAATGAATGAAGGGACAATATCCTGTCCTGCTCAACGACAATTTCACCCTCCTATTTCCCTTCATGGAAGTTCTCACTGCTTTCTGTTTAGATACCTAATATCATGGATTCTTCTCTGAACATTGGAGTATAAGACCAGTCTTTCCCCCACATCCTTGACCCTGGAGTTACCCGACAGTTTGGCATCTGCAACATCTACTATGTGTTACTTTCCTGTCATTCCTTGCCTTCCCTGCGGAAACACCCCCAAATGCTGGCATTTCTTCTGCTCCTGGACTGTGTCTAGTCTAAAGAGACGTTCCTAAGAGGTCAAGTTCCTGGGCTCCTCAGTGAAAAGCACTTTAGAGCTTATTATATTATCATAGTACATAAGTGAGGCTGCTGGTTTTCTTTTTGGCCAATCGGCATTTATCGAACACTTAGAGTACAGTCTAAAATGTGCCTTAACACTAAAAGGCATTCACAGAGTTCTTTTTTGTTTAATTTCTGAGTCTTTCCATGTTCTGAGCCCTTTAAATGTTGTAGACCAGCCCCGGCCCCTGCCATGGCAACCTTTCTGAGTTATCTGATGCAGGGCAGGGGGATGAGGCCCAGCTGCAGGGGTGACTGGCCGGCGGTCACCTGGGGAAACTGGCCCCATGGGCAGTAGCCCCAGGCTGCAATGTCCCTTCCCAGGGAGAGGGACAAGGCCTGCCACCTTCGAGTCTCAGAGCCATGCCTGTGTAGCACGTGAAAACATATTGAAACCCTCTTCAGATCATAATGCATCTGCTCTAAGAGGCTGAATGAGAGCTGCCGGAGGAACGTTAGCTGCGAATCCCCTAACTTGAGTGCAATTAAAATCCCAGCCACAGTGCGGAATTAATGTAGCCCTTTGCATTTTAAATACATATTTTAATTAAATGACACCCATCTGTAGAATATGAGACTGCATTTTTATTGAGGATTTCAAATGATATAATCTGTTCCTCTGAAGCGTAAATGGCTTGGTTCATGTTTCCAGAAACCTCAAAAGAATTACACAGTTTGGGCAGAAGCACATGTGGGGACACTCCATTTTCCTAAAATTTAAATCTGTTTCACCAGCATGGGAAGTGCTGTTCATGTGGTAAGATTTAGACTGTGCATGAAAGTGACAGAAAATAAAAGCAGAGCCCTTCGAACGTCTTGGATCATTTCTGTGGAGAGTCTGTGAGGAGGAAAGACGAGGTCAAGGGCGGTTCATCTCTGCCCTGGCTGGAGCTATGCAGCCGTGGAGGGAATCTTTTAACTCATTTAATCTAATGAGAAGCTTCATCTAAGGCAAAAGGTACGAACCTAACTCCTAAAATACAGAAAGCACAGTGACTGGGAATTGCGTAATTACTTCTGACAAAAGATTCTGAGAAGAATAAAGTTCCTAGGAAACCGAACTACTCTGATGACAGTAGAGAGCAAATGCATTCTTCCTGTTTACAACTGTCACTCAGTGTCTCTGTCTGATGTATGTTTTTTCACCTGCCTCTTCACATTCAGTGTGTTTTTCAGGAAGATAAAGACCCAGAGGAGGCAGGAGGTAACCTGGATTCCAGACCTGGTTGTGGCCTCGCTCTGACCTGTGACCTTGGGAGAGTCCAAAGTTTGGCTCAGTTTGGCTGTCCTTAAGTGCAGGAATGTGGCCAAGTGGCCTCCAGGGTGGACACCCAAGTCCGAATGCACGGATTTAAATCCTGCGGCCGCCGCTCTCTTTGACCTTTCTCTGCCTCACCTTCATCCTCTAAGTGAGGACATCCACCACCTCCTCAGTGGCCACTGTAAGGACGAGACAAGACGACACAGTGGGGCCTGCCTCGTGCCCGGCTGGTGCTGATAAATGCCAGGTGTCACTGCAGCCGAAAGAGTCAGGTCTGGGAGTCACAATGCCCCAGGTTCTAGTCTTGGCTTTGCCACCTACCACGTGCATTGATATTAGACAAGTTACCCAATCTTTTGCACCTTACTTTTGTCATCTGAAAAATGGACACGATAATCCCGACTGTAGTAGATTCCCATTGCTCTTGCGACAAACTACTACAAATGTTGTCATTTGAGCACAAAGGTATTATCTTATAGGTGTGGAGATGAGACATGTGACGTGGGTCTCACTGGAGGGCAAACTGGCTCTTTGCCTTCTCACCTCGGAGAGGCTGCCCACAGCCTTGGCTTGTGGCCCCTTCCTCCGTCTTTAAAGCCAACGGTGAAAAGTAGCATCTTTCTCACACTGTATGACTCAGAACTCCTCATCTGTCTCTCCCTCTTCTACTTCTGATGACCCTTGTCATTGCACTGGGCTCACCTGGGTGACCCAGACACCCTTCCCTACCTTAAGGTGAGCTGATGAGCGATCTTACTTCCCCTTTTCTGAACATACTCCCAGGTTCTGGGGATTAAGAGGTTAACACATAATCTCCCCACCACACTTACCCCTAACAGGGTTAGGAACATTAGAAATAATATTCTAGAACTCCCAGGATACTATCTTGTGCATAATAAATGACATACTCATTACTGGAGCTGATTAGCGACTAAAATCCCATCGATCTTGAAAATTCTATGTTCTTATTATCATCTAGCTAAATGTTTTTCTAACAGTTTTATGTTTTGATCATAGACAAGTATGTTTCAAGTTCTGATTATACATCTCTAAAGATTTGTCTATTAATAGCCAGAATATTACAACAAAATAATACCTGGCTCTCTGGTTAATCTATTATAACAATCTGAGGTGAGTTAAATCTTGTAGCATGATTATTACACCCTTAGAGGATTTGCCCTAAAACCTGTCGAATAGCTTGTGAAATTATCTTAACAATAGTAAATTATTAATCTGAAAAGATATGTGCACCCTTATGTTTACTGCACCAGAGTTTACAGTAGCCGAGATAAGGAAGCAACGCTAGACATGTGGACAGAGAGGATGGGGTGCGCATGCACAGTGGAATGTTCCTCAGCCATAAGAAGAATGAAACCTTGCCATTTGTCTGAACATGGGTGGGCCTTGAGGGTCTTGTGCTGAGTGAGGTAAGTTAGACAGAGAGAAAAATATCGTATGATTTCACTTACAGGTGGAATCTGAAAAGCAAAACAAAAGAGAAACAGACTCACAGACACAGAGAACTGATGATTTCAGAAAGGAGGGGCTGGGAGAAGATAGTTAAGGGGAAGAGAGGTACCAACTTCCAGTTATAAAATAAAAATATCATGGGGACGTAATGTACAGCACAAGGAATGTGGTCAATAGTATCATCGTAACTTTTCACAGTGACAGATGATTACTGATTTGTCACAGTGATCACTTTGTAAGGTACATAAATGTCAAATAACTGTGTTGTACTCTTTTTAGATATTTTTAAAACATATTTTATTGATTATGACATTACAGTTGTCCCATTTCCCCTGCTTCATTCCCCTACATCCTGCATACCCTCTCCCACCCACATTCCCCCCTTTAGTTCATGTCCAGGTGTCATAAGTTCTTTAGCTTCTACATTTCCCATACTATTCTTGCCTTCCCCCTGTCTATTTTCTATCTACCATCTATGCTACTTATTCTCTGTACCTTCTCCCCATCTCCCCTCCTCCCACTCCTCTGTTGCTAACCCTCCATGTGATCTCCATTTCTGTGGTTCTGTTCCTGTTCTAGTTGTTTGCTTAGTTTGCTTTTGTTTTAGGTGTGGTTGTCAATAACTGAGTTTGCTGTCCATTTACTGTTCATATTTTTTATCTTCTTTTTCTTAGATAAGTCCCTTTAACATTTCATATAATAAGGGCTTGGTGATGATGATCTCCTTGAACTTGACCTTATCTGAGAAGCTCTTTATTTGCCCTTACATTCTAAATGAAAGCTTTGCTGGATAGAGCAATCTTAGTTGTAGGTCTTTGGATTTCATGACTTGGAATACCTCTTTCCAGCCCCTTCTTGCCTGTAAGGTCTCTTTTGAGAAATCCACTGACAGTCTGATGGGAACTCTTTTGTAGGTGACTGTCCCCTTATCTCTTGCTATTCTAGAATTCTCTCCTTCATTTTAATCTTGGGTAATGTAATTATGATGTGCCTTGGTGTATTCCTCCTTGAGTCCAACTTCTTTGGGACTCTCTGAGCTTCCTGGACTTCCTAGAAGTCTAGTTCATTTGCCAGACTGAGGAAGTTCTCCTTTATTATTTGTTCAAATAAGTATTCTACTTGTTGCTCTTCCTCTTCCCCTTCTGGTACCCCTATAATTTGGATGTTGGAATGTTTAAAGATGTCCTGGAGGTTCCTAAGCCTCTCCTCATTTTTTGTGAATTCTTGTTTCTTCATTCTTTTCTGTTTAATTGTTTCTTCCTTCTGGTCCACTCCATTGATTTGAGTCCCAGTTTCCTTCCCATCACTATTGGTTCCCTGTGCATTTTCCTTCATTTCATTTAGCGTAGCCCTCATTTTTTCATCTAATTTGTGACCAAAACCAACCAATTCTGTGAACATCCTGATCACCAGTGCTTTGAACCGTGCATCTGATAGGCTGGATATCTCTTGGTTGCTTAGATGTATTGGCTCTGGGGCTTTGATCTATTCTTCCATTTCAGCCATTTTTTGGGGGGTCTGGTTGTGCCTCTTATATAGTGAGAGGCAGAGCCTTAGGTGTTCACCAGGGTGGGGCAACCCAGTAGCTGGGTTGTGACACTGTATGTGGGGGTGGGGTCAGAGAGGGAACAATGGTGCTTGCTCCGTGTTCTCTCCTGGATTTCAGTCCCTCCCTCTACTCCCCACAAGCAAATTGGGCCCTTCTGGCGCTGGTTCCTGGGTGAGCGGGCTTACGTATGTTCTAGGACCCTGTGGGTCTCTCCAACAAACTCTCCTGTGAGGCTGGGAGTCTCTCTCAGCACCTCAACCCCCCACAAGTATTTTTGATTGGTGCTTTCAGTCTTTATTTCCCAGTGCTGGGGCCCTGGGTTGCATGGTCTGTCTTGCTGCCTGTTTTTGTCTGGTTTATCTGCTTGCGAATGTGTCACCACGGTCTGCCGGCCGCCTTGTGTGCCTCACTGGGTCTTCCCGTTGCCACTCCATGCCTGGGGTCTGCCAACCGCTGCCTGTGTGCCTGGGTCCACCAGCCACCGCTTTTTCCTGCCATGACCCCTCTCCACTGGCTGCCGACTCCGCTCCTCTTACTGGTCTGGTTGAATGGTTGTTGGACTTCCATACAGTTCAATTTTCTGTCAGTTCTGGTTGTTTTTTGGCTTCCAAATCTTTGTTGTCCTTAATTTTGGTTGTGCGAGGAGGCATAGCATATCTACCTATACCTCCATCTTGGCCAGAAGTCCCTGTGTTGTACTCTTGAAACTCATATAATATTGTATGTCCACTATACTTTAACAGAAAATAGTAAACTGTTTATAATATTACTTATGGCAAGATAATGTTAGATATAACATTATAGATGTGCATCTACAAATACATAATGTAAGGGCTTAACATTTTTCATTATACCTTTAAAAAAAGCTATATGAAATGATCAGGGCCCTGTTGTTTCTCATGGAAATACTGCTGACACACAGAATTCAGTCCCAGTCTACTCTGTTAGGAATCCCAATGGCTCTAGCTATCTGCCAGCCGATGTCCACGAGCCAGGCAGAGTACAGGAGCAGCCACCCAGGACCTTGTTAAACCATGGAGAGCAGAGCTTTTATTTTCTCACCCAAGGCCAAGCAAATCAACTACTCTGGTAAGATCTGGTGGTCAGTTCTAGAAATGAGGGCAGATTATCACAGTCACTCATCATAGATTTTACGGGGGAAATTGTGGGAGTCCAGATTCGAACTGACATTTGGATGGTCCATTTTTCCTGAGCCTCTGGATCTCAGGACGACTCATGGGAACTCTGTGGGGAACAGGCTCATCCTGAGTGGTCCTACCCACCATTTTCCTAGAGTAGTGTAAACTACTCACTAGAATTGATTAAAAACTTGAAAGTGGGGACCCAGTGAAAACTTCTGCTACTGCAATCACTTTTTAGCTCCCTTTTATTTGAGTCAAAGCTAGATATACACATAAAGAGTCATGTAGTTTAGATAAGCTTTTTCGCTAGGCAACCACTTCCAATCTTTTAGTTGATCTTCCTGGTTCTTGTCCTGGTAGAGTCAAACAGCTTGCCAATGTGCTACTTCTTGGCTTCTCAGCTTTAGGAATTAATTTGTTGCCCTCTCACTATGGAAGGTGAAGATTTAACTTCCTCTGCTTATACACACTCCTCCCCATTACTTTCTCACCCCAGTTGTCTATTAGTATTTGAGCAGATCGATGCTCCGTGTTCACATTAGTAAGACTAGATACACGGCGTCACCAGAAGGAAAGGGGGTGGGGACAGGTAGAAGAAAGCAGGCGGGGGATAAATGGTGACGGAAGGAGACTAGACTTTGGATGGTGAACACACAACATAACGTACAGAAGATGTATTATGGAATTATACCCCTGAAACCTATGTAATTTTATTAACTAATATAACCCAAATACATTCAATAAAAGAGACTAGATAAATGTTACTAACATCTAAGGTCACATAATATTCCATAGATTTTCCCTTAGACAACAAGCTTGTCTTTTCTGGAGCTAATAATCGCCTTGTTATTTCTTTGCTTAGGTTTTATTTATTTATTTTTTAAATGTATCTAGAAATCATTCAACCTCATACACTTCCCTGATTGTACAATTCTCCTTTCAATAAATCCGGACTCATTGGTTGTTCTAGCAACATCATCCTCTTTAAAACTGAATTGATTGGGGTTGCATTGGTTAATAAAATTGTACAGGTTTCAAATGTACAATTCTATGATACGTCACCTGTCCGCTGCAGTGTGTGTTCACCACCCCAAGTCAAGGCTCCTCAACAGCATCTTCCCAAATAAACCTCTCCTGACACTCTCGGGCTCGCCCCTCCCTGTGCCTGTCGCACAGCTGTCACCTGGGCACCTCCTGCCATCACCATTTTGGAGTTCTCCCTTTGTGGAATCTCCATTCCTTGTACACCAGGCCTTCCTACCATTTTTGATGTCAACTCCTTCAGTTGGGTAGGCCTGAGGGAGACTGCACGGGAAGTGGGCTTTCCGAGATCTCGTACAATATGTCTGAAAGCATGTTTTAAATTCTTTTCTCACACTAAGTGTGGTTATGCCTCTAATTTAAGGTTGGAAATAATTTGTCTTAGAATCTAAAAGGCATTTTTACATTATCTTCCAGCATCCGGTGTTATCTCCGAGGAGTCACTGCACCTCTGCTTCTCGATTCTTTCTATAAAACCTTACATTTTTCCCCTGGACAACTGTAGGATTTTCTCTTTATTTTGAGGGTTCTTGCAATTTTGTGATGGTGGCTTTACTGTGAAACTAGGTCTATTTTTCTCTACTGCGCTGGGCACTGGGCCCTTTCAACTTGAAAATCCATGGTTTTTGTTTTGGGAAATTTAAAACATTTTTCTTTGATGATTTCTTCCCTTTATTTCTCTCTGTGGCCCTCCTGGTCAGTTGTTGGGCACAACTGTATTGCTCCAGAGAGTCTTCTTTATTTTGTTTTCCTATTTTCTATTTGTCTTTGTTTTTCTAACTATTTGTTCAACGCTATCCTTTAACCTTCTGAGATTTCTATTTTCACTTCTTATTTCCAAGAGTTCTTTTTTTGTTCTCTCATGCTCCTTTCATGGAGTATACTAGTCCTGTTTGTTGGATGAGTATCGTTTCTTCTTTTAACTGTATTAATTCTAGTTGCTGTTTTCTTTAAGTGCCTTTCAGGCAATCCTTGCTTCCTCTAAGTTACTGTTTCTGTTTATTATTTTGGTCTCTGTGTTCCATATTGTATGGTTTCCTCAACTACATATTGTCCTGGCCGTCTGATATTTAAGGGGGGCCAACTGAAGTTTCTGTGTCTTTGGAGATGGAGGTTGTAAACTGCGGCATCACTGTAGGTGATCTGGCTGGTCTGTTCCACCCGGGAACCACTCATGTCAGTCTCTTTGGATTTGTTTTTGTCTTTTTCTCTTGGGCCAATCAGATTCTTCAGAGAAGACGTTCTAGACTCTTGCCTGAAGTTCCATATTGTGGCTGCCAACCAATCAGGAAAGGGAGGCAGGTCTCAACGTTCATCAATGTGAACTATGAATCAACTGCCCTAATTTCAAAAGGGAGCCCCATACATCCTCCTGAACTTCCGTTGCACAACTCAAGGAATCTTCATTCTACCACTGTTAGAGACCAGACCTCCAGAGCTCTGTTGTGATTTTGACAGGAGCACCGCCACAGCTGTGTGAAGTGTGGGAGAACATCTGAGGACAAATGTCTCACACACACTTTCAACAAGCCTCCCAGTGCTTAGACCCATTTGTGCTCATTCCCTGTTCTGGAAGTAGGTATGCCAATTTGGAGACAAGAAAGCTGAAGAGCTTTTTGGTGTCCCTAGCGCTGGTTCAGAAATTGGCTTTCTTGTATTTTTTTCTCCTGTTTTTTTTGTTGTTGTTGTTCCTGTGGATTTATACCTTAAAAAATCCCTTGTGTTTTCAGTGGGGTTAATGAAGGAAGTATAGATATATATGTATATTCATTCATCATATTTTTGAAGAAATCATCTAAGGTTCATCCTAAGTAACACACTGTTTATTCTTATTAACTTCATGGTTATGTACCATGTGGTTGGACCTGGGGTGTATTTTACTCTACATGGTACTATTCCACTCCCCCCACCTACAGATCCAAATTCCCTCCAAATTCTACACCAGTCTTTTTCCTAGCAAACTGCATGCCGGGGTGTATCAAAGCCATATTCTGGGCAAGTTACAGGCAGGCTTCAGGCATCATAAGTGATCGCTGTTAACCCTCTCACCTCAATATCATGGAAAGAAATCTTCCAGGAACAACATAAAAGATGCGATTGGCAGCTTTTAATGATTTTTTTCGCAGCCTCTGACCCTGTGGACATGAACGATTCATAGCACAGAGTTTGGAAGGGGCTCTGGTCAGCATGAAGAGTGGAAGGCCTAGGACTATGTCTGCTCAGGCTCCCCCTAAACTGTCTCAAAACCACTGTCTTATGGCAAAGAATTTAGGGGGGAGGGTCTAAATGAACAATCTGTTAATCTGTTAGAGTGAACCTAGAATTATCTTTGGAGAAGGATCTCGACCCTACTCATAGCTTCTCCTTTGGTCAAACTCCAGCATCCCGATTTGGCTCTCAGAAACGTTGACGGGGTCTCTGCCCCAGGGAAGAGAGGCCGTCCTTGTTTCCTTACAGCCTGGCTGTGGTCCCCATAACAGTCTTTCAGGTGCGATCTCAGGGTAAGGAGGTGCTAGTAATGCAAACCCAGGAGCCTCTGGGACGTGCAGGCGCGGTGGGTGGGGAGGGACGTCCGCTCTGAGGCCTGTGTTCTCAAGGTCATTCGGGTAAAAATATCTGGATTTTGCCACGTGTAGTGCGCACTCACATTTTTGGTCCAAACTTTCAGGGAAAAAAAATCTTTCATTTTGAACTTTTAATTCAATTATTTATTTATTTATATTTAGATTCTTGTGTTTGTATTATAAAGAAATTTTGGCATTTATTTTTGAACATATGGATATCATTATGGCTTTCTAGAGTTAGGCTTTTAATGTATAAGCATAAATAAAATCATTAAAAACACTTATATAGGTACATAAATACCCATGTATAATGCACATCTTTATTTTTCCTTCAAAAACGTGAGCAAAAAGTGCGCATCATACATGGCAAAATACGGTATATTTGCCACTGATATAATAGCATTGATGGAGGTAAAAGTTGATTAGTTTGTCCATTTATTTGCCAATTAATAAAATCCACATCATTTGAGCTCCTTCTATGTACCGTACTAGTTGGTGGTGTAAAGAGGAAAGAGACTAAGTGCATACTTTCCAGGTGCTTTTAGTCTAATCAGAAAGGTAGGTGCAGAAATAGATAAAAGGTATAATACAGGGCATGGCACAAATAACGCCCCTTTTTATTACAAACTCTTTTACTACAAAATCACACGCATGTAATTCTGCAACATAACAATACCACACTCAAGCATACCACATGACATTTCAGGTGACATGTTCAAATTAAAACTATAAATTATTGTACCCATACTATTACCCTCCCGACCACACTCAAGCAGGCGTGTTACTTCTGCTGGACCCTGTATAGCATGTAAAATGCTAGAGACAGCTCCTGGGTATCACAGGTTGCTTAATTCAATTGGACAGAGTCCAAACAAGTTTCTCGAACTGCTAGTGCTAAAACTGCATTTTAAAGGAGGAACGGGGATTAACCAGGAGAAGCGGGGTGGGAAAAGGGAGGAGAAAAGGTATGAGACCCCAAGGACAGAGCCTGAACAGAGGTAGGGAGGTGACAAATGACCATTGCAGGAGAACTAAGGGCAGTTCAGTGCCCATGACACCGCATCTCTAGACTGAGAAGACCTCTTCCTGTCAGGGTACGGGTCTCGGACATCTCCCACGGGATGATGGGAAGAAACCACTGTAGCAAGTTAGCCGGTCATATTTGCATTTAGATAGATCCCTTTGGTAGGGCCGGCTGTCTATCCCAGGAGGAAAGGAGAATGGAAGTAGGCCAGTCAGTAGGAGGCTACTGTCAGGTGAGAAATCGTAAAGGTGCAAATTAGGGCAGGACTGAAGAAGAGAGGACAGATACAGAAATATTTAGGAAGTGAAATTAGCAGGTCGTCATAATGACTGTAAGAAATCGGCATGATTATACCTAATCTATAGATGAGAAAATTGAGACTCATAAGAGATGAAAAATCAGTCTCACATCCCATAACCAGAAATAAAAACGTTTCTATGAAAGGAATATATTCAGAACTTCTAGCAGTTGATTTTAAAAAGAATTTTGGAACATAACACATTTATTAGTCAGTTGTTTAAGGAAAAGAAAGATAAGTCAAGGTAGAAGGTCAGAAAGAACACTATTGGTTAAAAAATCCACATTTAACAAGGAACAAAATAGTCCTACAATTAAATATATTGCTTTAAGTAAAGAAGATAATGGGTAAATACTCTGGCAATTCAAAGGCAATTGTACTGTGGAATCCTAGGAGAAAGCCTTGGGAGAGATAATGGATGGCTTGGGGGGAATCTCCCTGTGCTATAGAACCGTTATTGTCAGTGCTTAGAGGGAGAGACAAAAAGGGAAATGGTACTACCAGCAGAAGTAAGAGAAAGGGTTGCCTCATTGCAGACACAGATTTAGCAGCCTATTTAGCAGATGGAGGAAGAGTAGCAGATCTCAGGACCTCATTAGAAGCAGTCTGTTAATTTAATTCAATTTGATGAAGCATTTACTGAGTACCCGGGACGGGTTTTACTACTGATACTAATAATTAGACTGGCCTTGTCCACAACTGTCTCAACATGAAGCGCTCACCAGGCCCTGCGCAGCACACCCTAGTCAGCTGTGATTGCTACCTGGTGCTTCGTTTTGCCATCTGAGCTGCTGTGGAGTGGGAGGAGGGGAAGGAGTCTTAGCGCTGGCTGATCTGGTGGTGGTGGCTGGGCTGCCAAGTAACTCACATGGCTAATTCGGTGTGGAAAGTACAAAATTAAGTGAATTGCAACATGGGTAATTAACCCCTAATGAATGCAAGCTAAACAGTTATTTTCACTCTTCTTGCTTTCTAGCTCTTTCCAGTATGTTCCTGGGATGCATTTCTCAACTGTTTAGATGTTCCCAGTGGTTCCGCTCAAGTTAACAGATGCTCCATGATAATGAAGTCTTTTTGTTGCTGCACGAAGACATATTAAAGCCTATGAAGCGACCCTTAGTAAAGGATGCAACAGAAATCACGAAATAATCCATCGCCTTAATAGTGGACATAGAAAACACCACACTAGCACTTAAGAATCTAAACTTAAAGACCAGAATGGCTTGAACTCTTAGATGCTTATAAGGAAAATCCTACTTAGACTAAGTTATATTATGCCAATAGGATTTCATTGAAGGCTAAAGACTATAGTTATTAAAATTACTTTAAAGTTATGGTAGGTGTTTTTAATTAGTGCATATTTATTTCTTATTTCAAAAATTCCACTGTATGTATCATTAATAAAATGTCAGTGTTCTGTTCATCTTCCAGACAGTTAACAGTCTACAGTTATTCTCCTCTTAAAAATAAAACTACTTACGTATGAGTCATCTAACTGGAAAAAATTCATATGAACAATGAACTCAATGAGACATGTTGTAAGTTAATTCCTAATGAAGAAAAGAAGAAAAACTCTGACATGAGGGAACTATACTTGCATTGAAAAACTTCATTCAGTTAATTTTAAGTCATGAGCAGAAAAACCCTTTGAGTATGCCATTGAGGCATCATTGTAATTGTGCATTTTAGTCCTTAAATATAGTCTTTGTATTGACAAAAAAAATCAGGTATATTACCCATAGGAAAAATACAATGTTTTTATAAGGAAATATAGAAAAAACAGGGTCTCTGTTCAGTCCTAAATAAATGATTACAAACAAGCGATATATCTTTCGTGGCATTATTTACTCACAATTCAAGAAGTGTGCGACAGTAAATGTGGCCACAATTCTTTTTATGAAGAGGTGAAGTCTTTCCCCCACCACGTGACCCTGGACTGGCCTTATGGCTCGCATTGACTGATACTGCGGCTGAAGTTATGTCTGTGTGGGTTCCAGACTCTGGGCCTTGGGGATGTGAGTGTCTGCTCTGCATCCTGGGAACTTCCCTGCCACCTTTGACTGAGCACTACAGCTGCCCGGGATGAAAGACCACACAGAACGACAGGCCCAGCTTTTCCAGATGATACGGGGCTGAATGCAGCTGCTTGAGTGAGCCCGGCGAGGCCAGGAAAACTGCCCAGCTCTCCCGCTGAACTGTGAGGAACACCCAGGGTGGTTTTTGCCTCGGTGCAAGGTAATGAGACAGGAAGTCTCTGTCCACTCCAGCAGCACCTTCTTTGGCCATGACTTGCCTCACTTTGCAAGGATTAAAATCGGCGGGAGAGCTTCCATAGAGGAAGAATAATTTCAAAGTGCTTTAATTTGTCAAAGTTACTGTAACTTGGTTGAGATAAAAGTGGGTTTTTTTTTTTTGCTATTTTCTGGAACACAGAAGGTCAGATAACTGTGATGACTAGAGGGTAGGTGAGGCAAAGGACGGCTTTACTGCTCCAGTACACGCTGCTCCTAGAATCACTTACCATAATGACTATACGGGCTTCGCCAAGTTGCTGGGCCCTCTCCTTTGTCCAGGGGGAAGGAGCTCTTGTACGATACACACATCTATTTGAAGGATGCTTCTGAATGCATTTCTGCAATACTTCTCCCCACCCTCACTCTGTGAGAACTGTTGTTAGTTTCTGATTTTCTTCCAAAAAGCCCTGTTTGAATCACTCTGTCCTTTACCACTTAGGTTACGTACAAAGCACCTGGGGGCTGCTCAAGTCCTAATCATTTCATGATTTCAGTTAAAATTCACAGCGCTCATCTAATAAACACTGAAAAGACAGAGGAACACAAAAGCAAGGGCAGGGCTGGCCCAGCCCCTCGCAGCCCTGTTGGGAGGCTGCACTGTGTAGAGCAGGGTCTCTGAGCTCCTCCGATTCAACAGCCAATCAGTACAACAGACTTTACAGCCAGATCACAGTGTATACACACGTAGTTATTTATAAATCATACACATCTATTGTGGTACTAAAATATAACTAAACGTTAATGAAGAATGAGCTGAAGATGGAACAGATAATATTCTTAAACATCTTCCTAATCACGGTGACTTCAGACTCAACATGAGACAATATATCAAGGCTCATAAACACTTAGGGCAAAGCTCACGTTGATGGCAGTGGACATAAATCCATATTCCAAATAACAGTTTTGACAAGGTCAAGTTCTTTTGCCAATTTCCAGGCCTATCTCATTAGATTGTTATTACTGATTAGATAACATCATATATGACTGGTGAAGAGTCCTACCAGGAAGCACAAAAATGTCAGCTCAGCCAATTTTTCATGGCTTGTTCTCGCTTATAATTTCAATTTAGGCCTTCCATGTCATCTCTGGTTTTAATTTTAAAACACCTTGTTTTAATTTTAAAAAGTATGAATATGTGGTCTCATATATTCTCCCATGCCTCAATATACTGCTTTTTCACATCCCTTGAGGGCATGAAACCTATATTGAAAATATCTGATCTAGAGAACAGAACAGTAATCTTGAATCTTAACTGTAAATTTTAAATTTCTCAGGAATGTAAGGCAGACACTATCTAGGGCCTTAACAATGTTTTAAGCCCACAGCTTACATCATACCCAATGACGAAAAGTTGAAAGCTGTCTGCTGATATCAGGGGCACGGCCAGCGTGGCTGCCCTCACCCCTCCTGTTGTACAGACAGCACTACCAGAAGTCCTGGTCAGAGCAGTCGGGCAAGGGAGAAAAATAAAATACTCAAATGGAAAGGAGAGAATGGAAACTGTCTCTGTTTACAGTTGACATGACCTTGTGATAGAAAACCCTACAGAATTCAGCGAACGAACTGTTAGAACTAACAGATCAATTCAGTACCGTCTCAGGATACAAAATCAACATAAATTAATCAACTGCATTTCTCTACGCTAACAAAGAATTATCTGAAAAAGAAACAAAGAAAATCCCATTTACAATAGTATTGAAGACAATAAAATACTTAGTAATACATTCAGCTAAGGAAGTAAAAGATCTATTCACTGAAAACTACAGGACATTGATAAAAGAAATTGAAGAAGACACAAATAAACGGAAAGACATCCCATTTATGGATCGAAAGAATTAAGATTGTTCAAACATCCTTATTACCCAGAGCCATCTAAAGATTCAATACAACCCCACTCAAAATTCCAATGGCGTCTTTCACAGAACCAGAGAAAAACCAGGCTTGAGCCCTGACTGAGTGGCTCAGTTGGGCATTGTCCTGCAACCAGAAAGGCTGCAGTTGGATTCTCAGGTAGGGCACAGGCCTGCCTGGGTTGCAGGCAAGGTCCTCCTATTTGGGGGCAAGTGAGAGGCAGCCAGTTGATGTTTCTCTCGTGCTGATAATTCCTTCCCGCTCTTTCTCTCTCAAAATAAATAAACAAAGTCTTAAAAAAAAAAAGAAAAAGAAAAAACAATTCTAAACTTTGTATGGAACAACAAAAGACCTTAAATGGAAGAGCGGTCTTAAGAAGGAGCAAAGCTGGTGGCACTGCCCTTCCTGACTTCAAGTGATCGTACAAAGCTGTAGTAATCAACGCAGCAACGGCACTGGCGTAAAAACAGACCCATACACCAAAGGAACCGAATGGAGAGCCCAGAAATAAACCCGTGCATAAACGGCCAACTAATATTAGACAAGGGAGCCAAGACTATTCTCTGGGGAAAGGACAGTTTCATCAATAAATGGTGTTGGGAAAAGTGCACTTTCGCATGCAGTGGAGAGAAACTGCAGCCCCATCTCACACTACTCACAAAGTTAACTCACAACAGATTCAAGACTTAAACGTGTAACCTGAAACCATAAAGCTCCTAGAAGAAACATAGCGGAGCTTCAAGACATCGATGTTGGCAATGTTTTTTGGATATGGCACCAAAAGCATGTACAATAAAAGCAAAAAAAAGAAGTGGTACCACTTTAGATTGAGAGGTTTCTGCACAGCAAAAGACACAATCAAAATGAAAAGGCAGCCTGTGGAAGGGAGACAGTATTTGCAAGTCATATATCTGATAAAGGACTGATATCCAAAAGGTGTAAGAGCCATCAGAACTCAATAGCTAAAACACACAACTCAATAGCTAAAAAACCAAGTAATCTATTTTAAAAAGACAAAGGACCTGAAATATATTTTTCCAAAGAACACAGGCAAAACATACATGAAAAAATGCTCAACTAATCATCAGGTAAATACAACTCAAAACCACGATGAGATATCACTTCGCATCTCTTAGAATGGCTGTTATCAAAAAGATAAAAAATAACAAGTGCTGGCAAGGAAGTGGGGAAAACGGAAGCTTGTACCTTGTTGATGGGAATATAAATGGAAAGAGCCCCTATGGGGGTTCATGAAAAATTAAAAATAGAGCTACCACATGATCCAGTGATCTCACCCTGGGCACTTGTCCAAAGGGAATGACATTAATGTTCGGAAGAGGTATCCGCACACCCGTGTTCCTGGCAGCATGACTTCCACACAACAGCCGAGACATGGGAGCAGCCTCAGCGTGCACCTGCGGACGCATAAGGGTGATGTGGTGTAACCCACACGCACAGAGGTATCATTCAGCCATAGCAAAATGAAGAACATCCCGCCGGCATGGATGAACCCCGAGGGCACTATGCTAAGAGAAAAAAATGTCAAAGAAAAATACTGTGTGATTTCAACGACCTGTGCAATTTGAAAAAGCCAAACTCATAGAAACAATGAGTAGAACAGTGGTTGTCAGGGTCTGGAGGGAGGGTGCAGACTTTTCCTTGTATGAGGAATACCGTCTTCTTTGAACTGTAAGACGCACAGCCCCACCCCTGCCGCCGCTGGCTTCCTGCAGTGGTGACCCTGCTCCACCGCTATGCTCCCCCCCAGCCCCGTGAGCCAGGTAAGCTACCTTCGGACTGTAAGACACACCCACTTTTCCTCCCAAATTTGGGGGGAGGGGAGAAAGAGAAAGCATGTGCTATAGTCTGAAAATAGGGTAAGTTCTGGGGAGCTAATATACAGCATGTTAACCTTACTGTGGTGAATGCCTCGCAGTATTTGTGTGGATCAGATCATCACGTTGCTGTTCATCTTAAACTTACACAATGGGATGTGTCAAATCTATCTCAACAACGCTGGGCTATTTTATTTTCTATTTCACGAGGCGGTAAGAAATAATGGTTCACCTGAAGGTGACCGAGTATGACAGCGACAAGCACAAGCCCTGAGGCCACTCACACGCGGCCTGCACATTAACCCCACAGTTACAGTCAGAACCAGGGACTCACCGGCCATCAAGACTAGACGAAATGATGGGAAGGGCCTGGTATGTGATATTATTCCCATCACGATCAGCACGTCTGAGATGACGCCGGATGTCTCATCAGAAGACACCATCTCCACAAACAGTTAGGGGGCTGGGAGGTGGGAAGCAGAAATACTTATGAAGCACATCTGGTCTCAGAATACCGATTTCTATCATTCTACACCTGGGTATACATCCAAAAGTACTTACATCTGGGTCTCGAAGGGGAACTTGTGCGCCTGTGCTCACAACAGCGCTATCCGCAATGTCTAAAAAGTGTGAGTGTCTTCCGATGAATGAACGAACAAAATGTGCAAGGTCCTTACAGTTTAGCCTCGAAAAGGAAGGCAGTTCCGACACGGGCTACACCGCGGATGAGGACATCATGCTACGTGAGTAAGCCAGTCACAGAAGGATAGATGCCCTATTATTCCACTGGTAGGAGTCCCTAGAACGGTGAAATTCATGGAGACGGGAAGCATGGAGGTTGCCAGGGCTGGGGGAGGGAGGGAGGAAAAGGTAGTGTTTAGTCAGTATGAAGTTTCAGCCGGGAGGATGAAAAAGTTCTGCAGGCGGATACTGGTGGTGGTCGCACGACACTGTGAATGTACCTAATGCTGCGGAACTGCCAACTTAAAAATGGTTAAAAGGGTTAAAAAGAAAAAGAAAAAAAGAAATACTAGTTTCCATTTCTAGTGAACACCAACATCCTAGCAGAATTAGGACCTCCAGAACCCCCTGAACGCTCGTCAAGAGATACCATCTAGCCCTGGCTGCTATGGCTCAGTGGATAGAATGCCAGCCTGCGAATCACAAGGTTGTCAGTTCGATTCCCAGGCAGAGCACATACCTGGCTGCAGGCCAAGTTCCCCATATGGGGGCATGCAAGAGGCAACCAATCAATGTATCTCTCGCACATTAATGTTTCTCTCCCTTTCTTTCTCCTTCCCTTCCCCTCTTTCTAAAAATAAATAAATAAAATCTTTTTAAAAAGCCCTGGAATGGTGTGGCTCGGTGGAGTGAGTGCCGGCCTGCAAATGAAAGGGTCAGTGGTTCGATTCCTAGTCAGGGCACATGCCTGGGTTGTGGGCCAAGTCCCCAGTAGGGGGTGTGAGAGAGGCAACCACTCATTGATGTTTCTCTCCCTTTCTCTGTCCTACCCCCATCTAAAAATAAATTCATAAATAGATTTAAAAAATACTTCATAGAAGAGAGACATCATCTATATAAGAACTTACAGGGCTGGGAAATATTAAGTAGAAAAGGAGGTATTAAGTAGTTTTATTACCCCAGACGCAGTAGAGAACATTACCCTGGTGGACCAGGCCCGGCTGAAGCTTGGGTAAGTTTTGAGTACAGATGGTGCATCAGCCTGAATCAATATAGACAAGCTCTCTTGATGTTAAAAGGCCCAGGAGCTCCAGAGCTACCGGAGCCTGCGGAGTGGAGTAGTCTGTCATTTTTGTTACAGCTTTTACTCAAACCACAATGCAGCAGCTTCTTCACTCTCACACCCCCTGCTACGATGAAGTGCAAGTTTACAGAAAAGTCATTTAATGAGAGCTGGAGGTTTAACCTTGAGTTTCACTCATTGCAGTCTCAAACAATACAACCTCACCCTGCACCTGAGTTCAAAGGCCTCGTGGATTTTGGAAGGCTGTTAAACGCAAGTGCTAGGAGTCTAATTTCAAATGTTATGTACCAAAGATCCCTTGCCGGTGAGAATTAAATGAAGCACAATGGCCTGGCTCTCAACTGGTGGCAGAGCTGGGGATTCCCCACTGAGTCCCACTGTGGGCAAATGTTGGCAGTGAAATAAAGTGAGTCAGGAGGAAAAAGAGTCTCAGGATGGCTAGGAATGAGGTAAGGAGCTTTAAAAAGGAGAAGCAGCAGAAGAAGGAAACTAGCCTTCATCGAGGGGTCACTGTGTGCTCTGCCAGGGCCGTCCGACCTGCGGCCCACGGGTAGCACGCGGCCCAGGATGGCTGTGAATGCGACCAACACAGCGTCGTAAATTTACTTAAAACACGATGAGATGTTTTTGTGATTACGTGTCGCAATGTGGTTAACGTATGGCCCAAGACAACTCTTCTCCCGGTGTGGTGCAGAGACACCAAATGGTTGGGCGCTCCTGCCACCGGATTAGCTGTTGGGCATACACTAGTTGACTCGGTCCTCCAGGCAAATCCTATGAGGGGTTTGTAATTCCGATGACACCACCCCTGGGGTAAGTGCCTTCTCTAAGGCCAGCCCATGGCCACTATTGAGCTATTGCAGGTGCCGAGGAACAGAAAAGCCAGGAGTGTCACGTAAGATGTCGGTCTTGCTGCAGCACTGCACGGGCAGGGCTGGGTCAGGGAGAGAGTCTGGGCACCGCGTGGGAGGAAGGCCCCTCTCGCACTCGTCTGAGGGAACAGGAGGTGGTGGGAGGCGTTTCTGGCCGCTGGTGGCCGCCATCTGTCTGCAGTGACCCAGGCTCTGCTTCCGGGAGGGAGGCAGACACAGCAGCATATGCAGAACTCCTTCGTGGGGGCGTTGCTCTAGCACCACTTGCAAGGTTTCTGTGAAAAGCCCAAAGCTGTTGGCTTGAGCAAAGGCGTTAATTGGGCTTGTGGTCCCTTTAAACACATAATACAGGTGGAGTGTTGCCACACTCTCTTTTACAAGCAGTTCTGAACCTCTCTCTCTGGGTAAAATTCGAACAAATGTTTTCCTTCATAAAGACAACCCTAAAGGATGGCCTTCATAATTAGCATACTGCATAAAGACTCTGATGTCATTTCTGTTCTGATGCTCATAACAATCATCCATGAATCTTAAGATCAGTAGTTCGGTGAGAATTTGTCTCTATACTACGATTCTTAGTCTCCTGATACACTCGGTAAAAGGTCAAACTCTTGTCATCACAGTCCTTGAGTGACGTTCTGTATCTCCCTAAAAGTTGTGCAAGAGACCGTCTTGGAGAAATAGGGCAGGTCCTCAAGAGGCCCAAGGAGAGAGCTTCCAATGAAGGGGGCAGATGTGTGGCCGTTTTACTCTGAGCCTTTCAGGCTGCCTCACCTAACTCTTATCATCAAGAGAAGGGACTTGGTTTTAAGTCAAAAATAGCACTATACTAAAAGAGTGCCCAAGATAAAACCTGGAATAAAAGGTAAATACCTCGAAGTATGTATTATAGCTCAGTTCCAAAGCCTGGATAAAGTATATTTTTTAAAAAAATAACTCACTTGGAACCACAGGTAGCTGAGTCTTTCTTAATGACTTACATCATTACAATTGTCAGTAATGATCTAAATACAGGAAGGGCCATTGTTTGAACTGGCATTTCTCCCCCAGGTGTCAGGCTATGACTTTATCATTTCCCTTTCAGGAAGTTTCTCATATAAAGACAATTTTTATGCACAGAGACCCAGCTGCATAGCTTATCATCATCTTACTGAGGCTCTGTAATGTAATAATTCCGATAATAACCCATCTTGTCTTCTAACCGCATCAGGCTTCATAACACCTCACCTCTGCCAGACGCTGTGTGTTTTAGAAGAACGCGGTTCCAAAGACATGAAGAATAGACACACGTAGTGGAAATTAAAAAGAATGAAAAAGAAGAGAGAAAAACCCCGACCGCAATTAAAATGCACCAGTCCCCCAATGCACGTCCCAGGGCTGGTGAATCGGACATTTCCAATAACTTTAATCTTGAAGTGGTGATTGTTGCGGGGAGGAAAAAAAAAAGAAATCAAGTTTGTGTTTCTTAAAAGACAAGAGGGGAGAAAATGACTTGTCATATCTGACTGGGCTGGAAACATAAAATCCAATTCTGAAGAAGCGGAGATAAGGGCGGTGCCGTGGCAGGGCTGTGGGCTTAGCAAACACTAAATAATGAACAACGCGGAGACTGTCCGGTGTGATAAAATACTCTATTAGAGGGGCTGGTTTTAAATGAGTGATAATTGTGGCACATCCGCAGTGAAAGGTTATTGAATTTTTATCTGTAGCGGGAAGCTTTTGACAGACGTGCTGAAAAGTCACCTACAAATAGTACCTTCTGCAGATGAATTTGACAAAGGGAGTTTCCAGCATGTGCCATCTTTCTGACATTTACAGGAGTTTTTTGCTTCCATGAAGAATCTGATCAGATATTCTCAGTTTCTTGAAAGACACTTAGGTTTTCACGAGTCTTAGAGGAGAGCCCTCATTATTCTTCCCTTCCTAAAAGGTGGATTAAGTTATTAGTTAAGAACTCCAGTCCACTCCCCAGGATTCAACAACCAGAGCGCAAAGATGGCAGCGCACAGAGTGAACTGCTGCTAATGAGCATCACTGTGTCCTGAAGACTTACCTAATACAGACCTGCACCTCATGTGAAGAAGGCCCTCTGTAGTTTTGTTGCATAACGTGTAATACTGGGTATAATTGCAGTACTGAAATTAGGTGAGTAAAGTAAAACAAAACCTCTCCTTAAATATACGACTAGAAAAGATTTGGTTCCGAAATAGATCCTTGGGGACAGGAGGGACATAGCTTTCATACTTCAGTTTCCTGAAGTGGGTGAAATGTCCAGATCACTGTCCTGTTTCCCTTTTAAAGCGCATTCAGTGCCAGCCAAACGAAGGACACAGCCTCACATCCGTCTTGCTGCTGTGACTGGGGAAGCCAGCTGAGGAACGGCCTGGCCCCTGGGGAGGCCCACCAGTCATGGGCGATCGCGTCCTCTCTCCAGACACTGCCGTCTGCATTCTGGGAACGATCGGCTGGATTTTGTCACTGAGTCGTTTGACCTTGGGTACCGAGCCCGACTTCGCTATTCTATGATCATGTTTTGTAAAACAGAATAATGGCTGGCCTGTCACTGCCGCTTGAGGCAAGAATGAGGGATTAAGAATGAACGATGAGGAAGGTCCTTGGAAGTGTGAAACGCAGTCTAAGTGCTGAGTGCCACTCCCACCACCATGGCGCGCCCCCACCCCGACTCTCATTCACATACACGTTTGCACACACCACCCTCCCCCCTTCCCACCCCCCACCCCTGCCTCCACGGTCCACTTTCCCGGGCCTGGCCACCAGGAAAGCATCTTTATGCACTGATGATTAATAACAAAGCCATCGGAAAGAGCAGATCCAGTCCACATTCAGAACATTTTTCTAAATCCAATCCCACAAAGTGCTGGAGATTTCTTCCACTGAACCCAGGCCAGCCCTCTGGCCGCTTTCTGGTTTCCTCGCAGATTCATCTCTGCCACCCTTTGAGTTTTGCGCCATGCCTACACTTAGTTTCCGGGGTGAAGAGATTAAAGACACACTCTTTTCCTAGCAAGAAGTTCATGAAGTCAGGGTTCACCCTGGTTAGTGGGCTTATCTGAAGTTTTAAGGTGTCCAACGAGCAGGGGGCGTCACTATAGGAGAACCCGGATCAATCGCACGATCAGCGCCTTCAGGTGTAGCCCTTTCACTGCTTCTCCTTGGAAGAGGCTCTTCTGTTTGGCAGCCAAACCAGTCCCCTCAGGTTTCTGATTCCTGTCCTGCTGCCCACCCAGGAGGCCACCTGTCCTCGCCGCCCTCACCCTGCTCGGGTGAGGCCTCGGTGACTCTGCATGTCCTGTCTCCTCAGGGGGGCGCTGCCATTTCCGCCTGATGCGTTAGGGGTGTCTCTTGTGCTCCCACGTCTGCCCCTCCCTTTCCCCAGAGATTTTCACTCCTGTTCCTTTTTCCTGTTACCGATTTCCGGTTTTAAGATACAGCTATTCACCCGGAGGCTTCCAGCTACCACACTTAAGCATCCATGACACTATCACATTTTAATAAGATATTTCCTTTGTGGTACAAAAGTTGGCATTTTCAAAGAAATGCCCACACAGTTCTTTACGGGCAGGCGCTCTGAACTCCATAATCTCACTGGGCGCCCAGGGCACTGGCCTTCTGTGGCGTCACACTGATGACTGCCTCCTGGCCGAGGGCTGTGGGGTGCTGCTTTCTACTCAGCGCTCAGCACAGGACAATGAACGCTAGGGATGGCCAGCTGACTGACAGGAAGGGAATTATGTTTGGTTCTGGTACGCGTTTTGGAGCACAAAGGGATCCTTTTGAGATTCAACTTTGGCTTCTCAGATGGGCAACTTGCAGACAGAGTGACCTCAGATGCAGATCCAGTCTCAGACACATGGCCATGACCTTGGATGCATTTTGGAACTCTGGCAGAATGACAGCTGTGATTTATTAGAAATGTTCAGGAGCACAGATGTTCACAGAGTTTTAAAAGCAGCTACAGATTTGGGACAAAGGAGAAGCCTAAAGAGGCAGGAGGGGGGTGAAGACCCAGGACTGGGGAGCGAGTGAGCACTCCAGTGATAAGAGTCTAAGCAGTGACTCTGGGAACCCCACACTGAGTACCCACTGCATGTCACACCCTCCTAAGAACTCCAAGTTCATCACTTCGTTCAATGGTTACAGTAACCCAATAAGTGTCAATCATTTGTATTTAATAGGTAAGAAAACCTATCCAGCTAAGAAAGGCTAAATAATTTTCCTGTGGAAACACAGTAACTTGGCTAATTTGCCCCATACATGCCCGACTTCAAAGTCAAATACATCTACATGCCTTCCAGACTTGAGAGAGAGGTATGGGAAGTGTTCTATGAATTAAAAGAAGCAAGAAAAGACCACAGTTTAGAAGCCATGGAAAGATACTCAATGAGAGGAAAGGGGGAACAAGAGCAGAGATATTTTAAAAGGGGACTAACCCTTGTGTACTGGTATTCAAACTGTGCTAAAAGCAAAGGAACACGGGGACCGCACTGGTCAGCCTGGCCTGGCCTGACCCCTTGGCTGATCACCAACAGCAGGAGCGCTCAGCGTGTCCACGTGGAGACAGAGCCGGAGGGTCCCAGGTGCTTGTCCCACCAGAATTACCAGCAGCCCACTGCTGGTGACAGCGTGGCTTTCAGAGGACTCCCACGAGCGGGCCGGTGAACACCCCGGGCACAGATGCCTGCCACAGAGTTCTCCCTTCATTCCGACAAATTTCAGCCCATTTGTAAATTACAACACAGTACAATTAAGAGTGACAACGAACAAAACTGAAATCATCATAAAGTGATCATGTGGCATGTTTATTCCTACAGAACATGAGCAGCTGTGAAATTGAAAACAGCATAAAAATATATTGGGGCATTATTTTAAAAAGTGATAAAAGTTCACACAAAAGCAGAAGTGGTGTCCACTAGATAAGACCCAAATGAATTCAGAGTATGAACCAGATATACCACCAGTGGTGAGTCAGTGATCCTGGTGCCCAACGTGACCTTGAAGTTGACTGATGACAATGAATGTGGAAGCTATCACCAACTGAGGAAGCAGACTGACAAGAGCGAAGCCACAGAATAAGAGTCGGCCTGAAAAAAGTGGCCACTCTTCAGGCCAAGGAATGACGATGGCATAGGAAGCCTGACCTCGGAGAGATGAGCAGAGCAGCGGAACGTGCAGAGTCAGGCAAGGCAAACGCCCGAGGAGAAGCTGCCTGATAACAGTCTACAAATATTTGAAACTTGTAAATGCTGGAGCAGGAGAGGAATTACCACGCATGGAGTTTTAATTAAAAATAATCAGATGCAATTATGACAGGAAAAATTCGAGCCTAATAGATTGACAAAAGCAGAGCTGAAACAGGACGACATCTCGTGAGATCCTGGCTAGGGACGTGTTTGCTCGCATTGGCGCGGAGGCAGAAAACAAGCAGCTGTGTGCAGGGGGCGTGTCACGGCTCATTTGCCACTGAGGCAGAAAGAGCCTAAGGTAGCGAGTTCCAGTGTGGGGTGCTCCCTCCCCTAGAAAACGCTTCACCGTAGCGGGCGAGGCACAAAGGTGTCCAAGTGTGGCCCACAAACGCGAACCAGGGGGACGCACAGACACACCCGGACCTTTTCCACCTTTCTTCTTCCACTTTCAGTCCATGGGTTTGGCGATCAGCCTCCGGTGCTGAGAGAGACACTGATTCTGTGTGCTCTTGTTGCTTCTTTGGCTCGGAAAGGGCAAGAGGAATGTTTCTGTTTTTCATCCGGTTTGGGAGCCAGCCCGGCTAACTCACGACTGCTCAGCAGAAGCGCACTGATGCCTTGAATCTAACGCAGAATCAAAGGCATCTCTGTGCCTGGTGTCACTGTCCAGAAAATGGGAAGTCGGGGGAAGCCCAAGCTTTTGAGAACAGAAGCACTGGCAAAACAACGACCAGAGATTTCCCAAATATAAAGGGCGACAGAAGTGAAAGACGGAGTCGGTGGGGGGGCCTCTGCACCAACCTTGGCAATTTGTTGAAGCTGCCTGAGGAGTGTTAACAAGCACAGTGGCCTGAGCACCTCCCTGAGAGCCTGACCACAGACTCGGCCGCTGGATCTAATACAGGCCGATGCTTCAGAAGAGTGGTTCTCGGCCTCTGATCTGACTGCTTTGGGACAATTAAATGGACGTCTCTGGGAGTGGGGCCCAGAGTCGGTCTTTTTTTTTTTTTTTAATTTTTCTTTCCAGCATCAGTATTTTTAAAGCTCCCCAATTGAACACAACTGATGTGCAGCAAAACTGCAAAATGCTTCTCTGAAACTGGCTGCTCAGGAAGCCAGTTTCACCCGTGGGGACCTGAGTCAACACTGCACATGAGGACCTAATGCAAATGGTTAAAATAAGCCGGCTTTCAGTGAACAGACTTCAGAAAACTCCTTTTTTCTCAGCATGGCTTTGTCTGACATTCTGTGGTTGTGTGTACATACCAGGGACTGTGCAGCGCATGTGGCAGGTTAAGAAATGGCTGCAGGTTTGAGCCACGGCTCAGGGAAGGAAATGCACCCACCCCCCCCTCGTCCACACACACAGCCCTTCGGGCCCACGCGATTTTAATCCCTATCAGCCACATAACTGTTTAAGGTGGACGACAATTTTTTTTAGCAGCTATTCAACTTGTCCAAACATTGTGCTTATAATAGATAACATTGGTAACGTTAAAAAAATAGTCATTAGAAAGATAGACAAAAGCAATTTGTGGTGGGAAAGTGGGAAGTCGATCCCGAATTCAGAAGGAATCGTCTAGGGAGGGTTGCAAGAATGGGAGGCAGAAAAATCAATCCCCCGCACGTCATCGGCGCTAAGTCACAGCGATAGGGGCCGTCCTTGACACGGGGTGATGAGAACGGCACTTCATTTCTGTGGTTTTCCTTCCCCAAACCCACACACCCCGTCTGGTCGTGAAGAGAGACCAGACAATCCAATATTGAAGGACACTCTGCAGAATATCTCACTAGGGTTCAACTGTCAAGATCAGCAAAGCAAGGGAAGTCTGGTCACTGTCACAGACAAAGGACATGAGGCCAAAACTAAGGGAATGCCAATAAAGTACAGTCTTCGGTTAATAGCAATGTATCAATATTGGTTCATTAGCAGTGATGAATGTAAGGTGTTAGCAACAGGGAAAAATGAGTAGGAGATACACAGGAATTCTGTACTATCTTTGCGGCTTCACACTAAATCTAAGACTGTTCTCAAATGAAGATGTTATGAAAGAAATCAGTCCCAGGGGCCATATTAGCACTCGTCAGTGAACTGAGGTGTGGAATTACATCAGTAGTTAGGTTATTCGAGGACGGTGAAGACAGGGCAATGATTGGAAAGGGTCATTTTAGCAGCCAAGTTTGAAACAAGCAAAGAAAGGGAGAATTCATTTTCTATCGGTTGACTGCATCTTCAGACCAAAAGTCTTTAACACCCAGAGATGGGCAGGTGGGGGCCAGGGAAATGTTTTCACGTACACTAAAGATTTTATAGAGAAGTTATTCAACATTTAACTTCTTTAGAGTGGGACAGAGAGAAGAGGTTTAGACCGAAGCCACGGGACTTTAACAAAAAACAGACAACCCCCTAGATGGGAAGGTTGCTTAAACAGCAGAATACATAATGAAGGAAGGTTTAGAATCTCTAATCCTGGAGATTTTTTACAGAATCCAAGACAGAGAGGAGGTCCCTGAGGAAGCAGCCCCGAAGCCCCCTTCCTGTTCTCGGCAGCCTATTTTGAAAAGCAACACATTCTGAAAACAAAAGGCTAAAATACGAAAGAAAATTATTAGTGTTCAAACTCTGACAATTTTTATGTGGGTCACATTCTGCCGAGAACGTTCTTTACCATAACAGTTCATCTCAGAGTCTTTCTTTAGGATTCTTCCACGTAGCAGGTACTGCGGTAGACAAATTCCACACTGTGCCTTCACTCCAAGGCTGAGGCTGTGATCAGTGAGGGGAGAGAATGCATTAAACCTAGATCCTGGATGTCCAGCCCTTGCTATGATCCTGCTCCGCTTCCTCGCACTGAAAGTGTGCTTGTTAAAACAGCACCTGAGCATAAAGAAATTCTAGAAGGTGGCGCCCGAGACTGAGTGGTCAGAAAGAGCCAGAAAACAAGGCCTATGAATCAGAGGGACCCAGAGAGAGAGAGAGAGAGAGAGAGAGAGAGAGAGAAGGTTGGGCTGGTAAGTCCGAGTCCTGTTTGGGGCCGTTTCTCTCGGCAAAAATGTTCTTTTTGTTTGGGACCGAATACCCTCGGGGCTTCTGGTGGTCAAGGATGTTGCCGCATGGAAAGCAACACAGAGAAAAAGCCAAGAGCTAGAGAAAGGGAGAGCGAGCGAGCAGGTGTGTGAACACGTCTGGGACATGACGCTATCTTGGGGACCCTTGGGGTTCAGCCACACCGGAAGCCTTCTGGTTTACCAGTTTAATGAATCGATGCCCTCGCTTTCCTTCAATAGGGCTGTGACTTTGCATGGGAAGGCTCGTAAGTAGGTCAGGTTTAAGGGCAACTGGGAGAGGAACTAGAGCAGGAACCCCAGACAGTGGGGGGCGATAGTGAGAGCAGTGCCTTTGGTGCAGTCGGGGGCTCCAGGAGGTGAGGAGACCCTCCTCAGTGCAAAGACAATGGGGCCATTTAAGCAAATACTGAAAGAGATGGAAAATTGTCTTTGAAAAAATGGTCAACTTTGATCTTGCGGACTGATGGACAACCATGCTCAGTCACTAAAATGCAATACTCTTCAGCATGACAAGTGGATGGGAATCCTGCTATCTTATGGGAAGAGATATTCCACCATGAAAATAACTTCCGCCAACCTCCTCCCTCCGTTACAGGAAGAGCTTCATAAACATAACAAAGCATGGCGTTACCATACGGAGTAGTTAGCAGGATTCGGAATAGGCAATGAACCTGTAATCTTCTTTTCTTGATTTCCTCCCACCCTGAGTATCCATTAGTGCCAGACAAAGAACTGGCATTTTCTTGCAGCTACCCAGCCTCCAGACTTGGCCAAACTGTTGTTGAGGTAATGAGGTTCACTTTTCAAAAGAATAGCAAAGAGCTGTCCCTAATTCCCTTTCTAGAGTCACACTGACACGGAGCAATCAAAGTAACCCATTCGGAGAGAAGTCCCTGCTTTGCTCAGATTATCAACATCAACGGACACCTCTCCCAAGATTTCAAAGAACAGAGTAGTGTGGGCGTGTTAGGCCTGTTTGTTAGCAGAATCAGCCATGTTCGCCTGATGCTTTGTTCTAAGAAAGACAACAGAAACAGTGCTAACAGTTCACTGGGGTTTCGCACTGATCCTCCAACTGCAGACAGTTCGTCAAATCGCTTACTGGGTGGAATAATCACCCTGAGGGGACCGAGAGGGCACAATTGATATTATAAAATGAGCACCCGAGACAAGATACTGGCGGGCGTGGTAGAAGAGATCTTTGTCAGAATAACAGAGATGATTAAAGACATGAACTGGGCAGCAACTGTGCTGAGCACTTCTTGGTGACGCAAACAACAGCTCAATTGTGCAGTTACAAAGTTGAGCATAATTCAGAGAGCTTCTCTCTCTTTCTGCAAACAGCTGATGCCAGGTTAGCTTGCGTGAGCCATGCAATGGCTTGTCACGGAAGCTGTGTGCTCTCTTGCCCTGGGGAGCCTTTTTGGAACGGACAGGATAGAAATCGGGAATGCTGTGCCGCTGGACAGAAGATGTCACATTATTAAATATCAGGCACTGAAGGGCCACCGGACGAAAGGACACTTGCCCAAGCAACCCTGCATGTGCAAGAATCAAAGGAATCTGGAGGAGTTGCATCTGGTCCCTTTTCAGAGCTGTTGTTTTGCAAGTAGCAAAAGGGAAATGAGCTATTTCTGACTTTTTTTTGGTAAGTGGGTGACACTGGGAGATAAAACGGATAACTTAGAGGAGTGCTTGTGACAGACTGCCGGATACCGTGGGATTATAAAGTTGAGGATCTCTCAAAAATCCTGCCTACGCAGTCTGTCCAGACCAGACACTGTGCCCAAACTATCCTTAATAGGTGGAATATCTTCTATTTTTACGGATTCTGGGAACAAACATTTACAATTTTATCAACAGATAAAAAGTAGTATTTTAAATAATAAAAGGTAAAAAAATAAAAGTATAAAGAAGTGGTAATCTTTTAAGAAGATTTCTAAAACAGAGTGTATACTCTCACTCAAAAGCTCCCTCCTTATGCTGACCTTGAGGACAGATACACAGTCAGCACAAGATCCAGTGTAGTGAGCATTCAAAGGTCCTCGACTCTGCCTAGGGGCCTGGATTTCGAAACTTACCCCTGTGAATTTCACAACTTACCCCTGTGAATTTCACCTACACCTCTCCCATCTCTATGCTGGAAACCACTGTTAACCAAGAAATAGCAACTTTGCAAAAGACAATGAGAATAAGTTACTCTGAAGTTCACCTTCCAAATAATGTAAGCATTTTACTTGCAATAAATCTCCCAAGGATTAACTCTAATATTAAGTTCAGAGCTGATTCTGTTTCTTTCACGCTCTTGCTGTTATTTTGCCTTTTCCCACCCTCTTTCTGTCTCTGCATTTATGCATTCCCATCTTCCATCTCCTTTATTCCTTCTTCCTGTCATTTTTTCTTTGCTTCTATTATAACTGCCTAACACATACTTGTGAGCTAATGCCTTCAAACAGTATTTATTTTATAGTTATTGAATAAAGCTGATGTGCCCTAAAGTCTGCAAATGACTTTTCTCTGGTTCTTGATACGAAAAGAAGCTTTACATTTTTATTTCATGTCCTGTTCCTTAATTTCCTTGAAATACATAATTACGTTATCTCTCTGCCATCTCCTTACTAGACTAATTGTTTTTTTTTCATATTCTCTATTTTCTAGCACCTTGATCACTTATAGACACTTTTTCATTAACTTTGTATCAGTTCCAATGAAAACACCGGCCAGGGGCTCAGCTCTGAGCTCTGAGACACGGTTCCTACCCTTGACAAGCTGTGAGGACAAAAGGTATTGCTCTTTGTTCTCGAGACACAGGGTTCAACCTTGCCTGACTTTGTTTCCAAGGTTTAGTATCAAGCTATGTTTACACGGACCACTTCTGGCTTCCTACACCCCATGCTGGGAAGCCTGGGTGACTTCCCTTTTTGGAGTCACAGGTGCCAGAGGCTCCGCACAAGCAGCCTCTGGTGCAGGTCTCCTGACCATGTGGACATGTCCCCGGATGGCGACACACTCTGCAAATGAAGTGCTCGGTCTAGCTCCTCAGCTGTCCCCACAGCAGTCCCCACTCCGGTCACTTACTCTGGGAGGCAGAAAGACTGGAGAAAGCTGACTTCGTTCGACCCGCTAACCACTCCAGGCTTTCGTGCATGTTGGCCAGGGCTTTGAGGTCACTGACGTCTCCCAGGATGTCTTGTGGAGGGATTAACTTATCGCCCAGGTTCCCAATAAGAACTTCCGACTCCTTGCCAAAGGCCGCCCTGAAAAGCAAACCAGAAACACTTTACACGCAGCTCGGAAAAGACAGGGGTAGGCAATGCTTCTTAAGACACATCTAGGCTCTGTCTTAGTAGATCAGATGGTTGGAGCATGGTGCCGATACACCAAGGCTGTGGGTTCAATCCCCAGTCAGGGCACATACAGCAGACGACCAATAAATGAATACATAAGTGGAACAGCAAAGTGATGTTTCTCTCTCTCCCTTTCTTCCTCTCTCTCAAAATCAATAAATTAAAAAATATGGGTAGCACAATGATCTTTATAATGACTGTATATAGCATGCTCTTTTTCCTACGTTTAATTTATGACAAAACTATTATATACCTGCTTAAAATTACTCTGGTAAGAGAAAGAACATTCTTGGAAGAAGGAAGGAAGGAACCCGGAGGCTTGTACCTTCTACAGCAACGGGTATGTGACTGAGTCACACAGTGATGGTCCCAGCCGGTCTTCCCTTACCTCTTCTCCTGCTATTGAAACTGATAAACGGCTTAGGGTGTTAAATATATACATCGTTTGAAAGTTGTTCAGGTAAATAAAACCACCAAGTTTATCTGGCAGCTAGAAAATGTTTTCAAATGTCGAAAAGCAAACGGAACCCAGCCTCTTCGGGAAGGTGGATTGCAGTTGAGATGGTGTCAGGCCTGCCTCATTCATTCATTCACTGATTTATTTATTCTAAAAAAGGGCCTGGGGGCAAGCAAACTATGAATGAGTTCAGGCACTCATTATTCGGAAAGGAAACCCGGTAAAATCAGGAGGACTTCACGCAGAGCCCCGAGTCTTCACCACGTGTGTGGAGACCTGAGGAGTCAGGCTGTGTGGGGTGGCGGAAGGGTGGGTGGGCAGGGACCCTGAGACCGTCCAGCCCAGCCACGGTGCAGGGGCAAAAATGAAGGCTCAGAAGGTTAACTGCCTCACCCACAAGACACAGGAGTGGCAGGTTGTCCGATTCCACCAGTTCTCTTTCTTTCAAAAGGAGAGAGGGCCGAAAGGATGAAAGGTGACTAAGGATGTCGGGAAAAAGCCACGTGTCCTTGGGAAAGCCGGGCGCAGGCGCGTGAGCGGAGCTGTCGCTGGTGCACATTGCAACAGGCACCTGGGGGTTTCCTGGGAAGCCCCTCCAAGGCTCTTGAAACTCCAAACACCGTAAGGGCTTTGCTGAAGTACAACAAACTGCATTAACTTGCAAGCAGTCAGTGATTAATAATAGCTGATATATACACCCAGAGTGATGCTTAGTTGAGACAGGCATTTCGGACCCAGCACCACAGCAGACGCCCAGGGTTGAAAGGAAGGGCTGCTGTGACTCACATGCTTATTTAAATGTTTATGCTGCCAAGGAGTGACTCGTGTGATTAGGCTTATTTCAACAGAAGGTCACGCTTTCCAGGGAAAGGCCTGAGTGACTGAGTCGGGAACGTCACGGCCACGGAGACGACACAGCGCTGTGGATGGAGCACAGAAACTTGAGTGCAGCAGAAGCCTGTCTCCGGGGCTTGTCAAAGATCCCCGAGCGGGACCCGAACACCTGCATTTCAAACCAGCTCCGGGCTGCGTGTCTGGGAAGCGTACGTCCTCGGAGTTCCGTAAGGGTTCGGGCACAGACTTCAAGGTCAGGCAAACCTGGGTCTGAGTCCTGAATCCGCCACTTAACCTGCTGTCTGATGCTGCTGCCCTTCGCTGTGTGTCCTTAGCTGGGGGTGTTGGTGCTGGCCTCACGGGAAGTGTTTAAGAAGAAGATGAAGCGACTTTTAAAATCTGTACTGGGAGAACTTCAGTAATTACAAAAGGAGAGAAAAGAGTATAATAAATCCCCATGCAGCCGCTGCTCGGCTTCAATTATTAGCCTCCCTTTCATCTATCCTTAGCCACAATTTTGAGGCGAATCATTCAGATGCTATTCTTCAGCGCATAACACAGTGCATGGAACTCGCTGAAAGCTAACAAGGTGCAGCTATCATTATTCTTTGGTCTATTGAGATGGTTGGTTCATTTTGTTTCAACCCGAGGTATACTGTGGGAGAAGAAATGAAAACAGACAGGAGTGATCAGAAGTCAGTCTGTTAGATCTCAAGGGCTGGTGTTACCAATGGGAACTTTTAACATTATAGCAAATGTCACTGTGTTTCAGAGCCCAGACTTCTCAAAATCTTCACGAGGCGAAATGTGGCTGAAGCCGCTAGCTGCCAATCCAGTATCCATGACCCCGTGCCTTTTTAGGGAAAGGACCTTGATACTGTTGGGGTCAACACGTTCCCAATCTACAAACAAAATACAACAAGACAAAGCACCCCACACAATTTCCCAGCCCTCCTGCAGGCGTGGTGGTCAATGAGTAACAACCAGAGTCAGTAGGGGGGCTTCCAAGAACACCCTTTCCAGCAGTCTTAGTTGGCAAGCACCTCGTTTGCCTCCCCACTTACTGGAGTGCATCAGATGACCTTGGGCATGAAAAAGATGCTGAGAATAACGGAGCCAAAGACAGCCAGGTGGAGGCGCACAGGTGACGTCACGGAGCTGCAGTGCAGCCCCAGAGGGTGCATTTCTGGTTTCGTTTCAGAGGAGAGAGAGTGAACCCTTATCTGTTTAAGCCACAGCTATTCCAAGTCTCTGCTACTGGCCGCTAAATGTAATTTCTGACCGCCACAATGATCTAATTAGCATAAGTGATGTCATCCTTGGAAAACTTTCTCTGGATTAGATATCCCTAAAATTGAGTTACAGGGAAAAGCAACACAATGTCCCTGCCTGGACTTGAACCCCAAGGTTCTAATATCCTCCCCTTGGCTGTCACTCAGTCAAGTGGTAAATACTCGGTTTTCCTAATCTGTCCTTATGTATCAACTCCCCCAGCCCCTTAATCATCTTTGAGAGCTATAACACAGGAAATGCCTCTGAGCTAGGTGGTTTAAAAAGCAATGGGGGAGGCAGACAGCTTTGAAAACCAGGCTCGGAGCCATTTTTATGCATGTAGGTGTCACCCTGGGTGGAATGTGACAATCAAGACAAATGTATTTATGTAGAAGTCTAATCTGCTTGTGGGGGGCGGGGGGTCCGAGGGCCCCAGGCACGTCTGCGGTGGCTTCCAGATGCCTATCCCATTTCCCTCCGGCTCACTGAGATTTGCTTAACCTCCTCTGGGGGGAGAGCAATAGACTGAGAAAAACACAAGCAGCCCGTGCTGAATACATAGCAGACATCGCATTTGACAGGAATCCATAATCGCCCCTGACAACCTGAGCGAGCACAGGAACCGTGACATCGGGGTGCATGACTGACAGCTAGAACCTTCCCGCACACAAGAAGTCATTCCTTCGAGGATGGGCGGTGCCGGAGCGCTCGGTGCCGGGTTTTCTGTGTTACAATAACCTTGAGGGAATGGTTTTAGCTGCCCACCTACAGGTTTTCCCCTCCACCCTCCACTTTATTGAATAAATGATGGTATATCCACACTGTGGGAAAGTGTGCAGTCCTTGGAAATTATACAGTAGAAAATACTTGATACCATAGGAAAATGTTGCATACAGTATATTTTTTAGCCATGATATGCAGTTGAGTAAAATAAGCTGTTATAAAACTGGGTGTAGCATATAATATTCAAAAAGAAAAATTACATATTTATAGGAACTGAGGAAAGACTGACTATATACCCAAATGCTACCTATGTGACTGGATCATGCTCTGTGCTTCTTCATGCTTTCTGGGCTTTCTCCAAAGAACACGTTCACTGTGTAATTAAAAAGAAAAACTGGAATCCCCACCATAAATGAGAAGCGGACACCTGAAGAACTGCACCACGGGAAGTGGGGGGGGGTGTCGTTATCAGAGTCACTCGAAGCAAACTGGGAGGTGGTGGGTGATCGGCGGGAGGCTGGGTGGGCCTGTGGCGCCAGGCTGGCTGGAGGTGGGGCTGGGGTCTACAGCAGAGGGTCTCCAAGCTGGACCGACCGCCTCCCACCTGCTGGGCCGATGCTGCTGCTTCTTTCTTGATCGGAAACCTACTCTTTCCCTTCTACTTCTTAAGAATGCATGTTATTTAACAAAGACATTACGCATTTTTGAGTGAAATGGGTGACAGAATGATCCTTAGGTTGAGAAGTGAAGATATGGGCACCCGGCAACTGCCCGAAGATGGTCCGCCACAGCCAAGAGCAGAAATCGGCTGGGAAACGCGTGCACTTTAGGTGCTGCTGAGTCCCTGCGAGGGGTCACCCGTGCCCTCCGGGGGCCAACGTGCTCACACAGGAGCCCAGGAAACAGGGGAAGGGGGTCAAACCTGTTAAGCTTAATCTTAACGTACAATTACAACCTTTAAAGAGCTTGAGCTGACAAAGGCTTCATTGGAGAGAATTTTATTGAGACTGTAAAACCGGTTTAACTTAATTTTACCACACAATCATAATCTTTAAAGAGATCTATCTGACAAGAATTCATTTCAGAGAATTTTGCCAAAGATGCCTCAAATTGTTTCCATTTAGTCTTTAAATATTCTGTTATGCACTGAAATGTCAGGAAGGCAAAAAAAAATCTGCATTTTCAGCAGGCTAAATGCACTTAGGAGAGAAACATCGCAAAGAGTGTCTGAGTGACTGATTTGCGGATCTGGGCTTATTTGGCCACATAACGTACGCACCGCTCTCGCTCTCCCTGCCCCAGTCCCCCGATCACCCAGGCCTGCTTCCTGCGGCTGATCCCTGCTGAGAGATAAGCACCCCCAGGCCCCACCCCGCCCTGGGCCCAGGACGCATGGCCTGAAGGCCAGTCCCCTGGGGTCCAAAACAAAGCAGGGAACTAGCACAGCGAGGACTAACAAAGACCCTCCTGATGGGTGGGAGCTGGCATTTCCCCTACTGTTTTATACAAGGAGCTGGTGGTGACTAACTTTCCTGCTTAGCTCCGAGGTCACCGGGTATGAGGAGGCATGTCTGACTTGAGATGGAGGACAGTGGAGACCCTGGACTTGAGAGGAATACAACGACTGAGAAGCCCGACTCCCCTTGTTGGGGAGATTGGGGAGGATACTTCTGGACGATGAATAGAAGCGTACCTTGTACTGAGCAAAAGCTTTAAAATATGGGTATAAGGGTGAGGATGGATACAGAATGACAAAAGGGTGGACCCCCAAAGTCCTGGGCCTGTTTGCCCTCAGACTTGGTCCCCTGCACCCCCTGCTCTGATCTGTACTGGGGCAGGGGGAGCTGGTCCCAGCAGCCCGTCCCTGGTGGGACGTTGAAGGGCAAAGGGAGAGGAGAAGCCAGGGCACGTCTCCCTCCCGCCCTCTGCCCTGGAGGTGTCTCCAGCAAGCAATGCCTCGCTCCCCTGGATCTGCCGAGCTCCTGCCACGCCCCACTGCCTTCGGGTGCCTCTCTTCCAGATGCTTCCCTGCACTGGCATTCCAGTGGAGGGGGATGGTGGATTGTCCCTGTGTGACGCTCAGAACCCTGGTTATCTGAGTACCCAGTTCCCCACGTTAAATGTGCTCTGAGGGAACCACTAGAAGGGCTTCTGTTTTCCCTGTTAGACCCTGACCTCTACAAGACCTATCGACGATGTCTGACCACAGTCAGTGCTACTGGAAATGGGAGTCGATGCTTTGGCACGGGGATTAGTTAGTTCCGGAAGCTGTACAGGGAGTGAAGCCGAGACGTGTCAAGGTGACCTGCAAGGTCTACTTGGCCGGTGTCTGTCGGAGCCTAAACCGATGAAGGTTATGCAAAGGCCAGGCCACCTCACCTGGATCTGTAATGATACCAGCTCAGTCCTGTGAGATGTGACAATGACACAGCCATTCATCACTGGGGCATTCACAGCCACTCCATCTCCAACACTGTCAAACCTGTCCAGTTCGTCTGTGTCGGGAGTAATGGGGGTGGCTGGTCCTGATGGGTTCTTTAATCAGGTTTTCAAAAACTGTTTTTCTAGAATGATCTTCGCTAAACCTCTGTAAATAGGAAGAAATAAAATAATCTAGTTACCTTGATGAGACATCAGCCCTGTCCTGGAAAGGGCTGAAATTCTCACCAAGTCTCCCCCTGGATGGTTTTCGTGCACCTGCATTTCATCACGCACTATCATGTGAGAAGCTATTTTCATACTTAATAAGCGATTCTGGTTGGGAAGTTGCCTCCTTCAATAGTCACAATTGAGGGTTTTCCATTTGCTTTTTGCCTCCTGCTTTCTGCCACCCAGGAAGTACGATGCTCCTGACTGGTGCAGTGAGGCCGGGCGGTCTGCAGCTCTGTGCAGAGGCAGGGCTCGGACCAGGTTAGGGGCCACGTCCTCAGGGTGCTCTTCGGAATCAAGGCGAATCTATGAAACACCAGCAACTTCTCTCCTAGGATCTGCTTGGGACTTAAAAAAATATTCATGATTTCCCCCGGCTGCTGGGAAATCGGGCTTTCCGGGTTCCGAGATGACGGCCAGAGGAACTCATCACGACTGTCATTGTGGCATGTGCGGGGGGACCGCCGGCTCTGCCCCAGTATTTCTACGTTGCCGTGCTCGCTGGGACAGGCGCAGGACACCAGACATGCTGACCTAGGCACTCTGGCACTGAGAGGGGGCCTGGCAGGTGGCCTACAGCAGGCATCCTCACCGTGGCTGTATGTTAAAAGCTTCGCCAGGAAGACAAACAAAATACCTGCTGCCAAACTTCACCTGCAGAGGTTCTGACTTAATTGGTTATGGGTGGAGCTCGGGCATGAGCATTTTTTTTAATTCACAACTTTACTGAGTAAAATTCCCCTATGAATATGTGCAGTTCAGTGGATCTTAGTATAGTCACACAGTTATGCAGTCTTACTACAATTAATTCAGAATGGTTTCATGCACTCAAAAAGAAAGTCTGTGCCCATTACACTCTGGGCTTACCCCACACCCAGATCCCAGCCCTTGGACACCGCTAATTTCATTTCCGTCTCTAGAGATCTCCCTATTTTAGACATTTGAATTTAATTCCTGTTCATATAAATGGGTTCATACTGCACCTTGTGTTTCATGACTGACTTCTTTTACTTAAGGTGGTTTCAAGGTTCATCCACGTTCAAGCATACAGCAGCATTTCATTTATTACCAAATAATAGGCCCTTGTATGGAAATACCGCATTTTATTTATATAGCTGCCAGCAGATGGAAATGTGGGCTATTCCCCAGGTCTGGCTGTTATGAATGACGCTGCTGTGAACATTCACACGTGGATTTTTGTGTGGATGTATGTTTTCATTTCTCTCGGGTATGTGTACCTCGGGTGGAACTGCTGGGCCCCGTGGTAACTATTTCTAACCCTCCGAGAAATGCCGGATTGTTTTCCGAAGTGGCTGTGTCCCCCTTGACATGCTCACCAGAAGTACTGAGGGCTCAAGGTGTCCACGTCCTTCCAACCCTGTGATCTCTCTTTTGTATTGTTAGTCTAGTCATCCTAGTGGACGTGAACTAGTATCTCACGGTGGTTTCGATGGGCGTTCGCTTGCTGGCTAACGGCACTGAGCATCGTTTCATGTGCTTACTGACCATTTGTGGTCCTCTTTAGAGGAATGTCAATTCTGACCCTTTGTTAACTTTTTAACTGGGTCCTTTGTCTTTTGATTATTGAGTCACTAATTCTTTAGCAGATATTTACTAGGAAGGGACCATTGTCTAGGCCACGTCCTACCTAGTTCCTACGGTAGGTTCAAAGACCACTAAGATCATTTCATAATCGGCTAATGTGCCATGACCCGGAGTCTGAGAACACGTGTTAAGCCTGCATGGCTTTCTGAATGTGGTCCTTGACTGGGTCTCCCAAAGCCAGCAAACTCCAATCAGGCGTTTCATAGAGAAATGGAGGCACACGGAGGGACACAGGCTCATCCATACACTGTAGCAAAGCTGGGGACAAAGCTCCATCTGTTCTTAGTTTACGGCGCAGGCCGCAGGCTGTACTGCCTCTCACGCGTTACAGCAGCTTAGTGTCTCCTAGGGGTTCACGTAGGACCCCCCCCCATCCCCCTACCCAAGACACAAAAACTGCTCCGAGTCATGGAACTGGACTTTCCTAAACACTCAGTTGTCGCGAGTGCTAGAGGACGAAGGACGTACACAGACCTGTCAAGTCTCAGACTGGAGCCCCTTAAGAATAACAGGCACTTTCCTATTTTTTTAGGACCAGAATGCTTGACTGATGGGCAACTGCCTCGCAATAAAGTAAACCAGAGCCTCCTAAGGGAAAACAATACTTGTTCTGGCTCCTTGGTACGTTTACGGTCCACAAATGACCCGGGAGTTAATGGGGGTGTGGAGAGGGAGAACACAGAACTCTTAAATCCACCACGGGAGAACTCTGATAGGGAAGAGAAGGGTGAGCGCGTGAGTAAACAAACATGAGGAATGAGTGCCGGGAAGGGTGACTGAGTGGGCGTCACCTCCACCGAGGACGACCATGTGGCTCCAGCTGGGTCACGAGTCATCCTGAGCAGGGCTCGGCCGGACCACGGGCTGGGTGTAACGATGACCCTTTCGCCCATGGAGTTGGCTGCCAGCCCAGGCTTCCTTTTAGATTAATTTCTAAGTGGAGGGCTGATGGGGACAGTTATGCGGTAAGTCTGTTTTTCAGTCCCAGGACGTGTCACACAGACTTGGCTCAGGAAACAAACCACAACACCCAGTTCTTCGAGGTGTTCTGCTATTTTCATCATGGTTCCAGGTCATGCTCCAGCAGCCGAGGTGCCAGTAATGGAGCAACAAACTGTTAAACACACAGACCCAAGGAAAGGAAACTGCTTGGTGCGATCACATCCTAGAAATGCTGGAACCCCTCGCTGTTTCAAGGGCGTCCCAGAGAATGAAAGCAGCTACTTGCCCCCAACTCTGCCGAACACGTAATAGGAAAGAAAACACACAGCCAGGCTCATGGTCATGTGCGTAATCGAACACTATCGTCTTCAAATATTTACATCAGTTCGATGCGAGGGCACAAAGACTGCCAACCACCAAGTGTGTCCGCGTGAACATCGGAGAGGAGACCCCGCCTCCCCAGTGTTACCACTGGAAGACGGCGTTATCCGACGCAGACACTTCTGATCCCTTTACCACCATGCTCCCTTCTCACCATACAGCTTTCCTTCCAGTTATGCCTCAACCAGTGACTCACTGAAAGTCATCGAAGAGATGAAAAGAGAAAGAGAGTTGGGGGGAGGGGAGGAAGGGAGGGAAAGGGAGAAGTAGAGGAAAAGCTCTTCTTAACAGGAGAATGTTGGTTCATAAATGTCTCATAGTTCATCGATGAATGCTAAAGTTATGGGATGAAAGGTTGTTAGAGAAGAGGAAAATCACACGGTCTCAAGCCACCACCCCACAGATGACTAAGCAACATAAAAGGAAATAAGCGCATGCACAGGCCGGCTCCAGAGAAGAACGCTCCCGAGTGGTGTTCCTGACAGAGGGGTGCAGTCTGGATCGCCTGTCCAAGAGACCCTTAGGTGAACTCACACCTCTCCTGGTGACCCCTCACACGGCAGCAGCCCTGTCCTGGAAAACGGAGCGAGTCAAGGACACTGCTGCCCATTAGCAGGACTCACCAGAATCAGTGGGACTCAGAACTGCCTCAGTCACGGGACGAGAAACTCTTTACATGTTCTCTGTAACTGTAGTTTGAAGTTACCATTTTTCTTCCCCTGCAGCATAACTTTTGTTCTCTTGCCTGCACTACTAACAATGCATTCTATGTGCTAAACATTTAGCTTTCTTATTTCTAATTTCCAATCGCTAATATAAAACTACAGCTCAGACTGCAGGTAGACAGTTAAGTATTTGCACTTTGCTATGGGGACTGGGATCCTCCCCCTAAACCCCAAAGTGATGATATTTAAAGATGGGACCTTTGGGAGGTCGTAAGTTCACTACGGGGAGCCCACACGATGGGATTTGTACCCATGTAAGAAGAGAAATGACAGAGAGGTCTCTCTCCTTCTCTGACCTGAGGACACAGCAAGAACACAGGCCTCCGCAAGCGAGGAAGAAAACCCATATGGGGAACTGAATAGGACTGCACCTTGACCTTGGCCTTCCCAGCCTTTAGGACTGTGGGAAATGAGTTTGTTTTTAGGTCACCCAGTCTATGGCAGCCCAAGCAGGCTAAGACACATCCTCTCTAAGACTCCTCCTACCCTTTCCCTTACTTAACTCCATTACTTGTATATCAGGTAGTAGTTGAGTACAGAGTACATGCGTTCAACAAGTGTTTATTGAGCAACTATTGTGTGACATCCTCTACACCTGGCATTCAACACCAAAACTCCAGAGCAGGGACACTTGCTAAATGCTCTGGTCATGAACCCTCCACCTTTGCTACCAGTGTCGAATCCTGACATGACAGGAACTTGCTTTCAAGAGCCTTTACAGGCACCTAATGATTTTATGATAATGTTTTTTCTAGAAAATAACAATCATCCAAGAATTGACCAAGTTTTCTTTTTAAAAACAGCTTTAAAACTAAAGGTTGTGATTCTGAGACATCAAATGAATAATGAATGTTTGCAAAAAAATATGCCATAAGTGTAAATGCACTAAAACTAGACCCCTGAAGAGCAGCTAAAAAACAGCAAAATTATATTCCACCTACCACAAAATGAAGAGAATGCACTAGGTACACTGACTCCAGAAAGGGCTCGGACCTCCAGTACAAATGTGCGCGCACACACACACACACACACACATACACTCTCAAAAAACAGTGTGTAAACTGTAGAATCAGAAGTTGTCGTTCGCAGATGAGGGGTGGAGGTGTGCAGGAGTAGGGGACCTGGCTAAAGTCACAGAGAACTAGGGGCAGGGTAGTGCAGAAACCCAAGATTCAGCCTCAGGTTTTCCTCCACACTCTATTATCCCCCTTTTTGGTACTGAGTAGATGAGCACCCTGATGTATCCATGCGCAAAGACAGTGGAAAATTCCATGAAAACAGACCGGAGGCACAAGAGAAGAGCTCATTGTGAAGCCCCGCATTTTAGGCTGACGGCAGCTGCCCCGAGCACCGATATGGACTCAACTTGGAATAAGGTGGCTTGGAAATGCGCTGTTAGCTTGGAACACGGATGCACCTTCCTTGGCCCAGCGATGTGAGCCTGGCTACTAAGTTTTCTTCATAGGCTGTCGTCAAGCAAAAGTGGATATAAACAACGCACAAGGTTTTCCCTCTAGGTCCTGGGACTTCCAGTTTTCCTGCCAGGAGCCACTGTGACTTATATATTTATTCAAATAGCAACAGTTTCATAAAGGACATTTCTTAAGATTCAAAACAGGTTATCAATAATCGGAATAAAATAACCAATAGCTGCTTATCATAAATTGAACACATACTTTGGTTTCTCAACCACCAAGAATGACTACATTTAAAAGTCAAAATTTATATACCACTGAACTTTCTCGTCCGAGTAGCCCAGCTTGTTGACCATTCTGGTTATTTCTCAAACTGCCATGCAATTTCCTCTTGAAGAATCTCAAGTCAGAGCACAGGCACTAAACAACTGATTCCAAGCAGAGCAGGTAATCCCAAACTGAGTTACTGAGTGTTCGCTGTGCAAGAAAGCACTCCTGGGAGAGTGGGGGAGGAACTGCCCAATGGAAAACGGGGTGAGGTCTCAGGAAAAAAAGGAGGAGACAGGAACCTCTGGGACAAAGTGAGATACTGCACGGAAGGGTAAATGCTTTGCATAAAACTGGAAAAGTGAAGATGGTTAAGATGAAGATTTCCTTCAGGGATAAAACAATGTTAGAACGACAGTGTATTTGTGGAAAACTGCAGAACTGGCAGTGACCAGTCACAGGAGGAAGCAGGGCGGGGGTGCAGGGGAGAGGGTCCGAGGAGGAGACGCCAAAGGAGTCGACATTTGAGCTGACCAGTGAACACTCAGCCTTGCAGGTGGGGGGCGGAGGAGCCCAGGGCATTCTGGGTAGAGGAATGGGCGTGGACCCAGCAGTCAGGAGGAAAGGGTGAAGGCGAGTATTCCTTCCAGGTCTGCCTGCAGCAGAGGGAAGCCATCAGTGGGGACAGACCCAGACCGGGCGGGGAAGGACAGCAGGCACAGGCCTTTCCCCCGATGATTCTGGACCTCACTGTCCTCCCTCCACCACAGTGGCACAGAAAACAATGGTATCAGCCACACTTTCTGAAGGGCCGAGGGGGCTAAATTAGAGGGATTAATGTTTCCTTTACTCAGATACAAATGAGAGAAAGCGGAATGGTAGTAAATGTACACCTATGTGAAAATATAATTTCATGCCCTGAAATTAAACAGAAATAAAATGTGAAAAACACTCTACAGCGACATTTACATGTTAGAGTCCTCAAATAACTAAACAGACCGGCATGTACACGATGTATAGGAGAGATTTTTAAGGGTTATTTTATTATTTTTTTGCCAATCATACTAACAAGAGTTGTATCATTTTGATATAATAACAAAGTGCCTAATTCAATCTCCTTGAACATTAACTGATAGGTTTGTAGCTGGGTCTCCAGTTAATTACCTGTCTTTTCTGGTTAATCTTGAGATTTAAGTCTGCTTCTCACCCAGCCGGGCCTGGCGGTGTCCTCCATCTTTCTACGACCTTTGTCTCGTTTAATTGAGGAGAAAAGACCGTTTCAGCAAAGCCTTTTCTACCCTGGCACTTACTTAATACATTCACGTTTTCTGAGTCCTCCTTCCTTTTATAATTACATCTTCGAGTGATATTAAATACACAGGATAGTGACTAAATGTTCCCATTCTAGCAAACGTTTTACTCAGGCTGGCTGAAGCCGCTTTCTTCCTGTAGCAGGTCTTTCCCTCCTTTCTTCAATCATATGTATCTGAAGACTCTTCAACAGCTACCGCTACTTAGAACCTTTTAACAGCCGCTGCTTAGCTTGTTTGGAGAACCTTTTAAATTTCCAAGTGGGATTTTTCTGAAAATGCATGCTCTACCGACTTCTTTCCCTGTTTACACCCAAATACATTCCGAGGCTCACTAGATTTCTGCTTGAGGGGTGTCAAGACCGGCCAAGGGCAAACTGCAAAACCGAGCGCCGAGGACCAGAAGTCAGGCCTGTCGGTTTCTAAAAGGGACATGTGACCAGAGACGCCACTTTTAGGAGGGCCACCGAAGGCATTGGTTCACCACTCTTTACCTTTCATTCTTTCATTGGAAGAGCGAGTGATCCTCCCGATGTCTATTTCCCTTGTTCAGTGTTCATTGAGGATCTCTGCTGTGTGCTAGGTTTCCATGGAAGGAAGGTGAAAGCGCAAACCTGCTTCTGCTTTTATTCTGGTCTGTCCTTTATCTGTCTCTTTTCTATTCCGGACTGTGGCACAGTCTAGCTGAAACCCACATAATTTGCTCTATGATTTCTGTATTTTCATTCCCTTTGTATTATCTTCTTTCGCCTTTCAATAATGATTACTTTCTTTGGTTAGGCTAACATAAAACTCAAAGGAAAGATTAGACAATCCGCTTTAAAGCACCTACATTTTGGTTTCAATCCATTGCACCCCCCAATAGGTGGATATTCTGCTACCACCTTGTGATTGAAAGGGAGAAAACCCACAACACTGTAATACATGAAAGGGAATACAATGAATAGTAATGATAACACACTGAATCTAGAGTAAAGGCACCTAGATGATAAGTTTTTATGGCATTAGTAGAAAATCATTAGAGTATCCGTCAAGATTCTGATAATCATTAAAAATAAAGTAATAATTCAAATTTCCCAAAAATTCAACCTCCTGACCCATTTTTAGGCTGGTTGATGATGGCGGAGCAGCTCTGGGAGCTGGACCACCGGGGTTCAACTGGCTGCATCATCTTGTGGCTCTGTGAATGTGGGGAAGCCACTCAACTCCTCTGCACCTCAGCTTCCCCATCTCTTGAATGGGAATAATAGTACCTGAAATCTCATCACATCACGGAACAGTACCAGGCACGGGTTGACTCGGACTGTGGGAACTGTTGACATAGATGACACAATCTTTCCAGAAACTTCACTCGTTATTGTTCCTGTTTCTCTGTGCTAGAGCTCAGTACTGACTTGGAGGTTTTATATCCAGGGCGGGCAAAAGTAGGTTTACAGTAATTAATAAATACAATAAATAATGCAATGGTTAATAAACAATAATACAAGAATAAACTCTGTTTCACGTATTCGCAGCCGTATTTTTTCACTTGTATCCCCTGAAAACTCTGGCCCTGGGCCTGCCAGTCCCATCTGTCCACTTACGGATTTTCAAACCTGGCTCTAGAGAAATGATTCTTATCCCTTTTTTACTCTGGGGTCCTGTGTGAAGTGGGGCTACAGGTTTTTTTAGGATGGTGTTTCTAAAACACATAGCCCCCAACTCCTGAAGGACTGCTCCCCACCCTCTTTACTTCTCCCCGCACCTTACCACTTCTGTTAATTACACCCCCAGAAAGCAGAACTGCTTTTATCAGTGGATATTCATTGATCTCAAAAGGATAAACACACACACACATATGACAGGTGCAAAGACAATGGACTAGAAGAAAGCCTGCTTTCAGCTACCTGGGAACAAAAGGGTATTTGCTACTTTTTTTTCCTATTAAAGACCTGGCTTGAACTATATTTTTCCCCCTCTATTCAAAGTTAAGCCTGGAAATAATTCACTTTATTTTTTAGTTAAAAAATAAGAATAGGAAGAGGCCCCATTTAGTAATGAAGGGAACATAACCTTTATTCAATGCAAAGGGCACTGGATTCTATATTCATCCATCTGCCAAATAGCCCTCTAAGCTTTAAAAACTAATTATAGGAGGAGAGTGTGACTGTTCAGTCTTCTGGCTCACACCATGCTCTGTGGTGCTCTAATGTGTGAAATCAAGGCTCTCTGTCACCGCTACCACGTTGGAATATCAATGAAGACCTTCTCTACCACTTACCTTTGCTGTCAACGTCTAATCAGGATGGAGAATGTAACAGATTAAGAGGAAAGAATCAATCACACACAAAACAAAACAGGCCTATAAAATTATTTTTCTTCTGGTAAAGCAAATGTAATTTGGTTGCAAATCATGTCTACGTGCAGAAACGTGGACAATCTCTCGGGCACCCTGCCCAGCAAAATAAACCAGGTACTACGGTTAAATTTATTAAGAGTAAACTAAGCCATGGAGATAAAAGAATAGTGGTTACCCAGAGGGCAGGCCTTCTGGGTGCTGGGAAAGTTCTCTGTGTTGATCTGGGGGGTGGTTACTGGGTGTAATCACACATGACAATTCATTGAGTTATACATTGAGATTATACTTTATTACTTCATGTATATTATAATTCAACAATAATTTTAAAATGTGTATTATTTGTTTTTCCTTAACTTTTAAAATATCCCCACCTGAGGATATGCTTATTGATTTTGGAGAGAGAGGAGGGGGACAGAGAGAGAGACATCGATGTGAGAGACATTGAACGGCTGCCTCCCATACGTGCCTGGACTGGGGATGGAACCGGAGCCCTTTCTGGTGCACAAGACTATGCTCCAACCAACTGAGCTGAACCTGCCGGGGCTGTTTTTCCTTTGAATTTAAGAGCCAAAGTGATACAATTAAGTGGGCAAGACAAGAGTAAAGAAAGGCAGGAACTTGATTCTCACTCTTCTAAACCACAAGCACAAAGGTAGCAGCACGTGGAGGTTCGTCTCTTTAGATCAGTGTGTCTCTTCTGGGACAGGGCTAGATACCCTCCTCTTCAGGTATAAGCCATTGGAGAGAACTAATAAAACTGATCGAAAATCTCTTTGCAAGCACAGAATACAGTTAAGGCGGGACATCAAAATAAGCTGGGAAATAACAGAAGCAAGATGCTGATTGAAAGTAATGCAAAAAACATCGGGGGAAAAAAACAATTCATCCTCCACAAGCTGCGCCTAACACAACTACTAAGGCTGGGGTATAACTGAACGAGAATTCTTAACAAGAAAAAGCGGAAGTGTGGGTGACCAGACGCCACTCAACTCTGGTGGCAGGACGGTGTGGTGGGGACAGCGAGAAAGAGCATAGCCGCGGGGCCCGACCTCGGTCCCAAGGTCCATTCCATTGTCCCCACCGGAGGCTCTAATGCATGGATGTCTCGATCACTCTGCTGCTCGATAGAAAAAAAGTTATGAGGTTGCTCTGTGCTATTATCGCCGTGACAATGTGATCTAAACTAAGGGGGTGTGTAGAGAACAGGGATAGAAAATAAAAACTTAGGAGTTCATCATTTATTTTAGATGTTGGGGAAATATATATTCAGCACCATAAAAGTTTTAAAGAAAAACATCTCTGTGACTCTGGTATAAACCAGGATTTCTAAGTAGAATACAAAATGTCCTATCCATTAAGTAAATAACAAATTTGACTTAAGTTTAAAAGTCTGTATATTAAAAGACACCATGCAGATAGTAAAAATATAACTTGTAAAGTGGGAGAAGATGACATCCATCCATGTATGTATTTATCTATCTACCTATCATAAAAAAAAGTTATATCCATCTAAAGGATCCCTACATCCCTGGCCAGGTGGCTCAGCTGGGTGGAGTACCATCCCAACGAGGCTGTGGGTTTGACCCCCCGTCAGGGCACTTTTCTTAGTGGTGGGTCTGGTCCCCATCACGGCTTGTACGGGAGGCACCCGACTGATGTTTCTCCCTCTGTCCCTTCCTGTCTTTCTAAAATCAGTAAGTATATTCTTGGGTAAGGATCAAAATAAAAGAATACCTACAAATCAGTAGAGAAAATACAGACAACCTAATTAAAAACTAGTAATAGATTTGAATGATATAAGATATTCAAATGGTCAGTAAATAAATAAAAATACATTAAAAGGTGCTCAACTTCCTTAATCATGAGAGAAATGCATGTTAAACCAATGAGAGATACCTCTATGAACCTATGATATAACTACAATTAAAAAGATGGATGCCTAGAGGAAAATATAAAGAATTATATGTAAAAAGTTACATTGGAAAAAAGTCATGTAAGTCATCTTAAAAGTCGTGAAAGAGCTTTTTAAGTAAAAACTCTTTAAAAAAAGATGGAAAACATCAAGTATAGATGAGCTACGGATCAAATATAGGTCTCTCATATACTGCTATGAGAACGCAAACTCTCACCATGTTTCTGGAAAGCTGTTTGGGAACATGTATTAAAATTAACATATGCATAGCCTATGATCCAGCAATCCAATCCTACTTACATAACATAACCAATAGAAATATTTATACACGGTTACCAAAAGACACAGAGAATATTCATTCCAGCACTATACAATGATAGTTCCAAACTAGAAACTACCCAGGTGCCCATAAGCAGTAGAATGAATGAATAAATACATATACATACTTACACAAACAAATAATAAAACATAAAAGACATGGTGTATTCACACAATGGAATACTATATTGTATTCCATAGACTATAGAGGAATACGAACTTATACATTACAATATTGATGAATCTCACCAACATAACATGAAATAAATGGAGCCAGTCATAAGAGAACACACAGCTGCATGATTCCTTTCATGTAGAATCCAAAAACAGAAGCAGTAATCTAGTGTTTAGAACTTAGATACTGGAGAGGCAAGTAGTGACTGGAAGGAAACATGAAAAGGTTCCTTGGTGGTATTATTCTGTTTCTTGATCTAGATACTGGTTCCATGATAAAAAGTGTGAAAATTTACCAAGCTGTGTCTTTGATAGGTGCACATATGTAATATATATTCAATAAGAAGTAAACTACAGGTAATGTGAGTGAAGAGATGGAAACTCTGGAAATGCCAGCAATCAAAAAACACCCTAACAGAAATGAGGAATGCCTTTGTTTGCTTTATCAATAGTCTGGACGTGACCAAGGAAAGAATTAGCGAGCTTGAAGAACTGTCAATAGAAACTACAAATATGAATTCCAAAGAGCAAAAAAAAAAAAAAAAAGACTGGAGAGACAAAACAAAATATCCAAGAACTGTGAAAACTTACAAAAGGTATAATGTGAATGCCAGAAGGAAAAGGAAGGGAAAAAACCGTAACTGATAATGAAGCAACAATGACTGAGAACTTCCCCAAACCAACGATATCACCAAACTGTAGATCTGGGAAGCTCAGAGAACATTGAATACGAAAAACTCCAAAAAAACATATATCCAGGCATACAGTATTTGAGTGGTGCAAAATGAAAACAAGCAAATGAAAAAACCTTGAAAGAAGCCACAGGAAAAATCGACTAAAGAACAAGAATAAAAATGACATTGGACTTCTCTTCAAAAACTACGGGAATAAAAAGACTGAAGTGAAAAATTTAAGGTATTCAAAGAAAGAAATCGTCAACCTAGAAATTATCCTTTAAAAGTGAGAGAGAAATAAAGTCTTTCTCTGACAAACAAAAATCAAAAGCACCTGTCACCAGCATATCTGCCTCATAAGAAATGTTCAAAGAAATTAACGCTGGTGTTAATTTAACATTAGCATCAGGGAAAAGGAAAATGATATTGGTCGGGAATGTGGACCTATATTAAGAAAGAAAGAGCATGATAAAAGAAAAAAAATAAAAGAAAATAGAACCTTTCATTTCTCTTACTGTTAACTGATCAACAGGTGACCGTTTGTTTAAAATAAAAACAATACGGTATGCAGTAACGAGAGCTTATGGATACCGTAATGAGCACAAAACAAATGAAATGAATGAGAGCCACGTCATAAGGAATGAGAGGCAGGAGCGGGGAAGACTGTCCTAAGGTACTTACATTTCCCGGGACATGGTACGGTGGTACTTGAAAGTGGACTTGGATTAGTTTGAAGGTGGTCCAGGACCACCACTAACATATACAAAGAATTCTTAAAGCTAAAAAACCATACAACATATAAGCTGATTAAAAAGGGCCAGGAGATCTGAACAGATATCTCACCCAAAACATATATATACACACACAGACACATAGGTATAATATAGGCACATGGAAAGATGCTCAACATATGTCATTATGAAGATCAAAATTAGAGAGGCACCACGGCACACCCGATAGAACGGACCAAGTCCAGAGCACTGACAACATGAGACAGTATCGAGGGTTTGCAGCAACAAAAACTCTCCGTCACTGCAAGTGGGGATGCACCGTGGTGCCGCCGCTTTGAAAGCACCATAGTAGCTTCTTACAGAACTAAACGTACTCCTACTGTGCGACCTAGGGACTGTGTTCCTTGGTATTTACACAAGTGAGTGGAAACTCAGACCCACACAAAAACCCGCACATGAATGTTTACAGCAACTTTATCAATAGGTGAATGGATAAACCAACCATGGTACATCCATACACTGAAACATTATTCAGCAATTTTAAAAAAACACAATCAAGTCACAAAAAGACACGGAGGAAGGTTTAGTGCATATTGCAAAGCAAAAGAAGACAATCTGAAGAGGCTATATACTGTATGATTCCAATGACATAATATTCTGGAAAAGCCGAAACCATGGAGATAGTAAAAAAGTAACAATAAAAATCAGTGACTGCCAGGGGTTTAGGGAGAGGGAGGAAGTAAAGACTAGGAGAAATAGAGGAAGTTGAAGGCAGTGAAGCTATGATTTTGACCGACACTGTCGTGGTGGATAAGATTCTTATCCATTTGTCAAAACCCATGGAGTGCACAACAAAAGGAGTGGACCCCAGTGTGAACTACAGACGTCAGTCAATAATCATGTTCGCTTATCAACTGTAACATCCGAATCACACCAATGTTAAAAACAGGAAATCTGGGGGTGGTGACGGGATATATGGGAAATCTGTGGTTTTGGAGAAATTTTTGTATAAGCCTAAAATTGCTCCTCCTAAAATAAAGTCTATTCATTTGAAAAGTAAATTATATAGTTTTCTTATATCAAAGTAACTAGTTGACAAGTTTCTCTGGGAAAATATAAATAACGAGAAAGAAAAATATACGTAAGAAGGCTTTAGGTTAAATTACTGGTGAATTTTTGAGTACCATGATTTAGGAAAGTTTTAAATGGCACTATAGCAAATTTTTATAGTAGAATGTTGAAATGGAGCTATCCCTGGCAGGGTAGCTCAGTGGGACAGAGCTCCATTCCTGATACTCCAAGGTTGTGGGTTAGATCCCAGGATGGGGCACATACAAGAATCAACCAATGAATGCATAAATAAGTGGAACAAATCAATGTCCTTCTGTCTGTCTGTGTCTCTCCCTCCTCCCTTCCTCTCTCTCTCTTTCTCAAATCATTAAAAAAATGTTGGTAAAACGCGGCTTATAAAGATGGTTAACTGTGGGAGCGACCCAAAGTCACGATACTTGCAGCCTATGTTCTGAGGAAGAGATGGGTCCACAGCAGTCTGATGCTAAATTGAAAGTAAGGTATTGGCCATTACTTCTTTGATTGCCTTTTTGGCCTTCGCTTCTTTAAAGTGCTCTGATCTCATTTTATTTTACTTGTACTATTTATTTATTTACTTGCATAGGCAAAAAACAGTAAGAATGAGCTTGATTTTAATGTGAGGATGAATTACCCCCTTTACTCCCCCACTTTACAAAGCGGGGGAATGTGTCACTGTGGCGAGCCCGGCATGCGAAAGTACGCGGCTTCACTGAACTGGTCCCTAGGTAAATAATTTACACTGCACACAGGAAAACACCGAGTGATGAAGCTGAAAAAGAGACCTTATTTCTGTCGAAACAAGCACACAACAATCAGAGGTACTACAAAAAATACGGACGGACACGGAAGCACACTGGTTTTACTGGGAAGTTCAGCGGACGGTTCTGTGAACGGAAGAACATGCTGAGAACAACTGCAATGCACTGTGTGGGCACAGACTTAATTGTCACTAACTGCCATGTGTCCAAGGCCTGGTACATAATAAGGTCACACAGCTTTGCTGAGTGAGTGAGCAAATGAATGAATGAACGAATTGTATGTGTCCCCAGGAAGGGAAAATCAACCAATCGATCCAACTACAAATTGAAAGAGATTACACACGTGCACACACATGCATGTAATATATACACATATACATGTGTATACATGTACACACGTGTGAGATTACACACATACAACACACACACGTATCCTCACCTGAGGACTTTTTTCATTACTTTTATAGAGAGAGGAAGGGGGACAGATTTAGAGAAAGAGAGAGAAACACAGATGTGAGAGAGAAGCATCAACTGATCCCCTTCTCATATGCGCCCTGAGTGGGGATTGAACCTGCAACCTGGGTATTTGCCCTGATGAGGAATCGAACCAGCGAACTTTTGCCCTATGGGACGATGATCCAGCCATCTGAGCCACATCAGCCAGAGCTGAAAGGAATTTTAACTGTGTGTAGCTCGCTCCAAACTTAATTCGTATCATTTTCTGCCTTCCAAAGTTTTGAGCCAAATACACACGTGCAGGGAAATGAGGCACCTTAGGATGAAAACAGACTCCACCAAGTCCAGTTAATTGCTACCTGACATTTAGGACTGGCCAAAGTTTCACACAAGAAAGAATTAGCTAAACAGATGTCTGTCCTCCTGATGTTTAGCACAAGTCAGAAAATAACCCTTTTACCTTATGAGATCTTCTTCGTCCTCTCGCTTTGGCCGCAGCTGTTTGGGTTGAGCCATGTTCGTCCAGTTCGGCAGAGATTTCAGGAGTCTGCTGATGTCGTCATCTTTTGCCCAAGACGCACTGATGACAAGTTTTTCCTCTGACTGGACAATGCCCCTGAACACAACCGGCAGAACAGAGACGCGTCAGCACATGGCTTAACCTCCGGTCCGCGTTCTTCGTCTACTTCTGCTGCCCAGAAAAGACACCTGGCCCCTCTCTCTTGTCAGTGTCACCCACTCCCTGGGTGGGGGCAGCGACACACAATAGGCCACTTTACTGGGACAATTATTTCAGGATTTCATTCTTAGGTTCTTCATTGTTGAGTAATCATGAAAGCTAACAAAAGCATATGCTCAGTTTTAGGGGGATCTTTCGAGAAAGATACCAAACAAATAAGGTGGAGTGACTGTATAAAAGAACGCTATCACTAAACACAACACAGGCAGTACCAGAAAGGTGACAGAGCGTCACAACAGGTTGTCCTTTCACTTCTTGGTTTAAATTACCAATTCGTTCTACTTGAAGTGACTTTTTGAACTACGAACATCGGGGTACTCAAAGCAAATCTGCCATCGTAGAGAAACCTTCTGGCCCTGATGTCAGGCAGAGAGCCTTTGAGGACTATTCTCTGCAGTGGGCTGTGACTAGTGACCTGGAGATGACAGCTTCCACATCCTCAGAGATGTCCGTGGGCCAGCCATGCCCCCTGCTCTGACCAGAAAGTACCTGTGTAGCCACTTGCAATGTCTGATTCCAACGGGCTTAAAAAGCTACTCTTTCTAGTCACCATTTCTGTCCCTACAGCCAAAGTGAATGTTCTAAAAATCTTCATCAGCAATTCTAGGTGACAGAAGTGACAGTTATTTATGAAGGGAGTGCTAATGAGCTGGCTTCCCCTCTGAAGCCTACGAGGCTCCACCCCCGGTGGGACGGATTCTGGGTGGAGTTGTACGGGAGGGCGTCCGCAGTTCTAATGTGCAGTGTGCGTGGGCTGCATGTGCACACACGCGTGAGGAAAGCTTCCCCCCCCACCCCCCGGAGGAGGTATGACGTTCGTGGAGAAGAGGTTGAAGCTGAAAACCTTGACTCCGGACGACCTGACTCGGGGTAACCTGTCTCATGTTGTAGGAGGCAATACTGCCCTGGTTCTGAAAATGCGCCAGAATGGTAAGAGAACCATTGTCAATTTCTAGATTTCATTTCACTATAAGCCAAAGTTTTCTAACAGGAACTGTGGTTGGTGATAGAAAAACAAATTCTCAAATTACTCACACTTGTACCTTCCACGCCCCTCTCCCTTGTTATTTCCCCGCATCATTTCTGAAGTACTCAGCGACCAGCCCCACGGTGTGCCTTTTACGCCTGTGTACTTGGGGCGCCGGGAGCGCTGGTGCAGAATGGCGCACCTCGCATTTGTCAGGAGCAGTGCTGATGGACCCTCCGTGCTCTCGCCTTCTTTTTGCCCGTCTCTGACCAAGTTCCTCTCCCCTTTCCCTCCATGGCTGTTCCTAAAATCTTTGCCCTTCACTGACCCCCTCACTGCTTACCCTACTTCTTCCCACGTGACAGAGAAAGGAGGGGACCTTATCACATACTTTCAAACATTCCACCTCTGACCCCCCATGGAAGTATGTGTGGATCTGTTTCATCCTCAGTCACTTCCAGTGACCTCTCTACCTAGGCTTTTGGGGCACACTTCTCCCCCTGATTATCCCCTTATTTTCCTTTACATGAGAGTCCCCCCTTAACCACAGGTTAGCTTTCCATGGTTCTAGTTACCTGCAAGTCAACAGCGGTCTGAAAACATTAAATGGAAAGTCCAGAATGTAAATAATTCATAAGGTTGAAAACCGCACACTGGTCTGAGTGGCATGATGTGACTCGTCCCTCTGTCCCCACACTGCAGACACTCCCACCCACTAGTCACCACGAGCTGTCTCCACTGTCAGATCATGTCTGGGTTTCACCATGCTTATTATGTACAACGGACCCTGATTTTACTTAATAAGTGCCCTAGGGCGCAAGAGAAGAGATGTTGGCAATTCAGATATGCCAGAGAGAAACCATTAAGTACTTCCTCTAAGTGAAAAGGAAGTTCTCAACTTAGTAGTGAAAGGGAAAAATGATATGCTAAGGTTGCTAAGATCCGTGGTAAGAAGGACTCTTCTATCTTTGAAATTGTGAACAAAGAAAAAAAAGAAATTTATGCCAGTTTTGCTGTCACACCTCAAACTGTAACAGGCCCAGCCACAGCATGTGATAGGTGCTTTGTTAAGGTGGAAGAGACGTGAAATTTGTCATGAAAACATGTTCCGACTGACAGCGTGTTGTGCCAGAAAGCACTGAGCCTGGACGAAGACTTCCACAAGGGGTCCCCTGAAATGAGTGACACCAGGTCATTCACTGCCAGGGACACCCGTTCCACAGATTAAGGAATCTGTATCTTGACTGCACATTGGCCTGTGGGTGGCGTGTCCCCTCGAGTCTCCCTTTCTCTGTGAAAAATATTCTGACTATGTCTGCCTTCCGTAATCTCTCCCTTTGGAAAACAATCGAACAAAAACCCTCCTTTTGTACGCCTCACCTGGAACTTCACAATTAAAACAAAAGCAAACTAAGAGGACAGCTAAATCGGGAGCAGAACCATAGAAATGAAGATCACATGGAGGGTTAGCAACAGGGGACTGGGAGAAGGAGAAGGGGGGAGAAGGTACAGAAAATAAGTAGCATAGACAGTAGGTAGAAAACAGACGGGGGAGGGCAAGAATAGTATGGGAAATATAGAATCTAAAGAACTTGAGACATGTCATAAACTAAAGAGGGGGATGGTGGGGGAGGGGTATGCAGGGTGGAGGGGAATGAAGGGGGGAATAGAACAACTGTAATGGCATAATTAATAAAATATATTTTTAAAAAAAGAACCTGTCCTGTAGGACGGTGGGGTGAACTACGGCCTATCAATCACATCTGCCCCATCTGCTGACTTTGTGGGTCCTGTAAGCTATAGGAAATGTGTTAAATCAAAAGAAGAATATTTTCTGACATGTGGAGATTATATACAATTTAAATTTTGGTATCTATTTCTAGAAAGACCTTAGGCTGGGTGGCTCAATGCCTCCTCTACCCACGCCCCAGGTCAAGTTCTGCTTTGGAGAGTCAGAAGCCCACCCTGCTCTTCACCCTCTAGACCTCTGAGCCCGTCCGTTCGGGCCCACGTCCGCCTAGGGTGCAGCGAACAGTTCGGGTCCACAGGTGTGAGCTGGCATTGCACATTTTGGGAATCCAGAAGTTTTCATTTTAGCACTAACAGGGATGAAAAATATTAGCTTAGTGGGGTGCTTTGTTAAAGGCACTCACATTATTTACTTATGTATTTTTGGGAAGACTGGATCAGTTCAATAATTCAAGTACTAATATCACTGCCTTCACTAATATTCATTGATCCAGCCTTATTTTTAAAAAATGTAATCCAAATTAACTAACATGCTACCTATTTAATGCCCTCAACAATAAATTACTAACTCATTTTGGAATGGACATCAATTCCAAATGCAACTCCTAATATTCCAATCTGAAATACTGGCTTTGATTAGCAACATACAATTACCCTAAAGGAAATTTTTCATTCAAATGGCGAGTTTCTATCGTGACCAACTGCATTTAATGGTTTATAATTTTGTGCTCAAGCAGACTGTGTGGGCCACAAAATTCCAGAACATGTCCAAACAGCCTCAAAAAGGGGGAGCTAAATCCCCAACAATTACTCCACAAGAGCAGTAGGGTTAATTACCACTACCAGAACCATAATCTCCTAATTATTCACAGCTCAGTGCGCCACAGACAGGGCCATCTGTGTGACTGTCTGTACCTGTTCCCAGGAGGAAGAGGAAAACGGGTCTACCCCTTGGAACAGGTGATAAGGCTGCCATGAGGAGGGTCCACCCTCTGGACACAGCTGAGTAAATTTCATTCGGAAAACATCTGGTGGTGCCGACTGCCTCTGATGAGCATGGCTTCCTCTCTGGAACAGTTGGAAGCGCAAGTGTGCCTGGTCCCTGGACCCAGCTGGGGTGCTGAGTCTTTCATTAGGTAAACAACCCGGGGCAGGTGGGGCTAATTGGGTTCAACGGTTTGGTGACAGCCAGGGCACGATGTTTGCTCTCCCAGACTGAATCTCGTGGACAAAAACTAGGAGCCCAGCTAGACAAAGGAATCCTGGACAAAGTCAGCCTGAATGAGGCTGCTGGGCTGGTTTGCAGCTGGGAACGACCTCACCTATAGCAGGCCGAGTGCAATGCAGTTTTCCCTGGCATGTGCCCATGGTCCTTTGGAGTTCAAAGTTAGTTTGTTGGCAAAGGCTTCAAGGAGACTCAACGAGGCTCTCGCTCCTGCAGGACCCTGGCCTGTGGCTCCACCTGCAAGTTGAAGGGCTTCCCCAGCCATCACAGCCCCCAGTGTCCAGTCTGCACATGTGGCCACCACATGTGGCCACCAGCTTCTTCAGATGCCACTTTGACCATGGAGGAGGCTGTCCTCCCCTTCACTGAACATGGGAAGCTTTCCCAGCTCCCCTTTCATGCTCCTTCCCAACCACGCCACCCGCTCTAGTTCATTCTGGCTTCTTGACCTCCTCCCCAGCCATTGTGACGGATGGGCCGCCCCACTGCCTGCTCCTCTCAGTGAGTCTGTCCGGAATGGCCTTGTGCATTCAGCAAACATACTGAGGGCGCACAGGGTGTCCAGCCCTGCGCCAGACTGGGTCGGCCCTTGGCTCCTGCAAGTCTGTCCCCATGTCACCCTTTCCTCATGCTCTGGCAGGAGTTCTCCATCCTCTAGGGTGAAGCAGAGAAAGGCAGGCCCTGAGGATGAACCTTCTTCTAACACAACATGTTTGTGTCTTATACCCATTGAGTGTCTAAGGTTAGAAGATGTTTTATTTGTATTCTCTACCAGGCCCAACACGATGCACAAAGGCTCCAGCTCCTAAAATAAGAATGATGAATGAACTGTTGCTAAGTTGGAACGGACAGAAACTTCAAAAAAACTGTGACTTCCAATTTTTAAATGACTATTTTGGGACAAAAGCAGCTGACTGCACCTCGGGACAAGGAGGGCAGCCCGAGGAGAGGCGTGCTGAGTGTGGACGCAGCAGGCTGGTGGACTGCTGCCTGCTGCTGGTGCAAGGAGCTCACAGCTACCTTTTCCTTTAAGGCCCGCGGGGTGTGACTAACTGAGAAAGGGGCTTCTAGTCCTGCCTCCCTTTTAGGAAACCTCTCTTCATCGCAAGACTGTAACATGGCATCTTTCTGTACGTGCCACAGCCTTTCCCATGGAGGGGGCGCCGGTGCTGCCCTCCCCTGACCTCTCAGCCCCCAGGGGAGGCTCGGCTCTCCCGGGACACAGAGAGCACGAGCGGCTCTTGGCACAGGGCATCGCGAGCTTTTGGATGGGATCGTCTCTGCAGAGGTCGTCTGTTGCACAAGACCCGGACGGCGATGTTCCCTGCCCCCTTCCTCCTTTCCCAGCGTTGTATCATTTCGGATCATTTGAATTGTATATGGCTTGCTATTTAAGTCAGTCATTTGCTGGCAGCCAAACTAGAACATTTCCTGTTTTTCCTCTCACTGTAATCAGGATTTGGCTGTCCAAATTAGGACTGCCCTAATTACTCCCCAGCAGGTGCCAATGCGGGGGAGGGCGAGAAACAGGAGGAGAGGAAGTAAGGACACTTGGCGTCCTCAGACTCATGCAAAAGGAAACACTCCGGCGCCAGTGTAAAACCCCGATTCAGTGACAGACCACAGGCACCGTGGGCTGTGCGTGCTGCGCGTGTGCCCTGCTGTAGATTTCTACACGGGTGTCCGACCCGCGGCCCAACACACAACTGTAAATTAAAACATTTTGAGATTTTTTGTGTGTGATTACGTGCCATGATATATATAATGTGTGGTCTGGAGACACCAACATGTCGGACACTGCAGTAGAACAACCACATGAATGGTTTTCTATCTATTCCCCTCTAAGCTTCACAGAATTCTTTTCCCCGGCCCCGAGAGAATGCACCCTGAGTCTGTCCTTCAGCACCTGTGGCGGGTCACTGCGGATGTCACCCTGCATATGGAACGACCTCAGAGTGGACACATTCCAGAGAACTGGGCCGAGAGGGACACCAACGTGGCATCCTACACTCCGTGGGGAGGGACCAACATGCTCTCGATGACCACAGTGTATCGAGAACCAAGAGTGATGTGCATGATCCCAGAACAGCATCAGACCAGAGATACGGCTACACTGTCTGGACAAAAAGGTGAAATACCAACAGCAGAGAAATAACTCAGTTCCTATGAGAAGGACAGACCATGGTGAACACCACCATTCATGCTCCTGCCTTGAGCCAGCCAGTCGACGTATTCCTGACCTCCCACCCCGCGCACTAGCCAGAACATTATTTCTGCCACTTGTCCCTTCTCCCCCACGTCCGTAATTTTCCCTGTCTTCTAAACAGTGTTCTTCCAACTCAAACATATACTTTTCTCCTGTTCATATAAGCCCTGTTCATACAAGAAGGTAAATTATAGAAATTGGGTAAGTTTAGAATCACAGGCACGATTTAGAACAGAACATTAAAGAAGATTTGTGACCGATTAGGACATGGTCCTCACTAGGAGTCAGGCAGGCCATACAATGAGTAAGTCACATGGCTTTGTCCCCTCCCTATTAACTGGGCAGGACATTGACTTGAGTGAAGAAATGGTCAGTTTGGCTAAAGGTCAAGTACCTTGTTTCCAAGGGCAATTTGTATGTAAGCTGGCCAAGATGGGAGTTCTTCACACAGGTTTGGTGGGACAGGGAGCAATGGGTCTAAAAGTGAAGGGAAGAGAGGGTTTCTGAACAGATACCTGGTGTTGTCCACTGCTGGCCTGTGACGGCCCGTCTTGGGGAGACAGGAGGGACAGTAGCTGCCTTAAGAAGATTAGGCCTGGGGGATCACCAGCAAGAAATCTATGTCTCTTATAGGGCGCATGATAATATATTCAAGGTGCTGTCATGAAGGGTAGAAAAGGTAATCTTTGTTATCATTGGCTTTGCCATCAAAATAGCAGCTAACCATCTTGGAGGGAGCTTACTTTTTAGCTGAAGACAATTTTAAGAGGCTGACATTTTCAAGAAACACTATGAAGAAAGAACTATTACCTCCTTTTGCAGATGAGAAAATTAAGGCACAGAGTGAATGAGTAACCCTGAACCATTCATTGTTCAAGGTCATATAACTAAACACTGGGAATGCTGGTATTCAAATTTAGGCTCCAGAGCCAGCTCTGAGCTACAGTCTGGGTTCGGAGTTAGAAAACACACGGACTCCAGAAGCGCGGACTAACGTATAGATGTCGATCCCAAAGGAAGTATTGAGAGACACGCCCCCCTCAATGGTTGATTTAGCCCTGACCTTCTGAACATTTTAAAAAGTGATATAAAGAAATGAAAAGACTGCTTATAAAATCAAGAATGACAGGAAATTTGAAGGAATAGCTAAGATTTTCTGATGACATGAGAATTCAAAAATATCTTAATAGACTAAAATGATGAGCTAAAAGTAACATTAAATTCAATGGGTACCCGTGAGATCTTGAATTCGAGGTTAAAAAAAAAACCCCTACAAGTACAGCATGAAAAATACAAGGCTAATAGCAACTGTTTCTTCTTACAGCTGCTCTTTATTAGCCCCTCCGGCCAACCCGTGGCCGTGTTCTGCAGATGCACCGCCTTAATGTCTCCGGTTCTGTCCCTACCGGCCATCTCTCTGCCTCTCCTCTGCTGCAGGCACCTGCTACCGTGTCTTCTACCTCCACACACTTGCCTATCCAATCCAGCTTCCACGAAGCTCAGAAAAACCCCCTACCATGCAGGTCTGTACTTGGTACTCCTGGCTTCTTACCTTCATCGGTTCCCTGCTACCTAATTTAGGCCAAGTTCCTGGAGCCTGGCAGCCCCATCCCCCACAATGGTGGCTCAGCCTGCCTTCCCCAAACCCCCAATTCATCACTCATTCTTCCTTTTCCCATTCCTCCCCACTTCCTTGACCTCGCTCTGCTTCCTTTCTTCCATTGGCTCCTTCAGCCTAAATCCTGTCTGAATCCCTCCTCCCTCACAAGGCCTACTTCCCATCCTTCACCAGGCCGTTCTGGTCCTCCTCGGGTTAGGTCTTCCTCCTGGAGCATCTTGCCATATTTTCTGCCATAAATGAACGCTGTGGATATGCCCTAACGCTGTACATGTTCTATTCCCCTGTCCCCCACTTCCCTTTCTATCCTCTTCCAAGATGGGAGCTCATAAAGGTGCAGCCTGTGGCTGGCTGACCGCTCGGTCAATACCGAACACGGCCAATGACAGACGGAACAAGCCGCGCTGTGCCCAGCTGTACTTCACCTACCAATGCTTAATTATCATATACAGTTTATTACTTTATTATACATTCTTTTCTCCCCTAATTGCTGCAGGACTTGTCAACCATTTCATAATTTGTTCTGACTATTAGCTCTTTATGAGAAGTGCTAGGATCTTTTCCAGAAGCTCAAAGAGATTTTTGAACCCAGAGTAAAGAAATGAGAGGGGAAAAACTACAGGTTTTCAAATTCATAACAATGGTTTTTCATTTCCACTAATGCTAAAAACAGTGTAACTGTCTTTTCGTGACAGCTGGAAGGCTACAGATCAAATATTAAGAGGAATACATTTGTAAGAAGTAAAAAGAAATCATACTATAGATTATTAAGAGTTCCTGGGAGTTTGAAATTGCTTTACTTTAAAGATCTTTTAGAATCACGTGAGGGACTAATCAAGTTCTGAAATTTTGTCAAGGAAGAAGAATCTTAGCACTCTCGGCCTTTGTGAAAATCATGACTGACGCCTCTTCAAAAGCCACGGATGGCAGTCCTACGTGGCTCTGTCTGCCCCTTTCATTCCATTGGTGGGTACGACTACTGAAGCCTCTAGGAGATGACCTCCGGGGCACGTGTTCCCATCAGGCCCCTTGACAAACCAACCACGGCCCTTTCCCTATTAGGGGGAAGTCAGGCCCAAGGGCAACCTCACCGCAGTGCCGTCTCAGGCCCGAGAGCAGCCCTACCTGTAGGCGGCGGCACAGGTATCCTTGTACTCCTGCAGCTTCACGCACACCATGCTGAGGAACTGGTCCGAGTACGCGCTCAGGTCGTGCATCAGGTTCGTGAGGTCTTGCACCGTCTTCTCCACGATGATGGTGCTCTGGAGAGGGACAAGGAGGGAGCTCATGAGGCTGTCTGTGTGCTCTTTGTTTTTATACACTAATATGTGGCACGAGGAAGGACAATGGGGATAATGCGATCATTCAGGACACTTGAGCCGTCCTGGGAGGATGTGACATTTAGAAATACTGGTTAAAAATGACAACAAAAGAAGTATGTTACACAGAGCAGGCCTCCCAGAGATCTGAGGAGGTGTTTTCTGTGGAAGGACACAGGACAGGGGGTTTCAGACCGACTTCGTGGAGTTCTGGGCATTCACTGGCACCTCTGTGGCTTCGCACAAAGTGAATCCACGCTCAGCTGGGGCCTCACTCACCACCTCCGGGGCTCTACTTTGACAGGAGGGACCTACGACAGGCACCGCAAGGAAAAAGCCTTCTATGATTTGCTTTAAAGGTTTCAAACCATCGACCCATGAAGAACAGGCTGATTCTATCCTTACAGCCTGTAGAATGTTTGTGCACACACAGCACGTGCTACCTCACTGCAGACTCACAGAATGCTCCCAAAGATCACAAACATTTTGGGGTCCCTAGAAGTACAAGGTACCGTGCGAGGGCTCCACAGGCTTTATCTCGTTCAATCCTCTGAGCACGCCTACCTATCTGGTGTCCCGTAACCACCCCTAGTTTGAAGATGAAGAAACAGACCTAAGAGAAGGAAGTCTCTTCTACCGCCGCCATTCTGCCTCCCTCCCTGCTGGGGCTCAGTTCCCGTGGCCTCGTCCTTCTCTCGTGAGGTCCCAGTATTTCCTATGTTGGTGCCCCGGCAGGAGGAGGGCCCACACGGACCCAGGCAAACTCAGGACTGAATTAGGGAAGCCCCCGAAGGAAAAGTACACCCGTCTCACAGCTACAGACGGGGGGTGCTCTGCAGTAAGTCAGTGTGACGTCTAAAGAGAGGCACACTGAGTAAATGCTCAGCCTTTAAGAGAAGACCGAGTGGTTAGTTCATGCCTCTTCCAAAAGGAGCAGAATGACGTTGGGATAAATATTAACCACATGCTTAGCAGCTTGGAAACCTTTGGTCAATAAATGATTTGTTAAACGTGTACGTATTCAGATAGAACTGCCTAAGCTATGGTAGACCTGGCCATAAAGTACACAGTGAAAAAAATTTTTCTGGTCTGACAGTGACCATGAAAGAATCAAAGGCATTTTATTATGCTTCGATGCAGACTATGGGTGTGGGGTTTTGGTGATTGTTTTCCTCCTGAAAATGAAAAGAATGAACAGAAGTATACAGCTTTTCTGTAAACAATGGAGAATCAGCTTAAGTTGTCTGTTTACAGGTGCATGTTTATTCAAGATGATTTGATTGTAGGCTTCTTATCTTCTTTCCCTCTCTTGCCCCCACCCCACTGCCCCAAAGTGAAAGAGTCAGAAGGTGAAGAGGAAGAAACAGTTATATTTGCTAAGGCAAACCAAATTACCGTCTCCATAGAATCCCCACAAGTTCAGCTTCCTTTTCTGTATTGATTTTAAGATTAAAACACTGCAGCTTCACCCTGGTCCCTAATCCCGGTTCTCTGCATCTGTGTGTGAGTGACAGGAATTGATTCTGCTTAGCTACGTGTCCCCGCGCTGCTGAGAAGAACCTAAAAGCCTCATCCTGATTCAGAACATAGGCTCTGCTACAACATGTGGACGGAAATTAATAAAGGAGAGTGGAGTTCAGCCTTCCGGACAAAGCCCGTTTAAAATCCACACCACTGCAGGGAAGACGGGGGTGGGGAGATGGCTGAGGTTATTGTGAGACAGACAAGGCCTGGCTCTGTTTCCAGTTATGTGATTGCTGATCGACTCTGGGCCAGGTTTGGGTAACCTCTCCTTTCTTATGACTCGATTTACTCTTCGAATAACCGAGGATAATTTGATGGTTCCTCTAATCCACTGACCGCCCCCCCCCCCCCCCCCCATCTCTCAGGTATTCAATCGGTGCACTTTTCTACAGGAGGAAATCGACACTGTGTAATTAATAGTTCCACCTCCCGCCAGGTGGGCTTGGGCTCCCCAATCAGATCATCAATTTCTCAAAAGCACAACCCGCAGTCTTCCTTTCCTTCTGTCCATCTTCCATCCTCCTCCTCCGCCACCTGTTGATAATACCTCAGGATCTTCAGAACAATACTCCCAATAAAAGGAACAGTACTAATAACACTGATGCGCACCAGTAACGCTCTCTGAGTGTCGTACATGGGGGGGATGCTAGGCAGACATCTCTGCATTCGGAAATCTCTCTGGGTGGAGTCAGTGTGGTCTGCACTTCCCCCAGTTCTTTCGGATGACTAGCACTGGGTGGGTGGCGGTCAGAGCTGAGCAGAGACTGCAAGCTCGGAGGAGTATCCCCTGGAGATTTGGGGTGAACAGGAAGTACCCGCAGGAAATGATGAGAACGCCATGGTTTAATCTGAATGGTTGCGCTCAGCAAAGGGCCTATGAGATGCTACATGATTACATGCAATTCCCCAGCTCTTTGGCTGGTTCACCTTATCACAGGAGCACTCCGGATAGTCAATCACCGAATTCTCTTTGGGGAAAACGACACTAGTTGGCCAAATGATGGATATTTTTACAAGGGAAAAAAGTTCCCAGTTTTCAAGCATCTATAACAATTTCCAAATGAGTGGCTCTGACAGGTAAATATTGAAAGTATTCAATTTCTAAAAAGGTCAGTTCTGTTTTCATTTACACGATGTCTTTGGCATCACAAATGCCTCATTGATTAATTTGGGGATTTGCCAATGCTGAAATACTTCCAATAAGTAAAACCCTGATTTTTATGCATTATAATTTCTATTAAATCTATCACAAATGATTGATATTTGCTCAGAAACAACTCAATTCTAATTTCTTGCGACTTATTACCAGGTAATGAAGCCTGGGCATGATATGAAAAATGAGAAGACGAGAGAACAAAAATCCCAGAGCAGCTGATGCTCAGAAAGACAAACAGCTGGAGTTTCTTACAGGAAGGCCACACCCTGAGAGGGCGTGGAAGCCGCTCTCTGCTCCTCTGAACATGGGGCAACTGAATAAATGAAGACGATGGCATCTTTGAGGCCTCGTCCATTTTTTTCCCAAAATCAGTCTCTGCAGCATTTTGGATACTGACAGTGGCACTACGGAAAATTCGCTCCAAGTTCAAATAATTTGACAAATGCTGAGTTAAGGAACATGGAAGTGGTTCCTTCCCCAGAGGACCAGAAACTTTCCACACACTGATGTCACTGTGAACCTTAAGGGGACTGTGGTGTTCAAACTTCCCCTAACAATCTATGTACAGAACCATTTTTCATAGAGTAGCTTTTCACATCTGAAAAGGTGTGAACAGTGCTTTGGAAACGACTCTCCCCAGTGCTCTGGTCTTGCTGATGAGGACGCGCCAGGAGTCCCGGCAGGAACAGGGTGAGAACCCAGGTCTCGTCCTTCTCGGTCCAGGCCCTTTCCTACTCACCCAGCTTTTTAAGCCCTGGCTCCTCCTGCCGACGGCTCTACCTTCTCTCCAGCTCCCCGGAGCAGGCCCACCGTGTGCTCCAAACACACCAAACTCCTAGTCATTCCCTGACGGCGCCAGGCTACTTCCCGTGTCTGGGCCTCTGCCTGGCGTGCCCTTCCTAGCTCACACCTCTCATCCTTGAAGAGGCAGCTCAAGGGCTGCCTGCTCTGATTCAAATGCACTCTTCTGTACTGCTGCCGCAGTGCCCTGGGCACAATTTCAGCTCAAGTCCCAAGTGGGGTATGGCAGCCACTGGTTCACGTACTTGATTCTCTGCTGCTAGAGTAGAAGGTCCTCTGAGCAGTGCCTACACCTTTGTACCCCTACAACCGACTCGCCAGGTACCTGCATAGTCCAGGTGCTCAGTGTTTGCCGGGTGAACCAATGCTGATGCGCAGCACATTCAGAGCGGGGTAATCACACAGGTCTAAAGTAAAATTATAAAGCCAAATAGGGGGTTGAGACCCTGATTGGGTAAGGTGGACTCAGACCACAGCCTCTGCACTACTACTTTACTGCACCTTTAACCCCCATGTTGTAAAGACTGAACGTGCATTGTGACTACAGGTCTTAGATTTTTTTCCTACCAAAACATGCCAAATTTCACCTGACTGTGTAATTTTCTACAATCCCAATTGTTTTATATACACAATAAAATGTGCTTATTTTAAAGTTTTAAGACACAGAAATAAATTTACACTTGAGGGAAGAAGACAACAAAAGTTTGGACTGTACAGACTCTGGACTTGTGCAGTTTTAGCCCCTGGAGTGGGGACAGTTGATCAGAGATGCTGCAAAGAGCCCAGGGCTCCGGGGAACCGCTGTAGGCAGAATTTGGAAGAAAGAATAAACGAATCACCTGTTGCTTCAGACACACCGACCACCATCACCACTGCACACCAGTGAGTGGGGAGGGAGGCGGCTGCCTGAATGTTGGATGATGACAATGACGTTTCTGTACTGGAACATATTCAACTGCAGCTCAATAAAACTTGTCCTACTCTCCTGTCCTTTCAATTACTATCACCTGTAGGTTGTGCCTGGCTGTAAACAATAATAACTCCCGTCTTACGGTGGTGATCATTTTTGTAGGGGACATAGGTACTAAATTATAATGTCGTATACCTAAAAATTACATGTTACAGACCAATTTTACCTTGATTAGAAAAATAATAACTAGCAATGACGAATGGCAACAGCCAAGAGCAAATCTGCTGATTTTTAATCTATATTTTGATTTGTGTGATGTTGAGAATTTTTGAGCGTGTTTGCTTTGTTAATGAGTCAGCTGGGCGAAGGCTATGACTCCGGGCCTTGCCGTCCCGTCTCCTCCCAATCACCCTCCACCTCACAGGCCGAGGTGTCCTAGAACGCTGTGTCTCCCACAGAAACGAGTGCTCACGTCCAGCAAAAGACACGAACACCATGCTCCCAGCAGTGTTATTTATAATAGTCAAAAGCGATAAGGAAAGCGATCCTCATATCCATCAGAGTCGGAGGGGTAAATAAACTGTGGTGTAATCATACAATGGAGTGCTGCACAGAAATGAAATGGGTGGGCTGCCACTACCCGTGACGATGAGGATGCGCCTCGCACTGCGTGCCCAGTGAAAGCGGTCAGAGAGAAAGGAGCCCGACCGTACGGCCTTGTTATTGTGGATCCGGAGAAAGGCAGGAGGAGTCTCCGGTGGCAGAAGTCAGAACACGGGCTCCCCCAGGAGGGTGAGCTCTGACTGGGCAGGAGAGAACCTCCCACGTGCTGGAAACATCTTGCTTCGGTAGCTGTTGCATGAGTGAAAACGTAAACATTCTTTGCACTTAAGACGTGCACTTCACAGTATGTAAGTTTAATATCAAAAGGAAGCATTTAAAGCTATGTTTGAGCCCATCTCTCACCACTTAGAGCTGTTTAACGCACGGCGCCCGCCTTCTTCAGATCACCCATCTGGTCCTGCAGGACGGGCCTCGGTCCACCTTCCAGCCCCCTGTCTACCATCCTGCCCTCGCCTCTCTACGGCCTGGCGACACGGGGCTTCTGCAGCTCTTCACCCCCAGTCAGGGCCTGTACTTGCCTGCCAAGTTCTATCTCTTGGCTCACTTTGTTCTCATCTTTCAGGTCTCAACTTAAAATTCCTTTCTGTGGGAAGACTCCTTGACCCCAGTAAGGCTGTCCTGTTAGACACACCTAAGCCCTCTCTCTTCTCCTTCCCTTTGGTTCTCTTTCCCCTTTGCTAGAGGAGGGCGAGAGACTGGTCGGGAGGACAGCTGGTGGGTGGTTCTGCGTGTGCATGTTTAATCTCAGTTTTGATTGATGTATGCCCCACTATATTACAAATTGGCACCCCTTCAAAAATGTGTCTGAGAAAACCACCTGTGGGCATATAAGTATTCTATGTAGTGGTTTCCCCTTTATAGTATGTATATAAAACGTGAGGATGGAGCTGTACGGTTGGCAATACTACTATAGACCACTAGATCAAATGTGTTCAGAAGGATCAGAGGTTGGCTGGGGAAAGAGCAGGGAGCTTAACTAATTGATGAATACACATTCATTAAATGAATATTTTCTCTGTGCCAAACATTAGGCCAGCTGTAGGAAATAAAGAGCCAGGTGAGACAAGATTTGTGTAGGAGGTGACGAACAAGTTCACAAGCAAGGACAACACGGTGTCGCAGGTGCTACCCCAGGCGTCTGCATATTGCACAGCAGAGGTCTAGGGGAGGTGGGGGGAGTGGTGGGAGAGAGGCAGCTGTAATTGAACTGAGTCCAGAAAAGTAAGTAGCAAGTTGTAGATTGAGAAGGTGGGAGAACAGCACTTCAGGGCGTGAAGCGGCATGAACACGACATGGCGTGGGATTCAGGGAATTGCAAGTGGCTCCTCACGGCTGGGGGAGGGCCCACGGGTGTGCACGTGGGTGGAGATCAGGAGGGCGGGCTGAGGGAGGCAGGCGGGAGCTAGGTCCTGGAGGCCCTGTTATAATGCACACCTGCACAGCACCTAAATATTCTGAATATCCCCCTTCCCTCTTCAGTAAGAAAACACACAAATCAGTCCAATTGGTGTCACTAATCACTAGATGATCCACTCCAAGGGAAGGAAGATGGGTAATTTCAGAAGGTCCCACTGTTAAGGAAGACAAATATACTCACACAAGCCACAGGAAAGTATCTTCTGAAGTGCCGTTTGGCAGCCTAAAGAGCCAGGAAGAATTTATAAATAGGCTTAAGCAAAGAAAATACGAGGTCAACATTTGGGCCAATTAGAAAAACTGCACCCCTTTAGAATTCACATAAGTGATTATAAAATTTACTTGCCAATTAAAAGCTTGGAAATGTATGTGAAGCAGTTACTCATACTATTTTTTTTAACATTTTAGGGAGAGGATCATTTCTGGTTGAATAAAATCTGTACCTAACCCATCTGATAAGCCCACCTGGTGCTTTAGGGGCTTGTGTTTAGGAGTCTATGAGTTCACACCCAACAAAGTTGCAGGAAAGGAAAGGAAGTGCAGAACAGTTGTGCGCAATGAGGCGATGAGATCCCAGGGGCCTCTTTGTTTCCCTAACTGTTAGGTAGTAAGAGAAGCATTTGCTGACTTACATACTTCAACTCAGTGGGACTCTGCATCCAGGTTACCGGTTCCCCTTGATGTGCAATACGACTGGAGGGTGGAAATGGATGGACGAACAGGTGTGCACTGGCACTGACGTGCACACACACACATCACACGTCACATTTCAAAAGACCTGAAGGTGGCTAGTCAGCAAAATACAGAGTGCCACCGCACAAAAGTAGAGTAACAACAACATCAGGGGCTATAGCGCTTCCTTTGGAACAGGAGTGAAAACATGCAGGAGCCTGAACAGGGTACTTGGAGGATGGGCGAGGTTTGGCCACGTGGAGAGGAAGAGAAAAGAGGGTGTAGGCAAAGGCTGGGAATAGGGGCCGAGTGAACAGGGGGCTGGAGGCGGGGGTTCCTGCTGAGGAACTGGAGGAGAAAGGTGGTCTGGCCTCGGGAGTGGCCGGCAGAGGGCCTGAGGGCCAGGCTGAGGGCTCCCTCCTGTAGGCGGGCAGAAGCAGGGCAGAGTGTCAGCTAGTGGAGCTGGGAATCCCAATTCTAGAGCCAAAACTAACCCTTGACCTCCAGTCTAATTCTTTGGTTAAAAGTAAAGAAAAACAACTAACTCAAACATTAAAAGGCTTGTCAAAGATACAGAGCTAGTTTGTGAAACTTCGGAATCTAGAATCCAGGTCTAAAAACTCTAGACCCAGCTCCTCCTGGCCAGAGCGGATGATTAGAGAAGCAAACAGAATAAATTATTGTAGGTGACCATATTTATTAAAAAATATGAAAAAAATCAATACACAGAGAAAGCCAGAAAAACTCATTTATTACCACTCACGGTGACTATGAAATAAAGTCCTTCTTTGAGAATTACTAAATGCAGACAAAGAACTACGTCCTTATTGACTGTGCAGCAGGATCTCTGCTTTGGGATTACTGCAGAGCGAAAGCTCTCCTTCAAGGAAGACCGCCTGCTAAGACACGGAGGGCAAACGACAGAACCGGAAAACCATCCTGGAGCCCCAAACAGAACAACCGATTCAGGCAAAGACTGCCCCTCGGCACTAAAACAAAGGCATGACAGCTGGCCGGGAAATGAGTAGGTTTGTGGTGGCAAAGTCACACCAACAGGCTCCTGTCGGGTCATGGGAGGAAAGCTGGGAGGCACTGGGCAGGGCTGGGACGGCCCCGCCCCATCCCAGTTAAGGTCAGCAGCTCTGCCGTGAGCAGCCAGCTCGTACAAGTCTGCAGAGCGTGGCACGTGATATGTAACGCCATCCATGGCGCCATACATTCACACACAGCAAAGCACATCATAACCGAATGGCTGAAAACCAGTGACAAGTAGAAAAGCCTTAAAAGCAGCAAGACTGAGAAAAAGAGATCTGAGGACTTCCGCCAAGATGGAGACGTAGGTGGAGAAACCACTTCGCCTCTGTGCACAACCAAATCTAAGAACAACTATTTTTAACAGCAGTCACAACCAAGCCACACGGAAAATCGACAATACGGAGTCCAAAGGACAACTAGATACTCAGCTGGACCGGTACGAGGAGCGAGGCCAGCAGCGGAGCAGGTTAGCAAGAAAAAATTCCCGGGGCGGTGCGCGCAGGCAACCGAGGGCGCGATTGTGAGCAGCTGGCTGCCGGAGCGCACAAAGAAGGGGCGCGGCAGGTCGGTTGGTCGCGCGCATTTACGTGCGGAGAAACCAGTAAGAAGGGAAGCCGGCGCGGGCAGCAGGCTCGCACAATTCCGATCGGATAAACAAGCCCCAGGCGTGTGGAGTGACTGGATGCGCTGGGCGAGCAGAGAGGACCGCCATTGCTCCCTCTCTGACCACGCCCTCACACACAGCGTCACAAACCAGTGACCTGGGTCTCCCCATCCTGGTAAACAACTAAGGCATCGCTCCGCTCACTTAACAGCACGAATAGACCAAAAATGGCTCTAGGACAACTCAGAGCCCCAGAACCGATAGATTTAAGCGATGAAGAAATAGCCAGTCTTTCAGATGCACAGTTCAAAACACTGGTTATCAGGATCCTTACAGAACTGGTTGATTTTAGTCACAAATGAGAGAAACATATGGAAGCTAAACTAATTGAAATGAATGGTGATACAAAGGATACCAATAGTAATAGAAAGAAAATTGGGACTCAAATCAAGGGAGTGGACCAGAAGGAAGGAAAAAATGATCAAACAGAAAGGAATGAAGAAATAAGAATTCAGAAAAATGAGGAGAAGCTTAGGAACCTCCAGGACATCTTTAAATGTTCCAACATCCGAATTATAGGGGTACCAGAAGGGGGAAAGGCACAGCCACCAGTGGAAAACGTATTTGAACAAATAATAAAGGAGAATTTCCCCAATCTGGCAAAGGAAATAGACTTCCAAAAAATCCAGGAAGCTCAGAGAGTCCCAAAGAAGTTGGACTCAAGAAGGAACACACCAAGGCACATCATAATTACATTAGCCAAGATTAAAATGAAGGAGAGAATCCTAGAGGCAGCAAGAGCTAAGGGGACAGTCACCTACAAAGGAGTTCCCATCAGACTGTCAGCTGATTTCTCAAAAGAGACCTTACAGGCAAGAAGGGGCTGGACAGAGGTATTCCAAGTCGTGAAATCCAAAGACCTACAACCAAGATTGCTCTATCCAGCAAAACTTTCATTTAGAATGGAAGGACAGATAAAGTGCTTCTCCGATAAGACCAAATTCAAGGAGTTCATCATCACCAAGCCCTTATTATATGAAATGTTAAAGGGACTTACCTAAGAAAAAGAAGATAAAAAAGATGAACAGTGAAAGGACAGCAAACTCACAGTTATTAATAACCACACCTAAAACGAAAGCAAACTAAAAGGACAGCTAGATCAGGAGTGGAAACATAGAAATGAAGATCTCATGGAGGGTTAGCAACAGGGGAGTGGGAGGAGGGGAAGGGGGGAGAAGGTACAGAAAATAAGTAGCATAGACAGTAGATAGAAAATAGATGGGGGGAGGGTAAGAATAGTAGGGGGAAATACAGAATCTAAAGAATTTGAGACACGTGTTCATGAACTAAAGGGGGAAATGGTGGGGGAGGGGTATGCAGGGTGGAGGGGAATGGAGGGTGGAATAGAGCAAATGTAATGGCATAATCAATAAAAAAAGTTAAAAAAAAAAAGAAAAAGAGATCTGAGAGGAAGAAAGGAGAACTCAGGCCTTTCTTCACACATTTCTGTGTTCTCTGCACCGCCCACACTGCGCCCCCTCCTGGGAAACGGTGGTAGAGGTGGGTTTTATTTGGCTGACGGAAGGGTGACTGGAGAAGTGAGAGTTCAAGGGAAGGTCATGCATGGCCTGCAGCCCCAACAGCAGTGTCGGGTGGCTTGCACAGTAGTGGCAGGAGGGAAAGAGGATCCAACCGAAAAGAGATCAGGGTCACAGGCCAAGAAAAAAATCAAGAAAATAAAGTACAATAAAGAATACAGTAATAAAGGAAGCAGTTTACAAGTTAAGCGGCGTGAAAAAGAACAAACACGGACGAGCTTATAGACACAGAGAGGTCAAAGATAAGCAAATTCTAGCTCCTGGATGACTTGATGGGTGAAGACGAAATATTCATGTGATGTTATTTCCTTTCTCTTATATTGAGTATACCTGTAAATACCAATAGCATGTATATTATAATATAAATGTGAATGTTAGAAGGAGCTACCTATCATTCCTGTCAATCTATCTAATATTTACTGAGCACCTACTATGTGCCAGGTACTAACACTATGCTCCATCCGGATATGCAACCATCACAGCAAAGTGTGCCATGTAGGGTGGGTCCAAGTGCTTTGTATGCATGAACTTTTCTTAACTCCCTATAAATCTTATTTAACCGTCAAAAGCTGGTTGCAAGTGTCCCTACTGTACAGTTGGGAAAACGGAAGCACTAAGGGATTGAAGAGTTGTCCCAGGGCACAGAACTAGAAAGTTTCAGTTGCAGCCAGATTTTGAACTCAGGCGACCTGGATCTTCTTCTGTTGCTTCTGAAGAACACACAGAAGGAGTCGGTGATAAGTCTGTCTTCCCCTGGTGTGGAATGGTCCCAGTGAAGGATGACGAGTTATGGGAGCAGGTTACCGGGACCTCGGATGACAGTCTCTACGGCGGGCTTCCTGAGACCAGAGCCAGTCTGCGGGAATGAAAGGGAGGTGTGGTGTGGAGAGAGAGACACTCAGGGCTGCGAGAAGAAGGTGTGAACTAATTCTGCAAGTGGGTGGGATGGAGTCAGGAGGGGACACGCAGACTGGACTCCCCGGCTGCTCGCTAGGCTGCTCTGGAGACCAGGCCACCCCACGGCCAGCAGCCAGGAGTCTCTTTAGTGACAGCTTTACAGCAGCAAGTGCTGTTCTCTCGTCACAATTTCCTGATCCCTCAGTTTCTTGATTTACCCAGAACCGACTCCCGAGACAAAACAAGTAGATGTAGGGACACCCGAGTGGCGTGCAGGCTCGGCCTAATAATTCAAACTTCCTCAAACTCATCTTTCTGAAACTAGTTTTCAGCACAATTTCATGTGGTGAAATTGTTAACGATACCAGCACAGCGTTTTCTGACACCCTTTCTCCCGAGAACTCAGAGTACTTTGCAAATATCTCAATCAATAACCCAACAGATTGTGGAAAGTAGAGCAGTCGTTATCACTGCTACATTTTCCCAAGTCTAACACTTAGAGCCGTTTCAAGGAGTAAGTAGAGCACTCAGAGAGAGGGTTTTAAAAACTCGAGAACACGAAGCTGCCACCCTAGGTGGTTTTAAACCCTTGCATTTCTTTATATTCCTCAAATTCTCACTGTGCTCCTACTAGTCACGCCACAAAGCCTCCATGTTCGGAAACGCCTCTCTTGATCAACACATCGTTCGAGCATTTCACATGATTATTTTGTCTTTTACAGCTTTCACGTCCTCCCCAGCCACTGCACCGAGTGCCAAGAAGCACACGAATCTGGAAATCCACAGAGTAGAACATTTACCGCTCTGCTGTTTGCCAGCCAAGGCAAGGTCCCTTCAGCAGGAGGCCCCAGTGACCCGCGCCAGGCACGACCCATTAGGGAGGAGCTGCAGGTTTATAAATCAACATGTCGGAGGAGGCCATGGGGCGGACCCGTGGGAGGCGCCCGCCGCACACACGCGTGTTCCACTCCGTGCAGGCTCGCCCGTCTTCGGAGGCTCTCACACCACATCGTAATCAGTTATGCTGACAAGTTTCCCCACGAATGGTTTCAGCCTCAGTTACTCGTGCACCTCAGAGGTGAGACCCGCAGCCCTCAAGGCGGGAGAAGGAGCGGGGAGCTCGCCTCCAGGAAAGGAGAACATATGGAGCTGTCTGGGGAGAGAGGGTGAGCAAGCGTGCACACGCGAGGGGAAATTTGTTCAAGGGTACAGGCGCCGTTCGCATATGCCTCACCCTGGGACAGACAATACATCCGGGAAGAGCTAGTGGATTTTAAAAAGTAGAGCTTATTCTTGGCAAAACTGGCCGTTGTAAACCTAGCATTCCAGCTCATTCTAGGAATAAAGCTGAGTGCTCTCTGACCCTGGCATGCTGAGACAAACAGTACGTGTCGCTGGGCAGAAATCCAATGGCAAGCCAACAGGGCGCCTGACTGCAAACACGGCTCGAACACCGCCTTCGGGATACTGAACAAACTGCTCTCCCTCTTTCCCCCCCGAACATGTGACACACTTCATGAGCCGTGGGGACAGCTCTGGTCTGTCCACCGTGAAGTCAGCTGGGGCTTTAACTCCATTTTCCGAGTTCAGATGAGCCATTCACACGTACCTTTCCTAGCTCTGAGTTATAAAAGCACATTTTTTTGTGAGGACAGAGGCCTATGCAAAATTAGAAGTTACTGTTAACACAAACTGGAAACTGGACTCAGTGGCCTCTAGCCGAAGCCCAGTGACAGGAAAAGGGCCACCCACACACTGCCCTGGAGGGCGGCCTTTCCCCGGAGTCCAGGAGGAGTTCAAGTTCGTGGTTCAAAATCTGAATACCGACCCTTTGATGTATTCCTTTCTAAGACAATCTCTTCACACAAAAAACACCAATGCCGCTGGGAAGGATACAGCCGACACAGAACAACGACATCCAAACTTTCCATTTTGCAAATTATGATGCTTATAAAAAACCCCCAACAGATCACCTATAATACCATTGTTTTTATAAATATGTGATCAAAGTGTGAATATTTTAATAACAAAAATAGCAGGAGAGTGACAAAAAGATGGCAATCTTTCCCCAGGAAAGTAAACTGGAAAACACGCACGCACACGCACCGTCCGCTGACCTCACTGGACCTGCTGCTGCCTGTGGGGCCTGGGTTGGGGGGTGGGCTTTGGGGGCACCACTCTCAGAGAGAGTGCTGGGCAGCATGAACAGAGTACGTCTTTGGAGATCGCCATGCCTGATGGGACGTATGAGCCTAAGAATGATGGTCAACGACTGTCATTACTTTCGATTCTGGGCTGGGGAGGTTTCTGCTTTGAAACGGAACACTGACATTCTGCTGGAACAGGTCTTAGTACTGGTTCCAGTCTCTTATGAGACTGAGGCGGAGAACAGTGAGAGGCTCCTGTGTTTTAAAAAGTAGAAGAAACTAAGTATGTAAAGATTCAGCTGTCATGATTTTATCTTTTGGTTTTAAGCATAAATGTTTTTAAATGCAAAATTAATACAAAGCTAAAAGTACTAAATGGAATAATAAAACTATTCAACAGCTTCTTACTGTGGCTGGTATCGTGGAAGGCACTTTAAGAACATTCAGATGTAATTTGGAAAGAAAACTCTAATGATTCATAAAATTACCACAGTTCCCAAGTAACTGAAAACAATACAGCCTACCGCCAAATACGGGCTGAGCACTCAAATCGTCTTAATGGTTTCTCATTTCTTTTCTTTTAAACTTTCTGTTCCCTTTATCACTGAGATGATTTTGAAAATGAAAAGGAGACTGCTCCTGCTGTCCATTTTCTTCTTTTACTGCTTTCCTTTTGTTCTAAAAATGAGGGTGAAATTAAGTGCTCAGATCCCGGGAGATGTCGGAGGGCGGACAAACGAGCGCTGTGGCCCCGCGCCCGCTCTCCCGCAACGACGGGGACGGACGCACGGCCCTCGCTCGGGATCCTGTTCGACACACATGCAGCGCAGCCTAAGTTCTTTCCGTATGTGGCAAACTTCTGCCCAGGATGAGGAGCAGAACTGGGATAACTGCTTAAGTCAAAATGGAAAATTTCTATGCATTTATCAAGTATCCCTTTCCTTTCCTGGTATAGATTTTTGAAGTTAAATATTAAAATGTTGTATTTTACATATTTCAATCTTTCCAGGTGGTTCGGAATTATCTTTCTCATTCGTCGCCCTGCCTTGGCCCCCCCGCCCCTGTGCCTTGCCCTGTGTTCCAGAGCCAGGCCGGCCTTCCTCTTCTCTGGGCTCCATGTGTTTCTTGTGTTCTTCTCCTTTCTGTCTTAAACGCTCCCTTCTTAGTTTTTTATGTTTATTTTTATCTTTTTAGAGAAGGGGGAAGAGAGGAAGAAAGAGAGGAGAGAAACATCAATGTGAGAGAGAAACATTGACTGGTTGCCTCTCATACACATTCTGATTGGGGACCGGACCTGCAACCCAGGCATGTGCTGTGACCTGGAATCGAACCGGTGACCTTGAGGTTAGCAGAATGATGCCCAACCAACTGAGCCACACCGTCCACGGCTCCCCTACCTCTTAATAAGCCTGTTGTAAAGGCTGGGTAACAACAAGAGTTTACTTTATTAAATAAATATGCATATGCCAGACATTACTGTGGGTGCTTTAAAGATTATTAACACATTTAATCCCCATAATAACTCAATGAGGCAGATACTATTATCTCCACTTGACGGTCGATAGAACTGAGGCAGAGAAAGCTCAGAAACAAGTCAAGGTAACACAACTAGTGACTGATTAGTGGAGCCAGACGCAAAGCACCAGAGCCCCGACTCCTAAAAGGAATGAAATAGGGGGGCGGAAGGTCGTGGGAACAGGGAGGAAGACGGAAATTAACGAGTGACCCACTGATGGCACGGCCGGGGCAGTTTGGGGCGGCCGTGGTTCTACTGCAAACGCCTGGACTTGGGGTTCCCTGGGACTGTGGGGCAGAGACACGCGAGACAGGCACGACCAAGTGAGAGACGGAGATTTGACATCTTCAGTGTAAAAGGTGATCGATGTGGCTGAAGAACAGGAGCTTCTAGAGGCAGAAGCAGAAACGAACAGCAGGGCTGGCAGATATTTGACAACCGGCTCTCGGGACATGAGGAAGTCCCGGTTTACAGGTTTTGCTGGTCTCCATGTGTATGCACTCCCACCGTGGCCGACTGCAAGCCACCAATGTGATGTCACTGAACTCGGAGCTGGGAAGAGACACACAGTGTCACACATGGTAACATGGTTCTTCTGCTCTCTGCTACAACGATGCAAACAACCAAGAACAAACACAGTGGAGCAATTCAGTAAGATAATCAAGAAGTAATGAGTCTGAGTATTTATTACCTTTGTTTTTAATATTATAGAACTTACTTTTTAGTGATGACTGTGTTTAATAACCAGCTCACAACATTTCTGCAAATTTCACAACCAGCAGCCGGGGAGCCTGTAGGAGCCGCCTCACACACATCCCTGAGCGGAACTACCCAAATACAGCTGTTCTCAAATATGTGGGTACCCGGCGGTCTGGAGACTTCATCTCTCAGTGTCCCACAAATGACAGAGGTTCCAGAAACAAAATACCCACTGTCATCTGATGAGTGGAGGAAGAGGACAAGCGTGAAGAAGCGAGCGTTCGAGAGGTTAAGTTCAGAGGAGGCTTGAATGTGCATTCTAAGGTGTCATCAGCCGTAAGTGGCAACAACAGAATCCCGGGAAGTCTCATCACCCCCCCTTATCCCCCCTACGGGCCACCGTACCTTCATTCTCTGGTCTGGGTAGGCTCCTTACTCATGGGAAACAGGTCCAGAAGGAGTGAAGGTTCTTCCATGAAATGACTAGCTTGCGGTGAGCAAAAATGATAAACGGTGTAGAAACTAACCGTTACGGAATTGAACGAACACTATGCATGTATAAATGTAGCTGTGGCACTGAGAAAAATCGGCACAGGAAGCTCTGATACAGAGAGAAGAAAAAGCCACCTGTCACAGCGGACGAGGACTCTTCAGAGAAGGGCCGTCTTTCCCAGGTTCCCCAGAGCCGAGCCAATCTGAGTCTGGATTGTGCCCAGTCTCTACAGCGCCGGATACTGTTCTGTCGATGTTTTTTTCACTAAATGAATCCCATTTTACATGTTCCATGAAGTAACTGACTTCGAAATTCTTGTCACTTGAATACAAAGGGATGCTTGTGTGTGAGTGAGAATTGTTTTTATGGAAAGTTTCTGCCTTTTTCTTTCTTGCTCAAAGATTTTAGTAATTAAAAATTCACGAACTCACAAAGGAATGCAGATGAAAAATTCTGACCTCCAGCTCTTGCTATAACCTTACTAGGTACAATAGGATATAGAGTTTTTGTATAAAGCATGTATCAAATGCTTGTTGAATTGAAAGGTTAGCGCAAAGATCCATCTCATTACCCCAAACTGCCAAATAATGGGCTGTTGGCTAATTGACACCTGAACATATAATTACAACTGGCAACCCCACACGGTAGAGCACCTGAGGTCAAAAAAAAATCAGCTCGCTTCCGGATCCCCAGGGGCCAACTGTGGATTGAACTGGAAGTTAGTTAACATTGTTCTCACTTTTATAATTGCCGAGAGGAACACAGCTGTAAGCCCTGGGTTGGCTCTGGGAAAGCCGAACCTGAGACTAGGGCCCTTCCAGCGTTAATGGCTCCTGTGTCCTGCCTACCCCCCCCCCACCCACCTCAAGCACAAAGGATCTCCTGCCAAGACTCTGCTTTAGAGAAAGAGTCTACCTTCCTGCTTGGGCTGATGGGGTATACCTTGGTGGATACAGAAAAGTAAGATGTCTAGTGAAGAACCTCTGTCGACTCGACTGCTTTTTCCAGGACAACGTCTGGTGAATATTCTGGAGCACCCACAGAGGAAAACACTGTGCTGAGGAGACGTGAGCCTAGAAGGGGGGGAGCGGGCTAATCTTTACTAAATGCCCCCCCGGATGCAGGGATTGTGCTGAGCAAGACCACACGCTTCATCTCGCCGAGACCTCGCACACCCATCTCACAGGAAGGTGGCGAGATCAGAGGTTCGGTTCCCCATCCACTGCATCGCCGTCCTCAGTGGTGAGGTGCGGCCCGTTCCGAAGCCGTGCTCTCTCCTTGTTCCGCGTGCTCACTCGAACCCCGAATTCTCAGGCCAGGCCCTGGTGTGAAGAAGACTGCCTTCGTTTCAGTCTTCTTGAAGAGGATGTGAAATTATATATACAGAAATGTAGCTGCCCACATGAGGTGTGCCTGCGTGCTTTTCACTGTGGCCTGGGGGCTCTGGAGGGGTAGAACCGGGCTGGCCCTTACCTGCACAGGGAGGTAGGGAGGTAGGGAGGAAGGGAGGTAGGGAGGAAGGGAGGGAGGGAGGAAGGGATGGTGTTCCGTCCGCCTCAGCTGCCTGATGGACAGGCAGGGCAGGGCCTTCTGAGTAAAGGCTCCGGGAGCAGGGGCCAGAAAGACGTACGAGGGGAGGATTTACTTCTGGGTAAAGAAAGCACATTGAACATGCACATCTAGTCTCTCTCCCTCCCAAAATGGCACTGATATGACAGAAAAGGATTTATTTTTTTCTAAGACTCAAACTGATATGAGGAAGGGGAAAAGGAGGGAGCACACTACACTGGAAGCTGGGAAGCAGATCCGAATGGTAGGTGCCGCTCACAGACTCCAGGGTGGAATCCTCTGCCAGGAGCAGGGAATGCTGGGAAGCGCCGGTCTCTCCTGTGAACTCCGACAGCCCCGGGGCAGGAGGAGTGGGGACAGATGGGAAGGCGTGGCTAACATCAGGATGAGAGGGAAGTCTGTTTAAGTAGTCAGATCCCTAGGTCCCTTCCCTCCCTGGGGAACTGTCTCCTCCGTGCTGGTAAAAATCTGAGGGTCTACTCCCTGCAAAGGGTAAAATAAAGGGTCTCTGGACTACGAGACAGAATAGACAATGGAGAAAGGGGTGGGGGGAAGGGGAATTAAGTGAATTTACGCATCCGATGCCAAGAATCCCCTGCTCTCTTTCATCCTCTTCCCACCAGAGTTCCTGGATGCTGTCAGCGGGGAGGCCTCCGCCCTGCAGACCGCAGGTTAGAGACCCTTCCTTCCCCTGGCCCAGAACAGACAGTGAGATCAGAAGAACAAATGAAAGCTGAGGAGCCCCTGCCCTTAACATTTGAGCCACACTCCACACTGAACTATTACTAAAGTCGGTTTCAAGTATTTTAATTGACCTGTAAAAGAAAATTCGTGTTTCTTATCTTCTGTGGTCTTGGCAATTATTTGATTACCAAATTGATGAAATGACCTCAAATTCACGCTGGTTTAAATGAGAAGGCCATTAGCACACGAGCTCCACAGATCCCTGGGAGCCACGTGGTCGGATAACACACAGTGCAGTGCCAGCTTATAATCTCCCTTTAATTGACTTAATCAATACCCATTTGCTCCGGGTTCTGCAGGAAGGACCTGGTTGGTCTCCTTTAATATGCACACCCACCTCTGCGGCTTCCAAAAATTAGTCTCTGGCAGGTTTAAGTAAGTGATTAGAGTTGTTCACGGCTACCCTACAGGTCATACCATGCATCACGCGTACTGGATGTGGCAGGCTAATCTTCGCAGAGGCTCACTTCCGTGCTAACTGTCATGGGAAAGTCGGGCGTGGGGCTTAGAGAGAGTTTTCTCTCTGTTCCCACCTGTGAAAGAATAAGCAAGTCTTTGATTCCCGGCACTCCCCAGAGGACGTCCCTGCCCAGGTCTCTGGGAAAGGGGCACCAGTAGAAAGCGCTCCATGCACTGGAAGGACTGGTGACCGTGGCCGTAATGACCACCCTGGGCTTTACTGAGTGCCGACTACTGTGTTAGAAGGTGTTCACATGAACATGTAAGCTAGAAACTGACACATTAATTTACTTACTGCTTGCAGCAACCCTGCGAGGAAGATACTATTATTATTGCCATTTTACACAGAACAAAACTGAGACAGCGAGAGAACAGGAAATGTGCCCAAGGCCGCAGAGCTAGTATATGGCATATCCAGGATTTGAACCCAAAAAGTCTGACTGAGAGCCCACTGCCTTATGCACTCACAGCAGAGCCCTGGGGTCTGGGAATGCTGGGATGAGGGGCTGCGGTTGGCAGCACCTGCCCCCGTGCAGTGCCCTGGCAGGTGGCAGATGGCAGATCAATGATGATGTGGGGTGTAGGCCCCCGGGAGCCCAACATGGCTACAGCCCTGAGGGTCCTGGGTCCGGGTCTGGGTCCGTCCAGTGGTTGAGGTTGTTGGCACGGGTGGAGAAAGTGCAGGGCACGGCAGCGCCGAAAATTTTCAGTCAACTAAAGGGCCTTGCAAAGGAGCTGCTCAGCAAAGACCAGGACGAACACAGCCCACCTCATGGGGTGCAGCACGCACAATCCGTTAGGGGGCGTGGCATGACTCTTGTAAAGCTGGACAACTCAAAGCTTCAGAGCACGCACGGGCTCTCAGATCCAGAGATCAATCAAATAGAGCTCCATTGTGGGGCAGACAGAGGCAGAAATAAACTGGGGGCACTTACAAGCCCTGAGATTTAGTGGAAGAAGTAAGCGGCAATGCTTCGAGTTAACCAGTCTCACTGTCGCTGTGTCACTCTGCCCCTTCTCACCAGTCATGGCTCAGCCCCCTTGCCCGCAAGGCCCCTCCAGCCAGCATTGCCTCCTGTCAACCTCCTCTGTCTCCTGACTGCAGACCCTTGCCACGTCTGTGCCTTAGGGCCTCCTCCCCACCCACCACCCGCCACGGCCTCCCCACTTGAAATGTCCACCTCTCTCTCTGTAGTCACTCACTCCTTTGTGCTCCCATCGTGCTTGGAACAACCATTACTACAGAGTTACTTGTTTGCTTATCTCTATTCCTTAATCCCTGGCCGCAACCATTTCCTGGGAAACAGACCGGGAGTCTAAGAGGACCTGCATACACTGAGGGGGCTCATCAGCATCCAGCACCCACTAAGCCAAGTGCCTGCGGGAGGCAGTGGGTGGTGCGTAGAGGCAAGAACCAGGAAGGCTGAGACTCACCCCAGTGACTTGATCTGTGGCCTTAAGAGGTCATTTAATTTCTCCCAACCTCATTATCGTGGTCAAGATTATACAAGATTACATCTGAGAAAAGCGCAACCTTAGCGTACTGGGACAATGCTCTAACCAACTGAACTACCCAACCAGGGCTGACAAATCACCTTAAATCTGATTGGACAAATGAAATTAGTCAACGTAACTTTTGTCCAATGAAATCTATGCAGGAAACACTTAAAAGCATTACATATAGTGAGCATCTTTCAAAATGCATGCATAATAAACCTTCACTTATTCACTTTCATTTTTTTTCAGACAAGAATTTCTCAAATAAAATATCAATTCCTAATAGGTGGCTTACTTATTTAAGAAAAGTTTAATAAAACAATTCCAGTACATCTTTACACTTCATATAATTTCTTACACTCCCATTTCTAATGATTTTTTTCTGAAATACATTCACGCTTCCCTGCCTTTTAGAATAGAATCCATAGATCTTAATGTAACCCCATAAAGACTTTTTACAAATTAATGATTCGCCATTATTCATATCAACCTTTCTGTGCAGCCATAAGCTTTGTCCTTAACGGCCATCGTGGCAGGTAGAGCGGTTTGCACCCCACCTCAACGGCTCTGAACCAGCATGGCACGATTGTACGATTTTATACAGTGTTTGTTATAGACTGCGAGTTATTAAATCTCAATGCTTTGGAAAAAAATAACAGTCGACTCTTGTCGTCAGTTTCTGGTTGTTAATGTGCTGCTGCTTAAAATAGCGTGAACCAGGAAATCAGACAGACAAACTCTTCTAGAATAAACAGGCTTTGACTAAGGGCCTGTGGGTTTATTACGATCACTGTTTATGTAAATCAGAAGCTTTCAATTTTGCTTCTAATCAACTTCTGGTACTTCATTTCTGAACCAGTCAAGTGCTCAGACAAAATAAAACGCAAGAGCATCACTATCCTGTCCAACAACAAGAAGGTATACAAAGTAATATGAATACTTTGATGAGTGAGACCAGGTTCAAAATACAGATCCAGTTTTTTCCTATCCTTGTGTTTAAAATGTAAGTTTCTTGAAAGCACAGCCTGGTCCTACTCATTTTTGTGTATCTCAGAGCACCTAGCATTGTGCCTTGTACATAATCAGCAATGGATTACTATTTAGTTATCAAAATAACTATAGAACTGTAGTTAACAGTTAACTACAGAAGTAACTGTAACAGGAAAAGGGCCTTTGGTACTTCATCCAACGCACCACTGCCCTCAGCGAGGAGGGGCAATGCATGTGGGCACCCCTCCCACTGAGGGCACAGAGTGGGCAAGGGGGCACACGGCAGCGACGTGCTGGGTGGAGAAGGCAGGGAAGGAAGTCTGGGCTGACCACCCAGGGCTTGGGGAGATGCTGACTGAGAGGACTGCTTCCTCCACTGTCCCCGAGCCATGGCTTCTGGGGACCGGCTGTCCATTCCTGGGTTTCTGTTCCCAGGGCCCCTGCTCTGAGGAATCTTGGTCGCCCAGCCTCGCCCGTATCACCATGTAAGACCCTGGGTCTGAACACCCCACGGCAGGGTAACGCCTCCGTTTCACGCCTGGTGAACGTGGTTTACGTACAAAGTCCAAACCTGCGGAGACAGGAGGTCTGTCTCTTGTTCCATAAATGTCTGCACTCCCCAAACCCTCTGCTTTTCCTAATTTGAGTGCAAATTATCTTTTTTAAAAAATTGAATGTCCTTCTCTTGAAGATCCTGAATGCACTTTAACATATCAGGGTATGTTATTATTAGTTTTTTAATCTTCACCTGAGGACATGCTTATTGATTTTAAGGAGAGGGGCAGGGAGGGAGAGAAAGAGGGACAGAAACATCGATGTGAGAGAAAAACATCGATCAGTTGTCTCTCAGATGTGTCCGGAAAGGGACCCAACCTGCAGGCTGGGTATGTGCCCTGACCTGGGGGAACCAAATCCCTGAACTTTTGGTTTACAGGACAATACTCCAACCAATTCAGCCACCTGGGCCAGGGCAAGTACAAATGTCTTAAAGGCCAGAAGACGAGGATGTGACAATTTACTGCTTACCAAGATGCCACGGGTTGGTATTCAGCAAGTTTTGCTGGAAAAGTTTGGGAGCTCATGGAATTACCTAGCAATTCCTTTCGACTTCTGTAAAATAACAAGACTCCCTAAAGCTTCCGCCACCCGGAAGAGGCAGTAGAAGAGCGTGATGGGCAGGGGCCCCAAGGTGTAGGGCCCCGGAGATGCTACATGAACTAAGTCCAAGGCGCTGTGCAAAACGCCATCCAGATAGTCCGGGGTATGACTCATTTCCACATGTAAGTTGGTGGACCCGTCAGATCACGTCTCAGAAACCTGTAGGCAGCACCCACAGTGGCCACACAGTGCCCTGCCTCATGCATCACAGGTATGACTCATATTTATGCAGAATGGCCATCAGTGGTCACAGCACAGAGGGCCGGCAATCACTCAAGAACGGATGACGGTGATGAGAAAAAGTTCACGGCATGGAAAGAGCAAATTCCAGAATCAACAGGAGACAATGCACTTCTTATTGCTTCTAACACCATCCTAAACAGGTACAAGTGGGAAGCAAATAATTCAGCGGCTGCCTACGGCCTTTCCTGAGATCTGTTTACTCACATAGCTCAGCCTTGAAACTTCCGCTGTAGAAGTTAAGTTTTAAAAGCTTTTACTTATATTTCTTTGCCCTAATGTAATTTCTCGCCATTAGCATAAATCGATCACCACCACTAAATGTAAAAAAAACCCCCTGTATGTGTTTATGTATGTATGTATATGTGTTTGTGCAGGCATGCGTGTATGTATCTAATCTTTATTTTAAAAAGAAATCTTGTCTTCTTGCAGGGAGCCTTGAAAAAATCTTAGGAACAGCTACCGGTTTCACAGGTTCCTGACCTTTAGCTTACCAAAAGGTCATCTTTCTGCTCTAATTAGTTCTTCAGTTAGTCAATCAATCCAAAAAATAAAATGCCTCAATTAATGAAGCCTCTAGGAATAAAGTTCTTTCTGATAAAGTAGGTCTAAGTTTAAAAAAAAGATCAAAATAAACTAAAGCTATGAATCACGTGGACCAGTGCTGGCCAATGCCTCGTGGCTTTATCGAAACGCTTCGGAAGCTGCCCCCATAAACTACGCTGACCGAGCACCTTGTTGAAGGACTTTTGGTTTATAATCACCAAAGGAATACAGACTGGACCTCAAAACTGCGAAAGCAACCCTCTGACATTTCCAACCTCGCCTTCCTCGCCCTTCATCATCTCGACATGCAAGGTGCTTCCCTCCAAACCAGCTCTCCTCAGAGTGTGGCCCAGGAAACACTTTTGTGAGAATCACCCAGAAGGGACCGATACAACTGCGGATTCCTGAGCCCCAGCAAGACCTAGGGAACCATAGTCTGTGGGGTGGGACCCAGGAATTTCCATTTTTAAACAGGCAACTTGAGAACCTCCGTTTCTGGTCCAATGGCAGCTTCTTCTCACTCCCCGAAAGCCCAGGGCCTGCCCTGTCTGAGCACGGGCCTGCTGTGAAGGCACCTTCCCTCCACCCACCACCCTTCCTTTTTGGCTCTCGAACTGACTGGGAGATTTAGGTGTGATTTGTAAAGGAGGCGGCAGTTGAGCTGGTTGATATCTGGATATCTAGGGACGGGTGGAAGGATGTCCCTGCAGAGAAGAGTGAGGGAATAAGAAAAGAGAAGAACATAAAAGCAAGAATGCTCTCCGCACAGAAAGAGAACACGGAGAAGCGGACTTTGGCTGACACGCTGGAACTGTTTCTAGTTATATATAATGAGGGGGAGACACAAACCTATGGACCTCAAGTGAGCCGTGCCCATAATCTATTTAGGTAGACCATGAGATTACTGCATATGTGTGTTCACTCTTCTAAAGGTTTAAAGTGTTTTTGCACGGGGTATTATTATGATGATGTCAGGACCTAAAGAATTTAAACTCTATGTCTAAAATCTAAAAATAAAGAGAAATAACATCCATGAAGCATGCATGCGAGTTAACTCTAGGCTGGATACTTTACAGTGAGTGGATCTTCCATTCACCGACGTTTCTCTGAAACATCATTTTCCTCCGCGTGACAGCCAAGCTGGTAGACATTAAAATATTTGCCAGCAGCCACGCAGCAGCTGTATAGGGGGAAAGATCTGCTTTTAATTTGTTCTGCGTGGTTCTTTCTTCCTTCTCACAGAAGGCCAAACACATCCCTGGAGCCACCAGGACTAACGTTTTTCATCGTAAGCGACAGTTTACAAAGATGAGGGATGGCTGGCTCCTTGCTTGCTCCCTCGGAACCCTGGGTCTGAAGATCTCTCACGCTCCGCTGGTTTGACGGGAACACGCAGGAACGCCGCGGGAAAGGGAGGCTCAGGAAGGGGAAGCGGGTGCCGACGCCAGCCAGTCCGTGCGGCGAGGCATTCCAGGCACTGCCGTTCCCAGGCTGGTTCCTGACACACAGCTAACAGCTCGCTGGCTCCTTGTGAAGACATGCAGGCTCCGGCCTGCAGACTTTGGATTTTTCCGAAGGCTGTCAGCCTTCAGAACTCCATGTAAAAGGCCAGAATTGTATAGTCTGAAGCACACGAAAGCACCAGTCTCTGACCCTGGCTGACCGACAGGTGGCAATGTCAAGCCCTAATAGAGGCAACACACACGTGTTCTAAGGAGTTTCTGAGTCGGCCTCTGGCCCTGCCTCCTAGGTGGTAACACGACTGTTTAAAAAGCCTCGGCATCAAAACCATGACAACAGGGCAAGTGTTACACTTCCAAGTGCTCGGAGCAATTTTTATCCAGCATCTTATTCTACCCTCGGGATCTTGTACGCAAAAGACGCTCAGAAAAAGCCCATTTTTTTCAGCTCTTAAAACGCAGAGATGAACCTTTTACGCTAGGCCATTTGCCTTATCTCTAGAAGGATTCTGTGACTTCACTCTCTAAAACGAACAGACCCCCGGCAATGGAACTGTCCTGACTAAGGATGGCTCTCTAGTCCCTGTCCTCAGTCTGATTTCCTCCAGTGCCAATGACTGCGAGCCACTGCCCATGACCAAGCCCAGGAGGGTTCCCCACGCCAGCCGAGAGCGGGGAATGAAAAGAAAGGAATGGCCAGGCGCAGCAGCAGTTCCAGGGTGCATAGCAGATCCAAGGAACACTCGTCCATTAACCGAACAGCAGCACTTTCCAGCCCAGCGGGAAGCAGCGGCTCCCCAAGGAGAAACAGAAATTAACTTTGCAAGGAGATAATTCGTCTTTAGATGGCTGTCATATTCAGAAAGGCTCTCAGGCTGAGGGGGTGGGAAGGGCGGGAGGGAAGCGCCTGCCGACAGAGCCGCAGATGAAACATGAGTGTATCAGGGAGCCAGGTGGCACTGAAGATGGATGTTCCGTCTTGCTACCTCTGGGACACACGCGTGAAATGTAGCAGGAGCGCTGGGGCCACTTCTGTCCAACGGCTGCTTGGAAAAACAGAGACTGCACTGCCGACGGCTGTAGGTGTAACCCCACCAACAAGGGTCCCCCAGACAAGTGGAATCAGGTCTTTGAAAAACAAATTGGTGCCAGTGGGTGGGGCTCCGCAAGGCTTTGGAGTAAGGAGTCGAGCACCCAGGGGGTGTCCATGAGGACAATGAAGAGGCCTGCTGGAGTGGAAGGCTGTCACAAAATCAACAATCGGAATTTGCAATGCACCCTGGGACTGGATTGTGAGCTGCAAAAGGAGGCCCCTCGCTGTTCACAACAAAGCGATAAATACTCAAGGCTGTGATGCTCTTTTCACTCTTTTGACTGACTTGCAAACAATTTAGCATCACGGGGTTTGCAAACTGCTGCAGGGCAAGCGGAGAGGAACACTCTGACGCTTGCGCACTGAACAGAACACCACTCCCTACTGCCATCGACACTCCAGGGCACCTGTGCCAGGCCAAGCCCCTAGCCTGGAGACGTTCCTACGGTGTGCGACTCTGAAAGGACTACAGCGTCTTCGACAAAGCCGACTGGCAAAATAAAATATGCCTGCTTCGTCCCAGGGAATTAGAAGACAATCGTGCAGGTAGATCAGGTGGAGGTAATTTTTTTTAACTGTTGTATTTCTGGCTGTAGATAGGAACCTAACCAGCGAGGGATTTGAGTCAAGAGGCGTTAAGAAGCTTGGTGGTGCAGAAGGGCAGCAGCTTTGTGGCCTTGTACGAGCTATGTTAATTGCCTATGGACCCACCAATTCCAGTTTATGGTTATTTTCATAAATGCAAGTGACGCTTAGGAGGTACCACAGTGAAACGGGTACAGCAGAGGATAAAAATCATGCACCGACTCATTCAACAGACCTTTCCTGAGCACCGGTGACGCGTGAGGACACTCCGCCAGAAGATGTGCATGCAGTGAGAAGCCAGCCCTTCCACACTCAAGGAGCGCACAGACTTGTGCGTGCCAGAGAAGTGAACAAGCAATGGTGGAAGAGGTGAGGCCGTGTACTCGTGAATGGCAGTGCCGGGATGAGGCACCTCAGAGTCGCTACAGCCTTCACACAGGTTTTCTCATTTGCACCTGCACCGGCAACTTCAATCTGCAGAGAACTTGCATTCGCAATGTACTTTTATGTGCATTTCTTACCGAATCTCCGTGCTGGTGCTGTGGGGGTCACCTTGGCATTATCTCCATTAACTAGATCGGGAGATGCCACTGCCTGTGAAAGGCCATGAAGCTCGAAGGAGCAGGTCTGGGGGCTCATTCCGAAGACCATGCTTCTCAAACTACACGAGCCAGTTTCTTAAAATCAATGTGCACGGAGGGTTTCACTTTATAAAAGGCGTGTACATGTTCCAGGTCATTTAATCTTCTGGACAATGAATGCTGTAAGGTAAATATTTCAGATTACAGGTAAAGAAATTGAGGCTCAGAGATGTTAAGGGACAGGACCCATTTACACAGCTAAGAAGTGGCAAATCTGAAGACCGACAATCAGGTGCCAGTCTCTAAATTGATGCTTCTCTCACTACAGTCAACATACATAATAATTGTTCAGCATCATTCTCAAGTGTCAAGGGCAATGCAGGGTTAACTGCTCTGACTGGCAGATGAAGTGCCGGGAGCTAACATAATGCCTATGGTTCAATCACTAGTTGCTTCTACTTCTCCCCAAAGACAAAGGTACACGCTATGCTTTTTGGAATCATCAATCATCCTGTAATATGTTGAGAGCATTATGACATCACCACTTGGACACTTAGCCCAGAGAAAATGAAGATCTGAAGGCTACAGGCTAAACTATAGATCCAGGCCCCCAGTCCCAAAGCCACATAACTCCAAATGCAGCTGTGCCGATATCTTGAGAATCGAGATAAAGGATGAATCTTCCTGGCTCGGTATCTGGAAGACACATGGACTTGGGTGGTGTTCTCTCTTATTTTCACATCTCATTAGACAAAACAAATCTTCAGGGTACCAGCCGTAGTGCAGAGGACCAGTTGAAAATCCACAGGTGAAACTAAACTGGTTCCCTGATTTGGGTTATCAGATTATTCCAGGAAGGCTGGTGGCTTGGGAGAGGCTGAGAGAGGAGTAACAAGGAGCGTTTACTCTCCCTAGTAAACGCCTGGATAAGCTGTGCGTGGGAACAATTGTCCACTTCTCCTTGCTGGTAAAGAGAGCTGTCCGGGCAGTGCCTTTGGAATAGCAGGAGGAGCCACTGACGGCCCCACTGCCAGCTAGAGGGCAGTATGGTGTCTTCTACCTCCTGTGCACAGGAGGGGCCCTTCACGTAGGGGTACCACGCTGCCCCATGTCCCTGGCTGATGGTCTAGATCATAAGGGCTCTTCCTTATTTAATTCATGGCAACAGGCAGGTCCTTTTTCTTTTTAAATTTGGTTTCTTGAGATTAAAGGAAAGGAATAGTTAGGAGGATACAAAGAAGAATTTGGGCAAGAGGGGCTGCTTGAAGGTCGGGGTGGGATGGGAGGTCAGAGGGCTCCACAGTGCTTCGGGGTCCTACGGCACCTCTCGGTTGTGCCGATGGCTGCACTTATGTTTTAAAAATAAAATATCTGCTGAGTGGATTAAAGAGTGAATTGTATCCCTGAGCCTCCCGCTACCTTTCCTTTGCCAGGTTTTATCAGCAACGACCAGTAAGACCATCAGTTCTGATGTAAACTTCTCTCCCGCACTCTTTTGAGCTTCGGAGTATACGAAGCACAGGATCAATTTTTTTCCTTTTGCACAGTTGATCCCAGGAAGAGAATGGGCACCAAAAATACCTAGCAACCAGGAGACCAAGGACAGAGGGCACGCAGGGGTAGGGGACACCTTCCTCAGAGTGTCTGCAGGCGCCTTCCACCAGTCCCCAGACACCCCACTCACGGCTCTACCCGGCTTCCTGAGAAAGAGGAGGGTGACAGCCAGTGTCTAGAGAGACTCATGTGAACTGACACCACCGACGTGTTCCTAGGAGGCCTCAACCTGCAGTCAGATGGGATGGACCCTTTTCCTCACTCCCTGTGGCAAAAGCAGTGACTCTGCTGAGGCCGCTGTCTCTCTGCGTGCCAAGTCTCTCCCCCCGTAAGGCCAGTGCACACACAGCGATGCCTGTGTGCCCACCAGGGGCTGTGTGGCGCCAGACCTGAGGACCTCTGTGCTCACAGACCAGCCAGGGAAGGGCGGCCCGCGGAGGCTGAGCTCTCTCTCCAAGGTGGAGGGGCAATGCCTGGGGGTGGAAAGGGGGTGCAACTCATTCGAGCTGCTTGGCTGACGGGAACCCAGAGGTTCTGAGGTTTAACCTGGCCGGAAGTGGGGACTGCCTCTCCAACATCACCTCTCTGTCCCCGGAGATGAGAACGACCATGAGTACATGGTCCAGCTCGATAAACACTGCTGAACTGGACCAAACAGAATGAGGACGTCAGGGATGGTCACACTGGTGAATGGTGTGCCCAAGCCTGATGCCAAACGGTGCAGATGTTAGGGTGCAGGAAAAAGCTCCTTTCCCCATAAAACAGAGGTGATGATGACCCAAACGCCAGATGAACTCTTGACAATACCAATATTAAGAAGAAAAAAGGGAGGTGGAGGCAACTGACCCCGCCAGCTCTATGAGGCAGGCGTTCTGCTTGGAGACGAGGCACATGGTCATCTCTGGTGTCATACTAAAGAATGACGCTGTTCTCGAGGAGCCTGAGATGACCTTGACTGCCTAACACAAAGCCAAATTGCACTTTTAAACAGGTACTTTTCTCCCTCAGGCTAGAACAGTTTACTGGATTCTCAACATTAGGAGCAAAAAGACAGGTAATCGACTAACCTTAGCTTCCCGTCACTTGACCTATCTCTGGCCTCCCAGGCCTTGAAAAAGTACTAAAGAGCAAAGATACCTGATTACCACTTAATTAATTTAGTCTTGTGTTTTGTATTTTCAACAAACCACTGATCCCTAGGTCACTGTGAGCGTGCTCAGTAAATGTAAATCTGTTTGGTGCGAATCCACGCCAGGCACGGATTTTCGGTGGCAGCAGACCTTGCTAACTCCTTTCTCTTAGGAAGAATGTTTTCATCGAAGATGACTGCACGGGGTTTGGCTGGCCGCCCGATCTCCACCCCAAAGACTGGGATCGGGAAAATGTTATATTTATTTATTTGCTTTAAATGGAAGACAGTGCATTTTGGAAAGACTTGATTAAACTTCAATCATCTTGTGAGTTATGGGCATTTAGAAAAGGTGTTGTTATCTACACACATTCGGGGTTGTGTTAATTTTCTTTCCTTTTCTTGCGAATTCGGGGACTGAATGATCTATGTGTCCTCAGGGCTATCTCGAGGGCTATCCTCAGGACAGAAGTGTGGGGTGGATGACCGTTCGCAGAATCAAGTACTAGCAGGGGGTTACAAAGCTATGCTGAGAAAAAGATATACTGGTTAATAGATTCTTTTCAACCTACGGGGATATCCACAGCAGGCTACACTCCTTGGAAATGACCTGAATATAAGTTTACTGACAACTGCAAATAAAGACACATGCAATCTATTTATGAAATTAAAAAAACAAACCCAGAAAGCTGAGAAAGCTGCTATTACTACTGGTGACAGAGTCCAGAATTTAACGTGATCTGCACAAGCAGGAAACCAAAATAATGCAACTTAAGGACAATGTTTTTTCACTTAGATTCCACATTACTGGCTTTATTGAGGATAAGAAAGAAACAACTGACCTTGAAATTTTAATTTGTCAAAGATCAGTAGGACTTAGAAACTTGATCAGATACTTAGAAAAACAAGAACTGCCCGAAATTGAGACCTGGACCAACAGCAGGGCAACGTGCAAACCATGGACGTGCTACCCACGCAGGTCGGATGGACTGGGACAACCCTCTACAGGGCTGTCCAGCCTCTTGGCATCTATGGGCCCCACTGGAAGAAGGAGAGTTGTCTTGGGCCACACGTTAAACACACTGGGACACATAATCACAAAAACATCTCACAATATTTTAAGTAAATTGACGATTTCGTGTTGGGCGGCATTTACAGCCGTCCTGGGCCACATGCAGCCTGTACATTCACACTGCTCTCCCTTCCCTTTCAATACTCCCCAAGGTGACCTTCCTTTCTACTGACAATACTAACCACAGATGCTGACTCCTTGGGCCCTTTGCCTTATTTAAGAACAGGGGAAACATCACCTTCCTAACCGGCACTCTCCACTGGTCTAAGACAAGCCACTCCCTCCCCAAACACTTTCTAGCACCACAGACATTCCTGTCTACACGTGACATGCCTGACTACCGGAGCCCGTCCTCCTGTTTACTTGTTTGCTGGTTGATGTGGTTTCCCCACTACCAGGCTACACGCCCACGACAGCTGTGGCCTCGCCTGTCTCGGCAGCAGCGCCCGAAACAGAACCGCAACTAACAAGGTAAACATTTTGGTTGGCAGACCACAGCAGACTGTGTTTAATTCTAGCTATCTCATTTTGAGAGGGACACTAACCATTATCCAGGAGAATAATCAGAATGTGAGAATTCTAGAAACTTCCCCAAGTGAGGAAGAGTTGAATAAACTAGGAATGTTCGATTTAAAGAAGAGAAAGTTAACAGAGACCATGAGAGTTATTTTGTAGAAAGAGAAGCAAACTTGTTTTTCTAGTATTTGAGGCCAAAACTAGAGGTAATGGATAATTTACAGAGAAACAGATTTTGGTTCAATTTCAAGGAAGATCTTTGCTTTAAGAAAAGACAAAGGGACGAGGCCAGCAGTGCAGAGGACTGCCTTCTGGAGTGGTCACTGTCCTGCTAAGACTGGATTTTAGCAGAAGCCTGACAGCCACCTGGCGTGGGTGATGGGCTGTGAACAGTGACATGGGGAGGGGGTGTGGGAGGGAACCTGGAAAACCTCTACAGCCTCTCCTGGTAAACAGTCTACGGTCTGTAAGTCCATCATATACGAGTGTGGCAGTTCCTGAAGAGCGTTCCTTGGAACACGATGCTTGTGACACTCCCGTGGAGAGAGGTCCCCTGGGAAGGTGAGTGTGCCGAAACACCTTCGGTGACGCGCTGCTGTAAACACATCCGCTCCGTGTTAAACTACGCGTCCCAAACCCCTTTTCCCCTTGGCGCCGATTCCCACACGGTGCCCACTGACACCCCGCAGCGCCGGACCCCGTGGAGTGCATTTCGGGAAATGTTAGTCTGCGCTATGGGAAGAACCTTCTCTCCTTCCTGGCGTACGTCAAAGTACAAAGATGCTAGAATTTCTAATTCTGCTCAGTACCCAAGACTCGGGCTGAAAACGTAAAAGTTATACAGGACCCGAAAATTTAAAAATGTTATGCAATGTTAGAAACACAATTAATCTACATATCACAGGGACTGTCAGTATTTTTGTTGGTTTTGAAGAACAAAAACAGATAAAAAAAAAAAACCCTGACATTTTCTATTGAAAAATAGTTCCCAAACATATTTATATTATGAGTTGTTTCTTTGAACATTATGCTCATGAATAACTCACACACCCTTAGTTACAAGATATTAAAACCATTAATATTTCATAGGCTGAAGTGCTTAGAGATGCACAGAAAGAATACTGTGGAAGCCGACTAAAACCAAGAAAATAAAATGTGGTTTTCAGGAAAAGAGATCCTGTCTTTTGTTTCACAATGTATTAACTTGTGAGAATGCAAAAGTTTGGAGTGGCTCATTCAATACACAAATACTAAAATGCCTACTATGTGCTGGGCATTAGAGACGCACTGCCCATGCTTTCAGGAAGCGCATCCTTTGGGGAAGGAGGCAGACGATTAAAGAAGCCGTTATAACACATTGTGATAAGCACAGTGAGGTGGAGGAGCCGGCTCCTGTGGGCTGCATGAGTGAGTCATCCAATTTTTAGTACTTTGGCAAAGCAGGTGTCAAACACAGGCACGATGAAACCATGTTTCATGGTTACCAATGCACTTGAGGTTGTTTATGTCTACTGTGTCCGCCTGGTGAAAATTCTATGCAGCGGTGTGTTACGGTGTGGCTCTTCTCGGCCCGGCATTCAGCGGCACACTGGGGAACTAAGCTGGCTGTGGTGGGTGCAGTTACACCACGGAAGCTGGCGAATACTACCAATCGGGGCTCGATTCACTGATCCCACCCCCCGTATGTTTTTTTTTTTTTCCCTCAGAGCTGGCTGTTGGACATTTACTGGAATACCACTGGTTAAAACCTACTTTTGGTGCAAGCTCCATTAAATGGTAAAAGCTACCTTCTGAAAGGCTCTCCCATACCTACAACCCATATTTACTTTTGCCTCAACATATTGTCACGTAACGAACATGCGTTAGATGTTTACACCTATCACATGCAAGACATTCGGGGTCAAGCATGGGGCACGCATGCTTTGACAAGGGTGACCAGACCTGTCAGGAAGAGCGTGTCACCCAAGTGCAGCACTCCATGTAAGACACAAATATCCTTGCTGCTCTCCCGGACGAGGCCCGTGCACAAGCTAGCTTCGATCATGCTAAAAATACGGAATCCGTAAAAGTGTATGATGTTTCTGGAGTGTATCACATCCTTCCTGGCCAGTTTAAAACTTGCACACGAGAACTCTTGGATGGGAGGGGGAGCATCTGTAACACTGGCCACACCACTGACCCGGGCAACAAGGGCCATTTCTGGTTTGTGGTGTGCTGCTAGGGATTCGAGTTAGAGTCACACACGTACGAACACTTCCAGGTGCAGTCTCCCCCATGGACGGGGCTCTCTGAGGGCTCCTAGGGGTTCTACCCTGACACCTGTAAGTTCCAAGATACTCTGATAGAACTGTGGGAATCAGAAGCGAATCCTCATCTTCTCCTCCTCTAGGAAAACCGCACTTGCTGCTGCGGATAAACGTCATCAGGAAAGAAGGCTGTGCTCTCACAGTATGTCACAGCAGGTCAATCCAATCCATAATATCACATTTAACTTCTGAGGGAGGCAGGACAAGTGCTACTACTACAATTGTATTTGTGAATACGTATGTAAGTGATGAGACCCATTTAAAGCCACACTGTGATGATACAGGTGATAGAGCTCCTCTGACAACCTAGCTCCAGCCCTGGCTGGTGTAGCTCAGTGGATTGAGTGCGGATTTGCGAACCAAAGGATCGCAGTTCGATTCCCAGTCAGGGCACATGCCTGGGCTGCAGGCCAGTTCCTGGCAGGGGACACATGAGAGGCAACCATACACTGATATTTCTCTCCTACTCTCCTTCCTTTCCCCTCTAAAAAGATAAATAAAATCTTTAAAAAAACAACCTAGCTCCATATCTGAGAGTCTTGCCACGGTGTCAGGGGTCTAAGCAGTGGTCTGTGGGCCACACCTGGCCTGCCACCTGTTTTTGAAATTTATTTACTGTGTTAAAGAGAGAGAACGAGAGAGACTGACTGATTTGCTGTTCCACTTATTCATGCATCCATTCACTGCTTCCTGAGTGTGCCCTGACCTGGGATCAAACCGTGGTGTTTCGGGACAATGCTCTAACCAGCTGAGCTACTCGGCCAGGGCCTAGCCTGCCACCTGTTTTTGTAAATAAAGTTTTATTGGAACACAGCCACATGTGTTCATTTATGTGCCATCTATGGCTCCTTTCCCACTAGGAAAGCAGAGGGGAACAGTTGCGAAGGCACTGTCTGGCCTGCAATCTCCCACCTGACATTCGCCACGCGGCCCTCCCAGGAACAGTCCGCTGACCCACAGTGCACTGGGCCCAGCTGCCGCGGCTGGCTCACCGGTCCCCACTCCCCAGCAGCAACAGCACGGACTCCTCCAGGGCAACATGCAGCGGGCTGCTCTGTAGGTCTGGGTCACTGGAGGGACTCCCGGCCCGGAGCACCCGTGTGGGACGCACGTCCCCCAGAGTCCGCTAAGGGCGTCAAAAAGTGTGCTCACAAGGCGCTTGACTAACATCAGGTTGGCCTACTCTCAGCATTTTGAGTTTAACAAGAAACTGAAAAAAAAAAAAAAAAGAACCCTAATAGGAAGATAGAACTGAAGACTTAAAAGAGGAAATGAAATCCTCAGGTAATGAGGCAAGCAGCTAAGAGTAATGGTTTTTATAAAACTCCAGTCTCAGCTGGCTTCTCGCGCTGTCTTTTCTCAAATTTCCCTCACTCGATCCCTGATGTCTTTGCTTGACTGAAGACCAACTACACACATATAAAACAAGTGTAATGTTTTGCTATAAATGAAATTTTCCGTGCTTGTGTGTGTATGTGTGTATCTGTGGAGTGAGGAGTGGAAGGCGGTTATCATAGATTTAGCTGCAAAGTCTGTTGCTTTGTTATGATAAACAAATGTCTGTCTCTCATGGTCTTTTAAATCCTGCAAGACCGACAAGTTCAGCCAGTCAGCAAGACGCTCCGTCTGCCCCGATGAGGAGACGGGCCTTTCCCCTGGGAAAGCAAGTGGACCTCCGCTCTCCCACGGCACCAAAACACTGCATGTGGGGCTCTGTGTCCACCAAGCTCCCAGCTGGCAGCAGGAAAGCAGCATTTTGCTGGGCGAGGGGAGATGACGTGGCTGGGACAGGTGACAGGAGTCACACGCTGAAGCGCTGACTCCCTCGAAGTGCTTCTGCCTGGGAGGAAGCCCACCAAGCCCCACGATGGGGCTTTCGGTTTTCTGAGGAAACCCCACCAGACAGTGTGGGGAGGGTCCAGGCCAAAGACACCGTCCAGGCAGCACTACAGGCAGAGGCGAGCGCCGGACCTAACGACGCACCTGACCTCACTGTCCGTCCGTCTCTGCTGGTTGGCCTGTGCTGGGCCCTCATTCCACTTCCATAGGGTGTTCCCTGTGGGCTGCGTGTCCTGAGAGGGGCCAGAGCAGGCCTCCTCATGGTCTTTCTAAACAGAGAACAGCTTATTCAATCAACTTCACATAAAGAGAAAACACACAAGCAACAGAAACTAAAGTTCCCAGGATGTAGAGGCTCCTTATACATACAAATGTCATTTTCAAGATATAAGTTTGGATTTCTAGACCCGAGTTAATAAAAGACCCCTTTAAGTTAAAAAAAAAATCACTAACAGGTAGGACAAAATCTGCTGCGATCAAAGTAGCACATCTAGTGTGGTTTGAATGTAAACGGGTATTTCCAGGGCGTAGTTTAAAGAGGGCATCTACGGGGGATTGTAAATTTGGTCGTAAAAACCGAGCGGCATCCGAGGACAGGGCTGAAGCTGTGCCGGTCCACCTGCGGAGCCTGGCGGGGGAGCGCAGCCAAGGACGAGCAGAGGAAAAGCCAGCAGTGAGGACCGCACACGGCGAGCGGTAGGGGTGTGAGGTGTGGTGAGCTGACTCAGCGAAGTCAAACTGCTTGGGTAAAAGTGTAATTGGACACGATGGGGGCGACTGGGCAGCTCTCCTGGCAGCACTGGGGGCGGGGCGGGGATTCCACGTTTACACTTGTCTGAGGAGGCTGGTATAGAACCACCTCTGTGTGGAATAAGGATGGGCCTAAACCCAGAAAACGCTGCAGGAGAACAGGCCTTGCCTGCTGTGGGCTCTAAATTCCCCATCTCGGCAAACACCATCTTTCTAGTGGACAAGGGAAGACCCGGGGTCACGGGGGCCTGCGGCTTCCCCCCAGCTGACTCACTGGCCACAGGCTTCCACCGCCTCGTCCCCTCGTAGTCATTCTTCCATTTCCTGCTGCCCTATTCTAGGAATTTCTCTTCTTGGTAAGGTCTCTTGCATTGTGAAATAGAACATATGTGAGTGCTTGTCAGTGGTTTTCCCTCTACTTGGAAATATTCTCCCACCTTTCTAGATCCTGCTCAAGTACCACCGCCTTCAGGGAGCCTTTCCTGAAGGACCACTCCCTCCCTAAGCTCCCAACGCGCCCTGCACAGAAGCAGATTGTGGCGGACATTGTGCGGACTGTGGCCACTCTCTGCTGGACAGCAGCCCTGAGAGAGGCGCTCAGGGCTTCTCCGCCTCCGTAGCTCCGTGCTCTGCAGCGTGCTGCGTACTGAGTACGCACGCGACGCGTGTTGGCTAAACGTGCACAAGCACAGTTAGATCACTTCCAACTGTCGCACGTAAAAATTCAAAGGAATGAGTACACGTGGTCTACATGAAAGGACAGATTGAAAAGGGGAACCTCACACATCAGCCCAAGGCCCGCAGGTTTGGATTTTCACCTTCCCACAAGGCCCCGTCCCTCATGGCGGGGCCTGGGTACGGGTGCCAGACCTTCACAGCGGGTACGTGCTCTTAACCCATCGCCAGCTTCGGTCTTCATTCTTTGTTGACTATCAGCTCTTATGCCCCTTTCTCTACTACCAGCAGACAGGCAAGTGGTAAACAAGTCTGCCAAGGAAAATACAGTGAAAATGAATTTATTAAGAGCGTACATTTCTCACCAGAGCACAATCTTCAGAGCAATATGCTGCACTGTCATTATCTCATTACAGTAATTTCAACACTTGCTCCTGTTAACTTATTAAAAAACATTTTAAGTCATTTTCTTCATTGCAGGCACAACAAACTATCTCATTACCCAAATATGGATCGGTGCCAGATGATACGGCAAGGGAGGTGATGAAGGGAATGCGCACATGCAGGGGAGAGTCAGAGTTCGGGAAGAGGCAAGCGAACCACAGCATGTGACTGTGAGCCCTGGCCTGCCGAACAGAAAGGGGTTTTTCAAAAACACTGTCGTTGTTACGCCACAGGACGCTGAAGTAATATTACGCCTCTCACCTTACTCCAAGTCCTCCAAGGGGAAAAGAAACCTGGTTGTCTGGCTCAAAATATTCCTTGGAAAATACCTCAGTAGAACATAAATGAACTGCTACCCGCTTTATATATATGCCTACATTATGCAAACATGAGAATGAAGACCATCCTGTGTGCGTGTGTGTGTGTACATAATTTCAAAGACATTGTCTACACCGGGGGTCGGCACACTACGGCTCGCAGGCCAAACCCAGCTGCTGCATTTCGGGTCCGCAAAGGTTCCCTGGAGCACGGCCATGCTCACTCACGTTCACGAGGTCTGCAGTCGCTCTTCTGTCACGATGGCACAGCTGATCAAACAGCGACTGTGTGGCTCGTGCAGCCACAGGCTAATATTCGCAGAAAAAGCTTGCTGACCCCCGGTCCACAGCCCTTCCACTCAAAGTCTGGCTCCTGGAGCAGCAGCCTCACCTGAGGGCTTGTCCAAAATGCAGAGCAGCCGGGCCCGGCCAGACGGAATCGCACTGTGCCTTGAAAAAGACCTCCCTAGTGATTAACGTGAATATTTCAGTTTTAGAAGCACTGGTCTAAAGAACAAAGTCCTAGAGATAAATAAAATTATTTTAAAAAGGGGTGCGCTTATGACTAGCCTCACATATTCTATTCCTAGACAAAAGAGGACAGGGCTGCTAGCAAGGATTTTTCAGAAAGACAAAGAAGAAGAAAAAGGGAGTAGATTGCAAATTGGAAAGCATTAACGTTGCACACGAAGGGGAGAGTTTTCTAGCATCACTGGACACCCCGGGAGAGGGGGAGGACCTGTGCAAGCTCTTCTACCCCGATGGCTGGGTTTTTCTGTAAAAGTTCCATTACTGCTGAAAGCAGGTCCGGGCCCCGGCTCGCTCTCCCGAGTGCAAAAACAACAAGTACATAAGAAACAAATTTGCCAATTTCAACCAAGTCCATTTGGTTGTCACATTCATTTCCTTTTTAAATACTCCATTTTCCCTGTGTAACAGGAAAATCGTTTTTCCAATAAGGCAAATGGGCTATGATGGGCTCCCCCAAAATAAATGTTATAAAATCCACTCTAAACCTCTATTTTATCATGTGTTATTTGTGTTCCATTTGTAACTGGGTATATGCTGTCATTTTGGGTTTACTTTATCTCACACTCTAAGGATCTGGCAGAGATGAATAGCATTTCCTCTTAAAGTTACAAAGCCTGATCCATGATTGTGTTTATATTTAATATCTCTAAGTTTTCTAAGTTCTGGAGTTGGCAAGTTTTACCATATCCAAACTAGACACCTCCAAAGAGAGAGGAATAAAATATTAAAAAGCAGAAAAAGCAACATTTTGTGATTTTCCCTTTCAGCCAATGGACAATGAAATTCAGACTCATAAAAAACACATTAAAGTCAGAATCTTCCACTTCCACTCAAGATGGAGGCATAGGGTAAACACGGCTCACCTCCTCACGCAACCACATCAAAATTACAACTAAATTGTAGACCAACCATCACTCAGAACCAGAGGCAATTGAGTTGAATGGAAGTCTGACAACTATGGAATTAAAGAAACCACATCCATCCAGACTGGTGGGAGAGGTAGAGATGCTGAACCGGCTGGTCCCATATCCACCTGTGGTGGATAAAAATTCAGGAGGGATATCTTGGGAGCGAGGGCTCTCAGCCCCATACTAGGCCCCCCAGGCCAAGATACCATTGCCAGGGAGATTAAGTCCTCATAACTACTGGCTGCAAAAACCAGCAGGGATTGAGTTGGTAGAAGAAACTGCTTACTTCCCAAACAGCTCCCCTTAAAGAACCTGCCCCCGGACTCACCTACTCAGACTCACTCCCTCTGAGCTCCTCCACCAGAGCACCAGCTTGAAAGGTACCAGTGGCATCCAGGGAGGAACTGAAGGGTCTGGCACCAAGGCAGGAGCTGGGGGACAGCTTTCTCCCAGACAGAAAGGAGGGCAGAGGCCACTGTCCCTTTTCTGAACCTTCCCCCAACACAGCCACAGAGCTGGCAGGTGGGTGTCATATCTGAGACTCTATCAACCTGGCTAACACTGTTTGCCCTGCCCTGGAGTCCTCAGACTCCTTCCCACCCAACGTACACCTCTTTACAGCAGCTTTTCCATATGAATGGCTGGTTTTCACAACTTCCTAAATTCTTTCAAACAAAGAGCAGCCAGACTAACTAAGCCCCTAGCGCCTGCACCCTTTGCTGAGTGGCCTTAGGCCTGGCACAGCCACAACCAGCCTTAGGCCTCGCTTGGCTTTGCCAGGGAATCGCCAAGACCTGCACAAGTAGCAGCCATCTCAGATTGCTTTATAGCAGGCAGGGTGGTCCTAGGCAAAACACAGGTAGGGGCTGACTTTGGTCTGCACCACCAGGAAACCTCAGGGCCTGTGCACCCGGTGGACAGCTACAGATCATGTCGAAGCACTGCCATCCTGTTCCTGCACAGCTGATCCTCCACAGAGGGCAGAGGTTGGTGGTCAGTGGTTGAAGCCAATCCTTGCAGCTGACTGGCCTGTGTAAATCATTCCCATTCACCTGGCAACAGCAATCAAGGCTCAACTATAAGAGGAAGGTGTACTCAGCCCACACAAAGGGTGCACCTCAAGTCCCCAGAGTGTGTGATAGGGGAGGCTGTGTCACTGGACCCTACAGGGCACCTGCTACATTAGGCCACACTATCAAGATGCAAAGTGGCTCTACCTGATATACATAAACAAATACAAGGAGGCTGCCAAAACGAGGAGACAAAGAAACATGGCCCAAATGTAAGGACAGATTAAAACCTCAGAAAAAGAACTAAACAAAGTGGAGATAAGCAATCTATTAAATGCAGAGTTCAAGACAGTGGCTATAAGGATGCTCAAGGAACTTAGTGAGGACCTCAGGAGCATAAAAAAGATCCAGTCAGAAATGAAGGATACGTGAACTGAAATAAAGAACAATTTACAGGGAAACAACAATAGAGTGAATGAAACTAATAAACAAATCAATGACTTGCAACATAAGGAAGCAAAAAGTAACTAATCACAATAAGAAGAAAAGAAGAATAAAACAAAACCAAGGATACTGTAAGCAACGTATGGAACAACTTCAAGTGTTCCAACATCTGCATCATAGGGGTACTAGAATTAGAAGAGAAAGAGCAAGAAATGGCAAATCTATTTGAAAAAAATAATGAAAGAGACCATCCCTAACTTGGTGAAGGAAATGCACATACAAGTCCAGGAAGCACAGAGAGTTCCAAACAAGATGGATGCAAAGAGATCCACTCCAAGACACATCATGATTAAAATACCAAAGGTTAAAGATAAAGAGAGAATCTTAAAAGCAGTAAGAGAAAAGAAGTTAGTTACCTACAGGGGAATTCCTATGAAAAGTAATAAAGAGCAGAGACCTAGAGTCAAGATTGCTCTACCCAGAAAAGTTATCATTTAAAATTGAAGGGCAGATAAAGAGCTTCCCAGACAAGGAAAAACAAAAACAAAAACAAAAACTAAAAGAGTTCATGATCACCAAACAATTATTATATGAAATGTTAAAGAAACTTATTTAAGAAAAAGATTAAAACTATGGACAATAAAATAGCAAGAAATACCTATCTATCAACAATTTGAATCTAAAAAAACAAAGTAAGCAAACACGGATATGGAGAGTGTTTTGATGATTGCCAGAAGGGAGGGGGTGTGGGGGAATGGATGAAGAGGTGAAGGGAGTAGGAATTAAAAATAGGTAGTTATAGAATAGACATGGGGATGTAAGTACAGTGTGGGAAACGGAGTAGCCAAAAAACCTATACACATGACCCATGGACATGAACAATGGTGTGGGGACTGCCTGAGGGAGTGAGGGGTGCTGGGTGGAGGGGGACAAAGGGGAGAAAATGGGACAATTGTAATAGTACAATTAATAAAATATAATTTAAAAAAGAATCAGAATCCTCAGTGAAAAAAACAGCTTCGTGAGCCAGCGAGAAGATGGCAGGCAGTGATCTGAGAGGAAAGTTATTGCTCCTTCGATAACGACTTCCAGTTGCTCAGAGACTGTTGCCTTCTGTTCCCAATCAGCCCCTGCTCAGGGCATGTCAGCTGAAGGTAGGAACAGGCAGAAGAACAAGGAACCCTCTGTTTGGAGCTTTGAGAGTGGACCGTCTTGGATTTCAGAGGTGACAAACTGATGTCTGTCACAGAAAATCTGTAACTTATACCACCGCCTACTCTTCCCATGACATCTGACAAAGAAGGAGGGTGGTTGCTACTTTATGGCCTGTTTTCAAAGCATCACGGAACGTCATGTGGATGGAAGAACCTGTGAAGAGGCCCAAGGTCCTTTGCCTAGAGATGAGAAATCAAGGGCATGAGTTGGTGGCAAATCATCAAGATGTACATTCTCAGGGCACAGTTTTCTTATTCCCTTTAAACCTCGACACTTCTTCATGTCCCATCCACTGCCCGGCCCACAGCAGAAACTGCTCAGCTGAACACAGAGCTCTGAATTCCAGCTCAAAGCTTGTGCATGTTTAACAATGGATTAATGTCTCTTTTATCTTGCAGGAGAATCAGAAGTCACATTTTGAATTATGCTTTTACACAGGTATAATTAAATCTTTAAAAGGTGGGATGGCAAAGAAATTAGAGGCTAGAGCATAACAGACATTTTACAACCTACAGACGCCGACAGCAGGCAGCCCACCCCGCTCCGCCCGCCCTCCCCACGGTAAGGCGGCAATTATATTCCAGGGAGAATAATATAATTATCTAAATGAAACCAGGAAGGGGGGAAAAAGCATACATCATAAAAGGATTAGCTGCTCCAGGACTTGCGTTGGGGGAGACGGGAGGATGGATCTCGCCTGACAATTCCATAAAGTAGCCATCAATTATTTAAATCATTGTGATTTTTCAAACAGCGTGCTGGACAGCAAGGGGAAAAACATTGAAGGACTCTGAAAGCCACAAATTAGAAGAGAGATGCTTGTTATTTGGTTGTGGAGTGAAACCCGCTCTGCTTTTAGAGAAAAGCCAAGTCACCCTAAATGGGAGGTGGCTCAAAAATGATACTTTTCTAGAAGTTTAGCAGAACACGTACTTTTCTTCTAAAAGTAATGGTAACAACAAAACAGCCTTTTCTTATTACTGGTATTAAGATGAGAATGTATTTATTTTCTGTTAGGTAGGATAAGGTTATCATCTTTAGATGGATATTCTTTGTTTTAGCTTTCTAAAGTTACATAAAAACGTAGAGTGCATGTTGAAAAAATATTTCTCTTATAGTACAACTATTGGTGCTGTTAAAATCCAACGTAAATAAATTACTGAGGACCTGACAAGGCAGTGGAGTTCAAACATACTGCGGTTGACTAGAAAGAGCACATCAGCGGGAGAGGGGCCCGAACTCTCCCTGCGACGCTGCCGTTTCCCAGCTGTGTCCCATTACACAAGACGCCGCTTATTTGTAGGGCTTGACCTCAGTGGTAGAGCTGGAATGGAATCAGCTCTCAAATCCTGCTGCAGGCTAGTCTCCATGTGACGGAGAAGGCAGACACTACCTGGGGAAAACTCCCACTGTGGGTTTAGCCACACAACCAACCTTTTTATTAAAGAGTTATGACTTACAAAAAAACTTGTCCCATGTATATAAGTTTGGTTACAAGACTCCCTTTTTAAAAAGAATACTTTATTTATTTTTAGAGGAAGGGCAAGGGAGGGAGAAAGAGAGGGAGAGAAACATCGACGTGAGAGAGAAACATGGATCAGCTGCCTCCCGAGTGAGCCCCAACTGACGACCGGGCCTGAAACCCAGGCACACGCCCAGACCTGGAATTGAACGGAGGATTTTTATGCTCTGTGGACGACACCCAACCAACTGAGCCAAGCCAGCCGGGGACATCACCATGTTTCTTGTCTGCTAGGTTATATTTCTGTCATTTAAGTAACCCGACCTGTTACTGTATGCCAAGGACCTGAAAGAAGTAGGGAAGTAGAATTTTAGAAAACCTAAAAACGTTGCCATTACTTGAAGTATCTGCATTCTCTAAGCTAGCACTAGGGCAATCTTTTTTTTTTTTTTTTTTTTAACTCACGTACAAGGTCTGCAGTTGAGTCAGTACGTACAAGGCGAACCTGTCAGGAGTATCATGAGCCAATTAGCTTGGTTTTCCCTAGATGGAGCAGCTATGTCCAGTCGAGAAAGAGTAAAATTAGCTTTTAATCCAGTCACTTACGATTATTATTATAAAGCTACTCCACAAAAATGCAGACATTAAAAATACATAACTAATAAATATTTAACTAATGCATTTTAGACAAATATATGAACTATAGCAAGATTTTAAGATATATAGCTACCTGGGGACTAATTAAAACATTCACCAGCTAAATTCTAACATTATAATTAGAACTCATTTCTTTTTTTTTTTCACCTAAAGAGAAATCTTTAATTTGCTCTTCTTTATGTTTTATGCATCAAAGAGGTTCTGATGACTTGCAGCTTACACATTTCTTGCCATGCTGGGTGTTGGAGAAACTTCCTTCTGCACTCACAGCCTGGCCCCTTGGCCTCTCCTTCTTCTACCCCATTAATTCCTCCACAAACGAGAGGACCTGCTAGTTCAATCCGGCCTCTGAGCTCCTGCTATGTTTTACTCACATGCAGATCACTGTCCATTCAAGCAGGATGTGTGTGCCACCTCTTGTGCACGCCACCTCCCAGGCAGTGCACACACTCTTCTCTCCCTAGTCCTCCTTCACCATCGACTGGTGTGTGAGTCCGGCTTCAGCTGGCTCCCTGGTCCAGCCAGTGAACACTGAAAGGTGGGCAAGAGGCCTCTTTAAGGGCCCCTGGCACCTCTTCCAGGAAGCTTAATGCAACATCTTCTCGAAAGACGTAAGCTTAGCTCATGACAGAGCAGGATTTCACTTTGCATGTGGCTCCTTCCTTTGGGTTTGGCTCCTTCTGTGAGAGATCCCCGGGGGGAGAACCCCCAGATCCAAGAATAAATGTACCTGTTGTTAGCTCGGAGTGACTTGATAAAAGAATTATATTTGCTCTTTTGTCCCAAGTAATTCCAGGTTTCCAAATGGCTAAGTCCCTATGCCTTTTCTCCCCCTTTTTACATGCAGGAGCTCTCTTTCCCCTGCACAGAGTCTCCCCTACTCTTTGTGCAGGAAGAAGAAAAATCGCTAAGTAAAGGAGGCTACTGCCGGTGAGTTTCTAGGACTCTCTCAGACAGACGCGTCCGGGGCCACGTGACATGCGGTCTTCACTGTGGCTGCAGTAGCGCATCTCAGCAAGTTGGTTACAGTTTCGGGTGGTAGAGGGTAGAGCCAGAGGGAGAGTTTTTCCTAGAAAGGAATTCTAAATATTTTTTTTTAAGGAACAAAATCTAAGAGCAAGTTTTTAAACAGACCCTAAGAGTAAGAGCAAATTAAAGAATTTTTACTTTTGCCTTTTTCTTGGATTGAACAGTTTACTCATCATGTTCATACCTTCATCAAAATACCACTGGAAAGTCCTTATTCATGTCTCTCCTCACCACCACAACCCCATGCACCCCCACCACCTCCATGCGCAGCTAAAATCATGTCTAACCGATTTTAAAAAGTAGGACCACAAAGCAACAGACACGTGGATGTTTACATCCTAAGTGGGAACAAACGAGGCATCTTTCCATGTGTGAATGGACAAACAAACCGTGATATAATCCACAGTGTGGCACATTATTCAGTGATGAAAAGAAAAGAGCAGTCGGCCATGGAAAACCACCGATGGATCATGTGCGTAGCGCGAGCTGTGAAAGAAGCCAGTCCGAGAAAGCTGAAGACTGTGTGATTCCAATTATACGAATTCTGGAAAAGGCAGAATTATAGCACCAGTAAAAAGAGAGAAGTGATTGCCAGAGGCATGCGGAGAGGGAAGAAGGGTGAGTAAATTATAGGGAATTTGGGGGTGGTAAAAACCATTTTGTATGGTATTGTAACAGTAAGTACGTGACATTATGTATGTGTCCAAGCCCACAGAACTTTGAAGCACAAAGAATGAACCTTCTTGTACATGAATTTTTAAAAAGTCATTTAGGAGGTTAAGGGACCCGGATGGAGTGTGGAATGTGGCCCAACCATCTGACTGCATTGCAAATGTTTAGAACAGCCTTCTTGGGAAGGAAGGAGGGGGAGAAAAGGTGCTGAGCAAAGTAACTTTGGACATGAGTAGAGTCTGTGAAACAAACGGCAAAAGAAACTATACAGAAGGGACACGCGCTAGTCAATAAAGCCGTTCCCTACGAGCTGACGGATTAACAAGTCTGATGTTATACATGTTGCTGGAGTTGAACAGGTCAACGATGGTAAACAGCAGAAGCCAGGTTTTTCGCTGTTACGGAGGGAGGCTAGATCCGTATAGCAATGCATCCGTGTAGACTCACATTTAGCGTAATAAATAGACACAGTGGCTACATACAGAAATATGTATACATATCACGTACACACACACGTTTCCTTTCTCTGTCAGCTGAGAAGCCCTGGAAGTCACGATGCCCACGCAGCAACCAGCACAGCAGGTCCCCAGGTCCTCGCTGCCAAGGCTGTTCTCCAACCCAGGAACTGAGGCTCCGCGGAACAACGGCTGTTTCTGGGACCGTGGTAGAAAATAAACAGATGTAGTTTGGGGCACCTTGTAGTGCCAGAAAATCTGCTAAAAATCAGAAAGATGGGGTCACAGGGGCTACGTGTCACGTGAAATATCTCCCAGTGCCCAAAGTGGGAACAGTTTGAGCAACAAAGTGAAGTAGTGTTGGATGGCAAGCTGCTGTGTGTGATAAAAGTCCATGAGTCCATACTGACATAAATAAATGATTGAACACACATGAACACGGGAGAGGAGACACATCTCTCATGCAGAAGCCTTCTGAATAATTTATGCACCTTCTCCTGCACCAAGGAAGCAGAGCGTGACTGCCCACTTCTCCAGCGTGTGGGCTGCGCACAGTGACTTTGTTCCAGGGAGCGAGCCATGGAAAGAGGGAACAGAAGAGTAACCTTCTAGTGCAGAAATCTAGTGGTGTCTACTGCCCCAGCCGGGGAACAAGGTTAACCGTGACAGTGAGAAGCCCTGCTGACAGCATGTAGACTTGATGTGATGAGAATGGCCCTTCCTCCCTGTGGCCGTCCTCCCAAAATGCGTACGTACCCCCAGTGACGCCATGAGAAAAACAGGCAAACCCGTGTTGCAGGGCATCCTACAACCTGCTCTCCGATTTGCTGCAAGAATGGGAAAGCCTGAGAGCGGTTATGTCTAAGGGGAAGTGAAGGAGACCGGACAACTGGACGTACAGTGCTGTGCTGGGCGGGCTGCTGGAACAGAGTAAAGACATCAGGTGTGCGAACCCACAGGGCAATCTGAACGAACGGTGGAACTTAACACATGAGAACGCATCCACACTGACTCATTAATGGTAGTAAGTGAACCATACGAACATCAGCTGCCAACAGTGGGGAAACTGGGGGTGTGGGGTACGGGGATTCTCTGTATTATCTCTGTAACTGTTCTGTAAATCTAAAACTCTTACGAAACAAAAAATTTAAAAAGACAGTCAAATCTTTAATGCTACCCCTTGGCAAACAGCAGAGGTTCACTTGCACACACCCCACTCTAGCTGTGTAAGCCAGAGGCCACCCTTGAGTACACTGGTGGCAACTTCCCTTGGTTCATTTGACAAATGAATGCCTACTATGTGTCAGAGCTTTCTTTTGACTGTAATGCAAAAGGACGCATAAGAAAGGACGGAAAAAAAGGGGGTATTTCTCATTTGACAAGGAAGACATTAATGGGTGGTCCCGCCTCTTTCTGCTCAGGCAGCTGCTCCTTCTGGCAAAGTCGTGGAAACCAGGGGCAAACCCAGCAGCAAGGTGACCAGGGCACTTCTGTAAGCACCTGATAGGTAGGTAGCCTTGGCCTTGGAATGACCAAGGGGAGAAAAAAATGAAAAAGTGCTTTGTGGAATAAAAAGGAAGAAGCCGTTAAGCTCCTGCAGTTGAAACAGGGCGGAGAGAAGCAGTGTGTAAGGAGAGGTGCTGAATGGCTCTAATTTAAGTGCAGTTATCTGAACTTGACTTTCTAGCCATTTGCAAGTGAATACGCAGGGTATTCTGGACTCCAAAGAGATGACCATCCATCATGGGAGTAGCTGTAACTATGGAGGGGGGAAAGCAGATACAAAGGAGGAAGAAAAAGAAAGGGAAACCAGATGCCGAGGTGGATTTTTTTTTTCTTCTCAAAAGACTCTATTTCCAATATGCGCAATCCAAGAAGGACATAATGACACAGATGACCCGTTAATGAGCTAGCTGCGTGTCACGTCCTCCCCAGAGCAGGACTTCCACTGATAGGGCTCCTGTGTATTTAAAAAGGCAACATATGAGAGATGCACAGCTTCATCTTTAAACAAATGTGACCCCGCTGCTGGCGAATGGCTGTTCTTGTGGACAGGGGTGATGAAGAACCCCATCCAGTCCCTGCCTGTGAAGGCTCAGAGCCGAAAACCTGATGAAGATTTATGAGCGCAAAGCTTCTTCCAGAAAGTAAGCCTGTCTGGTTTGTTGGGCCAATTATGACAATCGATCAAAAGGCGGACTTTGAATGCTGAGCTGAGCAAATCTCGGGCAGCCACGAAGCTACTACCGGAAGCTTCTGCCCAGAGAGATACATTCATCGGAAAATCTGTCTTCTCTTCAGAACTGGATTATTGGGTCTCTGCCTTGGCTGGCCTATCAGAGCCCAAGCTCTTTGCCCTGTAGTCCTGTCTGTGAACTGCTAGAGCCTATTCACCCTTAAAAGAGCATCATTAGCCCTGGGTGGGTAGCTCAGTTGGTTGGAGCACTGTCCCATATACTAAAAGAAAAGCTGTGGGTTCGAGTACCTAGGTTGTGGGTTCAGTCCCTGATCGGGGCATGTATGGGAAGCAACTGAATGATATTTCTCTCTCACATCAATGTTTCTCTCTCTCTCTCTCCCCCCACCTTCTTCGCTCTCCAAAATCAATAACATAACCTCGTGTGAGGATTAAAAACAAAAAGAGCACCCATTGCAGGCATACCCCTTCATGATTCTGTACCTCTTTCCACTTCAAAAGTAAACCGTTCTATTCAAAATTTAAGACCTCCCTAAGTGTTCTGTGCCCTTGTTAACTGTATTTCTCTCTCTCCATTCATGCCTTCACCCATTTAGGGTAACCTCACTCTGGCATGGACACGGCTTTTACGTCCCTTGTTTGGGTCACTTTCTCCTCCATGTTCTCCATTTCTGCACATCCTCCAACGCCCAGCTCAGGACCTGCCTCGTGTCTAAAGCCTCCTGAATTGGCAGCCCACTGTGGTCTCTCTCCCCGGCTCTCACACTGCAAGTCTTCCGATTCCCTAACTGAATTGGAAGCTCCTGAGAGCTGGCAATTACACTTTATATTTCTTCTTTATCTCCACTTGCTCTCATCTGGTGATAGCACCATGCAGGCGTTCAGTGAGTCAGCATTTATCCTTTAGCATTACTAGAGTTTCAGCCACGGAAATGACTCCTCTATGTCACGTCATTCTCGCCACCGTAGATGCATCGGGCTTCTAGCGCCCGTCTTAGACCGAGTGTGCAGAGATGAAGTGCACAGAGGTTTCTGAGCAGGACGGGAAGTAGCATGCTACCTTAAGTAGCATGAAGAAAACCAGCTGCTTTATTTGAACAGTTAATCTCAAACGGCCATCTAACTCTCGAACTGAGATAGTCTTGTTTTGCTTCCTTTTCTCACTAGAACATCTCTAAGCCAGAGCTGCAACACCCAGACAGAACAAAAATTACTTTGGGTGAGAACCTCAAAAACTCCCCGAGAACAGCAGCTCCCTTTCTGCACTCATCGGGGCTCCCACCAGGCATCTCGCCGGGTCAGCGGTTCCACTGCTCCCGGGAATAATAACTGTCCTTTGCTCGGGCCACCAGCCAGCCTTTTCTCTCTCTTCTTGGTTGGTATCTTTGGATGGGGCAGCCTTCCTCTCCTCTAGCATCGCAAGGAGAAGAAATAAATCTGAAGATGCCTTTGTGAGCGAGTGAAGTCAAATACACTTCAGGCAAAGGCAACACTCCCCAGATGTGAGCGACAGGGCGTTAACGGGGTCTGGTCCCTGTCAGTAGACCTGTCAGAAGTCGTTATACTTTCCCTGCGCACCCTGCCAGGAGCAGGCCCAGGCGAGATCGGCGCAGACAGCAGCCAGTCAGCAGCATCTCACAGCACATGCCCACGGTGCACCCTGCTCCGTGAACAGTCCAGGTGACAACTGAGATGGTCACCGATTTACTGAGGGAGCAAGCAAATTCAGAACCCGAGGGGGAAACCCAGGGCCCACTGCCACAGTGACGGCACACTGAAACGGCCTGCCGCGGACAAGCTTCCTGGTACCAGGGAAAGCTGGTGAGCAGGCGCCATTAGCTGTAATTACTTTTGCATTCAGCAATCCCTCTTAACTCCCCTGCCCATGAGGGGAAAGCCTGCCATTTTAGCTTCTTTTTAGAAAACAATTTTAAAGAAAGACTTAATTTATTTATTTCTAGAGAAAGGAGAAGGGAGGGAGAAAGAAAGGGAGAGAAACATAGACTGGCCCCGACTGGGGTCTGAACCCTCAACCCAGGCATGTGCCCTGATCGGGAATCAAGCTGGTGACCCTTCGCTTTGAGGGACTATGTCCAACTAACTGGGCCACGCCGGTCAGGGTGCAGCTTCGTCTTTTTAAACTGACTTCATGACCCACATACAATAAATGAATTCTGGAAAAGCTGTGTTTAAATTAGAGTTTGTTCCAAACACATCGTAAGAGATGATGGACTTTGAAGAAAACATTCAGAGTTATAACTGACTTCAGAAAACACACACTTTGAGATCATTAACGGTTCTAATACAATGTAGTTATAAGGCTGGCTGCAGATGACTTCCCGCAAACAAAAGAAAAACAGGTCTTCATTTCTAGCCCCTCTGCCCTTTCTCCAAAAGCAGGAGCCTAGGTGACTGGACTGCGCAGAAGTTAGTATGTGCACAGACACCCCCCGACACACAGAGTGGGGCAAACGTGGGGTCACCGTCGTTCATGTGGAAACTAATACAATAACTGATAAACGATAACACAAGAATAAAGTCTGTGTCTTGCATACTCACAACTGTGAACCGATGTTTGCCCCACCCCGTGTGTGAGTGTAAAATTTTTCTCTCCCCTTGCTTTGTAGAAAGGTACTTACAGAAATCTAGTTAACCAGAAACTTCTCTAAGAAAAATACCCAGCCAGACAAGATCTTACTTTTTCATCCAGACATAAGACTATAAAGATATTTGTAAAACTTCAAGTTGATCATATTATGTGCCTATTCTGTCCGCATATAGAGATCACTCTCTGTGCTTCATTTCAAAGACTTCTCGGCCAACAGTCAGGAAGACAAGTCCCCTCCTGGTTTTACCTCAACAAGGGCACTGCTTTAGTCTAATCACGGGCATGCGCAGGTCGAGTTCCTGTTCCTGGAGCTGTTTACAGGGAATGTATGAATGGGTGTGTTTAGAAGTTGAACCCTCTCTTATCAAAGCAACCACTTTCCCACTTAATCCATTTCTCTTCATGTTCAGATTTTCTCAGAAAGATGTTAAAAACCTACAGACACCACCGTGGTAAAGAGCTCAGGGAAGTTTTAGAAATTAGCATCTGGGAGGCATAAAACAGAATAAAAATTCTTTTGCCCTGAAACAAGCACAGCCATGCATCAGCTGTAAAATCCAGACAGCGAGTGGGAGTTCGCAGAACAATTTCGTTCAGCCTGTTCATGTATTTAAAATATCCTACAATAAACTGTGGAAGAGGCATTGCCAGGTTCCCACCCTTGTTATCTAGTCATAGTTATCCCAACCGTTGGTGAAAACTAGTGAAGCTCCCCACTGAATGGGAACTGCCGGTCACATCTGTAGGTATTTTCTTAGCAACACGCCCATTACTGCAGATTCGCTGAGCGGGGTGGCCCTGGGGATGTGCGCACTAGTGACAGCAGTTGAGAAATGAGCAGTGAGCGGGGCAGTTCACTGAGCTCTGCTGGAGGCACGGTCCCGCTGGGCTTCCCACGCGGCCAAGAGGCCGTGGGCGCTTTCATTTTGTAGCTGCAGGGAGTGAAGCTCAGGGAACGTGAGCAGCTTGGGTTTGTCTGAGGCCCCGGAGCTCATTTCACCACCTTTCCCTCCACGCCACATTGGAATTTATGTGAATTGTTTCCCTGAATGGCTCTGAGAGTCACAGCAGAAATGCTACAAACATTAAGATGTATTGAGCCAGTGACAGAATTAATAACACAAAAACCAACAACTTGATAAGACAACTTGAAGACAGAGATGAGCGTTATAAAATGTCAACGGTCCCCATCAGTCATGAAATATTTAATTTTCCCAGCTGTCCTGAAGGGCACAGGTGAGTGCTGAAAGCCACAGTGACAAGGCAGCCTGAGACCAGGATGCAGGCACTTGCTACTCCATCTTCCTGGGTGAGCCTGAGGTGGCTCTGGTGGTTGGTTACGTGAGACCCCTCCTTGTCAGGATGAGGCTAAGCAGTATCAGCAGCAGGTAAAATAAAATAATAAGAGTTAAATGCAAACAAAATAAAAAGGTGCAAACTGCAGTAAGTCATTATTTCTTTGGGTCTAGAGAGACACTGAAGAATCAAATCGGACCATGAGGCATCTTGACTCCTAGATGCATTTTCAAGCAGCAAGACCATGAGCACCTCCTCTGAGCTTACCAGGGGAAAATCAATTGATGGGCTCTGTTTTCAGCTTAATGGTTTCCATGATGACTTCCAGCTGACCTTAAATGGGACTAATCTGGTTACCCTAATAAAACCCAAAAATATTCTGTACCACGAAGTGGAAGGGCAACAACCAGCCACGATGCGAACAGCACGCAAAGGCAACCTTCTTCACACCAGCACCACGTGGCCTGATGCGAACACTGTGCATTGCTGAGGGCTGCGCTTCCACCGGGAGCCAGCAGGGGGCCACTGGCAGCGCCTCGGCCCCAGCACCAATGGAGAGAGACCAGGTTTGGGCGTTAGTGTAACTGTCACCCGCCAATCACGGCACTGTAGGCAGCAGTATCTACCAGCCTTCAACAAGGCTTAACTGCAGCCCCAGCAGTCACTCAGCCTACCAAACACTCAGGTGGAACCTTGCTGACACCCAGACTTTAGACCAAGGGTCCCCAACCTCTCTCTTCCCTGACCAAGACCCTTGCTTGCATTACAGCCTGAGCTCCGCCTCCTGTCGCCCCACCCCACCTCCGTCTGTGGTAAAATTGTCTCCATAAAACCAGTCTCTGGTGCCCAAAAGGCTGGGAACGCACTGGCCCTATTGCCATAACACTGCTTCTGCCAGAGGGGCTTCAGCGCAAATACAGCGGATTGGATATACTGCGTTCTGTATAACTGGCTTCCAGTTATTAGCTGTAGTGGGGTAGACAATGCCTCCCACTCCCAGAGGAATTTCCACACAGACCCTCAGAATGTGTCAGTACTGGGAAATAGGGTCTCTGAGGATGTGAGTCCAGGCTGAGCGTGACGATGCTGGCTTAGGGTGGTCCCTAAATCCAATGGCAGTGTCCTCATAAGAGCCAGAAAAGGACAAATAGAGACACAAAAGAGGAGACAGGTTAAACAGAGGGGAGAGATCGAACTGATGCTGCCAGAAGCTAACAGGCACCAAGACCCCCAGGAGTGGGCGAGGCAGGGAAGAAGGCTCCCCTGGAACCCCTGTGGGATGGGGCCCCTGCGCCCCAGAACTGGGAGAGAAGACAACCCCACCGTGTTAAGCCACCTAGTGGGCAGTAACTCACTGTGGTGGCCCCAGGGAACAAACGCGGCTGTACTGGTGATACACAGGACACACTGTCTCTGCTGCAAACAGATGATGGGAGGGGGGAGTGAACTCCAGAAAAAGAGAAAGCAGGTCAGACAATGCCATCTGGCGCTGTCCGTCCCTCTAAGGTAGCAGGAGGCATGAGACAGCAGTTACTGGGTGGTTGCCACGGTACAAAGAACAGGAGTGGGCAAAGCACACGTTAGAGGTGAGAGGAGACACACGCGGGAACGTGGGCTCAGCAGGGGTCCGGGGTCTGCACAGCTGAGAGGTAAGGAGCAGGCAACTCTGAAATCGGCACATGTGTGACACGGGAGAGGGGAGGTGTGTTTTACAATCATTATTCCATCTGATCACTGGAAGTGACTCCTGTGTTCCCGTGACACACATTTTATTATTGTTTTGTAGAGGAGGAAATGGGTGCAGAGAGGTGAGCAGTTTGGTCCTGGCCACACAGTTTTTGACTGAAGTGCTAGGATTTAGACCTATCTGCATCTGCTTCCGAGGCTCAGGTATACAGTTTGGTTCAAGGACCAAAGAGAGCCCACTCTCACAAACCTGTGTAACGCAGGCCTCAACTATGACTTTTATTTTTGTTCTCTCAGGGCAGTGACTGATTCTACGGTGTAGGAAGACCCAGGCCAGTGCCACTAATTCTGGCTGCTTGCTGGGATCACGTGACGTCTCACAAAACGCTGATGCCCAGGCCCCACTCTGCTGAGCCGCCTCTCTGGGCTGGGATGGGGCAGCAGCTTCGGTAGAAAGCTCCTGGTGATTCTGACCAGGACTGTTGAGAGCCACTGCTCTACACGCACGGGTAAGAGTGGGAAGTGCAGCTGGCACTATAGCCGTCTCACCCCTCAGAGATAATCCAGCCTACACTTGGGGGGACAGGGAAGTGGGGACATGGAATTACACTTTAAATGTTTTGAGAGATTGTCTTCGAGTTTCAATTGCACAGCCTCTGTATTTTCCTCCAATGCTGCGGGAATCTGAGGCCCAGTATTAAGAAAGCTGCTGTGGCATGTGCCAAGAAGTGTAGGCTCCCGCACAATTCAGCAATGTGCTAGACTGGGAAGCAGCTTCTGCTGCCACTGTAAATGTTGTTTTTACAATTCCCGGGCCTATATGAAACAAAGCTGCATCCCTTAAGTGACTACCGTTCTCCACCGCGCTACAAGACCTCAGCCTGAGAGCCCATTTCCCCACTGCCAGCTGGGCGTGGTGGGAGTGTGCCAGGTGGTGGTCCCAGAACTGTAGCCTCCATCAACATCCCCTGGAGGTTAGAGCAGAAGTTCCTGGGCCCCACCCAGAGTGGGGTGAGGTTCAGGAACTGCAGCTCTCCCAAGCTCAGGAGCTGCTGGTGCCGACAGGCCCTGGACCACACCCTGTGCGGGGCTGCACAAGGCAGCACCGCTGGAACTCTGATGTGCTCAAGAACCAGCTGGCAATGCCACACAAATGCGGACTCTGACCCAGAAGTCTGATGTTCTTGTCCATAGGCCACTTTCTAAGCAGCAAGGGTAAAGCATATCCCATCAGGGGGCAGGAAAAATATTCACTTGTACCTTCGTTCAAGCATGTAGATGCCCTTTCAGCAGTTTGACAGGTAAAAGACACGGATCTTAAGCACTAGCCCCCTGCCATTTTTTTCTTGGATGGAGACACTAAAAGAGGAATAAATTAAATGGCACCCCCAAATCCAGGTTAAGTAGGGAACTGGGTGGATGCTTCCTGTGTCTGGGGAGTGAGCAATCTGCAGATTCCTGCGGACGCGCAGGGCACGGGTAGGTGCCCGCTCTGGTTGGCGGGTTCTACAGGTGCACATCCGAATGTCCGAAGACCAGACGTAGGAGAAAGGAATGTCTCTTAGAGATTTCCTGATTCTGAGTTGGCACGCTTTGTCTTGCAACATGTGGAAGCCATTTAAAAAGAAGTGGGATCTCAGATGGTAAGAGCATGAGGTATATTCATACCGATAGCACTAGTGGCTTAAGAACAATGACATATGAATTTAAGCACTGTCGAGAATCTTAAACCCGACTGTGAATCTTACACCATGAGAAGAAAACATGCACACACGTGTCCTTGCACTAAGGAAGCCATTCACTCATTTTCACTCACTCACCACTTATTCAATGGCGTGCAAATCTGCAGTGCATGCTGCTCTAGGAGCTGGGGATTTGGGGGAGAACCACCTGCAACAAATATCCAAACTATTCCATCTGTTGGAAAATGCTCTGGGCACTGAGGCCAGAGACGGGTGGTTCTGCGCTTTCATGTCTGTCAGACAATACAGGAAATCAGGGACACAGTTGTCCCCAGCTACGGTGAGGGCCCAGAAAACCCAGTCCCAAGCTGCTGTCGACTGATACTTTTATGAAATACAAGAAAAATGATTTCCTAGCAAAAACATTTTAAACCACAAAGGTCTACAAAACACAAATCCCAACTTTGTATTATTGGGTTCAACAGACAATGTCCAATTGCTTCTAAAGGGAGGGGGGCCCTAATGCTCGCTGACAAACTCCGCGCCTCTCCTGGCAGACGGGGCACAAACAGCTCCCAGACAAGCTTGCTCCTCAGTCAGCCAGGGCTTCGAGAAGAGCCCGTTCAGAGCCGCACTCCAGGGTGGGCGGGTGCCTGAATTTGCGCCACATACGGGGCTAGTACCTGCTGGCTACGCACCCAAAGGCAACTTGCGGATTTCATTTCACTGCTTCTCCATTTCCTCCCCAGTTTCCACCCCCACAACATACGAAGCACAAGTCAAAACACATAAAGCATTCAGAACTGTGCCTGGCTCCTGGTGAATGCTGTGAACGTGTTAGCTGTAATCATTATTAAGATCTGCTACTATGAATGCAGTTATTACTGTTATTACTACTTCCACTGCCACACGCACTATGCCGCTGCGTCATTTGGGCCGACGCCCCAACAGCTGTCTCACCTATAAAACGGTGCTCGTATAATCTCGTCCTTTCTACTGACTTCCTTCCATTCTGTGAATTCTGCGCCGAGGAAGTGAAATTACCGATGCACAAGTACATTACCGCCCACAGCCATGGCCCCTCTAACCGACTCTGCGCTGCCCAGATGCCATTTCAGAGAGCAGGACAAAGTGTCCTGGGGACGCCTTAATCTGCACATCGTCACACGAATGACGGCAGCAGTGACACAGCCGTCCTTCCACTTCCCTGGAGAATGCAGCTAGGCCGCCTCAGGGGAGGGCACCACCCTCTTGCACTCTGCCACCAAAAGACAATTGAGCAGAGGGAATGACTTAAAGGAATTTTTATACTTCATGTCACTGAGTACGGCAGCTTTCCCAAGTACATAGATTTCCCCAAGCTCCCTTCTTAACAGTTGCTTTGGAAACTCAGCTTAAATTTTTCTAAATTGTTTCTTTTTCTTCAGATTAGTCACCTACAATTAGCTGGGGATAACAACATCCAGGTAACAGAGAAACACGTATAAGAAACACTGAAACTTGAGCATGGGAAATTATGTTAGAAAACGGTTCACGGTCGTAACAAAGCAAGAGGAATGTGCAAGATCTGAAAGGAAAATAACCTTCCCTTCCTTTGTTTTTAAACCTCATTAATGAAGTCTGTGGCTTTCAAACAAATTTATTGATAAAGTCTAACTATTTTGCATTCTCATAAAATACAACCTTTATGAAGATAGAGAGGGCAACAAAATAACCAAATAAGAAAGTGGGTGTTTTGGTTCTGAAAACACATTCGGAAATTAGTAACTTGAATGGCCCTAGTTGCAAGATTCAACTCACTCACACGGAATTATCATTATTGTATCTTGAGAAGCTCAGAAGAGAACAGGTCCTGCTGGAGTTCTCCTCTAGCCTGAACATGGAATCACTGATTTAAAAAAACCAGAGGGAAAAACAAAAAAGGAAAAGGCACAGTGACATGTACTATGTCACAGGTGGCTGGTGACGAGGTTGGAGGGATGTGACAAACACATCAGTCGACAGCCTAGGGATGGACAGTAACTCAGTGCATGGCCTGAGTGTAGTCAGTCTGTTACGCGTCTTAACGTGTCTTTGCTACTCAAGCTGAAAATGAGCACGTTTAAGGAGCCAGCAGCTTCAGCTCTCACATTCACATCGTCGTCTTTTAAATCCAGCACACTAAGCACAGCCGCTCTGCCCACGGCACTCCGAGGTCACGCACGCTGGAAGAAGGTGTTCTGATAGAGAGGACGGTAACCACAGGGTCGCACAAAAGAAAAATGCAAACAAGCATGCATCCTCCTCCATTTCTCGTCTCCCCCTGACTCCGCGGGTATCAACGGCTCTCAAAACTGAATCGCTGCCTCTGCGCACGCCCCCTCTGACTATCCATGCTCCTGTGCATTCATTCAAAACATCATTTACCGAGCACCTTCCTGCTGCCCGGTACTGTACGATGCTGTTGGAACTTACGTTCCAGTGGGAAAAGACAAAATATAAGTGAGTTAGAAAATAAATTAACTAATACTTACAGTTGTGTTAAGAAGGAAAAACAATCAAAGCGTTAAAACAGCAACTAACCAGGGAGCTCTACTTGGGATCCTGACAAAAGAGGGAATTCCATTCAGATGATTCAAAGGGAGAAACATCAAAGAGGAGATACTTAGAGGTGTATGGGCAGCGCTGAAAGAAGCAACGCGAAGAAATGTGTGGCCAAAGTCCAGTGAGAGCCAGAGCCACAGAGCAGTGTCCCCGGGGGGACTGTTCTGGAAGGGCTGCACCCATGGCCAGAACCGTGACCCACAGTGGGGAGGAAGGAGATATGAAAGAACCCAACCCTTTCTCTCCGCAGCCCCCTCTCCCGCCCCAGCTGCTAGTACTTCCTATTGGGAGAACCTGGTCATGAGTCGCCTGGCAAAGGAGCTTTGGTGACATGGTCCATAGAGTTTGATTCTGGTGTGCAGAATGAGCTGGGGAGACAAGCAGGAGAGGGGAGAATGGAGAATAACCAGGGAAGGGGTATATTTGGGTAGAGACAGTCAGGAAAAGCGGGCACAGAGGTGACTGAAATGAACCCCTTCCTCGTTCCTCCGGGTGATGCTACAGTTCACATTCTGGGGGAGGCAAATGCCTGTATTCCCAGAATTTCTACCACAGGGGAGTCTGCTCACATAAAAGGAATGCTCCTATCTAGGACACTTCTCTATGAAAGGTTCGGCATTGCTATTCATTCTAACAAACACAGGAGGAAAACTCAAGAGAGACATACTTATATAAAGGCAGGCAAGGGTGTGCAATGGACGCAGCTATCACCCTGTTCCATTGATACAGTGTTTCTTGGAAGAGCTCCAGGCTTCCACATTTTGAGATCGCCTCCTATCCTGCAACTTACGTGAAACATAAAGAAACATTTTTCTCCTAAATGAAGAAATGCCATAAAGATTCAATTACAGGGTAATAGTAGTTAATATATAGCCATAATTTAAACTCCTACTATTTTCTTCTAGTTTTGTATTTGCCCTCAAGTCACTTGATAAAATGGATATAAAATAAGTATCTCGAGCCTATTAGTCCACATATCTACTGAGAAATTATCTTATTTCTGTTGCTCAGAAACCATTTCTTTATATAGTTAAAGTAAAACTTTCCATATTAACCAGATCATCCCTTGAATTAAGTGCTCTGACTTTTAAAAGCCAGTGTGCTGGTAGGTCCCCGATTCGCTGTGAGCTGGCCAGGTTCTTCACGGTTGGTGGGCCCTGGGTGAGGTCAGGGGTCCCTGCTGGTGGCTGAGGCAAGGCAGAGAGAGACTTCCTGCAAGTCCTTTGAAGGGCAAACTCCAGGAAGAGAGAGCCGCCTGCATGACAGTGAGACTCACCGGCTTCAAAGCTGGCCACTTTTCTCTTAAACGTCCTAAGGAATTTCCATGATCTCTACATTCATCCTAAATGTCCCTAATGCCTATTTAATCTTGCTCTGTCCCTGATGAATATAAAAAGAGATGGTAGTTCTCCTTTTTTAATTTGTGACTCTTGCCAAGGCCATGGAAACTGCGGACAAAGGGTAAGTTCAAGGGCGATCGGTACCTGTAGAAGAGGGCGCTGCACCCCTAGCACCTTCATGGTGTCGGCGTTGGCCAGGATCTTCAAGGGGTCCGACGTCTTCGTGACTCCTTCAATCTCCTTGTTGATCTCCGCCAAGACTTGATGGAGGAAGATGTTTTTGATGTACACGGTGAGGAACTCCCGGAGAGGACACTGTTTGGCTGGGCCAAGCCCCAAGGCGTGCTCGACTTCCTGAATGAATCTGGAAGGCAGACGGGAACATGGTTATTAAATGTATCAGAGAATCAGTTGGACTGATGCGGCAGAACCGACGCGGGGTTCTCCGGACGCTGGCCGTTGCCGTGGAGAGACACAGGGAGTTCCCAGGATTCTCAGCGAGAGCAGACCCTCACTCTACAACATTCGTCCGCTAACACACCTAACTCTAATAGTCAGCTCTCTGACTATTACTTTTAACATTTATTTTTTTTAATACAAATTGTTTTACTCATATAGTAGAAATAGGATAAAATAGAAGACAACTTCTAGACCAGGGTCTAAAAAGGAAATGCGCCCAATATTTTTATAATGCAAGAAGTAAATAAGAATGTAAGAAGCAAAGGAAAGTGTGACGAAAGTAACACAGTTACTACTAGAAGCACACGCCCGAACACCACGCACTTCTCACTGAGATCTTTGTACGTGTGCATGGAAATGTTGAGAAAGAGAGAAGGAACACAGGATATGCTTCTAATCCGTGATGATCTGTGACTTGGGGGGCTGTAAAAAGAGAACAGAAGGGGAGGTTGGGGCAAAGCAGGACCGCAGCCTTATCTGTAAGGACCTGTTTCCTTTATTAAAAACACTTAAAGTGTATCCAGAGGAACGGTGATGACCAGCAAAGCTCGGAGGTGTCTGTCATGTTATTCTTCATAGGTTTCTGTGCTGGCAGTTCATGCTTTGCATGTTTCTGATATCTACAAACTGAAGCTACTTACAGTTTAGCTAATAATATTTGCCCTCCAAAACCCACATTCAAATTACCGTGTGTTAACGGTAAGTAATGGCATAAAGTATAAACTTTGAGGCTAGCTCTTCAGTTCAGAAATCTGTACGTGAGTAACTGCTGCTCATTGTGATCAATGATCAATCGCGTCACTGCTGTCCAAGTGCACGGGTGACGGATGCCGGCACATCCGTTCTTCAGCTCCTGTACAGACAGCAGGGCATGTGGTGCATTCCCTCATCTCCCAGTGATAAGCTCGTGTGGTATTTCACACGGGATAATTAAATGAGGGAATTGGCAAAAAAGATAAAAGTACAGAAGAAAACTAAAAGTGGGAAGGGTGGGCATGAAGCTTGAATCCAAAGTAAATGGATTTACAGAAGAAACAGAGGACCATGGGACTGTCGACGCCAGCCCCACTTGCGAGGCAGATGCAGCCAGAGTGAAGGTGAACCTGACCTCAATACAGAGGAAGGTGTTACGGCAAAAGGGAGGAAGACGGCCCAGGGAAAGGATGCCGGTGAAAAATTTCACATTATAAGAACTCTTTGACATATTTCATGACACTGAAAATCAAAGGACAAAATACTGGCAGTTGCTCCAAACTTTGAAGAAGGCAGGACATTCCAGCGAAGGCACAGAAAAGATGCTCACAGCGTGTGGTACAGCATCCGACCCAAAGAAGGTGCGAGCATTGTTCAAACTGCTCTCCATACGCTCTAAACAAAGAAATCAAGCACTTCAGGCCTCCGTGTTTCTAATGCCACAGTGGACTAGGTATATTAGGAGTTTTAGTCTTCACAGCAGTGTACATTTGTAACAGTAAGAGAGTTTTTGATGTGTTGACAAAAGTTTTGAAGTCCTGAAACAGTTGTGCTTTTCCCCACTGATTAAGATGGCGTTGCCTGGTAATTTTTCAAAGTTCCACAATGTTATGCAAAGCCAGGGCTGCCTGGTGCTTTAAAATTTTCTCCAAAAAGGTCGAAGGAAAATGAATTAAAGGCAACAAAATGAATGGCTATCTGAGAAGATCTATTTGCAACTTGTATCACAGATGACAGCTAGGAAAAAATAAATTTGTAGAAAAATGACCACAGGATATAAAAAGTTTACAGTAAAGAAATACAATGGCCATTTAACATAAGAAAATACTCTTAACTTCATTCATGATGAGGGAAATGGGAAATTAATTATAGCGAGATGCCATTTTTTATATCCATGCACTGTCCGAATTCCAAAAGTGTGAAACACACTTTGTTGGCCTACGTGTGGGCGGGCGAAGAGGCCTCCCCTATATTGTCCATGGGAGTGGGGAAAAGTGACCGTCCAGAAAGGCAAGGCGGCGCTACCACTCCCAATGACAGACGCGTCTCCCTCTGACCCAGACACCTGGCTTCTGGGAAAGTTTTCTGACGGCCATATGTGAACATGATTACTTAGGTCCGTACAGAGTTATTTTAATGGCAAAAGACTGGAAACAACTCAAAAAATCCACCAACGACGGAGTCGTCAACTGAGCCGCGGCGTGTCTCCACACTGGAATACCACGCAGCAACCCGGCCCTCCAAACGGGGAAGCTCTCACGCCACTAACTCAGAAAGACCTCCAGGACATACTGCTAGGTGAGGGGGAAAAGCAAGGTGCAAATCAGTTTGTATTCATTACACTGACTTTGGTGTAAGAACCACAGATCCTCAGGGGTTTATTTTATTATAAAGACACCTAGGGAAGACTCATAAAAAACAAAAACCGGGTACCTGCCGGAAGCCAGGATGGGGGTGGGGTCTGGAACAGGCGTGGGAAGAAGTCTTTTCAGTTATTCCCTTTTTTGACTCATTTGATTAAAAGCACATGAACATATTAGCTACTCAAATAAAATTACATTACAGAATATAAAAATCGCTACTCAAAATCAAATTAGAAAATACAAAAATCAAATACAAAGACTATGTTTGATAAATTGCTTTCTGATTGGGCCACATTTAAAGTGTGGTGTGCAAATGCTCCTTAAGTTTAGCTGTTTAGCCTTATAAAGAGTCTCCTTCACTGAATAAATAAATAAATGAATTAATCGTGGTTCATCTTGTACGTCACCAGTTAAACACTCCTTAGCCCCTGGGGGTGTGGCGGGCAGAGGGAGCAAGTGCATTTAGGATAATCATAACAAAAACGTCACCCAAAGAGTGCGGGGCAAAGTAGAAATTGGGAAGTGATGAGAAACACAATGAGGCCCCTTTTTTGCTTTTAAGATTTTATTTACTTACTTTTAGATAGAGCGGATGGGAGCGAGAAAGAAGAGAGAAACATCAATGTGTGGTTGTTTCTTATGCACCCCAACAGGGACCTGGCCCGGACCCCAGGCATGTGTCCCGACTAGGAATCAAACCAGCAACCCTTTGGTTTGCAGGCCTGCGCTCAATCCACTGAGCCATACCAGCCAGGGCTTGAGTCTTCTTAAATGATGTTATCACCATGGAGAGAGAAATGAAAGCACCATCTAAAGCAAAATACAACAAATCTTCAAGAAGAGAGGGAATGAAAGAAGGTAGGTGAGGGCGATGAGGAAATAAAGGCAGACAGGTATCATGGCCATAACTGTAAGACCTCCAACTTCTACATCCTGCCGTGCTGAGCCCTCCTCACCTCATGGAACACTCTAGAGAAATCGCCCATCCAGGGGCACGCTGGGCTCCTTGGTCAGCTTTTGAAAGAGAACCAGTTATTTATTTGCTGATGAGTAAATACATTTTATTATTTTTTAATATTATAGGCATCAATCATCAGATTGCCTCTTTATTATTTCCAATGGGACTTAAGAGGATTTTCTGAGAAGTACATATTACATTTTCAAAATCTTTAACATTAGAACAAAATTTTTAGTAGTTAACCTGCTCCTAAACAGTGACAGAAGGCTCTAAATTACCCTCATTTTCTCTCTTGTTTTGTCCTAGCCCCTTATTTGCCTTTGGTGTCTCTGAAATATGAAACCGCTGGGAGCCCCACTGATGCTGAAGGATTTCTTTCAAGCACAAACCCTTTGTCCCTTAAAGCACATACATCAGTCTCAAACGACATCTCCAGGTTGGTGCTGTCTTCTCTAACTCGAGGGGACCCATTCAACATGTTTCCAAATCTGCCTTCAGAGCCGTGAGGGCCCTTGCTGTGCAGAAAGTGCGAGACACAGGGGAGACAGTGAGAGAAGAATCAGAGCTGTCTTATCCACCTTGCTTTTTCACTCTAGTCAAAAATGGGTAGCAATTACATTAAAGAGGCAAACTGCTCTTTCTCGGGCGGGAAGGACACAGAATAAGTCCTCCCTAGGCAGCCAGGAGGAGGTAAACCAGACTCCTGGTCCCCGCGAGGAGGAATACTTCAGGGAGGCTTGGGTGGGCAGGCGCAGAATTGAGAGTCGGTATTTCTGAGCCCGAATCTTGACTGTATGGTCTTGGGCAGGTTACTCAGCCTCTCTTAACGTTACCTTTGTATTCTGTAGAGCGGACACAACAACACACAGGATGTCTCTGATGACTAAATGAAGAAGGAAAAGTTAAGCACCCAGTGGAGCGGTGGGCACACAGTAACTGCTAAGGAAACCGTAGCTAATGCTATTTGTGTAACTGACCAAAGCCCCACGTGGCCAGGGGCCAAGTATAAACCACCCAGGCTGTATCCTCAGTGCGTGGTACAGGCCGGCACATAGTAGGCTCTCATGAAGTATCTGATGTAGAAAGTTGTAAAAAAAAATAATTAACAGATCCTTTCACTTCAATCCATAGTTCCTGGAAGTGAGGCATGTCCTTGCTGACAAGTAGTGTCCTTTTCCCAAGAATTTGGACTGGAGGTTCATATAAACATTTTTTTTTAAAGAATGAAAGAAGAATCGTCCCTTACATCTACCAGCCGCCCCCCCCCCCAACGTTAGCAAGTCGCCTCGCACTGAAAGGGCACCCAGCAGTCCCTGCTGACACTCCGACACTCCGCATTGTTTTTTGCTCTCACGGTTCAGCTGTTTCACGCTGCTTTACATCCTGCCCTTTCGCAGAGCGCTGGCGCGGCATGCATCCCCTCGTGCTAATGGGCGAGACGTTATTAAACCAAAACGTCAATTAGGAAGCACTGATGCTGCCTCCTGGTTTCATATATAGATAATCCTACAGTGAACATCTTCATTTTGTTTCTGTAGAATTATTTCCCACACGTTACCGGGAGTAGTTCGTTCCTCATCATTTTTCATGGGCAAGTCTGTCTTTGATTTCCCCGAGATTCCCAGAGCCTACCGCCTGGCTCCTTTCACTTATCAAGTACTTTAAACACGGCCCGTTGAATGGGAGGCTGGAGAGAATCAGGGTGGAGAGGAGGCACATCAAAAAGCCCAGCTTTTCCACCAGGGCTCCCAATCTGCTCTAGGGAAGGAAGCAAGCGCTGCATTTTTAACAGTGAAAAGAATCTCATTAGGAAAGAAAACGCTTCACTTCGAAGTGAAGATGAGCACAGATGGAACCCTGTCAAACGGGGATCATCTCATCTCCTGAAGTGCTCCACCCGAGGGGCTTCCTCTCTGTGTAAGTGGTGCAAAGACCAGCACGAAGCCCAGGTACAGATACGGGGGAGAGGGGGCCAGGGAGGCGCAGAGGAAAGGATCCACAGAGTGCCGTACACAGAGCAGCCAATTATGGGGTTTGGAGGAATCTTAATCAGGTCCGCCTCCTAAACCCAAGGCTGTGAAGCAGGATAAACCAAGAAACAAATGAGTGTAGGCCACGGGTTCTCACCGCACTTGGACCTCTAAAGCATGGATCTTGCTTCCGATATTCTAATAACGCTACTTGTAAATATTTAACCCAAGGTTTTCTTTTCAGAATATCATCAACCAGGGGGCCTCGTAAAATACACACACAAGGAATACTAACATTTAAAATTTACTCTTTTCTTTTTCATCTTCACTGGAAGATATGTTTATTGATTTTAGAGCAAGAGGGAGACAGAGACAGAGAGAGAAAGAGAGAGAGAGAGAGAGAGAGAATGTGTTGATGTGAGAGAGAAACATCAGTTGGTTGCCTCCTGGATGTGTCTTAATGGGGAATTGAACCTGTAATCCAGGTATGTGCCCTGACCAGACAGAACCTGAAACCTTTTGGTGTATAAGGACAACACTCCAACCCACTGAACCACCCTGCCGGGGCTACTCTTTCTAATACAGGTATGTACGTATCTTTTGGAAATGCATACATGAGCGCACTCCATATTTAACCAGAATTTTCAAAGCTTTTATCTTGACTTGATTTCTATCCGGAGAAGTTAGAAACTATGAGAATTTCATACCAGCTCCCCCAGCCCTTGCTTAACCCAGCCTCTCCATCACAACTGCTCTTTCACTGTGAAGCCCTATCTCTTCTATGTCATCTTGGCCAGGAATTGGAGCTGCTACCAGCTGGAAACAGCCTTGAACACACAGGCCCTTCATTGCAGTTTAGAAGCTGCAATGATCTTTACTCATCTGAATAAAAATGGTGGTGCATAGTAAACATGTGTTTCTTATGGTCACACCCTAATGACTTTTTTCATTTCTATGGGTAACACTGTTATTTATGGGACAAACCAATATCCTGTGCCTTCTTAACACCACAGAGGAGAACACAGCACCGCTTCTCTGGCATCCTTGCCCAAAACACATAATTTGAATACAATCACGGGGATATATCATCTTTCCGTAAAATCCAAATACAAAATTAATGGTGCAAATTTCAGGAAAATCAAATTCATGATTCTGGCTTTTGGAGCACAACAAATTTGTTCACGTCTCTCCCACGAACAGCGTGTCAGCGTTTACTGCTAATTATGTTTTTAATGTATACATTTGTACCTAATCTATAGTAGACAACATACAACATTTTAATTCCTTTCACTCTGATACTTGCTGAATTTGTCATGTTATCACACATGCTTTGGCGGTGGAGGCTGAATAACACACAGAAAACATTCACCTGAAAGGCGTGGGGAGCTTTCTCCTCATCACCCGCATTAAACCAGCAGGGGGCGTGAGATTTATGCCTCCGACACTCTCCGTGACGTGGGTCTCTCAGCATATGGGGTCCACTCACCTCCGACCCGGCACTGAGTCTGCAGAGAGGGGCCAGGCTGACTTCCACGGAGCAGCTCCGAGTCTCTCCTACTGCACAATGGCTTTAAAGACATGTTGGGAAATCTGAGCTGCCTTCGTCCCTTCATGGTAGCCCCAGGTTCCTAGGTGAGGAGTTGCACGATACTTACAGGCCTGCAGAAGCTCTGCTGGACGAGTCAAGTACATTCCAGGTTAAGGCCCCACGCCCGTCACACTGTGCAGCTCTCCACTGTCACATTTAAAACACACACCTTCCCTAATGTCACATGACACAGAGACGCACGAATGTATACATCAAAAACTTAGTTGGCAATAATGCCGATGCACTGTTCACGAGGGAGACGTGCATGGATTCTTGTACTACAAGAGAGAGAAATCAAAAGTTGCATTTTCTGAAATTTGCACCTCTGATTGTGTGTTGTTTTACGGAGACAGTGCAAAGAGCAGCAGTAACTGCAACCCTCTAGCACGAATGACACGTGAATTCGAAAGAGAAAACAAAGCTCCATGTCCCCTGGGATCCGGGGAACAGAAACAGTCTCTCGGACACAGAAAGAACGAAACACTGAGCGCCAAGGGCGGCGCTTCCCTGGGACGCGTGGGCCCGTGGGCCCAGACCCCAGGCGGTGCTGGTCACACTACGAGATCAGTGCTGCTGATCAGTGCTGCCGCTGACACGCTCCGCACCTCCCTCTGCGGGGAAGGAAGGGTAGACCTTTATGCGCAGACTCAAAATCCCTGCCACGCCTGACTTAGATGGAAAAAAATCAACCTGCAGTGCATAATAGAAGTTGCTGCCGAACATGAGCCCATCCTCGCACTAAGAACTGTCAGTTGTACTCAGGGAAATGGGTCTTTGGAATCCAACCCAAGTGGTGGCTGGAAACGACTCGGGGTGCAGAAAGAGGCCACCCAGCAGGGACGGCTGCTTTAAGACATACTTCCTACCCAGCTACTCTCGGACACGGCATCGAAGGCAGAGAGCAAACTAAAGCAACTTGGGCGGAAGGAAAGCAGCCTGAGGAGTGGACTGGAGAGCTAGCCAACCTGCTTGGATTATCTGACTCAAAAACGATCACTGAGACTCATTCAGAAGCATCAGCAACAGGCATATTTAGGTCCATTTATCAGTGAAACATGAAAACTGAAGAAAAATCCATAAAGGTTAATGCGCATTTGAAGCGCATTTGCAGCGCATTTGCCTCTTAATGTCTGGGAGTAAGTCACTGGCACATCTGGAAGAGGCTCCCGCGACAGTCTGTAATTGTTCACGGTGAAGGTTAACTGCTGTCTGGGCCTTCGGTATATAAAGATTTGCTGGGTAAAAGTGCATAGTAAGCTCATCATGGCGGAGCCCAATCATGTCCTCAACCCATAACCCTAGGAGACAATTTACTGAACTAACAAAATAAAAAAAAGGTTTGGGTGCTCTTGTTTGTAATGAGTGAAACTCAGGCCTAGGACTACAGGATAAAAGAGGGAAGAGTCATTAAGGAAAGAGAGTAAAGAATATCGCCCATGAAATTTGAACTCTGCAGTTTGTAAGCAAATTTAACCGGGAAAAAAAAATCTCATGATGAGTTTATTGCAAGTGGTTCTGACTCCGGGTAAGGGCTCCCTCCAGACAGAAAAGCACTTTAGGTAAAATAAACTAAGCCTCTTGAAAATGACAGCTGTTTAATTTTTTAATCACATGAGTTGGAAATTGACATAACTCAAGATCTAATCCTTAATATCAAGCCATCTTTATGAACCAAAAATGCACACGAATAAATAAATAAGGATTATGGATCTGAGACTCAGACAAAAGGATAATCCTCCTTTTCCAACAGGCCTGGGATTCCGTTTTCACTCTTTGCATTCATCTTATTTAAAGTAAAGGAACCTCTCCTCTCTATTATTGTTCTAAAAGAGAAGGCTGTCAGGAAAATTTTCAAGAAAAATTGTAACTTACAAAATGTCTATCATATTACCTCACACTTCTATGTAATGCATCGAAGAGACTTTCTTTTAGACGTTCCACGTTTGTTCGGCCTTCAGATATTCCAATGCAGGGCATGGGACAACCTGGTAGATCTCCTACCTGTTACTACGTCAGTAGGGGCTGGACTCAGAACTGCTCACATTCATCGAGCTCTTGCCGTGCGTGTCCCGACTGAAGAGCTTTATAGGGATGATTTTATGCAAGTCTCACACTAACTCTGTGAGGCCTGTGCGATTACTATCTGCATTTTACGTATGCTGAAACGGAGCAAGTGAAAACAACATTAATAGCTGCCAGTTGCACTACTTACAATATGCCAGCACTATTTTAAGTAATCACCATGCTTTGCCTCACTGATTCCTCACAACACTGTGAAGTACAAGACTCCCTGCCCCCACTCTTCGTTGAATTTATTTGAGTGACGCTGGTTAACAAAGTTACCCAGGTTTCAGGTGCGCAGTTCCACAACCCATCATTTGTGCTGTGTGTTCCCCACCCCAGGTCAGGTCTCCGCCCACCACCATTCATTCCCCTATACCCTCCTCCCCCTCCTCCCCTCAGCAGTCACCACACGGTTGCCTGTGCCCATGAGTTTTCTCTCTTTTTTCTTTTGTGCTCAACCCCGTCATCCACCAGCCGCCCCTCTACCCCCACTGACAGCTGTCGGCCTGCTCGCTCTCTATGGGTATGTCTCTATTTTGCTTGTTAGTTCAGTTTGTTCATCAGATTCCACATATGAGTGAGATCATATGGTATTTGTCTTTCTCTGGCTGGCTTATTTCACTGAGCATAATGCCCTCCAGGTCCATCCATGCTGTTGCAGAGAGTACGTTTTCCTTCTTCTTTATAGCCAAGTAGTATTCCATCGTGTAAATGTACCACGTTTTTTTAATCCACTCATCTACTGATACACACTTGGGCTGCTTCCACAGAGGAATCCGACAAGAGGATACAATCCTTGTAAACATTTATGCACCTAACACACAGGCACCTACACATGTGAGGCAAATCTTGACGGACATAAAGAGACTGACAGAAATACAGTCATAGTTGGGGACTTCAACACTCCATCGACACTGACCTTCCGGACAGAAAATCCACAAGAAAATGGTGGCTTTATATGACACACTAGATCAGATGTATTTAATTGATAACGTTAGAGTATTTCATCCCAAAGTAATGGAATATACATTCTTTTCAAGTGCACATGGAACGTTTCCTAGGAGAGACCACATGATAGGACACAAAACAAGTCTCAATAAATTGAAGGCTGCAATTCTATCAACATCTTCTCTGAGCATAACGGTACGAAACTTGAAATCAATCACAAGAAAAAAAAACGGAAACACACACAATGACACCAAGACTAAGTAACATGTTACTAAGCAATGAGTGGGTTAACGATGAGATCAAGGAAGACATCAAAAGATACCATGAAACAAATGAAAATGAGAACACAACCCCAAATCTGTGGGACACAGCAAAAGCAGTCCTACGGGGAAATGCATAGCATTACAGGCCTATCTCAAGAAACAGGAAAAATCTCAAATAATCTAACTTTACACTTAAAGGAACTTGAAAAAGAACAGCAAAGCCCAGAGTGAGTAGAAGGACTTTTCTAATCACAGAAGACATGAAGTCACACAAAGGTTAAGTTCTTTCCCAAGGTCACAGAGCTACTAAGTGACTGGGCCAAAGTGTGAACTTGGGCAGTTCAGCTGCAGAGGCCACGCTGCAATGTCCTGTTCTAACACTGCTGCCGGCCAAATGTTCGCTCTTTGGGTTAGGACTCTCAAGGCGGCTGGTAAGGAGCAGGACAACCAACAGAAGTCCACGTGGAAAGTCCTGATGTAGTAGAACCTTATGTGGACTGAGAGGGCCATCATATTGCTAAATACAAAATATGTGAACATACAAGACTGAATTATTTCTCTTGAAATACAGTAAGTCTTATCTAATGCCCTGACTTCTTTCCCCAAGCTCCTGTCCTGCATTTTTAATTGCTTGTTAGACACTTTCATCTAAGTCTCGATGACTGAAACTGTGCCTAAATGGAGCTCTTCCCAGCCGCCCTCCCACTATCATTTCGGTGGTCTCCGATGATGCCCATTTTTGTACCATCCTCATTGCACTTACCCAGGCTTAAACTTGAAAATCTTCCCTTTCTTCTCCTACTCAGCCTTGCCATTCATTGAGAAGCTAGAGACATTCTCACTGTATTTTCTATGCACGTGTGTTTGCTCACTGTCCATCCTCTCATTTATGTGGGCTGTATTTATGGAGCGTCTCCCTTCTGCCATGTGCCGTTTTGGGCGGAAGCACCCACAGGGAAAGGCTCATGCCCCGGGGACTGTGGTCACACAGCACACGCCACGAGGTGCCACCTCCACTGGCTCACGCTGGAGCCTGGGCGGCAGGCATCTCTGGGGCTCCGTCGGGAACTTCCAGCACCACAGTGCAGGCTTTTATCAGATGAGATGATGTGGATGTGTGTGCAGAGCGTAATTTAAGATAATTCCTTTCCTAAAATATTTATTTCTCTAAAATAACCTGTTTGTTCCACCTTTAGTCCCTTCCTCCTTCCATTCACCTGACACGTAGCCATTATTGAATATATTAAGCCCACTAAGGCGTAGAGTATGTAACTACTTGCCCTATTCTTGTTGCCAGGCCTTTGCTCATGCTGGTTGACTTCCCTAGAACATTCTCCCCAAACTTGGCTTTGCCCATAGTTGCTTTCTCCAGGAAAGCAGTTTAGGCCGAATGCCCTTTCACTCTGCCCCTGCCTCCCCCCAGGCCCCCAGAAGGTTCCTGACACGGTGCATTTCCTGCTCATCTGTAAACTTTTTGAGGAGAGGGAATGTGCCTTGTTCCTCAGACAGTGGTACAGTGGTAGGTAGGAGGTATCAAGAAATAAGTCCAACATATTTCCATTTAGCCAGTCAGCAAACTTTGCTTTCTGTGTACTCCCTGCATTAAAATAAAACATACCATGTATCTGCTCACATCTCTGCGGTCTCCTTATAATCCAGGTGTTTCCTAAACTGTGGTAATTAAAGCTGGAGTGGAGGCTTGGAAACTGTCATTTTCATCGGAACCTTCCTTCAAGGGCCCATTCAAAGCCCTCATCAAGTTCTCCCGGGCCTCTGTAAACGCCCCTACAAGTTTGAGCCTTTGTAAGTCTGAACTGCTTGACTTCTTTACATGGCACGAGCCACCACCCCCCCCTCCCCCGGGCCAGCTATGGTTGTCTGCATCTCTCAGGGAGCATTTAGCACGTGTCAAGTACGGCAGACACAGTTAATGATGCTCTAATAAATGAAAATATTATGTTTCAACCACAGATTATTTAGGCTTGTCTCGAAGGGCCAGTGCTTTTAAAAGGGTTACACTGCACAATTATTTTAAAGCTATGTTTTAGAGAATAAACACGGCTGGCTAAACAAAGTGAAAAACAAAGAGAGAGTGAAAGAAGTAAAGAAAAGACTGAGTGAAATGATGCAAGCACTGTGTTAAATGCATCAACAAGGCGTTTTTCGGTGACCGATTAGTGAATCAAAACCCATTCACCTCCCTGGTGATGTGAAATTTAGTGAATGTGGCCCAAGCCGAATATTTCTTGGGCATCAGTGATGGGAGTCACAGACTGGGGGAAGTTCATATGTCAAAAACAAGAACTGTGAGCCTGCTAGGAGCAAATTACAGTATTTTTTTGGAGGAGACAGGCTGGCCAGTGGGTTCTCTCCTTCACTGTTCCTCAACAGCACAGATTTCATTACACGTAATGAATGAATGCCTTGGAAAACAGTTTGAATTATCTCTAATGAGCCTATTTGGCAGCTAACCTTGTTTCCGAACTTAGCTTATAATTGTGTCTTATTCCAGGCTTATGTTCATTGTCACTTGGTTAACTACACGCTGAATGCACAGCACTCTAAGGAAAAGTACCCGGAAGATGGCAAGAGACTGCCTCGTCCGCAGTTGTGACACAAGCGAGTCACGGACATTTCTGGTGCCCTGAACTTTTCTTCAATCGCCTTTATTCACATACTTGATCACTTCAATTAAGCCGTGATAATCTTCTCACATCACCATTGGTTCCATTCTCTCCCCCCACATCCAATACTTTCCCAGACCAATATCTATAATTATCTTGCAACAATATTCACAAAGTTATTTCTATAATGGCTCAAAGTTCTCCTCAAATTTACCTCCCACAGAGCTCTTTCCTATTGGAAGGAGATGATGGGCTTTCCGGAGTGGCGTGCCGGGCCGCCTGCGGTCACAGCGCCCTCTCAGGGTTGCCACGAGACCGGATGGGCTGTGGTGACGTCCACTTCATTTGGCATGTGAACAAAGTGGGGCTGCTTTAACCCACTGCAGCTGGATTCGCCTATTACTGTCCTGCTTGCCTTCCAGGGGCCTCACGGTCGCTTCCTACTTTGTAGTTAGTTTCATAAACAGGTCTACTTACCACATAGGAAGACTTTATCATTCTTACCATTCTATTTAATTCACATTTTCGTGTGAACTTCCAGTGACAGAGTGCACGGTGACAGAAGGAGACGTGACTTCGGGAGGTGGGCACGCGGTGCAATATACAGACCATGTACCATAAAAATGTGCACTTGAAACCTATATCATCTTATTAACCCATGTCACCCCAATACATTTAATTAAAAGTAATAAAATAAATCATGGGGATGTAATGGACAGCATAGGGAATACGGTCAACAACACGATAATAATCTTGCATGGTGAAAAAAACCATGCTAACTCATCTGAACAACAGAAAAATGTAATTGTATATGGAATAATATGAAAAATAAAGCCTCCTATCTGATTACTTGTAGGTGAGTATCTGTCAGTTGGACAGGCATTGCATTGATGGAATATATAATATTTTCAAACAAAAACTAGGTTCCATACAGAAGTTTCTGTTACAGTGTAGGCGGTTCCCACAGAACTGACACTCCTCAGCATTACGTTGCACACAACACCAGAGACATGCAGAGTGACTGCCCAGGGGCTGGAGTCGGCTCCGGGAGCATTACACTCGGGCTGATGGTCCCTGCCAAGTGCAGCTGAACATGCAAGACAGAAAAAGCCTGCAGAAGGTATTCAAACATGGAAAAAAAGTTCAGTGTAAGCCCTGGTTTCATCTAAGAAACGTCTCCTGTTTCCAAAGCAATGGGGAAAAAAATGCAAGGAGTAAGTGCTTTTTCACAGCATCAATGTGAAGTACATCTTAATGGACAAATTATTCTAGGAAACCCTGTCTCACAGGAAACTTGTGAAAAGGTTGCAGCCCATCGGACTGAAAGCCAGTTCCTCTGACAGTTTATTTTCAACATGGCAGCAGACGTAAAGGTGTCCTTTACTATGAGGGCAACCCCGAAACCTAACCGCCCCCGGGTATGACGGCCGCAGGCCAAGAGTTAGTTCTGCACTCAGCATTTATGTATTCAGATGGTTGCCGTGTGCATTCGTGTTCATTAACACCTTCACGTGCTTTTATGTCTTTTCCCAAATGCGTACTTTGTGTGGCAGCTATAGTATAACAAGCTCCTTTTGGGCAGAAGGTATTTATTGTATTTCCTCTTCTTTTAAAACAATCATTTACCCAAGATCCCACCCAGCAATAATCTGAAACGTGACAGTAAACCTCCCAAGCATCTAACTAATTAATGAAGCCAAGTAGGGATGCCAAGTCCAATGTGTCAGGTGGATAAACGATGATCTCTCATAAGTATAGTGCATGTTAGCCTTCATAAAGGACTTCCATATTCTTGAACTTCACTCTGCTTTGGGGGCGGCTCGACAGATTGGCTTTCTACCAATGAAGAAACTGCAGTCGGGACGAGATAAGCACCTGAATGAACGTCACATGGCTAGAAAGTTTTAAGCCTGTATCTTGAACCTCAACCCAGGTACTAATTAGTTCGCCATTCTTTCTTCTATACCAAATTCTCAAAAGGGCAAAGCCCATCTGCACTGGGACTCACGATAAAGTGAAGTGTGTGGCCACCAGTTCCATAACTGGAGAGCACTTTTCCATGTGCTCATTTCCAAAAATGGATAAGGAGCATTTTTCACAACTGAGGTTTAGATATTTTGTTAGTTCTGGAAACACTGGCTAAGTCGGACGCATACAGCTGTGTTGGGAAAAAGAGTGGGCAGAATGCCCGTGTGAAAAGGAGCCACTACCGCTGGTGTGTTCTGTTCCATGTCGAAGGACTCCAGCCTGACCATCACGCCCCACGTGGGCCAGCAGCTGGGAGAGACTGGAGCTTTCTGAGACTCGGTCGCAACATGAGGCCAAGCAGAAAAATCTCCACCTTCTGCCCTGTGGCTCGGTGCTCTGTTCTTCAATGGCAAAAATGAAAGAGCAATTGCACTATGCGGACTTCTCTTTAAACCAGTTGGCCACTCCTCTTAATAGCACAATTACCCCGCTAATGGTATTAAACTTGGTTTAACTAGGGGATTACTTCAGAGCACAGGCCCCGATTGAGCCCCATCCCCGCAGGACCCATCCTTCTGTAGACACACCCAGCATTTATTATTTGCCTTAGCGAAAGCCAGGCATCCACCTTGGGTCTGCACAGTTGTGAAAATCACAGGGGCTTTTGTTTACACTGAAAAAGAGCTCCATTTAGTCAACCTGAATCTTCCTGATACCTAATGAAATATTTATTAATGAGTATCAGCACAGCAAGCCAGGAAGTTTTATTTGCATTCATTTGAACCATAAATAATTGAAGGTAGATTTCATTCCTTAAGTCGTGGTTTCCCCCCCCAAAAAATCCTCAATAGCATGCTGGGAAAAAAAAGAGATCATTAGTGAAGTAAAATGCATTGAATGTTGATGGTGGTAGATGTTTTGCATACCCTTGAACTACATGGATTATTTCTCAAGAATAATTCATCATCCTGGGATACAGTCACCTCAGGGGAGGTGACAGGATGAGACACTGATAATTTTTTACTTCTGTTGGTCAGGATTACAGGGCCTGTATCTGTGCCATTCGTCAGGTTGAACCAAAAGTCAGCCCTCAGCAGCTCATCCATTTATTCACTCACTGACTCAACATTTCGTGTGCTCGCTGCGTGACAGGATCCACTAGATCGCAAGTTTGAAAAACGGACGAAACATGGAACTCGCTCTTTAAAGAGCTCAGGCTGAAGCAATTCTGAGTCCAAAACATAATTCACACCCTATTGGCGGTTATGAAGTTAGAGGGTTGCCATCAGCATTGAGAAAGACAGTGGAGTGGGGAGGACTGCGTGGGATATAAAATAGCAGAGGGTATTGCATCTATTAATGGTAAATGCCGATTTTGGTCATCTTTATTTAAAAAATTTTTTAAAGATTTTTATTTATTTATCTATAGAGGGGAAGGGAAGGAGAGAGGGGGAGAAATATCAATGTATGGTTGCCCCTCGTGCGTCCCTGCTGGGAACTGGCCTGCAACCCAGGCATGTGCCCTGACTGGGAATCAAACCTCCATCTTTTGGTTCACAGACCTGTGCTCAATCCACTGAGCTACACCAGCCAGAGCTTTGTTTTATATATGTGAATATATATGTGGTCTGTGTGCATACATACATACTTACTTGGAGAGGAGTTTACATACAGGTAGGTATATACACCAGATCTTGGTGAAAATATAATTTTTACTGTGAAAAAAATGTATGGAAGCCACCGATCCAAGGGAAAAGTATTTAGGAGTTATACTCTGGACAGCCCAACAGACTAAAGGTGCAGAGCACTCTGCGGTTTGCTTGCACACACCGCCCCCCCCACGTGACAGACTGCAGGCTCTCTGGGGGCAGGGCCTGTCAGCTTCTTCACTGCATGCCCCCCAGTGCCTGGCATGGCATGTTAGGAGAAGGTCAGTGCAAACTGCCTGCATGAGGGGGTAAGTTACGTCGACTCTGAAAAGAGCCACGATGTAAACCAGACACCTTCGGGCTGTGCTTAGCTGAGCGTGTGCACAGAAAACATACGCTCGTGTGCTGTTGGCCAGTGTTACTGGTCATTTATGTTGTGCCTTCTCTACTAGTGACAATTAGAGCTGGCTTCGTCTCCGCAGTCTCTAATCAATTCACAGCCTTGAGCCTGTACCTTGAGAAAGGATTCAGAAATTACAAGCCATATTGCTGCCAAGACAAATGGTGTCTCTTATTAGCTGGGTCTGCAGTGGTGCAGGGGAGAGAAATGGCCTATTGATTATTCATGAGGGCCAGTCCAACATAACCAACGGGAGGACGCAGGCAGGAGGGAAAGCTAGGAAATAACATCTAGCTCACGGCCAATAAAAAGAAAATCATTTCCAAATACAGTCCATGCCTCTCATCTCATTGCTCCCCTTGGAAATGAGCACAGGAATACACAGCATCGCTAAGAGAGCAACCAGTACAGTCAAAGAGAGAGAGAGAGAGCCACCGTCACGCCCTCTAATCACCGGCCCTTGGTGCAGTCAAGTACCTGGTGGGTGTCTGCCACGCATGCTGTGGCTCTTGGTCAGTTGTCATTTCATTTATTTTTTAAAATTTGTATTTATTGTCTGGGGGGGGACATTGATTTGTTGTTTCTTTTATTTATGTATTCATTGTTAATTCTTGTATGTGCCCTGACTGGGGATTGAACCTGCAACCTGGGTGCTTTGGGATGACAATCCAACCAATTGAACAACTTGGCGAAAGCCAGAAAAATTCTTTTTTTTTTTTAATTTGAAAAAAGAGATGATCTTAATCAACTTTGACCACAGGCTGAACCATTCTACCCCCAGGGTAATTCATGTAAGTGAGCACACTGGACAAGACACAGCACGAGATGACCTTCGAACCTTTCTATCCTGGTTTCTGACTTGAGACGTCATGTGTGCCTGACGCTCTGTAGTACTGTTACTAGAGAAGAGAAGGTGTCTGCCTGTTGGGTCTCCGCATTGAGAAAAATAAAGCTTTGATGAAATGTTAACACTGTCAGTTACTTGGGTCGCCTGAACCTTAAAGTCAAATGACCAGGTCATGTCCATGATATGCTCCTATAAAGGATCTTCTTTTTCTCTACTGTCTCGAAGACTTTTTAAAGTTTGGCAATACAAGAGAGAAAACCGTATCACCAGAGGGCTGAAAATTTAATGCAGGGATATCATTTAATGATATGACTATCACTTAATATGGTCTATGTGGAAAACAAAAGGGATGTTGTTATTAAAACGAAATAGCAAAACTTGTATTCTTGCAGCTGTGACTCTGCCACATGGAGCACCATGAAGAGAACCAAAGTGATTATTTTAGGTTTTGATAGGGAGAAAGGAGACCCCTTACTTGCTTGGTCAGTTAGTTCTCTAGGAGAAGGCATTGACAGAAAAATGCTGAAGGAGTCAAAGTAATCAGAAACTGAATCATGGAAGGATATATTCATTTCCAAATGCACAGGCTATAAACCCATCTACCTACTTAAACATGATTTTCGAGAATCCAACAGGGATGAAAAGTAAATAATAATAGCGTCTCAAATGTGTCGTCAGCATTTGGGAGGCACGTCCTCACTCACTACCTAATTTACTGCCACCGACCTGTTATAGAGCCGTGTTGGCACTGTCACCTGGGGAAGCAATGTATTTGGCGACACGTAGAAATGTAGAGAGGAAGGAAAAATACAGGATGATTGAATGGATGAAGGGATGGGCAATAAACTGCATTCCAAAAAGCTACAGCCAGCTGGCTTACTAATTTCTTGGTATTTAACCTGCTCTTTTGAATGTGCATTATTCCCTTGAACTTGCTTCTGTGAGACCAAGGAAAGTAAAAAAGGCAACAAAATCTTCTCCTAACAAGTCTCCTCTTGATGGCTGGTCTGGAGTTCTGCTCCATCCCTCCATCCTGGATTACTGCAGCTGCCTCTGCACTGGTCCGCCCCATTCCCGCTTCCCCATCCCGCTGCGTTTCACCACCAGATCAATCTACCTTACAGAGGTCCTTCACAGTGATAGGCTGTTTTTCAAAAACCTTCCCTGGCTTCTTCTCCTAGCACATGAATCTAAAGTCCTCTCTCTGGTTCTCAGGGCCCTCCTATATAATCTAGCCCCATTCCTTTCTGACATCTCTGTAGGACGCTCCTTTGCTTGTTATTTTGCAAGCACCCAAGAGTATTCCTGCCCTGGACCTTTCACATACGTTTTCCCACTCACTCAATTCACAGCCCGTATTTCACGCAGATGATGATGAAACACGGGCTGAGACAGGCAGGCATTCCATTTGCCATCCTGCGTAAGGGAATGTGTCCCAGGTGGGCAGGACAGGGAGACACAAACCCAGGCCCCACGGTCAGACTTGGCTCCTGGCTGCCTCTCGTGGCATCAGCAGCTAGCTGAGTACGACTGCGTATGACTGTGTAATCTAATATTTTTAAATATATATGTCTTTTCAGCAATACAATGCCTGTTAGGCACAAGGTGAATATCTCTTTTGTAGATGACAGAGGGAAAATCTGTAGGAAAACCTAGCCCCATTGTATTTACTGTGTGGAGAGAACAGTTCATATCCATCTAACTAGTGAAGTGATTTTCCCAGGTAATCACAATGCCATTCGGTTTTCACCATGGGTACGGGCGTCGATTCTAACACCCATATGTGACTGGACCTTTCTGATACAGCCCTGCCTCAGTTTTACCTGGCTTTTAATAGCTCAGCCTCAGGCCTGCTGCCTCTCCCTCTCCTCCTAGCTTTCACAGTCCAAGGAACGCAACTATGCGTTCACACCTCACCTCTCACGGTCCTCTGTTACACCTCATGCAACCACCTCTTGCCAGCTGTATTTTCATTTATCTGAGTAGGGAGACTCTGCTTTCATATTCTTCTGTAGTTCCCACGGCTCCTACTTGCATTAAGAATTCCTGGTATGTTCTTCTGGACGACGTGGTGTGCGGAGGAGAGCCGGGGGGACAGAGGGGCCAGTCAGACCGGCCTGGGCTGGGCTCTCACGAATGTTTAACTGCAGGGCTCCGCTGACCCCAGGCCCTTCACCTACTAAACGGGTGAGCAGTGCCTCCCCTGGGGGGTTACTGGAGGGTTGGCAGAGATGGATATATTGCACTAATGCCCTGTAGTCACCTAATGTACCCAAGCGAAGTGCCTGACATTCAGAAACTCTCATCATACGGTAGGGAATACTCCTAGGACTTAATTCAGTCATTCATTTGTAAATGTGCCCACCAAATAAATGAGGGAGTACTTATTTCATAAAAGTTCTGTCCCCACTGGGTCTCTTTAAGTAGGAATGCCTTTGAAACTTTCACTGACTGAGTTTCACGTGGATCTCTGGAGCCCACTTGGAACTTTCTGACAACATCTTGTGTCTATGTATTGTTTAGAGTTGAACCACCCTTTCGTACATATTATCAGTCCTTCCTAAGCAGCAAACAAGAAATGACGGGGACCTTTATCGGGCACAAAACCTGGCAGTCACAGGTGTGTTGGTGGCAACACTGACGAAATACTCGAAATGTACTCCAGGCTTGTAAAAGTGCTGGTCCCTCTGTCTGTCCATCCGTCAGGGCCGCTCTTCCTCCAGACAGCCACACCACTCACCTTCTGACGGTGTTCTGGAAGGCATGCAGTCTAAAGGCAGTTTCCCAGCTACTCTCTATCTCCACTAATTGCCTCTTTTCTTTGTAGATTTTATCGGAATCTGATACCAAACATATTTACTTCTTATTTGCTTGTTTTCTCTTTGGCCCATGAGGGCGGGGACTCAGGCTGGATGGCAGCTGAATACCCAGAACTTAGAAGAGTATGGAACACACCGCGGGAGCTCCAGACAACCCTGCGGGACGGCTGCTAGTGCTTTCCGAGAACATCAAGGCCCAGAAACTCGGGAGGTTGTTCTGAAGCGGAGACTCGCTGAAGCGATCCGTGAATGAACGGAGCCCACGCCTTTGCGAGTTCTCCCCATCAGCCCATCCCTCCCATGTGCCCCCGACCTCCAGGGGTGCCAGGCAATTAAACTGAAATCTGGGAAAGGACAGAGGTGCTTAGGTAACTTGGTGAGACCTTGTCACCTTTATTTCATGCCCATTGTTTGATGATCATAGCGGAAAGTCAGAAAAGAATACTAGAATCTAATAATATCGTTTGGGCAGAATAGCTTACATTTTAAAAAAAAAAACTTATCACCAGTAGCACATTCTTGCATGTTCAAATCCTGCAGCTCTCAATCTGGCCCCCTGCAAAAAGTAACATATGCTAACAATAAATCTTTAAAATGGCTCTATTAATAGAGTGGCTGCGGTGACAGTTTTATAAATGGGCCCCATCTTTATGCAAACTGTGTTTTATTAGATTGCATTATAGTGATTTGTAATAAGAACACAGAGATGAATTCTGCAAGAAGGAACTCCAAACACTCCTCAGCCAGTCGCGGTGGCAAAGCCCGTGAACTCGCTGCAGCGGGCTCTGTGCATTTCGGGAACAACAGCCATCATCGGATTAGCTTTGCTACAGTTGTCTGCTTCTCGGCCTGCTTTTCCCAATCAGATAATAACAGTCTAATAACTGGCTTTGTGTCTGTCAATCCAATTACTTCCTACTTCGGATGTGCTGATACTCCATTAAACCGGCAGACAGATGGCAGGGGCTTTCATTACCCTCCGACTGGATAATTAGCTTCCTGGGCACAGGACGGGGGAAGGCGCCCGTCTATGCAGTCAGGTGTCTAGCACGTAAAACCAAAGATGGAGATCACTAAAAACAATCGCGTGAGCTTCCTGTTAGGTCCACTCCAGGCCCGTAACAGGCACAGCCATCCACTTTAGCCTCTGTCAGCTCTGGGGCCTTCTGGGGCAGTCTTCCTCAAGAGGGGGGCCCTCTGGCCGAGTTTCCACTAGAGCCTCCTCCCCCCGCGTAAGTCTGACGGGCACCCACTCAGGAAAACCACGGCCTCAGTCTGGGATCCACTGAATGATGTCATCTTGGGAAAGCAGATCTGTTCTTTCATCTGGCATGGTCGCCGCTCATGAAGAAATTAAAGGAGCACAACCCCCCCACTGAAATAAGCTGCCGATGGAGAATGTCAAGCAGAATTTAACCTTAAAATTTTAGGCTAGAGGACTGGATGCCTATAGTAAACTAAAAATACAATCACAGATTTTTTTTTTAAATCCTCACCCAAGGACATGTTTTTTTTTTAAGTTGATTTTAGAGACACAGACATCGATTTGAGAGAGAAACATCATGCCCAACTGGGGATCGAACCCGCAACCTGGGCATGTGCCCTGACCCTGTGCCCGGATCTGCAACCTTTAGGTGTGTGGGGTGACACTCCAACCAACTGAGCCACCTGGCCAGGCCGATTGTAAGAATTTTAGTGAAGGCATCTCACACATCGCCACAGGATGCTTACCAACAATTCAGAAGAATTTAAACGAAAGCACCATCATATCCATGCTCTCCCCTCTGCCGCAATGCCCAGCATTTCACAGGTGTTCTATAAATTCTCCATAAAGCGACTTACAGGTGTTTTTAAGAAGTCATTAATAACCATAACAATAACTTTTGAACAGAAAAAATTGTGATCTAGCCGGTGAAATGAATGTCTCCAGAGACGAGAGTTTACTTCTAAGAACCTCCAAGTTGACCGAGACCCCTTTCCACTCCTCTGCTCTCCCTGAGTAGCTCTGTCACAAACGCCTCAAACCACGGTCCAGTTTGAATGAGACCCTGGCATCTTGTGCTTTCATTGGTTCGGAACCTGAGGACTGACAAAGGCAAATTAATATGGAGGCAGCGTGGTGTCGCGGAACGACTACGACTTGGGTGTTGCAAGACCCTGGCCACCCTATTTGCCGCCGTGGAGCCTGGGCCTCGGTCTCCTCGCTCAGTGTGACCTCAGGGACCCTCAGAGGAGTAGGCATGGCCCTGTCTTCATGATTCAGTGTGGGGGGCCGCCCCGGATCTGGCCTTTCCTCATTGCTAAGAGTAATCCCCTCAGGGCCCTACTCTGAGGGGATTAGTCTTAAGGAAATGAATATTCATTTCCAAAGGCCACTAAAACTAATAAACTCCCAGCTGCAGGGAACAGAGGGTCAACGTACTAAAACGGCACTAAAAGCCAGGAGACAGAAGTGTATTGAACCACTCAGGCAGACAACTTTATAGCCCTTTAATGAGGATTATATTTTTTCATGGTTGTGGTTAAAGGAAAAGCAGGCCCATTAAACCATTGTTTTCCCTTTTCTCAGTGTCCTCATTCCTTATTTATTGTGGGCAATGGTTACATTCAACAATAGTTATATATGAACTTGCCTGTGTAATACTTGGCTTTTTTCTAAGTTCTCTGGACATTTAAGAAAGCACTCACAGTGAGCAGCTGCCTTGAACAACAGTGATTAGACTGCAGGACACTCGGTCAGTGGGGCCAGCGTGCCGCCGCTGAGGAAGGGACGGTGACCGGTGGCAGTTGCCCGAGGCACATCCAGGCTGTTATCAGCAGCTGGGACAGCTTCCGAAGAAACCAATAAATTGACAGAAGGAACACTTGGGCTGAAAAAACTCAAACCCGAATGAGCTGACTTGAAGATAGTGCCTCTCAGACGCTAAGAAATGGGAGAGCGTAGTAACTAAAGTTCAAAATCAGGACAGAAGTGATTTAATTCCGAGATTTTACAGACCCTGAAAATTAAGTAAGAATTACAAAGCAGAAGAGGCAGGCTGTGCTTCCAGGGTCACTCAGGAGGCCAGCAGGCACCAATGTCATCGGTACAGCTTGACTAGGGGTTGGCTGGCTGGCAATGGCTTTCTGACGTAATGCACCATTTAAAGTGGGAGAGAAGGGAGGGGGCAAAGCGGGGACAAAGGGTGGGGGAAGGGGACTTGACTTGGGCTGGTGAACACACAATACGATATACAGATGATGTTATAGAACTGAACACCTGGAACCTACATAATTTTACTAACCGACATCACCCCCAATAAATTAAATAAAAAGTAAAATGCCAGAAAGACACTTAGTCTACAACTCAGAAGATGAAAATACCACCCTAATTACTCAAGGCACTTGAATGTATGTGATACGGTGTCTTGGAAGAGTTTATCTTTCCAACTAGGAGTCAGGAACACTAGGAGCCTTGTGCGGGATTCGATGTTGATTCTAGAGAGTGGAAAGCAGGGTTGGAGAAACCCGGTCAGCAGCAAAACAATGGACAGGGTGTATGGAGAAAACGGCTTCCTTTGCCCAAGTTTCCTTGAATCAACTCTTCATTCAGTCTCCCTCTGTATCGGGAGAGACTAAGGAAGAAGAGACTCAGAAGAGGCAAGGGAAATATTTACACTGGTGTTAGAAGAGTAATGGAAAGCCTAAAGTGGTCTTGGAGCTGTATATTTGTAACCTGCTGTTCAACAGTTACGGGAGGTACCTGATACCTAACAGGGCGGGGGGTGGTCTCCTGAAATCTTGGAATGAGGTGGAGAGGCTCCCTGCTCCGGCTCCTCTGAGGGTTCTGCGGCCCCACTGCTCCTTATTGGCCAACAAAACACACTGCGCTTGCTTTCCTAACAGCCGACCCCGGAAAAGACCAGCCAACATCCCTGCCCTTCCCTCCTGCACCCGGCCTGCCAGGGCTCCCAAGGCAGGCCAGCCGCACTGGTTGGCTCTCTCTGTACCAACGAGCCTGCAAATCCACTCAGACAATCTACTGCTTCTGATACCTCGTCTCGAGAACTATAAACACATTTTATTTTATACATTTTTCCAGAGCATCAAAATTGTCTTAGTTCTTACAGATCCATTTTGGGATAAAAATGCATATTCTGTAAGCGCTCCATTTATGCCTTCTTCATAGCATAGTAATTTAGACTTTTGTTTCTCTGAACAATTTTCCTCTACAGCAGGGTTTTTTTTTTTCATTTTCCATATTCTGAAAAAATAAAATTGCCTTGGTTGTTAATAAAACAATCACTTTCTGTGGACACTGTGAGAAGTACTTTTTGGGGTGTTCTACATGCTAAAACATAATGGGCCGTTTAATTCTGATCTGAGTGGACGCAAATGTGAAAGCCCTAAAGAGGGCTTCCCAAACCATGGCCAGGACAGAAGGAATGGTGGCCGAGTCCCCAGACCAGGGGCCTCAGACCAGGGTCCTCAGTGTGGGATCTGTGAAGCAACCGCCTGATGCTGTTGCTTGCATGCATTTCTCCAGGGTCCATGTCTGTCTATAGTCTCAAAGGAGGCTGTAGCCTGCCCCTCCCCCAATTCCCTAAACCACAAAATTCCCCTAAGAAGAGTTTCACCTGCATGTGAGAAAAAAGTTCTATTCAGTTTTCACACGCCACCCAGGAGAATAAAAGCGAGAAGGCAAACGCAGAGGTAGGCTTTACCTAGAGCCATGAATGTTTGGTTTCTACACCTTAGACAATGTTTTTATTTCATAAAAATCAAACATATGAAGAAACCTGGTATGTTTTACAGGATACAGTTTGTGGTGAGAATACTGGACCAATAGTTCCGGATTCGGATTCCGATTCTGCCGCCACCTGCTGCTCGGCTTGGAGTAAGCTGATTCACTTCTCTGGACCCTAGTTCAAACTACTGTTGACAACAGTTTATATGTCAAGAGCTGACTTTACTAATTCACTCTCCCTGAGATCTTCGTTTTCGAAATGTTTTTACTAATCAAGTTGTGTTTATTAAACAATAATTGATTTCACCTTTAAAAAATTAATTCAAATTTATGCCAAAACAATCCCTGATCCGTTCCTCTACTCTTTGTCCAACCATCCAGCCGACAGACAGGTAAGTTCCTAGCAGGTGGGAGGCCCTATTCAGGGAGCTGAGGACACGTAAGTGAGCCAGGTCAACCCATCCTCTGCGTCTTTGGAGCCACACGGTGAGTTGATGTAACTCCAACCCAAATACAAACAGACCTCTGTGTAATTTTGCAGCCATATCATGAGTGCATCCATACTCATGAAGATCCTGAAAATAATGTGGGAAGCCAGCTTATCCCCAACTTCCCAGGCTTCTAGGAGCTGGGGCTCCTGGACTGAATGAGACCAGCTGTCAGACTCTGTATAGTTCTAAGACACGAATATCTCACCATTCCAAGTGGAAAGGATCCATAGCTCAAAACCAGTCCCTGATATCCAGCCCTAAAAAAGTTATACTTCAATGATTAAAATATTCCCACATCTTCCCTTATCTACATGAACATCTCCTTTCGCTGAGACCTAATTATGTCGACAGCTAAAGCAGATATTTACACTGATAACTCAATCGAGGTAATGTACATCTCCGTCCACCCTCCAGAGGGTTGAGTTTAAATGCCTTTTCTGATTCCCATCTTCTGAGTGAGTGTCATGCATGTGAGAGCTATGTGGCCGCCTGCCCGGGAAGGACTGTTGTTTCTTTGACAGGCGGGTTCCACAAGCCCTTGTCGCAGGTAGTGCGACCCACTCCCTGCAGGCCTGCATCTGGAAAGGCTTGTTTTGGGAAGCTGAAGAATATTTCAGTCATGCTCTCTCCCCTTCAGTTATGGGCCGCTCAAAAATCTTAAACAGGAGAATAAACCAGCTCTAGTGAGAGGGGACGAACCATATGAAGAATCTGCCTACTTATTTATTTCACATGGAATGTACATGGCCACACACAAACTAAGACCTGGAGGAACAGGGCTGACACGTGACCTTGTGATACAAGCAAATCGCCTCCTCGACTTTTCTATCGAGTGTGAAAGTTCTCTCACTCTGGTGCAACTGGAGGTGTTACTGTAATCACCCCCATGTTTTCGCATCATTTGTTTCCCCCTACTCAGTGCTTAGCAACACGTCAGTGCGCCCAGTGGGACGGGCAGGCGATCTCTGGTGGAGACATCTCTCAGACTTTTGCAGTGAAGATCAAGTCATCTGATTCATCTGGTTCCTTTCCCGTCTACATACTCATGACTGCATGCTCTGTTGCTCCTAAAAAGCGTGTCTCTCCTCCAGCTGGGGTAACTGCAGCTCACGCAGCAACCACCGATTCACTGACCACACTGCGGACTGTAATGCAGCTGCCTCTCGCTTCTGCTCGGAAGGTCAGGTGGTGTTAGTTCTATGCTCATTATTTACCAGGCTGGAGGCAGCTTCTGACTCCCTTAGGTGACGCCTTACACTAATGGTGTCAGGTTTGTTATATGTATTTCTTCTAATCACGTGGTCAGTGGGCTGAAGCGCTCACTATCCAGAAAAAGTGGCAAGTTCTTGGGGACTTTAACTGGATGATCGATATGTTGACTGTGTCTAAGATGAAGAGGTGGAGATTAAATCAGCACAATCTGGCTGTGATGACTGAAGTGCATGGCTTGCACGGGAAGTCTTTCACTACTTTCAACCACAGTGTATCCTTAGAAACTGAAATGGAAAAGAGTTTTCCCCATCTGCCTCCACAGCCAACACCTAACTGACATTTCCGCTTTGAAACAGGAAGGCTCAGACTGATCAATAAACAGGCCATTATTATCATGGAAACACAATCTCATAACCGGACTAAGTAACTGAGGTCGGAGTTTTGTAACTGGACCAGGGATGTCCCTATGTCAACTATTGGCCTAGAACCCAAACCTTTTAAATCCTCTTCTAGTCTTCTTTCTGATACATTGCTCTGTTTTGTTTTTCCATCAAATGGTAATCCTTTATCATTAATGTGGCAGACTATAAGATTATATCAGGAAGCTTGCTGGAAATTGACAGCTGAACAAATTAAGAAAGGCAAGAGGAAAATACGGACCATTTAGTGGTGAGGGGGTGGGCAGGGAGCAATGACATAGAACTGAATAAAGGCCAGCAAAATGCAAAGGGCACAAAGTGGAGAGCGTATGCATTGCGTCAGGCCTAAGGAAAATGATGACTTCCACAACCCCGTGTTCCAGAATGTTTCAGGGAATTTCTTTCTTTTTTCTTTCCCTTTCTCAGACAAAGAACCTTTCTCCTTCCTTCCTTCCTGCCTCCCTCCCTCCTCCCCTTCCTTCCATCTTGATCAATATAATTCACATACCATATAATCCACCCATTTAAGGGTTGTAACCCAGTGGGTTTCAGCATATTCAATAGAGCTGTGCAGCCATCACCATAGTCAACTTTAGGACAGTTTCCCAGTCCCCAAAGAAGCCCTGTGCCCACTCCCAGTGACTCTTCATCCCCCCAACTCCGCCCCACCTCCTGCCCTTGGCCATCACTAATCTACTTCCTGTTTGTGTGCATTTGTCAGTTCTGAACTTTTCATATGAATGGATTAAAGACCACAAGAGGTGGTCTTTGTGAGTGGCTTCTTTCACTTAGCATTATATTTCCCAGGTTCACCCATGCTTTCACATGTACCTGTACTTTGCTTTTTATTGCAGAATAGTATTCCACTGTACGGACATACCGTTTCTCTTTATCCACTATCAGCTGATGGATGACACTTACTTTGGGATGTGTAAAATGCCTCTTCTAAGCTCTTCATTAGCTTATGGTCCCCTGCTATCACTATTTCTATTTTCATTCATAATCACTAATGAAGTTTTTTTTTTAAAATCTGAGGAAACAGAGGCAATCCAAATAAGACTGAAAGCCAGACTAAACATAACAGATGAGAGGCCATGGGTTGCTATAAAAATAATAATCAAATTAACCACAAGCCATTAACAGAATACCAAAAGAACCTTTGGATCTTTTGGTGCTCAGGGACTAGGTGATACGTTGTCCCTGGGAGGTGCTAGAGTGCAGGGTCAATGGCATTACCAGGGAACAGCGGCTGAACACAGGAGGGATGCAAAGGGCTTTCCTTATGATCTCTCTCTACTTCATGAGCAAGAGTCAAGGTCACTGCTGGAGTTGCTTGCTTGTTGGTGGCCCATCTCTTTGAGGCTCCCTGCAAGCCTACAATAGCGCCTGGCTGATCTTGAGTTAGCCAATATTTATTAAGTGAAGCCCAGCTTCAGGGCTCCCTGTGAAAGCTCCAGAATTTGCCTGTGCCCTGGGCTCACACAATGAACTTTCTAAGGGACGAGCTCTTTTGGGTCACTGCTGAAGATGAATATATTTGATTCTTGGAATTGTACTTAAAATGACTGAATTGCTTAGTGTTGAGTAAACATCTAAACCCGATTGCTACTCAGTTCACAGGTACTTGCTGAGCACGTGCTGCAGGGTAGGCCCTGCCCTAGATCAGGGGCGTCAAACTCATCTTCACCGGGGGCCACATCAGTCTCGCAGTTGCCTTCAAAGGGCCGAATGTAATTTTAGGACTGTGTAGATGTAACTACTCCTGAACAGTTACGCAAGATGCCAGGTAGAAACAGGGTGCTGGGCTGGATGAAACAGGGTGGAGGTCCGGATTCGGCCTGCGGGCCTTGTGTTGGCCACAGGTGTCCTAGATACTGGGGACCTAAAAGACAAAGCTGCCACCTAACACAACTTGAATTCTCATCAGGGGAGACAGAGGTGAAGCAGACCCACAGCAAGGGGTGGCAGATGCCACGCAGGGAAATAAAGGGGACCAGGCATAAAAAGGGACTAGCGGTTGCTCTTTTACACAGGACAGTCGGGGGAGTCCCTGGAGAAGCCGACATTTGAACAGAGACCATAGTAAAGTCAAGAGTGATACAGGGTTCCAGAACTCTAGCGTTCCAGGATGGGGGAACGGCCAGTGCGAAGGTCCTGAGGAAGAATGGGTCCTTCACATTTGCAGAGCGGCACTGAGGCCCACGTAGGTGCAGCTGGAGGACCGAGAGAGCAGTGAGAGGTGACCCCCGAGCGATCAGGAAGGGCCAGGTCATGAAGGCCGCGCAGGCCATGGTGAAGAACCTGAACGGAGTGCCGCGATTCACCCTGTGTTTCAACAGGATCACTCTGACTGTCATGTGGACCACAGAGTACAACAGGCCTATAAAGAAGCCAGAGCTTCGTAATATAGGCTGTCACTGCATACAGATGGGATACAGTGGTGGCCAGGTCAGAGCGGCGGCAGTGGAGGTGGGCGGAGTGAAATGGCAGATTCTCTACAGGCGGCCGAGCCTTGAACAACGCAGGTCTGAGCTGCACAGATCCACTTACACGCGGCCTTTTCTCAACAAATATGTACAATACTATAAGTGTGTTTTTCCTTCCTTATAGTTTCTTAATAACATTTTCTATTCTCTAGCTTACTTAACCATGAGAATACAGTACGGGAGTGGGCAAAAGCAGGTTTACAGCTGTAATACGAACCTCCTGTACCTAATACATGTAACATACAAAATACACGTCAACGGGCTGTTGTTGTTATCGGGAAGGATCCTGGGCAACAATACGGAATTAGTGGTTAAGTTCTGGGGGAGTCAAAGTTATACATGGCTTTCTGTGTGAGGAGGTGGCACCCCTAAATCCTGGGTCATTCAGGGTCAGCGTGTTCTGAAGGGGGAACACCCGAGATGTGTCCCAAACCTACCAGGGGTGTGACAAAAGAGAGGCACTGGACACGGCACGCAGAGCTCTGGTCCGAGCAGATGGGAGGCCGGAGGGGGTGTTTACTGACATGAGCAAGACGGCAGGAGAAACAGGCTTGGGGAGGAAGGAAGAGTTTTGTTTTGGACAAATCTAGATGACATTTAAGTGGAGAGGTCAAGCGGGCAGTGCAGAAACAATTTAGAAAATGCAGGAAGTTTGTCTTGAGACGCCCTAAGTTAGAGGTGGAGGAGACGAGGCAGATTCGGCAGAGGAGAAGCAGCAGCATCGAGGGAGGGGGAGAACCAACCAAAAACCGAACCGTTTTTGTATTGTATCAAAAACAAGTGTTTTCCGTATGTATGGACTTTATCCCCTTTCTTCTAGGAAATTCCTTGAAAGATGGAATATTCGAGAGAATAGACAATCATAATTAAGAATATGAGTACTGGGAAGAAGGGCCTAGGTCACGCCCTACTACCCGTGAGACCCTGAGCAAACATTTAACCTCTGGGAGCCGGCTGCTTTATCTGCAGCGCCACCTGTATGTGGAGGGAGGAAATGGCCCATAAAAAGTGCTCAGTATACACTGACGGAAAGTGCTCAAAGAACTCACACGACTCCACTTTAAGAAGACAAGCAACCCAATTAAAAAATGGACAAAGGACTTGAACAGACACTTCTCCAAGGAGGACATACAGAAGATCCAGAGACACACGAAAAGATGCTCAGTATCACTAGCTATTAGAGAGATGCAAATTAAAACCACAATGAGATACCACTTTACACCGGTCAGAATGGCCATCATAAACAAAGCAACAAACAACAAGTGTTGGAGAGGTTGTGGAGAAGAGGGGACCCTAGTTCATTGCTGGTGGGGTTGCAGACTGGTACAACCACTATGGAAAACAGTATGGAATTTTCTCAGAAAACTCTGAGATTATAAACTCTGAGATTTCTGGGATTATATCCTAAGAACCCTGAAACAGCAATCCAATGGAACCTATGCACCCCAATGTTCATACATCACATTTACAATAGCCAAGTGTTGGAAGCAACCAAAGTGCCCATTAGTAAATGAATGGATCAAAAAACTATGGTACATTCACACAATGAAATTCTACGTAGCAGAAAGAAAGGAGCTCCTACTGTTTGCAACGGCATGAATGGAACTGGAAAGCATTATGCTGAGTGAAATAAGCCAGGCAGTGAAAGACAAATACCACAGGATCTCACCTTTTACAGGAACTTAATTAACAAAACAAACAAACAAACAAACAAGCAAGCAAAATATAACCAAAGACACTGAAATAGAGAATAGGCTGACAGTGACCAGACCAGAGAGGGGAGGGAATTTCAGGGGAAAAGGGGAAGGATTTACAGGAACAAGTATAAAGGACACATGGACAAAAACTGGGGGGGGGGGGGGGAAATGGGAGGGAAGTGGGGAGGGCTGGGGGGGTGGGCTGGGATGGGTGTAAAAGGCAGAAAACTGTACTTGAACAACAATTAAAATTAAAAAAAGAAAAAATAAACATTACATATCATTGTGTTAGTTGTGAATTTTTCTTCTTTTATGTCCAAAGCACTTCCCATCTAAAGCCTAATCATTTGGGATTTATTCACATCCGTGAAGTATAACAAACTACTTCTGTGTTCAAGTCTTATGTTGTCAACTACAGCATAAGCTATCTGAATCCACAAACTGGCCCAACTTTCTTAGCTTCTCTGTAATTCTAGCACTATACTCTGAGCACAGCAGAGGCTGGCTAGATATACTGGTGAACTAATTTTCTTATTGTACGTTTCTGACGGGACAGAAAGTATATGGGTCTTCAGGGTTTTCCTCCCTCTTTGCCTGAATGCTCACAAAGGAAAATCGAGCAAGCATCACACTGTATGTTCCTGACAGATGAGCCGCAGGTCTTCTAACAGCCAGGATGATGAGGGCCTCCCTGTTGGACCCTGCGTCATTGTAGGATGAGGGAGGGAGTGGCGAACAAGTGAATCAAGGTCAGCAAAACGTAAAGTGACAGAGTGTGGGCCCTCTATGTGACCTTCAGCCTGGACAAAAATGCTCTGTGGACCTACCGTTCCAAACTTCTCAGGCACTTGAATGTGCTTTGAGAGCTTTCATTACATTTCTGGAACAGATGCTGGTCTAGAAAACTATCTGACAATTATTTTATTAAAAAAATTATTTTATTTAATTTTTAGAGAAAAAAAGGAGGGAGAAAGAGAGGGGGAGAAACACTGATGTGAGAGCAAAACACCGATCGGTTGCCTCTGGTACGTGCCTTGCCTAGGGACCAAATCCGCAACTCAGGCATGCGCCCTGGCCGGGAATCAAACTGGCGACTTTTCGCTTGGTGGGACAACACCCAACCAACTGACCCACACTGGTCAGGGCGACATTTGCTTTTTGATGAACTAAAATGAAGGTTCTGAGACCTTCAGTAACAACATGGACATTTTTAAGGTGTCCTGACCAGTCTCCTATTCAGAGAAGAATCCATAACCCCAGAAGGGTAGACACTCCAAAGCTGTATTTCCCACCTTGAGGCCCTGTCTGTGCTGCGCTAATGATTGCACAGGGTCACGAGATGTGTGGCCAAACGGGGAAGCCTGGGTCACCCAGTGGGTGCACCAAAGAGGGGAGATTCACGGACTCCTCCTCCTGAGGTCCCCAGAGAGGCCCTGGGCTCTGTCCTTGCAAAGCTTGGATTCTTGAGACACTCTTGTCCTCCCAGAGTTTCCTTTTTTTTGGATATTGGTTTCTTTTCCTTACAGTAAGAAAAACCGTTCATTGATTGATACAGCTGGTGTACTGGAAAGAGGCTAAGATTTGAAGTAGAAACACTTCGTGGTGTTTCTAAAGGAAAACCACGAATACAGAACATGTACTTGCTTTCTTCCTTTGTCTCCTTTGACCTCCAGGATTGGTGCCTGGAGATAACAGCATTCTCAGGGCTGAGGATGAAAGGGGCCGGGCCGTTTCCGGAAAGCAGGAGCAGAAGAAAGGGTTCTGTCAAGGCATCCCGGTTCCTCCATCTCTCAACACTGTGTCCCAAATTTCTCAGTAGACAAAGGATGAAAGTCTCAAATTATGGTGCAGAAACATGTGAAGAAAAAGCATCCACTGAAAACACTTCTCGATGCTATAGAAGTACCAGAGAAAGGAGTTACTGAGAAAGCTAAGACTTGATCAAGTGCCTGCACGACTGTGTGTGAGAGGAAGTGCAGCTGACAGCTGGAGAAAACTTCACGCACAAGTACCAGTGGGTTTTACTCACGACACTTCCAACGCCCAGCGGGTGGATTTTTCCAGGCCTACCATTAATTCTTTGACTCTCTGGATGCCGGCTCAGTGTCCAATGATTCAATTTGATTCTGGCACTAACTAGAGTTAGTGTTAGACTCCACAAGTGAAGGACTCAGTTCCGCAAAACTGTCCCCGCTTTGGACACCGATCACCAGCCCCAGGCGTCTCATACTTCTGAGTGACCAACTATAAACCGGGTTCCGACAATCTCCTCCTCAGGTTCAATAACTCGGCAGACCGGCTCACAGAACTGAGCGAAAACAGTGAACTCACTGTTGTTACCAGTTCATTACAAAGGAACAAAGCAACTGCAGATGAAGAGGTATGAAGGGCGGGCGCGGAGGGGCCCGAGCGCAGGATTTCCTGTTCCAGTGGAGTTGGGGGCACCGCCTTCCTGACGTGTGGATGCGTGTCCCCACCTGGAGGCTCTCCGAGTCCTGCTGTTTAAGGGTCTGATGTGGGCTTCTGGCATAGGCGCGGCTGGTCGGACTACTGGCCGTGGGTGAGTGACTCCATCTCCAGCCTGTGCGTGGGGGTGGGGGAGGGGGAGAACTCCAACCCCTACTCGTGCCTTGGCCCTTCTGGCAGCCTGTTCCCCTGCTGGAGCTGCCCGCCCACAGATACCAGTCACCTCAGGAGCACACAGAAGGTGCCAGCCACCTCACTCCAGAGTCACTAGGGGTTTTAGGAGCCGTGGGACAGGAACAAAGACCACATAAATGGTTCTTACTGTAGCACAAGTAATAATACTCTCATTCTACAAATTACGTACTTAGCCAAACAGGCAAAGCAGACACAGATGAAAAGCACCAGTGCAACGGTGGTGCCACTTTGCACTGATGGACAGAGGCCCTCCTCCAGGTCCCCTCTGCTTGCTGTAGGGCAGGTGATGCGGGAGACCACGGGCTGGGGCTGGAAACACGGGGACTGGCGGATTCACTCGGTGGAGGTAGCTGGTCCCAGGGGAACAGAACCTGTGGCACTGGGCTCACCACCCTGCGCTCCCATTAACCGTAACACACTGTTCTGAGCTCCGGTAGCCGCTGCTGTCTGCCTGCAGTAGCACAGCTGTTCAGCGTAAAAACCAGCAGCCAAGCAGTTAACTGTATTTGGCAGAGAAGAACTTTTTTTAAACGCCTTCCCTTTTTAACAGTTAGCCTGAGTGCAGCTGTGATTCTCCCACACCCGTTCCAGCCCCACAGCCCGGCAGCCCTGTCCCCGGTTCCTTCCGTGCACCACCGGCTTTCCACAGCCTGCCCGGAGCGACTCCGCGGCATACTACACTCGGGAGTCTTTAACACCAAGCAACCCTCTTCTCTCTTTAGTGGGTAATTTCGCCTTCTGACTCTCACGGAGGATGCATTTAAGACTTGGTGATGTCACTTAATTACAGACTCTGGAGAAATCTGAAAGCATCGTTGTGACCAGCCCATGTTGTCAGCTCCCTGGCAGAGCCCACGTGAGATGCCGTGGACACGAAGGACTGACTTCAGGGAAGAAGAAAGAAGAGACACAGGTGCAGGTCAAGGCCTGGGCTCCATCAGCTGGATGTGGGTGTCCAAGATTCTCCGTCTATCACCCAGTTAAAGGGGGCGAAACTCAGCAGAGGCTGAGGGTCCGGGTCAGAAGGCAGATGACCATGTCAACACACGTACTGAACACTTATTAAGCTGTGTTTTCTCAATCAGAGGATCAAATTAAGATATCAAAGGGACATGTGCTGTCTTCCTAAGGGTCTCTTAAAGTCTTAACCGTTAACTGTTCAGTAACTACTATGCACCATGACAAGCACTTGCACTTGACCTTTGGCCTAGTAAGAAATAATGAAGGTTAAGGGATACTTTGCTTATTATTAACCAAGTGAGAAAGTGCTTTAAGAAAATAAATTAAATGGCAAAATAAAAAATTTTACTGATTTGAATTAACATACTAATTATTCATAAAGGTTATCATTGAAAATAAAAGGACAGTTAAAATGGACGTTAATTTAAACTAATGATCACTATCCTTTAAGAGCAAAGGTGACAAGAACCCACCCCCAGATGATCACAGCAGGCCGAAGGGCGGGAGGGGCAGAAATCAGTTCCTCCGTCAGCAGCCCTGGGCCGGAACCGGCAAAACGCTGCCCGTGCTCCTCAATGTCCACGGCGACTCTGAATCAACTTCCAAACAGCTACTCAACAGCTTTTTCCAGAAAGAACGGCCGACTCTCAGAGGCCAGTGCGTCCTGCTTGTGCACGAACTTTCTGAACTGCTGCCCACAGCTACCCGGGTGCAGCACGCGCTTCCCCCTTCTGGGCCATTTCCCTATCCCAGAACCTGCCCCACCATCTAAGGCAAATTCTTTCACAGAGCGTATATCTTTCCCCCCAAACTCACTGTATGACTGGGCTCCATCGACCCCAGGAAGGCAGACGTGTGGTCTTGTCCGTGTAGCCCCCACGGAGGTGGTTTAGACCACGTGCCTCAGGACCTGCTCCTTTCTCTGGCTAGAAAGGGTTTATTTATGGCTCAACAAAGCCTTTCTTTCAGGAAAAGTATGTCTCTGTCTTAAAGGTCTCCTTTAACTTTTTAACATAAGGATGGGGGTATGAGGAATGCATCCTACTTGTAAATTACCTAAAGACAACAAATTGAAACAAGACAAAAATCAACATGCGTTTCATCTACCGTGTAAAACTTGCCTTTGGTACTCACTGACATCAGGTGGGCTAAGAGTCCGACGACTAAACCGCACAGAAGATTTTAGCAAAACACAAAAGTGTCACAACTCTGTTATTGAGAACATGCATCAATCACTACTACATCGTAGCAAAAGGAAGAAGAAACTGAACTACTTTTGTTAGTTGGTCAAAATCTGAACCTTCCTCCCTTCTGAATAATTTAGAGAGTTTAAAACCACCTGTAAGCAATAATCCCATACACCAACTCCCCACACGGTTCACTAAATGCACTTTATTATACCACTCTACTGCCAGGGTTCAAGTGCACAAACGGATGGGTAACTGGCATGGTGAACGAGATGAATGGTCTGGCTTTCTGCCACAAGGAATCATACAGGATTCACTGCTCATAAAAGCAGTCATGTCCTGCAGGGGTGTCCAACCTTTTGGCCATTCTAGGCCACACTGGAAGAAGAGTTGTCTTGGGCCACATGTTAAGTACCCTACCGCACATAATCTCACACACACACACACACACACACACATCTCATAATGTTCTAAGTAGAATTCCAATTTTGTGTGAGGCTGCGTTCACAGCATCCTGAGCTGCAGGTGGCCTGCGAGCTGCAGGCTGGACATCCCTGTGACCTAGGGGAATTGAAAGCAGGAGAAGAAAGGACTTTTTGGTCAAGGCATCCTGGTTCCTCCATCTCTCAGTGCTGTGTCCCAAGCCACAAAGTCCACACGGGCATGTGACGATGCCCTACTCTTTCAACAGCAATGACAGACGATCCCTGCTCTCTGGGTCTCTCCAGCCAGACTGGTCTTGGCACTGGGCATGGCAGCCTATGCAGCAAAGAGACTGAAGGGTGCTGTGAAGACATGGTGGGTGCCCAAGATTCTCTGCTCCTGGGCAAGGGCAAAGAAGTAAGGTTTCCAAGGGATAAAATGGCTCACAGCTGCAGTCGAGGATATGAGTTACAGAGGTTCTAAAAAAATCACTTACTGAATACTATAAACTATAAATCGCTACATTCATTCTATTACCAATCTTCATAGAACTCCCATGAAATAAACACCCTCATAGACACTTGGGTCTTCCCACTCTCTCACCCTCCTTTCCAGTGGCCGAGCACCTGACCACAGCGGAATCCACCAGTGGGCGCCCTTGCAGCCATAGGGCAGGTCTGTGGAGACTTCTGTCTATCTGTAGACTCCTCACAAGGCCCTGGACCTTTGGTATCACACTCCTCAATCCACACTCACAGTACATGAGCATTATGTGGCTGGGCCCTGGGGACATTAAACCCAAGGAAAATAATTCCTGGCATTCACTTAACCAGATTTTACCTACAAACGAACATGTCTCAGGGGACCCGTTAAATTGGGATTGGCCCCAGGCTCCACTTCTACCACTGACGAGGTTGCAGAGAAGGCCTTATGTTAGGACCGTTTTTCTGCCCGTTTTTTGCAACGTGCCCTTTGACAGCTTCCAGCCCGCCCGATCATGTCTCATCTGCACAAGGAGATGATCGCCAAAGAAACTCCTCGCCTAGTGAGATCTGTATGCAGGGAACATTTGATAATTTCTAATTGAATCTTGCATCACTTTGATTAATGCCAATGCCCTCAAGGCCCCAAGGATGGGTGCATTTGTGTAATTTGAAATAATTTAACAATTTTACAAAACCAGGGAGGGTATTTGCTTATTTGTAAGCCTGGAGGCCCAGGTATCTAACTAGTTTGATTGCATGCCCTCAGAAGCTACATTTATTTTAGTAAACTGAGATATGCATAAATATGACCATTCCTAATGCAGCATTTTGACGAATGACTAGTAATGTCTGGATTGATGACTTCCTCTGAGCCCAGGAAGCTCTCAGTAAAAGCTACTGGGAACATGGAAAATGCTGTAACCACAGCAGCCCTTAGATATTAGCCCGCCTTGGTGGTATTCACCCCCAAAGATAAATTAGATAGACTTACGCAGGCCAGGATTACAAAGGGTCTCTTCCCCGCGCCCCGCTTCTCTCTCTCTGATTAATATTAGGAGAGGTTGATTCTGACACAGCAAAAGCGTTTGTGTGCTGCATGCACTGAGTGACAAGCCTGGAAAGAGGTACTATGTGCTTTGCAGCTGCTGAAACCAGCAATAAGTTAGACAAGTTGCCCAAAGGCCTAAGAGCTGAGAGTAAGCCAAGAACACAACTGGGAGTTGAGGTTCTGAGGCCTTCCCTCTCCACTCCCGGCAACGACTTAATGGTGAGCCCCGCTGGGAGACTCACGCAGGTGAGGGAGGCCCCATGCTAGACGAACTCTCTCGGGAGGCATAACACACTTTCCCGGGAATGAGGGCAGCTGGGTGTCAACTGTCTGGAAAAACCCCAGGCCCTGGCGGAATGTTAAAACTGGAAAGGGGCTCTGCATTGGCTGACATTCCCATTCTTGCATTTCGTAGAAAGAGAAAGTGACCCAGGAAGCCTAAGCAACGCACTGAAGGAAACACAACTGGGAAGTGGCAAAGCCAGATCCCAAACTCAGGCCTACCCACACTTTCTAACACACAGTGTGGCCCACAGTCCTTCTAACACACAGTGTGGACAAGACACCTGCAGATCTCAGAAGTACAGAAAGCCTGCGGTCCTTCAGGGAACCAGGAAGGCTGTCGGAGCTACCATATTTTTCAGACTATAAGATGCACGCTTTGACCATGTTTTTGGCTTCAAATTTTTTTTCCTATTTCCCCCCTCTAAAACCTAGGTGCGTCTATTTTTCGGACCGTAAGATGTACCTAGGTTTTACAGGAGAAAAATAAAGGAAAAAAACTTTGAAGCAAAAAATGTGGTAAAAAGGGTGCGTCTTATAATCTGAAAAATACGGTAATTAGAGTTTAATGACCTCCCCTGCCACTCCCAACCAGGACCAGATAACCGAAAACACCCTTCAAAAGCTTTCAGCTTCCAACAGCCTTCTGCACAGACTGTTTTGAATTCCTCATTTAGAGAATGCAGAATTCAGTATTTTTGCTGCTCAATACCTTCTAGTTCCCCAATAGAGAAAGGCGTGCCATTCTAAGAGTCCCCATTTTCTTTGAGAACTGAGGTTGGAGGGAACACAGTGTCTTACACTGTCATCAGTATTGCTGACCCAGCGGCCAGTGTCTCACGCTTCCAAAGAAGAATGAAGGATCCAGTGTGTGATGTCACACGTGAAGCCACCGTGAAGCGAGGCATATGGGATCCGAGCAATGCCCGGGAAGAACAACGGGCCACTCACTGCTCCGGGAGGCAAACCCGAACGAGCCTTGGTTATAACACCAACATACTGGCAAGTTGTGGTGGCGATGAAGCTGCTCCCCTTGGGTCTCCCTGTGAGGAAGTATGCCGTGGGGGGCGGAGCTGACCGTCCACCTGCAGGCACACACCTTCGGGTCCCCAGGTGTCCACAGAAGGCCACCTTTCCAGGAATTGCTCCCAGCCAGTGGCTAAGCATGGCAGATGAACTTGAGTGGTGGTGCCATTGCAACACACTATGGGATTCCATAGGACACAGTTTGTGACCAAATGAAAAGAAGACATTGCTCTTGGGAATTAGTAACAGGAAGTCAGGTAGACTCCTGCTGAATCTGGGCGAGCTGCTAAGTCCAGGCAAGAGGGCTACTAATATAAAGGGGTCATTTCAAAAACACACGTAGGGGAAGAACCCTGTTTAATGCAAACTCTTAAAAGTAGGTTTTGAGCTCCCAACAAAACATCACTGAGGCCAATATAATTACAAAAACAAAACGAAACCGCTTACTGACTTTGTAAAATAAGTTGTCAAATAACTTGCCAGAAGTGCAGCCTTTGTAGAGTCTTAAAAAAAAGCAATGATAGGAATAAGAAATTATTTCAAATGTGAAAAAAAGTGATATTTTTGGAAAGCACGTTAGCTATGAATGTTAAGGTATTTCGGGCACTGCCTGATGAGCAAAACTGAAACCACGGCCAACTGTAAGGAACTATTAGCGAGCATCATTTGTGAAGCGGGACCGATCCCCTCTAGCGACAGCCTTGGCTCTAGTAACCGGCAAGAGCACATGCCCTGCCCCGTGACAAACGTCAGGACGACCCTTGACCTGCACATCACTAACTGAAATGTCCCCAAGGAGCCCACGGTCTGGAGAGTTCTGAAAACTGTCAAGAAACAGAGTTTCTAAGATATTTGTTCTTCCTCTCTTTTCCCTCACGCCTTGCTTTTTATAGTACCATAAATTCACAACTCTCACCTAGCTCTACAGCAAAAATAAGAGTTAGTAGTATTGAGAAAGCCATTAGAAAACACGCCATTCTTCTAGACAGGGACGTTAAATGCATAGTATTTAAAGCTCTCACTTAAACAATGAAGATGACAAGCAGGTATAAATTTTACAGAATCTAAAGGCAAAAACCCTGTGGCTTACCAAAACAGTAAATTGCCTTTCTAATGCAAATTTGCAATGAAAAGTTAAATTCCAAAGGTAATTTTGCATCCAAGGTACTCACTGATATATGAATTATACCCACAGAGACAAATCAATAGAATTTGTTTGACTGCTTCCTCATCCTCTATTATATCAAATCTTCTAAGATCATACGGGTGTTTGAGGATTGCTTATTTGAAGACACAGAGGAGGCCAACTCCTGCTTTACCTATTATAGAATAGAGCCTGACCATAAAATCTTAATTAACACTGTAACAATTTATTTAAAACTCTGTGGTGCAGCCCACGTGAGGCCAAATCAGAAGGGAAACACTGTTAGCATTTTAGAAGAATTAAATTAAAAGAAAAAAACTCGACATGGAAGAGACTGCGTTACAGACTAATAGGAGTTTACATAAAGCAATCACTGCTGGGTATTGTCTCTGCTCTGTGACAGAACAAAGGCGAAAACGGCTCCTCCACGTCGATGAGGCCATGATGACCTTCTGAACGAGGGGGGGGGGAGACGGCACAGGTGAGTGGCCACCTTCTGACTCTCCACACCCTGGAAACAGCGGAGACGTCATGAATGAAGTACAATCACAGATCAGGTCCTGTTCAAAGTTAATAAGGGAATTATGAGGAACCTGGTTTATGTATTTTTTTCTCATTAATTACCCAGTGAAATCAGAATCGAGAGAAAGAAGAATGGTACCTTCGGCTGAAACTCTCACTCTACATACTTTGGACCTTTCCTTTGTCTTAATCACAGCACATTCCTAGGAAGAATATCTGCAATCCCCACCAGTTAAGGAGACTTGTATAAGTCTCTCAGGGGCAAAACAGGGGATAAAGAGTGAATGCTGCCAAATATCTGCACAGAGGTGCAGGAAAATGCAGTTCCAGGGAGTGTCACTCAGGTAAGGGAAGGTACCAAGACAATTGTTACGATGGCTCGTACATGCACTAGCTATAGGCCAGCGGCTGCTGGAAGAACTTCACGTATATGAACAAGTTTAACCTTCGCAACAGTCCTACAAGGTAGGTACTATTGTTATCATCCCCACGTACAACGTGAGGAAACAGGAACACAGAGAGATTTAGAAACTTCCTCAAGGTCACACAGCGAATAAATGACTAGGCTAGGATTTAAACCTAAACAGGATGGTTTTAAAGTCCGTGTTCTCAACCATACGCCAGTGACTCCCATCTATACGACTCATCTGCTTCTTTCAACAATTCCAAATCAGACCACCCTGATTCCAACCAAAACCCATAATGCTGCCTTGTCCTTCAAATGACATTCACTAGAATGTGAGAACACTTTCGGCTCCAGAGTAGCAACTCCTCACGTGACCCTCTGTAGGAAGTATCCTCACTATAATTGTGTTCCAGGAGATCCTCAGGTTGTCTAAATCAGATATCTCTATCTCTATCCCTATTATATCAGTATTAAGGTTTCCCGATGATTTCTTCTGAAGCTATGTCTATGAAAGCAAAGTTAATATATATATACATATATATATACACACACGCACGCACACACACACACACACACTGAACAGAACAAGTAGAGGCCTCAGAGAAAGAACAAAGTGTATGTGGTATTAATCTCAGCAGAAATTCTCATAAATACTGTGTTCAAATAATTCTCCTTCATAGACAACAAGAATCATTAAAGACCCTGGTAAAATCGTTTTAAATCAATAATCTTAGCAGAATAAATGTAAAACACCAATATCAGAGGAAACTATTAGTAATATCTGAACACCTAAATAGGGTAATTTTATTAGCCCTCAGGTAGTCTCCTATTTAGGACGAAATGAAAGTACACGCTCATTTTCGGTTTCCCTTTGGTCACTTCCCAGAAGACTCAAGGTTACAGGACAGCGTGTTTTACATTTTTAACATGGAGGTGAGCTACACGTAACCAGTCTTAGATTCAAAGAAACTATGAGGACATAAGTAAAGCAAGGGACAAATCTGTGGCCCATAATTTGCAACACGGAAACACAGAAAAATCACACTTTTTTAAAGAGCACTCATGTGAAGACCCAAAGCAACAGGTTTCTGAACTTAATCGAGATTATCTGGCACATGAACAGGCTTCCTCTGAGCTCTCTCAAACATTGGATAACTCTTAAAAAATATTACGCTGATGATTTAAGAGAATACAAGTCAAATGTGAGTTGAATTTTTCATAAATTACACACAATCTTAAAAACTGGAGAGAAGCGTGACTAACTCCTGCCCACATTCTCATGAGACCCGGCTCAGCAAGCTCGCTCTGTAGTCCGTCCCCCGCAGAGAGGTCGGGGAGCCTTCTTCGGCCGTCCCTTTACTCACAGAAAGGGGTTGGGCTCAGGGCAACATGCGCCCCAATGGACCAGAGACAAGATGTTCAATGAACTCCTGAAAGACGGCTAAGCTAATACAGAAGAGAAAGGGGTGGACAAACCTTGCCAGTACAGGCAACGTCAGAATGGGAGAGGTGGACAAGAGGCCAGTAAGGAGGAGGCCAGCTGCACTGATGCTTCATTGAGTGGCAACATAAAAGACACCACCATTGGTCCCCCTGGCTCCCAAGGGTGGAGCTAGAAAGCAGACCTGGATGGACAGTCAACAAAGGGAAAGTGAAACGAGAAACCAGAACTTAGTTTCCTCAAGCAGCCAACCCACGCCTTAGAATCGCACTTGCAACTTGAAGTTCCCACTTCCTCTTGCTTTGAGCCCAGCTACACTCAGACCTCCCCTGTCTTCTGCCTTGTTTCTTTGATTTAAGAGTACTCTTCATCCGCAGACCACCCATTAACGTCCAAAGAACTTCAAGCGCCCTAAGGTTATAAGCAATAAGAAGACAGATTATTTCCTTTAAGATAACTTACGATATTGATTCCTTTTAGCTCTGAGCCCAATTCTATACTTTGGAGGAATCTGTTTCTTAAGTTTCCGGAATGTCAAATTTCAGTTCTGTTGTAGACACTGAACATCCCAAAAGGCCGACAGCCGTGACTCAGCTGCAGGCAGGGCCCCAAACGGACCCTCCTCTATCTCCTATGTATGGACTGACGGAGGAAACTCAACGGGAGAGTGAATGGACAAGCTGGTGGGATCGTGGACGCTTTAAGGGAGACATGGGCAGGGAAAAAGATCTCATGTCTTCTTGGATATGTTGATGCCTTAACTCTTTGCAGTCCTCTCTATCACACTAAAACCACAGCCAACCCATGGGGACACTCTATCCCAGATAACATTAGTGTAGCTACACATTTAATCTGTCAGCAGAGCGGTACCTGCTACATGTTTGGCAGATAAAATTAATTTGTCTTCTTGTCTAACTTTATTAAGGATGATCAACTAAAAGACAAGAGCGTGAGGCCAGTGCTCCACTGTGTACTCTGATTTGAAAGTCATTTGTTTGCAGGTCACTGTGGGACTGCCAAATTCACTACTCTATTAAACGGTCTAACCAGTGGCCTGAAGTCACTGCCCCGTGACGCAGGCTAAGATGACCAATGTACGCGCTTCTAGTTCCTATAGAAGCCTACCGCGCAGGGGCTGCTTGTTTCACCCACTGCTACTCCTTTCCCCCAAAGGACAGGGCTGTTGCTGATGGAACAGGTGAAGAAACTCTGACGTGGGGCACTGCGTAGGGAAGAGTTTAGGAGGGAAACGGAATTCCTCACTTCTGACAGCACAGAGAGAGAGAATAAAAAATTGTAATGTATTGTTTACCTTTTTGAAAAACTGCCACACTAGTGACTGACTCTACCAGGAGTTAGAGCCTCTTCAAAACCCCAGACCTGGAGCCCAGGGTAAAGGCGGCGCTCTGTCTCACCGCTGCGTGCCCCACTGCTGGGGCACCAGACGGGGGCTGACCAGATTTCCGTCTTTACTAATCCAGCTCATGAGGAGGGGGAAGCAAGCTGGGTGAAGGGTTAGTATCCTCAGAGAAAGACCATCATAGACTTTGAACTGACACTGCGAGTTATCCATAAGCCTTCGTGATTCCTGACACTGGTCCATGGAAGGTCTTCACACAGCCCATTTAATTCACCTAAAAACTTCTAAGTCATTAAACCCAGTGGAAATATGAACTCAGAACTAATGACCGTAAGTTAAGCACCATGTACCATAATAAGCACAAATAGGCCTGAACTAAGTGGTTTTTTAAAACTGCTTTTTTTCCTAAAAAAAAAAAAAAATCACGTTCAATGCCTTCAAGTCTCTATGCTTAATGCCCACGGTCAATGTGTCACTGATTACCGGCAACGGCTTGAGTGGAGCAGCAACGGCGTAAGAATGACCACAACCACCTCAACCGGCGTTGACACTTATTAAACACTTACTGTGGGCGGGGCCCTGTCTAAGCTAACTTTACACACATATAAAATCTCATTATCTTTGACTGCCTTCTTTTTTCAACATCTTTATTCAGTGACATTCTACTTCCCACTGGAACATCTTTAAATCCTTACAAACATTAAGAGTCCACAGCTGGGAAGGAGGCTGCATTCATTTAGAAAGCCAGGGAATCGTTATGGGAACACACATGGAATTGGCCAATCATACGCTCTCTGCTCATGCCTGAGAATAATTCAGTACATCCGTCTGGGGCTCCAGGGATGTGGACCGCTGGCTCCTGCAGCCTCCCCAACTCGGCCCTGGCTGGTTAGTGCATTCGGCAGAGAATCATACAACCAGGTTATTTTGCACGGAGAATAATCACGCAGTACCATACACCATACCCTTAATCCCAGCTATGTGTTCTGAAAACATCTCTGCGGGGGCCAGATGTAAGAAAAAGGCACTTAATACAAACACAGCCCTATTATCAGGAGGGTGGTGTGGGGAGATTGCAAACCCCCGACCACCCGAAACAAAGCAGGTCTCAAATGTGGTTTCTACTGCTGGTAGTGGACAGCAGACCCGTCTTTACAGACACCAACTCTGTATCTGTTTGGGGGAGAAGGGCTGTGGACGGGGTGTTGGTGGAGTTGGCAGGGTTCGGGGGGCATTGGGGAGAGTGGGGACAGCAGCTTTGGGTATAACTACATAAGAGCAAGGGGAAAACAGCACCAGTACCTCCAAGAATTTAGATTCCCAGCTCCCTGCTGACATTTCAACCTCCAAAATGCACACATTCACTAGAGCCCATAAAGCAGCGCCCGGAGACCAGAGCGGCTTAGAAGGGAGCCTGCTTGAGGATGTGATCTTCTCTGGGAAGCAGCAGCGCCCGGTGGTTGTTGGGGGAGCCGGACAGTGAAAACGAAACCGAACCTGGCAAATATGCTTTGATTGGGCCCGCTCCAAACCCACTGAATCAGGTTTTCTCTCAAGGCCGGTGTTGACACAGGAGAGCACCAAGAGGGTCGGGAGCCAGAATCCGTACTTTTAAGCAATGTTCTAGGGAGTTCTTCCTCTGTTGTGTTTAAAAACCAGGGCCCTGGAGACATCTGTATGATCACTTGGGTTGAAAAAGACTGGATTTCTGCACATGACTTGAGCGGCCCTGTCTCTAAAACAGAAAGTGGAAACTTGGTGGGTAACCTGTACCTGAGTGTGGATTTCAACCAGAAAGGTCCTGAGAGCATTCTTATGCCCCTTAGCAGGTGTCTATAGGGCCTCGGCATAGATGGGGGAGGAGGACAAGATCGAAGCAACTGGAGGGCAGCGCAAGATGGCTTGGAGCCCTACAGAGGAGGGTGGAGCAGCTCCCCCATTCTGCTCACTGCCCTCCCCTGACCCCCATGGGGTAGGTGTTATTCCCGTGCCCATCCTGCAGAGGTGGAGGGGGAACTTAAGGTCAGGACGGCCCCATGATCTGCAGTTCCGCCGGGGAGGCACAAGGTGGCGCTCCACAGGGGAAGGCGCAACCGCCTGAAGTCAGGAGAAAACGGTTCTGCTCCAGCCTGCCAGGACATTACTTTTGAGCTCTGAGCCTCAGATGTCCTTGTTTTCTGAATAAAAAGATCAGACCAGGTCATTTCTACAGTCCCTTACAATTTTAACAATCTGTGATTTTCAGCTGTCACGAGCAGGATTTATTTCTGCCTCGTGGCCTACTTTCGTTTCTATTATACTGGACCGCCACCTTATCAGGATGTTCAGCCAAAGGGTGCATTAAACATCAAGGTCAGGTACAGCTGCAGGAGTTACCCAAATCTGAGGGTACATGTGTGAGAATAAATAATTCTAATTAACGCACTGTCAGTTCTGCTTCAGTAAAGCTGGAAGGGGGCAGGTGCCCAGTGGTTGGAACCCAACAGCGTGGAAGATTCTCTGTGTTCTAACACAAGTTGCCACAGTAAGTGGCATCTTCCGTGGGACCAGGTGGCAGAGACTGCTGTGTGAGGCGCTCCTGAGTACTACCGGGACTGCAGTAGCAACTCTGTCTGCAAAATGCAGGCCCGGCACAGCCTGGGACACAGAGCACATACTAAGCAGGAAGCAGAAAATGTGCAGAACGGCTGTGTAATCGTTGAACTTGCGCCTCATATATTCATAGTTAATTCTGGCAACCGATTTCAGTTACGGGAAGGGGGAAGATGGGGCGGGGGTGACTTCTCCTGTCCTTCAACTTCCCAGAAGTGTATTAGAAATGACAGCCTGTGATTGCTGCAGACAGTATCTAATTAACTGTCATTATAAAACACATGTCAGGGCCTCGGGCCTATAAGGGATCTGCTGTCTAATTTCTCTCCAGAATAATAAGAGCCTCCTTTGAAACAAGCCGGTGAATGAATTTTTGTTGTCTTATTAATCAACTGATTTCTACCTGACCCCCTACCTCCCTCCCCTACCTTATTCTTCCCTGCTGCGCCCCCGCCCCTAATGACTTCGCAACTCGCATTTTAGACAAGGGATGGAGTTAAAACAAGTCCTTGTCATCTTCTACCAGAGCGAGCCCGATAAAGAGCTGCTGCAGAAATATGATATGGAAATGGAAGCTGTTTGTAAAAACTATTAACTCAGTAATGAAACAATTATTCTTAAACAACCATGAAAATGACTTACAAGCCTTATTTTCCCTCATTTTGCCATACCATAGATTGAAATTCTATTTCCATTCCTATTAATTAGAACAAAGAACTTAATCCTTTTCTCCTTCTATTATGCAAAAACTATTATGCAAAAACAAGCATGGCTATTAGGGAGCTATCTAATTTCCGATTAATTTTTTTGGATAGAGATGTAGGGGCAGGACCGTCACTGATGCGCTGTGATGTGGGGGGTAGATGGATGGGGCCTGAGTCAACACAGAAGGTCAGTACTTTCCCTCAGTTCCTCTTTCCATTCACGAGATCACTCAGCAGCTCCTCCAGGACGACCTGGGACTAAGCAAGGAGCGTTAGCGAGCGAGGCATGGGACCCGAGGAAGACTGCCAGCTGACAGACGCGTGTGAGACCCTGCACAGACGACTTCTGCGTGAACCCCAGTCCCCTCTCCACGGCTGTGACACTGCACACCCACCGCAGCGCAGGACCTCTGGAAATGGAGCTGAAATGCTGTACCTGCTGAATCTGTGCTACTGACAATGACCAAAGCGGTGTTTTTCAAATTGCACATCACAACCAGCATGCGATGAACCGACCAAAAAGAACAAAAACATCAGAGTGCACTGCACATAGTACTACATGCCTATACATGAGTATGCCCATAGTATGTATGTATGTATTTATGCCTGTACACTCTTGGTTATGGCCACTTTGGAAATCCTTGGACTAAGACAAAGAAATTCATCATCAAAAATGCATTAAATCCTTGGGTGACCCCAAAGCGATCTGAATTGGCACAATGCTTGCCAGCTACTTCCTCTAACTTGAGACCCGACTCATTAGCCCTATCTGTTCCTATCCTGCTTCCAGAAGGAGTAACTGCACAGCGTGGCAATGGCCCTGCTCCCACATGTCCGAAGATCGGCCCAGCACGCCTGGTAATGTCAGTCCCAACTTCTCCTGAAGAATCAGCTGAGAATCTAGGATGCTGGCAAACGCCGAACGAGCTCCATGATGTGCATTACTGACATGTAAAGTAAGCCATAATATTTTACCTTGGTGATCACTGCAGTAATTGTGTTCTATTGTGGTTTGAGTGCCAGGATCCTGACTACAGAGGAAGAAGCAATCCCTTCACTATGGCATGTGCAAGAGCTGATAACAAGCCAGTAGCCTAGTTATACATCAGATATTTATTTACATTTGCCCATGAGCGTACTGATAATGAATTACCATATCACAAAATCAAAACCTGGGTTTTCCTGCATTAGCTCTGTTGCCAAACCTCGTCCAGAGTCTTACGCGGCCCAGGCCTTAGAGGGGCAAAGCTGGCCCAGAGGTTCGACAAGGCTGACGCACTCTGTGAACAGGGTTGCAACATAAAGGGTCAGCTCAGGACAAAATCGTTTGTTTGTTCCTGCATCTACCTACCATCCACCCAACGAGCATTTACTGAGAGAAAACTATGTATCAGGCACAATGCCAGGTGCTGCGGATATGGAGATAAATAAAGATACGTGCTTTCTTGTTCTCAAAAGACTACTATCTAGTAAGAGGATACCACATTAACTATTAGAGACTTGTATTGTCACACGAGTACAGACAGTGTATGGGGCAGAGGAAAGGACGGAGCAACTCACTCTCGGAGAGACTACACAGAGGAGAGCTGACGGTGCTCGTGCCGGACAACAGTCAGAGGAAGCGAGAACCTGAAATGTGGGTTTTCGGAGTGCGGCACAGAGGTCAACCAAGCGAAGCCAAAGAAGAGCCTGCAGACCAGGGCCAGATCTGCTCCTTCACCAGAGTCGGGACTACGCCCGGGAAATGGCAAAGGGTTGGAGGCGAGGCAGCAACGCGATTGGCTAGTTGTACAAGGACTGCTCCGGGAGAAAGACGAGAGAGACGAGAAGTTCACCGAGGAGCCACTGAGTATGAACCTCCCAGTTCAGGGCTTATCTCCTCAAAATTGTGCAGTCTTTTCCCCTCAGCACTTCCCCTCGTGCTACTTCCTTTCTCGACTTTATCACCAAAGTACCTTACCTGAGACCACCTTTAAAAAAAGCATGCCTCGAGATTTCCCCTCATTTACTTTTTCATGCTGGGGTAAATTTGACCAGAGAACATTCCTTCGAACATTCACTACGCTTCTATGTAAACCTAAACACTGTATAAGATATCTGTAAATACGACGCTGCTTTCCAGATGAAAGAAAACTTGAGTTCGGTGCATGGGTGGTATTTCCCACCCTGGACGCCTCCCAAACTGTCATCTGCCGCAGGCGTGTGCCCTGACCTCCTGGCTAGATGTGTCTCTATCTCTTCTCTGAGCTTCTTAATGCACGAGGCACACCCCACCTTCTATGCTGTGTCTCTCCTATGGGGTTCTACGCAGGAACAGAATTTTGAGGAAGGCACACTCGAATAGGAACCTTAGTTCTGCCCTTGGTAGCTATGTGAGCTTGGGTGAGTAACTTCTCTGAGCCTCAGATTCCTTGTCTACAGAATAGACATAGCTACCAGCCATCTTTCAGGGTTGTTCGGAAGGTTAGGAAAGTTTCTAGAACAGTGCTCGGTGCACAGGTTAGGCTAGGAAACAGCTGCTTCCTCTCCCCGCCCCTGGTCAAGGGGCTGGGATCACCTCCCTGTCTCTTACGCTGCCGAGGGAGGAAGCCACATGTTAAAGATGTGCAGTAAACACTTGGTGGCTGGATGGATAAAAACACAAATGATAAACAAATAAAAACAACATACGGACTTAGTAAATCTCCCGTAGCAGAGTTCCACTGCAGTAATAGATTCATGGGAGAAAGACCTTTGGATGTAGACCTGTCCCTGGGACCCTCATGTCAAAACATGCGGGTGACGGTCTCACGGCCTTGCGGAAGGGTGGCACTACAGCGGGAATCACGCAGTGTGAAGAGTCAATCGTTTGATGTAATTCCGTGGATTTCTTGGGAGCGGCAACTCACACGGCCCATTACATGGAGAGTCACTGTGAGCTACAACAGCCAGACGGCCTCCTGGAGGAAGTCTTTCATGCAGACATTCATCAGTGGGACCACTCTCTGCTTAAGGCCTGCCCAGTGTCCAGGCAGAGAAAAGCCATGCACACTCCCTGGGGCAGGCCAGGCCCTCCGGTGTCTCCGCCCACTTGCCTTTCTAGTCCTGTCTCCCACAGACACTCTAGCCAGACTCTTTAATGACTCACTGTCTTTGCCCTTGACCTCACCTTTGCCTGGATTGCCTTCTACCTTTTGCCGAATTCAATTTTCAGGGCTTGAAGCCTCTCCTCTGTGGCTCTCCTGACGCAATCAGATCAAGGGATCATTCCTTTCTCTGGGTCCAAGACCCCCATGCACTGTGTGGGTCCAGAGTGCCTTGGGCTGAAGCCTCAGGACCGGCTGTATGTCAGAAGTGAGAGTTCGGAACTTGCAAGACTAATACGGGCATTTATTACTCGTTATGTAACAACTCCAGCAGAATCTGGAGCAGTACCCCATAATCAAGCACATATATAAAAAGTATACTAAGAAGCACAAAGCAAGGCCACATATAGCCTCATATCAATTCGGGTCGTATACTGGGTTGGCCAGAAAGTTCATTTAGTTTTTTCCATATAATGGCTCTAGTAGTGCTTAGCTGTCTTTAACTTCACTCGAAACAATTTTGTTAGATTGCATTGTGACAGCTGTCAGATCGGCATTCATTTTTAAAAGATTTATCAAAATTGGTGAATTTCTGTGCAGCCTTTGTAATACTGAAGATGGAAGAAAATATGCAACATTTTTGGCGTAATATTTCAAGAAAGGTAAAAATGCAAAAAAAAAAAAAAAGATTTGTACAGTGTATGGAGAACGTGCTGTGACTGATCAAACGTGTCAGAAGTGGTCCGTGAAGTTTCTTGGTACTGTTGACATTTTGGCCAAATAATCCTTTGCTGTGGGGCTGTCTTATGCATTGGAAGATGTTCAGCAGCACCCCTGGCCTCTACCCACTAGAAGCTAATAGTGAGAGATACCCAACATACTCAAAATACCAAATCAATAAAGTTACTGCTGAAAATGAAAAGTGTGTCTTTTATTTTACGGGAAAAAACTAGACAGACTTTTTGGCCAACCTGATATAAACACTAAATGAGCCTCACAGGAAACAAAACAAACAAAACCTTCATTTCCCAGAGCTTTTTGGAATCGGGAACTGTCGTGCATGTTGTCAACTCCTCAAGGTCAAGAGGTAACATTTTTTATTTTTTAAATTCCAGTGCCTGGTATAAGGTTTGGTTTATTATTAGCAACATCACCTCGCTGAATAAATATCTGAATAAGTCCACATTGACATCAGCTTGCTCTTAGTGTTTACAAACAAAACTATCAATAAGCTAACGAGCATTATCATAACAGAGCAAATAGACCACGGTGTGCATTAAGGACTGTCATGTGGAAAGGCTACTTTAGCCGCTCATGGGTGTATTAAAAAGATGCGGCGCAGCCTCGTTTTTAAGGGCACAGGCTCTGGAATCGGGCGGGCCTATCCCAGCCCCGTCTGCGGCGGGGTGACGGGTGATCTGCTGACTCCTCGAAGCCTTGGTTCCTTCACAGGTAGACTGGGTATCATGTCAGCACCTACAGGAAGGCTCCACTGTAAAGATAAACTCACGCTACATGCTTAGTAGGAGTCCAGTGATTAAAAACGAGCTAGCTAATATTTTGATTATGCAATGATTATAAGAGCATTATGACATTTTTACTGAAATAGCTGTGCGGGGGATCAACATGGCATTCCACACATATGAAAGGCTATACGTGTCGATTTTGCCAAGCTTATTAATTACTAATCTCTACTCCTCCCCAAAGCAAAATTAGACACTTTCTGGATGTCTCATCTTGGCACAGGGGGACATATTTAAAATACAGCTGGTAAGGCCACGAAACAAAGGCAGCTGCTGGAACTAGATGGAGAAAGATTCTGTTCCGGAGGAAAAACACAGTTAGAAGACATAATCGAAGTGTGAGTCTCCCCATGGTGACTGCTAATAGTCCTTCAAACCTGGAAGCTAATTCTGCACAAAAGTCAGCTCCTTTGGACATGAAACATTCATGATGAAAGGAATAAGGAAAAGCCCAAAACTGTCTCAGATTTGCTCTGTTATCTAGGATTGATATATTACATTTAAAGATATTTTTCCCCATTAGTAAAAACCACAAGTTTCTCTTAAGCAAGGCTTTTAAAAAAAATAAATGCAAACCGTTTCCCTTAGTTATTAATAAAAAGAACAGTAACAAGAAACCACTGTCCTTCTACCAGCTACTCAGCTCCGGGCACCATGTGTGCGCAGACTTTAAAATTGGAATGGGAACCAGACACAACCCCAGGACAGAAAGACGCGATGGATCAAAACCACGTCTGCTGAGTCTCTGAGAAAAACGGCGCATTAATGGGGAATGAAACTTCCCACTTCGGTAGCCCAGTGACTGTGTGAGGGGTGGGCGAGCTTAGCCGCTATCAAACAACAAATGTGGCTTTCTCGGTAACGAAAGTGCAATTGTCAGTGTTCACTGTAAATGGACTTACTGTAAAGCTACGCACCAGGCCTCAGTTAGCCTCCTTACACGCGTTCCACATTGCAGTCCCACACGTTTGGTGGGAGCGTGAAGCGGAGATGTGGGGAGTGATGTCCAGAGGTTAAAGAGCGGGCCCGCCTATGATCACAGCCTCGCACGAGGCCAGCCCGGGCTCTGGCAGATCAGGTGCCAAAGCCTCTGTGCTCTCCATTCTGACGGAAAGCACCTGGAGGTGGGGACACCTCCCACCCCTAGTCCTCATCTGCCTAATTCCTGACGTAGCTGAAACGTCACGGTCTCTGGTGTAACACCCTCCTTTTTAGGTTCCCATAATCTGCTCTTTACCTTTCTTCCACAGACCTTACTACAGTACTTTGAAAATACCCTTTACCGACCTCACTTCTTCATTAGACCACGGCTTTCAGAGAAGAGGGACCTTGTCTTTTCCATTTTGTATACAGGTCAGTGCCTGGTGAACGGCAGTCAGTCAGAAAGTGCTGGTCCTGGTCAACTGAGTATCCGTCCCAAACATGGCATCAGACTTCAGGGAATTCACTAGTGTTACCATGTAGCCAATAGCTAATACCTTCCTGTGAGCCAAATACCAATTTCCGATGACAACTAGGCATCCCTCTGAAAAAACACTGCAGTGTGTCCACTTGCCTAATTAGGGTTCATTACCTAACCTTGGTGACAGTCTAAACCAGATGCTTTACTGATATGTCATTTGACTTTCTCTCTGGCCCTAAAAGGCAGACACCATGGACAGTCCCGCTGTTTACATCAAGACCCGAGGCTCAGATTATTGGCGGTTTACCTGAAGGGGACTGTTTTAAACCTCTTTCTGTCTGGAGCCAAAGCTAAAGCTCTTGAGAGAGAAAAGAAAGTTTTTTGATGTAAATTAGGGAGAGTAAACAGGAAAACTAAATTGCAAAAAAATTTAAGTTGGTATTTCAGAGAGAGAGTTTACCGACTTTTGCATTGCTGCCACGTCATAGAGATCCTGATTCCGCCATCCCTCAGCTTTACCCTCCTCCACCCAGCCCCCGCCCCCCGACCCTGCTGGTCTTCACCACATTGTTGCCTGTGTCTATGGGCTATGTGTACGAGGTCTGTGCAGAAGGTATCCAGCCATGTACTATGAAAAACAGAGACATTCACTGAAGAAGATACAAGGTACAAGAAACACTGTACATGGGACAATGACGCCTTCAGAGTGGTCACCTTGGGACCTCACACAGATCTCCCAATCACCATCAGCTGCCCCATCATATTTTCCTGAATCTCATCAATGGTCTGAAATCGCTTCCCTTTCAAAAGTGATTTTAGTTTTGGGAAGAGCCAGAAGTTGCAGGGCGCCAATTCTAGGCTGTAGGGGACTGAGGCATCTGGATGATTTGATTTGATGTTTTGCCAGAAAACTCTGCACGAGATACGATGTGTCAACAGGTGCGCTGTCATGATGAAGCTGCCAATCACCAGGTGCCCAGAGCTGCAGCCTTCTGAACCATCCCAATAATATCAGTGGAGGGATGTTCAAGCTTAAGGCAAAATGTGATGCAGACTCATTGCTATACACATTCAGTCCTTTTGAATGTGATGGCCACACAGGACATGTGCTCACTCAATGGCGTCTACTGCCCCCACTGACTAGTACAGTGAAGTCATCAGTGTTCACACACGCACATTCCAGTCCATTCTCCTTGGCTGCCAGGTTACAGAGATATTGCACAAACCGTTCTCATTAGATTAACAATGGCTGGACTTTGTTTTCCAGACAGACCTCATGTATGCACATAAATTCTCTGGCTAATCTCTTCCAGTCCAGAAATTAGTTTTAAACTAAATGAAAAGAACAGACTAAAATCAAGCCCTCTGAACTGATGCAAGAATGCATGCAAATGAGTTTCTGGCTGGGTAGCTCAGTTGGTTAGAGTGTCGTCCCTATGCACCAAGGTTGCATGTTCGATCCCCTGTCAGGACACGTATAGGAATCAACCAATGCACACATTAGTAAGCGAAACAAAAAAAAATCAATGCTTCTCTCTCCCTTCCTCTCTCTCTCTAAAAAATTAATTAAAAAGAAGAGTAAATACAAATGCAAGAGAAGAGGTATGTTTTCTAATATCTAGTGTCTGACAAAGATTGAGAGGAAGGGGAAAACTATAGAAGCAGAAGAATTTTGAAACTGAGAGAAGACAGAGTGAAATGGAAAAGACCCAACTCCACTGGGAATTTTATTTGAACTCTAATGAAGATCTGTAAGCTCAGGACACCTATAAATATACTAAGTCTTGTGAGTGATTACAACTGAGTGAACTGGGCGATCTCACATTAAACAAACGTTCCAGAGAATATATTAGAAGGTGAACTTGTCGGGTCTTAGATAATCATTGCCAAATACTAATTCTCTCCCTCTCTCTTCTAGAGTTGGTGACTGGGAGATGTAGAGGGGAGGACAGTTTCCCTTAAAAGATTTGGCAGTGATGACCATTATATTGTACAGCTTTATGATTCCTAGGTACAATTTGATACTGAAACAACTCTGTTGAATTTTAGCCAGTCCAAATTCCATGGACATAGATAAATAGTTTTCAACTACCATCCTAATGAAATGTCACTGCTTTTATTTTAGGAAGCATATTAAATTGAAATTTAATTCAAAGAGAAAGCGAGTTACTTTCCTTCAAAGAATTACACTGTTTCCTGTGTTGAGCAAATAATAGTTAACACAAGTACATACAGTTATAATTAGCAGGGAATTTAATTAAATAAATATGCCAACATAACCAGATGCAAGACAAAGTAATTGTAATACGCCAAGCCAATATATTCTTTCCTGTTTCAGAGTTCTTACATAATAATTATAAAGCCATCTCTCTCTTTTTAAAAACACAAGCACAGGAGTTCTGAATACAAGCCTCCTGAAAGCCATACTCAACTGGAAGTTTAAAACTGCAGTGAGAGAAAGATTCCAGAAGGGGGAGCACTGGCGAATGCAATGCTTTATGTAACTCAGCCCTCCTGGCCCAAGTTTAATCAATTTTGATTGATACTTTAGCTTTGTGTGAACTTCGACTGATGACAACCTCACAAAACTCAAGTGATTTGACATAATCTAGGGTAAGGACTCTGTCCTTCAAAAAGAAAGCAAGTCGCCCAGAAATCACATGCCACTCTGAGTACCAAACAGGGAAATAAATCACAAACGGGAGAAGAACAAGGATCCCCAGGTGATGTTTAAAGTGCGAATGCTTATTAAACACGGAGCAAAGTGACAGGATGGGCTAATCTGACATTTCCTTATGGTAAAGACTACAACACAGAGGAAGGTAATCAACGCAGAAAAGAGAAAATTTTAATCAGCTCATTTCTAGAGTAATTTCAAGTATAAACTTTAACATCACAATGCTATGCTACACAAAGACCTTTAAAAAATTCCATTTTTATCCTATATGTAAAAAGAATGATGCTTTTAGTGATTAAAAAACCAATGATTTGGCCATGGTAAAGCCCATCTCGAGATGTACATACAACTTCAATGCCCAAGCCTACCATAGTTAGAGGTATTCCACTAACCTTGGGTTTCCAAAATGAGAACAAGGTACTTTAAATCTGATCTACTCTGCATACAAAACCATTCGGCTTTCCAATTTGACCCAGCACAGTGTACATGGAACCCAGTGGCAAATCCAATAAAAGGCAGGTGGGTTACAATTGTATCTGTCAGCAGTCACTTTCACTGAAACATTAAGTCCTGAATCAAGGGGGGAAATAGTCGTCCTGATTAGATACGACACCCAGTTAAGTGAAAATGGAAACTCACCCTAAGAAACAGGGTGTGCTCAGTTCACAGGAACATGAACTTGCGTTCACAAATACTGTAACATTAAAGATAACAGGCAAGAGCCTAACAAGTCCCACTTATCTTTACGAGAGACTCAGAGAAATTGTCATCCACGTTACCTCATCCGCTGGCCATAACAACTACAGTTAGCAAGTCATCAGTATCTCTGCTCAGGGAGGTGGAAATTGAAACTGCCTGGTCAATGACGCAGCTGGGACCGAAACCAGGTCTTTGGTTTAACTTCACTGTCCCACCGCCTTGCAGACCTCACCCAAGGAAGAAGGGTCTGCACGTGTGTGTAACACATCTCAACGCTCTTCAGATTAGCAAAACTTTGGTCAGTACAGTCATCCCTCTCTATATCACGGTTCACTTATTGTGGCTTCACTGTATTTTTTTTTTTAAAAAAAAACCCCGCGATATAGCGAGGGACAACTGTATACTTCACTGGTGAGTACCCATATAGAATTTTATATGTTGTTAAAATTACGTAGGTTTAAGAGTGTAGAAAGTGTTTAAGAGCATACAAAGTGTTTATAAGAGTGTGGGAAAGGTTTATAGGAGTGTGGGAAGGGTTTATAAAGCCTTAAAATATATAAATAATAAAAGAAATATAACGCTGCTACTTCACGGATTTTCACCAATCGTGGGGGTCTTTGGACCGTAACTCCTGCACTAGGTGAGCGATCACTGTATTAAGCAACTCCCAGGTGAATGAGCTAACGGAGAAACATCTGATCAAGTTACTCAACGGGCTTGAAGCTACTAGCTTTCTGGTTATTTCAAACATGACTCAGAAGTCAATGAAATGGCTCATCTGAGATAGAAAGTTTATTTCGAAAAAAATGTATCTGTTTTGCTGACTACTCAGATAACTTTCCTTCTTTGAAAAACATTAAAACGCAGGCAGTTCTTCATGAAAGTAACAACAGCTGCCAACATTTAGGAAGTGCTATTCCCAAACCTGTGTATTAACTCATTCGATCCCCCCACGAAGTCATTTTACAGATGAGCAAACTGGGGCACCGAGAGGTCAGTACTCCGTCCAACTCACACCCCCAGCAAGGCTGAGGGGGGCCCAGAGTCCAATTCACTTTTTACAATTTCAAAACCGTGCTCTTCACCACTTAATTCATCCAATAAGCAACCAACATGACAACCCACAGACAGGGTGGGGCAAATGAGGCTGACAGTGTCTGTGAAACGCAGTTTATTCTTGTGTCACTATTTATTAATTATTGCATTACTTTCCATATGAATGGCTGTACAGCTACTTTTGCCCCGCCCTGCATTTCTTTACACCAAGGACTGTGCCAGGTAAAGAGGATATAGGAAAAAAAAAAAAACAAAGCCAGGACATCGTGCCCTCAGGGCAGACACACAGTACGACAGTAAGGAGACTGTACTCCCAGCTTTCATCTGTCACAGCCTGGTGACTCACAGAGACACATGCATTGGACACCTGGTGCTCAGTGCTGTTTTAAACAAACCTACGCACCACTCATAGCGGCTTCTGCGAGGGAGCCAAACCCGCAGCAGCACCGCTGCCTGGAAACCCGTTGGAAGCGCAGGTGTCTGTGTTCTATACGGACCTGCCAACGTCGGCCTAGGAGACATCCTGCCTTTATCAAGAGGTGTCCAACAAACAATTATTTTAAAGGCTCTCCCACGTCATAAAAAAATACATGTTAATTGCATGACAAAATTTAAAGTGCAGAAAAAAGCTAATGGTTTTCAATGTTTTAATGTATATTCTTGTCTCAGTTCTGCATTTACAAATACCTTCTTAGACAGTTAAGAGCATTTGAATATATGGTTCTGATACTACTGTACTCACTTCTTATGTTCCAGTTTTCAGTGTCATTATAAACAGCTGATATTATTTTAATTACTATATAACACAATGTCATACAGCTATAGCATGATTAACTTATGATTCCCCTATTACTAGATATTTAGTTTGTTTTCAATTTTCTGATGTTATAAACAAGCTGAGATGAACATATTTGCACAAAAATATTTACTCACATATTGGTGTATTACCTTCATATAAACATCTATAAGTAAAACACACAAAGTTTTAAGTATTTCACACTTAGCAGTTGTATTTATCAATAAGCCAACTGGCAGAGTATAAAACTACCTGTACACTTAGTATCTGACAAAGGTAAGGAAGCAGTTCCTTATTTTAATATTCATTTTTGGTTTCTAGTAATACTGAAGTTCTTATACAGGATCTGGCAGAAGTAAGGCCCGCTGGAGGATTGTTGGAAGGGTAATAACATGGATATAATAACTTACAGTTTTAATTTGAGGCATTTCATCTAAAATGTCATATGCTGTGCTTGAGTGTGATACTGTTACAGAATTACATGCTTGAGATTTTGTAATAAAAACGGGGTGTTGTTTGTGCCGGACCCTGTATACTCACTAGCCATGTACATGTTTCTTGCACATATGTGACCTCATTTGTTGATTTTTACAACTTAAATCATATGAACTAGGACCTCAAACCCAGCAGCTCAAATTTTAGGATTTGAAACAGCATCACTTACACAGTGATAGCATTTTCAGTTTATTTGGCGCATAAAACACACCTGCATGAAAAGAAGGAAAAATTCTCGTCACCAGTTTTGGTAGCCTTTGGGTCCCACTCAGCGCACTCTCCTTCCTCCGAGGTCCAAGCACCCAATGGCATTATCGAATTTATAATACCATCTTAGTATTTCCCTGATAGAACGTCCATTCTGAGAGTAAGGAGGAAGAGGGGAGGGACGGTTGTAAAACCACTGGAAATCCAACCCTCGAATCTCAGAATCCGGTGTCTTCCTGGACAGGCCTGGCTCCGCACACGTCTCCACGCAACACCACTCACCCCTGCGCTGTCTCTCTCCTGCTCCACCGATGCAGACAGAAAAGCCAGGCAGGAGAATGCCCAGTTCAAGGAGCCAGTGAGGAGCATCACACATCTCACCACGAGCCCTCCCCCGACGCCTTCTGGGCAAGCCACTTCCGTGAGGTTTCACCTGAGGGTAAGGAAGCTCTTCCCTAGTAAAAGGCAATGGAAACTGTCCCTTGGCTGAGTATGCATAAAAATCGCTGGGCCCAGGTGAAAAGTGTTTGCTTTCTGTTTAGAACTGCTGGTGAGCTGCACAGGGAGAGAGGTAGAGCTGAACCGAGTCACACAGAGAACCCACTCGTCAGCGACCGTCTCAGACGCCGGCCATGCAAGACGGCGGCAGGGGAGGGCGGTGGACTTCTCTTGACCTTGCAGGCGAGTCTGCCCGGACCCGGTCACCAAACTGGCTATGGGACCTGCACTGAGTGGACAGCCCACCTGTGCCTCAGGTGTCCCGTAAAAAGAGACAGATGGGAGAGTTCTGAGGTCTCTTTCCGCTCGTAAATTCTATGGGGACACGGACAACTGGGGCCACCACAGGCAGCCTTTCCCGAACAGCAGGACATCTTATCAGGGGAGACGCAGAAAATCTCTGCAAGCAGGCTCTTAAGCACTCTTAAACTCCCACATATGCCAGGAAATACAAGGCTTTTCATGAGTTTCATGAATCTGTTTCAGATGCTTTAGAAGAAAGAGCGTTATCCAAGCTAATTAAATTATTTCATCTGTGTGGCTCTATGCAATAGTTGGGATTTTTCCAAAAATGCTCCTTAGGGCATCTTCTGTTTACACTGTTTTATTCAAAATTACAGAAAAAGATAATCTTCTTTTAAGACTTCTTAATTAGGGAAGTTGAAGCCCCAGTAGAGTTCCTGTTAACAGTAAATTCTTCACTTATTGGTTTGTTTGCTCCCTCACCGACTGCTGATAGGCTGCTACATGCTAATATTGGTGGGGGGCTGTGAATTTGCCGTCTTGTCTTTGAAGTCAGGTTGTGTTGCTGGGTATCACAGGCCCGATGAGGGTACCAGAAAGCCTGGGAGATGGTAAATATCTGTTTATATTGTTATAATTCTGTTGTATCAAATATTGTTTACAATATGGAGGCCATTTCCTAAGCCTTGGAAATATTTTTGTTACACAGAACTTTCTGTTGTCTTGAAAAAAAGACTTCTGACGCTGGGTTCTGAGATTCAGAGGGCACAATGACTTTACACCCTCTCTCCCTTTTCCCTGTTACTCCAAGAAATGACGTTCCCTTAGGGGCAAATGATAATGGTGTTCACCCTTCACAGCAACTCTGCCCATCACTGAAACAGTAGTCCGAACAAGTTCCTGTGTTAACTGAGAGTATTACACATAGTCAAATACAGTTACTGTCCAAAAATGCTACACCAAAGTGCTACTCTTCTCTAGAAAAAACCAGACAGCACAGGACGGGCCTCTCGGTGCCCCTGCTGAGCACACCAGCTTTGCCCTTGGGCTCTGCAGAGCCTTGCCACACGGACGTGAGCCCCACGAAAGGCCAGGGGAAGACAGAGATGCTCTCCCTGTGCTTTCTCCTGGAAGGGACTGACTTGTTGAGCAGATGATGAGTCCTGACCTGCATACTTCTTCTCTCTCTCTCTCTCTCTCTCTCTCTCTTCTATATCCATTGTGTCTTCTTTCCTCATGCTAGAGGCTATTTCTAGACCAACATTCAAGAGCTGATGTCCTGTGCTATCTCTTGACTCCTCTGCTGCATCCTCCATCAGAACTGCAACTCAGCAAGGCCCTTTGCCCAGCCTGCTGCCACGGGGAAGACGGGTCTGTAACGGAGCGTTTTGAGGCTGTAACTCATGACAACTGCGTGAGCAGCGTCACGCGGCGGGGGAAAGACCGAGCTGAGTGGCCCTGGAGCCAGACCAGCAGGGTCTGACCCTGGCTCTGCCGCTCACTGGTGTGTGCGCACAAACAAGTGTGCAATCCTGCCAAGCCTGCATTTCTTCATCTGTAAAATGAGAAAGCACAGAGTACTGCTGTGTTTACGTGAGATAATACATGTAAAACCACTTTAGGCCCGGACCTGGAACACAGTGAACACCCAGTGAAGCCTGGATATTAGTTTATCACAGCAGTAATATGTTATCATTACCCTGTCATCATTTACTAGCCTCTCTCAGATCTATTAGGATATTAAGAGAATATTGCTTAGAAAAAGAATATCTTAATCCAATATTGAAGGAAACAAATAAGAATTCTGTGGTCATATGAATATGAGAAGTGCTATTTTAAATAAAACTAAATGGATTGTTTTTCTTACTATGGGACTTCTTAGATTTTTTATTATTCTAAGGAATAAGGAAATGCCAAGAATGAGATTAGTTATGGCATTTTCCAATCTTATTCTTATTTGCTTATGGAGCTCTTTGCCCACCTAAAACATCTTTAACATCTTATAAAATAGGATTCTATACAACAAAAGTGAAGAGAGAAGTGCCTTACCCCAGGTGGTTTTAATGGCGTCATTCTAAGCAGCGTTATACGCTGGAGGTACGGGATTTGGGGCGCGTGGAACAGCCCCTGAATCTCACCAAACTGCGTGTTTCAAATACCTAGCCTATCAATCTGCTGCTGGCCCTTCTCCTATTCTTCCCCACCCTTGAGAAATGCCTCAAAACCTCAACCTTCTGTTCCTCAACCACATGAAACTGACAAAGAACTTGAACTCTCCATTTTCACTTATGAGAAACACGGTCGTTGTGCTTTATAATCTAAAAGATTGAAAAAGGCACAGTGTGTCCTAGAGAAAAAATATTATGTATCTTAGGTTATTAAACTTCAGAAGTTATTACAGAATCCTTTGAGGAGCAAGAAAAGTAATGCTACTCTATCCACACAGTTCTCAGTGTGCGGCTGTATGACATTCTACACCATTCAAATTGTATCCCTGTTGTCGTTTTCGTCATTAAAAATGTACACACATACATAAAATAGAGGTGAAAAAGAGAGAGCATGCGTTCCTCCCCAAAGCCCTCACTGCCCCCATAACACACTGTGCTACACGTGGTCTCCTCTCCTAAGTGTGTGTGTCTGACGTCTGCACATCCTCCTCCACAGACGGTGGGTCTGTCCCTCAGAGACAGGATCCTGGCCTTTTTGTCTTTGGGTCCCCAGTGCCTGGCATGGTGCCTGCAAAGCCATAGGCATTCACCGAATACCCAGGCTCTTCAGTGGATAAATTACTCTGCATTGATTTCTGTATGTTATACTAGCTTCCTGACTTTCTGCCCAGGTCACAGTCCCAAGAGGTGCCATTAAAGATGGTTCCTACATAGTCCAGCAATTCCAAATTTCCCTGACGGAAGAGAAGATAAAAGCAACCATCGATGCCATCCTTCATCACCCTCCCTGGATGAGTGAGCAGGGTCTGGACTCAGGCAGTCTGCCTTGCCACTTATTGCTATGTCAGGGAAGTTATTTAAAATTTTAAAGACACAGCCCAAAGACAGCCAGGTAAGAACCAGGGGGTGATCTCTCTCCAGATGGCGAGCCTGCCAGTGCCTTGACCATGGACTTCCATGTCTCTAAAACTGTGAGAAATACCTCTCTGTTGTTCACGACATTCAGTCTATGGTGTTTTGTTTTAGAATTCCAAGGGACTAAGACAGTTTCTCATAGCTTCTCCTGTAATGCTCGGACGGCATTCTGAACTCAGTCTTTTCTTCCTTTCAAACAGTGACCACCCTTGTAACCACTTGTTTAATGTCCACTTTCCCCACTGGGCTGTAGGCATCAGAGAGCGGAGACCAAGCCCACCGGGACATCCTCTGTGCTGGCATGGCATCCGACACAGAGGATTTGCTACACAAATGAATGAAGGGATGTACAGAACAAAGAATAAGCAAACAAAAAAAGGACCACCCCAGAAAGGTGGGTGGCACTGGTCCCACTCTACAGTGAAAATACCATCGCTCTGAACGGTTAGCGGGGCAGCCAGAGAAAGCCCCTGGGAAGCTGAGTTCCTAACTTCTGCAGGGACACAGTAAGTGCCCAGGAGAGGGAGACTCACTGGAGGAAGAGATTTCAGATGCTGGTCTTGAAGAAAATAAATCAGAAAATTCAAGAGAGAATATAATAGCCATTCGGAGTGGGAGGTGTGTGGATGAGGTCAAGTGCACAGGCTCTTGCAACAAATGAAAGTTGAAAAGTAGATGTAAATACCGTGCAGTTGGGTTTTCAGACAACATGTAAAGAGCAGTGTGAGAAAAAGCTATATATAAAACTGTGGTTTTCCTGAAAACGAAGCCCAAGAACTAACAATCCCACCAAAGTACGGTTATATATGGAGCTATCTGCTCACTTCCGTCACCCACCCAACTTTGGCTTTTCCGCTTTAATTCAGTCCATGAAAACCAATCACACCGGAATGAAATGAAAACCAAGCAGTTTCTTAGAAGAGGTAACGCCCTCTTTCATGCTGAAACCTCGAACTGGATGGAGGCAAAGCAGGAAAAAAAAATGTCAAACTATTTTGGGCTGAGAGTGTGTGCAGGCCTTTCCCTGGCTTGCCCTTCCCACCCCGGATATTTGACTAATTGGAACTCGAGGTTTCAAGCAGAAGTCTTGAGCTGTAATTTGGTACATCTGCTCAGAAATGTGACTAGAATCTCAAATGATTTAATTGTAACATTCGGGCATGGTGAACACTAGTGCAGTTACAAATAACTACCAGAAAAATGCTAATAAATGTCACTGTGCTGGGAAAGGAGACAGACACACTCCACCTCCGTGTGAGCAATTAAAGATGCCTCTGCGACCAGGAAGGGCGCCGGCCTTCCCAGCACGGCGACGGGTTTCAGTGTGAGGAGAAACTGGGAGGACTCGGGAAAGCAGTGCGGGAGAAGAGTCCTCTCTGGGGCACGGCCCTCCTCACGCCAACACACACGTCTGGGTGAGACACGCAAATGGCTTCTCTCCAAGTGGCCTGAGTCTCGCCTTTCAGGAACACGTGCATTCTCCAAAAGTTGGTTTTCTGAGGTTTTCCCCCTGAAAAGTTCCCAGCAAGACTCAAATCCCCCTGCCCATCAGCTACTCATCTCTCATGCCCCATCCTTATTTTAAAACTAGAACGAAGCACTGCAGACAGTTCTGCTCTGCGCGGCGGTTATTCACCCCCGAGGAAGCCAGTGGCCCACCCACGGTTCCGAGTCTCCATCGGCAGAGGAGCCTGCAAACCTGAACCGCCTGAGACTCCTGAGAGCCTGGAGTTCCGGGGACACGCTGGAAAGAGTGCTTTAGGCCAAGGAGCGCGAACACATCTGGGTCTAACTATGCTTGCCATATGAAACACCTTTCTGTCGACCGTTACTGACCACGAATCCAGAGCCCTGGGGGGAGGAGACAAAGGGGAGGCAGGGTGGTAGAGAAGCAGAAGCCCACGTGATCTGAAGCCCCAGGTATCAGGCCTTGTAGCTTGCTTCACTTCAGATAAACCCCCAGCAATCTCATTTTGGTTTCAGAGGTTTATCTGTTTGGTATTTACTGCACCAGAATCCTTTGGCAAAGAAAAGGCCAACAACCATCAGGAAGGGCAAAAACCTGGCAGGCGGGTGGCTGGGCTTTGTCTCCCACTGAAGCTCAAGGCACTGGTCACTGACTGACCTTAACACACTGGGCACACTGACCTCAGTGCTCGAACCACAGACCTTGAGACACAACACTGATAGTATGTCCTGAAGTCTGGCCACATTAGAACTACTTATGACACAGAATGGACAAATCTCAAACCAATGAAGCCACATTTTTAGAGTTCTTCGGTCTGATTATATAGGAAGCTTTTTAATATAGGCCCCCGTCCACCAGGACACAGAAACGTGGATGGAACTGTGAAAGGGGCCAGCTCGGGGAACCTGTCCCCTTCTGTCACCCCCTTGGACAGCAATGACAAGTCTATCAGCTGGAGCAGGGGGTCCAAAACAAAAAAGGGAAGAAGAAGATGGAGGAGGAGGAGGAGGAGGCCAAGGAAGAGGAAGAGGACAAGGAGAAGGAGAAAGAAGAGCACGACACTAGAATCTCCCAATTTTAATTTCCGAGAAATGAAGCTCCCCCACATCACCACCACCTTTGCTGATGTGAGGATGGACGTGTGTCTTCTGTTTTTACGAGAACAGACACCTGCCCTAAGCCGACTGCCCTGGTTCCTGAGCGCACACTGGCATTGTCCCCCTGTAGGCATCCAGCGAAGTCACTGAAACAAGCTCCCCGGTGCTAAAAGGGCTAACAGTCCCAAGGCTGTAATCGTAAGAAGGGTCTGCTCGTAAAGCGAGCCCTCGGCTCACATTTGGGAATTTGGATTCTGGAATTGTTCTCACCTTTCCCTAACTAATAAGGCTCATTTCCTGTGCCCAAATTGTCTGTGCCAACAGTGTGGTACATGCTGAATCTCCTTCATGGAGTCAGGAACTTTGGTCCATGCCAGGCAGAGCCTGCCTGCAGGACCAGGTGGCCAGGCCCTGGCCTTGGGCACTGAATCAGTCCTACGTGTGGCTGCACTTCTGTCACTGGGAGAAGAGGGTGCCGCGTGTGCCCTTCTCGTGGGAGAGAGCTCGCCCAGAAGAAGCTGGTTCACAGGTCCCTCCAGAAGCCACCAGTGCCCTTCCCTTGCCAGTGGCAGTGTATCCTTACATCCTGTCACACATCTGAACCGGGGGTACAACTGCACGCCAAGTTCCACGAGTCCTTCCGGTGACGCCCCACACCTGCAGGAGAACCCCAAAGGACTTCCCTGCCTCGGCTCCCTGTGGCTCCGCTCGTCACAGGAGCTCGTTCTTCCACAGGCTTCCCGCGCCCTCCTGAAGGTCAGCCTAGGTCATTCACCGAGTGTGTTAATGGAGAAGAGTCACTGCAGATTTCCAGGACCCGAGTTCTTCCTTCGAAATGATACCATCTTTTACAAGCAGCCTGCTGAGGAAAAGGTGCTCGGGCTCATGACCTAATCCCACGCACTAACTCCAATGATAGTGATCTAAAGCCAGGGGAAGACGTGAGTCCGGTAACTGAGCAGGATGAGACGTATTTTGGAGCAACGCAGGTCTGCAGTGCCCCAGCCCCTTCCTAGACCTGCCGGCCGGGGCTGGCCTGGCACGAGGGGGCGGTTCAGGGAGCACACCGCAAGAAGACAAATATCCACTGGGCTCCCAGCCACGGTGACTGTGCAGATTCTCCCTTCTCCGTGTGAAAACCAGGAGCAGAAAGTTAACAAGGCCCTCTAAATCTGAAAGACCAAATTTTCAGTCAGAGTGTAGAAGATATAATTATGCGGTGATGGCTGATGGGCAAGAAAAGAATTAATATTCTCCTTGGTGGCTGGTTTTTCTTGCTGAATCATACAGGTTTCAGATACTGCCGCAGAACAGACACAGTTCCGTTGGGGTGGGAGAAGGGAGAGCAACGGAGAGGCTAAACTGGGCTGTGAGCTCAGTCTGATCCCACGAGGGGCAGGAAGAGCTCACACCACCTTCATTTTTGAGCAGGGTAATGCAATCCATATGGGTTCAGAAAGACACACCATCATTATTTACCAACATGCTTTCGGCATACGTTAATTTCAAAACCGATTCATAAACCGTTTCAGCTGAGCCTTACAGGACACCAATTTCTGTGAATATTTCTGGTGTGATTTTGAGTAACTGATGTCACTATTCGTCCTCTGGGAGTCCCTATTCCAGGTCAAACATGCCACATGTCTCCCATGTAAGAAAAACAAAAGAAGAGCAACTCCGACAAATCACCACTACGGCCAGTAACAGCAACACGTCGTTGGCTGTTTACTCTTCTACTAAGCAAACAGACGCTGTCATTCTGGGCTGCGGTGCTTTCAGTAGTAATTGCTTCTAGGTGTGTTCCCTGCGATGCATTCCAGTATTAGATGAAAGTAAAAAATAATCGGTCTTAATGCACAGCAATCATAGAATTTCAGAACACCGAATCATTAGTAATTGTGACTTAACTGAACTTCTGAGCTTGGAGAAGAGAAGGCTCAATTTCCACAGCAACACAACGCCACTGGAAGAGTCCCTACACACATCTAATTCACGTCACGTCCACCCAGGACCGGGCAATGTAGGCACTTGTCTAAGTGTGCCTGGAAGAACAGACCTTTCGCTTTGACGTACCGAGTTCCGACGTTCCCCTGGCGGAGCGGTACTTCTGAGCCTCTGACTCTCCTACACAACTTATTTTCTCCTCTCCTTCTATTCTCCTCGGTTTGGCCTTCTCCTAGCTGTTGCAGTGAGACCGTCTTTGTCGGGAAAGAGAAAACCCAGTCCTGACAAGAACCATGGCAGAATTTGTTGCTGTCGGCTGAAGGAGGAGTCACGGGAAAGATGAGATGCATCTCTGTGACTCTGAAGTATTTCAGCAACAGATGAAAAGGTTTCTGCATTCTGTTTGAATTCTCTCTGTATGAACTCGTGTGTATCGTTACGATACCATTTCGCTGAAGTTTTCCCCTCAAAAATGAGCCCTGAAGTATAGAGCGACCAGAGAATCTTAGGAATCTCAACCCTGAATGCCAAGGCCAAATGTCACTGGGAAGTACAGTCCCTGGCATGGAAGCGAGAGTATCCCCCACCCCCACCCTCAGCACAGCTGCGTGGAACTCAGTCTTGGGCAGAGACACACTGCGGTCAGTGGATTGCGAATACAGTATAAGGTAGAAGCTCTGGCTCTGGGAAAATGAACACCAAGTAAACCGCTAATGGAACCTGTGGCTTAATTAGCCAGGTTACAGTTTTTTGAATAAAGACTGGAGAAACATAACTGGGCTGTTTTTCCAGTTATAATAAGGCTCTAAGGTAATACTTAACCATCAGAATAACTGAAGCTCTTTACCTATCTTGGAACTGGCAATTATCCTATCCAAAAAAGAAGGGCTTTTAGTATGTTTAAAGCAAAACAGTAGGAAATTAATTTGCCTAGGATTCTCCTAGATTGGTTAAAAGCTAAATAAAATTTAAAAACTTAAAATAAATAAAAGGTGTGAGCTGAAAAGGCCACTTGAAAAGAAGAAGGAGCACATGACATCAGAAACATCTGTCTCATCGTGAGCTGCAGTGCAAGCACGTACCGTAAGGGAGGCTGAGGGAATGTTCTAAGAACAGCTGCCTTCTCCCTGTTATATCAGGTAGAACTTTCCTATTAACATAATTGCAAAACACAGAAAAGGAAGAGGTTAACACATTCACTCCACAAACACTTTTGAACGGCACGCCCTCCACCAGCCCCGGGCCCAAGGCACACGCGGGCCACGGAGAAATGGCCAGGACAGGCGAGTCCTTTCTCACCACGCTTCTGTTCTGGAGGGCGAGACCGCCAAACGCCCAGCCCACAGATCGATAAAAAAGCTCCCCTTGGAACGTCGAAATAAAATGGGTCAACAGTGAAATATCTAATAGGGAAAAGATTATGGATTCAGGATAACTTTTTTTAAAGCAAAGGAACAAATGCTTATTGTGTACTGCTTCCGTCGTAAAAGCGTCAACCTCCCAGCACTGGGGGTCACGGGCAGCACGCGGCTAAGGGCTCAGTCGTCAGATGTGTTTAGCTGCACATGCATCTCCTTGGCTTGGTCTTCTGAGGCCCCAGCAAGATCTTAAAAAATGACAGAGCTGGGCGATGGGTGGCGGTGGTGGTGGTTGGGGGGGAGATTGAAAAAAAAGTGGGAGAGAGAAAACTCAGGGACACAGACAACAGTGTAGTGATTGGTGGCTGGGGGGCAGTGAGGAGTGGGAGGAAGGAGAGGAGGGTAAAGGGGAATAAAGGGTGATGGAAGGAGACCTGACCTGGGGTGAACACACGGTGCAGTGCACAGATGAGGGGTTGTGGAATCGTGCACCTGAAACCTGGGTAACTTTGTGAACCACAGTCACCCCAATAAAAAGGGATGAAGTGATAGGCCCAAAGCACCAGTCAGGACAGGTTTCCTCGCTGGAAGTCCTCTCCTTGCAGTAGGAACTTGCAGGTGCAGGCCCAGCCAGTGATGGGATCACAGAAAACCATCTGTAATGTTAAGAATAACTAACGATAGTCCTGGCTGGTGTGGCTCAGTGGATTGATCGCCGGCCTGCGAACCAAAGGGTCACCAGTTCTATTCCTAGTCAGGGCCCATGCCTGGGCTGTGGGCCAGGTTCCCCAGTAGGGGGTGTGCAAAAGGCACCCACACATTGGTGTTTCTCTCCCTCTTTCTCCCTCCCTTCCCCTCTCTAAAAATAAATAAATACAATTGAAAAAAAAGAATAACGATAAATCTCATCAAAGCTCCAGTTCTGTCTGGGCCTCCTCATCATGCGTTGTGGTGCCTTGGGCTGCATGTTTTCTTCAATTCCCTCCCATCCCCCCACCCTGGCATCTCTGTTTTCAATTAGATTTAAATTCATTCAGTAAAGACCATGCTTCACACATTTCATCTTCCCGTGGGGAATCCTTTTATAAATGAAGCCACAACAAGTAAAACAATTATAATGTAATGAAAGAGTTAAGAGCTTGTGCTTTGAAACCAAACTGTCGTGGATTCAAGTCTGGCTTCATCACTCACTTCTGATTTACAGACCTAGGTTGGGGGTGGGGGCAGAGGCTGTGGAGATGGAAGGGTTACCACGTTAGCCCCGTACCTAACAGGTGCTCAGTAAATCTCTTCATATTCTACTCCCTCCTATCTAAAATTTCTCTGTACACTTAACAAGATCTAATTCTCTTCTACATTTTTCTTTCCTCTCAGAAATATGCACCCAGCAGAAGTTTAACAGCTCCGTATCGCCAGTGAATAAAAATGACGTTGGTAGATAATTTGGTTGTAAAGTTTACATATAAAGCGCTTTGAGCTGAGAGAAATAGTGCAAATAAAGACTGCAAGCGAATATAAAACGTGAAATATCTTTCTCGCTAACCTATCCTTTCTCCTGAGATTTATCTCTCCCAAACTCGGGATTCCTCGGTTCTTTTCCCCGCTTCTGCTCAGAGGCAGGCAGGCCACCATCACACGCCGCAGTGGGACACCAGGAGGCTCTCCTGCACTCAGGCCTTCCAGCATCGGGGCGCAAAGCGTCCGGTAGCTCAGTACCAGCGATGGTACTGAGCTACCATCTCATTCGCCCACCGCAGAGACCTTGTTCATTAAAGGCCGGCCAGTGGGCAGAGATGCCTGTCTATGGCCACAGAGGACGACACCGGAAGTGTGGTCCGCTCTGGCAGCGAAGAGGTTGTTATTTCAAGTTGTTTGCCAAGGACGGCACCTAACTTCCCAAAAGACCCCGTTTCGGAGTGCGACTACCTTCCTCTGAGGCTCCTCTGCGGGCCACGTCACTGCGCTTTCCAGCCGGCTTCTGCCTGTGGCACAGACACCACTGACGTGACACGGGTACCAACAAAGGCGCAGCTGCCAACGAGCACGTTTAAATCAGCGCCCATTCTCCCCACGCCGTCCTGCGAAGCCCCTTGCGCTTCTCTAAACAAACGCGGCTTAATTTCATTTCCTGCCTGGCTTTGTGTCGCTGTGACATGTCCTCAGTCAAACACGACCCGGTCCTTCAATCAGGCCCTATTTTCCTGGAGATGGAAAACAAGAGGAAGCTAAAGCAGTTATTGAAAACTCATAAGCAGCGGCATTAGCCTAATTACCTTGACTTTCCTTTTTAATTTTTCTATCGATTGTGTCTTGTTAATACACAGCTATTGACCGAGCTGGGAGAGCCTGGTGCTGCTATGATAAGAGCAGACGCCGGTGGAAAGGCAAATGTAATTAGGACCCCAAATTCGGCTCTTCCGTCTCGGAGGCAACCTGCACAGCGCAGGCCTCGGTTTGAGGCCCTTGCACCAATCGCCAGCAGCAGCTTCCACACGGCAAGAATCTGTTAAATGCTTTTGCCGTTGGTTGCGCCTTTGCCACCAGGGGGCAGCTGGGAAGAAGAGAAACCACCCCTTCTTTGTTCCTCTTTTGATGCTAAAACAGTGTTTCCCCTATTTTCAGCACACAATCTGTTAGGACCCCCAGGTCAACGACTCCAGAGAAATGAGCAACCCGGGAGACAAGGAGACATCCTTCTGAGCTGCATGGGTTGCCTTTCAAGTGCTGTTGAACACACAGTTTCAACTTGAAACTAACGGAGCCATATTGGGCGAGCTGCCCTGAATATTAATGTCTCATCGACAAATGCTTTTAATAGTTCCCAACTCCTTTGTCAGGGAGAAATCTGAGGTTTCCTTGCTGTAGAATATGAAACTCATTTAAAAAGAGAGGTATTTCTGAAGTGCATTACATTTTTCAGTTTCTCATATATCTTTCTAGAACATTACTAATAGGGTGCGGGTTGAGAGTCTTAAATTGCCATCAAGGTGCGCCTCACTATGAGCAAACAATTCAGTGACACTGTAGACAGTCATTCTAGAAGCCGGGGAAACCCTGGTAACCCAGGTGCCATCCCGCAGTCTGGTTTATCTTTGAAAGTAACTTGAAGAGCAAATAAATAAGGCAGGAGCAATGAGCAGTGCTAAAAGGAATCAGAAAGACCTGTAAGGCGGACTTCTCAAGCCCTGGTCCCAAAAGCCACGAGGGACTCCACGGGGAAAGAAACATCTTAAAGACTGGCAATGGCCCTAGGCCAAGACATGGTGTAAAACCCAGGAAACAGGGCCAGTGACAGGAGGAGGAAGCCCGTGGAGACACAGGGACACAGGAATGAAGGAATCTGGGACCGAGGCAGAGGGCCGCAGACTGGGGTACAGCAGACCCGGCGCTGGGCGGTAGAAGCAGCCGTCCAGTAGCAGGAACAGCCCAGTCCCTCTCAGGCGTTTAATAATAGCAACAACGGCACGTCAACTATGAAGGGGCAGGTCTACAGACTTTGGGGGCAGTTAGTGCAAGGGCACGTGGATTTCCATTCAAATAACCTCAGTCCCCGAGGACGAGTCACAGCCCCACCCACATCATCAGTCCGGACCGGCAAACCAGTTCTTCGGGTGGGGGGGGGTACCGAGAAACAACCTACTACGACCTGTACAGGAGCATGTAACGGCACCGGAGAGTATCACAGTCATCCACAACATAGGTTTCAAACGCGCTTTGGTGAAATACGGGTCCAGGTACCTCCTGAGATATTTCAGATTCAGAAATGCAAGCTGAGAGACATCTTTAGGATTCTGAATGAATGAATTCCAAAGAGTGATACTGTGATTTGCACATAGCCGGGTCAGGGCACTTAGGCAATTCAGCAGTTCAGGAAGTATATTCTGCGTGCCTACTGTGCCCCAGGCGGCGGGCGACAGGGGCATTTATGACCACGTCTTTCTCTCGACAAAGGTCACTGTCTAATGGAGAGAAACACTAAGATAATTAGGAGAGAATATGACAGGGACAATGATTACAATTGGAACAAGATGCTAAGCCAAAGAAATAGAATGGGACACTTCAGTTAAAAACAATGTTACGTTTAAGGTGGATTTAAAGACGTATCTGAAATGCCCATCGGGAAAGCTGCAAGACTGGGGAAGTGGGCAAAGTGAGGCCCCGGCCTCTCGGGTCGGCCTGGGCCTCAGGTGGGGAGGGAGGAACCCACGTTGTAAGAGGAGACTGATGTTTAGAAGCAGGGAAGACAGAGGGACACCTGCTGGGAGACTATGACAGGAGACACGGGAAGGAAGACAAAATGAAAGGAAATGCAGTGCCGTCGCCCAGACACTAAACCACAGCGCTCACTCGCATCCTGGACTGGGCACCACGGCGCAGCTGTGGACTGCACTTGCTGTTACATGACTTGGACCGAAGCCCTCGCACCACTGTTTAGTACGTACGTGGCCAACAGAAAACTGACGGAGGGTGGTAAACAGTTAGGGTTCCAACGGAAGAAAGTGGAACCACTCTAGTTATTTGAAGCATAAAAGGATGTAGTGTAAGAAATTTGGTGCTTACAGCTTTCTGGAAAAAGCTGGTGGAGGTAGGCAGAAGCTGGGTTTCAGGAAATTATTTAGAAGTGATACTAAAGACCTCACCCTCTCTCCAGATGAACTACTGCATCTGTCACTAGCAGGAAAGCAAGGAATTAGGAGGTTGTCAAGGTTACGGCTACTTCTGGGTAACCAGGAAACTGGTGAGTGTGCCTGGTAACACTTGCAAAAGTACCAACATCGCCATACCAGCTCCCAGAAAACGGCGAAGCCTCAAAAAGTTGCCTTCATCTCAGTTCTCCTTCCAAATGTCACGTGAATACAACCAATCAGACGGACCTGGTTCACCCCCCCAATTCTGCTGCAAGGGAGACCGGTCCCGAAGGCAGACCAGGAGCCCGGAATGTCTTCTGAGTGCCCGAGCACCAGAGTCTCGGGCAGCCTGAACAGTAAGAATAATTACGAGCATCCGTGGCAAGAGTTCCAAAGGCAGGAGTTAGTTCATTCCACGGCTCTACAATATCACTAAGGACTCACGGTCTTCCATTTTTTTTTTTTCTATTCTTTTATCATCAGAGGCTTGTCCCTTTCTGATTATAATGGCTGTCACAGTTCTAGGTGAAACGCACCATTGACACTGATGACAGAAACAAAGGGGCCCATTTTTCTGTTCGCTTTTGCATTACCTTTTAATCAGAGAAAACCTTTCCCCAGATGCCTCGGCAGACGTCCTCTCGGACCTGCTGACCAGAGTTGCGTTACTCATCCACGGCCCAGGCCACCACTGGCGAAGAAACGACGTTAGTGTGACCACCCTGGACAAAGCATGACGTGCTCTGGGGGGCGGAAGGGACCCCTGCAGAGACAGCCGCCTTGCAGAGACAGCCGCCTGAACAACAGCAGCCTTCGACAGCCGGGACCAAGGGGGTGGGGACGGGGTGGAAGGCAAACCCGGGTTCACCAACCCCAGCTCTATCTCTGTCTCTGTTCCCTCCTCACACGAGGAAGTTCACGTCGGCCGACTCGTCTGACAGCCCAGCCTCCCTGCGGCCGCCTGTGATCCGACAGGGGCACCCAACCCGCCCTCTCCAAACGTGTTGGTCCGAAGGGCAGGGAACTGTCTCGAGGAGAAGTCCTCTGCTGAGATGTGTGTTTCTGAAGCATTCTATACGTCATCAGGAAAAAGGCCAGATTCTGCCAGAGGAAAGGCAACCAATCAGCCGTGAAAAGGCCCGACAGTGCTGGAGTGCTCCCAGAGAACTTTGCGGTTGTCGCTGTTGTTAAGACTGTCCTAAGCGGCGACACCACGGTAAGGAAGCAACGATGTTTCTAAGGCATTGAACCCCTATCCAGCAGGAGAAATGGGTCGGGAGTCTCAGGGTTAGAGGACACAGCTAACTACTAACGCGCATGTTAATACTCACTTAGGCTCTTATGTATAAAATGTGTGGATAATTGCAAACTTCATAGTCCTAGAGTTTTCTTTAAAGGGTCATATGCTTACCTGTTGCTGTAGGGTACAAGCTAATGCCTAGCAACTCCTTCTGTCAAGTTCAACACTCAATGCAATTTCATTCCAAATATAGTTGACCGCTGAACAACACAGGTCTGAATTACGCAGGTCCACTTACATGTGAATTTTTTCCAGTAAATACATACTGTGAATGTATTGTCTCTTCCTTATGGTTTTTAAAATAACATTCTTTTCTGTAGCTTACTTTATTGTAAAGATAGAGTGTACAATACATATAACAACAAAATATGTGTTCATCAGTATGTGTCAACATTATTGGTAAGGCTTCCAGTCAAAGGCAGGCTACTAGTAGTTAGGTTTTCGGGGAGTCAAAAGCTATGCATGTATTTTCAACTGAGTGAGGATTCTGCACCCCCACCTCTCACACTGTTCAAGGGTCAACTAGTTATGAGGGAAGCAAGAATCACTATGAATATGACATTATAGTATATCTTTCTGCTTGCCAAAGCTAATTCACTGAATCAAATTACATTATAATATAAAATATTACTATAGAATTGATGTCATAAATTGACTATGAAACTTTCCAAAAGAATTTCCCCATTTATTTACTCTCCATTTTACATTAGAATCCTACCATCCAATACAATGAGCCATTATACCGAACTCCGAGGCCCAGAGTAATGTTAATAATGCAATTACATATTCTGGCTATGCCTCAGATTTTGTCATCCAGATATTATGGAAAGACTGGAAAGGCTTTGCTCTGCAGAATATTACCCTTTTAAAATGATAAAGAAGTTATACCGAGGGCTAATTTGTTATTGTGGTAGCTGTGTAATGTCACTTGGCCAGACCAAAGCTACATTTGCCTGAATGCCCTCCCCTGAGCTTCCAGCTGGGAAGGGCGACAAGAGATACTCTGCTTGAGATTAAAGGAAGTGAAGCAGCAGCCACCTGTTTTAAAGATTCCAGAGGTTGGGGTCTTCGCCTTGCTCGGTCAACTCCTGGGCGAGGGGCAGTGTGGGCCCACAACTGCACCACCTTCCCTGGACTCCCCTACAGCTTCTGTGAGTCCCACGCCAAGTGTGCCTTGGGCACAGCGGTAGGGTGTCAACTTCTCCTGCAGGACACTCATGCATCAGGGTTGCAGGGAGCAAGCACTGACACCGCTGCCCATTCTCATGGGTCCCAGCTTGTCCTTACTCTCCTGGACTTCACAGCTCTCTCCTCCTCCATCTGCCCCGCAGACAGACTTCAAATGACAGCATGAGACCTAAAGGAACTGTTTACCCACAGCCTACAAGTGCTCCGAGACAAGCCCCTGTAACAACTTTGTTGCTGTGCTGTGTATGTGTTTATACCGCACACGCACACCTGCACGTGCTTCTGCCTTCCGGATTGAACCCAGTATTTAAGGCCGTGGTGAACCTGTCGGACCTCCATTCCATGGCACACTGTCTATAAAGACCTTTATTTTGAAGAGGAATGACCAAAAAGGTAAGCTTTTTACTCTTTAAGTTCCTACAATCCAGTAATTGACAGATGTGTGAATCATCAAGAAAGGGAGAGTTAAGGCTTAAAGAGCAAGAGGGATTACTAAACATTTAAGAGAAATTTCCATTTGAAAAGGTTCAAAATTAAGTTTTAACATTTAAAGCTACCGCTCAATTATCTGCTAAATTTGGCTTTGAAGACTTCTTACTCTCCAGTCATTCTAGAAAACTTTGGCATTGCAGTATATAAACTTTTGATTTTTAAAAAATATTTTATTTATTTATTTTTAGAGAGAGGGGAAGGGAAGGAGAAAGAGAGGGAGAGAAACATCAATGTGTGGTTGCCTCTAATATGTCCCCTACTGGGGACTTGGCCTGCAACCCAGGCACGTGCCCTGACTGGGATAAACTTTTGATGTTAAAAAACATATATTAAGAAAATGATAAAATGAAAATGGCATAGAGAAAATTTAAATATATAGATCTCTCTATACAGGGGATAATAGCATCTCTTGTGTAAGAGTTAACAACAGGAGTCTTCTAAAGAATAATACTTATTATTATAGCTAACATTCATGTAGATCGGCAATTTTCAACCTTTTTCATCTCATGGCACACATAAACTAATTACTAAAATTAAGTGGCACACTAAAAAAATTATATATTTTTGCCCATCTGACAAAAAAGTATAATTTTTATTCATTTGTGCTGGACGGCTATTGTGTTGGCACTTGTCATTTTTTATTTGACAATCTAAGAGGAAAGAGGCTTTAAAAACTCCTGCAGCCCACGCCTGTCTGCCACAGCCCACCCGGGGAGATCTGCTGGTAGACACGGTTCCACGGTGCAACACCACCAATCCACGAGCCTGTCAGATGCGTATTAGACGAACATTTCACCTCAGCATCTACTCTGCAGGGAAGGCACCGCCCTGGTGCCGAGGAGGAAACTGTGGCAGGAGAGAGGGGGGTTCTGGGATGAGCCCCGTGGAGAGTGGCAGCACAGGGCAGTCTGGCAACTCCTGAACCCACACTCTCATCCCAACTGCCATGCTACCACTTTTTGCATCTCCACAGAGTTTTCTGAAGTAGAAATAACACTTATAGTACCCAGTTATTCCTCATGTGATGTCTCTTCCGCACCTCCACGCCTTTACTGGTATTCCTGAACCACCCCATCTCGGGATAACCCATTTTCTCTGCTCAGACTGTAAGCTTTATGAGGCCGGGTCCTAATTTCTTACGACACTTCAGGATACTTCCAGAGTAACACACATAGTCGTTGCTGTTATGAATCAACGGTTTGGGATATTTAAGTGCCAGCTCTTGTCCTTTTAAATGGACATGGTGGTTTACATATAGCAGACACTCAGGAAAGCCCTATTAATCTTAATAGTCCACTGGCTTTTCATCTGGCAACACGAAACTGGAAAAAATACAAAACCAGATTTTTTTTCAGTGAAAAAAGTTCTAAAAAAAATGATATGCAGGCCCATTGACCAGATTCCTTAACCCCACAGCAAAGGGGGCTGACCTGGATGCTTAAAGGCTGCTTCAAAACCAATCTAGGAACCTATAAACAACGGGTGGAAGATGTATAGAAGCTGTTATTGTTACTCAAGGAAGTGACACAAGTTCAAAGTAAAGATTGCAAAAGGCTGTGTTGGACTGGAAGCACACACTCATCACGAAAAAAACAAGTCATGAAGTTCACTCAGTGCTGTCCTTTCACGAAAGGCTGCCGCTGCCCCGTTGAGAAAGCACACGCCCGCCCTGCGGTGGCTGTTCTTAAAGGGTAGGACCGGGTCCCAGACCGCCGCACATAATTAGCATTTATATTACACTTCATAGTTGCACTAGCACTCTGGGATTTCGGGTTTTGTTTCAGCCTCCATTTGGGCCAGTTATTTTCACTCTCTTCCACAGCTACAAGCTGTCAAAACAAGGCATCGATTTTATAAATGTGTTCTACATACCAAAAGGAAAACTAGTCTGGAGCATATTTATCTCAGCTACTGGAAACGAATTCGAGTGGAATGGACGGAGCGACGCAACATGGAGCTGAAAGGGAGCTTATGCTGCTTCATATGGCACTTCAGCTCCTCACTGCGGTGTCTCCGGATGGGAAAAGAACACTAGCTTCAAATCAGAGGAGGCTCATCACTGCGACAATTTCTAGTAACTGCCACTTTAGAAAAGGAGCTTAAGTCATATTCTATGAAAGTGGTGTTCTCGAAACACATGTCCAACATTATGTGTGCAAAACAGGTCACAGTGCCTGGGCCAGCGCGACTTCTGCAGACCTGTAGAGTCTGCTGTTCGTCTGGAGAGAATGTGACGCGGCAGGAAGCGCAAACGGCACCAAGTCATCAGTCTGTCATTCCATTATCCGCACCCAAACAGAAGGTTCATCTGCTGAAAGAATTCCTGTCTGGTAAATTGTTGCATGAAGCACCCAGCAATGCAAAGCACAAAGGTAAATGAATGATGCTGTACATTTAATTTTTCCAGCCTTCATGCACCTGCCAGCATTATAAATGAGTCATTAACAGCCTCAGATTGACTGACATTGCTGTTGGCTACTGCTGAGAAATCTCATTTCTTTCAAGACAGCAGGAGGACAATCCGGGTTTAATAACTGAGCGGCAGAGGAAGCACAAGGAGGTAAAAGAAGCTAACGTATACTGGCCCAACTTTCTAGGGAATTTATTTTGTCAAAGGTTGAATGACATATTTCATCAAAAGATCCAGGCTGGGGAGATAGGCTCTCACCTCCAGAAAGCATGGAAGTTGTATATAATAAAAGTGAAAAACCTCACTCTACCTGTATGGTTTGAAGAGAAGAGCAGTTTGCTAGACCAAGTCCCAGGATGCCCCGCGCATCACAATCAGCCCCAAACTGCCTTCTGATGTGCGAGCACGCTCTGGTTAATGATATCCTCACCACCAAAAACCTTAAGCTACTTAGTTCCATGTTGCATTTGGAAGTCAAGTAACATGAGAAGAATCTGCACAGACTGGAACGTTCAGGGCACAAATCTTTCTTCCTAAGGGATTCAGGAAAAAGTAATAAACTTCATAGGGCAGAGCCTTTACACAAGAAAAGTCAAGGGAAAAGTTCCGAGGTGAGGCACCAGCCAACAGCTTGGTTCAGCCGAGGCGTGGAGTCCCGTGGAAGAGGAATGGGGGTGGATGGAACACGCTGGCAGGGAGCTGTTATCAAGTGCCTCGGATTTCACAGTCATTGTTTGCATTCGATCACAGTTAATAAGGAGCCATAGGAGGTTTTAAAGGGCAGTGAAAAGATTGGAACTGTGCCTAAAAAATAAGACAGCAGCACCGTGTAGGACACAGTGAAGACCAGCTAGTGGGCCATTGTCATTGTCCCTATGCAGCCAGAACAAGATTAATGACTGTGGAAACAGTAAAAGAACAGCAATCTAAGGAGCAAGTCCTAGGATGGAATCTATAGGATGTAGCTAATAACTGGCAGCAACAAAAAGGAAGATAAAAATGGAAGACTGATATGTGCTTATGGCATAGGTGGCTGAAAAAATAAAACCAGAAGCTACAGACAAACCAACCAACCAACAACGCCCTCAACAGTGCCAGCAGATGATAAGCTCTTCTTTGGACATGACTGCCAATGGTGGGTGTAGGTAAGGTGCCTAGAAGGCTGTGCATAATAAGGCTTCTGGGCTTGGGGAGAGGGGGTATAGGGGTGATATTACGTACGTATAATGGTGAAGCAAGGAAATACGACCACTGCCCTAGATTCCATAGGCTAGAGGACCTGCCTAGGTTAATATTTGGGCAGATAATAAGCAGACAATAATAAGGCGCTATTGTCTAGGGCGTGGTAAATGGCTGGTTCAGAAATCCACACCCTGAGTCGCGCAGATGTGAAATACAGTCTGAGCGGTGACAGAATGTCAGTTCTGGAGTGGGCAAAATAGCCCCTTTAAAGAGCTGGCAACTTTGGCACTTTTTTTATTCTAAGAATTTTATTTAAATATCATATTCTTCTGCCGCAAGCCACACTTTAAAAAATGGCAGAAACGATTTACTGAAAAGGAGAAGAATTATTGTTAGGCACTTATTTTCTTGGAGGCTTCACTATAAATAAGTTGAGATCTGCATTTTAAATGACGTCGATACGGCATGTTTGGCAGAGCGGACAGGAGGCCAGCAGTGCCCCGCCCACCGGATGACAGCGGCAGCGTCTCTGTCACCTGCACGGCCCCATGAAGAACAATGAGGGGGACAGAGTCTCAGCAGATCCCTACGAGGAATCTACAGAGATATGGTGGGTTCCAAACACTGGAAAGGAAGACAGAGGCTTAGAAAAAGTCAAGTTTAGGGAGAATAATAATGAAAGAATGTAGTCAGGCTTGTCGAACGTGATGATGAAACCTCAATTTCAGATGTTCAGACCTGGCAAGACAGTCCGAGGAAAACACACAGGTGCAAGACAGGACATCTGCGTTTACCCCTGACAGGTGAGTGCTGGCTTTCACAGCACCCTGACGGAACTAGCTCCTGGTTCCTCATAACATCCCTGACGTAGGAAAAGCAAGCTTGCCTTCTACTCATTCTAGAGCTGAGGCAACCGAGCTGCAGAGAGGTTCCTGCCTGGCTCAGAAGCAACCACGGAGGCTCCAGAGGAGGAGGGGGGAAGAGGGCCAGACCGAGGTCCTGCCACGTCTGGCTGGGCCGCTGTGCCGGGGAGTGTGCGCTTTGTCTGCACAGATTCCTATGCTATTCACCTTTTTAGCTTTACTTTGGGCTGTTTTGCAAATTAAGTAGTGAATTTTCTCAGTATATACCAATAATAAACAGAGTCTACTCTACAAAGAATCCAAGGATGAAAGACATTCTTTTGTTCGTATCCCAAGTAAAAGAAATCCGAAGCAATGGGAAGGGGGGTGGGGAGTTAGGATTGACGGGCGGGGTTTCCGCGTGGGAAGAGGAGAAAGTTCTGGAGGCGGACGGGGGCGAGGACTGCATGACCAGGTGAGTGCACTTAACATCACAGAACCGTCCCCTAAACATGGATAAAACAGCAAAGTTGACGTCACGTACGTTTTCCCACAATAAAGCGAGGCGACACTTCTTTACATCACACCAGAGAGAGCTCTGATTAAAACGTACAGAAGATGAATTACCACAGGGTGAAGTTTATGACTATTGTTGATTATGTTGAATATGCGGCTATTCTAGTTAAATACGACCCACATTTTAAGTCAAATCTGAATTAAAAAGAAAAAACTACTTCTCATTTTCCATTTGTACAACTAGATGCATTTTGTATCCATTATCAACTGAGTCTTGTAAAGCCAAGTGAAATCTAAGAGAGAAAAGTAGAACATTTAATCTTACTTAGAGCTTATTATGTCTTGCGCCGCACGCACCAGGAAATGGCTCGACTCACCGTACTGCTGTGTGCCCATTAACGGGAGTTAACGCGTGTACAAAAATAGGCAATAAAGTATAGAACTGTAAACTGTTTACTCTTCAATATTGGTTATCGTGGGGACCTATTTCAAAAATGCTTTGGACCGTGAGGTCTATGAGTGCAGGAACTTGCCTTATTCTTTGCTGTATGTTCGGAATTCAGCAAATAACAGAAGGAAGGGAGGAGGACAGAGAGGGGAGAGAAGAGAAGACTAACGGGTTTGTACACACACCCGCACAGGCGTCCAGAAAACTGGGGGCGGCCACATCTGACACAGACGGTAGTTCACCACGCAGACTGGACTACACCCAATGCCATTTCTTCCTAGAGCCGTGCTCGGCAGAGACGGTGGCACCGTCAGTAATATTTTACCGATCTGTCGTCTGAAAGCGGTAACTGGAACTTAGAACGTTTCAGTAAAGGGTCGTCATAGGCAGTAAATCCTGAGACTCTATCCTTGGGGATCCTGTTTGCTAACCTGTAGGGTTTCCCCTGGAAGGCCCCTGTTTCAGGTACAGAATATAATTTCACACCAATTGAACGAGACTCCCATTACTGTCACCAGTAATTATTACCTTGTTTCCCATCATCTCATCTGCACTCCTGTAGGTCAGGAAGGAAATCGCTAAAATGCTGTTTATCTACCTTTGGGATGTATAGGGAGTTTTGGGTCTTTTTCTCCTTTATCTTTTTTAATCCTTCCTTGTTTTCTGGCTTTAGAAATAGTAGCAATATTAGAATATTGGGAAATCAAAGCTCCACCATCACTTGGTCGAAAGCTTACATGAATAAATCTAAGAAGAGCAATCACGGTGGTCAATGCTCATTCATCAGGTGCTATAACAGTTCATTTCTCGAGGTCAATTACTTTATATATCTTGCTCTGAGAGATTTCCAGATTAATATGAATTAATTTTACTTTTCTGACTAAGAGACAAAGTTACTTTAGACTTAGAAAAAGAAGTACTCCACCTTCTGTCGCAAAGGGGCCATCTCTCTACTGAGTTTACGGGAGCATCCTGGAGCATCATCAAAGTTGACTGCGGTTATCTTAGTTCTTTCCAAAAACTACCATGAAGATGTGGGTATAAAGCCTAGAGAAAGAAGACTCATCAAATCAAATATGAAACAAAAATCTGTAGCTAACTGAAAAAATAACGTCAAGAAAGTTAGAGAAAGGGTCGGTAAATGAATGGATCAAAAAATTATGGTACATATACACCATGGAATTCTATGCAGCAGAGAGAAAGAAGGAGCTCCTATCCTTTGCAACAGCTTGGATGGAACTGGAAAGCATTATGCTGAGTGAAATAAGCCAGGCGGTGAAAGACAAATACCATATGATCTCACCTTTAACAGGAAGCTAAACAACAAAACAAACAAGCAAACAAAATACAACCAAAGACACTGAAATAGAGAACAGGCTGACAGGGACCAGAGGGGAGAGGGGAGGGAATTTCAAGGGAAAAGGGGAAGGATTTACAGGAACTAGTATAAAGGACACATGGACAAAAACTAAGGGGGGTGGACATGGGAGGGAGGTGAGGGGTCCGGGGGGGGGGGTGAGGTGGGATGGGAGTAAAAGAATACTGTAGTTGAAAAAGAATTTTAAAAAATTTTAAAAAAAGAAAGAGAAAATCCTCCTATGCCCCATGCACCCAAGAAAGCACTTCCTTCTAGTTAAACCCGAAACACTTGCCACAGGAAGCACAGTGAGTCCTCATTCTTGTCCTTTCCAGCCAAGCGCCTCCCCGCCAGCACTGCCTTTTACGAAGACCTCCTCCCCGTTCTCTCAACTGACAGTGTGCGGGGTGTGCGCAGATGGCCACCGTGAGGCCAAGTCCCTTCTTCCCCGATGAATACACAAACGGTCGAGCTTTAACAATGATATAACACACTAGTGTAATTCTCAAAAACATAAGGATTTTAAATGGCACAAATATGTATTTACTCCATGGAAAATAAGGAAAGCAGCTGCTAATCATTCCCACGCTTCTTATGATCGGCCCGAGTATGTAGTCTGCAACTAAGTTTTTGTTTTGTTTTGCGTTTGCTAAAACTTTTCTTAAAACTACTTCTAAGGAAAAATAAAGGGAGAAAACTGATCCGTAATGAACATGATCTGAGAACCTACAAGGGTGCATAAAACAGAACCGTGTTCTTATCATCCAGATGGAAGGACTGTTCTATGGAAGAGGAATTAGACTGTTTCCTTAAAAAACCAAAGGCTAGGACTGGAGGGGACAGGTAAGTTGGCAAGAGACAGAGCTTTTATACCGATAGAAGGATTTCTTCTGATGGGCAACTTCAGTGAACAAAGAAAGGGGTTTCCTCACCAGGTGGAGTGTTTTATGTTACCCAATGTCTAAATACTGAAATGGACAGAATTCAAGACAACAGGGCTCTGAAGAGAAGACCCTGTGGCTGTGGGATTAGAAGGCCCTACAGATTCTAACTAACAATGACCTGTGTGTGGAGGTCATTCCTGTGACTGCTATTAGCTAACTAATAAGGGGGTTAAGAGTCCAAAGGAGTTTTTAGAACAGAAAAACTTTACATCGTGTTATAGAGGAACATGGGGAAGGTTACAAAAAGCTAAAAGGCAATGAAGTGAGGCAGATTTGCATTTAACGTCCAGATACATCACCAGCCAACACAACTATTTTCCAAGGAAAGTACAGAAAATCCAGCATAAATCTGCCAAGGGAAGGCACTCTTTGGTTGATTCAATGGAGCCAAAGGGTTGGAGACAGTCTATAACTCTCAGTGTTATCTACGGCTCTGAACTAAAAAGCTGTCTTCAGTAAATACCATGTGACACCATCAATGGAGAGTCTCAATAAAAGTCTCCCCAGCACACACTGTCATGGAAACAATCGTTTCAAGGTAACTCCCCGGCAAGTAGCTGTTTTGGGGAACATGCAACTACACTTCTCGCTGCTGAAGATTCACAAAGCCACAAAGCAGGGGTTTGGCTCCCCACGTAACTTCCCCTGTCTCTGCCAGATGCGCTGCCCGACATTTTTAACAGAATGTCTTAAGGTCTCGTGAAAAAGTTATGCAGTACTGACTTTAGCTGAGGCTCCTTTTCACTCAGTGAGGCCATGCTGATTAACAAGAAAAGTGGCATCTTGGGGTAAAGGAACACTCAGATATTCATCTGCTGTTACCAAGTTAATAAACTGTCAAGTGGCAATGATTCAAAAGAACCTCAACAAGGACTGTAAAAGGAAAAAAAAGAGAAATTTACTTGTAATTAACATAAGGCATAAAAGTTAATGCTTAATCCTTTCTGTGTGAATAATTGAAGAGGAAGTAGAGGCAAGAGAAAGTTCAAAAACACTGGAAGAGATTAAAAAAAAAAACCCCAGCAATCTCTTTATGACTTTTCCTTACATAATTTGTTTGTTAAACTATTAACATTTAAAAAATGCCCCAGCTGGTGTGGCTCAGCTGGTTGAAGTGACTGTTGTCCTATAACCGAAAGGTTGTGGGTTCGATTGCCGCTCAGGGCCCACATCCAGGTTGCAGGTTTGGTTCCCAGACCAGGCACATACGGTAGGTCACCACTTGGTGTTTCTCTCTTTCCCTTCCTCTTTCTTTAAAAGCAGCTACAAAAATTTTAAAAATGCAATAAATGCTTACATTTAATGTCAATATCTCATTTAAATCTCATGAAACCTCATTTATCTAAATGTACAGGTAAAGAGATGGAGCCTCCCAGACTTTCAGTTACTTAGCAAAACCACAGGCCAGTCACGGCGGAGCGTACCCTTCTCTGTGCTCGTAACTGCTTCTAGGCCGTTGAAAATACCATGTGGGAACTAAAGCAAACACCTGGAAGCCAATGTGGAGTGGGAGGGTGGGTGGCAAAGCCATGGCAAGGGCTGAAGAATGGACGAGAAGAAGAGCGACGGATGGAGGGGGTGTTAAGGAAGTCTTATTCATGGGGAAGAGGACATCGGAGTTGGCCCCTAACAGACTGCTAATATTTCAACAGGCAAAGAAGGGCAGAAGGCCATTCCGAACACAGAGGACTTGGAGTAGCATGAGTCAATAAAGCAATGTAAAACTGCAGGGCTTATTACAGGCCTGTGAAGAGATGTCAGGCTCGAGGCCATATTAAAATAAAAACTCCTGGTCAAGAACTTGGACTCTGTTTTGCAGGCAATGGGAGCCATTACGAGCTTCTGAACAGGGGGTTTGTATACTACAACTTAAGAGAAGTCAGTGTAGAGTAGCAGTGCGTGACAATGCAAGGATCCCTTTGCTAGGTACTGATGAATCTCTGACACATTCCGCCTGGTTGTCACTTTCTGGGTTGCTCTGACTCTTCCTCATGTCTCCTTTGCTGTGCTCTCCTTACCTGCTTTGCCTCTGACACACCAGCGTGTGTCAGGGGGTCAGCCCTCAGACCTTTGCTCTTCTTTATCAAACTCACTCCAGCAGGTCGTCTTCACACCGGTGGGTTTAATACTGTTGTTTGCGATGGCTATCGGCTGCATCTCTGCAGTCCACACCTTTATCCCTTACTTTGGAGTCTCCCTGGATGCCCATTAGGTATCTCAAACTTAACAAGTTCAAATTCAACTGGCTCTCTCCTTTCAATGTGCTCCTATCCAAGTCTCCTCCATCTTAGTAGATGGCAACTCCATTCTACTCAATTCAGAAGAGAAAAAAACTTTAAGTTATCTGCTTGCATCTTCTCAATCACAGTCCACATGTGGTCCACGAATAAACCTCATCACACATACCTCTGACGTACAGCCTGGTCCGAGTCACCACCACCTGCCACCCATATCAAGGGTTGGCAAACCACAGCCCAGGAGCCAAATTTGACCAATAAAGTTTTATCGAAACACCCATTCTAGCTCTGGTTGGCACAGCTCAACGGATTGAGCACCAGCGTGTGGACCTAAAGGGTCGCTGGTTCAATTCCTGGACAGGGCACATGCCTGGGTTGCAGGCTAGGTCCCTGGTTAGGGGTACATGAGAATCAACGGATTGATATTTCTCTCCCTCTCTTTCTCCCTCCTTTCCCCTCTATCTAAAGATAAATAAATAAAATCTTTTTAAAAAAACATCACCATTCTAGTTCATTTTCATATTGCCTGTTTGGCTTTCATGCTTCAATGACACACTTAAGTAATTACAATGACGACCATGACATGCAAAGCCCAAAATATTTACTACCTGGGCCTTCACAGAAAGTGTGCTCACCCCTGGTCTGGATTATTACAGTAGCTTCTACAGTCCTCTCCCTGCTTGTCCCTCTGGCTCCCTACACACCATTCAACCAGTGGAAATCTCAAACTGTGCTGTCCAATACACTAGCCACTAGTCACACGTTGCCGTTCCAATTAAAGTTCTATCAAATGAAAAAATCAGTTCCTCAGGGGCATTAGCCCCAGTTCCACTGCTCAACAGCCACAGGTGGTTCGTGTCTACCTTACTGGACACTGTAGATTTTAGAACATTTCCATCATCATATAAAGTTCTATTGTTGAGCTCTTTTTCTGGAGTTTTGATCTGTTCTTTCATTTGGGCCATGTTTGTTTGTCTCCTCACTTTGGCAGCCTCCCTGTGTTTGTTTCTGTGTATTAGGTAGAGCTGCTATGACACTCTGTCTTGGTCGTGCGGCCTAATGTAGTAGATGTCCTGTAGGGTATTGTGACACAGCCTCCCCTGGTCACCCAAGCTAGGGACCTGAGGTGCGCCCTTAGCACCTCAAAGGTACTAAGTACATCCTCCTGGGCTAAGTACATCCTCCTCTTGTAGTTGAGCCATGATTGCTGTTGCCAGGTCAGTGGGAGGGATTTACCCAGGCCAGTCAGCTGCAAGGACTGGCTGTGACCACCAACCTCTGCCCTCCATGGAGGATCAGGCCTGGAGGGGCAGGGTGCTGGGGCTCTGACCTGGTCTGTAGCCATCCACTGTGGGGGGTGCAGGCCAAGGTCAGCCCCCCGCTTGTGTTCTGCCCAGGGTCACCCTGCACGAGTTATAAAGCAACCTGAGATGGCTGTTACTTGTGCTGGGCTTGGAGATTCTAGGTGAAGCCAAACTGTGATCCAAAGCTGCCTTCTGCTGGTGCTGAGCCTGGGGCCACTAAGCAAGAGGTACAAGCACTGGTGCTCACTGAGGCAGGATGTTGCTTATTTGAGAGGATTTAGGAAGCTGTGAAGCATGAGCCAAGACCAGCCATTCATATGAAAAACCACCGTTAACAGCTCAGTGGGCCCTTAAGTTGGGTGGGATGGAGCTTCAGGGAATCTCCAGGGTGAGGGTAGGGCAAACGGTGTTAGCCAGGTTGATGGAGTCTCAGATGTAGCACCTGCCTGGCCAGCAGACTCTGTGATGCTGTCCCTTCAGAAAAGGGACAATGGCCTCTGCCCACCTTTCTATCTGGGAGGAAGCTGTCCTCTAGCTCTCGCCTTGATGTCAGACACTTCACTTCCTCCCTGTATAACACTGGTGCCCTTCAAGCTGCTACCCTGGTGCTGGAGCTCAGAGGGAGTGAGTCTGAGTAAGTTCGTGTGTGAGTTCTTTAAGAGGAACTGCTTGGGACTCCAGAAGTTTCTTCTACCAACTCAATTGCTGCTGGGTTTTGCAGCCAGAAGTTATGGGGGCTTTTCTTCCTGGAACCCTGGGGGCACTGGAACCCTGGTCTGGGGGGCCTGGTGTGGGGCTGGGACTCCTCACTCCCAAGATATTTCTCCCAAATTTTTATCCAGCGCAGGTGGATATGGGGCCAGCCTGTTCTGCATCCCTGCCCCTCCTACCAGTGTCAATACAGACATATCTATCAACCATTGAATCTAAAAAACCAACTAGGCAAACAAGAACAGAGACAGAATTATGCACATAGAGAGCATCTGGACAGTTGCCAGAAAGGACGGGGGTGGGGAAATGAGTGAAGACGTGAGGGGATTAAGAAGTACAAATTGGAAGTCACAGAGTAGCCACGGGGATGTAAAGTGCAGTGTGGGAAATGGAGCGGCCGAAGAACTTACATGCATGACCCACAGGCATGAGCAATGGTGTGGGGATGGCCTGAGGGAGGGAAGGTGCTGGGTGGAGGAGACGAAGAGGGAAAACGTTTGGACAACTGTCATAGCATAATCAATAAAATAACTTTTAAAAAGCCCCCCCCCCAAAAAAAAATGTTGTCTGGCACTGCTTTAAAATCTAAGACCACGTCCCTCTGCTTCTCCTAACCCTCCATTAACTTCCTTTTCTATCCCACGGTGAAGTCTTTGCTAAGACCCACTGTACGAGTATGATCACCCCCCCGTGACAAGACCCCACCACTTCTCTGGCCTCGTCCCCTTCCACGCCTCACTCGCTGTGCTCTGATCCCAGGGTTTTCTCACAGGCCCTTGGCTCCTGCGGGCACTCTGTACTTGCTGCCCCTCCTCCTCAACACCTGTCTGTGAACATCTGCACGGATCATTCCCTCACTTCCCTTGCCCTCTGCTCAGGCCTCACCGCCACAGAGCCCCCCTTCCCAAGCAGCTTGCCAGTCCACTTACCTGTCTTCTGGGCACCTGAAGAATACCTGTCGTACCTGTCATCGGTTTGACATTATTAACACCTGGAATTTGGGCTGTTTTGTCCTCTGATGTAGCCACAGGGCCCAGAACAATGTCAGCTACACAACAGGTGCTCAACAGGTATTTGCTGAATGAGTGGGTGGGCAAGTGAAGGAAGGAAGGAAGGAAAGAAGGAAGGAAGGAAGGAAGGAAGGAAAGAAAGAAGGGGACACCCTACAGAGCCCAAAACCAAGTAAGAAAGAGTAAGAGGCTCTGCTTCTAAATCTGCCTCACTGGCCTAGGTCCACACATGGATTTTCAACTTTGTCTTTTATTTCCACCAAAGCTCAGTTTTTTCCTTTCAGGTGACTTTGGAGAAACTGATCAAGTACCGTATTTTCCAGGCCATAAGATGCATCAAGGTTTTAGAGGAGGAAAACGGGGAAAAAATTCGAAGCAAAAAATGTGGTAGAATATTTAAAACCATAAATAACATAATATTTCACCAATGTAAATGTAATGTAAACAGAACTAGACAGCAGCATTATCAACCATTATTCCTCTCAAATTTAGGGGGTGGGGGGAAGAAAAGTGGGTATTATAGTCTGAAAAATATGGTAAGTAAAAGCTTCTCAACAGCTCCGATTGAGTCCTCTCTGCCAAGCGATTCAACAAGAAGGGCTGGAGAATTCAGAAATACCGGCGTGGGGAAACCGGGTCTCGGCCGGCAGCCCAAGGCCTCAGATGGAAGGTACGGGCCCAGAAGCATCACCCAGCCCTGCCAGGTCTTGCTGGCCTGGGGTTCCTTGCTAACCTTGATAAGGTTATTTTGGACTCTTCCAGAACTGAAACTGGCATGACTAGCAATGACATGTAAGGATTTTTAAAATAATTTATATGACTCAGGGCTTCATTTTTAATTTTGAATAAGTCATGATGGAAATAAATCAAGCTTCTTTCGTTGTTAAGATTATTAAGATACCGTTCCTCCTCAAGTCAAGGGTGTTGTCACACCTCTGCCTGGGGAGACGCTGTTCCCCTGGTTTCGCACAGTGTTCTGTTCTTCCGCCCTGACCAACTCCATTTCCGCTGTAATGAAGGAAACACACAGGAGGGGGAGAAGCAAAGATGAAGGTTTCTCGGCAACTGCCGGAGGCCAGTCAGTGCCAGCTGCAGCCTGGCTGGCTTTAACTCGGACCACCTAACCTCCTCCGCCCTCTTTTCTGCCCGTAAGGCCCTTGGTTTTTGTCAAGAACTCCCAAAGCAGCTACTTTAATGAGCAACAGGGACGTAGCATGAATATGTTCGTGCATCTGACAGCTTTCATCTGGCAAATTTGTAACGTATGCATTCCAAAGCAGGTAAATAATTTAAGACTATTAATGTAGATGGCGGAGGAACATTTCACTTACACTGTAATGCTTGCAAAGAAAGGAATTTTCATCCTCTGAGGCATAGGAATAAAAGCAAATCAGTGAGATGATCAGTGACCTAGGAAGAGGTTAAGAGCAGCTTAAATAATAAAGGCAGAAGTAGAATTCAGACTGACAGAAGTTTATTTTTTCCTGATTATGCATCCATATGGAAATAATCCAATCTGAGAAGCCGAATTTATGCAGTAAGGGCACAACTCAAAGCCTGCTTGTTTAAAAAAATGCAACCATTTGGGGCACTTTCGAGTAGTGATATTACACGCCACTTTGCATTCTGAGTGGCAGGGAAATTTTACATTGATTTTCACAGAAGACACTTAAATGAACATTTTAGTAAAAAATCAATGGATTATTTTCCCTTTCTCGGTGACCTTGAAAATGCCCGAAATTCAAGCTGATATACCTAACAGTTATCATCACTTCTGCTTATATTGCACCAAAGACCAAAGACATAAAGTTTCAATAATGTTTCCAAATTGGCTACTCATAGCCTCATGTAATTGCCCAAAGCAGATTTAAAGACAGCCAGCTTCCCTTTCCTTATGAAAAGGAAACATTTCCTCTTAACCATTCCTGGCTGCCGAACCTTAATTTTTTTTTTGTAAGGGAGAAAGAATAACTTTTTCTCCATTTAAGAAAGCCTCCGATCTTCCCACTGAACCCTGGGGAAATGCAAAAGGAACAAGAATGTAATGAATTCAGGTAAAGTGGCTGACTATGTGTAGCCAGAGAAACTATTTTCCTCTAGTTTTACATTTTAAACTCTCAATTTCAAAATGCATTATCAATAATTTCCAACATTTCATTGCAATGAGAAGAATGGTTTTAAGGCTTCCAAGTCCCAAATGGGATAAGAGGTAAGGATTAGCAAGAAATCTTAGAATTACATTTTGTATCTTGTTCCACATTTTATGTCCTTTTCTCTTTTTTGGGCCAGGAGTTACAAGCAGCTGCAAAAGGTAGCAAATGCATAACCGCATCTGTGTGCCTTACTTCAAAATTGATGTATTCAAATTCAACCTTGTCACACCCTGTGAAGGGTCTTTTTTACCCTGTTTGGAAGCTCACAAGTTAGCCAACCACAATTTCACAGACACCAGCAGAAGATCCCCCGCCCCTTCACTAACCGCCTCCCTCTTCAGAGACCGAGGACATTCAATGACTTTCAGCAATAATGTCAGCCAGAGTGCCCTCATGTCTTAGAGGCCCCACGCCCCCGAGCCACGTGATGAGGGCCAGGGGGTGCGTGGCACTTAGTACAGGAGGAGAACATGCGGTCAGCAAACCCCAGTCCTGGACACTGGGCTGCAGGCAAACCTGCCCGCCCTTTGCCCTGGAAGGAGACATTCTTTGTGTGACGCCGGGCAGTAAACAAGCCTGCCCTTCACCCCAGAGGGAGCCACCATCTCTTCTTTCAAGGCTGTTCACTCTCCAACCACGTTTGAGAAGGTCCACCAAAAAGGGTGCTGAGTTTCTGTTCACAATCTGTTAAAAACACACAAGACACCCCTGGAAAACCGTCTCCCAGTACACACTCTCTGGCCCTTCCCGCTCACCCAGGGGCCAAGTGAAAAGAGATGCAGCTGTTGCCTGAGAAAGTTGGGAAAAGGCGAGGGCCCGGTGCTGGCGGCTGACTGTAAAGGTTTGAATGCTTCATCGTACAGCAAACATCCTGTGATTCCTGCATTTTCCTTCCTCGAAATGTCACCATGGCCTAGGTCTGACACGGTGCAGTCTGGCCACGGGCGCTAGACATAGGAGTGGCCCCTCTAGACTTCCAGACGTACCCATTTCTGCCACACCACACCGCTTCCACGTTGAAACAGGTTCTCTCTTATTAATGGTTCCAATTACCAGTTTGATTCCTGCTTCTTTCCCTAAAGATACTATAGGAATCCCAAAGAGGTCACATTCAGAAAGTACGCTTGATGGCATTTCAAAGTATTTTTCTTTATAATAAGCTCCTAAGAGTATAGAAATAGTAAACTGCAAAGTGATACCATTGCTGATAAATGTGCACGACATGGATGTTTTTCTGAATCTTAATGGAAAAAAATGAAAATTAAGCTCTACGGTTTCTCTTCTTCACCCCAAACCTAGATCAGTGCATTAGTTTAGTGGAAAAATAATGAGTTATCTGAATTTCAAGTTCTCCATTCCCTTAATTGGATATATAGGCAGTAAATGCAAAAAAAAAAAAAAAAAAAAAGGCAAATCCACCAGAAGCCAAAGGAATAGAACAGAAAGGCAATGCAGATACCAAACACCACTTATTTTTACTTCAGGAAAAATGAAGGGTCCTATTTCATGCGAAGAAGTTCCAGCCCGGAATAATTTCTTAAAATTGTTAAGACACATGTATGCCCTGAATAGCCTCTGCTGTGTTGTGACGGCCTGTTTAGAAGGGCAGTCAGGCCGGTTTCAAGTGATCTGTCTCCTTGTGGGACGTTTCCTGTCTACGCCTCCAAGTGGCCCGTGTTCCACTTGCGGATACGCATCTGACAACCCTATGAAGTCCATCAAAATTCTGTGGGGTAAGGGCCCGTAATTCTTAACTCCTCCATGATGCATTTGTCTGTCCATCCATCCATCCAGGCATCCATCCATCCATCATTTCCTGATCAGTTTCTATCACGCACAATGCAAGGCAGGGTTAAAAAAAATAGAGACATGGCAAACTTGTATAACATTCTGGTCTTGCTATATTAAAACTAATTATTTCTTGAAAAGGAAGAGTATTTCTAAGTTTCTGTCACTTCAATTTAATGAGAAACCACCAAAATCCTCTTCAGAGCAATGCCTTTTGTACAGATTATTTTGTAGTATCTTTGTTACTGTGCATTATTAAAATAATTCCCATGACCTCTTCCTCTCTGTTTTCGCTCGGCCTCACGCTGTGTGCACAGGACGGGCTGCAGCAGATGGATGGGGGTCTGCAGGAGCAGGGTCGTGGAGGTGCCGACCCACACGTGGCCAACGCAGCCTGGACAGGAGTCGAAGTTCAAACGCCTCGACTCTGTGGCTTCCCAGAAAACAGATGCTTCTAGCCTGAATGGTCTTCTTGCTTTTAGTTTCTTTACCTCTTTTATATCCCTGGCCACGCTACTTTACTGAAAACTTCTTCTACATGTCGTGGTTTGATGAGAAAAATCTCCAATGGCTCCCCAAGCTGACTGGGGGACTCTCTGGTCCAGCGGGGAGAGCCCGTCACAAATCCACTCCTTTGTCCTCAAAATGGGCCCTTCCCTAAAATGACGGGCCTGCCGAGTATCCCCAGAACACGCTGCTCCCACACAAATGCTCTCACTGTGCCTTCCTGACACTAATGGTATTTGGGAAAATTTGTTGCAGACCGGTTTTTTTAATACACACGAAATTGAATGTGACCATCGTATACTTCTCTTATGAACCAAATCTTGCTTCCCATCATGTAACCATAAATGTGAAAGAGTGCCGTTTATCAAACTGTGCTACATGGAATACTATTTCTAGGAGATGTGAATTTTCTTTCCACCACAGAATGTAAGGGGAGATTCCCAAGGCCAAATAATTTGGGAAAATATTGCAAACCCCCTGCCTTCCTTTGAAGTTTCCAAGTTTACACTAGCCTATAAGAGTTTCTGAAATCTCTTACTGGAAAAAAGTTCAATGTTGCTTGATCCACTCATTTTCTACACGTTGCTTTCTTGGTCAAGGTAAGTCTTGTGTATAACGTTACGTCTAGTTCCGTGTGCCACACTGCACCCCGACAGCTGCACAGACCGCATCATGCTCACCACCCAAAGTCCGGTTTCCAGTGTTGCCGGGCAACAGGCCCTTACCCACCACACCCCTCCACGCCCCTCCCCCTTTGATAATGGCCAGTCTGCTGTCTGCCTGCGAGTGTTTTTGTTTATTTTTTGTAAGTTGCTTGTTTGTTCTGTTTTTATGTTTTAGTATTCCTCACGAGTGAATGGTATTTGTTTTTTACTGTCTAACTTACTTCCGTTAGCATGATATCCTAAAGGTCTGTCCACGTGCTTGGAAATCGTGAGATTTCACCAGTTTTTTCAATCAATGACTAGCATTCTGTTGTGTGACATAGAAGACCTTCCTTCACCACTCATCGCTGATGGGCATTTAATTGTTTCCATACCTTGGCTCTCACGAACAATGAACACAGGGAGGCATGTATCTTTCCAAATTTCACTCTTCCCTTTCTTAGAGGATCAGTGTCCTGCCTTTCCACCTCATGTTCACTGAACACTTAGGTACTAAATGTCCACTCTATTTGATTCTCACTACCTTCCTATGAAGAATAACTCAGTATCGTCCACATTTTGCATTTCGGAATATTGAGGCTTAGAGAGGGTAAGGCCCTCTGGTCACACAGCCCAGAAGTGGGCAAGCGGGGACTTGCACTGAGCTCTCTGCTTCCAAGGCCCACACCCTTAGCCACTGCACTGCAATAAGCAGGATCAGCTGGTAATGCCCCCATGGGTCCCTCAGGGTTGTCAGGGAAGTCTAACTGCACAGGGGAACACCCTTCTCCTAGCTGAAGGGCTGTGTCCTACCCAGATCCGTTATCCACAGCACTGGTAGCTTCCTCCCTCAGAAGAGGATGCGGGAACTTCCCATGGGGGCTGCTTTCTCATCCTTGCCCCCCGCCCCCACCCCGAGGCCGGCAGAACAACAGGGGAGCTGAAATGTACCCTGCAGCCTCGGCAGAGCCCAGTCCCCATACACTTCCCTATGGGATGGTGGCAGGACTGGGGACAGTGTGCCTCCTTTTCTCTCGCTGACTTAGCCATGCGAGTTTTCCTTTCTCCTAGTACAACCAGCCCCCGAGCCCGTGCTGGGGGAAGCTGTGCAGCCGGTCCAGTGCACGATGAATGGGGGCCAGCAGGAGTCCACCGGGCACAGCCACACCACACTTAGGATAAATCTTGCCCACTCCTTGGAGGCTGGGCCGAAGTTCCCTTTCTTCCGTGAGTCCCTGGTTCTCCTTAGTGAAGGGGGATCCTTGGGTCTCTAAACCGTAGTGGGCGTCATCCTCTGTCCCGTGAACAAACCACGTCTTTGATATGCACCATCAATAGTTAAGACATTCTTTTCACAAATACTCATTTTGATTCTAACGAGCATTGTAGGCTTCTCACAGCTGGGGCTGAGGCCCCACACATTTAACACCTGTAACAGGCCCGTGGGCAACCCTGTCTGCAACAGGTGCGTCATGCACGTTTTCTGGGTGTATGTGTGTACACAGGTAAGTATATGTTGTTCTTCGGAAGGCCGCATTTCATCCCCTCATTAGATATGGAGAGCACCTACTATATGCCAAGCACCGTGTCGGCTGGGCACTGGGCTGACAAGGTACCAGCTGGCACCAGGAGCTCGGAATGCAGCAGCGAGATAAAGATACAATGACTACAATGCTGTATTGTAACAAAACTAAAGAGAGAGGTGGGAGCGCAGCGGGGGCTTCACAGGCAGGGGAGGGGAATGCGAAAGGAAGGAGGGCACCCCCAGGGGGAGCAGCCGCAGCCCCGTGGGGCCTCGAAGAACCAACCAGACTACAAAGGGGCAAACGCTTACAGCGGAATGAGATAAACGCACCAAGTCTTTAGTTACCAAGTGAATCCTGATTTAAAAGGAGACGATTCTTATCATTTTAAAAATTATAAAGCTCACTTAATGACCGAAAGTTCTTTCACCAGTTATTAACCTTGAATTACACACAAAAGGGCAATTTCACTGATTTCATTCTTTGGCTGCAGCCACCTGAAGGGAGAAGAATGAGCAGCGAGCCCTGCAGAAGTTCCACGGTTCATCTCCGTGCTCTTCCTCACCGCCCCCGCCCCCGCCCCACCTAACTCTGACCCTCTGGGAAATATCAGATGGACACACTTGCTAATGAGGCTTTTTAAACATAACAATGAGTGAAAAGAGATTCTTGTTTCTTGTTTATATGATAAGTCTAAAGAACACAGTGCTGGTGTGAATTATCGCCAATTGCAGAAATACACTTTTAAAGATTTTCTAAAATTAACATAAAACAAATAAGCTCTTTAATGACAAAAATACTCTAGAAGAAAGCTCCAGTTCTGATGGCTTTTTCATTTTCATACTTCGTGACAGGAGACCAGATCTGTATTAAAAGTCACTTTGAGTCTTCAAGTCTAACAGGCAAGGCCAGGCGTGGAAAGTGCTCACCGAGACTGCTAGCAGGGAGAACCTCTCTCACGTCCTCCTGAAGCAGAGCTCTCCTCTCCGGAATTTTCTAAATCCGTATTTCTACGCAGGATGTGTTCACACAAGAATCTCCCGTATGCACAGGCATTTCAGCTCTGTAACGAGCCCTCGCAATACTCGCTCCATTTTTTTCCTGCCGGGCTGGAAGCCCCATGTCAACTTTTCCAGGGTATTGTGTTCCCTGTACTTCGCGGTGCTCTGCACATAGTAAGTATTCAACAAACACCTGCTGAGTGAATCTCTGAATCGGTGGAATGCCTCTGGGGAAAAAATTTACCAGGTCTCATGCTAGAACAAACGCATCTAAAGGCAATAGTGTAAGACACAGTCTTTGAGAACTTGCCTGTAGTATGTTGAAGAAGTAGGGAAAAAATCTTTATTGGGACATGCTATGCTTTTTACATAACTCAAGGCAAAGCTGGTTGCTTAAACGATTCTGCATTATCTATAAATGGTTCTTGTCATCTGAATAGGAATAATATGGCTATTTGACAGTGACTTTCCTATGAAGAAATGTGCTTTCTAGAGCAAGAGTTGCCATGAGAAGTTAACTGTCTAGGTTCAGGTGTCTGTACTAAAAATACCCCGTCTCCCCCCAAGTGAACTAATTAAAGGCACCGACAGACACCCCAGCACCCTCCACTCTTCTCCCTTCCTCCCTCCCTCTCTCTCTCTCTCTCTCTCTTTCTCTCTGAATGTCCCTAACAGTAAAGAGAAAACAAACAACAATGTCTGGTGAGACACCACACAACATACAGACGAGGTAGAAAGGATCATCTTGAAATTCATCACAGTTAATCAGGACAGAAAGGCCCTGAGATGCAGCTTAGGGATTAAGGGAAGATACAAAAGAAAAGCAGGGAGAAGGCCAACACCTTTTAAAGCCCCCAAAGTCACTCAAAACGCAGGACCCTTTATGTTTAAAACTCCCGAGTACTCTAACTCCTAACTTACCATTTTTAACCTGGGATCTCGCCTGTTGGTTGAATTCCCAATATCACCTCCACTCACACCTGCCCCGCCCCCAGCGGCTGAGTCACTAGAAAACACTGAAGATTTGAACGGCTACGTCAGGAACAGCGGGGAACGGGAGTGAGCAGATCCATGTGTCGTCTACATTTCCAGCTGGCAGTGCTCAGTAGTGGCCACCAGAAATGAGAGGACGATGAGAACCCGAGGGCCCAAGATAATGTGGTCGGGCATTCTGAAGCCGAGAACACTCAGGCCAAAGTCACCACCGGTCACTCTTCTCCACCTTCTCCTTGCCCTCTGTTCATACCACCTGGCAAGGAGCTGCTGTTCTTTTGTGACGATGGTGATGGTTTTGAGCAAAAAGGAAGACAAGAATGGAGAGAATCATGAATGGAATCCGCAAATTTACACAAGACAATTCGGAGATCAGCAGATACAACCTACCCTGGTACATCGAAGAGAACAGGAGGCCCAGAGATCCGATGTCTTTCTCAGGATCCCGTACTGACAGAGCAGAGGCTGAAGTCCAGAGTTAACTGTTCCTTTGTAGTCCAGTATCACCTCTACTAAATTACCATAGTGATTATGATATGAATGAGAGAAATGAATTCCTACGAGTTCCAAAAACGAGGACTTGAACCCTGGCTGGGTCTTACTCAGGTCACTTCACCACAAAAGCCTTGGTTTCCACTCTCAGAAAATGGGGATGGCACTTGCTGATTTACAGGATTGTTTGCTTCATACTCGTGAACACGCAACACAGACTGTTGCATACAGACACCCAGGCGCTGCGCCATCCGTTGGCACGCCTTCCACGGCGAGCGAGCCCAGCAGGGAGAGGCTCTGACTCCTCACATAACGAGGAGCCCGGGCTGGGCAGGGCTCCTTGTGACCGCCGTCTGCGGCTCTGTTAGCTCTTCACTCCTCCACAGTTACTTATCCTCAGGTTATCTCCTCTTAAAACGGCAGAAGAGAAAAGCTCTCCTATCGGTGGAATAAAAATCTCTCCCTTCGGTCTGATTAGTCCAGAAAATAATGGGACTTCTTCTGCACTGGCTGAGCTTCTGCACTGGCTGAGCTTCCCTAAGAGCAGCTTGGTGAGCAGAGGTTGAAAGTACCCGAGTGGTGGCACTCACCATAGGCGGGTGCACCCGGGCCGCGAGTATCTGAGTTCCTCCACATGTACGAGGCCTTAGGAGTGTCCAGCTGAGTCTATTTTCCATATAAAATACCCATGAGTTGCTCAACACCATGAGACACTCAGAAGTGATTGTGCACATCTTATCAGCGGGTTTCAGTGTGCGCATCCTTCTACAGAAATGCACGAAACTCTTTACTTCCAGTTTCAATGAATCCATTTCCCTCTTATTTCAGTCTGAGCATTGCAGTCTGGCTCCACAGGTAGCAAATTGAAATCTGTTTTGTGGCCTGGCGCAGACAGATTGAAAAGAATATGTCAATAACAAAGTGCGCTTGCTTTGGCAGCACGTGGACTAAAATGGGAATGAGAGAGAAGTTGAGCATGGCCCCTGTGCAGGCATGGCATGCAAATTTGTGAAATGTCTGAAAGAAAGAAGGAGAGGGAGAAAGGAAGAACAGAGAGAGAAAATATATAGTAAAGCTCGCACCAACAGCACTAAGGATACAGTGGAGGACTGAGCATTTCTCAAACTTCCACCACTGTGAAGGTAACCTGTCATTTTCCTGGTTGTGCACTGAGATGCCTCCATCACAGATGGGACGAGCCAGGAAAAAATGACACATTTTATTTTTTCGTGCTGTTGTTCTATGGGGACACGCTGGAATATTGTAACCCACACCCTCGGAACTAACTCCTCTGTATCCACAGTATAATTAATTTCTCTCTCTCCTCTGTTCATTTTATAAAATGTCTGATACACCAGTGGTGATGACGTTTCCTTTTCTTTCTTATTCTCTGGTTGTTAAAATGAAGCCCAACGTAGTTTGATTTTAAGTTGCACATGACGTGGTCACCTGACTCAGGGTTACACATGAAATAGAAAAACAAGAACAACGCCAGAGGCAGCGATCAGCAGTGGCCTCTCTGTAACAGGCTTCTCTGCCTGACTGAACACCACAGAGAGCTGCCGGCACAGGCAGACCTCGCGTGGTGGCCCTGTGTACCCGCAGCCACCAACGTACGTCCCGACCAGTGTCCGCGTCCAAGTCACCTGACCTCTGAGCGCAGTCCTCATGCGTGTGAGCCAAGGCAGCGGTACCGACTCGAGGCTGCCAGCCAGCGGGAAAGCAAACACGGGAAGGCACCTCAAGGGTCAGGTGCAGAGGGGAGGGGTGCACCCCTAGGCCCGCCCCAACCTGCGCTGTGAGCCTCACCTGTGCTGCTTCTGCTGTGCCTCGCACCAGGTGCTGCAGACTGAATGCTGTGTCCCCCAAGTTCCTATGTGGAAATCCTGACAACCCTCAGTGGGATGGCATGAGGACATGGGGACCTGAGGCAGTAAATAGGTCACAAAGGTAGAGCCCTCCTGAGTGGGATCAGTGCCCTTCAAAGAAGAGTCACGCGAGAGACGTTCTCTGTCTTGGCCAAGTGAAGATACAGCAAGAGGCTGGTCGCCTGCAAATCAATGGACGCCAATCTTCTGGCACCTAGACTTGGACTTCCAGCCTCCACACTGTGAGGAGTAAATCTCTGTTATTAAGGCCACCCGGTCTGTGGTATTTTTGTTATAGCAGGCTTAACTGGCTCAGATTCCGAATAGCTTGTCCTAAATGCCTGATTACTACCACATGCAATGTTTTACTAAATTCACAAGGTTTTTCATGGCCGATACAAATCTGTTAACATTCCCAGGCAAAGTACTAAGAAACTAAAAGTAAAGGCTCTGCCCATCGGCCATTTGATGCTGAGAGGATAATGATGACCACAGTAAGTATACCACCGTCACCTGTTTGTGATGTTAATAATTACCACGTCCACAATCATGACAGTAACACTGCATCTAACCCACACAGCATGGACCATGGGCCAGTGCTCCTGAAAGTGCTTTACTCGAAAAAGTCCTATCAAGTGGATTCAACTACTAGCCCAGCTTACATACAGATGAGCAAACTGAGACAATGAGAGACTACGTCATCGGTCCCTGGTTTCATGGCTGGGAAGAGACCCACAGCAAGGCGGCCGGGCTACAGAGCCTCGGGTTCTTCACCACTATACTAAAATCTCACACCTCCCTAGAAAGGAAATAGGAAACAAATTAACTGATGATTCCATCATAGGAAGTCTTCAAAACAAGGTGAAACTCATACAGGCAATGAATCATCTCCCAGCTGCCTGTGTGAAGTCTGGACAAAGACATACTAAGTATGATTCCGCCCTCTTCTGCGGGGTCAGATGTAATCAAACTGTAAGCTGAAAGGAAACAAGGAGTCTATCCAACGTGGCAGGTAACAACTCTAACCTGCGAGGGCAGAGCCCAGTGACAGGCTGCTGCTGCCCATCGGTTTGCAGAATGGTTCCCTGTAGGGACCACTAATGCGTGCGACGGACTTGCCTCCTTTTTATCTTCTTCATTCCTCTCGATGTCCCCTCCTGAATTCTCTTCCTTCACGCAATCTGCAGAGTTCCACGGCATCCCCGCCAATGCCGACCCTGGCAGACACCGTCTGAGTGTAACCGGCTGTCCTTTGCTGTTACCCAGACTCCACTGCGGCAGAGGCAGTCGCTGATCAGAATCTCCACTCTGAAGGGGGCCCATTAAGAATCCTCCTGTTGTTACGGAGCGGAAGCGGTTGCTTGTGCTTTTAGACCAGACTGAACACATCAAATGTAATTTCTTATGAAGACATAACCAGGCCTAATACTACAAAATGACTGTCTCGAGAAAGCGACTGGATGATGATGAGCAAAGGGACAGGTTCCAACATTAAGAAATGCTGACATTTGATACGGTTTCTTATCAAGATGAGCATGGCCACAGGAGACACGACTGCAGTGGAGTTACGGAACGAAGTCAGACAGAACAAGTTTTATCTTTCCTGCTGCTTACCAGCTGTGTACTCTTGAGTAATTTACTGAGACTCAGTTTCTGTATCTTTAAATTGGAAAGTAATGATAATGCCACAGGTCGCTGTGGGACTTCTGACAGAATATATACAAAGTAGCCAGTGCAGTGCCTACAATAAAATAGAAACTTTTCCCCCACTGGATTGAACTTCCATGATGGCAAGGATTGTTGCCCATTTGTTCTCCAGAACTTAATAAATGCTCAATAAATACTTAATGGATACATGAATAAACATACCAGTTGTCTTTTCCCTTTTAGCGAGGCCGATTCAAGTCAATTTCTCTGTCTGAGTGATGCAGAAAGAAATCCGTTTGTTAGGACTGGATAAATTACTGGATCCTTTCAATCACTGCGGCCCCCAGCCAAGCAGAACGCTAGTTCTTTCCCAAACTCAGGATTGAAAACTCAAGAAGAGCCTGAGATGATAAATGCCTTGAACTCCTCATTCATTTTCATTTACTAAGTCCACTTATGAAAAATTCCCTTGGCCTGTATTGACCACACATTCTACATTCTTGCCTTCTTCTCCTGATAGTCCTCCTAATAAATCAGGAGACTCGGCCGCACTATAGCCCGACTAATGGATCTCCAGGCAGAAGCAGGATTTGTCTTGGCTGATCGCTGTTTGGCCCTGCTTCCTAGACTTGGGAGTCTGAGGGCTTTCATCAGGTCTGTCTAGAAGATTTCAAAAGAAAGTGCTTTAAAAATAACATGAACGATAAAAGCACCATACAACTTTCAGGGACTATTTTTATTATTCCATTATCAAAGTAATCACTCACTGTCACTGAAGATAACCAGAATTTCAACGTTTCTGGCCCTCACATTTTAAGAAACAAAAAAGAGAACAAGTTTTTGGTTTTTGTTTGTTTTTTCAGAAATAATCTTTGGGCACTGAGAAAAAACTAGGTGTATTTCTGTCAATTTAAAAATGGAAACTGTTAATTGAATTAATCAGTATTTCATTGTCAACCTTATTTTCTTTGTTTCTACTTAACAATGGCTTTTCTTGTCACTGGTATACGTTGAATGATAAGATTTTACCAGTAAAAGCTTCAATGCAAATCCTTAAAAACACCTGACAATTACTTCTGTGAAAAATGAGAGGCTACCATTTTATATGGGTTAAAAAAAAATAAGAAGGAAGAAGGCACTGAATGTGTACACATAATAAGAACTCTGGTTTACCAAAACGAGACAGTTACAGCTCACGGTATGAAGCAGTCCCCCACTCTGGACTGAACGCTGTATGTGGGTGTGCGTCCCCACACCGCCCCTAACCCCCCGCCCTGCTCACATGCATCAGGTGAAGCCCCTAATTTTCAGAGGGATGGGATTTGGATGTGGGGCCGTTCCTAGGTAATTAGGTTTACTGAGGTCCGGAGGTGAAGCCGCCCGTGATAGGATTGGTGTCCTTATGAGGGAAAGAGGCACCCCAGTTCCCTCTCTTCAGCACGTGAGGACAAGAAGGTGGCCGTCTGCGAGCGGGAGCTCACCAGAACTCGGCCATGCTGGTGGACACCCTGATGCGGGGCGTCCAGTCTGCAGACTGTGAGAAATGCACGTCTGCTGTTGCAGCCACCGTGTCTGTGGTGCTCTGCTATGGCGGCCAGAGCTGACGCCACGCCTCCTTCAGTCTGCCTCCTACTCACTGCAGTTGGGCCCGAGTCTGTACTCGAAGAAACTTCCCTTCTGCAGTCTCTTTTGAGAAGCAAATGACTCCAGGGCCTCGGCACCTCCCCTCAGCGTGACACTCCCAGCCCTCCACACCAGGAATGCGGGTGACAGCTGGCTGGGGAAGGCGGGCGCCCTTCCAGCCTCTGCTGGCGCCCCACGACTGGGAGGCGGGCGGCTTCTCCTCTCCGACCTGAGAAGGAAGGAGCAAGGCCTGGCAATTTCTGTGGTTTTCATCCCTGTTTTAAATTGGAAAAATGTTGCTCTGTTAGCAAACAACAAAAAATAATGTAGGCAGCTTCTGGGCAGACAGTCCTTGTGCCCACATACATTTAGCGGGCTTCTTTTTCCTGTCTACAGTTAAGAAGCGCCGCTTACCAAAGAGGCTGTGAAATGACCTATGAATCCGGTCCCACTTCATCACTCTCGCAACCCCCGTGCTCCCGAAAGCTCACACCGGGCAGACACACTGGGGACACACACATCTTGCCCTGTGCTGTCCAAGTGTTTTGCTTTTATTTTGGGGGAGGCAGCAAAATTATACTCCGGACACTGAGAGGGTCTTTGCCAGCAATTTATTTAGCAAAGGCTTGCTGTGAGAGTTTTTAACAATTTCACAAACCAATAGCACTACAGGATAATATCTCTTAACAAGCCAAATGAAGTAACATATTCTCAAAAGAATGACAGACTGAACACACAGTTCTTCTAGGTAAGGGGAGATGAAGGAATAAAGTCCAAATTTAATATGAGATGTACTTTTTTTTTTTTTTAATAGAAAAAGGCTCTCCAAAGAGAGGGACGCCCAGCTGATTTCTGGTTACCAGGGCGAACATGCGAGTCCCCTGTTGGTACGAGCATGTTGCTAGGGAACAGAGACACTGCTGTTGGCAACAGGCTGAGTTTTGTCCTTGGGGCTTCTGTGCTGCTCTTGACCTGGGCCCATTAGACAGACAGTGGCCTGGACCATGGCAGGACCTAACACTCCGACGGTTTTCCGAGAGTTTTCAGCTTAACAAGGAGTCCCTCTGCCCAAACTGAAACTCAGAGCCCTCAGCCACTCTTGGTCCCTACAGTCCCTGCCCTTCTGCAGGGTGGCTCCTCCACCTGTTCTTATCCACAGGCCCCCAGACTGGCCCCTCACTGCTGACACAGTTACTTCATAATTAGAGCAAAGCAACTTTTTTGGTCTTTGTCATTAACATGTAGATTGAAACAACCGCATTTAAGTCATAGACAGGGTGGATCTGAAATCACACTGAACTTATTTATACGCAGCACTGGTACAGCAGCCAAGAGCCACAGGCAGCTACCGGCACTTCGAGTGTGCCTGGTCCGAACTGCGGGTGTGCCCCGTCAGACACGCTGGGGGTGGAAGATCCGGTGTGAAAAGAAGAATGTGAAACCGCCCACTAATCGTTTTTATATTAACTACAGGTTGAAATGGTATTTTCAGTGCACTGGGTGAATAAAATATATTGTTAAAATATATCATTAAAATATCAATATATTTCTATTGGAAATAAACTGCTTTTGTGGTTCATTATATTTCTTTTGGAAAATGCTGATGTGTACATTTATTAGCCAATAGAAATCCATGTTTAATGTTGACTTGGGAGTCTATATAGCTATATACTGGTCAATGTGAATATAAATATAAATCCAAATATATATATGTCTCTATCATCTCAGTAGAATGTGTTTGTAATTGGCAAATCAAGTTGGTAAATTTCTATGCAGTTGAAGAAAGCTACTGTGCTAGAGACTGTTTAGGTGTCTGCACAGTAATTATTATATGGAAGCTAATGGAACTAATACAATAAAGCGTATACATGTATATTTTTTCTCATACCCAGAGACCTGCATACATACATACATACATACATACATACATACATATGGTTCCCTCTTATTATACAATTAAAGTGACATTAACTCAAACTGTTGGGGGAGGGAGATCCAGTTACACACTGACAGAAAGGCCAGGTGAATATTACACTTTTATTCGAAATTAAGTTTGATAATTTCTAAAATGGCAAATGTACCGGCACTTCTAACTAAATGCTTGTCTAAGCAGAAAGTGTGACTTAACACACGAATAAAAATCATTCATAACCGGCATAGCAAAGTTAGTGGAGGCAAGCTTTTTAACAGGGCCTTCAAACAATTTGGTGATTAGCTTTTCATCTTGTTGAATCATGTTAATATTTGCCTTCATTAAAATATTTAAGGTAATATCACGATTTAGCTCAGCTCCAATTTGGATTACCCTGTCACAGATGGTAAATTATGAATTTTTTTAAGGTATACTCTATCAATTATGTTGTTACAGTTGTAATTTCTCCCACTTTGCCTCCCTCTGCCTGGCACCCCAGTCCCCTCTAGCAATCCTAACCACCTTATTTCATGTCCATGGGTCATGCACATAACTTCTTTGGCTACTCTGTTTCCTATATTGTTCTTAACTTCTCCCTGTCTATTTTATACCTACCAATTATGCTTTTTAACCCCTGCATCTTTCCCCCCATTCTCTTCTCTCCCGCTCACAGCTGATAACCCTCCATGTGACCTACATACCTATGATTCTGTTCCTGTTCTGGTTGTTTGCTAACTTATCTTTGTTTTGTTTCATTGTGTTTTAGATGCAGGTATTGACAGTTGTGAATTAGTGATCTTTTTAATGTTCATAGTTTTGATCTTCTTTTTCTTAAATAAGTCCCTTTTCATGTAATAATGGCTTGGTGGTGATGAACTCCTTTAGCTTTACCTTGTCTGGGAAGCACTTCATCTGCCCTTCCATTCTAAATGATAGCTTTGCTGGACAGAGTAATCTAGGTTACAGGTCCTTGCCTTTCATCACTTTTAATGCTTCTTTCCAGCCCCTTCTGGCCTGCAAAGTTTCTTTTGAGAAATCATCTGACAGTCCTATGGGTACTCCTTTGTCTGCTTTTCTCTGGCTGCTTTTAAGATTCTCTCTTTATCTTTAACTTTTGGCATTTTAATTGTGATGTGTCTTAGAGCGGGCCTCTTTGGGTCCAACTTGTTTGGAACTCTCTGTGGTTCCTGGCTTGTGTGTCTACTTTCTTTGCCAAATTAGGGAAGTTTTACTTCATTATTTTTTCAAATAAGTTTTCAATTTTTTGCTCTTTCTCTTCTCCTTCTGGCACCCCTGTGATTCGGATGTTTGCACTTTTGGAGATGTCCCAGAATCTTTTTTATGCTATCCTCGTTTATTTGAATTCTTGTTTCTTCTCGCTGTTCTGGCTGAATGTTTATTTCTTCCTTATGTTCCAAATCATCGATTTGAATCCTGGCTTCCTTCCCTTCACTGTTGGTTCCCTGTAGGTTTTTCTTTATTTCACTTAGAGTAACCTTTATTTCTTCCTTCATGTTGTTGTAGTAGAGTTTTTTGAGCATCCTGATTACTAGTGTTCTGAACTCTGCCTCTGATAGGCTGGCTATCTTCATTTCATTTAGTTCTTTTTCTGGGGGGAAAAAACTAAATGTTCTGTTCTTTCATTTGGGCCAATATTTCTGTCTCCTCAATTTGGCAGCCTCCCGGTGTTTCTTTCTGTGTATGAGGTAGAGCTGCTTTGAGCCCCTGTTAAAGGCACCTGGAAATTGTGTGGGGCTGAGCCTCAGGTAGTCCCCTGGGTGGGACAACCTGCTTCACCGCTCTGGGGCTCTGTGCAGGGGAGGCCTCGGAGAGGGGACAGTGCACCTGCCTGGCTTGTGGGGGTTTGCCCAGTACTTGCCCTGTTTCGACTCACCCACTCCCCATATACAACTGGCTCCCTTCCAACTTTTGCCCTGGTGTTGAATTCCAGAGTGGGTGGGTATATATATATGTTTTAAGACCATCTCGGCTCTTTAAGCAAAGTTTCTTAAATACTGGGCAGTTTCTTCCACCCCACCCCACCCGCACTAGTTTTTACAGCCTGAAGTTATGGAAATTTATTTTCCTTGTGCCTGAAACCTGGGCTGTACAGTCTAGCCTGGGGCTGGGATCGCTCGCTCCCAAGGTATCCCTACTGATTTTTATCTACCACACATGAATGTGGGGCCACACCACGACTCCTTGCCTGTCACCCTCCTTATCATCTCAGTGACTGTGGCTTCTTTAAACCCTTGGTTGTCAGACTTCCATATAGTTAGATTTTTCTGACAGTTCTCAGTGTTGTTTGAGATTTAGTTGTAATTCTTTTTGTGGCTGCACAAAGAGGCAAAGCGTGTCTACCTATGCCTCTATCCTGACCAGAAGTCCCCTGAAATCCTATTTTACTCTGCACACATCTTTTTGAGGATGTATAAGACCGATTCTGATAAGTGGAATATTTCTAAAATCTAAAACTACATTTTAATTTTGATGACTCAGGGAGAAAATAGCTTGGACAATTAAGACTTTCTGGGTGTTTTTAACCCTTTAATGGAACATCACTACAAATTCAATACACTCTTTGCTTTCATAGATGTATGTCTTGCATTTTGATTCTCAAATCTACTGCTTACCTGGGTCCTTCTTGTATATTTCACCAGGTAAGACTATGCTATAAGATAATTGCTACTTTTAATAAACATATAAGAATTTAAACATCCAAGTGGAAGTCCTTCAAAATACTTTTGGATGTTAGATATCTATCTCAGAGCTACTACCACTATAAAAACATTCTAGAATTCTACTTTAGGAACTGCCCTAAAAAATTAAATGGTGACATATCTTTGTCTGCTACAGGTTTTTTTTTTTGACCCTTTCAAACTGCAGTCTAAGGAATTAAGAAGTAAACAAATTAGGTATTATCATTTGACAGTTTATACATAAAATTCAATTAGATGATGAAATCTAGAATATTTACTAAAAAAAAATCAGTCTCTCTGTGATCACATTTCTAACAGGCCAACCCAAAAATCAATTGCGAAGACATGTTCACCCTACTTCCACTTCCATTCCTAGCTCGGAATCACTGAATTACAGCCGCACTGGGTGTGGTCTTCCATATCTTCTCAGGTGAACAGAGAGAGCGTTGTTCAAGGTCACGGAGCTCTAAAGGGGGAAGTCTGTTGTCCGGAGCCACCCCCCTTCCCCTCTATCCCCACTCCAGTCCACATCAGAGCCCCCCCTTCCCTCTCAAGTTCAGATGGGCGCAGTATCTGCACTCTCAAGTTCACCAGTGAATGTTTTTCTCCCCTCTATACTACTTTAAACAAACCAAGCTCCCTTTTCCCTTGGGGGAACTATAAAAACTTAATTGTCCCTTCTACCACTACCAGTCCCCCCTGGGGCAGCACTGATGCTCCCTTGCACCGATCACCCTGGACGCGGACGGGCTCGCCCTCCTTATGGCCAGTGCGGTGCAGCCTCTCCCCAGATCCACAGTCTGCCTCGGCCTCCTGGGGTTTTCCTTCTCCAATTACAATGTAACCGGCTCTAACTGCCCTTTTGTAATTAAACTTTAATTCATACTAAGTTTAGGATTTGAATGCCACCGACTTAAATTTTCTTACAACAGACACTTAGTTAATATTTGATATCACAGAAGAATTCCCTGCCTTTATTAACTAGTAAGCACACCGCAACAGAGAGCAGTCCCTGCAACCGCTTCCTGGATCACACTGCATACGCCATCTCCACCTAAAAAACAATGACCAAGCCAACCGATTTCAGGCAATAAAACATAAATTCGGGAAAATAAGTGAACGTGAATCGTCTGTTGTTATCTGTCATTGTGTGGTCTGACATACATATCCTGACCAAGACTTACAAGCAACACAATGATAGGCTCAAAATCATGAATTTGAAGGTTGAGTACTTGACCGTGGGTCTCCCCAGATAACCTTTTCACTAATGAATAAATGGAAAAAATTTCTTGCACCTTAGAAATGTGTCACATTCAGGGACAAATTCACAGTAAGTTACAGACAAATCCAGGAAAAGATCCCACAACCAATATCTTTTCATTTCTTTTGTTCACATACAAAGTCAAGATGACGTGGATATAAAGAACCTGAATCAACATCATATAGAATTCATTTAGTAGAAATTCTCTAAATTGTTATCTTTTTAAAAAAATAGTCTCTCAAGAGAGGATGAGTAATTTTAGAGAGGGGGTTCCATTAACATATAACTCCAGAAAATACTGCATGCTATATTATCAATCACTTTAACACATTACAGTTCAGAAAAGTCCTGGAGTGAAAAAAAAAACCCATTCAATTTGATTTAGCCAAAGTACTCCTTCCCTCCCAATTCCAACTTCTTCCTAACTGGCCATGAATTCAGTTACATTTCCTAGGGCACCAATGTCTAGTTTGGCACACACTGGGTTATTGAAAAGTATGTAAGATTGAAAGACAAATACAGTGTCAGACAAAATTTAAGGAACATTCTGTATGACTTTAGCAAGCAATTTAGTCACCCTGAACCTAAGTTTCCCTAAAAATAAGTCATAATACATCCCATAACTTTAAAATGCAAAATCAATTACTCTATTACATTCTCCATTGCAATGTAAATGATGAACTTTACGCATTAAACCCAAATAAAACATTTCACGAAGGTGCAGAGTTTCCAGACTCTGCTGGAGCTCCTGGTTGAGAAGGAGCTCACATCTAGTTGGGAAGACACGTCAGTAAATCGCGCCAGGCGGCTGGGAGAGGACACGGTTCAGCCTTGCCGGGGTCAGGCAGGGAAAGTCCTACTGAGGGGTAAACCCGAGGGATGCATGTGGATTTGCTGGAGGGGCTAAAGGTGAAGGGCATCCAAACAGGTAAGGGTTTGAGAATATAAATCTTTAAACAGTCTAGGTGCCAGTATATCCCTCCGTAAATACATCTCCTACAGCCTCTTAAATGTGTGCTCTAATTTCATCTTTGCTAACATTTGAATCATACCTATCGGTGTGGTTCTAAAGCAGACAAATGCTGACACTAAGGAAGAACAGAAACAGCACTTTTTACAAAGTACGTGCACAGTTCTATAAGAAATAATACATACATGGCACAGAACTGCTAAAGCATGTGCCTACTTTCATGACTAATTTGTTACCATGGCCCAATGTTTAATTTCCATGTTACAGAAAACAACATACAGCAATACATCAACCACCAACCTCTAACCTGTAACACGCTTTGCAAAATGTCAATACATGGCCTCTCAAAACCATCAAGAGAGAAGCAATGGCCAATATACTCGATGTAGGCAAAAATAGGACATTACATCTGACACAGAGTAACACGCCCATGAATGTCAGTAAGTTCAGTCTGTGGTGCTAAACATAAAGTTCTGCAATATCCCTATGCATCGTCTGTAAGATGAATAGTCCCAACTCAAAAATGAAACCACTACTTAAAACTATAGATGACAATTTAAAAAATAGCCTAAGGCTTTCCCCCCTCTAGGAAAAACACCAATATACAGGGCAGGTGGGAAAAAAATAAAATCAAAGGTCAAAAATATAAAAACAGTTTTTTTCATAGAGCATTGCACCTTTTTAAGGAGGCATTTGACTTATTTGCACTTTTCTTTGCTCTTATAACAGAACATATATGCAGTTAACGCATTTTAAAAACAACTAATTTCAGTTTTAAGACAAGGCTGAAGGATACAGGGACGAGAACTAAGGGGGGTGGAAATGGGAGGGAGGTGGGGAGCAAGGGGCGGGGGAGGCTGGGATGAAAGAAATAGACAAAAAAAATTTACTTGAAAAATAACTAAATAAAATTTAAAAAAAAAAGACAAGACTCAGAGAAAAGAAGGAGGACTCCTGAGTTACACAGTTTTGGGTTCTGAACCGCGCTCTGCCTTAACTAGATGTGTGGTGTTGTGCTAGTTTTTATAACCTTCAATGTTCTATTTAAAAATGGAGATATTTACTTCATAGAAGTATTATTAGGAGTCAAATTAGATAAACTGTGTTAAGTGCCTCCCCCTTCCTTAGGCCTGAAAATAAGCCCCTTTACTTCCTCATTTTCTTTTACTTCCAGTTTGTTTCTATGAAAGAGAACAAAGATAAGGAATAATAGAAACAAAGATCATCACAAAAGATATGGGAAAAGACTAACCGGTCCAGGGAACTCATCATTTCGTTATCTCTCAAACTGGAGGGAACATCAAGAGTTATCCTGAAGCTTATAAAAAACAGCCGCCAGGTCCCGGGCCTTTTGTCCAGGGTCAGGCCCCCCTGGGAGGGAGCCCGGGGCTGTGAGTGAGGTTCCAAGTTCCCGGGGTGACTCGGACGCAGCCAACTCTGGACAGCAACTGCTTGAGGACATTTGTTCCAGCACAGAACAGTTCTAACACAAAGTTGGTGCTCCACAAACGTTTATGAAAAGAGTATGACGTCTATGACCGATGGAGCCATTTGGGATGGACAGAATTTAGAAGAATTTTTTTTAAAAAGAAGGAAAGAAACTACCATATTTTTCGAACTATAAGACGCACCCCCCAAATGTGGGAGGGAAATGGGGTGCATCTTATAGTCTGAATGAAGCTTACCTGGCTCAAGAGCGGGGGGGGGGGGGGGGGGAGAGGGTGCAGCAGCGGCGGTGGAGTGGGGTCACAGGTTATTAAATATTTTACCACATTCTTTACTTCACAATTTTTTTTCCTATTTTCCTCCTCTAAAACCTAGGTGTGTCTTATGATCCGGTGCATCTTACAATCCTAAAAACATGGTGCATTAATAATGTCCCAGGCATAAGCACTGACTTTTGGCCTGCTGCAACTAATAAGGGAGTATGAAACATACAAGTAAATAAAAATAAAATTGTGATAAATGCAACAATAGAAATAGTACTAAGGAGAGTGAGTTGGATTGATGTGCTGTTCTAAATTAGCTACCTTTAAAAAAAAAAACCAGCCCCAATTGGTGTGACTGGGCTGGGCATCACCCCGCAAGGCGAGAGGTCACGGGTTCGACCCCCTATCAGGGCAAGTGCCTGGGTTTCAGGTTTGGTCCCAGCTGGGACACGCAGGAGAGGCAGCTGGTGTGTGATGTTTCTCTCATGTTGATGTTTCTCTTCCTCCCTTTCTCCCTCCCCTTCCCTCTCTCTACAAAGAAATAAATGAAATCTTTTAAAAATAAAATTAAGCCTTGGCTGGTGTGGCTCAGTGGACTGAATAACGGCCTACAAACTGAAAGGTCACTGGTTTAACTCCTGTCAGGGCGCAGGCCTGGGCTGCAGGCCAGGTCCCCAGCTGGGGCTGTGCAAGAGGCAACCAGGGATTATTTCTCTCACACACTGGTGTTTCTCTCCTTCTCTTTCTCCCTCCTTCCTCTCTCTCTAAAAATAAAGAAAACCCTCGAAAAATAAAAATGAGATGAAAAAAACAAATGCCACGTGATTTCACTCATATGTGGTATCTAATGAACAACCTGAACTAACAAGCACAAGAGAGACAGACTCACAGATGGAGAACAGATGACAGCCACTGGGAGGGGGAGGTTAGGGATGGAGGGACCGAGCAGAAAGGAAACAGGACTCACGGACATGGACAGCAGTGTGGTGACTGCAAGGAGGGCGACAGACGGGGGATTCAAAGGCAATGGGAAAAAAAACGCAATGAAAATGAATTAATTAAAAAATAAAATTAGAAAACTCAAGAGAAGATGCTATGTCAATGTCAACAGAAAACCCAAAAGATTATATAGAAAGTGACCAAAATGTAAGTGGGAAATATCAGTTTGTTTTATATTTATAATGCCATGCTTTAAATAGTCCTTGATCGGTGGTATATTTTGGTTTTTACTGAGCCGAGAAACAGTGCGAATACCCTCTGAGACGTGGAAAACACTCGGTCTGCGTATATCTGTGTTCATCTTCATCCGAGACAGTGTTATTTCAAGCAAGCGCTCACACAGCCACATTTCGGGATGACAGAGGAGTGTGCACAGCCCTTTGGCTTTTACCGCACAGGGTTTGATCCACGCGGCATCACTGTGCGGAGAAATGTAATGTGGACAGCTCCAGAACCACATTTCAGACTTTTAAGATGCGGAGACACTTTAGTAGTCGCCACTGATAATGACGACGGTCATCGCCACAGTCATCGGCACAGGCTCATTTAAGCTGCTAATGACTTGGCTCTGCCCAGCCATTAAACGATGGTAACAACAGTAATTCTCTCAGGACTACTAGGTCGGCTGAAAAGAAGAGTTCAGCTCTTCAGTGAAGAGCTGAAGATGAGGGCAAAACTTGACTCTGGCATCCGCTAGTTGTTGCTGGCATCGAGAAGATACTCATAAATGTTTATTAGTATTCTATTTATTCTGTTGTTCAGCGTCCACTTGATGGTTGAAGATACTACTAATTGGATTCTGAAGTATTATTTCGAAGAAACCCTCTTCTTTGCAAATGGTAAACTTTTGTATTATAGAGACAAGGAATCACGAGAGTGATGTAAGTCCTCGCAACGCGGTCAACACGTTCTTTGTCTTTAAGTGAAATGATGTGTAGCAACACCAGTTTTATTGCAGGTTAATTGATATAAACAACAGTTAATTCCCAGGGCACTTCAGGGACCCTGGACGTGGGATAAAGTGCCACTATGCGAGGACCTGGCGCACGTGTGCACCTGTGCTCTGACCGTTACAAGGCCCAGGCTCGTTCGTGGCTCGCCAGCGAACTAACACCACCAGGACAGGCTCTATCTGGCCTTCTGAGCCACCATTTCCCCGAGTTTCCTACGTCTCACACACCATTGCGTTTCGTTTACTCAGCTGGATCCTTACAAGCCATCTTATATCACATAGAGAAGAAACTATACAGAAAAACAGTAACACAACAAAATGCATCTTACGGAAGAGGGCATTAGAAGAATTCAGTGTGTACGCAGGACAATGAGAAAGCTTGACTGGGAAAAGAGATATCTTTGTTTAATTCCCAAAAAACTGGCATCCTTTAGCGTCTCAAGCACTCAGAGTGTAGTACAGATGTCAAAACCTTCACACGAGAACCCGTGAAGCATCTCCTGACAAAGAAAAGGGGGCCGGGACCATGGGCTGTGCCTTCTGCGATGTTTAGAATGACAAGCTAAATTACGTTTGCAGCTTTTATTTTTCTAAGGCAGACGAACTACATTTTTACTAATGCTGGATGATAATTCACTTGTTTAAAAGAATATATTTGGGACATGTCCTTCTAGTTCCGGAGAGAATAACACTGGGTGCCATTTCTTTTCTTATCTGTCCCCGAGGAGCAATAATCTTCACTACACTGTCATTTCCAGTGTCGAGTAAAATCGCAAACTCACTGGGACTCAAAGACAACAGCTGCAAGGTAGTGTTTTATTGCTGACACTTTTTCCTGTATATATTCCCATTTTGTGGAAGACTGCACTCTATTTAATTAAACATAGACACTGGCCGAAGGGAAAACGCATGTAGGTATGTACATAATGTAACGCGTGTTCTATACATGATGTGCTCGCACACAGAGTTCCATTTTCGGCTGGCTGCACAAAAAGGCCAGCTGTCTCAGAGTTAATGGCACTGCTACATGTACAACCTTCTCCAGGTTTTGGTGAGGATCCCTATGAAATTACAAAATGATGTCCGGGCATGTCTGTTTGCATTACAGCAAGTCTAAATTATGATTTTAACTCTCAGTTCCACGGCATGTCAAGTGATGCTAAATAGTTCTACTCTAAACCAACTATTTTAAGAGTTTTTCAAGGCAAATAAAGACACCCTCTAAGCCTACTTTCAAAAATGAACTTTACATATGTCTACAAAACCAGTTTGCTAGATTTATATACTGGTGTTTTAAGATTTAAGGCAAGTATTTATGTTAAATATCCTCATCCAACGGGTTTTTTTTTCTTTAGGTCACATTGTGTAGCGACCGTTTAGTAACTAATGAAGCTAAAATAATGGACACTTGCTTGCGTATACTGTGAGGCCAGGCTGAATAATTTAACAAGCTTGGAGACGTGTCAGCACCTGAGTGAACGGCCAGGTCCTGCGGTGTGGGGGAGAAAGGCGGTTAAGAGGCAGCAGGGACAGCAGCAGATGCCAATACAGGGACTAAGAACTCCAAATACACGGCGCAACGAGGACACTAGAGGAAGCCGATTGTTAAACTTAGTGCCGTTCCGGAGCATAGCTATTCTCTGCCTATAGATATATACCAACTGCAGTAGTCTTGCCCTGGCCAGGTGGCTCAGTTGGTGGACCACTGTCCTGTACACCAAAAGGTTGCAGGTTCAATTCCTGGCCAGGGCACATAGCTAGGTTTTGGGTTCAATCCCCTGCTGGGGAGGCAATCAACTGATGTTTCCTTCTCTCTTAGATCAATCAATAAACATGTCCTCATATGAGGATTAAAAGAAGAGGACTGTGGTGGCCTGGTCAGCATTGGGTGCGCGCTCACCGATCTCTCTCCGTGTACCCCCCACCTCCACACGCAGGCCCCGTTGCCGGGGCCGGCCAGAGACCCGGTCTAGGCATGACTCCGCCCAAGCCGGCTGCAGGTAACTGCACCCAGCGAAGACACCGTACCTAGTGGCTGCAAATCCACAGGCTGGGCTGGAAGCCAAAACCATATCCTTGCTCCCAGAAAGATGATGCACTGAGGCAGAGAAAAAAGCAACCGAAGGATCATGGTGTAAAAAGACTGGAAGTGCCATGATGTAAGTGAAGCGTCTTAGAAGAAGCCAAACTGTGAGAAAGGAAAACCATACGGAGGAAAAAGCAGGTATAGAAGTTATTAGCCGAGTCCTGAACTGGAAGATGAGTATTTGCGGGCCGCTGGCCAGCATCCCCCTCTGGCGTCTCCCTCGCTCATCCTCACAATGCTCATTGCCTTTCCTGGGTCCCTCCCAAGGACCGGTACATGCGCAGCAGGACACTTGCAACTATCTGAATGAGTCTCTATTAAGCAAAAATTCTGCCAAGAGTTTTTTTAAAAACTGAGTTAAATGTCCAAGTACCCTGTAATCTCCAAAACTCTTTGGTGTCCACTTGATCGAATTACCTTCGGAGAGAAGAAGAGACAGGGCAGTAAGGGCCTCGCAGTGGTCATTCTCAGCTGCACCGTGGTCAGGAACCCCACGGCTGCCCACCTGTCATTCCGTTCCCTCCCTCCCACCCCCGCACATAACCCCCCCTTTCCCACTCATACACACTTGTACAAGGGCTCCACTTATTGTTGGAAAACCTCAACGACTGTCAGGCGTTTGAGACTGAAAAGCAGTCATCTTCAACGAACGTAGCAGACTCTTTCTTTCTGCAGACATTCAGAAAATCAGATCTTAAGAATACAAAGATTTCTCAGTGGTATCACTAACGATATAAAAACTCGAAGTCCACCTTCCTCACTATGAAGCAACATATCCCAGGCACGTCGATTCCGACATTTCAGCCACGAAGATCGACAGCTCCTATTTCACCGCTTTCCCTCCCCCTTGCCACCTGCCCCCATCAGCAAGGCCAGGTACAACTCCCTCCATTCCACAGAAGCTCTGACCTGCTCCTCCTGTGTGTTAACTAGACACTTCAACCAAAAGGCACACAGGACTCACTCAATCTCTGTCCTCCAGATCCGTTCCGACTGTGTAGTTTCGTGGAGAGAATGCCACACCACTCCCTCTTACACCTGTTCTTAAATCTTCATATTCTTGCTCAAAACTGTATGAGAAAATACTCAGACACACAAATAAGCAGAAAGAATAAGTAGCCATGAAGTTGCTACACTGTGTAAGTAACTAACCATTACAGAGTTAAAGCCTCAAGTGTGGTCTTCACTACATTCCTTTCCTCCTTCACCCCCACTCCCAGAAATAACCATCACACTGACTTGAATGTTTCCTGTTCAGACTGTGTCTCTATATTTTATACATGTGTGGATTGTAAAGAATACACGCAGAAATCCATCCAAGGTGCAGTTGCTCAAGTTTTTAAACTTTAAGTAAATACCTTCGCATCAGAGTCTTCACCAAACGGCACCTTTGGGAGAAGCATTCATGTTGCGACACAAAGCTCCCACCAATTATTTATTACTGCAGGACAGCGTGGGTGGCTTTTTATGTCACAACTCACCACAAAGTATTGATCAACCCGACTGCCGATGAACAGTTAGGGCACCTCCAGTTTTTCATTAGACCAGCTAGCGTAGGTTGTACCTCACTGCCAAGTAATCTTTTGCTTTTAATCTCTTGCTTTTAATGTCTTCTCTTTGTCTGTTTTTAGCATTTTATCTTTCATTGACTTTGATATTCTAAAGTTTTATTTTGCTGAATTAAGGAATGAGTTTCTTCTGTCCTTCCTGCTTGGCATTCATTATGCTCCTAGGATCTCAGGATTCATGTCATTAATCAATTCTGAAAATTCATCCATTTCTATTCCTTAAATATTGCCTCTTTTGTATTCTTTCCATTATCTTCTTTTGGAACATCTTTTAGATGCACATTAGAACTTCTAATCCCATCTGTTCCAATTACCTACTGCTGTGTAAATAATCACTCCAGGGACACAGTCAGGAAGATGTAAAGCACAGCATAGGAAAGGCGGGCGATAATACTGTAATAACTATGGACAGCGTCAGGTGGGCACTGGAAATATCAGGGGGGACACTCCGTAAAGTATATGATTATCTAACCACTATGATTTACACCTGAATCTAAAACAAAATATGTTGAATATAAATTATAATTGAAAAAAATTTAATTAAGGAAAACACTCCAAAACTTAGTAACAGTAACTCTTTTGCAGGTCAAGAATTCTGATGGGCAGAGCAGGGATGAACTGTGTTTGCTCCAGGACTTCAGCTGCCAATCACAAATAAATGGGAGTGACCCGAAAGTTGGACCCTCCGCATGGTCTGGGACGCCTCAGGATCCCATACCCTCAGTGTAGTTGGATTTCTTTCACGTCAGCTCAGGGTGCCAAGAGCCACTATTCCACCAAATAAGGTAGGAGCTGGATAGCCTTTTACAACTCAGCCTCAGAACTACATGATATGATTTACGCCATGCTCTTAGTTCAAGCAGTCACAAGCCTGCCCAATTTCAAGGGCACGGGCTGCATCTCAGATGGGAGTAGCATCTAAGTCAGCGGTCCTTTGTCAAACTGCCACAGCGCACTGCACATTTTAACTTCTCTTTCATATTTTCTAAATCTTTTGTCGTTACTTCAGATGTGTCTAGTAGTTTGCTAATTCTCTTGATTATGTCTAAACTGATGTTTAAACCATAAATAAAATTCTTAATGCAAAGAACAAAAATTTTCATTCCTGAAATTTTTGACAGCCTCTCCTTTTATCATGTTTTGGACACAAGTTTTATTGTTAAATGTTTTAAACATACATGTTTTGTATTCGGAAGTTAGTGACGCCATTTCTGAAGTACTGGAAACTAACCCTGCTTGTTGTTTTTGCCAGATTCTGGCTCGTGGTTACGTATTTCTTGAGGATCTGAACTCCTGTCTGAGGACATTCTACCCGGGGAAGAACCGAGGTGTACACTGAGGGCACAGTGCTCAGCAGAACTGTTTGCTTTGCCAGGACAAGTTTTCTTGTCATCTCTCTTTGCCGACATGTACATTTTTTCTACTCTACCCTTTTACTGAAGGTGTAACACTTCAAAACTTCTATTCTACCCTTTTACTGAAGGTGTAACACTTCAAAACTTCTGTGCTTTACATGGAGGTTTCAATTCCAAGTCCCCTCTTGTACAGGGCCTGGTCTCCGCTACCCAGGCAGCTGCTGAAACTCAAACTGCAAGGTTACTGAGACTGACAAATGCCCCCGGGGCAGCTACCACATCAGTCTCAGCTTGCTGCTCTGGGTTTCACTTTTCTCTTTATTTTCATCCCCTGGAGACCCCTTACTTTCTAACAAGGTCAGAAATACATTTAAAAGGAAGTTTATTACATTAGATCTAGCATTTCTAACTGCTCTGTCCCGGGAGATTTTCCAGACTTTTTAGCTCTCAACCTTGCCAGAAATCGAAATCCCTTCATTTTATTTTTATGTGGTCATTTCTAACAGTCTCCCTTCCCCATTTCATTTGACCCAGAACCCATAAATTTGACACAGAGTACACAAAATCTTTTCACGTTATCACACCTGATTATTTAAAAATTGAGGTACCTTGGTATACTTTAAATTACCAATCCTTAAAATTGAAAATCAAATGAGAATGTGGTCGTTTTGTATTAAATTTGTCTTTATAAGCATATCAAGTTACATATAGTGTAGTTAAACCATAGGTTTTGCATCCCTTAAAAAGGTACAAGAGTGCATCGAAGTCAAAGAGTAAAGTTTTCTTGCATTTTAAATAAATTTAAATGTAATACTTTAGCACAAAGGACGAATACTCTATCTTTCATTTGTAAAACGCTGTTTCATAGTTCGACTGCAGCTCTCTCAAAGGGCAGAGGAGGACCCGACATCAGAAGATCCCTTTGCTGAGCTGTGACCGGCCCTCACGCGCACATACTCACGTGTGCGCTAAACAGCGTCACCCGCCAGTTACAATTCGCTAAACTGGAGGGTCGCAACTGACCGGGTCAACAAAACACGTTGTATTGTTCAAACGATACAGGGTGGGGCAAAAGTAGCTTCCCAGTTGTAAGAGAATCCCAGTTTGTCCTTGAATTATTATTTGTTAACTGTTGTGCTATTTTCCATATGAACTACTTTTGCACCAATCTTGACATCTTTAAAATAGCAAACGTGACTTTGCGACTTTCTGAATGATTTAGGATGGACTGCTACTAAACATATTTCAATGAACTTGAATGCATACTGTGACCATTTGCTCAGTAAGGTATGTTTTAATAAAAAAGAAAAATGACTATTTTCTAGGTATTTCTATAACCTCATTTTTATGTATTTAGATATATAGTTAAAATATTCACCAGCTTTTCACATTTTCATGCTAATGTATATTACCTGATTTCTTCCCACATGAATGTGTCAAAACAGTGAAGACACTTTAATAAAGCTAGCAAAATTGCATTTCTCAGTTCAACAATATGTAAAATCTCACACAGGTGCCCCAGACTGGGGGAGAGAGGCAGTACAGTGCGCAGACGTTATCAAACTATACACTAAGGGCAGGGCTTTTAAATGAAGATTTTAGTGGGCATTATTTTCACAAATTCTAATCGCAAATAACAGTAAATTAATGATCAGTGAAAGAATAATAATCACAATATTTATTTGATTCAAAAGCTTCAGATATTAGTTATAACGGCTCAGATGAGCAAACTGCACACCGCTCACTCTCCTACTGCCAGCTCCTGACAGTTCAATATATGTGCCAGATACTGAACCCTCAGACAGGAGCCCGCACTGCATATGAAATTAACACACTGTGAGTTAAATTAAGTCGGATGGAGACTAAGCTGCAGACTAGATACTGATCAATCATGCCCCAAGCAGAGCAATCGAGGAGAGCTAGCTTCAAAAGTAAACCTGTTGACCTGAAAGAATGAGGAGCAACACTCACAGAGATTTCACTCCCCCTAATCTGCCCGGTAACACTAACAACATGTGTCAGCTGGAATGAGCCATGTAATACAAACCCACAGGGGAGCAGGACAGAGGCCCCACCAACAAAGTCAGGAGGAAAAGGAGAGATGTCGCACCGCTCAGAAAACCAGGTGGGAAGGGTGGTCTTTAAAGGGGCCCTCACACCTTCCCCCCCTCACAGAACTGACAACGTCTCTGCGAGATCAAAACACCAACGTGTTGAACGAAAATCATTTCGTGGTGTTCAGCATGGGGGGAAACCCACAGAACGAACCCTCTGCCCATTGTGGACCAATGCCTGTCCTTTAAAGAAAGTAATGTGCCGCAGGGCCCAGCAGGTGTAGCTTTTGAGTCATTCTGATTGAGAAGCTCAGACCCTACGCGGTGGTGGAGGGGTTGGATCACGAACACAGCTTTACATCTGGCACAGGACTCGCAGGCGGGGGACTTGCAACACATGCACGAGAAAGCTGGCTCAGGAGACGGCTCTGAGAGTGCTCCCTTCCGTGATGCCTGGTTAGCTGGGTGTTTCTCAGTAAGCAGGCTCGGCGGGTGGTGCACGGACTCTCAGAAACAGGGCAACTGTTAGTCTGTACAACTGTAAGAGTCTGTTACCTGTGTCTCACTTTCCTCACCTATAAAGTGAGAGTAATAACAATGCCTACCTCATGGGTTCTACGTTTTAGTTGTAAGAATGAGATAAATGAATACATGCTAAGTCCTTAAAACCGTGCTGGATTTATGCCATTCCATAATTATTACTATTCTTACAGCATTATTATCTTTATCATGCTTAACAGACATATTTGTGTTCCTGACTTCTGTACCATATATCCTACTTGTAAACTTTTATATTTTTTATGAGTGTCCATCTCAACCATTCTGATAAACCATTCCTCCTTCATAATATGTGGAAAAGTATGTGTTAAGGTACATATTTTTAAGTGAACATCAGAATAAAAAAAAGTATAAGCAGATATGCCAGAAGAAAAATATCCAATGATGATGCATAATAAAATAATTTTTCTAAAAAAAGGTGACAAAAGAAACAAAGTCAAAATTTCATCTGGGAGCAGAATTTGATCATCGTAGTCAAATTTTTATTTGTATAGACTTTACTGTATAAAACTGACTATAACAGGACACAGCATATCACTTCTTTTGAACGAAGCTGTCATATACCTGTACTGTGCTCCTGTGTCCTATTGCTAACTCTCACTCTGAAATAATGGCAGGCTCACAGAAGAGCTGCGGCAGCACAGAGTTCCGGTGCGCACCTCACCCACTCCCCTACGTAGCCATGATGTAATGACCAAAACGAAAAAGTTAACATCGGTGCAGTCCCATTAACTCAGCTACAGACTTTATGCTGAGCTCCCAGTTTTTTCACTAATGTCCTCTTCCTGCTCCAGGGTCTAACCCTTGACATCACGTTAAATTTAGTTATGTCTTAGTCTCCTTCGATCTGTGATGGTTCCTCATGATTTGTCTTTCACGATTTCAGAACTTTTGAAGAGTACCGGCCAGTTCTCTTGTTTCTGTGATGTTTCCCCAGGATTAGACTGCAGCCATGGATTTGGGGGAAGACTGCCGCAGAGGTAAAGCGCCTTTCTCACTGCATCATCTCAGGGGATACACAGCCTCAGCGTGTCCCGTTACTGGTGATGTAAACTTCGACACATGCAAGGTGCTGCCTATCAGGCTTCTCCACCTCGGAAAAGTCCCTCTTCAGTCCTTGAAGCCCGTCACCGGGTCCCGCCCACACTCTCCGGAGTCTTTGCCTCTTCAAGAGACGGGTGTTGAAACACTTGTGGGCTTAGGTTAAAACCACCATGATGATTAATAAATTTGGGGGAGTGATCCTTTGAGGCCACATGAATATCCTGTTTCTCTAATACACGTTTTCAAAAGACACTTTTATATACACCATTTCCTTTGATCTTCACAAGAATCCTACTTGATAATAAATAAGCCTGAAGAAGACGGACAGAACTCCCTCTAAGTGAAGGGCAGTTTCCCAAGTTCATGCTAAAACTGCAAACCGACATGGCAAGGCTAATTCTGCTGCACAGCATAGGAACTAGTAGCTTTAACTGTCCAAACAGCAAATGGGTACATATAGGGAGTGGCATTCCCATTCATTCAGACTGACTGACTTTGCTGCAGACTGAATTTGAATAATAGGAAAAAAAAGGAAGAGGGTTGGGCTAGGAGACCATTATCTTCTGGAGGGCAGGCCCCTTCTCGTACAGGCTTCCCCAGGTAGGCGAGTGTTCTAGCAACACATCAGTGGAGCAGCTGGCATTGTTGTGAGAGGCTGTGTTCAGCTCCAGTGAAAATTTTTTTGAAGACTCTTTCAACACATTTGCCCATTTCAGGATGGGTGATTTACGAGCGCACCTGCCTGCACCACACTGAGTGTTGAGCAGTTTTTGACCAAAAATGCCTGGCCCTCCCAAACCCACTCCCACCCTCCCGATTTCCTCCCCAGTGACTTTTTTTTTTGTTTCCTCAATGAAAAAAGTCCTCAAAGGGAAATACTTTGCTGATGTGGAACAGGTAAAACAAAAAATGCCAGAAGCACTAAAAGGCATCAAAATCGGCAAGTTCAAACTGCTTTGAGCAGTAGGAAAAAAAAACGTCTCGAGAGTTGTATTGCATCAAACGAAAGAGTACTTTGAAGGTGACTGAAGTTTAAACATGTAAGAATAAATACACAATTTTTTATAAATCAATTTTGGTTTTTTGGGTAACCCCCTCCTATGCACAAAATCACCATTCTCCTTCTAACTTGAATTGTTTACTGACTTCAGAATGTCTACTTGACTCTCTTTTTCTATAAAATAAACTAGACTCTGGATTAATCAATTCTTCATGGAAGTCACAATTTCAATGAAGGATAAAGTGTAGGCTTAAGACTAAGATGTAGTATTTTTTTAAATCCTCAGCCAAGGCTGTGTTTATTGATTTGGGGGGGCGGGGGGAGAGACGTCAATGTGAGAAAGAAACATTGACCCTTTGCCTCCCACCTGCACCGGGATCAGGGATCTAACTCACCTACACATGCCTCTCACCTACATATATGGCAATTCCCTGACTGGGAATTGAACCCACAACCTTTTGGTGTATGGGACAGTGCTCCAACCAACTCAGCCACCCTGCCAGGGCAAGACTAAGATACAGTTTAAGATAAACTTATTTCCTAGTTGTTGAATCACACTTCATTCCTTGTTAAAATTTTTAGCAAATATCTTTAGTTAATACCATTTATACTTGAAAGTCCATAACATCTAAATTCTAAAAAGCAAAAAAAAAACCTAAATTATTTTGTATACAATTAGACAATTATTTATAGAGCACTTTCACATATAATTCCTCATTCAATCCTTTGAACCACATTGTGAGATAAACAGAAAAAACAACCTTGTTCCCTCTTCTTTTTACGGATGACTTCTGAAGGTTTTAGTAGTTTACCTGAGACCAAAGTATCTAGGGACTGGTAGAGTCAGAACTTGAAAGTAAATTAAATGATACGATGCTGCAAGCCCGCATGTGGCCTAAACATGTGCCTGTTCACTTTGTTTACTTGTTTCTGAGTCTGTCCAAGCAGACTTGGAGGTAGCAGATTATTTCATTTAGTCAAAATGCATCCTTGGGTAGAGAGTTATTGACACTTTTTAAAAATCCCATTTTTTTTCAAATCATAAAACATAAGTCATTGAACGAAAACAAAAAATATAGGAAAAAAGGCAGAAATGAAAAATGAATACCCGGGGATAACTATGTTTATTATTTATTATATTGTCCCCTAGTAATATTTTATACAGTTAAGATCATATTATGGGTGTAGTTCCATAGTCACTTGAAACGTGCACACTTCTCTTTGCCAGGAAAAGCTCTCTGAGGACATCCCTGCGGCACAGCACTCAGACAGACAGAACACAGATGTCTGAGGTCAGGCCCCGTTCAGGGGGCCTCACAGGGACCAACTCAGACGTCACCTCCGCCCGCCAGGTGGGCGCGGCTGTCTCCAACTCACAGAACAGGAAAGTGACTCAGTGGCCCTCTGTAAAGGGACACTGTGAAAACACCATAATTTACTTACCCTCCTCACTACTTCTTGATGTTTAGGTTGTTTACCATTTCCACAACCTAACCAGGGCTAATGCTGAGCTCCTACTCTGCATGCATTAACATAAACGTATGCTGGTTTGGCTAGAACTGCAGGTGCAATAAATGAGAACTGAAGCAATGTTTATTAGGCATGGTTGAATAAATGGCACCAAAATAAAAGATAATGAAAATCAAGGCTGCCTTTATGGTTTGAAGCATCTTGGACCGCCCACATAGCAGTGGTTGTGAGTCCTGTGGACAGGAACCCACTAACGCACGCTGCCTGCAAAACAGTCGCTCGGACGCTGTCTCCTGCCCTTCACATCTAACACTAACACCAGGTGGCGCAGCTGAGGTGAAGGAAACTGACACACAAACACAGAACAGCAGGTTGGGTCATCAGCGCACAGTCGGCTGGATCGGAAAATCCCTAGGTTAGCTGCTCTTGCTTGCCTTTCGATTTGAAAGTTAAATAAAAAGTCTAACCTCACAACAGTTCTTTCAACTAGAGTGGGGAAACTTCAGTCCGTACGCTGACAACACTGAGTGTAAGCTGGGGCCCGGTGAGTGGGGAAGCTTGCTTAGCTACTGCCCGTTCGGAATTGGTTACTGGGATAAGCAGGTGTCCTGTTTTGCCATAAATACATTCTTTCTTTTCTGCTGAAGATACAGAGAACATTCCTTTTTAAATTGAAAACAATTTCCACTTCAAAAGAAGCCTTCATCACGCACAGATATCCGGTGCTGAAATGTACCTGCTTCATTTCCATGAGGAGCACAGAGGAACTTGATCCCCACCATCTAATTTCTCTAAGCTACAGCCATTGATTCTTTGTAAGTTTATTTATTCAAAACAACAGCACAAACAATTCTTTTTCTTGGGTCAGCAGCTTACTGAATTAGCATCAATCATCAAAGGAGACGGGGCTGAAAGGAAGATGGAAACCCATTTTCTCAGAGATTGATTTTTTTTAAAGCCAAAACACACAGGCATAGGCAGAAGGCTATTTACTGTCGAAAAGGTTCAACTTGGAAGTCGCAGCCCCAAAACTAGGCACTCGCAGGACTGATCAGGTTCCTTGAAATCTTAAGAGTTTTTTTTAAGCGCTTAAATTCCTTTTTTGATGGTCCATGAGAGTTTGATTACTTCCGTATGTAAAGCCCACCTGAACAGCTAAAAACCAGGGGATGGGAAGTTCCGAAGGAGAGTGAGCAAATCAATGTCGTTGTTTATTATAATGATTTTCTAATGGCTTTCTCTACTCCCTTTACCTCCTTTGATGTATTTAAAGTGCGAAAAGTTCATCAAAGACGGCTGTGGTTAGAGGCTTAAATGTACTTAAATAACTACCTTTGGCATGTTTGAAAGGTGGTTTGCTCCACAGGTCCTAGCAAAATTATTCTTCGAAAACTCTGATTTGTGTCTTGCTAGAAATCAGCTCCATTAGGGTCCCTTGCGAGGTGGGGGTAGGGAGTTCTTGCGTGTAGACGAAGTCAGAAGGGGCAGTGTTCGTAAGGTCACTCTGGGGACTGAAAAACAAGTCACTGGTTTATATGCATTTTACAGGCTGTCAGGTCAGGAGCATGTGTTTCCTTCCTATGGCCTCTCCTGAGATTTATGTCAGGTGGGGAATGCATCTGATCAAGCAAGCACGTATAAACTACCGGCCTGCTAAATTCCGTACATTAGCTATTTTTAAATATTTGCCTTATTCTTAAACCAATTTTAGGAGAAAATGTGGTATTTGCCGCTTATGATTCAAGTAAATGAAGAAAAACGGGGAAAAAAAAAGTCCCAGATGCCTGAGTGGATTGGCGGAGACAACCTTATCACTATTTTCTCTCAAATTGAGGCAAAATCATTTGAGTTAAGAATTTGATATCAAAGTCATCAATCACCCTCTCGCCTGAGAGCACAGCAGAAACATCCATTCGTTCTCCAAATAGAAAACAGATTTTTAGCTTCTAATTCACAAGGATTATGCTGGGCAATAAAGGCAGTTCCTTGGAAGGGAGAAAAATAAATAAACCCATTAAATAAAATCAGTAAGTACAAAGACTACCACCTATCTTTTTTAAAAAGGACACTTAACGAGATGTTATGATTTGTTAACCATCCTAAACCTCCCTTTGCATTCACTTCGACACTTAGACCACAGAGAAAGGAGCGAACACTCGCTGTACTTCACGTGCTGTGTTATCATCTATGGCCGTTTCCGAGCAACCTTTCTTCCAGCTTCTGCACTCCACAGAACATTGTAGGATGAGGACATGCCAAGTCTCGGAGAAGCAGAGGCCTGCCACAGATCACGACCAGCAAGGCCGAGAATTCTAAAGCAGTGTGGTTAACAAAGAGCCTCTGCCATTCTCTGAGGAGAAGGTGGGATTCAAGTGAAGCTCACCACGCTCCCCAGGGCCAGGCCTAGGGCGTGGGCCCGAGGCTACAGAAGAAGGTCCTGGAACAGCAGGCCCGAGGCTCTGCCTTGAGTGCTGCCGTGGGAACATCACTGATGGGGAGAACTCTGAGGCCTTCAAGCATTAACAGCGTCGGGGGCGGGGAAGGACAACTGACCACAATCAGATCTAGGAGGGGACTTTAAAGATGGTGTTTTGTAAATGAAAACTCACGATTTACAATGAATGCTACAAAAGAAAAAAAATACTTTGTAAAATTCTGAAAAAAAATTTCCCTAAAATTTTCCAAATGGTGCAAGGGTTCCTCTCCAAGAGAACACTCTGTGGGAGACGGACATCGGATTTAGCAGGGCAGCGCGTGAACACAGCCTGCTTTTTCGAGGTTGTGAGTGTTGGAAAAAAACCACAACACTCCGAAGCAACTGGAATTATTAATAGATGATAGACCTGAAATCGTTTAACCAAAGAGAAGTCTTGAGATTGGTTTGAACATATAAAGAGTAACCAGAAAAATTAAAAAATAAAATATCTCTGTGACAGAGGTAACTAAGACCAACCAGGCAGGAAGAGAGAGGGTAGGCGACCTCAAGAGCTGTTTTGGTGACACGTGGAAATGTAAAAGGGAGGAAAAAACAACAAAAAAAAACAAAAGAGAATGAGACCCCGGCATGTGACTAAATTGGCGACCTCTAAAAAATAAAATAATTTCAAAATAAACATAACCTTGAGCAATTGGTTGCTTTAATGAAAGGGTCAGCGTGAGGGAAACAGTGGGGAGTAAATTGCCTTAAATTATTTCCCTGTGAGTGAACGAACACACAGCGTAATAACCTGTGAAGAGTGTAATTCTGGACTTACATTGTATTTTGCAAGCAAAGTGGGAAATTGAGAATTACTGAACCTTGCTTAAGTTCTTCTCCAAATGAGTGTTTCACTTGGTTAACAGATTTCCCCACATTTTGGAACTGGAGGCGGCATGTGGAATAAAAAAGCAGCCCCTCAGCAAATCTGTGATACATGGGATTAAGTCTAACCGAAGAAGGCTATTTGAATTTATAACAGACGGCACCATTTTTTTAGTAAGGTCTGTTAGGCTGATCTGCCTGTGTATGTTCCATGGCCCTGAGTCGACTCCTGGTGACCCTGTGGATGCGTGACGTCCACAACGTCCCGTCCTCACCAGCCCGGCCCGGCTCCTGCAGACTCGGGCCTGGGCTTCTTCCACAGAGTCAGTCCACCTCGTATCTGGTCTCCCTCTTCTCCTGCTGACTTCTGTGTTTCCTGCCCCGCCGTCTTTCCAAAGACCCTGCCTTCTCAGGTTGTGCCCAAGTAGAACGGCTTCGGTTTTATCATTTTTGCCCATGTCTGTCTATTTTTCTATCAGTCAAACAGCTTTACTGTGTGATATGATTTCCATTCCATAAGGCTCAACCTTTGTCAACCTTTTATTCTTTTTTTTAAATCCCCATATCCCCAAGGATGTGTTTATTGATTTTAGAGAGACAGAGGAAGAGAAACATCAAGTGGAAGAGAAACATCAGTCAGCTGTTTCCCACATGTCCCCTGAAAGGGGATCAAACCTGCAACCCACACACGTGTCCTGACTGGGAATTGAACTCGTAACCTTTTTGTGTACAGGACAATGCTCCAACCGACTGAGCCACCACACCAGGGCTTAGGATGTTTGTAATGTGCACAAACACAGAAGAAAACTAAGTCTTATTCACAACCGTCGGTGAAAGTTTCAGGTCAATTGCAGCGATGCTTTTTCTGCCCAGTACACTGCTAAACACATTACAGGCCACGAAATAAAACATTCTAATTCACTGAATAACACAGGCTCTCTAAAATATATCCATCTGGCATGAAAGAAAAATAAAACACACAAAATCCCTCACTTAAAATTAAAGAGGAGAAAACTGAAGCCTGCTATGCTGATGCTGCTCAGGGAAGGATTCCAGAGTGGCTGCTCTCGGGAGTGGCTCTGGGGTGGGTGGGGGAGGCTTCCACAAACCTCTGTAACCCTCGCAGGGCTGAGTACAGCCCTTTGCACACAGTGAGCATTTAAGAAATATTTGCTGTATTAAACGAAAGAATGAAGGAAGCTGCAATATAGGAGAAAAGAAAAACACAAAGTAAAGAGAGAGAGAGAGAGAAAAACAAATTAAAAACACAAGCCTGTAATTCTAAACTGAAGCTTTGGAATTTTATACGTATGGTTGATAACCTGGATGCCGGTCATTTTTTGATTTTTGAGATGCACGCACTACACGTGACATATGAGAAAATCTACTATTTATCCCTCATGGGGAGATCCGTCCGGCCCTGGAAATTATTGGAAGTGTCTAAAGAAGAAATCATGGGACAAATCAAGCCCAGTAAGTCACTTGGACATAGCGCTTCGACTGAGAGTCGTTAGGACCTGGCAGAAAGGCTGTGGGATGACAAAGACAAGGGATCAGTCACCTGTCCTGGAAAAAGCAACACATCCTACCCACAACAAAGATGTCCATAAGAATCTTTTAATTTTTTTTTTATAGAACTTTAAAATGAGAGTCAAGGGATAAGAATTACTAAACAAGTTGGTTTTATTTCATGCACAGGCAAATGAAACAGAATACTACTCTTTAAAGAAAAGACAGATATTAGCATTACAAACAAAACGGATTGTCTGAATAAAACAGGCAAGGACTCTAAAGCCTTGGAAATGGACCTCTTCATTCTTACTCATTCATATTGTCTCTTTCTCTCTTTCATGTTTACTGTATTTTCATATCTCCGAATAATAATTATAGGGCTTTTTTTTAAAACTTTCTATAATATACATAAGAAACTCCTCTCGCAAATAAAAAGTCTTAATCATAACCTTCACTAATGAAAATGATCAGGAAAGCAAATAGTTCAAGGGTATACATACTTCAATATTACATAGCTCTATAATAGCCATTCATTAATATATTTACTCAATACACCTGAAGGGAAATTAATGAATCGCAGAAAGTACAGCACCCTCCCTCCACTCTGCAGAGATCAGGTCACATTATACATATTGGACTCAGTCCTGGTTCCTGCACATAAAAAAAAGTAACACTCTGCCCTGGCTGGTGTAGCTCAGTGGATTGAGTGCAAGACTGCAAACCCAAGGACCACAGTTCGATTCCCAGTCAGGGCACAAGCCTGGGTTTCAGGCCAGTTCCCAGCAGGGGATGCACATGAGGCAACCATACATTGATATTTCTCTCCCTCTCTCCTTCCCTTCCCCTCTAAAGATAAATAAATAAAATCTTCAAAGAAAAAGGTAACACTCTACTGGAGAAGAAGGACAATCCTACTACTCAGAAGAGAGAACTGTTGAAGAACGAGGACTGTTTAGCCTGGACCTGAGGCCACTGTGACCGGTTGGTCCGTTTTATGGTTGTCACAGTAGCTCTTCTCTATGATTCTCTCCAAAGGAGGTAAACTGGGTCTTACACTCGATTAAAAAACAAAATTTTGCTCATATTCTAAATGTACTGTACTGTGCTGTGCTAGGTGAATTGGAAGGCACGGAGGTAATCAGACAAGCATCCTAGTCTCGAGAGCGTACATTCTAGAAAAGAATGAAGACTCAGAGTATGACTGCTCTCTAGTATCTGGAAGAGTGCCTAGTATACAATGAGCACTCAGTAAATATTTTTTGAATGAATGAATGAATGAAGGGCTACAGGTCTCCCCCCCGGATCCTGTGTCCCTCTGCTCGACCGGCCTGCATCAGCGGAGCTGGCTGACTCACGTTCCTCTTCAAAGCTGTAGGCTCTTGGAGTAGGCAGCCATCCCAAGTGGAGATGAGCCGTTCTTTACGCGGGAGAAAAGTATAGATAATACACGAGGCAGAAACTATGAACTGCCAGAAAAGAGAACCAAACAGTGCTATGAGAATTCAGCAGTTGAAGAAATCAGAAGTCAAAACCACAAGGAGGCAGATTACATCTCAGTCTAATAACTGAAGCTGCCCAGCAAAGGGACGAGTACTGAGCTCCCGGCTGCCCAAGTCAGAATTGTACTCTCTGAAGCTTCTCATCAGAAGGTCACTTTAAATGTTCCCCACTCCTGCCCTGTTATCTGGAGTTACAGTCTGGGGCTATTCATCTTGGCGGGACCTGGAGGAATGCAGTCTGCTCTAAATCGAAGAGTCCACAAAGTAGAATGATTTGTCCACACTAGAAGCAGACAACCAGTAAATCAGCTCTCAGAATCTTTCTGAATAAAGTAAACTTCCTTGATAAAGAACCACAGCCTTCCACACAGCCTGAAGTGCGACTCCATAAGCACGGCCTGGTTTATGTGGACCACCTGAGGGTTTCTAAGTGATTTAACATCTCCTTAACGGCAACTATGAAGACAAAAAGTCTTCATACATACACTGTTTTAGTTGATACTACATGAATTTCATCAAGAGAAACAAAATTGGGGGGGTCGGGGTATTCATGTGAATTCTCCAGAACATCGTATGATAAACAATAAAATCGCGACTTTAGCCAAGCCTTTGAATGAAATGAGAAAACCCTTTTATACTTATTTTTTAAAAGGCAAGCTTGCAGCTGGCTGATGCCTCTATTGGCGATGACGGCTGATCATTTGCTAGTAGCAAAACACAACCACGAAAGCACTTATCTACAATCCAATAACCACGCAAGCAAACCTCAGCATATTCCTTTACCATCCATACATTTCCATATAAATACACGGTAAAATGAAATTTAATGTATTTCTTTTTGAAGACTAAAAAAATAAGGATGCAACATAAAAGAAACACGAGGTATTTTTTGTTTACTGAGGTATCCATGTAACTGTACTTCGCAATATCTAACTTCACTCAGCACTTTTGTTTTGAAGATGGTAAAAGTTCTGAGTGATTTAATCTCAAGGAAAAGCCCCAGTAATGCATCAGGAGGTAGGCACGCACGGCCAGGGAGACTCTAAACGGGGGCCACTCAAACTGGAAGGAGATGCTTCAGGCTAATGGTTCAAGAGGGGCCTTTTGCCTAAGCATTTTTGCAAACTTATGACTTAAAACAAAATGATCAAACTGGCAGCTTAAGAATGGAAACCACCATGCTAACATGTTTGATACAAGACCACAGTATTTAATTTTTTAAAAAATAGATGACAATTGAATATATGAGGATTTCACATGAAAATCAAAGGGGTCTGACATTGTGTTTGTGTTTCTCAGATTTAGACCCTGTGGCGCCACTGGGATTCCACTCTAAACGACGACAAATGGTTGGACCTGAGTGCAGCAGTTCTCTCTCATCCGAGGAAAATTGGTGCCCAGGCCCCATTCTGAACTGTGGATCCTACAAAGCCTACACTGTCTTTTTCCTACACATACACACCTAAGACAGAGTTTAATGTATGGATTGGGCACAGTAAGAGATTACACCAATAACTAATAATAAAGTGGAAGAATTGTAATTTTGTGCTGCAGTAAAAGCTGAAGGTGCCATCACTGAGTAAAACGAGGGTGACGGGGACACAGGCACTGGGACGCTGTGACGGTCCATGGGGTAACTGAGACGGCTGCCAAGTGACTGACAGGCAGGGGGCATCCACAACACAGAGATGCTGGACAAAGGGGTGAGTCACGTCCAGGCGGCACAGCACGAGACTTTATCAGGCCCCTGAGCACAGCAGCAGTTTACAGCTTATGAATTGTTTATTGCATTGTTTATTTCTGGAACTTTCCACTTAGTGTTTTCGGACACAGTTGACCCGGGGTAACAGAAACTATGGACAGCAAAACCGCGGGTGAGGGGAGGCTGCTGTCCAGGCCGCTGGCCCCTCAACGTGGACCATGGGCGCTGCAACTGCCTCATTCTCCTTGCACGCCCAAGTCACTCACTGAGGTTATCAATCAAGCTCCTATAGGCATGTACATTCGTCACCCTTTACTTCAAGGAAGAAATATGTAACAACGGAAAATAAAAGAAGCAAAATAATACGAAAGTAACCTGCACGATCTCAGAATATAATGAGACATACGCACAGAGTTGTGAACATGCATGAATTAACTCTTTCTGGATTTCCACCACGAACTAGGATGGCCCTGGTGGCCAGTGACAGCACTGAAGCTCCAGCTCGCAAATGCTCCACTTCTGGGTAAGCGACAGGGTCTTACTGCAAACCTCCAAACTGAACGCAAATTGATAATAAAGAACCTGTGAAACAATGTCCCTCTATTCCCACACCTCCCCCCCAAAAAATGTCCAAGGGTTTTTCCATGAATGAAGATGGTGGAAAACGCTAAACCTAACATTTAGTTAGCACAAGAAGCTATCATTTAGAATTAAAAAAACAAACAAACAGATAAAGAAGTTCCCAGACAAGAAAAGGTTAAAGGGGTTCACTATCACCAAACCAGTATTACATGAAATCTTAAAGGGTCTTCTTTAAGAAGAAAAGAGATAAAATATGAACAATAAAATGACAATAAATACCAAAAATTGAATCTAAAGAACAAAATAAGCCGAACAGAAACAGACTCATAGATACAGAGAACATTTTGACAGTTGCCAGATGGGGTGGGGGGACATGGGGTTGGGGAGGATGGGTGCAAAGTGAAGGGATTAAGAAGGACTGATTGGCAGTTACAGAATATTCATGGGGATGTAAAGTACAGCACAGGGAATACAGTCAATAATATAACATAGTCAACAAAACCGTGTATGGTGGCAGATGGGTATGAAACTTATTGGGACAATCACTTAGTAGTAAGTTCTATAATGTCTGATCACTGGGCTTTATACCTGAAACTAATATAACCTCATATGTCAACTGTAACTGAAAAATAAAGTGACTTAGATTAAAACATTTTTTAAGAAGAAATTGGGTGTTACATAGTTTTAAGAACACTCTTACTGGAACGGCCATTTGGAACTGATACAATCCTCTGAAGCGCTGCTAACAGAGGAGCCTTCCCCTCCTCCAGGTCCCATTACGCTGAGATGCCAGGGTGGGACCCTGCCTCCGTCTGATCCAGGCGTGTAAATGGCACCCCGGTGAGCGTGTGAATGTTGATCACTATTTCTCCACTCAAGCTGTGCTCACCTACCTGCTGAGGAGACGATCACTCAGTTTTACCACGCGCCCAGGGGACCTGTTATTTATTATATTACACTTTATGGTGCGGATAAATAAAGAGCATTAAAGTGCTAAATTCCTTCACACAGACAAAGTGTATTCATAAACTGAAGAAATTCTTTCTATCAAGCTGATAACTGCTAATGGGCTCTTCATAAAAATGCAAAACACATTCATTGCACAATGGCAGCAATAAAGGGAGGCAGCTGGGTTAACACACCAAAGTAGCAGAAAGCAAGCATTTAAGGCAAGGCACGCGGATGTAGCATGACAGAGGCGTGAGTTTAAACATACGAACCTCCCTGAAGTAATCTGTCACCTTCATGTAACTGGGTTGTAAAAATCCATGCTCAACACAATACAATTACCATAATAGGAGATTCAGCATCAACTAAGCATGTGGATGGGGAAAAAGTCTCGACCCAGACCCCTCCTAAAAAGTGCCTCAGTGCCTGTGCATCTGACTGACCTGGTTTGCCTTACAGGAGAAGCCCAGTGGATCTGTCTTCTGTATTACATACAATACACCCTCATTTCCATCCCCGATTTCCAGGGTTTTTAGGTTTCGTGTAACTGCGCTTGGGGTGGTTTTCGATGATAAGAGATGTTCTAGGCACCAGTCCTTCGGGATTTTCCTTCCACATTCCTCAGGTGACTTCACATCATTTAAGGCAAGTTACAACTCTCCTTTTTTCCTTGGCGGATTTAAACTTGGTGGAGCTTGAGAGTAACCACAACCCCTTGCCTCTCTCGGACCCCCCGACAGAAAGCCACTGCGGGTCTCAAGGGCCAGGCCCCACCCGGCATCTCTTTCTCCTTACACAGTGCTACACCCAGACAACTGCATCTGAACAAGGGGAAGAGTGACCTTTCTGAGTCAATGACAACATTCACTTAGTATTACGAGACGGTATAATACACCCATCAAGAATAAGGGAGAAAGAGTATTAACAACAACAGAGCACAGCAATTATTTAAAATCACACTTAAGAGGATTACCAAAGAGAAAGGTATGCCTGTTGTTCAGATTTCTCTCCAAGCTCATGAGAGATCAATATATCAAATACAGAATAAAAACTAGGGTGCCCAGAATGAAGTATGAAGTCTGCAGACAGGGGAGGAAGTCCAAATGAAGGCATTTTAGGGTATAGCAAGACAAAGCAAAGATGTACACGGTTCGGCCAAGTAAGATCAAGTCAGGGCATTCATGGAAAACAATGACTGGAACTTTCCAAAGTGGAGGAACAAATGGGGAAAATGGAACAAAGAGAAAACACACACAAAAGAAAAAGCAGGGGAAACAAAGTTGACTGTTAACACTTCAGTTGTTATACAACTGATAAAATCTGTATTTTATCGCAAATTTTTGTTCTTTAAAAATATAGGTATTTGTATAAGATCAGGGTAAAATAAACACAGAGCCCTCGATAAACATGCTTCTTCATTCACAGCAGAATTGGAATGTGGCTTATTTGGTTCCTGAGATCCAACTGTCCACACCACACCCGCTGGGATTTGTCGCTCGACCACAGAGTCTGACGGGTAGACAATGAGAGTGTTCCTCCAACCCTCTCTCCCCAGGTGCTCAGCCATGGAGTTGGCCCTGCCTTCTCTCCCGACCTCGTCAATGGTCTCCACTGAGATGTGGGCATTGGCCCCTGCCTTCAGACGGCCTCATCACCCAACTAACAAATGAACTAGAATCTATGCACACGTGTAAAACTATATTGTTATGACGTCACCAGGTACCCTATGGTAGAAAACCATCAGAAAACAGCCAGTGTGGCCAGCGACCATGGTCAGGACCTGGAGACGCCTGCAGACTATCGTACCATGGGTAGATACATTTTTCTTTGATTTATGTGCTTTTCTGGAGCGTGTTTATGAGGAAGGCAAGGCCTTCTCACAGCTCATTTTTCTAGTCATACGTTTAATGGTTTTTACTCCCCTGCAGATATTTATTGCACTTTCTTAGACATTAAAAAAAAAATCCAGAACATAAACTATAAAGGGCTTCTGTCGTGCGTCAGACCGTAACAGTGAGTCACCACACTCACTCGGGGAGCGAGGAGGAGAAAGGCTCGCCAGCACCTCAAAGGCAACGTGGCTAAATAGGTAAAAAAAAAAAAACACCCTAAATATTACGATGAGATGGGCAGCAAATAAGAGAACTACAAAGTCAAAGAAAGGACGGTTGGCCCATGCAGAGTTTGCGGGAAAACAGCAAAAGTACTCGGTTTTTGCTGAAGGCTCTCTCTGGCCTCCCTGGGGTACAGCCTGTCTCAGCAGGAGACGTGCCCCTGCATTGGGTGCTGGAGTTCGAAGCACTGGAAGCAGAAAGCTTCTGGCCAGGTGTCATCCGAGGCACGGTGGGGTAAAACGGAGTATGGGTGTATTTCAGGCTCGGCTTGCAACTCGTTCTATTATCCTGAAGAGTTGAATACAGTGGCTAGACTAGGTGATTGCTAACCTGTTAAGAGTCAGTCTCACACACAAAGACACTTTATGTAGAGTGAGCATAAATGCGAGCCGTAAGGAGGCAGTCTTGCTTCTTTTTCATAGGCTTCTGCTCAATTTGGGAGGTGGGGCGGGGGGAGAACAGCTTTAAACAGTGGTCAGAGTGAACCCCTGGGAGCTGTTCTGGGGAAGCTGGCCATCCGCCTGGGATCACGTCTAAGGCTGTCTGACAAGTGGAGGGTGAAAAATGGCTGTGTCTTCAGTTCTTCAAAGTGCATTCATTCTAAAGAACACTCACTCCAAAATATATTCCTTGCATCATGTATTTGTTGCTCACCTAAGCACAGAATATGTTCCATAGGCTACTTGTCGCTGGAAACTCACAATGAAATCTGAACGCTGAAGGCTTCGAAGAGTTCTGCAGCAAACAAAGTAGTGTGTTCGCAAATCAAGCAAACAAAGAGTGTTATTACACTTTTATGGTTCTCCCAAGAATCTACTAGAATACGGTTTCTTGGGAATAAAAACCTGTTTCTTAATCACCTTTCTGGCCACGGCCCCTAGCGCAGTAGCTCATAGAGAACAGTGTTCACGGTTTTTGAAAAACAGAATGGCTGAACCTGAAAAAGCCTGGAACCTGGAACTATGGCTAATGTTCTTATTAGGTCTTGTACAGCTAACACAAAACGTCAAAATGCATTAAGAAAATGCAAAGGTAAAAGTGCAATGTACAACAACAAAACAATGCCTTCCTGGGGGGACAAAAGTAAATTCAAGGCAATAAGTGCTGTGGAATACTTTCCTCCAGCAGCCAGAGGAAGCTAGAAACAAAATATACTGCACAGAGCTTAGGAAAGGATTATTCTCCACACGGGCTCAATAAACATTAGCTGATGTTTCCCAGCAGTGTCCGTAACTGATTTATCTCTCCACTTATGTTCTCAATGCCTCAATTTCCCTGTCTATAAAATAAACAAATATTTACTGTAAAATAAAACAGCAATCTATACTCGCTGAGGAGTTAGGAGGCTTAATTTCCGCTTCAGAAGCATTTGGAAAAAGGCGGATGACGGATGGGCATGTCGCTCACCATCACCATCACCACGGCTGCTGCGGGAAGCAGGTGGGGCGAGCAGCCTGCCTGCCTGCCAGCTCCGCGGCCCCGCACTCCCTGTGGTTACAGAACCACACGCTGCTCAGTTTCTCAGGGCGCAGAGGGACAGAAGAGGACTGCGAAGACAATAAAACTCTACACAGCTAAGTTCTAATCATTTGCATAATGAAGATTTCTTTGTTAACCTACGACAAGTATTTTTGACCATAAAGAACGTACAAATTAAGTATTTCCTAGGAAGAGCTTTGATGTAACAGGATAAATGTTTTTAAAGGTTCAGGTTGGGGCTTTGAACAGACAGTTGAGGGAGAAAAAAAATCTCTGACTAGGACCTTGACTGACCAGCATAGTCCTACTCCCTTACTTCGCAAATTACTTGTGAGCAGCGATGGCGGCGCTCACTCTTCCCTCCCTTGTGACCGGAGTGGCATCTGGAATGTGCACTGAGGAAAGTCTGAATGAATGAATGAATGAAGGAAGGAAGGAAGGAAGGAAGGAAGGAAGGAAGGAAGGAAGGAAGGAAGGAAATACCCATGCCTCGCTGTTTTATCAAGCAATAACCGAAACCTATCTGGCTATTTAAAAGCTGCCAGTAATGATTCAGTTACTTGTAAAATGCTTTAAAAAGGAGAAGTGAAAACATCTCCACCCCCATAAGCCTTATGGTCGGAGAAGGGGAAGGGGAGATGGCATCTGTATACTCTACAGAATGCCCACCAGCGTCATACACGACACGGCTACCCATCTGTGCACCGGTCACCCCAATCCATTCTGGAGAAAAATCATTGTTTCCAACATGATATGCTAAAGCAAATTGATAAATGTTAATAAAATTTTTAAAAGGTCAGGTCGCTACTTCCTGTAACACATGTCACGGGGAATCTAATACATCTCAGAATCAGGTCACTGGCTGGACAGCTATGACATTAAAGAATGGAGAGAATGGAATTTTTCCCTTTTAAAAGTGGTTACCCAGCACATCCCTCTGCTTCCCTCTCGGCTGCCTGGAATGAAGCAAACAGGGGAAATTTATTGAAACATACCATTAAATCAATAGGCCGAGCACTCTGCTTTATGCGGGGCTATGAAAGTCATGCATGTGGGAAAGCCAAAACAAACTGACAGTAAAAATGAGAACAAAAATGTTTTTAAGAAGCAAATGGATTCCTAGAATTTACAAATGTATTGGACCAGGAAGCAAAACAAGGGTCTTCAAATTTGCCTGGTGATCCTCTCTTGGTAGGCTAAAGTTAGAGAGACAGACCCCTTACTCAACAATCCGGCTTGAAAGTGACAAACAAAAGTGAAGGTTCTGGCTGCATTATCAGGAATTACTTTAGAAGGTGGTAATACAACTGCATTTATCGAAAAGAGCCATACTAGGGTTTATTTAGGAACAAATGGAGACACTGTTTTTCTGTAGCTCATCCATGGTGATTCAGAGAGCAGGGCAGGGAGAAAATGTGTCGTCAGGCAATTCTGCTGTGGAGTAAAATGGGCTCTGAATGCCTGAGACGCAAACAGAAAACACAGCGGTGCGTGCAGGTCAAACTGACGTTCTGAATGGATGAGAAAGAAGTCCCAGGCCAGATATGTATCCCCCTATGGTTGCCAAGACTGGAGCGTGAGATACTTATGTTGATATATCCCAACTCCCTACATTTATACAGTAGACCAGAACGACTGCTTTTGGAATTCTTAGAATAATTTAGCGCGACAACTGAATTCTTAGAATAATAATTCTTAGAATTCTCAGAATAATTTAGTTCGACAATTGATGTTAATGTGGTCTAACATCCACACTGGCATCAATTTAAATGCGTACAGTAATTTATAAAGCACATTTCCGCACACATAAGTGGCCCTCACAAGAATCCTAGGCAATAGAAAACATTAATCTGTTCGTTCAAGACCATTCAACTCATCACGTGAAAATCAGCAAGCTCCTCTCTTAAATTAAGAATGGGAAAGACATGAACAGAAAATGAAATCAATCAGCACGGGTCACTGTGATAAAAGACAAAGTGTCTATGATGCATATTCGAAAGAGGAACAAATGAAATATACTGGGCTGCTAGCGGGACTGAAGGGCACTGCGTTTCCCTCTGATCAGTGGTGAGTCCCCATCACTGCACAATGAATGGCATCCAGAGCAGTCAAGATGCACATGCTTTCAACAAAGAAAGAGAAACAATGGAGCTATCAGGAAAATCACCTTGAACTTGGACTACAAGTTATTTCCTTGTATCTTGGACATGGTTTTGTTTTGTTGGTTTTTTTTTTTTTTCATTACCATTATCAAAAAGAAGGAAAAACTCCCAGCCGGCGTGGCAGCCGAGCCCGCAGAGACCCATTTTGCCACAGGTCATTAGTGTTCGTCATTACACAGCTCCATGCAGCTGCCTGCCCCCTCCGGTGTGCTCTGCACAGATTCGTCTTCAGCTAATGCAGCAGAGGCTAAGGGGACTACGGAGGTCTCCGGATTGGTTTGCGGATTGGTTTGCCTCCGTGGGAGAGCATTTTAAAAGCATCGCAGGCCAAAGGGACTCTCGGTAACCTGTGCTTCTCCTGTCACACTGGCGCTAATAGGTGTTACTTGTCCGCAAGGATAGAGATCTGGGCACCCTGAGGCACCTTTGTTCAGAAGTGGAGTACTGTTACCTCCACCCTTATGCAACTCATATGGGAGGAGGTATCTCCTCAGTGGGAGGAGATAACCAAGTAAGCCAGGTTAGAGATAATGCAGATGGTGATGAGGGCAATGGGGGGACCACAGCAGGGCACACACAGCTGTAACTAGGGGAGCCCTATCTGTTAAAGACTCCAGGAGATCAGGCGGCTGGGGAGGTGTGGTCTGCAGAGAGGGCTGTAGAAAATGCCCTCTGCATCAGCGGCTCCGAGGACATCATGTGGGGCCTCCTAAACATTTATAAAGAATTCTGGTTTCTATTCTGCATGAATTTCTATTGGAAAACTCCTAGCCAAAAAGTGTGGCTGATGCAACTTTCATTTAAACAGGATTGCTGTGGCTAAAGGGGAGGAGAACAAGAGATCAAGCACGAGACCAGTTAGGAGCGTGATTGAATAATCCAGGCAAGACATGATGATGGCGTGACCAGGAGGGCAGCTATGAAGTTGGTGAGCAATGGTTAGATTCTGGGGTGTGGTGGGTTTTTTTTTTGAAAAGCTGACAAGATATGAAAATGGACTGCTTCTGGGACATGAAAAAATGGGATACATTTTTCCCCTTATATTTCTGGTCTGAGCAATCGGAAGAATGGTATTGCCATTTACTGAAATGGGGGAGGCTCAGGGACAGCATTTGATGGGGCAGGATATTGGGACCTCCGTTTTGGACACTTTAAATGTGAAATTCCACATGACAAAGAAGCAGAAATGTCTAGTAAGCTGCAAGACAAGCAAGGGTGGAGTTCACGGGAGTGGGCCAGGTGGGAGATATAAATTTGGACAAGACGGTATTTGAAGGCCTCAAAGTGGATGAGATCACCAGGGAAGCGAGCGAGATTTAAAAAGAGAAGGTGGCCCGGAACTTGACTGAGGGTACAATCAGCTAAGAGGTCAGTCAGATGACAGGGAAACCCGTGAGGGGACCATGAGGAGGGAGAAAACTAGAAGGGTGTGTGATCCTGGGGGCCAAGTGAAGAACGTCTAAGGAGGGGGAGGTGGTGACAAGCTACATCAAACACCACAGACAGGTTTAGTGCCATGTGAAAGCAGCGTGTCACAATAGTGGTGACCCTTTGTCCCGGCCAGCAGGAAAGGACAGATCAGGAGAGAATGCACTGGGGTTTCACCTTTTCCACACCATCCATTTCTGTTTTCATTCCATCACCAGAAGAGAGAAAGGGAAAGAGGGAAGAGGAGAGGGAGAGAGAGAGAGAAAGAGAGAAATGAACAGCCTAATCCATTATGCTTATTTCATTTTTAAAAACTGAGCAACACACGTTTTGAGGTCTTAGGAAAAAGCATAGAAAAGCGGACTCTCAAAAGAGTCCGCCAACGCATCTAGCACATCACCGGTTACCACCTTGTACCTGCCCCTTAGTAGCTGATCGTTGCCTCGGCAAGGCAAAGGAAGGACTCTGGTGTCAGTCTCGTGTTCTCGGTAAGGCGGACATGTCATTCCCCCACTTAGTTTTAGACAGGTGCTCATTTATTTATTTTGGATGAGAGGAAAAACAGGACAATGGAAGGAGCATCACACAGGCTCTTATTTGCTAGAAAAAGTTCAGAACTATTATCCTAGACTCAATACTGGTCTTGAAATCATCTTAAGGGATGCCCCAGGATTGTCACTGAGTAAACTAATCCAAAACTTCAGAAATGAATGGCATATTGAGATCTGATTAAATGTGCTACTTGAAAGCGCTCTACTCAAAATTCCCATAGGCAGGTAATCGCTGCATCTAATAATTTATTTCTCTTCTTGATCTCTCTGTAGCTTTTAAAAATAGCTCTCTACACACACTCGCATGGTTTCCGTAGCTGGTTTTCTTTGTACGTCCTCAGCTGCCTCATCACTTCTCTTGTCCTCTTAATATGGCATGTTCTAAGATTGAATGGACCCCAGCTCTCAACTACATTCAAGGCTTAAAATAACCTCTATGCAGAATAACACAGAAATTGAGAGTCTGCATTCAAAAGGACAAAAATCTTTCCTATGCTAGTTTCCTCATCTGTAAAAGGTAGATGTTACCATCATCTGCTGCACAGAGGTTTTGTGAAGGGAAAAGAAGCTAATCCAAGTGCAGCTCAACATCAAGATCGGTACCTATCGAATAAGCAAAAAATGCTGGCTATGACTGAGACTCCCAAAGACAAAGCCCTACCTGCAGCCTCTGTTTATGTCAAATTGAATTCTATGGCCTACTGGAATTAGTCATTGGATCCCCTCAAACTCTTTGTGTCCGTAAGACAACATATTCAGGGACACAGTAAATTCAAGGCCTGTTGTCACATCATGAGTAAGTCAATCACAGCAAACCATGCGGTGGATGTCCGTGGAAGAGAGTGATGAATGAAATGCTACTTCGGTACCGGAAACCGAACTTGACACAGCAGGAGGGCCTGGGAGGTGTCTCCCACTCACGGCAGCATCTGCCTCTTACAGCGAGATCTCACTCCAGCTTCTTGACCTCACAGGACTACACCTGGTCAAGCAGAATTCTTACTATTTTTATGATGGAAATAGTATATTTATTTAACTAATCGCCCACCTGAGACAAAAGTCGCTAGTCTAAAAGAAGTCACACGGAACCCTTAGAACCCTATGTTTTTAAGGCATTTTCCTCTTAAAAAAACTTTTATTATTAATATCTTTTAACTAACAAACCGTGTCCCTCTCGAATAGTTTAGCCTGCTATTCTAAGAACTGTTTTGGGGGTAATCTCAGCAAAGAACCCTCAGCACCCACCAGGGGGATGTGGTCACACCAAAATCCTGCCTGGCGCTCATTTTTAATTGGATACTCTATCTGTCGTCAGAACCTAAAGCAACCCATAATCTACTTTAAAATTTTTTTGACCTACATCAAAATTTTTTTTATTTCATAAATGTATAGCCCCGAACCACAAGCAGTTAATAAAACATACCCATAAAGCCAGTAAAATGCGTATTCTATCACTTCTGTGTGAGCTTTCCATATTCTTCGTAGCTAAAACTTTCTACTTTTGCCCAGAGGAAGGGGTCAGAACACCACTATAGCTCAGCCTCTGGAGGTAGCCCCTAAAATGCACAGAATTCCACGTTATTGCTCAACGACCAAACGCAGTGAGGTGTGTGTATGGTTCACAGTGAGGCTGAGTTTCTTTCCCTCCCAGGGCTGCTCCTGACGCAGTGACCACGGTGCCTCACTCCGCACACGGGCTGCGTAGCCAGCACAGGATGATGGAGGCATACGCTTATACACATTCTCGTGCCACGTGGGCCGACCTCCCTTACGGCTCTCGGGGACCCTGCTGAACCCAGCTGCTAGCTCAGCTGTCTCGAGTGTCCCTCCTAACCCTGAAAGTGCCCTGTCTGGCTGGAGAGGTATGCTGGTGAGCAAACAGAACCTAAAGTCAGACCACTGTGAGTTTGGATCTCAAATCCACCACCTGGTTCTGGGTTCTGTACCCTTGGAAAAAAAAATCACCGTGTCCCTTCCTCAGATTTTGGATTTTTAAAATCAAATGATTGCTATGAGAATTAAAGTAAGAAAAGACATAATAAAAAGTAGCTGGTGAACAGTAGGGGCTTAACAAAATGAGTAAAGGGCAGTTCCTTCGCTCCAGGCCGTGTGTGGACTTCTGAGGGGCAGGGGTCCCAGCACAAGTCCCCAGCTCACCGAGCTCCGCACTCAGCCTTAATAAGGTGCTTATCGTGTATCCCCCCCCCCAGAATAAACCTGGTTACCATTCCGCAATCAGGGGAAAAAAAGTTAAGAGAAGAATGAAAAACAAAAAAATGAAGAACACTCTAAACTGCACTCAAAGGTTTAATATTCTGAATGGAAGCTTTTGAAATTCGCAGAGTTCCACCAGCCCCGCTCAGCGGGGAACACATCTTTTATGGCTTCGAAAGAGCAACACAAAACAAAACGACTGGCATGAAAAGTGCCGCATGCCTGCTGTTAGGAGGCCTTCCAGGTGACCTGGCAGAAACAATACCCTAGAAGGACAGGCATCTCTACCACCATTCTTTCTCCCCTTCTTCCATTTACTCTTAAAAAATCTCTCGCAGCAAGCACAGGCCCATGGCTGTCTGGCTCTGCCTCAACGTATCCCTCCATCCTAGCTCACAGACAGTTTTCTCAGGCTCTCCTTTCCCTGGAAAATACTCTGCAAAGAAATAACTGGAAACAAATTAGTCATTCTGTAGTCTATTGGTTAAGCCACATGAAATCAGGGTCACACCGGGTATGCTTTGGGGGAAGGGAAGCAATCAATTCAAGGCTGCAAAAAAATTAATGAAAACACGCAGAAGTTTCAGCCTTTTCTACTTGGTTATTAACATTCAGGCTGTGAGTCCGGAACACATTGCCCAAGGGCCATAACAAACCCTAGCCCAGCCAAGGGAAAGCTCATTATTAACCACATTACACGGACAGCCGGTGGCAGGCCGGGGTCAGGCCCTGCTTCCCAAGTTTGAGAGCAACGATGCTAGTGAAGAAGACTCACCCAGAGAGGAAGGCAGTTCGGTCATATCTTACTTCTCTCCAGAAAAATCCATGTACATGGAGGCTACAGAGTTAGTATTGCTATTTTTCCATCTCAGTAAAGCAGAGGGACATATATATAGACAGTCGGGCTTGACTCAATAGGTTCCAGTAACAGTAACTCTTATTCATGTTGGAAATATATTCTGCTAAAGATGGAAACCTTTTTAAACAGGTAGCCACCTACCTTTTTATTCTGTAAGGGTTTAGTACAGTTCAAATGACCCCTGACGAAGTATCACTAACTCATCTCCCAGGTCTCGGTTAGGACATTTCTTATTTGAGGAGCACTTCCTGGGCCCTCCAAGGCAGTATCGGATCGCTCCACTGAGCTCGCCTGTTCTTTGCAGCTCTTCTCCACCGGCCTGTGTTCACTTCTGACTTACTCCTGTTGGCTCGAGTAGGGCCTGAACGCCCACTGGCCTCCCAGCAGCAGGATAAAGTACGTAAAACAAAGACCATGACGAGATTTCTTCTGGAAGCCGAGGCAACGCAGACCATTAAAAAGGTGCATGAAGAAAACCCACATCTCTGGGTTCCAAGTTTTTCTTGGCAGTCTCAGTAACCAATTAGGTCCCAACACTGTATTCTACACTCAAGTCAAGGCAGAATCCACACTGATTTTTAAGATAATGGTGCAGCTTTCCTTAGAGGATAAGAAACTTAAAAAAAATGCACACTCTCAAAATCATATCCTCAGAAAACTGAAATTTATTACTGCTTATAATTTATACTACCAGTGTAATGCACTTCTTTTGTGGAAGTATGTTTTCAAATTTGGAACATCAATGAAATTCAGGTGTATCCGTCAAGGGGGGCTGGGGCAGATTAACTCACATAGAACTTCCAACGATGTTTAAGATCTGTGCTGAAAAGGTATTCTCAGGTAGAATTCTGACAGTCAATATTTCCTTTTTCTATTCTCAATAACAAAACCCTAAGAACTTCTTGAGAGCCACCCACGAATGGCAATCTCATTTGGGGGGTTGTGAATGTTAATTGCGCACAGAACGAAATTAATGCCAGAAACTCTGTTCTGTTGGACTTCATTCATTATCATTAAGGTAACAGGAGGCCAGAAGTGATCAGCTACTGTTAGTATGCATTTGGCCTCAAACTTGGTTTTGTTTCTTAGTCACACCTCATTTCCAAGAAGAAATGCCACTTTACTTTACTAGACTAAGAATAAAAAAAGAAGCAATGTTATCTGCTGCTGCTGCTGACCATCCCCCTGACCCCCGGCCCCGGCTGCCTTCCTTTCTTCACAGCACATGTTACATTAGATGAACGATGCTTTCTGAAGTGTTATTTGTTATCTGAAATGCTTTTTTGAACTCTTCTCATTTCAAACCAGGTCTGCCTCCCTGCCTCCACTACTCAATCCCTAAACCAGGGCATTAAAATAAAAAAAAATAGGCAAATGCTATATATCAACCTTCAAAAAACGTTGCTACAAAACTGTACATCATTTCATTATATTCACGTCGGTGTTAACTTGCTGGGGCACGTCACAGCGGGGGAGTCAGGCCTGAGTCAGTCACAGTCACACCTCGGTCCTCGTCGCCTTCAGAACTCGTCAAACCCTGTACCCGTTGCATTTTGACAAGAAGAAAATGTTTCGGTACTTGGTGCTTGTTCAGGACTCAGGGCACTCGCTAGAACTTGTAAGAGTCCCAATGCTGCCCCACAAGAGAAAATGCCTCATCGCTCGTCACTGGAAAAATCTGCGTGGGACTTGTCAATTTCGCACTCCTCACGAGTTCTGGGACAAATTAACAACAAACACGCAGGTACCACTGTAGTTCCAATAACTGTAACCTAATTTTTTTGGAAATACTTTCTGCTAAAGATGGAATCATTTTTAAAGAAGTATCCACCTACCTTTTTATTCTGTAATGTTCACTATGATTCTCACAAGTAACTTGTTTAATACAAATTTAGTAAAAAGCGGGCACTTTCACAAGCTGCCATTCCAGTTGCACCTTCATTCTAATTAATTAGTCCATCATTTTCGCAGAGCTTTTCCTGTATTTGATAGGGCTACTATTACGCTGTTGGGATTTTTAGAATTTAAAAATAATTACCAGCATTCCAGTAACAAACTTTGGATACTTTACAAGACAAAATTCATTTTCTATTACATCTGATTGCCAATTATGCTAATACCCTCTGCAAAGAAGGAAAAAAAGTAGTATATTCTGTGTATTATGGAAGCTCACCAAATGATATCTTTGCCACTAAAGCTTAAAATTCAGCCCTTAATAACTGAAGCACAACCAGTCCTCCTCAGTCCTCCCATGCTACGGATGCTGTACGGAGCAATGCATCCTGCTCCTTGACTCTGCGTCAGCCCTGAGCCACAGGAAGAGCGAGAGAACTGCTAGGCCCAGAGCTGAGAAAAGAGGAAAAGGGGCAGGTATTGTACCCCAGGTCCCCTTTAGTTTGCTCCACCCATAGCCAGCAGGCCCAAAATGCTAAGGCCTCTTAGATCATCTAAAACTGGCAATCCATGTAATTACCCATTTTCTGTTTCTATGACAACAGCCTCTCTAAAGAGCATTTACGGAGGCCTTATTGTGTTACAAGTGCAATTCTAAGTAAGTTAGGTACGTCGGCTCATCTTCTCACAACCCCAGTAAAACCACTGGTACTCTGTCTATTTTGCAAAGGAAGAAACTGACACTTGCCAAAGCTTGGTGACTAAAATGCGAGTCGGCCCTCATTGGCTTGACTCTACAACCCGGACCTCAGTAGCGTGTCTGCTGCCAGGGCTAAGCAACCTCCCTCGAAGCTCTCGGAATCCTAATGAATTTAAGGCATCCCTTTAAATTCCTACTAAGGACTATTCTTTCATGCAGAATCACTGTTTACAAACCCTTATTCACACGTGCCCAGAACCAGCGTTGAAATGACAGAGACTGCCCAGTGCATCACTCAATTTCTTATTAAGAAAAAACTGCATATATTAGAAAACCTTATTTTATGAGTCTCCAAGAGGGAAAAATACAAGATGTCTAGGAAGAAACTCACTTCTGTCCCTGACTGTCTAGATCTTTCCAGTCTAGGTTTCTTAATTATCATCTCCTATCTGCCTTGGCTTAAGGGCCTTGAATTCCTCCCACCCCGAATTCCCTGCTGTCCCAGGCGCTCTCGTGCCTCGATTCTCTCACACCAGGTGAGTGTACAGACCAACAGCCCTGGAGGGAGAGCAGGTCATCCTGACATACTTCAAATTCTGCTGTGCACTTCAGATACAGGGAGGTTGTTTGGAGAGTGAGAACAGAGAAAGGTTCCTCGAGTCGGGCTCCCTCTTTCTTACCTGTCCAAAGGGAGGAAAATGGAACCACACAGGGAAGAAAACTCAGCTACAAAGGGAAATAAATGTATCTGCTGGGCTTTGGAGTTTACAAGGAATGAACGTTTGCGGAGCTGAAAACCTGGAGAAAAAAAGATCAGAGAAGTAATCTATGCTGTTAAACTGCCAGAGGGAAGTAGTAAGTGTACACATGCAAAACAGTGCAAACACAGTGGAGTAGTCCTGTATCTACACACCCTCTGCAAAACGACTCCGGAGGCATAAGCTTACAAACAAAATCTGCACTGTCTTGGTACAGTGGCGCTGTCTACTGTGACGGGCAAGTACGAGGGGCACTATTTCGTCATGGTAGGGGGCAGAGGCTCGCCTTGACCTTCAGGGAGAAAGGCTCCTGAAAGCTGAGTTCCAGTTCTGGATTCCAAACCAAGTCAATGTAATAGAGAATCTGAAAATGTAATGTCCAGGTACTAATGTAAAGCATTAGTACTGCTAATACCGATGATGTTGTCCATCCTCTCTGAAGGTTTATTAGGAGACGCCCTTTGGCCCATCAAAATCCACAGGAAAATTGTCCAGACAAAGGCTTTGCTATGGACGCTAACCCATAACTTCGGGTTTCGAGACCTGTACAGGACACAATCTCATTCACTAGTGCTTCCATCTTCCTAAATTTCAACTTAATTAGAAAACAGTAAGCACTGCTACTGTTATAGTTTTAGATTTTTAAGATTTTTTTTTTTGTCCTGGAGATCTATAGTCTTTGTTCTCCTTCTCAACCAGGAAAAAGCAGCGTTAAGATTTAAGACCAAAACGAATCTACTTTCCTATAAGTGCCCAGTCTGTGAGTTTTTAGATATTGCCACAAAAGCATTAAAGCTATTTTATATCTACAAGGAAAATGAGTGCTATGAATGATAGTTTGTAGAGTAGAGGAACTGTCAAAATTCCATAAAGCAGTAAAGACAGCCAACTGCTCCAAGGCTCTGCCATGACGGTCTCCCCCCATTCCTCCCCTCTGCATACACTTCCCTCTCTTTTCTTTCTTCTTTATTTCGTATATACATGCATTCCAAAGAAATGGGTTTATCACAGTGTACATACACGTGGTCATTACCAAAGCTTCCTTCTGTTTGCCTTTCATTCTCTCACCACTTTGTTTTAGGATGATGGTGCATCCTACTGATTCAGCCTCATTATGACCATCACCAAGTCCCCCTCAGTGCGCTCCTCGTCTGAGCTCTTCACCCATTCCTGTTGACCCGACCTTTCCTGCTTACTGTCTCTGGTATTTGTCCTACAGGGCCTGCAGCCTTCCACCCACAATGCAGACGCTAACTGTGGGCGTAACAGGACAAGGGGCAGTTATACTCCGTCAACATCGGAGCCAAACTGCCTGGACAACAAATCCCACCACCTCTTCTCTTTATCTCTAAGCTGACGAGGACAATCAATCTACCAAACAGTCCCTGCCTGCTAGAGTTTCAGAGTTACAAAGTGAGGTCTTTGAGGGCAATTTTGATATTAGATAGGAGTCTTCAGGGTAATATTTAAAATCATCCTAGTCAATGAACAGGCAGTCTGTAGCTTCATATCCTGGTTTCATGCCATGAGGCTAACTCATGCTATAAGTGATCCAAAACCAACTTCTACGAGAGTCAATAATCATTTTCTTACGATAATGCAATATTTTTTTAGACTAATGAATTAAAATGTTTTTCTAAAAATGTTCAATTCAAAATACAGAATCTGCAGTGTTAAGAAAGCTACAGCTGTTGGGTTTTTTTATTTTTTATTTTTTTTAATTCATGGAAGATATAGCAGCCATTTTCTCTGTATTTAGTCAAGTCCAAATGCAAAGTTTCCGCTTCAGTCCAGAGTTTGATCTCCTTAACTACAACATCTTCCTTGGCCTTGACCCTGATGAGAGGAAGTCTCCACACGTGCTGTTAACCATCTAATCTACATCAAGTGCTTGAGCGAGGACAACGCTCCTCTTTGCCACGGAACTCTGAGGCCCTCTTTGGAAAGAAAAATGGAAAAATGTGGCGCATGGCTTCTTTCCATTTTTCTTCTTTCTCACACAAAGAATACTTATGACATATTCAAAAATTCCTTTATGGTCACTATAATTAAATCAGTAAAGAAACTCCCTTCCGCCACTCTTTTCCTTTCTTTGGGGATATCCAAGAACTGTCCACTCCGGAAGTCAAACTGACCAGTCTTGATCCTTGGAAAGCTCTGAGAACAACTTCTTTCTACTGGAGGATAAAATAACCTCGAAAATAAGAATATGTCTCCTGGCTTTTCCCCAACTTTGAATATCTTCCACTGTAGTTATTTTACAGATTAGAGTTAATACCTGCCCCCCCAAAACAGTGACTATCCAGCAGGGGAGGTTACTGTATCTTATGATAAGATTTTTACAGCTGATTTGGGCATCAACGCTGTACAAAATGTTGGCCAGAATCATCAGGGTAAAATTTTCATATAAGATTCACTTCCCTATTCCAAGGCTGAATTACTATAATAAGGGACCTTGAAATGGCCATTCCATTAGTTTTAAGAGGTGCTAATTAGGATGTACAACTGAGATCCCATGTCGTACACAGACACAAACATGGACCTTGTAAAGTTTGGGCTCTTTCTTCAACAAAACATCAATCTGAAAATTAAAAATAAGACTAAGAAGTCTTATAAAGCAGAATTTTCATTCAGGAAAGGAAATAAGCAACCTCTAGTTGCTGCCAGTGGGAGGAACAACTGAGTTTAAAGCTCCATTTTACAAATTGAATTCTGGCTGCATTTTAATATCAAGACTTTTTTTCCCCCTTACAGAGCCAGAAATACATTCCAGAGCCAACATTCTCAAGTGAAAACATACAGTATTTAGACAAGCATTAATTCGCTGGTAATGTTTCCACATAACCATTTCACACACGATTACTAATTATACCATGTGAGGGAAATCTCTAAACTAGAGAATAATGTATATGGCCATAAAATTAAATTATCAAAATGATAAGTACAGAAAAAATGGTCAAATAAAAGACTGTGTTCTAAGCTGGTTCAGAGCATTAATAAACTATGTTTTGGATACATAACCAAATCTTAAAAATACAAACATTCTTTTATTCCTGAAGTACTCAGTAAAATTATCTCTCCCCAAAGTAGTAATATAATATTCAACAGTTTCCCACAGGGCCACTTCCATCATCGTAACTACTAAGCACTAAGCTCTTAAGAAAAATATTTATTGAGACCCATTCCAACAGTTTTCCCCCAGATCCCCACTGTTCCGCCTCTGCCTCTTAGTCACCTCGGAAGCCACTGCCTGGGAGTGACAAAGGCGGCTGGAACACCACCAGGGCCTCCCGGTGGAGAAAGGCCTGGCGTTCAAACTCGCCCCATTTTCTCCTCGCGCCCCACAGGAAGGGCACAGAAGGGGGTGACTGAAAGGATTAGCGGAGTTTACACAGAGGAAAGCCAAGAGAAACACTCTGAACAGGCGCGACATTCCCTCCCGTCTTCAGAAACACACATGAGCATGGGAGAAGCGGAACTGGTAAATAATCTGCAGTGGGAAGGGAGAAGTAACGCTTCACACATGGCGGGATCTGGCAGAGGCTGCGCCGGAGCCAGCTCACGAAATGCTCAGCTACCAAATTAATTCCAGTTGGCTGGGACGTGAACCCTGTCGCATCTACTGAAAACCCGATGAAACATAACTAAATGTAATGATAAAGAGCAATGAACGCGCTGCTGCCAGAGCCATCAGGAAGCTTCAGGCTTGTTTAATGATTCTGTCACTATCGGGGGAAGAGGGATTCCAGGGAGCCAGGAGGAACCTTAGGGGGATTCTGCAGGCCTGAGGAGGAAACCGTACAAAGAGTTTGGAATAACAGTGAAAGGGGGGAGGGACATTACTTTAAAATAATAAGCTCAAGGAAATGCTAAACACTAAATTTTAAAGCTTGAAGTGACTTTTCCTTTATGAATGCTATACCGAGGCTCAGCACACAACAACAACAACAACAAAAAAGCCTATTCAATATTCACGGCAATCGCCATAGAGAAAAATCATGTCTTTATTCATTTTTCACTTCTCGATACTTCAGCCGCTGGGTGGAAAAGCACAGGTAATACTAAGAGAAAGGAATGAGTAAAACGAAACACATCCATGACTTTCCTGCCGTCAACTGTTTCTAGCATTGTGTTCCCACAGCTTTAGGTTTTTATTGCTCCTGAAAAATATTCAATCAGCTGTCTCAGATTCTCTTTAGAAGAGATAAACACTAAATGAACAAGTGAATTTTTAAAAATAATATTTCTGAGTTAAACTGCTAAGCACTCACTCAAACTTTTCCAAATGACTACACAGATGTGTACATTTTTCATCACATAAGAAGAGAAGGTTCAGCAAGACGGCCCTGACAAAGGACCCAACAAAGTCAGAGCCACTTTTATGGCCCTTACCGAACCATTCTGCTTTAAGATAAGGAGTAAGAAACATATCACCCATTTGGAGATATACGTGTTTAAAGCCGATTCATAACAGCACCACAGAGACTAAAATATTTAAGAACAACATTATACTTGCCATAACTCTCATTAAAGAAAGGAGAGGCCACAATGGCAGAAGTCATTTGAGAAATAATGCAGTGCCACAAAATGTAGGGAAATGCATGCTTTCCGGAAGTTAATGCCAACAGAGAGAATTCATCCAGAGTACATTCCTGCCCTGACCAGTGTGGCTCAGTTGGCTGGGTGTCATCCCGCAAAGCAAAGGGTTGCCAGCTCGGTTCCCAGTCAGGGCACATGCCTGGGTTGTGGGTTCAAGGTGTGTATGAGATGCAACAGATAAATGTTTTCCTCTCACATCAATGTTTCCCTCCCTGTCTTTCTCTCTCCCTTCCCTTCTCTCTAAAAATAAATAAATAAAATCTTTAAAAAATATATATATTCCTGTAGGTAGCATAATGGTTCTTGAAAGTTTTCATTTTGCTTCATACCAAGACCTAAAGCTAAAAGAGAAATCGCAATGTTCTAGTTCAAAAATATTCAAGTGCTACTTCTTTCTTGCAGTGGAGCAATTTTTAAAAAATGACTTGAAATATTTTTTAAGTAAATGTCTTGAAAATTTGCCTTGGGTAAACGTATGAAATAAAGGTCCTTAAGTTATACAAATAATTATATCTAAATTACCCAGTTAAGCTCATAAAATTTTCTTCTAAATCATCTCAGCTACGTTTAGATGTTTACCTTTTTGAAGCAAAGCTAAGAGTGAAGCACAGTGATGGGACCAGACCACCAAGAGAGGTGCTCTGAGGATCTGACTCGACCGCCTGGGCCGTCCCTGGGCCCCAGAGCTGTTCACACTGTGTCTTCTCATCTCAATTTTTTAAACAGAAAAATCCTTTATTCTAACCCAGCAGGAGAATCATGTTCATGAACTGCTTCCAGAGTGGCCTGCTGACGACATTCCAAACTCACACAGCCCAGTAGAGCCTTCACGAGAGAGTCCGAGGGCCCGAGAAACCTCCTGCTCTAAGGGCTGTGAAGGAAGGAGCGTCTCTGAAATACAGAGCGCGAGGCAAGAGCTCCGGGGCGCTTCTGCCCGGGCTTCGGTCCCTCCACTGACAACAGTGCAATCCCGATCACGCTGTGTCAACTCTTTATGCCTTGGGTTCCTTGCTATCAAATGGGAATAATAACAGTACCTACCACATGACAGCTGCAGTGAAGACTGGATTGGATAACGCATGTTAAGCATTATAACATAACTGGGTGCGTCACTAGGCCTCAGTAATTTTAGGTATTTTTATTATTATTTACGGGACTTGACAGAGACCTGTACAGTACACAAGCAGATTGCAAAAGTGAGACCCAGAATGTACAGCCAGTTCCCTCTCTATTACCCTAACATTCCTCGAATGCAGAATGTTTCAGAACTATTATTCACTCTCTTGTACATAATCCAAGATACAAGGATTCAAGATGCATGCTCATTACTATTTCTAGATACAAGTGGGAAACAATATTAATGTTCCAGAAATTCAGTGTTTGCATGGCATCAGACTCTTGGTGGCAAACTGGATGTGAGCAATGCAAGTGAGATCACTGAGACCGCTGGGCTCCTTAGAGCACCAGGGACAGTCGGCCTGGAGTTCCCTGAGGTAATGAATACAGACAGCGCTGATCCATTACGGACCATGTCTGCTGCCTTAATGCCTTCCCTCCAGTAATTCAATCACGTTCCTTTGGGAGAGACTTGGAGTTATCTTAGGGACAGTCAGATACCACTAGTTGCCCCAGGACATGCTAATACATTTAAATTACAGAGGGGCTTCCTGATTGCATGAAAAATGCATCCATCTTCCCTTCTCTGCCTTTGCAGAGGGCACACCACGTGCTCTGTCCTAACTAAATGCAAACTTCTTTTCAGCTGGGGTTGCTAATTGGATTTTTGAAGAGCAACTGGTTTCTTTCTCAGCAGTTATTCATCATCCCCCAAATAAAATTGTATCTGAAATGTGTGCAGCAGACACAAATGTATTTTCCAACTCCCAGGTACACACATATGTGCGATAATCCCAACAATGGGTTGGGTAAAAAGTCCAAAAGCTTGGACAGAAACTAAAAGAAAAAAAAAAAAAGAAATTTTGGAACTATCGAAGTCATTAGGAAAAGCTCCTTCTCCCCTCTTTGGAGGAAGTAGAAAAAAAGAGCATGAGATGTAACTAATATTTGGAAGAAAACTACCTACTCCCTTAGTAACACGGTCCATATAAACTGCCGGAAAGAAATCATCCAGAAAGTCAGCAGGGGCTTCCTTCCTTCCCCAATCCAAACTATAAATAAAACTTCCTGCCCATGCACTGAGCCGATGACAAAATCCCTCTAACATTTTCATTTGTAATGGTTCTTCTTCTTGAGAAAAGAGAAAATACAGGGAGATGAAACTTCTGACAGCCTTTGTCATGTTCAGCAAGGTGGAAGCGTGTCTGCAAACTTCAGACCGGAGTGACTTGTTGCAGCACCTTTTCTGACAGGTGACATTAAACAGGCGTCTCACGCGGAAGGCCCCTCTGGTGTGTGTGCTGCGGTTGGGGGCGGGGAGCAGAGGAGCAGTGTCATGTGCTGTCACGGGAAATCAACGGCCTACCTTAAAGAGTTGTGCAGACTACCATCTTCAACCAAACACAGGCAGACTGCCAGCTAAGCACTAGAGAGTGCAAAATAAGTGACTTTTTCTGCTTCGTCCTCATCTCTACAGTGACCTCCATAAAAATCAGTTCTCCTTAAACCACAAAACACATTTGGAAATTTGTCTTTGTAATTCATCTATTTGTGTATCAAAATTACCTCCGGGAAGGAAAACTGGATGCAAATCTATTTTAGGGCCAATGCTCTTCTAAGGCACACGGGAGCACAAAACCTAAACCATGAACTGTGCACAGTCACCGAACAACCAGCTGTCTATCTTCATTATCATTCTGACACAGGGAACTGTAAGACACTCCTCTCCACCAAAAGCTTCCCTTATTAACTCACTCACCGAACATTCAATGACAGCCTAGTACGTGCTAGGCATCATTGAAGTTCCAGGTATGCAAAGCCAGTTAAACAATGGTCACTACCATTTCTTTGTGAAGGAGAACAACTACTTAAAGAATAATTAATGATATGCCAGGTGGACAAAGGCATAGAGGAAAGGGGAGGAGGAGGAAAGGTGTCAGAAGGTGCTGCAGTAAAGATGCTGCAGAGGGAGGAGCAGAAATTCATCAGGCAGAGGAAAAGGGCAGCAAGTGGAGAGAAATCACATGCAAAGAAAGAGGTGAGACAGAGTGCTACGGTCTGAGGAACTTCACGTGGTTTAGGTATGACTACAGACTAGAGGAAGCAGATGACAAGAGAGATTGTTAGTTCAGTTTCAGAACTGAACCTGCTCCCTGGACCTTGGGAGAGAGTTCCAGTTTGGAGGTAATAGCTAAAACTACTGAAGGAGTGAGACAGTGGAAGAGCGAGCAGCAGGACCGTGGAGAACTTGTGTTGAGTAAGCAGGCAGAGAGGACAGAACCTTAACAAGCTTGAGAAGGAACAGTCTGATGTAGAATAAGAGGCCAGACATGGTGATGACAGAGAAGCAAAGAAAGAAAAGACTGAAACACAAAATCAGGTAAGACTGGAAAATACCCTTGGTATTTGACAACTGGGTAGTGACTGGTCAGTAAAGTTCAAAGTGCATAATGTACTTGAACAACTTAGTAGAAAGGAAAGAGGAATTTAAGTGATAGGTGAAGGGGGTGACAGGCAGAAAAGAGGTTTTATGAAATGGGAGAAGTTGAACTGAGCACATATGTTTTATGGGCCCCAGGGAAGGAGCCATTAGAGAGGCAGACTGAAGATGAGAGAGAAGAGAAGAGGAGAAGAGAAGAGAAGAGAAGAGAAGAGAAGAGAAGAGAAGAGAAGAGAAGAGAAGAGAAGAGAAGAGAAGAGAAGGAGAAGAGGAAGGAAGGAAGGAAGGAAGGAAGGAAGGAAGGAAGGAAGGAAGGAAGGAAGGAAGGAAGGAAGGAAGGAAGGAAGGAGGGAAAGGAACAAGGAAAGGAAAGGCACAAGGCACAAGACAAGGCCAGGCGAAAAGAAATGAAACAAAAAAACCCCTAAGATTCTGGGGGATAGAAAGAAGTGGAATTAAAACTAAGGGAAGAACAGCTTCTAAAAAAAAGGAGAAGACACAAAAGATGTGCTTCTATAACAACAGATTTTTTAAGAGTGAAGAAGAAAAACTGAGTATATTCAGCACAAGAGGGGTAATAGACTTCTTTGTCACAAAGTGTCTTCAATTCTCAAATCACCAGGATAACCTAATTAGGAACAAAATCTCCACAAAGGCCAAGACAATGTTTGGCACACAGTAAGCACTCAATAAATATCTGTTGAAAAAAAATGAATGAAAACTAACTAACAGAAAAGTATGACCAGATTGAAGAATTACACCCCACTCCAATTCAGTGTACTTTAAGTACAGACAACTCCTATTGAACATAGGAGTTGCACCTTGCAAAATCAGTACGTCAATCAAAACTACGTAAAAAAAAATGTAATGAATCAAGGCTTGTGAAGCAAAGGGACCCCCATCTTTCAGAGTCAGATGTTGGTTCCTTTTCATTGCTCAGTGAGATCCTCATTTCAATTTTCTTGGAAGCTTCAAAATAAGAAAGGACTGTAGATTCATTCAGATGCATTTCTGAGCACTGACGCTCCATCAAACCTGCTCAGATTTTCTAATTTCAAGTTAAAGAATGGATTCGCTGGCCTCTTTTTATTACAATTTTCTTTTCTCTTTTTTTCTTATCTCCAACTTATATTAAAAGTAAATAAATAAAATATACAGATGAGATGTGGATGGTCTGGCTGATGCTGCCGAGGCCTTGCAGCCCACAGGCTTCCAGAGCCACCAGGAGAGGCCGCAGATGGATGAAACCACAGCACCAAATGCGTCTGCACAGAGTATGTTCTAATAGCCAAGTGGCTCAAGTACAGGCAGTGACTAAATAAAATTAGCAATAGGCTCAAGACAGTGTAAAGGGGTTAAAGACATACAGCTTTTAATATGCAAGAATTAAAGCAGGATTCCAAAGACCTATTAAAAGAATACTTAATATCCACCGACTTTATTATGTGCTTTTACAACCAACCAACCCACCCACCCATTTACTGACGATGATTCCTTCGTTCGTTTAGTCCAAACATTTTTACTGATTGCCAATTATGCGCCGCAACCACGTGACTTACAGACAACGCCCACACACTACAGTTACGTGAGAGCCTCTAATTGGTCCATCCTGTCCTGTGATGTTCTTACACCCAGGGGACCCTCCATTAATCCCTCAAGTTGCACTTCTCCCCCATTCTTGACTGAATTCTGTTGTTTCCAAACACAAGCTTAACATATTGATGTTTGCCTAAGAATGTTGATTTAAAGTTGCCAACAATCCTTCTTCGAAAAGGGGAGTTCTTAATTTTGAGGCAATATTTCACCATTCCTGATGCTGAAATTCCTTCTCTTCAGAAAAACTGGTAGCCCATGAGAGCTGCCAATTATTTTTTTGCTGATTGATCCATAAATCCCAACGTCCAGGGAAAACAGAGCCAACTAACTTTAGCTTCCCTGACTTTTGCTTCCAAGGCTATAGAACACAGTCTATACTGATCCTATAGACAATCTCGCTCCTGGGCACCCCAGCTCATCACCCAGCAAGAAGAAGGTCTTGTACTTGTCTGGGAGGCCCCTCAGCCACACAAGACAGGAAATCAAAAGATTTCTTGAATAGCTGCTTTGAAGAAGTTTAAATTACTAGCAGTAGTGACGCCATAAGACCCCCTCCCCCAAATTCTCATTTACTTCAAAACAATGATTGAACATTGTTTTTAAAACTTCAAATTTCGATGATATCTGATACAATGACCGACACAAAGGAAACCACCTGGTAACGTAGGCGACCAACACAGAGGTAACATTTCACAAAAGAAGCCAAATGCCAACCTGGGCATATTGTATGATTCCGTGTCTATGAAGTTCAAGCACAGGCACAACCAATCTATATACTGACAGAAATCAGGATAACCGTTACGTCCTAGAAATGGGTGCTAGCAGTGTGAGGAAGCCTTCTGGGGCACTGAAGGTAACCTATACTCATGTTTGTGTCCTGATCTGGGTTATGGTTACACTTGTGTATACCTATGTAAAAATTTATACAAACATATCAATATATGTATAAGGATTTGTTCCTGTTAATGTATATCTCAATAAAAATTTTAAAAAAGATTAGCTTTTAAAATATTCACATATTCTGAGTTCACAGAATCCAATTAAGTAAGATCCTCCATATTGTTTCACTATAAAGTGATGGGAAGAAACTTTCTGGCACCACACATTTTTCTTCTTCCGATGTACCGGATACCTTCTCATCTATTCACAGTGTGGTAGTTGACAGTAATATCTGGTAGACTAGCTGACAGTAATAGCTGACAGTAATAGCTCGTACAGAACGCCGAGTTTAACAAACAATCGGCAAATACTTCCTCCTCATTCACAAGTACTAAAAACTATTTGAGGACATCCAAAACTCCAAAATCTATTTCATGTGCAAAAGGACAGACCCTGCATTTGCAAGTTAAACACCACTATTCTTACAAAACGGAATGAAATTAAGGTCATTAAAAACTAAGTCTTCTTTGGTACCTCCACCTCTACCCTTTATATCTGTCTGTTCTTGCTTACCTTGCATGAATCAAAGAACCTACCTTCCTCTTATTAAATAACAAAGTCTCAAGAAAATATTCTTGCTTAGCTGGAGGTCTCTTTTTGCTTGTTTTTAAGGACAAAAGGAAAATGAAAAGGGTTTCTTGACCACAAAACAGAAAATATTTCACCGAGGGCACTGAATATAAAAAAACACAGTAGGCGGCACTAATGATTAAATGTTCGAATGAGAATTATTGAAAATAAAGAGGTTTAAAAAGACTAAGAAAGAGCCATTGGCATCACACAGGAGCCCCCGGCACAAACTGTGCACAACACAAAGGAGAGAGAGAAATGAACGGGAGTGGGAGCTCGTTTTCTGCAGGGTCGGGGTGGGTTGGGGGGAGAGGTTGGTGAAACAAGCATCCAAATTTCCCAGAGAAACAATGCATAGCCAACACCAGGAGGAATAAAAATCATTAGAGGTAGCGATCGTGTTTTTCCTCTAGGTATTACTATGATATTTTGATACCAAATTACATTATCAATTCCAGTTTCAAATCAGATGCAAATGGGCCTGTGGCTGAACATAAACATATTTCACTGAATGCTGAATAAGCATATTTTGGTCATTGCAGTCCAAGGCAAATACACGTACAGAATACATAAAAAGCAGTGCACAGATTATGTAAACACTTCGCACTGAAAAGCATCTTCTCTGACTTTCATACGTAAGCTTCCAATAATGTTAATTAATGATTATACATTTTACCTGATAATAAGAAAACCTGCATTAAAATGTCTACTAAAATCCAGGTCAAAATCACAGCGGCCTTCATGATGATTTCAGGTTTATTTGGACATAGAGTTTTAGTTCCACAGTAGCTTTTACAGCAGGAAAAAAATGTCCTTTTTTACATTGCTTAAGGGTCACTGACTTATCTTATATTCATGTACCAGTTACAGACACCGGAAAAAAACAAAAAGAAAAACACAAACACAGGAGCAGAGGAGGAAAGAGAAAGGGGATGGAAGGAACTCCTCCACAGCTGCTCCAGCTACAGCCACGACACCAGCTGCCCGCTCACCCTGGCGTTGGAAAAAAGAAAGCCCAGGCTGAAATAATGCAGAAGTCAACTAAACTCCTTGGCCCTGCCGATGACCATCAGCATTAAACTGAAGCACGGAAAAGTATGAGCGAGCAACAGAAAAAATGTATTCATCCAGAGCTCTGAATGTACGCAGTATATTAGAGGGACGTGCAATCATACGCTGAAAGAATGTGGACCTGTTAATTCAGCACCTAGTGAACTGCATCTTGAATTCAGCTTCTGAAGAAGCATCTTCAGGAAGGATACTGTCTTCCAAAGGAAGCCTTCCTATTTGTGGGGGTTCCTTGTTCATTAAAAAATTCTCGTTACGTACAGTCAGATTTCATGAACTTCCAGCCAATAGTGGAGTTCGAATCCAGATTTGTGAAACAAGAAAATACTAAACTGCTTTAGGTGCTGTCCCTGTTAGACATTTATATATTTGAAAATGTGTATCAAATCTTCTGTTTTTCTTCTTTCTCACTCACATTTTCCCTTCTTCCTACTGGTTAAGTAAATGACCTGTATACTTCTAACTAGGCTGACATGTCTTACCTCTTGGACACTGTCAACGAGGTGAGGGTTGATATGGGCATTGGAGGCTTGGGTGGCTCTCCATTTCACTCAGTAATGAAAAAAAAAAAATTGCCAGTTAGTTGCAATCAGTTTTCAGCCATATATCACACATCATATTTTGAAAACACAAAAGTGAAAAAAAGAAGGTGAGAAAAAAACCTTGATCTTCAAAAGTTAGTTCGAAGATTAAAAACATTTAACAATGCCCTGGGCTGGTGTAGCTCAGTGGATTGAGTATGGACTACGAACCGAAGAGTCTCTGGTTCAATTCCCAATGAGGGCACACACCTGGGTTGCAGGCCAGGTCCCCAGTGGGGGCCACATGACAGGCAACCACACAGTGATGTTTCTCTCCCTCCCTTCCCCTCTCTCTAAAAATAAATCAATAAAACCTTTTTAAAAAGCACTGGACAACGGTAATATAAATTCGAAATCAGCTATTCAAACGTGGGGTGTGAGGTCCAAGTCCACCACCACTCAAGTGCTCCACAGGCCCTTGCAGGTCAGACAGTCCGAAAACAGCACTGTTTTTCCTAATTCTGAGGACAGGGAAAAAATGCTGTGTTTCATAAAAATGCAACAGGGGAGCCACATTTCCTCTCGTGCATGAATAATGTACGATCCGCAATGTGATTTGCTAGGCTATCTAATCACCAGCATCTTTCAAAACGTCCATAGAAGATTTAGCTCATTAAGGACAAACATGTATCTGTAAAAAAATACACCAGACGTGCAAAGGCGCAGAACAACGTTCCTCCGAACACCACGGCGCACATCAAACTGACACGGCGGGACAAAGCGTGTGCATTCCTCAGAGATAAAAATGTTGGACAAAGAAATGCAAAATAATCACGTCAGCTTCTGACATTCCTGGGTACCCTAAATAATCAAACTTAGATCCCTCTTTCAAAACAAAACACATACACACACTTTCAAAAAGGACCTAGGGGCTATTGTACACTTTTTAAATAAAAGTAAAAATCTAACAGAAACAGAACAGGAGCCTAAATAGGAAAACTTTTAAAGCAAGGTTTCTTCTATTAGAAAAGACTTGATCATTTCAGAAGGGTACCCCCACTGTTCTTAATAGAAGAAAAAGGCAAAAGTTACTTTATGCATCCATAAGCTTTTCTTTTTTTTTTACTTTTTCCACCACCACTTATTAAGAGAAAGAAAAGGTAAAAGTATCTGAAGTTCTAATAAAGAGCCTCATATTTTGTTTAACTAGTCAAATTACTAAAGGCATAGTTTAGGATCAGAAGTATAATAAAAGTAAATTCCTAAATTCAACTTTTTATTTCTGTATATTTTATCCTATAACACACTTTCTAGTTATGACAGAGGTAAAAAGATGTAAAAAAATCTAATATCCCATTTTAGATATGAAAGAAAGATTAATCTATCTCAATATCATTGCTAAGGAAAAACAATTTTCCATTATATTTTATTCATATCTGACGAAAGAGACATTCACTACAAGTCAACAAATATTTTCTAAGCGCTCTAAGAAGTTGCCTGGTAATTCTTTAAAGAAATATTAACTGACACCCCATGTGTGTAGAAGATACATCTGAACTACTGTTCTCTCTTCACTGTGGAAGTTCTGCTGGAAAACCATTGGAGAAAGAAAAGATCGCGAGGAGCAGATACCCGGCAAGGTGAAGGAATGCAACCTCTGTGTTCTGAAGCCCTAAAATGACATTACCAAATTTATTCATTTATTAGTATGAGTTAGTGCCAGAAAACGTTGAAAACACTTCTTGTGCTGGGCCTGGTTTAGACCAACAAAAGCAGTTCGCGTGCTGTTAAGTGATTATCTCAGGATTTTCTATAAAAAAAAACTGTTACATTTTTAGGCAAAGCTTATTATGAAAACAAAACAAACACACACACCGGCCTTCCGCAAAGCAGCCCATGAAGCCGCATGACACACCTGTTTAGGAGAACACGATGACCGACAGCTCGGCCACAACTACCCTGGAAAAATGCGAAGGTCACAGCACAGCTCCCTGACCACCTCTTGATCGGCTAATGGCACAGTAACATTTGCTCAGTGTCTCTGGATACCGTCTCAAAGCGGTCTAGACCAAAGATCTGTTTTCCATTTTAGTACACACCATTAAGAGGGATAGAGGGTTTTCACTGCATTAATTAGAGAAGTGCTAACAACATCACCATCACAAACAGGGCTCCCTGACTATCCCACGTCCAGGGAGGAAAATCTGCGAAAGCAGCTTTCCCCGACAGCCATCCTGCAAGGCTCTCTCTAAGGCTTCAGAGTCCTTGGAAGTCTCAGTGTTGGTCCCCAAAGTTTCGTATCATCTAAATATAATGCCCTCCTTGTTGCTGAAACAAAAAGGAGAAATTTTTGCCTCGACGGCCCCATGTACAAGCTCCCTCCTCAGAGGCCTCAGGCTGCACCCCAGCACCAGACACCCCAATTCTGTTACTCTGTTCACTGTTCCTTGAAAATGTCCCCTCATTCCAACAGAATGTCATGTCCTCAGAAAGTCCTTCCCAACTCGGCCTGTATGAAACAGTGGCCCGCACCACCACCACCAGTCGTCACCGAACTCCTAACTCCGCTCTGCTGTTCACAAATACTTCGCAAACCTGACGCTGCTTCCCCTGCACATTCATTGACTTTTCCTTGTCTGATTTTTCCCCTGGACTAAGTTCAATGTGGTCAGAGACTTGTTAGTCACCAGATGGAAAGACCCGGCACAAAGTAGGTGCTCAATAAATTGTTACATGCACAAGCAGTGGGTTTTTATTTTGCTCAATTGTAACGATGATTTCTGCTTGCCTTTGATCTGCCAGTGCTGTCAATATGTGAAGTGATGAGCATAGGAATTAATAAAACAAGAACACAAAATAAAATATTAATCGCAAGGGCCACGGAGTTCGGAATATCAGTTTTAGAAATAGTACTTACTACGCTGACGGCACAATCAGTGGTAGAGCCCGTCGTTCCCCTGGGTTCGGTTTCTGCTACTTCCTGACCCCGTAACTTCGAGCGCTTCTTAACAACCACAGGCGTTTCAAAGCCACTTTACAACCAGGCCTTAAGTCGCTTCGAAACAGCACCCCATGCTGTTGCTAACTGGCAGTTTCTGCGGCTGTCAATATTAACTTTTAGAAGTTACCAATAAGATTAGATTACATGGTTGCAATTACTTGTTCTTAAGAAAGACACTCAGCGAGAGTGATACTGTCCATCACCAAAGCCCAGTTGCCAAGAAAATTTCAACTCAATAACTGACCTAAATGCCAGCCTACTCCTTAATGACCAATAAATATTTCATTTTTTGTTCTACCCGGGAAGCCTTAATTGCTCATTTTAATGACGTGTGGCTGATAATAGAGAGTGGAGAGTGTTCTCAGCGCGGACACTCAGCATTCAGGTTGCGTTCAACAGAGGAAGCATCAGTGACACTTCCGCAACTTTAAGTGGCACCATCATCGCCTGCATCTGCAGCCTCTCACCGCTGCCAAGTCACCCCAAGACAGCAGACACCTGGGCTTCAGTTGTCTCATAAGGACGCACTGCATCCATGGAAAGCGCTTACTGCTCCAAAGAGCCAAATGCCTTTTAAGAGGTAGTGGAAGCAAATAAGCAAAAGAAAAAACGACACCGTCAGTTGGACTTTAAGATTTTTAAAATGTCAAGCCTTTGGAGTTCCCAATTATTAAAAGCATTTCCCAGTCACAGAATCATAAAGCTTGAAAGGTAAAAAGAAAAATCCAGACCAACCAACTTCTTTAATTTATAGACATAAAAAAATTAAGACTCGCGGTGATTTGAAAAATATCAGAAATGTAAATATGATCATCTCCACCCACTTTCAGTGGGCCACCCTCTTTACCATCCAATGTACAAAATGCCTTTCCATCAAAACAACAGCTCCCACGCTCAAAGAATGATTAAATCAATCACTTACTAAATTAATGCCTGGCGTGTGTTAGAAAAGCAAAACTGAGTGTATATTCTCCACAATAGATAACTAAGGTTAAAGGAGACTGTAAGGGTGGGGCCCCAATCCAGCAGGGCTCATGCACTCAGCAGAAGACGCCACGCGAGGATGCAGACCACAGGCTTCCCTGAACACGCGTGTCCTCGGTGCCGGCTTGTCCTAGCTCGAGGGACCTGGAATCCCTGCCTCTGGAGCAGAGGTGGCCGCATCAGACACCGTCCTTTGTATTTGGTCCGCCCACCTCAGGGACCAGAGTCTGCGTGTGGGAGATGCCGACAGGGGCACAGACCAGCATGAGCAGCGCTTCGTTCGCACGCCTGCCTCCCCTCACGGCTTTGCCTTCTTGGCCCGGAGCACAAGCACAGTAAGACAGAGAAACAGGGCCAGCACGGGCGTGTACTCAGAACACTTCAGTTAGATGCTACAAGAATTTCTGTTTTTAAAAGAACACTTTTCTGGTTTTCCCTCCTCATGGACAGCAGTGTGGTGATCATGGGGGGGGGGGGGCGGCACAGCCCAGAGGAGGTAAGAGGGATAAATGGTAAAGGGGGAAATACACAATAAAAAATGAATATAAAAAAGAACACTTTGTTGTCAATCATTTTCTGCTACATGAAGGAACTGTAATAACAAACTTAAGACATAATATATTCTCTGATTTTAGGCTTTTAGAGAATGAAGAATAATGATAAATAAATGAAAACAACAAATGGAAAAAGAAATTCTCACTCCCTCCCTGCAAAACTCCACAAACAGCAGCCACAACATAATTTTAAGTTTCCTGAAATGGTGACATCATATAGTAATTGTAATTAAAAAGTATCAAACTGTGGTTGACACCTCAATAAAATGTACTTCATTGGTGAAGGATTATTTATATTTAGATCATGGTTAATAATGACCATAATGTAATTATTCAAAAATAATTTTTGTGAAAATTCTAAATTCATGTGAGACCTAGATAAAAGAAGAAAAATGTGCCACTCAAATTTCAACATTCACATTTCTTCCTTTTGTTCTGCAGGTTCAAGGCCTATGAAATAAATTCCATTCATCACCGTGGCTCCATCCATTCCTCCCGAATGTCGGCAGAAAGCGCTATAAAAACAGCGAGCATGTCGTGGGGGAAAGGCACCACCCCTGTCATTTTCAGAGTCCAAATGTTGGTGAAAGTATTTCAGAGTCTGCCCTGGCGTGGCCAGAAACATTTCGATTTTTTTTCCACTTAGACCCACAAGGAAAAAAAATGATCAATGACCTCTTAGCATCCAAATCTTACACTAAGGGTTTAATTGCACACAACGCCTTTTCAGGCTAAGAGTGAAGCCAGGATAATAACTGTAGCCAATTTTCTAAAACTTCACACTCTGAGACAATTACCTGGTTTCTTAACCGAAAAGAGAAAATAGTAGGGAAGAGCGTTAAATGCACAAAGCAAGGGGTCAGCAGAGTTCATGCGAGGTGAAGAGCCTGCAGGATCTCCTGGACGTGAGATGGTGTGGTTGTAAGCGGAGCACAAAAACAAGGCGGCCGGGGTCCCGGAGCGGAGGGGCCTGTGCAGTGAGTCTGTGTGGGGACACAGGAATGACCGCTGAGAATACAGAAAACAGCATCATGGGGAGGCGCTGTGTGGTGCTCTCCGCGGGCGGCTCCGTTTTCAATGGGGCCACCCCCGGGCTGCACAGAATGCACTGCCAGCTGAATGAAAACCATGAAAAGAACATTTTTAATACATAAAGTGTGGAACGAAGCTTCTGGAAGACACAGGTCAGTGCTGCTAGACACGGGAGAGGAGCAAAGGGGAAATGAGGCCCTGCTACACACACGGACGCTTTCTTCCTCCCCAGGAAGGACATCGGCCAATTCGCTGAGGGGCGTGAAAGAAAACAAAGACATAATGTTTGCACAGTGTTGGCTTGTGAGAAAAGTCAACTTGTGATAAGTTCCTTCTGAACCTATTTTTAATATGATGTAAGTTATCAATAAAGAATAATTATTATAATCAACTAGAAAATGAGTTTGAAAAATTGGGATGGAAGACAAATGAGTCATTGAACCCAAGCAGAAACACGGGGAGCACTTCCTGTGTGATCACTCAGTGGCGCCCAGCTGGTTTCGAGAGCGGTCCTGATTTACAGACTTGGAATGAGAGACCCCACATTCACCAACCTCCTCTCCCATGATTAGCGGTTTCCGACTTCTCAATTTTTAGCACCAATGCAGCCACCAAGTGAGTAGGCAAAAACGTCCCCTTCTCCTTTTCTTGTTTCCCCAGAACCCAGCATAGAACCAGGGCTCAGTAAATAACCAGTGAGCAAAAGTGAAGTGACGGAACCTACATTTGAACCTAGACCATTTGTTCTGGTTTCATTTTAAATCTCAAATCTTGTGCTCTTTCCTATCTTTCCATTCTTCCACACTGCCTCTCCTGCTACATTACATTGTTTTTTTAAGTAATAAAATGCTAAGTCACTTTCACTTGAAACTAGCATGAAAAAAAGGCGGAGAACAAAAGGGTGAAAAATACTCCTATACCTATACCTATTGCAATAAGCTCATAATGAAAAGAATGACTATTTCTAAACAAGAGCCCACAGCTAACTTGGAGAAAACACACATTGCAAGTATTTAATAAACATTTCATTTCTTGAGCATAGATAAATAAATGGCTACAGGAGAAGTGAAATGATAATAGGAAAAATGAAGTACACTAGTATGATAATGCACCGTGATTCTCATCACCAAAAGTAAACTTCCCAACTTTAAAGGAAATAATAGATCCAATAATCAGCAAGTGCGGAAGTGTAAAACCCCAAGTAAAAAATACACTGAACAATCTTGTCATTTGAAGTTCCATTAGCTTGTGTAAGTTATAGCTTAAAATTGGATAAGCGTTTGAGAAGACGGGTTGCAATTTGAGTCAAAGGCTAATTTAAAGTCTCTAAAGCTTACAAAGAGTATATGCGCCCCTATGTTCACTGCAGTGTTATTGACAATGACCGAGATCTGGAAGCAGCCCAAGTGCACGTCAGTAGATGAGCAGATAAAAAAGCTGTGGTCCATTTATACAAAGAAATACTATTTGACAGTAAAAAAAAAAAAATCTTACCTTTTGCAACAGCATAGATGAGCCTTGAGATTATTATGCTACATGAAGTAAATCAGTCAGAGAAGGACAAATACCATATGAACTCACTTATATATGGAATCTAATGAGCAACATAAACAGATGAACAAAATAGAAACAGAGGCCTGGATGCATGGACCAGACTGGCAGCTGTCAGAGGGGAGGAGGTTGGCGGACTGGATGAAAGAAGGTGAGGGACTAAGCGAAAAGCCATACATAACACATGGACACAGACAGCAGTGTGGGGACAGCCAGGAAGAAAGGGGGCTGAGGGTAGGTGGAGGTGGGCAAAGGGGCAGGGGAATTGGGACTGGAAGAGACTTTGCTCGGGGCGATGGGCACACAATGCAGTGTGCAGATGACGCTCTGCTTGTGCACGTGAAACCTGTATGGTTTTGTGAGCCAGTGTCACCTGAATAAATCCAATTAAGTAAATGCACACACACAGAAATACATACTAAAAAAATAAGGTCTGTAATAATCACCTGCTTGGAAAGGAGTTAACCTACCTTGCAGAGCATGCAATATTCTTATGACTCTGATTAAGAGTTACACAGAAATGAATGAGCAATTATTTTAAGTCATGCAAGAAAACTTCTTCTTCCAGTTCTAATCAATAATAAATTCAAATTCTGAATGAAAGCAGAGACCAAACAAGTGAGCAAACCAGTAGGAGTGTTCTCAAGCCTTAAAGCAACTCTCGCCCCGGACAGATGGCTCAGCTGGCTGAGCATCACCCCGTACACCACGGGCTGTGGGTTCAGTCCTGGTCAAAGCGTGTGTGAGAGGCGACCGATCCATATTTCTCTCTCATATCCGTGTTTTTCTCTCTTCCTACCTCCCTTCCTCTCTAAAATCAGCATACACCATGGAATTTTATGCAGCAGAGAGAAAGAAGGAGCTACTACCTTTTGCAACAACATGGATGGAACTGGAAAGCATTATGCTGAGTGAAATAGGCCAGGCATTGAAGGACAAATACCATATGATCTCACCTTTGACAGGAAGCTAAAGAATAAAACAAACAAGCAAACAGAATAAAAACAAAGACGCTGAAATAGAGAACAAGTGGGCAGCGACCAGAGGGGAGAGGGAAGGGAACTTAAGGGGAAAAAGGGGGAGGGATTTTGAGGAACAAGTATGAAAGACACAGAGATGAGGACTGGGGGGGGGGGGGGAATGGGAGGGAGGGGGGAGACCGGGCGGGGGGGGGGGGGGGAAGAGAAAAAAAATGTACTTGAAAAGTAACTAAATAAAATTTAAAAAAAAAAAGAAAAGAAAACTTAGAATCAAATTTAGTGACTGAGCATAATAACCTTTTATAAGAAAGGTATTCCCCCCCCAAAATAAATAAATAAATAAATAAAATCAGCAAGTATGTCCTCAGGAAAGGATTTTTTAAAAAAAAACTTCTCCAGTAAAGCAGCATATATATAATATTAAACAGTAATTTTCAAGAACTTTAATACATTAAGTTCTAAAAGCATTTTACCAGAATTGCACTTTAGTAAGTATGAAATAGTACATATTTTTTTCTATTCAGCTAACTTCGCATTTAAAAAGAAAAACCATTTATGGGGGAAAAATCTCTTAAAAAGTGTTTATTAACAACACTGTAAAAAAACTTCCATAGAATTTGTTTCTTCTACACTTAGGAACAAATGTAAGCATAAGGATTCCATTTATCCAAGCAATAATGTAACTCTGCAGTGAATTATGTTGCTAATCTAGGTTAGAAGATGCCTATAATAATTAAGGTATTTTCCCATTTTCCTAACAATTAGCAACACTAATAAGAAATCAATTGTAATTGGAGAAGAAAGTGGATACTCAATTAATTACCAAAGTCAGTTGATATATAAGAATTGTCACTTAATGTAGAAATTCTGTATGTTGTAATTTACCTACTTCATACATATATAAAATTAAATTTAGAATCTAAATTTAGGATAGTCTTAGTTCTCTTAATTCCACTCTTAAATTATGTCAATTTATTTGCTATAAATGTCTGCCAAAATAATTCCTTAAAACATTAGACATTTCTTTTAGAATCTCTTATTTTCCACTGTGTGACAGTGAGGATCATTGTTGTTAAATTTATACATTTCTGCTTTTGCATTTCAACCTAATTGGGTAAGGTATTCCAATAGAATTGTTAAAAACTGCTTAAGAGATTAGAACTGAATTAATTCTAATGATATCAATTTACTAAGTCTTAGCTAATGAGATGGTAGGGTAATTCTAGTAATAACCCGCTTCTGTTTTGGAAAAGCACACGCAGTATTATCTCTGGCCAATTTGGTAGCAGCTGCTTCACTGTTAATCCAAATGCCTTGAATGTTATAGAAGTTATATGAGAAAGTTAGCATGATGATATGAGGTATCTAACTTTTTTTATTCATTCATTTTTTTTTAGAGAGAGGGGAAGGAAGAGAGAGAGAGAGGGAGAGAAATATCAATAGTGGTTACCTCTTGAGCACCCCCTACTGTGGACCTGGTCTGCAACTCAGGCATGTGCCCTGACTGGAAATCGAACCGGCGACCCCTTGGGCCAGTGCTCAACCCACTGAGCCACCCCAGCCATGCCAGGTATCTAACTTTTAATGAACCCAAGTGTTTCTTGTCCATTATATGAAAATTCAGCGAAAATATATCCTGATCAATTACCACAGAAAACATACAATTAATATTATATGGAATATCTGCATCCAACAAGTACCCTTTTTATTTTAGTCAAAAACACGTCTTAACCTCTTCAGCAGTATTAACTATATGTGTATGTGTGTAACAGATCTCAAGAACGTTCTCATTTCACGAAACTGCATCTTCAGATCCATTGAACAAATCCCTGTCCGCCATCCCAAAAAGTGCCTTTTCAAAGGTATTTGGGGCCCTAAATATTTTTTACATGGAAGTGCCACGGATTCTTGTTTTCCCACAACTGTAGCGTCCTGACCAACTGCAGCACCACAGCAGGCATCTTTCTAGCCACCGTCAAGCTGTCCTTCAGTCCATAAAAACCACACATGTAGTTGATGGCTAGAATGCCTTTCAGTTTTTTAAATCATGTTTGTGCAAAGACCTGCCAGTCCCCCAGGACATCTGAGTCACTGCTGTAAATTAGTGAGACGTCACAGGTCTGCAAATCTGGGCCACAGAATAAGTATTTCAGACTTTGTGGGCTATACGAGGTCCATTGCAAATATTCGATTCTGTAATCGTAGCACAAAAGCAGCTATGGGCAATACATCAATGGATAAGCAAGACTGTGTGTCAATAAAACTTTATTTACAAAAGCAGGTGACAGGTTAGACTTCTCCTGCGGCCCCTAACTTGCCAACCCCTGAAATACATAACAAGGGGTAAAAGATAGGGGAAGGGAGAGGGCAAGGACAGAGACAGGGACAGGAGCAGGAAAGAAAATCTGAAGTATCCGTGGAGCAATACTCCTGAGAATAAGTAGCTGCTTAGTAGGGTTGACATTATTTCTTCTATTGACTATCTTTGATAGTGAGGCCCTAGGAAATGAAACACGTTTTTGTTTTGTTTTTTTAATGACTTGTTTCAGCGCTGACTGACCCACTGACATTCAGTACATCAGCATCAATAATGAAAGTATGGATCTTCAGTTGAGCGCACAGGACTGACCTTACCTTAGTAATGGGTGGAAGATGACGGTAATGTTTCTGGCTCCAGGTTTGCAGACAAATTTCGTCCCTCCACCTTCAATTAAGTTGTCATCAGGACCCCCTGTCAGGCAAAAAGAGAGAGAGAGATTTAGTTTGTTAGAAACATTACAAAAAAAATAAGCTGAGTATATCTAGATAAATGTTACAGGGGCATAAGAAGGACCGCCTTTGAAAACAATTGCCTCCGATATATACAAAACTATTTTGAATGACCTGACCTAGTCTTCCTCACTCAATAAACTATGAATGAGCATTTTTACCCTAATTAAACTACAGAATGCTTCCTGAAAATCTCCTTTTGAAATAAGTAGATGTTTGCCACAGGTCTCCCATGTAACAAGGAGATATAAGAAAAATAAATTAAGGCATTTTTAAAACTATGCAATACTCAAGAGTCCAGCCCTTTTGCATGACCCAGACTTGTCAATATCCTTGTTTTCTAAAGACAGGCAGTGGGTTTCTGCAAGAAGCGCATCTAGGATTTTCTCTCACGCTGCTGACTGACAGCCATGCTGCAAAGTTTAGTACGTTTTTATGTTCTTGGTGCTCTCGAAAGTCTAAAGAAAACATGTGTCTACACCAAGCAAGACTCATATTCTTTTCCTCAAATGTTCCGTAAGAGGCTCATTAACTGAAGGGTCACGGCATGAGGAATAACCACTCAACTCCCACACAGGGAGGCAAACTCATCAGGACTGTCTTCCAGTCCACAGCCATTACAATGCCGCTGACTTCAGATACACTCCAATTTCAGAGAGTGTAGAACGTGGAAAATGTGTATCTTGGGATGTTGGGAGAAATGCTCTCCCTCCACCCCCCAAGTCTCACGTTCTTTCCATTAACATGAAGCTCCATTAATGGAATCCCTGACCTTTCTCCACGTTTTACCCACTGCAGGGAAAGTGAAACGACTCCTCTGTAAAACTGAGGAGAAGAAGCTGGGCATGCTTGCTTCAGCAACTCCGTCCCTCCACTTCAGAAACCAGAATTGCATGCAGGTTAAGTATCGTCTTGCTAAGTTTAGCAGTAAAGATCCTGCCTTGACCAGAGAAGGACGATGGAGTCCGGCGCCTTCAGTAAGTGGGTTAGTAAACCTGTCTTTTTTTTTTCAAGAAGACTTTCTTTTAAAATTTTTTTATTGTCTCCATTTTCTCACCACCACTATCCCTTGCCCCACCCAGCCCCACCCCCCATCCTCATTCCTAAATCTATTTTAATTCTGCTGCTCATTCAGAACCATCGTTTGCCTCTCAAACTGGACTACGTCATTCCATCTAGTTTGTATCAACATAGTTCATCCTTCCTCCGCCTTCTGTTACTTCTTAACAGTTTCGGAACCGAGAGGAAAGATGCATGCCCTACAGGGGCTTCCTCAAAACCTTAACAAACTACACTTACAATGCTTTGCTTTTTTTCTCAATTAAACATTTTTTTTCTAATTATAGTTCTTTGCACGATACCAAACACAACTGAATCTCCCCTGATTTATTATCTATCTTAATGGTCTCTGAGGCATCTTGGAAATTGACTGATAAAAACACGTGAAGCTTCAGAAATCCATACCCCAGGTCATCGAGCCTTCCCAGAGGCCGCGGAGTCTAGACAAATCCCACTCGGATTAGCTGTCTCCACTGACTAATCGATGGGTGTTGTGTTAAGAAAAACAGAAACTATAATGGCATGTACAGCTTTTAATTCAAAATCATGAGCTATCTTTTCTCGTTTGAAAGAAATCTATTTTATAGTACTGTATTTGCATCGGTGGTATTAATGTTCTGCTACATCAGTGGTTTAGTTGAGTTAAAGGAAAACAAAAGAACATTAAGACTACCACAAATATTACTCCTTTAGTAAAAATATTCCTGAAAAGCTCACATGGTGTGGTCGCATACAAGGAAAATAAGAACAGAGTAAATACATCTCCTTTATCAATATGTCTCCTTTCTAAGATCATAAAACCAAGAACTGATTCTCCGAGGAAATGGTTGTGTATGTATAGAAGAAACCAGGTTATGTTCTGCACTCTAGGAAAAACATAAATAATTTACTAGGAAATAAATAAATCTACACAAAAAAATGATGCCTTAACCTACTCTATATGAGCATATCTTCTTAAGAACTACATAATTTCCAGTGGTTTCTAAAAATTCTGGTGTCCTGTGGTTTTAAATATCGAATAATTAAATACAGACCTGATTAACCCACCTCCAGTCTTTTGTTCTGAATGCCTGTTAGCTACAAGACAGACGATTACTGATTTTCACAGAGTTACACAGTCAAAAGTAAGGCTTAGGCAGAAATACGAAAAAAAGAGACCCTCCCACCAACATGAACCCCAACCAAAATTCCTCGTACAAGAACTTCATATATTATTCCAGTTCTGCTACACTTCATCTGATACGACTTCCTCTCCACAGACCGCAAGTTCTAATCCAGCTCACTAAATTATGGATAAAGAGCACCAACCCAGTGAAGACATTCTCGAAAATCAAGCTGTCACGACCAAACGTAAAGGCGGGGCCAAAGCCCGTGGAGTCGGTGAGGCTCCGCCCCCTCAGATTTATTCCAGCGCTTTAATATTCCGGGTGAGAAACCAGCCTTGCTGGCCCTTCCACACCTTCCCATAATCAGGGAGCCTGGGAGCTGCTGTCACCAACCCTCCTGCAGAACAAGCTGTTCGATCCTGAGCAGAGACAGAAAGGGCCCGGGCCGCCCCTGCCCGTCACTCATCACACTGTCTGGTCTCGGCCTGCAGAGGACAGGTGGTGGGCACCAGAGAAAATGCTGAGTGACGACAGATGGCTGGAGAGAAAGGGAAGCTGACCCGAGGGTCACAAGGACATACATTCTGCAGGAAGGAGGGGCAGAAACGCCCCAGTCACATTTCCTCTCTCTAACAATGAGGACCCTGGTTTGACAGGTCCCTTGGATGAGTGGCAAGGGCACCACGGCCACCAATAACTACGGAGATGGCCACACTTCCACGCTCCCAGGTGAGTACCTGTTGTAGGAACACATCCACTTATAATCAGCTCCTAAACTTACTTATTCCTTGATTTTTCCCAACCAGAAGTTGATGTCGTTTAATAGAACTGAGATAAAAACACCAAAGCCACAGGAATAAATGGAAACATGTTTTCACTGAGGGGTCTGTGGTCCAGTGGGAAGAATCGAAAAATCTCTGCCAAACTCCAGGTCGCTACTTAATACAGGTGATAGAATTATTTCAATGCTCTGAGCCTCCGAGAATTTAAAACACAGGCTGCAATGAACCCTGTGAAAGGCTGGCGGTGATGTTAAGTAAGGTGACAGGCCCACGGGCACTGGGGACAGCACCTGACACCTAGTGCATCTGAGACGGATGCCGGCTAATTCTCTCTGGAGAATCCCCCAGCGGGTGCAAATCTACTAGTCACACACGCAACATCACTGGCACAAGAACTAAGAAACAAAAACTCCAACTCAAAAAATGTTATTCTTACTACTTTAGGCAGCACTATGCAAGTCCGTATCATTAACCAGACCAATCAAAATATGTCTTGTCTTATTTTGGGGGCATTATTATTGCTGGGAAAAGTTTCAAGTTTAGAAAACTGCTGAGAACACAGCATGATGGAGTGAAATTAGTCTTTATCCACTCCACTCCTAAATTTCAATTAAAAGTAATCATCATTAAATGTAGAGATATTAAATTATGAACGCTTTGTGTCAAATCCTGAGGTACAAACAGGACAGAATCTGATGGTCACTTCTGCTGAGCCGCAGAACGCAGTGACCCTCGTGTGACACTTTTTAACGGGTTCTGGATTTAAAGCTGGCCTTTCCCTACAGAAAAGATCCAAGGTAAAGGTCAATTTTTCTGTGCAGCAAATATTTTGCTTCATAAAATCTTTTCTGAGTACTGTGAAAATGCACTCAGCACAATAAATATGGAATTCCTTACTTCATCAATAAACAGTCTTTAACTGACTCTAAGGGCCAGTTGGATGGTCTAGAAACTACCTGAATTCACAGTAGTCACCTTGCCAGTGGAGTTCTTGTGCATTACGTTCTCTGGCAAGTGTCTACTCTTTTCTTTTTTAAGATCGTTACCTACTTATTTTTAGAGAGAGGGGACAAGAGGGAGAGAGAAACATCAATGTGAGAGAGAAACATTGATAGCTGCCTTTTAAACATGCCCCAACTGGAAAGCAAACCCATAAGCCTGGCATGTGCCCTGACCAGGAATCAAACCAGCAACCCTTCACTGTAAGAAACAGCACCCAACCAACTTGAGCCACACGGGCCAAGGGAGCACGTGCCTTTTCTTAAAGAACAAGCTGTCGCTGTGATTTAATGCTGCTGCTGCCACTACGACCACCACTGATGCACTTTGTGACAAGGGACCAATGCTGAGGTTGGGGCTGGGCACTCAGTTAAGAAGAACACAAAGGTAGAATCCTTTTCCTCACGCTCCAATAACTTACAGTCACAGGTCAAGCCAATCAGGGTTGGTGGAGACATTCTACTGCTCATGAGTAAGTTACTGCTGGGCCCAGGAGAGAAACCCAGGCACCAGCCCCTGCAAGTGAAGAATCATGTTTTTGGACTCAACTCTCACCAAGTATACAATTATTAACGATACTATTTTGTTCATGGATGTATCCCTTGTGCTTAACATAGTTTCTGGCATGTACTGAATACTCAGTGAATATTTGTTAAATGAATACACAAATAAACAAAGAGCAAACAAACAAAAAGATCATGTTTCTTTTAGACCAAGTGAATTCTAAGTACAAAGCACTTAGGAACAAACAACAGTTGTGTTCTGCATAAAGTATGTTCAGTAAGGAATCCAAGTCTCAAGAAAGTCCTGAAAAAGTATGTCAAATAAGATATTATTTGTAGAATATAAGCTCCCAAACAGAACAAAAATGAGTTATCTCCACCATTTCAGAACTAAATGCCTTGCCTGTATTTCATTGCTCAGTTACATTTTACTCCTGGGAGGTAAGCCCCGATGTGGTATTGTAGATAATCGAGACAGGTGTCAAGTACCACGCAGGACAGGAAGAAAGAAGGTCGAGACCAGGAAAGGTCTTGACCTGTTGTACTGAGTTCCTATTTATTACACATCTACTAGGAAACTGGTACCATTCTAGAGCCTTTACATAAAATGTACCACCTAACCCTAGTAATATCCGTGTGACGTCGTTACCTAACACACACATGAAGAGAGGGAGGCTCATCGGGGGCGCGGGGAGTGGAGTATCTTGCTCAAGGTCATATACACAGTAGGTTTCATATCCAGTATTCGAACAACTTGTTTTCCGACCACACATACTGCAATGTGTTTTGTATCATTTTATGTTCCCCAGAAACTCACAGGTGGAATAAAATGACCAAGATGATGGGTACCGCAGGAAAATTCTAAAACCGGGAGCAATAAAGCCTGCTTTTATGGTGGCTTTGACATATAAAATGCATTTTCCGTGAAATCAACACTAACTACAGCAGTTGCTTATCCAAGTCAGTGTACAAACAGCACCTTTGATCAAAAATGTAAGTGAAGCTTAAGAAAAGCAATATTCTATATATAAAACTATCGTGTAGACAATAACTCTGGAAGTAACATATAGGTGATAGGTGGTCCAACTGAGGCCCAATATAACACTTTCCTTTCTAACACAATCCCAGCAGTGAGAACTGGATCTAATGCCGCTCCCCCACCCCAGCCAGTAGTGGGGAGAATGACCTCTCTGACCTCAGATGACCGAGGGCCCCTGGAGGTCCAGGAAGGTGACTGGAGGGGGACACAAAAAGGCTGAGACCTTTGGGGAAGGGACTTCGGAGAGTTCGCCTGCAGCACTACCCAAAGCTCTGAAACAAACACACTTTTTCCGTTCCCCCTTTTAAGTCAGAAGAATGTGAAACACCCTCCCTTGCTTCTTCTATTACTGTTACCACAGGTCGTTTGCACAGGTCTAGTCATCTGAGACCATTATAACATCACAGTTTCCTTCTGACACAGGAACTGCGTGGAGTCCCACCGAGATCATTTCACTGTTTTTTATTTAGCAACAAGGAAAAATAGGACGATGGGGGAAAATACAAAGTTTTGAAAAGTTTCCAAAGTCTCACAATGAAACGAACGGTCCTAGAATGTAAATTAAATAAAGTTTGCATTTTTAATACTTAAAACCTTGTTTCTATTCCTTTTTTCCAGCTTTACTGAGGTATCATGGGCAATACTATCCAGGGGTGTCCAGCCTGCGGGCCCAGGACGGCTGTGAATGCAGTCCAACACAAAATCATAAATGTACTTACAACATTATGAGATTTTTTGTGTGTGTGATTATGTGTTGCAATGTATTTGACATGTGGCCAAGACAACTCTTCTTCCAGTGCGGCCCAGACATGCCAAAAGGCGGGACGCCCCTGCCGGTGAAAACATGCATCGTGGCGGTTTGATCGTGGCAGACTTTGTGAAATGGTCCCTCCAGCTAGTTAATTAACACATCCATCACCACATTATCTTTTTCGGGGGGAGGGGGGCAGGCATTTCAGATCTATTCCCCTAGCAAATTCCAATTAGACAGTACCGTTGTCTCTATTTCTGTCGTTCTTGGTAACCGTTAGAATCCTGAGCATGCCTTTTGGGCTACTATGCATGAAGTCCTCCCTGTCCTGCCCCCCGGCACCTGTAACTTAACATGATCACGGCAAACTCTGGGAGAAATGCACGTGCTGTTGGTGGATTCCTCTGGTAATCAAAAAGCATAGCTAAGCAGGACTGACAAACATCACCCGGAATGTCTTTTCCCCCTCCCGAATGCTGGAGGTCACCGCTCACTGAATTGGAGCCCTTCTGTGCTCTAAGCAGCCACGAGAGTCGCTGGGAGTTGGAACCTATCATCTCCCTGGTAGAGAAAGAGCATGTCTCCTGCTGAACACGCTTCCCTCTCTGGGATGCAAAACCAAATCCAACAGCAGTGAAATAAGCAAACAAACAAAACGGCTCTTCTGGCGCATTTTGTCCCAGAACTTGTCATCACATAAAATAGGTCTCTTGGGGTGACAGGAGCAGCAAAGAATTAGGAGCCCCCGAATCCTAATCCTAAGTGTGAGGACATTCATGGTTAATTACCTTGGTGGGGTGGAGGCTTAAGGTGAGTGGTGAAACACAGAGCTCCGAAAGGAAGGGAAGAAAAAAATTAAGGATTCCTTGATAGTACTTTTATGCTGCGGAGGGCCCAGATGAGATGCACTAATTGAAGTATATAGCAATGCCATCTAATTGTGGAATATTCTAGAGCAGAAATGAGAGGGAAGAAGAGAGACTTTGAGAACCAGGGTTAAGGATTTACCAACTACAAGGAGAAAACAAGGGAGAAAAAGGGTTGGTGACCAAGAAATTCAAGGGACTGACCAGAGGTCAACCCAAGGCTTGATAACCCTACGGTTTGAGAAGAAAATAATGAGATTTGGAGAGAATATGACGGAAGAAAGTAAGAGAAACTGACACCTGGGAGTCCCTACAGGATAACAGAGCATTCGTGGATGGAGGGCGAGTCAGACGTTTGAAAACAACCAGAGGCTGAAGCTAGAGAGGGACACACCTAAGAGGCACACCCTGCCTTGCCGTCCCCGTGGCGCAGGCGCAGGGAGCCCTCCTCTGGGTTAGAAGTGGCGCGGTGGAGATGGAGACGTGAGTCTGATGTTTCCTACTTCAACAATTAGGCAGCAGCAAAGTCTGGGAGTAGGGTAAGATGAAGAAAAGAAAGCAAGCAAATTCGAGGGTCTCAGCCGCAAGGAAGAAGGGGACATTCCTCTGGATGTCCCCTAACGTATAAGGGATAATGCAGAGAAGGGAACCTAGATTAGAACCTAACTTGGGGCCTGCCCGACGACGAGTTTCTGTGAGAAGGACCCACGGTGCGTGTTCTGAGGCAGAAAAGGCAGCGCAGTGTGTGTGCGGGCAGCACCTTGTACCTGTTGGAATTTCAGTTTGAGCGCACTGCTGGGAGGAAAACACCTCACTGAATTTCACTTCCGGCACACCCACCTCTTCCAGGTTTTTGGAGAAAGACCGTGCGATATTTTTTTTAAGGAAATTAAAATCATATCCTTTTATAGTTCAAAAATGGAATATATTCTAGCTCCTAAATAGCAAGTGAATTTTATCACAGTCTATTATTTCAGGGTGGTTTCTTGGCCTAAAAAAACAACACCAAAAGAAATCGGCTCCCTAATTATTTTCCTAGCAATAGCCTGTGAGAGGTTTTGGAGTACAGGATGGCAAGGAACATTAAAAAACATGAAGGAACAAATTTAAAGTTAATAATAGCTCACGCGGAGCCATCAGGGACGTGTTTACCTGGAGCTGTTTCACACGCACAAGTCGGTGACAGTGCCGTTTCTGCAGTGCAGTGTGACACAGCATGTTCTATGAAGACCAAACTGTACGGTGTGAGCCAACGAACAAAGGACCCACAGTGGCTGCATGTATATTTTTAAATGGTTGATGAACGAGGCACCGGGGAACTTTAATTAACCATCTTTGAGGAGCCTTCCCATCTTAGTGACATAATCCTCCAACTCACTTTATTTTAAGGCTACCTAAGGAGATTGTATTGATTCTTTCTTTTCCTTCCGCTCTGTAACTGATTCCCTAGTTTAAATGATCTTGACTCCATTAAATGTGCTTCATGGTTAGTCAGAGCTAGCTAGCTCAGAGGTTCCTGGGAGCAGAAGCCGGAGCCCCTTCCTGAAGTTCCATGCACTGGGTTCCTTTCACTTAGCATAGTGTTTTCAGAGCTCATGCCTGTGGTAGCAGGCACCAGTACTTTGTTTCTTTGTGTGGCCAGACATATTTCAAACTAGGTACATACCACATTCAGTTTGTCTCTATCAGCTGATGAACATTTATGCATTTCCACTTTTTGGCTCTTACAGACAATGCAACTATAAATAGCCACGCACAAGTTTTGTGTGGACATAAGTTTCCAGTTCTCTTCAATATAGACCTAGACTTTGAGTTGTTGGGCCATATGATAACCTCTGTGTTTAACATTTGGAGGAGCTGCCAGACTGTTTTAGGGTGCAAAGATGCTGCCCCTTCATGCTCATTGTTGTTATTGTTTTAAATAACTAATTGTTTAAAAAATAAATCGGCATGTGTATGTGTGGGGGGTTGTTCATATGGAAAATAATGCAATAATTAATACATAATAATACAAGAATAAACTGTTTTGCGTACACACTACATTAAAACCAATTCTGCCCCCGCTGTGTGAATACTTTGCTCTCCAGGAGAACCCTTTCCTGCCAGCCCAGAGCTCCCTCCTGCCTCCTACGGGGGAAGTGGGGGGGGGGCCTGCTGTGTGTTTCAAAGGGCCACCCAGGAAGCGTTAGCAGCTGTAACAGGTGAGAGTAGAAGCCCTGGGAATTGGCAGGACTGGACGGACAGAATCTACTGTTTCAGCTGAGTGTCCGTGCAGTTAGTCACCTATGATTAAAGCAGACAGTAAGGTTTCTCTCCTCACTCAAGTTCTGGATTGCAGAAGATTTTACTGTTTGCTCAGTGGTTCTTGTTAAAACAAAGCAGGAGTGACAGAAAGGATGACAGAATGCAGAGACGTCCTCTGATCAGATAAGCCCTTCTCCGGGTCGACCCGACACGTACGTGTGGCTGGCTGGTCAGGAGTCTTCCCGAGATGGCTTGTCAGCTGACTGTGGATTTACGATGCAGATAAGCATCCACCTCGAAACAGAGTGAGCCCATCAATCTTCCTCTGCCTCTGAAATGGTCTCTGATGGAGCCCGGGCGACTGGAGATGATGAGGGCATAAATATACTAGCTTGCGCAGCAGAAACGGCATTGTTAAATGCCATCATTGTCTTCATGCTCAGACATGTGCTTAACTCTAAGTAATCTCGAAGGTGGAGAGATGTTATTTTGAAGGAATTGATATGGCAGGTGCAAAGTATAATAACTCAAAATGACTATGAGGAGAAGGAGCGATAACAGGCTCTTTAAGTATGAACGTGGAGTCCAAGTACAGACTGCAGCACGGGGAGTGGTTAGCTGATTGGACAGGGAATCAGCGCAGGCACCCGGGCAGCGAGGGCACGGCTTCCTGGCTCACTGGCAGCATTTGGGCCACTGAGGCCCGAGGGGTTTCGGTAACTTGCCTGGGAAACCCACTGTCACTGTTCAGGTTTAATCAGCAACACTCGAGGCAAAGCTCCCCCAACATTCACACAGATTAAAATTGGTCTTCTGAGCCAGGAGACATGAGCCACGACATGACCAACACGCCAAACTGCAACAGCACAGGCATTTATGTTCTGTTTCCACATAAACAGAGCATAACACAGGACTATGTATACCCTACATGCAGCAAATAACTGATTCAAAAATCTGCACTTTACAACTTAGTCCAACTGTGCATCCCTTGCAGATCTCCAATGTCCATTTTTTTACTCCAGTGGAGTAATTATTAATAAAAAAGGAACTACAACCTTCTCATTCTTCTACAATTGAAATAATGACAACCACAAAACAAACAAAGACAAAAATGCGTCTTCTGTTTGTCTTGAGCTCTGTCCTCCATTAAATGTAGGAAGTTCAATGTCAGCCATGCACCAAAGCACAAACTAGTGAATTTTCCAATATTATTTGCTCCATATTTATCTGGCACATTTATATTTTGTGCTTATTCTCAAAATTTTTACTTCCCATTTTATTAGTCATAACTGGTAAAAAACGCCTAACCTAGGTGTTAAAATTTACATATTTCTGGAGCCCAAAATTCCAGCTCTAAAAATTTCCTCCCTTCCTCAATAAAAAAATAATAATATCGTGGGTAAATGTAAGATTCGGCGACAACGGTGCTCATCACAAACCAGTATCTTAAACTACAAAGATCACCTAAAAGGCAGAGCAGTGGGGAACTAACTATACACACACATATGTAATTTATGCAAACACAACACGCATGTACACAAACACATCTATAACCACAATGTAGTGCAGCCATTAAAAATATCTACACACTGTAATAGGGCAAGAGAAGATAAAAAAGGCAGAGCCATTGCAGCAGAAGGTTACTAGGCTGTTAGTATTGTAAGGTAAGCCTGTGCTGTAAGTCTCAAAATTGCGACCCTGGAAGCTTTACTGAGCTGACCTTTTTGTCTCTCACCTCTGCTGAATCTTGTTCCTGGAACCTTTTTCCCTGTACGTGTTGTGTTTTGTGTGTGCATGCACATGTGTGTTTCACAAGCTCCCATTCTGCAGACACTTATCTGTAGCAATTCTTTGAGGCCTGGCTGGAAGGTAGGTTCTAACAGAAAATATTAGCAATAGCTCTGCTTGCCCGTGTAAAAGAACCACCAACCTAGAACCCATTTTAAATGAAATTCTCACTTCAAAATTTTCTCACACCACCCAGAGGATATATATTTTGGCAGCAGACCTAGTTATGAAATCTCTGGAGTGATTTCCTCCCTTTAGTCTGGGCCAAGGTGACCAACTTTTTTAGTGCCTTCCTTACAGGAGGTGAGGACATTAGGGGAAGGGGTGATATTTCTAGTCGACCCATGTTCTTACGTGGGCTTCGGGGGTACTCTGTACCAGACTGCCGAGGCTGGATGGGTTCTGGGTTTGGTTCCTGTTCTCCTGTGCCTGGCAGGTTCACTCGGGTTTGACAGAGACCCTCAAAGTGGAAACTGACTCGCGTAGTGCTTTCTCCAATATGGCTCTATATTTTAAAATTATTTATTTATTGGAGGGGGCTTTCTAATACTGATAATTTTCTTGCAACTTCACCGAAGCAATTGTTAAGTGTTTTAGCCAACATTTTCCATTTTTTCATGGGAGGATCTATGAAGGTGTCCACCATACTGCTAGAAAAAAGAAGTCCTTCACAGAACAGTCTACGAAGAACTTCCTCTCAGAATGCAATTATTCCAGTGAAAGTGTCTTTGGATTATACTCACACATCCCTGTTATTATTTGTTTTTAATAAATTCTCATAGCAAACCATTGATAATCATCATAAATAATATGAGAAAAATAAAAGTAGAATATAGCTTTTGCCTTAAATACTATTAGTGAACTCGAGATAGTGAAATATGACAATACACAGCAAAACATAATTTGGTATAGTAGGTTATAAAATCAGATATTAGGACAATGAACTTATCCTTCTAACTTTGATATCGAGTACTTGTGAGGCATTAAGCTGTTCAACCACTCCAAGCCATCTATTTCTTAGCAATAAAAGAAGGACGATGAACCAGACAGTGTACTCTTGAGAAGCACATCTCTAAAATTTTATTTCCTAGATTATACATTTCCTTTGCCATATATTCTACCAATTGGTTTTATTTACATTATCTGATGCTGCATAATATAATATAGTAGTATCTTGATCAAGTAGAAATGTATGCCAATTATTATAATCACTGAGATTTTATCTGCAATAATTCTAATGGGAGTTGAAATGAGAATGGACTGTACTTTGTTTTGGGATATTAGTTATGCTTCAGGAAAAGATAATTGGTATCATTTCAGGCTGACATTTTTATACCATCTAATTAGGATTATTTTATGGTCTCTTTCTTTTATGGGAAGTATCTTAAATTCTGCTTTTATTATGATAAAATGGGCAAATTTTGTGGCATGTCTCAGCAATTTTAATCTAAAATGTTTCCCAATTATTCACCCCCAAACAGGTACCTAAACTTTAAACAAATCACTATAACCAATGGTTTTCAAAGAATGAAAAAAAATATATTTAATTAAAAAACATTTAATTGAATTCAACCTATAATCAGGAACTCAGCATCTCTGTGCCCTGGAGTGGCCCATGATGGTGCAAGCAGAATGAACAAACATAACCTGTGACCTGAAGAAGTCCATGTTATGACTGAGTTATAAAAAAAACAAATCAAAGTTAGGAACAGAGCTACCACAAAATATAGCAAAAGAGGTTTTTTAAAAATATTTTATTTACTCATTTTTAGAGAAAGGAGAAGAGAAAAAGAGAGAAAGGAGAAAAATATCGATGCGTGGTTGCCTCTCATGCCCCCATACTGGGGACCTGGCCCACAACCCAGGCATGTGCCCTGACTGGGAATCGAAGCAGTGACCCTTTGGTTCACAGGTCAGCACTCAATCCACTGAGCCACACCAGTCAGGTGCAAAGGAGTTTTTTTTAAAAGCCTGCCACCAAGAGAGACTGACTGCTCTTGAATTTGGAAACCGACTTACATAAGCATAACAAAATCTGGGGAAGACACGTGAAGTTAGAGCTGTCTGGCAGAGAAAACACGCCATGGTCCCTCCACAGAGTGGCTTGACACTAACGATGCGAGGGAACGGACTGGCCGAGGGAACAGGCACAGGACAGAACTCCTAATAAGGGTGTGCAAGGGCTATGCCATTTGGCTGCTCAAAAGTAGCTACTTATCAACATTTTCTAAATACACCATACAAGCTTATTGCTAAAACCTCTTCCTGGAAAAGTACTTTTCTTTCATAGTTCTTTAATGATTGGCGAAGCTGCTTTTTAAATGTGGGTTTCAAAAATCTCAACTATAGGCAGGGCTTTTTATGAAAATCAAATATACAAAGGAATGACCTGTCTATTTAGCTCAGGATGGCGCAGCCATGGGCAGAGGCTACCAACAAAAAGGCTGTGAAGGCACCAGACGCAGTGGCTTGGGCCTGGAACGGCTGGCCCATGGACACAGCGTCAATGTGCACATTTGTAACCCACCAGTCAAGCCCCACGCCAGCAGCGAAGAACTGAGGCAGGACCACAACAAAAACAAGGAGGATGAAACTCCAAGACATCCCACAAGTTTTTATCGCACACCAACCATGCACAGGTACGGCCCAAGGTCCTGGCATGGGAAGAACAACATCAGCCTTCGGTTGCTAACGTTTGAAAACTAGGAGTCCTTCTCACCCGCTACTTCGCCCGAGCCTCCCATCCAACCCCCGGGCCTCCCATCCAACCCCTGGGCCTCCCATCCAACCCCTGGGCAAGTCTGGCTGGCTCGGTTTCCAGGACATGGAGAATCCCACTGCTTCTCACCACCCTCACTGCTACCACTTTCCAGGCCACTGCCATCTGTCTCCTGATTTCCGGTGTCCTGCCTGGTCTCTCCGCTCCCGTCCCTGCCCCCTTTCAGGGGGTTCTCGGCACACCAGCCAGGGACCTCCTCTTCACATGGAAGGCTGACCCAGTTACTCTGCTCACTAGAATGCTCCAAATGCTTCCTGTGCCATTTGGAATGAAAGCCAAACTCCTCACAATAACCTGCAAGGCTCAATACCATCGGCCCCTATAATTTTCTGGGTTCACCTCCTGCTGCTCCCTGTCACTCTCCGCGCCCATTACACCCCATGCCCACGTCTGCCTGGGGGCCTCTGGGCATCCTGTTCCCTGCCAGCCCCCTTCTCCCGGGCCTGTGTGGGGTGCTCCCTTACCTCCTTCATATCTTCACTCAACTATCTCCTTCTCAGGAAGCCCCTCCCTGGTATATAAAATGAGAGCAAAATAAAATATAAATAAATGCATTGCAATATTAAATGTAGTTGGTAGAAAGCTTGTATTTCTATGTACCAGCAACAAAAAGCCTACAGGAGCGAAGTTGCAAGAATCTGGCCCCAATGATGTAACTCTCAGGAAGACACTACACAGGGACTGACCACTGAAAGGACACACCTGCACAGACACACAGCCGAAGCACACACGCACACACAAGTGTCTGAGCCAGTGGCTCTGTCCTGACACTCTATCCTGAGCGTGTCCCAGGTCCTTAAACACTCTTTAAGGACCTGGGTGTTGCAGGTTACACAGCATTTGTGCTGGAACGCACCAAACACACGCCACTCCATAACGGGTGTTAGAAAGCCTGCCACGTGGTTAAGATGGCGAGTTTATATCTATGAGTATTTTACCACAAGAAAAATAACTGCAGTTTTCTTTTACATTGTTACATAGGAAAAAAAAAAAAAAGGTAGCTGCATGCCAGGCACTCTGCTAGGTGCTAGGAAATAAGAGTGATCCAAAAAGACATTAGCCTTGCCCTCGTGTGGCTGAGAAACCTGTAGTGAGCGAGTGGCTGAGCTCTCCCACAAACTGCAGTCATTACAAACTGTCTTCCACGTTACGATGTAGGAACAGAGTGACAGCAGAGACCATGACACCTCCATAATATTTAACAATAACCTCTATAGTATCTGCTAGGCGCTCGTTTACTTCAAGGCCAGAGGAAACCGGAGACCCTTAGAGGAGTGACAGCCGCAGAGAAGCTGAAGGGTAAGTCGGAGCTGGAACAGAAAAGGAAGGCGAGTTCTAAGCAGGGGGAGGGGCAGGTGGGAGACTCAGCAATGAGGGGCTGGGGCCCTCAGGGTCCTGAGAAGCTCAGTGTCAGAGGGACCCTGCGGAAGGAGGGTACAACAGAGGGGAAGCGGGCACGGCCAGCTCGTAGGAGGCCCGGCAGGTCATGCTACAAAAAACAGATATTTTTACCTTAAGTACAATAGGAAGCCATTACAGATTTGGAGCAGAACAGGGTATGACTTAATGCAAATTTAAGAAGATTATGTTTTTAAAAAGTCAGAACACTCTCTAACACATCCTCTACTGAGTTTTTATCTTGGTGAAAGTCTTGATTTACAATGTCTCTCTTATCTTTCCCAAAACAAAGTCTCTGGACTGTCTCCTTCAATTCTCTCTGTCAAGCACCACAGAGTCTGCAGCTTCGGGGACCACCATCAGCCAAACCAAAGGTGAGAAGACTTCTGGGCCCAAAGCCCACTGCCCCTCTCCTTTCTAGATCTCTGGTCGATCTCCTTGGATAGAAACTATCTAACCACCACCACACCTCCGCCCCCTCATAATACTCTGAGTTCCCGTGCTCCTGGTTCTGATTCGACATTTCTCTGACCTCCGGAACCCCGCACTCTTTTCCCCCGCTTCCCCCTGAGCACCGATCCTCCACAGCCCTCTCAGTGCGGGGTCTCCTCCCACAGGCAGCAGTACTGGCCGTCTAGTCTAGGCGGCGTGGCAAAGCAGCTTCCCGACGGCTGCGTCCCTGGTGCTGGAATAATAATGCATATTTTTAAATTCTGATACACAGATGCGTCTTCAGGCACACAGGGCTAAAAAGACTTGATGTCTAGGAATTGCTTTAAAATACTTCAGCACAGAATAAAGAAGAAAAAGAAAACAGGATGTGAAGCAAAGATAAAATCTTAACAATTAGGAAATGATGAGTATATAGAATATGTATACACACACACATACATACATACATACACACACAAAATCTCCCCAACTATTGTGTTTTTTGGAAATTCTTCCAAAACGAGTAAAAATAAAGTTGCTATGCATACACCAATTATATTTAACACATATAACAACCATATATTAATTTTCCTAGATCCACTCAAATCTTTAGTAAAAGCATTCCTAAATTCCGTTTCAGCATGTCTGAATACTACATACATATTCATCATTATTAACAACTGAAAGATAACAACATGTTTCACTACTTGGGCCAAAACTGAAGATAATACCTTCTACCTCAAAAGTTCTTATATAAAGCTGCAGGGCATTCCGTGGGTTCTTTTTCGACCTTGCACAGATATGTAACATCATATTTATAACATTACTTTGTCTGCTGTTAAAGGGAAGTCCCTCAAGGCAAACGAACACCAGCCTTCAGTTTACCAGCCTTCAGTTATTTTACATCTGTTTTGCTGAGTGCAGGCCTGGCAAACAGCGCATGCTCGGTAAGCCCTGACCCAGGCAAAGCAGCGCGCCTGGGAGCACAGTGCTCCGTGCGTGTGGTCAGAGAGTTACATTTCATAAGGGCTTGCAAGTTTATTGAAACTGGAGAGAAATCTTTACATTCTGGGCCCAGAACAAATGACTGTTCTGCCGAATAACCTCATGCGTCTTGTACTGTAATATTTTATTTCATCTTTATTTCCACCGCATTTTGAAGCAGTTACATGTGGTGCCCTCTCTCTCCCCCCCGCCCCAGAACTCTGACCATCTTGAAGTCAGGGCATACTGGAGGCAGGGTCTTTCTTACCTACTTCAGCATAGTGCATAAGGCTTTAATACAGTATTCCATAGCTGACAATAAAGATAAAGTCATCTCGAGAAGGCAGAACGAAATTACCACAAACTCAAATGAGGTAATCAAATTGTTGACCTAGATCTCTTCAAGGAATATAAGATATTCATGAGACTCATCTTCTCCTGGTTTTGCAAAAGGAAAAGGGATTTCCATTCCTGTTCTCCATTTACCCGACCAAAACAATAGTCCCAAACTCAGATTAAATTGTTCTGCATTAAACTAAAGATTAAACAAACTCCCAGGGAAATTCTGCTATGAAATTTTAAACAACTTGAAGTTGAAGCATCTTTTCCTAAAAATGCTTTATTAACATTTTAAAAAAAGGAAAATTTGCTTACTCAACTTATAAATTAAAAATATTAATAAAGGACATCTTACAATTGCTTAATGACTCAAACTCTGCTTGCTATTTCCCCCCATGTCTTCAGCTGGCAAATACTAAATTCAAACTCCAGAGCCACACTCGTTTGCTTTTCTCTACCTGTTTTTATACATTAGTCGTGTGTAGTTGTATGCAAAGGTCCATTTTTTATCACTCTGTGAACAAGAGGTGACCACACGGCAGACATTCCAAGCTTAAAACAGGTTCACGAGCTCTGATGCAAATGTGTCCATTATAACAATTTGCATTTTTTACTGTTAATGCTTCTTATAAAATGTCTATAAAGCAATTACAGTCTTCTGATCTGCTTAAAGCACAGCGGAGGAGGAAATATTAGAACTGATCACAGAGTGCTTGTGGTAATACAATTTCACTCTGATCTCTTTCATGTTCAACTCCATGGAGATCTTAAGACTCCGCTTGGAACCCTTATTTATTTACAGAATTTGGGCGCCTGGTGCCATGAAATGGATTTGAAGTGCTATGTAGATGACACTTGGGTACTTTGTCCTTCTGATGCTGCTTAATCTATTTTTATTCCCAAAACTATCTTGTCTAAGATCCAACACCATATGCATTGAAATAAGTTCTTCTTCATTATTTCAAAACCTGACCCATTAGTTGCTCACATTTGATCTGCTTCAGCGACTGCGATGTGCCTCTGCCTTCATGGGCTGCCCAAAAGGTCGCGGCACCGTGTTCCTCTACTTCGTCGTTGGAACAGCATACCTGACACAGGTGGGAGGTTCTGCTTTCAACGACATAAACCACTTAAAATTCATGCACGCTTTTTAAAGAACAGGTCAGTACAGCAGGGGCTTGACTGGTGCATTTGTGGCCTTCCATAGTTAGTAATGTTTTAAAAAAAAACATAGTCGAAAAACGCTCCTTGCTACTGTGAGCTGCAGTGAAGCCAGGCGGTAGCGCCAACGCTTGTCCAAACTCAGCAGAGCAATTCTTTTACTGATAGCAAATGCGTTTCCTGGTGTACAGTTAGGAACACAATGGAACAACCCTAGGATCTGTAAATAACTACAACAAGGAATGGTAACAGATGGAATAATATGAGGAACTTTTCAGGGAGAAGAGGAAGAAAATGGTCTGGAGGAGGCAAGGAGTCGCCTACTGTAACCACATCTACTGTAACTTCACTTCTTTAACATGACTTTTCCCTTAAATTGAGCTAGCTTTGTCCAGTCTAAGAGCACCAGGCTCTGGCACCTTTGCACAAACTGCACCTTCACTCCCTTATCATTATGCCCTTAGGCCATCAGGTTCTGATCGGCATCAAACTGTCTTAGGAAAAAGCCTCTGGTTTGTTCATCAAGAGAACGGTTCAGTTCAAATTAAAGATAACATCTCGACCTCAGTTGTCTCCCAGCCCAGGCCCCTGAAAGCAGAAGGACCCCACAGACCACACACCTTTGTGAAATCAGACAGAATCCGAACCAGTGAGCAATCGATCCCTACCCTGACCCACTAATGAGATATGATGGAGAAGGGTAGAGCCCCTGACACCAGCCCCCTGAGCCACCATGACTGCTGATCCCCCTGTCAACCCACCCCTGAAAGCCACCAGGGCCCTGCTTTGGAGGGCTAGCTCACGTGTGTTTCCAGGCTGGGAGCCATTTCCTTACATAAGTTTCCCGTTTTTGCTGCAAACTCCTATTCGTGTTTTATCGGGTTTGGTGTGTGTAGGCAAATGAACCCCTTCAGCCCAATCATATGATCATGTCTCTGGGAAAGGAAAGAGCCACCATTTAAAACAGCAGCGAGGAAACAAGCTCTCGAGGGTGAGATGGATTTTAGTTCTAACTGCTCTAGGAAGAAGGGTGAGGGATCATTCCATAAAGATGCACAGGTAAATGCAGACAAGGGACACAGGAGGGAAATGGAGATGCACAGACAGGGGATAAGAAGCCTGAGGATGTACGGTAACTGGGGAACCCTGGACTCTCCGCAGTGACTGGCGTGAGGGAGATAGCGGGCGTCGGGAAGTGCACAGCCGGCGTAGGTTTGGGGATGAAGACATGTGGGAATGGCCAAGTACAGACACAGACAGCTCTGGGGCCCTCACGCCCCTTTCCAGGGCGGCGTGGAAGCTCCCCTCTTAAAACACGCTTGGTCAATGAACGATTCCCAATCTTCGTTTTCATGATCTAAAAACATCAAGTGACACAATTAACCACTTCTTTCTTGAATAATTACTTCACCCTACCATCTCCTGATTCTTCTCCTTACTAACTAGTCCTTCTCTATTTTCTCACGGATTCCTTCTTATCTTCCCAAACTTTTATCTTTCAGGTGCCCAAGGGGTCAACCCTTAAACCCTTTCTGAGCTCTAGAAACAAGCCACAGAGAGTATCACTTAAATATCATCTACCTGGTAACAACCTGGTAGCTTTAAATATCACCTACCTGATAACAACACCTCAACTCCTATATGCAAACTTCTCCAGAACTCCTGAGTTATGCGTCCAGCTGACTACTCAGTATCTCCACTGGGATTCTAGTAGGAATGACTCTAACTTAACACGTCCAAAACAAATTCTGACCCTCCTCCCACCCCCAACTTGCTCTTCCAGGAGTCTTCCTTATCATAGAAAAAGGGATAAAGTACTGACTCACACTTCAGAGTGGATAAACCTTAAAACCATTATGCTAAGTGACAGAAAGCAGACACAAAAGACCACATGTTGGATGGCTTCATTTATGCTTAACACCTAGAACGGGCAAATAAACAGAGAGAGAGAGAAAATACACGAGCTGTTCCCAGGGGCTGGGGGAAGGAGAAGCAGCCAGTGACCGCAACAGACAGGGCTTTCCTGGGGGAATGATAACAACATCCTGGAACAGTGGTGCACAACTTGTGAGCATACCAAAAGTCGCTGAATCGTACTCTGCAAAATGGTGACTACTATGGGATGTGACTCTTAGCTCAACAACATTTACAATAAAATAAAAATAATGAAAGATTACAGGAACTTTGTTTTGCTCACTCTTGTATAATACCCCCCCCTCCACACACACCTGTTTCTCTTCTTCAAACATCATTACCCAGCGATGTATGAAGGAGAAGCAGAGGTAAGGCCCCAAGTCCACTGTCCTATCTTGAAATCAGTGCCAAAAGTTAGTGTAAATATGAAAAAAGAGCTGAATAACAAGCACCAAGTGTGCCAATCCTTTATATTCAGAACCCCCTAAGTTAACTGTAATTATTTAGGGATTTGCCTAACACTGCATTTGAGTTGAAGAATTATTTTTGGTAGGACGCAAATGGTAAACTCAGTCAATCCACAGACAGGTAATGACAGAACCGTTTTGTGCACGCCACAGTGAGAGAACACAAAAAGCCTGGAGCACAGCGACCTCCCCCAAGAAACATACAACCTACATGGGTAGAAAATAAATATCCAAGTCCTAAAGTTTCCAAACGTAAAAGACCAGTAAGTAAAAGAAGAAAAAATACGTAGACTTTTACTTTGGCAGCAACTAAAGAAAAAAGTCTCATATCCATTATTCTTAAATTTTAAAATCTGGCATTTTTTTCAACGTGGAAAAGAACACACCATTAACTGGGGTGGTGGCAGATATTCATTCATTGTTTTTATTAGATGACCCAAACGCCACAGTGTATCTTAAAACCCAGGGAACTTCCCCCCTGACGTGCGTACACACGTACACACTTACTTATCTTTTACATGCACGGGAGGAGCACGCTTCCCAGGCCCTGCCAGTGGGCGAGGAGGGCTCTCCCAGGGCTGCCGAGTGAGCTGCTGCCCGGTGCTCCTGCCGAGGCACAGATCACTCCTGTCCAGAAGAAAGAGCCAGCCGAAGCCCAAAGATCGGACTGCCTAGATTCTACCCTGCCATATCACATTCCTCAACCTGTTTGTTCATCCATAATCTCCTTTGGATGGGTTTTTCTCCCTTCTCATCACGGCCGCGTTGTTTGGTCTGAAATTCAATCACAGATGCATTAGTCTTTAGGAAACATTCCCATTCTAGCTCCCGAGTCACATCAGAAACCCTAGACCCAGTGTTAATTTTGTTGCAGCTTTCAGCTCTCGCATTTCAATGCAAAATCGCTCCCCCAAGAGAATGCCACTGATATTGGCAAGAAAGCACAAGGGGCCGCCACACAACTCAAGCGCCAGTAACAACCGGGGAAGCTCAACCCTCAGCAGACATTAGTAATCACGGGAAAACAGCCAGAGCTTTAATCACAAGTCTTTCAAAAACAGCCAGGGATTTCAAAATGCTGTTATTCTAGGATGTGACCCTAATACAGTGCTTAATCAAAGCCACTGCCAGTACAGAATAACCTGCAGACTTTAATGAAAACCAATTTCACAAAAGTCAATGTGTCGGCATCATGCTGGACCCAGTTTAGCAAAACTCTACAAAGTTTACACATATACACATTCTACAGATAAAATGTGTTTCTGACACCATATGACAGCTGTATACTTGGGGCTGTGCACTTACACAAGTACACACATGTGCACACACACATACAGATGGCCGTTTGGGCACGTGCTGTCATGCGATTAAGGTTCTATCACAACGAAAGCACAGGAAAGTGAAGCTGTATGACTGGTGGCCAGCTGGGCGGGCAGGTGCAGGACCTGGGCTGGATGGCCCCCATGTCCCAGGGATGGTCTGGAGGCTTTCTTCAAAACAGAAACTGGGGACAGAACACTTTTTGGAGCCGAGCCTCTGCTGGCAACAGACACAAATCCCAGATGTTCAGGGAGCCATGCCGCTCAGCTTCACGCTGCCACCAGCCCCACACGGGCTGTGCCCCGGCACAGTGGCTAAGCCATGATCACACCTGAAGGTGCACAGTTTCCACAACTAGTGTGGCTGGAGAGGACACAGCAGAGCTGTTTGCATCAAGAGGAAGAGAGAAAGAGACAGGAAACCGCTAGGCCGCCTCGTCCGCCATACCTCTCCGTCCAGGGTTCTCTTCTCCTCCCCAGTGATGCGGGGGCCTGGGGTGGGGCACGGGGTAGGCAGGCACAGAGACGGACAGGCTGCTCTACAATGTTTGGTACGTTTATAAAGCTGGTCTCCGCCAGGAACTGGGAATATAATGTTGGGTATACAACAATTCAGAGAGACTCGGAGTCTATTAGAATGGAAGGGAATGAGTTAACTTTGAATTTAATATATATAAATTAAATATATGTACATATGTAGAATTACATATACATTATGTATATTACACACATGAGCCCATGAGTGTGCTGCCCATGTGTGCACACACAGACCCATACCAGGTCTGCAAATACTTCTACAGACGGCTTTATATCACCAGACAATGTCCACCAATAAATGGGGGGACATTTCTCCACATAAAATGACTACCAATGAGAACTCCAGGCCAATAATACCAATAAAACATCAAAATTCAGCATTTCAATGAACTAAAAAACCAATCAGAGATTTTTTTACCCCTGAAAAACCACCCCAATCCTGAAGAGGTGTATGAAAAAAAACCCATACAAACTATTTCTTCATCTTTGAAAGTGCGGCATATGCAAGGTGGACAGAGTTGTGTACATCCGTCACGTTTCCACACACTGTCACCAGCACCATCTTCAGGGGAGTATTCCCAGGACAGGTGACTACAGCAGACCTGCCTTCGAATCTACACTGACAGCATTTAATTATGTACTGTCTCGGCATAATCTCTGTGCAGTTGGTGTCTGTACGGAAGCTAAGAAAAAGACTCTTTTACAAACTTCTGCTCCCTTCTCACCAAAGGCTTGCAGTGCTGAGAAAATAAGCTCGCGACGCCTCAAAAGCTAGAGCCGCCCCTGGGTAGAGACCCGCTGGCTCCCCATCCCACAACCAGCGATGCTGAACAAAGGGGTGTTGTGGCAAAGCTATAAAGCTTCTCATTTTCTTCCAAATCACACTGACTTTTTTTTTTGGGGGCTTTTGTTACCTGAATTATGAATTCCTGGAACATCCGAGAGACCCACGAGTAAATGTGAATGCTAAAATATTTTCTAAATGATTTTCTCATTATCTGCCATTTTGGAAAATTTACATTGATTCTCTCCATTAGTGCCAATAAGAGAGGGCCCACTGCACCCAGATGACTGGGGGGTGGGGAACGACAGCACCCTCGTTTCACTGAGGAAGAAAACAGGCCTGCACAAACAGTAGGACCTCACAGTAACGCAGCTACTACCTGTCCGAACCCCCTGTGCAGTCAGGCCCTGATGTAAGCCTGGCAGAACTGTTCCTGACGCAACTGATGAGAAAAACCGAGGACTAATGAATGACAAAGCGCCCTGCCTAGGGTCCCGATTGGCGGTGGGTGCTTCACAACAAACCACGACGCTGGGCAAGGCAAGGGACATTCCAACCACCGGAAGTCAAAGCTTATCTTTCTAGGCCGCAGTAGCTGCTCTATCCTTAATCTGAAGTGTGCCAGTTAGGGAAATCCATGCCAAGTTGGACATGAATTTGCACTTTGTAGCTAAGAGTTTATACCACTTTCTCCCCAACTATCTCAACCACAGATAACAAAATAAATGAACGGAAATAAAAGGTAGGCTTTGGGTATAAAACATTTTACAAAATTTCAACATTTAACCTGCTTCGAACTGGTTCTCTATGAAGATTCCAACAACTCTGAGACACTACAATCCCTCTCACAATACAGGCTGAGAAGCAAGTTTTGATTCAAAGATGCCAAGAATGGTCAACATGACTAAGTTTGGTTTGAGGATAACCTCAGGCGCTATGCTCCAACTCTACTTGTTGGAAGAATATGACTTATTTTTATCTAATGCATATCCAAGCATCACAGAAATTTTTTGATAAATGCATTTTTAAAAAATTATTAAATTCTGCTACATCTTTATGTAACCACATAAAATGTGGATTCTGATAGAAAATTAGAATGCATTTATTCTTGTTTTAATATTTAATCAGAATAAAACACAAAACAGGTTTCTGTTCACTTAATAAATTATTCTGTATGTTATTTTTAAGACGTCATATATTTTACTCTATTCGCTCATGTATGCTTGCTCATCTATTATGGAAGCACCCTGTTATAGGAATTTTGGAAAACTCAGCTGCAGGAGTTGCAACCACTAGATGTAACAAGGGAAGAACTGTCTTTTAAAGCCAGTCCTTCAATGTGTGGAAGGCAGAACTGAAGAATCTAAAATCAGGAGGGATTTCTATAATTCAGGAGCGTCCATCCACAAAGATCTCCTGTGATTATTTACCACACAGATCTGGCAACCAGACTTCATCAGCCACCCCTCTCCCTCCAGAGACACCGGATTCCCATGTAATAATCACATACACATTAGCAATCCAGGGAGCAAGAGGGAGGCTCCGAAGGTCACGCCTGCTGGGTGAGGATCACCAGAGTTCATCTCAGAGGGTGAACTGGACACTGCGAGACCAGGGAGGGACTGCCCAGAGTCCACGGCCAGAACAACAAGGCGGCCTCTCAGACCCTGCCCTTGCCTGGACGTGGTCCACTCTCCTGCTCATGTGAACACAAACCAACACCCCGCACTCACCCACAGTGCAGAAGCAGTGACTTGTCAGAGTCCCCTTTCTCTACAACAAATGGAGATTGGGAAGAATTACTGAGACCAAATGAAAGACTTTCCTAATTCTCTGAAGCCTTAAGCCTTCTATTAATATCTATTTAGTTGCTGGACTGACCTTTCAAGGCCTCCCCAGATGACCCCAGGAGTGAACATCCCTGCACACAATGCAGTGGCCAAAAGGGAATGTTTTCCAGAGGCTCATGAGGCAGCAAAGAAATCAAGTCCAGATCTTGCCAGACTTGTTTGGCCAAAGAATAATCCCAGCAGGTGAACTGCATAGTTCGGAATGGGTAATATACAAACAACTGTTAGCCACAACAGACTCAAATGGCACTCTCAGGACACAACACCCATCACAGCCACACGTCTGCCTGTCGGAATTTACCTTGAGGCCACAGAAGAAGACAAATGAATCAGCTCCCAAACCACATGCACTCAGTACCCCAAACCAAGCGCCTGGTACCTTTTATAATGCAATGAGTCGCCTATTCTGTCTAGCAGTGTGCAGACCTTAGAGAATTCACTTCTGCAAACAGACTGTTAAATAAGCCCTGTAACCGATTCATATCAACAACTTAGTTCCAGAAGATGTATTTTTAAAACAAATATATACAGTGTTAAAAAAAAATGAAGGACAATAGGCAATGTTGCTGGGAAATATGAACACTATATTTTTTAAATTACTAATTAAAATGCAATTACATTTTGTATAAAACAGAGGATAATGACAAAAGGCAATTTTTGCCATTAAATAATGGCTAACAAATTATTAATCTCCCAAGCACAAAACTATAAATAAGCAAACCAGAAATGCTGAAACAAATGGCATTTTGCTTCTTTTAAGGATGCTGTTTAGTAATGTTTAGGGGTGTGGAGGGCCAGGTAGGGAAGGAGAAAGGAAAGAACTCACTCGTTTGTGTACATATTTTATTTATTTTGGGGATGGAACTGAGGATCTAGGTCTCATGAATCGCAATGCTGCTTCTCGGCCCAGTTCCTAATGACTGGTCTATTACACCCTAGTTGGATGTACTGGAACAATCAAACGGCTTGTCCAAAACCAGAGGCCTTCCTGCCTTCCACTAGATTAAATACACACATTCCCTTAGAGGATGAATATAGGGCAAGAATACAAAGAAGAGTGTCTAACAATGGTAAAAATGTCGGGAAACAGAAAATGTCAAACCCCTCAGGGAAAAACAAACTCGAACTTTGGTTAGAGCTCGGGCACGACTTTTTTGGTGATAAAATTATAGACTACAGACTCCCCTAAGGGAAAACAACTGCTTGGAACTAATCAAAGTGCAGTGTCAGGGGATTTTCTTTTTTCAAAGTTGAAAACAAAAAGCACCAGCAACAACACAGCTTTCATGTCACTGCTGGCAGGAAATTCAACTCTTCTCCGGGTAACTTTTCTTTGGGAAAAAAAAAAAGAAACTGAACCAGAAATGAGAGTTGCACATTACGAGTTCCTCTTTCTGATTCCAATTTCCTGCCTGCTATGCTGGAAGCTAAAGGAATCTGGAAGATAAATTTAACTGTTAATTACATATTCGAGCCATCATCTGATTTTGCTGATGGGTCCAAACAATGATGCTGAAACTTGGGCATTTTGCTTGATGATTTTTGTTCAGTCCAACATGCAAATGCATTGTAAAAAACAAATGATTTGAATAAAATTAGTTGTGGACTCCCTACCTTTCCAAGGCCAGTCTAGTTCAGTTTCAGGCTGAGCACTGGGGTCTCACGTAGTTCTGAGTTCGGGCAGTTTCCCCTCAGAGGTCCGGTTTGCACTACAAAAACTCCAAGGCGCTACCATCCTCAAAGGCTCCAATGGGCAATGAATATCACCTGAGGGAGGCTACTCTTCTTTATTCTTCTAGTTTTGATGCTACAATCTTAAGTGTCTGGCCCCATAAAAATTAGATGAAACACAAGGGTTACGTACTTAACTTCCACAGAATTCCACCCACCTTCTCTCAGGTATAAAGGAAGGCCTTGCCTTTTCCACGATTTCCAATTATCATTTGATCTTGTACCAATTCCTCATCAGCATGATGTATCTCCTCTGCAATAGAAGCGGGGTGAGGAACGCAAAGAGCTAACACAAACTGTCCCCCAGCTCTGGAAGCCTTGTGGAGCTGAGCATAAAGCTGACTGAGTGTGCACACCTACACAAACAAAAGCGTGCCACAGACTAAGTACTGAGAGTGTGCACATGTTCACGGATTTCTGAAGAGCACAGTCAGAGAGGCTGTCCCCAACACCCTATCTAAAACCGGTATTTCCTGTCTCCCTGTCCTGCTTCAGTATGTCTCCTTAGCACTCATCAGTAAGAAAACATGACCTATTTCTATGTTGTCTATAACCCATCCCTTCTTCTAGAATAGAACACAGGTTCTACAACAGCCAAGATTCTTGTCCATTCTGTTCACTGCTGCTTCTCCATTACCCACAGTAGGGCTGAAGCAACTCATACAGTGAATGAATAAGTGAATGAATGAATGAATGAATGAATGAGAGGACCTAGAAGGACCCAGACCCGAAATATTAACTACCGGACTTCATGTTCCACTTTTTTATTAATTTAACACATACAACGCCCTATTTTACAAATACAGAATTTGAAATTCAGAGTTGTTCAAAGTTACAGAGAGAATAGGCAGCTGCATAAGGATTTGCACGAAGCTTTTACCCATCATCACACCGCCTCCTGTTCAGCGAGGAAACGGTACTTGCGTTGCCAAGTGGAACCTTTGCATGAGTGAGGCAGAGTGAAGAAGGTGATGGAAACGGCCTAAGAAAGGACGTGAAAATTCAGGAGGACCAAATACTGCAGAATGGCAGGAACCCCACACGCAGGCTGAGATTTCTGTCTAAAAACCTAAACTGGTGCTACACTCTGCAGGGCCTTCAGTGCCAGCACCTGTATTTTCACAAATGAACACTTTCAAATTTCACTGCTCTTTTTAATTTATTGATTTTGGAGACAGGAAGGGAGGGAGGGAACAAACTGGGGCAAAGGGGTAAGAGACTGACTGATTTTTTTTGTTGCTCCACTTAATTATGTGTTCATTGGTTGATTCATGTATGTGCCCTGACCAGGGATCGAACCCACAGCCTTGACTTACTGGGATGATGCTCTACCCAACTGAGCTACCAAACTTCCTTTTTCTCAAATAGTAGCACTTCGTCATTTGGGAGCTTATATAAAATTCTGATATATATTAAATAGATAAAAGTCTGAGGGAAAATTCTGGAGACAAGAAGATAGATTAAAAGAACATTGCAACAGACAAAAAACAAAGCTCTGAAAATGAATCAAGTGGAAAAAATAAGAAATTCAAGATCTGAAAAGTATCATAATGGAAAAAGTAGAAGAACTCAGTGACAGATGAGACAGAGTGACTGTCAGAGAAGACTCCAAGTTTGACTCCAGCCACAGTGAGAATGCCACTGTCATGACAGAACAAAGAGATCCAGAAAGAAGGCGTTTCGGGAGAGAGGATGACTGTGAGTTCGGGTAAGCATGGCTAGTTTCCTCTTTCTCTTCACACGGCTAAGATGTTTGAGCTCTGAGGTTCTGTTCCCTAATGCTTTGCTCTTCTTGTCTCCCCGAACGACCAAATACACAACCAACTACCACCTAAACACTAACGAACCCCAACACACGTGTGGCCTGACCTCTCTCCCAAACTCTAGATTTCCAATTCAACAACTGAACCCCTCAGCTCCACATTTCACCCTTTCCCACAAAGCCAGACCATCCACCACCTGATTGCCCACATCAGTCGTGATCTTACACGCCTTCGGTCTGTCTTGTAATACCTTCTCCCTCCGCCACCCAATCAGTCAGAGAGCGGACAGGGTTTTTAACTTTATACCTTTCAGCATTATTTGAATCTCTGCAGTAAGTACACGTAACTGCCATAACTTCAAATCTACAGACACAACAGAAAATAATGAGTGTGACTAAGGATGTAAAGACACTGGAACCTGTATGCACTACCAGAGGGGACAAAACCTGGAAAACACTGTAGTGATTTCTCAAAAAATTAAAAACAGAATTACCATATAACCCAGTAATTCCGTTTCTGGGTACACACCCCAAACGACTAAAAGCGGGGTCTGGAAGAGATCCCGGTGCCCCCAGGCTCCTGGCAGCGTTTGCGCTCCAGGTATTATCATTTATGCAGCCAAAAGCAGGAAGCAGCCCCAGAACCCACTGGACGCATGAGCACGTAAACCAAACGCGGTGCATCCCATGGAGTGTTAGGCAAACTTTAAAGGAAGGACATTGTGATACATGCTACAACATAAATGAACCTTGAAGACACTGCGCTAAGTGAAATAAGCCCGTCACAAAAAGACAAACACTGGGATTCCACTTAGGTGAGGTAGCCAGAGGCACCGAGTTGACAAAGGCAGAAGGTGGGATAGTGGCGGGGAAGACAGAAAGTATCTGGAGGTGGACGGAGCTGAATGTACTAATGCACTGGCCTGCACACTTAAAAATGCTTTAGACGGTACATTCTGTTATGTGTATTTTACTGCAATTAAAAATCTAAATATTAAAATGAAACAATGAAGTAAAGAAATCCTGACCACATACTAAAGGTAAATAGTAGTACTTTTAAAAAAAAAGTTTTTTTAAAAATAAAATTTAAAAATAACTACCTAAAACTATTAATACTGTGTCCATACTTTACTGGAAAATGGTCTTTTATATCAAATGAACTGACACATTGCAGGGATAAACAAATTATTTACTCATATCAAGTACTAAATTTTCATTTCAGAGACAAAAAGCCAACATAGTATAATTTATGCTGAAGTGGCCCTTTTGTTAATAAAGTTTACATGAAACTCTTTATGGAGGGCTGGAGACCTAAAATTGAAGTATCAGCATACCATTAATATTTTAATTGAATCCAAGAATATTCGTAGCCATTTACGTCTTTAAAGAACAAGATAAAAAAACCTAAATTATGCAAATTTCAGCCTGACAAGACATCTTACCTTCAACTAAATTACAAAACCAATGCATTTCGGGGCCATTCATTATTTACGTAACCCTAACTTTTCCAGGTTAACAAGAGCTACTGAACATAAGCAGCCTTTTCTCAGGTAGGGTAAAGTAATTGTGGTGCGCCAAAGTCATTTTGCCCCGGCCATCTGAAAGAGTAGTATTTTTTTCATGATCCCAGACTAATTTCAACACCACCCCAACACTTGTTCTTCACTACAATGCAATGTCATTTACGAATTGTTCCTCTGCTTCTTTCAACACCCTGGGCACTCCTGCTCCGCACTGCAGAAAATGTTAAGAACTTTGACAGCTATGCCAACTGCTTTATAAAACTAACAGTGCACTACTTCAATTTTTCAATTACGAATAAATTTATGCAAATTGACTGATAGTCTCCCAAACTGAAACAACTCATTTTGATGCAACAGTACAAATAACCTATTAATTCAAGGAGCTATCTGGAATACATCACCATGTCAGGGTTACATATTTTATAAATCATGTTATTGCTCCAAGTTAGCCATGGTGATAAGAACTATAATGGCTACAAATTCCATGAGAAATTCTTACTCTGATTTTTGAGATATAAAATACTGGGTTGGCCAAAAGGGTTTTTTTTTTTTTTTCTGTACAATGGTACTAGTAAGGCTTAGCTGTGTGTAAGTTCATTTGAAACAATTTTGTTGGATTCTATTGTGACAGCTGTCAGATCAGTGTGCGTTAAAAAAAAACATCAAAATTGAGGAATTTTGTGCAGCCATTTTAATATTGAAGATAAAAGATGTGCAACATTTTTAGCACACTGTGCTTTATTATTTCAAGAAAGGTAAAAATGCAACTGAAAGGCAAAAAAAAAATTTCTGCAGTGTATGGAGAAGGTGCTGTGACTGCCTGAACGTGTCAAAAGTGGTTTGTGAAGTTTCTTGGTACTGTTGACAGTTTGGCCAAACAACTCTTTGTTGTGGGGCTGTCTCACGCATTGGAAGGCGTTTAGCAGCACCGCTGGCCTAGGTTCATCTTAGCATCTTCTTTCTAAGCAGAAACAAATGTCCATTATCGCCATCACAATAATCAGGTGTTACAACAAGATGTTGGACAATGCAGACACCTATGCCGATGCTGAATTAATTATCAGCACAACGGATATGTTCAAGGTCAGCTTCTCCTCTGCCATCACCGGATTTAAATGGATGGGTCATTCTGCCCTAAATCTCGAGGACGTCCACACAGACCTGCTAAGTCACGGAAGGGCCGTGTGGGTGCGAAGGCCTCGCAGTAGCTTTCCCACAGTGCACTGCACGCAGCCCAACAGTCGGCCTGCATTTTGGGAACCAGCCTTCACTACAATAGTTTCACAACTCCCATTTCTCACCGTCCACCGCTTGTTTTTTCTACTGAGATCATGAGCAGTCACCTCCAGCTCTATCTGGGTGACGACTGCTCCCCCTCCCTCTAAAACCATCTTTTTGGATCTGAGACTCCTGGGATCCCCTGTTTGCTCGTTTTGGTTTTGCTGGCTGTTTCTAAATTTCCAGTGTAAGAGAACATTTTAAATAATTCAAGCCCAACTAACAGATGCCTCATACATGGGTTAACTCACTTTTTTAAAAAGGCAAGTAGTAATACACTACCTGAAGGTAATCTGACTGTGAGACTACAAAGTAAATGAAAGAGGCAAACCAACCAATCACTTTTCTTAAGGTGTGATCTGCCAATTATCTCAACCAACACAGATCCTAATATTATCATTCTAGGCCATATGTGTAATTCTCAGGCAAAAAATAAATCTTTTAACAAGTCTGCAAGAACTGCTGGCACCCGTTCAGGCCAGCCTGCACTAACATCTTGAGAATTTTCTTTATTCCAAAAAAACCTATAATGAGGGGGGAGTACGAGGGGTGGGAAAGAACCTGGCCACAAATGTGATTTAGCTACAGGATCAAAAGAGACAGGAAGAGCCAACCACTCTGAAAATTTGCTAATAGATAATAGAACGCTGGCATGCTCGCCACTCGCAAGCTGAAGGAGGATGTGGAGGTCCAGGACACTCACAACATTCACAGCGCCCATCTGTCAGCTACACAGTCACCGAACAGAACGAGCAATTACCAAAGCCCTTTTCAGATAGAATCTGTCAACCACATCTTGTTCTCCTGCCAGAAGAAATCCGAACTGAGAAATGCAAAAACAGACGGCCCTTATGGGACCAAGGAGAGGTTCGTTGGAGAGGAACCTGAAGGGGAAGAACAGAAAGGGAAATGGAGAACGGTTACAACCACTCCCCAGCAAGTGTCTGAATCGCACGCCACTGGGCAGCAGGGAAGCACGGACAGGGTGAGGCGCCCTGGTGACAGAAACCCACTCTGCTCTGCTGTCTTGGGACAAACTCTAAATTCAGGAAACTGACTATTCAGGTCCTGTAACTGTCTCTGGGGACAGTGAACGCACTGGGCTGACCTCTCTGTACAGCCGTCCCATTCCCATACCCTACCACCAAAGCAGCAGAATGTTTAAATCAAGGAAACTATTTCAACCCATCAAATATTTACTAAACCCTCTCGGCATCTAAGTGGTACTGTATGTGTTATGGGTCCAGATGAGGGGGCGCTCTTTGAAAGTCAGGGCTCTAGTACGAGTCGACACACCCCCTGTCCAGTCTGGGGCCCAGGGGTACGGTCTGAATGTGCTCATGTGCACTGCAAATGCAGCACTCAGAAATAACCAGTGAAAATAAGAGGTACTTTGGGAACACAAACGGTTTTATATACTCAGTGATAACTGAAATGACTATAACATGTAACAAAAGGTATTTTAAAATGCCGCAAGGCTGAAGAATATCTCCTCCCAGCAGAACTGAGGTCCCCAGCATCTTCACTTCGGACTGAGCGCAGGAACACACAACCCCGACAGCCACGATCAAACCCCAGACTGGCAGTTAAAGGCCCGGCTCTAAGCCCAGGAAGCGCTGCAGGCCTCCACACCACAAGCCTCCGGGGTCCCTCGCCGCTGTTACTGGAGTTGCCCTGGGGAGTCCTCAAGCAGCTAGGCCCAAGTGGAGGACCGAGGGGAAGTCTTGCCAGAGAATGGGGAAAAGACTGAGGCGCGACCCCACCGGCCCTGTCAGTGCGACTTTTGACGTGCGGACTCCTGCAGCTTTGGTAGAAGAAGCCCACGCAGCTTTGGGGTGCCCTCCTTTGGCCACGGAGCTTGAGAAGCAAGAGAGACTTTGACTGGAACTGGGTACAAAGGACTCTTGCCAGTGGACCACAGTAGTTTGGATTAACTCGAGATCCTGCCTGCATGGTGACACAGCTGACGGTGCCAGAGGCCTGCAACACAGACGTGTGCTCTTTTCCTGATTTACGGTACCCGGAGTTGGGACAGTGGGAGAAGGGAGCGCTGTGTGGGTGTAGGTGTATACCCTAAAGGACTTTGATATTTTAGTGGTGGCATTAGGCCTGAATAGCATTAAATAAACATTTTGTTTCCTTTTCACAAATCTCTGGCTTTAAGAGATGTCTTTCCAATTGGCGGCGGACAGAAGGGCCCAGTAGATTTTAGTATTTTGTTTTTGGGAGGGGCCCCTGTTGTATAGCAGTTTTGGGCATCCCTAGGTGGGCCAAATATTGTATTGCCCCTCCCTCGGACCTCCTCTTGTTCGGTAACAAAACTGGTCCCTCCCCCACTCTCCTAAGTAGGTCTGTGGCGTTCCTGACCGACGCCAAAGACCTGGGTTCCTGTTTGTCTCGACCAGTTACTAGTCATTCACTTCTCCACATCTCGGTTTTGTCTGTAAAAATGGGGTTCCTTCCAGCTGTAACATTCTCTGTAAACTTACGAACTAGTGTTGGCTTTTTGGATTACCAATCCGAAACTCCCAAGTCAACATATTAACCATATACAAGATTTAACTGTTCATGTATTATCAACTACATATGTCTACGCGCCTTTGTTTCAGAAGCGGCATAGTTTCACAGTCCCTATATGGAATAAGCACTTTATCATACAGTCATATACCTGGCTAGGGCTTCCCGGCAAGAGGAGACAGATCTAACTGTAAAATTCAAAAACAACAGACTATTTCCCCAAACATTCCCCATTTTTATAATGGGGAAGAAAAGTTTATTAAATTGGAAATTTTCTCATAGTTATGAGTAGGAGGTTTGAGTCATAAACCCTTTTAACTTGTTATAGATCACATTCGGGTAACACTATTCTTGGATTATTAGTCAGAATCCCAACCATGCTGTTTCAATGGATGGCATTTAGAGGCGCCTCAAAGCCTCCCCAGCTCCCCAACAGCTCTCCAAATCCATCACGTTTCTTCCCTAAAGGTTGTTTTATGAAGGTGATTTTTATTAGGCCAGAAGGAATTTCCTGTGTATGGTTTTGTTACTTTTTTTTTTAATTCTGCCATAACCTTTCAAATGCTAGAAATTTTTCATATACACACAGAGAAACTACTAATTCTTTTTGCTTATATTGTTAAAAGTAAAACAATTATCCAAGAAACACAGTTGTTTATTATTCTTGATTTATTGCAAGTTTGACATCAAGCAAGCTTTTATAAATTTTTCTAAGCTTATTGATTCTCCAGTCCCAGTCTTTTTTCCAGGCGGGCTTGCGTTTTAGCCTATTCAATAATTCACTGCTCTAATGCCGACTGTTTGTGCTGCTGCAAATTTGAAGAAATTTGGATGGCATTCTAGACAAGAAGGTAGGCTATGCCTTCGAAAACAAAAGAAAGTAGATTGGAATGCTGTGTTTACGTACCTCAAGGCACAAACAAGGACGGCCATTCAACTGACTGTCTAGCACTGTTAATGCCTATTGACATCTGAATGAAGTCTTCATTCATAAACACTGCTATCTTTGCCATTAGATTCTCTCCATCACCTTCCAGTTTATTTCCATCCAAAGACTCATTAACAAATAAATCTCCATATCCACTTTCTCCGTGACTCTTAATTTTTCACTAACCTTCCTTCTAGAGATACTCATTTGCATTAGCATTTGCCACAGGTACCGGCCCCCTCTGTCTGGGTGGACCATCCAAGGGCCTTAGCTGACCAACACTCTGACTCACACTTGTCTCTCCCCTTAAGAACCATTATATGGCCTAGAGCCACAAACGTAATCAGTTTAATAATCACTTTAAAATATTGTACCTTAATTGTTTATGTGTTTAAGTTGGATTTTCTACAAGACTATAAGTCATGCAAAGGCAGAGCTCTGAAACAATTCTGAATTTCAGTATCAAGGAGGAAAAGTCCACCTGAGATGCTCAATAAGGTAATGACTGGAAAGCACTGAGATACTAATACTTACTGAGCATCTGTAATCAGTTTCACATTAAGTCATTTTCAGAACAGTTATCATAGACTTACTTCTTTGAAAGGCCCATTCAGGGGTGGTTCATGCTGGGCCATCGCAATGGGGCTATTAACAAGGGCGCCTCTCTGAGCAGAGGTTCACTTTGACTTCAGCAGCTTCCGAAATCTGTGCCACTGCTTAGGTAGACGCAATCATCTCACTGCCCACAACATGAAAGCCTTACCTCAAAAAGATGTTGGAGTGGGTCAGAGTCCGGGTTTCACCCCTTCCTAGACGTGCGACCTTGGGTATAAACGTCCACGTACTTCAGCTTTGTACATGACATTTACCAACTTTCTCAAAGCATGGCACAAGCACCGTCGCATCTGAGTGGGTACTTACTTACACACGCAGGCTCTGGGGCCCAGACACCAGGCCCACCGAATGAGAATTTCTGAAGTAGGAGATCAAGATTCTCCACTTTTACCAGGGATCACTCGGGGGACACCAAAAATTGAGAGCCACTGTGGAAAAGGAGCACCATGTACCGAAAAAAGCAATAAAGCAAATCAGAAAACCTAATTGTCAACGGCATCTCCAGCACCAGATGTGACTTGTACAATCAGAGAAAAAAAACTTTAAGTTTTACTCTCTTAAGCTATAAAATAATGTGTCTAAATTGGATGACAACATAACCTGTGAAGGCTGTAAAACCTCAGATTCCCAATCCCCAGGCAGAAGAGAGCTGGAAACCTTTATTCCCTACAGCATTAAAAGTCTACAGAGGCTCTAAACACACAAGGCTGTCAACATTCACACGGTGCAATCCGTCACACGTTACACAGACACTGCTAACGACTTTCACTGCCAAATGCGAGGTGTCAGGGATTCCAGGGAACATTCCACTGGAACTGTAAAATATTAGGTGTGCAAACGCACAGAGAGACTCTCTTAGCGGTTGCCACAGAGTCACTGGCAAGAGCCTGGAAATGTGAGGATTTGATTATGAAGAAAAACAGCAATATTCATCTTTAGGCATGAAATGCAAAAGACTGCATCAAAAACAGGGAAGAATTATTAGATATTTTATGCTAAAATATCTTCTTTGGGCTTTCGGGGAACAAAATTTAATATCCTACTATAATATCTATATATGTGTATATGTGTTTGTGCATATACACATATGCACACATTTGAAATATAATCCACGCATATTTTTGTTTTTTTCCAGTTTTGGGCCTTCCTCATTCTTCACTCTTTTAATAACACTGGTTAATATATTCTTCATTATAAAGTTATATTTCTCTACTCTGCTATGAAAACAATTTTATATCTTTTCCAGTTGAAAATAACCACCTGCTAATACCAGACATCAAATTTCATGCACTTTTCTGAAGGCTGCAAACTTACACATTTCAGCTGACTTTCAAACTTAAGCTGTTTTCTTGTCACTTATGTGCTCTGGACATATCTCCCATCTTTGCTGCCCCCTTCATTCCAATCCTGCAAGGTGACTGGAAACTATTTGCTTAATTTTATCGAGAGTGCCGAGTGTTAAACATTCCCCAATATGATCAAGTTGCTTTTCCTTTATCACCTCACAGTGAATTCTGTCACCTTGCTAGTTATCTGGGGTTCTTCTTAATAAATACTTTGGCCTTTAAAAAAAACCTTCAGTAATTATTTTTGGTTCTTTCTCAAAGGCAGTTGGAACCCTAAAGTTGGAATGTTATTGTTCTTACACTATTGCACTATTCTCTCCTTCATCTGGAAAACTTAACATTCTCAAATTAGTTTTCCTAGTTCTATTTTATTTCAGGCTAAAAAGGTATCCCTAGAGATGCCAGGGTTATAAATGGGAATCATATCATCAGTTAATCTACTCACACCATACACTCCACATTCTTAGAGCTCAGTTTATACCTATTTTAAATCACCTTTCAAGGAGCATCTTATAAGACTAAATTATCTAACGATAATAATCTCTTAAAAATTAGCATGGTCTGAATACGTCTTTACTATGAGTCCTGTCCTTTCCTCCCCACTAAGAATCAGTCACTCCTTTCACATTCCCAAACATCCCGATCACGGTGCTTATTATTGTGCATTTCACGTGTAATTTGTCTTGGAAATCTAATGCATTTTACTAAGCTATAAAATGCCCTTTAAGAGGGGACTGAGGATTGCAGGGGGTGCGAAGGTATAAAGGGGTTAAATTATAATGGAAAAAAGTACAATAACAAAAATTAAAAACAGAGGGCATTGAGCAAAGCTCCTCACACATGAGTGGTATTCAATAAAATATCAGCTGAATTAGTGATATCGCAAATAAAGAAAAGTCAAAGCAGAAGTCAAACGATTTCCTCCTACTTCACATTTAGATAACTTTTCCAAGTGGATTAAAATTGTTCATGTAAAAACCCCTGAAACCATAAAAGTAATGGAGGAAATGATGAGAACACTCCCTCTACCCCCGCCACTGGTAGTCTTCTCTAACCGTGTCATAAGGAATCCATCAAAGAAAAGCTTGTTACACCTAACAAAATAAAAACCAAACATTTCTGATAGCAAAAATATGATACAGTCAAAAAATAAATGGGAATAACATTGCAAACTCATATCTCAAAATGCTAAATTGCCTAATTAAGAATTCCTACAAATCAGCCCCGGCTGGTGTAGCTCAGTGGACTTAGCACAGGCCCGCGAAGCAAAGGATCACGATTCGATTCCCAGTCAGGGCACATGCCTCGGTTGCAGGCTGCTTCCCAGCAAGGGATGCACGAGAGGCAACCACATATTGATATTTCTCTCCTTCTCTCCTTCCCTTCCCCTCTAAAGGTAAATCTTTTAAAAAAATAAAAGAATTCCTACAAATAAAAAGGGAAAAAAATGCGGCTATTAAAAATTGCTCAAAATAATATGAACATACAGGTCACACAAGAAAAGGAAACATAAAAATTTCTTGAGTATATGAAAACAAAAGTTGAATCACACACAAAAATACAAATTCAACAAAATACCACTTTTTTTTTTTACAGCAATTAGGAGTGGGTCAAGAGTGTGTTGCTACAATGTGCCGAATGAGACGAAGGAGTGTGTTGCTACAATGTGTGTTGCTAGGAAGGAGTGTGTTGCTACAATGGGCCAAATGAGATGAAGGACCGGACCGGCCCGGCGCGGAGCAGCGCAGACTGGCGCGGCCACTGTGCTGGGCCGCAGAGCCGCATCCGTCCGAGTCCCAGAGGGACAGCGCAGTGACATCCGCAAGGTCCACGTCCCGCAGGCGTGCTCCGGGCACATTCTCACAGTCAGGAAAGGACAGTCGCACTGCAGTTCTGCTTACGCTGGCGAAGGGTTGGAAACAAACCGCGTGCCCATTCACAGGGGAGTGGCTCAGTAACTCACATTACATCAATCCAGTGGAAACTCTCTTAGCAGAATGAAACGGGAATAAATTAAACTCCACAATAGATTAAATGAAAATAAAAACAATGTTTGCGACAGTGTTTATAATGTGCTATCATCTATGTAAAATGAGAAGAAAGAATGTGAATATATTTGGTATTTCTGCGAAAACATCTCTGAAGTGAAACGTAACACACTAATGATAGTGGTTGTCTGTGGGAAGGGTAACAGGGTAGCTGGTACGCAGGGGCTGCGGGGAGGTGTTTACCATACACACTTTGAAACTGTTCGATTCTGAAGCAGGTGACTCTTATCCATTTATACTGACTTTTTAAAACAATAAAATAGAAGTTTGTTTAAGGCAGCAGAGTATACCGGAAGGTAAAAAGGAAGAAAGAAGATCAAATGACTTTCCTCTCACATCAGTATTTTGAAAGAATGCACAAGCCTGTGTATAAAACCTTTCCATTTTCTGTACGGAAAATGTGACATTCTGTATAATTTTGAATATATGCCCAGGCTTGTTAGCTGAAATATTATAAACCTCTAATCGAATGTCATCCATAGAAACGCAGTCTTCATACACACCAGGACTGCCTATGAGAACTAGAAAATGTCTTAAAGACAGCTTACTGAAGGCAATCGTCAGAGGCAGTCCTCCTTCCTTCTGGCCACACACATTCATTGAGCACCTACGTCGTGAAGGACACTGTTCTAGGCACTAAGGATACAACACAAGGAAAGCAGCAGGCCCTTATGGAGCTGGTATTCTAACAGGCAGCAGACCAAGTACCTAAGTTTCAATATGTATCTTTAATCAATGCATACTGATTATGCACCAAGAATCAATGATGTTTCTTGGACAAAATACCCCAACTTAATTCAGAGGCTTTATTAACAGTGACTTAAGAATCTGCCCAGCACATTGATGATTTGAGTTTTGTCAATGCTAATCTTCTTTTAGATAGTATTTAAGTGCTTTCTACATGCTAAATAAAACCTGCTGTGAGTGTACTCCTGCAGACCGTGCTCACAATAACCCTCTGTGAGATGGGTGCCATTGCTATTTCCACTACGCAGAGGGGAACACTGAGGCGTGGACAGGTTAAACAACTGCCTGACTCTGAAGCTCATGAAATCATTGCTCTCCCTTATACCGCCTCTGTGAGAGTCTAGTTTCTGGTGTCTGACTTAAGAGAGATCACAGACGTGGAACAGATGACCTTCTCACCCGCAACCCAAAATACAATTCCTTGTATTAAAAGGCTATAAATCTGAAATTCAGGAAGATGTGGCTCTATTGAAATCATGCTAAAACATGGAGTCTAGGATCTCCACTTAGGCCAATGCATTTACATACCTTCATAATTAATACTGAACTCATATTCTTTATTTTTTTAGAAAATCATACCATGCATCTATAACTCCCATTAAATCGGCACGATTTAGACACAAACACTACTGCATCGCAACTCGGGCGCCCTTCAGACTCACAGAGCACTTCACACCCTGTGGTCCGGGAATCTGAAAACAACTGTTGCCGCAGTCCTCGGTTCCATCAGCGACAGGTGTTGGAGCCCCTTGGCCTGGTCCTGAACCTGCGGCGGGGTCCCCTGGGAGTGGCCTCCTGGACACGAAAACTCCTGGGGCCCACTTAGGCCAGAGCTGTCGGATTCAGCAAAAACAAAACAACACAGCAACAACAAACCAAGATGCCCAGTTTAATCCAAATTTCAGGTTAACAGTGAATTTCTTTTTTAGTTTAAGTATGTGCCAAATACTGTGTAGGACATATTTTAAAAATTAGTTGCTGTTCCTCTGAAATTAAAATTTAACTGAGCATTTTCTACTTTATCTGAGAACTCTACACCAGAATCAAAACCCTGGAAGGTGGGACCCAGAAATTAATTTTAACGTTGGGATGCTGTCAGGCTATCCCAACGCATGCTTCAAGTTTGAAGACCACTGGCTCACACTTAGCTAGCTCCCTGCCGATACATTTCTAGCCAAGTCTGAGTCCAAGTTCAGTCCTGTGAGTGGGTAGCTGCTACAATAGCCAACATATTTACAGAACATGTAATCCACATCCCAGGCACTGGCCATGGATTTGCATTTAGGGCCCATAAACGACCCATGAGGTAACTACTATTATTATCATTGCACAGCCGGGACAACTAAGAATGAAAGAGGTTAAGCCCCGGATCTGGCACCCATGGGAGCGTCCACCCCGTCTATGACGTGCCCTGCCCACTGGGTCCACGCCTGCCCAATCACCGGGATTAGCTTCCCCCTGGGCTCCCAAACAGCTGTGGATCCCAATTCACGTCGCTATGGCTCTGAACAAGGAAAAGCCTTTCCCGGGGCCACTAACTGGGATTCTGATTCAAACTAAAAAGGTACAATACGGCACCCTAATACTACTACTTACCAAATTAGAGATTTCTACTGTGACTGCCCACTCACCAGATGAGAACCCTGAGTTATGTACAGTTGGCAGGGTGAAGCTTGAGACCACGGAACTCCTTGCACGCTGCAAAATGCATGCTGCAAAATGCAGGCCGCTGGAACGGGGCTCAGCCGCCTCAGGCTGCACGCCTGAGACCGCCGTCCCAGAACCACCTGCGGCTGAGCCACAGGGGGTTGGTACATGTATCAACTCATTGCGAACAGAAGTAATATGTTTCCTCTTTGTCCTCACAGTACATGTCAAAAGCCTCACATACTACAAATGTTGAAAATTATTAAAAGAAGAGTGAAAATATTAGCCTGTCTCCTACTGTTCAGTCACCAAAATTGGGTATTTCACATGGTCTTAACCTTCAAAGTTGATGACTAGAAGTGGGCTTAATAAGGTACAGTTAAGTGTAACCAAGTGACTAAAACATCTTTATTATATGTAACTTATTTTTTAACTTAAAATAAGTAGAGATAGAGGGCAAAAGAGCGGCAACTTCACTTCCTTCTGTAGCTGATTAGACAAAATAAAAGAATTCCTAAGAAGCAAATGCTCTTTCCATAAACACAATCTGAGGCACACTTACGCCAAGAAAAAGAAAACAAATTCTTAGCAACTTCATTTTTTTTCTGTAGAGTAACTCCATTCTACAGAATCATGCCCAGAAGTGTATAACTCAGCAGAAAAGTTCAGATGGACAAAGTGCCTGATGTCGAAAAACAGCTGTCTCAACGTGTAATTATTTCCATTTCTGGCACTCTTGCAGAAACACATGTCTCCAGTCGCCCAACTTGACACTCATGGTAAAAGCGTGTGCACACGCATATTCGGACCAGTGTGTTTCAGGCCTTATTTTGCAAGGTCTTCACGGAGTCTAGGATTCATGTCAGTTTTTCCCAACTGAAGCCACCCAGTTTTACCAAATCCACTTCCAAGAAAAGACATATGGGACACAAATGACGATGTACCCCACACCTCCCACTCAAACTACATGTAAGCAGGGTACAGCTGGTACAGATTCGATTCAACTGCTAAGGTGCCCGGAGGGAAAGTCTCTCACAGAGAAGCGCGCTAGGTTGTTAGGTCCTTAACAATAACCAGGGCAACCTTATTCTTCTACACAAGCAAACCCGTCTGACCCAAGCACCAGTAGGAAAGAAGTGACAGCTGGAGAGGCAGGGGGGAAGCAAAACCCAGACACCCGGCCGCCGGGAGCAGTGGCTGGGCAATAACACCCGATACTCACGGATATTCATGACAGTGAGCTCATTTGCCCAATTTCCATTCAATTTTTAAAAACACACTTCTTGAGACTTCATTTAAAAGGCTCGTTTCATTCTGGAAACTTTAATAATTAAAAAATGTACTTTCCCTTCATTCCGACACTTCAGTCTCTTTCAATTTCTTATGTTACTATAAATGGCCATTCAAAATGACCACAGTGTGACAACCCACCAATGTTTATCAAGTAAATGAAATATAATTCTCAACCTCCCGAATACGAACCACAAAAAGTGCCCTCGTGGCCTGAGATAACCATTCTAAATAAATGTTTTAGGAAGCGGCACTGAAGTGACTGAAGCGACCTCATCCTATGTTCGAGACTTCGTGAGTCACCACGGTGTGCCCCAGCAGGGCAGGGCACTCCTAATGAGTCTCTCTATTATCAAAATTAATTAGGGGAGAATTCAGTTGGGCCACCTGGGGGGCCAGCAACTCAAAGATGTGATGACTCGGGGCCTAAAAATTAAAAAGCTCTTATTAAGAGGCCTGAGGATTACTAAGGACACATTCAGGTCCTTTTAGTTTAGATTTCGTGAGTAACAAGGTCCCAGAATGATCCAGGAACCCCAGACACATCAGCTGTATCATTCGACACCGCGATGACTCAGTGCCCTCCATCCTTTCAATTTGCTGCCACAGTAGAAAATAAGAGTATTTCAGCTGTGCTCATCTGAAACTAATTGCAATTTTCCAGCTCTTCTCCCACTTGTGAAAACAACTATGGTTAAAACAAAGCGAACATGTTTCCAAGGTAAGAAAGAACTCTATTTGTCGGGAGTGTGTCATGGCTGCAGAAGCAGTGGGACCCAGCACACAGGGCAAGTCTGGAAGGTGCTGGAGGAAGGGGGTTTAGGGAGCCACGTGAACCGGAAGCACGTCAGAAGCAGAGGAACCTAGGGACGCAGACCCCGGTCATCAGAGAAGCACCTGACACTCTCCCCCAGAGGTCAGCCTTGGCCCAGGGAAGCTTCTCCTGATGCCTTCTTACCAGGAGAGCAGAAGCAACCCTGGGTGTGGGCAGCCTGGAGCAGGAGGGCGGAGCTTCCTGCTAGAGCAAAAGCACCTGTCACAGAGGTTCGGCTACTTCTTCACGGTAAAAACAAATGAACAAACACGAATAGAGTCACCATGACAACCGACAGGAGCGGTGTATAAATGCTTTCTAGGATTTCTAGGACTCTATGTCCTGAACTGCACACATGGTAGACAAGTAGAAATAATGTCTTCCTAGAAATTGGTAAGGTGGAAAAAATGCAGCATTAAGTAAGGGGTATGCACAGGAAAACACCGGTTTAAGAAGATATAGAGGAACTTAGTTATCTATGGTACGACACTGGGTTTTCACCATTTAAAATATTTTCAAGGGTCAGTGCCATCTTCATTTCAAAGACAGATGGTGTTGACGGCTACTAAGGGCCTGTCTAACCCACTTCCCGTGATAAAGACTAAAATGCCAAATGCTTGCTTTTGCCAACCCTCTCCGCATAGAGGAGCAGTCATGTGACCAGACATGAGCAAGGTAACCTGAAAAAGCTTTCTTGTTTCTGACAAAGGATCGCCACCTGCTGTCCCTTACCCTCCTGCCTCAAACATGGATATAATGATGGCCATTGCAGGAGCCACCTGTGACCACTGGCGAAAGGCCAAAAGTTTGTACAGATCCAGCTCTAATTTCACTGACCCAGTAAACCCACCCCCTATCTTCAGGCTTGTTTGTATGTACACAGTCCCAATAAACGCCTGCTGCAATCAGGTTTCCGCTGACTTACAAGTGAACGCATTACTAACTGGTAACAAGAGCCACTGCGCTGTATCCCCAGAATTTAACTCCCGTGGGCGATGCAGACCCAGCGCTGCCTGAATGTAAACAGGTGTCTGTGAGTGGCAGGATTACTGGAAATGTTGATTTTCTTCTTTTACTCCCTTGTGTTGCCTAAATTATTATTCCATGAAACTTTACTTGGTTAACCAGAAATCGCAAAGAAATATTCATTTGACACTAATATAGCAATGTAAGATAGTTCAACATAAAATAAAGATAAAAAGAGAGAGAGAGAGGTATATACCATGATTCTCGCAAGTCTCAAAATAAGAAGCCAATTCTCTGCTTATACATCTATAAATTCAATATATTCCCATCAGTGAACAATGGGGTGTATAATGGAACTTGACATTCTGATTAAATTTCATCTAGAAGAATAAACATCAGCCAACAATTTTTTAAAGGAAAAAAACAACCATGAGAAGGTAGTTCTCCTGCAGTTTTCTAAGGACAACAGCAAAGAGCACTGAACTTGAACAGTCACGGGGACATAGAGAGCTCAAACCCAGACCCATGCTGCACCTTTACCTACCTGGTCTGGTCCAGGCTGGCTACGCTCTTACAAGATTTCATTTCCAGAACACGATGAAGCGCAGCTGACCCAAACTGAGATTCTTTGATTAGAGACCAAAAGAGTTAGTCTCTTTCTACATAGATGAAAAGATCAGACACCATTTATAAAAAGCCAGTCTAGAGTGAGAAAGAAGAATGAAGTCAATGCGCAGAAACAAGAGGAGGTGAGAAATGGAGAGAAAGAGAAAGAGAATAGACACTGAATGGCATTTGAGTCCCTGGTCATGGGTGTTTCCCAAGGCTCAGCCACATTTTCTGTTCCATGGTTATGACGTCAGCCCCCTCTCATTACCCCTTCTTACTTAAGCTCACCAAGCTGGCTCCTTTTCACCTGAAATCCAAAAATCCTAATTATACATGTGGGAATTAGTGCTTACAGTATTTCAAATTGCCGGAGAAAGGACAGAAGTGGGAGCTAAAAGGTGCTGGGACACTGATGTTACATCTAAAAAAAGTTAAATTGAAGTTCTATTTCATGTTTACAATAAAAAATAATTGCATGTGGAATAGAGACCTAGATGTCATAAGGAAAAATTGAACTGTAGAATTATATGAGTGTGGAAAAAAAGTGTTGTTTTTTTTTTTAAATACTGAGGGGTAAGGAAGATTTAAACAAAATTATACACCAAGAAGCTGTAAAATAAAAACCAGAAGTAACACAAAATTTTAGAAATTTACATAATGATAGATAATTAAACAAGGTTCAAAAACTGAGCAACAAACTGGAGGAAAATTTTGCCACACTTAACAAGAAAGGATATTCAAAATATTAGGTATATATACAAATCAATAAAGACCAGAAAATGAGCAAGGAATAACAACAGGCAATTTGGAAAATAGAAATAAACACGCATCAAATGCAAACCAAGGTTTGGGGTAACTAGTTTAATTTTTAAAACCAGAGCTCTGATAAGCATTTTACATAATTACTGCATATTATATATTTCTTATACTCTTATTTGTAAAACAGTAATGAGGGCTAATGTCTTACGGCTCCCCAGGGCTGAGCACAGAATCTTCTGCCGTTCACAATTCTCTTGAAGGCACTTCTCTTGAAATCCCTAGCATTTCCCTTCTTCAAATTAGGTAATTTGAGGAAGTATAAATAGTGCTAACTCTCAGATATCTTAAATGATCAACAATCCACTAAGTATAATTTATAGCTCCTATCTCTTTAGTGAGCATAACCACAGCCTATGAGGACTAACAGAAAGACATAAAATATATATTAATTACTTTAAAATTGTGGAAAAAAGGAATAGGAAAGAGAAACTGAATGTGTATAAGGTTTCTTTGTAGTTTCCAAAACTATTGTTCTAACTGAAAAGGGGGCCAGGGTTTTAGCTTAGACACAATTTCCCATTAAATTAATCGATGTTTACTCACTCCCCCAAAATGCCTCAGGTAGTTCATAAACTTAAAAGAAAGTATAATCCATACATTTAATTGAAAAAATTGATTATTTATAAAGTTATACTTAGAAAATGTATATAAAATATCTAGTAACTTTTAATTCCAATTTGTATCTGAACTCTAAGAAGCCACAACTCTAGTGCTGTTATTAGATTTCCCTTTTACATATTCCCAGGAGTTACATTCACAACAGATTCCAGGGCAAAAACATGTTTTCACTAAAAAAAGAAAGACAGAACCAAAATGCCAGCTAACGAACGCTTCCTTTCTGGAAGCATTTCAATGTGGGTGTTTTAACAGGCATATTTCTGCTTTGATCGAGGAATGAAAAGCAGATGAATTAACAAACACAGGACACGGGTCAGAAACAACGCAAGAGAGGAGAGCAATCATCTGGCTAACGCCATGCGCTGGTGCTCTTAGAAGTATAAGGGACTGCTGGGTTTGGGCGGGTAATACCAGGAGAATGTTCTTTTCCACCCAGAACTCCATACAAACCATGCATGTTTTATGCACCACACCTCTGTATCTTAACATCCTGACAGTTTTCAAGAGTATGAATCTAATAACTCAATTTATTCAAAACAAGATTCTAATTATTTTAAAGTTCATGAAAAACGGAAAGCTTTGACTTTACAATTACACCACTCACACCGGGCTCCTGAAATCCCTAGGCCATTGACGGTATGCATACGGCAGGTCCCATCAGTCAACTGACACAGCGTCCAAATGCAACCTAGGATTTCTGCGTCGGCTGTACTCAGGGAGGAAAAGTGGAGGCCAGGTGGTAGTTTAAAAAAGTGGGATGACTAGAAGTCAGGTTGAGTAAAAGCTGTCTTATTTATTTGGAAGGGATGGGTGTCTGCAACCAGGCAGAAACATTAATCATTAAGCCCTCAGTTCTGTGAGGTTCTGGTCAGTATTAAATTACCTTAAGAGAAAAGCCTTGGGTCTGTTGACCACAGAGACAGTTTCAAACTAGACATAATGCCTAGGCCTCAGTTATGTTTCTGCTCCAGAACGACCCCACCGACCACATCCTTGCAAAACCAGACGAAGCCAGGCCACGGCTGACCTCAGGACTAGATGCATCGGTCTACTACTTTCCACCTAAGCACTGACCAATCAGTAGAGGGCACAACCCTAGCTCACTTACTTCCCTAGAATCAGTTACCCATCCCCTAGAAGCAGTTATCAAAGAGCCAGGTCTTGGAGCATTAGCTCACCTGTGACCCCAGGTTTGGCACCAACTAATAAGCCCTTACTTTCTGAGCTGCCACTGCTGTTCTCATTTGATCAGGCATTGACGTGAGGAAACCCCTTTAGTCCACAAACATGTCTCCTGGGTCAAACACCCCAATTGGCCCAGGAGTGGGTTTGCTGCTCTTTTCTGAAGAGCTACATGGCCAACACTGAGGTAAAAGGCACTTAGAGACCCCAAAGGAGGCCCACCTTCCACCTACCTAGCAACACACTCCCTTTCTTAGTCCACTCACAACTCACTCACTGTGGAAATGGAAGCAGAGAGGGCTAGACTTGACCCAGTCCTTGAGTATCAAGGTTTCCTTGTTGACTTGACCCCCTTCTCTTCTTGCTCCTACTTTCTGCGGATTCCCCCAATACTAAGGCCTTAATCCTTTGCTCCACAGTGGTTCGTTCCTATCATAACTCTCACTTTGCAGATCTCTAGTCTCACACACTGAACTTGTCCTTACCGTGATACGCCTAATTTTGTTTACTTAAAAATCCGACACAGTATATTCTGTTAAATGTAAAGTTGAAACCTGACTTATTCTTTCTCAAGAGCGTGGCAGAAGTGAATCTGGCAATGACACGGGGATCTGAAGGTGAAGGTGAAGGTGAATGATGTGCAACTGGACACGAAAGTAAGGCTAATGTTAGCAAAAAGCGATGACAAAGTAGGGTAAGAAGTCTCCTTTCAAAATAAAAAGAATTCACCCTGGATAGGTATGGAAATTCCATTTAGGATAAGAATCAGCGACAGGAAACAGCCAGAAGGGACTATTTGTACTGAAATACAAGCCATTAACTTGAGCCAAGCTAACAGCAAATGACTGCAGCGGCGAGCGCCGGCTACAGATAATTAGTTTAGAACCTGTTTTAACATGAATATTTTATCACGCAGCACAAACCTCGTTAAGGGCAAGAATTAGAGAGTCAGGGCATCTGCAGGCTCTGGAGAGGCGGTCTGCCAGGCCCCGATGAAGAGCCTTCTAGGAGGAAGCAGGGTTAGTGATTCAGCAAGACGGGATTTCATTAAAGTTACAGCAATCCATTAAGAACATATCTGGTACAAGTGAAAGAGTACAGGTACCAAACTGCACGGCAACAACTTAACTGTGAGCAACAACGGACAGGAAAGGGAAGTTAAAAAACACCTGAAGTGATGGCAATGTTCTCAGTAACGCACACAGGCCTCTTCTGTCGGAAACAACCTAACACGTCTGGCCAATTCTGTCCTAAAAGCATCATCACCTCACAGGCTGATGTATAAAAGGTGAAAAACCCAGAATTCTAAAACTAAAAAAATCGTATGTTGCATGCTACCTAGGAATGTGTCAGATTGATATTTTTTTAATTTCAAAAACAGGTACGTATTGAGTGTGTGCCACAATAACTGACAATCACAGGTGAGAGTCTTACGTGCACTGTCATCTAACCACCAGGGGTGGGCACCACTCCTGTCCTTTTGTAAATGACAAAGAGCAAAGATTCGCTAGGACGAGCATGTGTAGAGTCGCACATACTGAGGTGGCGAAGCAACAGTTCAGAGCCTGTGCTCTGGGTCTCTGCGCATGTCTCGGTGCCTCTGAGGCATTGGAACGCAGACGCACTTTGGAGAGATACAAAGTTTGTGGCTTTGGACTTAATTTAAAAAAAATTAAACAGGATATAGCTATTACTCAAAAAATTACTACTTAAAAAAATATGCAGCTAAACAAAGAATAATGTTCTAGGTTATCATTGAAGAGACATGAGTTGTCCCACCTGAGAAGTAGTTAATGCAGAGCTAAATATTACCATCTTCTTCACCACTACATACGTAGTGACCAGCAAAGATGAGAGTCGTTGTAATTATTGCTAGTTCTACAATCTACTTAGATATCTGACTCTATGCATGTAATGGCCAGATCTAGCACAGTCCCTTAGGCTGATGGGGACTCAATAAATATTTGTTCATTGTTATTTAGATAAATAACTTGCTGAGGCCATTCTGTGTTAGGAAATTAATCCACACCCCAGGGGCACTGTGGGCTACACTCAATATTTTCCAATAACATCTAATCCACTGCTCTTCAAATATTTTCCATCCACAGCAGTATTGGGGGTTTCTATATATTTCACACTTCCATACCTGAGGAGAACTAGAAAATGAGAAATTTTGCCATTGTTAATCCACCACTTAATTCTACAAACATGTACTGCATGTAAATCAGTTGCAAGGATTGGGACTATAGAAAAATTAGTAAGACATGACTCCTGCCCAGAAAGTGCTCACAGTCCAGCGGGGAAGAAAATACACAAATAATAAATTATAATGCAATGTGATGACTGTTAATGTATAAAGAGGCTAGCAGAGTAAGAAAGAGAAGACGTGAGACTCTGTCTGAGAGGTCCGGCGGGGCCCTCTGGATGAAACGCCACGCGTGGAGTGCCGGCCTGCAGCACCTCAGGCTCGGGACGCGCGGGCTCAAGTGCAGTAACGAAGAGAAAATGACAGGGGCCACAAAACCTAAGACCTGAAATGAGCCCTGTGGTTGGAACTCTGATTCATGGTAATTTTGAGGGGGAAAAAAGTCAGTTTGGTTGTGTTTTGAATCACAGAAGAGGCAACTGGCATAAATCCTGCCTCAGCAGAAGATGAAGGCCGGCTGGGGGCCAAGGCGGTGAATCCTCTACCGGATACCAACTTACTTGGAAACTGGAGCTGCCAAAGTTACAACAATTCTGTTTTTGCTGTAGGGAACCAGGAACTTAGAAATTAAACTTATTTTCAGGATTCTTATCATTCTACTCTTTCACAATCAAGATGTCCAGAGAACAGTATTAAATTATTGAAAGCAAAAGCTTAAAATCTGACCGCCCTGTGGGAGCACAGCCTATGAGGGCTTTAGGGCATCAGAACCAGGCTTCAGCGGCCTTTCCACAGATAGTGTCACCTAACATGGTATACGGTCTATGACTTAAGAAAAGCTGGTAAACAGAAATCCAAATTTATGTGGCATGTAAACTGTGAAGTTTTTCAATACACTGATTTCAGGTTTTTATTATGTATATTTTATAAGATCGGAATACTTACAGATCTACGTAAAATCTGCACATGGGGTAAAGGAACACTGAACACCACGGAGTGGGCACGGGGGGGGGGGGGCAGGAGGCACCTGTGACGGGTGCGAGAGGAGAGGTGACCACCTACACGACTCTCCGCTTCCCAACAGGAGCCTCAAACCCCTGGCCTCTCCCTGTGCCGGGGACATTGCCTCCCCCTGGCAGCCGGTCTTGTGTGTTCCCGGCCCCCTCTACCTATTCCACGTCTATAAAAGACAAACTGAGTCTAGCAAGGGGGTGGAAATAAGGGAGAAACCCGTATTTGACATGCAACTTGGACGACAGATCAGACTGATGGCCCGGAGACAAAGTAGGGTGAAAAGGGAGTGAAGACTCCAGGCAGAGGTGACCGCACACGCCGAGGCACGTGGGCAGCGGGTGTGAGCGGAGCAGCGAGCAGCACGGGCTGTGGAAACAGGGAAGGAGAAAACGACAGCTGGGGAAGCGGACAGGCGGCACGGTGAGGAAGCCTGGGGAAGGAGACCAACGCATCCCAAATATTACTTCAGGAACGTGCAACACGTTCTGTAAAAGCCAGAGATAGGGAATTTACCTAGTAGAAGACATAGTCCAAGCGAAAGGCCTGAATTAACTGGGGCAGTGGGAATGAATACATATGGATCCATGTACATAGGACAGTGTGATATAGTATCTTTGACATGTGCTTCATACTTTGTACAACACTTCATACACACTATCTCATTTTATTCCCATAACAATCCTGTACAATAAGCAGGACACAGAATGCTGTCCCTACCTTTTCGATAAAGCATCGGTGCCTGAGACACTGGAGCCCACCCAGGGCCCCCCGCTCCCTAGAAAATGGCAAGGGTAGTGGCGCCAACTGAAGGTCCTCCAACGACACAAAAGGCACGTGGATCAGACACCGGGAAGGGCCAGCTCTGCTCCTCTCATTTGTTATCTCATCACACACATCTTGCACAAAGGTTTATTGCAAATTTCTGAAGGGGCGGTAAACATGACACGTTCATGGTAAAATGTGTCTGGGCTGCCAGGTGCTCTGAGTGTAGAGGTGGACATGTGCACGCAGGCAGGGCTGCCTGAGCTGAGAGACACGTATGACCAGTTCTCTCGCCAGCCAGGGACAATCGCTCGTCCCCACCCCCTTTCCCAGTCACTGCGGAGTCTCAGCAGAGAGGCCTGCAGTAACAGTGCAAGGTGCTATCCATTCCTTGAGAGGGGGGAGGGAGGGCTAAGTTGAAAGGAGGTAATGCCTAATGATGCTGGCTCACAAAACAACTTCCAAAGCCAGTAATTATGCCTCCATTGCCCGAACATGTCTGCTGGACTGCATACCAGAAGTACCTTTTCCCTTTCACAGGACATCGGCAACACAAGACATCTTCGGTGATTTCTGCCCTGTCCATTAAAACAGCCGCTTTGAAGAGCAGCTAAAACACTTGACACGCAATTCGAAACAGCGCTGGCTGACGTATAAACCAATAACTCTGTCTGGAACTTAGAGAAGCACTTTTATGAGGTCTGAAAACCACGGTTCAATGGAGCCATGTTTGTTTTTCCATTTATGAAATCAAATGTTCTTAATGATATAAAACAACCACAGTATCACGCAGTCAGAATGCCACCAGTTTTATTACTTTTTATATTCAATCACCATACCAAATGCCATTCACAATTCCATTACTCCTGAACCATGAAAACATATTTAAATTCATTAATATCATTACTTTTAAAGATGTCCAAAATGATCTAACGCTATTTTCTCATGAAGACTCAATAAAATAAAATTAATTTCCCTCTCCACTCCACAAGTCAGAAATGGATACACTGCTCCCCGCTGTTAATGAGGTGATAGAGAAACACTGTTGCTCATTGTACTAATGCACTCATTTAATGAATTATTTTTTTCTTGGTAATTACTATAATAACAGTAACTCATCCCAAACTTCAGCATTTCAACACTGACATACTATTTCCATGTCCATATTTCGTTTGCTTACCTCTTGGACAAATTTAAGTGAATGAAATTCAGCCAGATTACAGGTGGTAAAGACCCCAAAAGCAACACCATATGGAGATCCATATGCCTTGGCACACTATCAGCATGTGACAGAATCCTGGAACAGAACCTCAGAGCCGCCGAGAGGCCCTCTGGACCAGCGCTCTGTGCTGGCGCTCTAGAACAATCCAACTTAAAGCCCTGTGCTCACAGCCTATGCCTCACTATGGACCACTGTAAATCAAAATGCATAGTAGCTTCTTTTCTCCTTCCAAAAAAGTAAACACACAACATTATCTCTCTACACTCTAGACAAGATGAAACTGTCTTTTGAAGAAAAAGGCCTGGGACCAAAAAAACCCAAAAAAGCCAAGTGGCAAAGCAGCGAGCGGCCACAACAGCACAGTGTACGGCAGCCGGGCAATGGGCAAGCAGGCAGAGTGCAGGCGTCTCTCACGCAGCACCCGTCTTCGCTAACCAGTAACAGGAACAGACTGGTGAATCAGGACCCAGGCTTTGCGCCACATTATTCATTATGAAAATATCAGGGACCACCTCTCTGATAGGGTAATGTGTCAGTTCTGGTTCAACCTGAGACACAACCACAGAACTGATAATAAGACACAGCTTGCTAGGCAGGTCCGAACTCCTTAGAGCAGGCTCTACCTCTTGGGCATGAGCTGAAGCTGCTGTCCACACAGAATTTCTTCATTTGGGAAGCTGAGCTGTTTTGAAGGCCATTACTGAGTGAAGCAGGTCCACCCAGGGTGTCTAGGATAAGCTCTTACACTTAAAGTTAATGGATGGATATAGCCTATAATCATGACAACAAAATACCTTCCCAGCAACACCCAGATTAGTGCTTTATGGAATAACTAGGGACTGCGGCCTCACCACGCTGACATGGCAATAATTTGGAAAACGGCACCGTGCCCTCGTCTGTGGGTTAGGGAAGGCTGGACAGCCCTCATACAACTATATCTCAAGTGAGTTTGAGTGCTTGTGCATTCTTTTCTTTTTATTCATGAAAATTGGGTGATAGAACACAAAAGGCCCTTCACTATCGGTACTGCTGGTGGTAATAAAAAAAAACAGTAAGGCCACTACTCTTGAAGAAAAGCAACATGTCGTTAAATGCTTGACTTGCTTGGAGACACAGGTTTTTCGGTCTCAAACTTGGAACTCTAATTTAAAAATATTTAAATTCATACAAGAAAAATCATGACAAAGGATGACCATAAATGTGTAATTAAACAAACCTAAACAGGACCTGGTATTTAATATAACTGAACGCAGTGCATTCTGCCATGAGGGGGTCTGTGGTGAGAATCAAAGGCTCTCGTTTAGGGAACGCCTCCTGGGTGCCCGGCATTCTGCTGGGCGCTGGGGTCACAGCGGCACACATGGGGACAAGGCACCTTCCTCAGAATGGTTACTTCATATGTAAGTGATTTACACACAACATCTCCCTCTTAACAGGACAGGACTGTTTCATAGCTACTGAAATGATAAGGGATTCATAAGAAAAACCCTGGCTTTAATTCAAGTATAAAAAGTCTACAACATTATAAAAGTTTTGATTCATTAGAAAAGGTCAATTAGGAAACAAAATTCATTGGTTTCCAATCATTTTTGGCTAATGGAAAATAAAATGCATATAAATTTCAAAATTAAAACTGTCAAGGAATAGAAATGACAAAGAGAAATGTGATTTTTCTCTTCATATGGTAGTTTCAGAATCATGTTATAGGCAGAAAAAGTTACTAGACTATTTTGCAATGAAAATTAAGGATGAAAACTGTGTTCCTGTCAACAAAGTATCAAGGGCCCCAGATGTCTTATGGGGCCCTTGGTTACATATAATGAGAATCATAGACTTAGGTGGGTCTCTGCTGTCAAACAAGGGCTCTGAGCCTTTGTTCTTGTTGTTGGTCAAACTTTCCCTAATACAATGGAAGAAAAATACAGCCCCAAAATGCATGTCATCACACTGGGGAGACAATGAAAACAGAATTAGAATCCCCAAGGACTATACCAGCCTAGAGCTATGCACCAAAACTGAGATGAATGAAACGTGAAAGAATAAAGACCAGCTTCTGTAACACGGCATGAGAATCAGCCACGTGTGAAGAGAATAGTGCCTGGAAAAGGCAGACGTACAGGGAGAGAAAGGGTGCCAGGAACACAGGGCTGGGAAAGGGACTGACTATAAGGGGCAGCAGGGAACGTTCGGGAGTGGGGAAATGTTCCAGGTCTCAGAGGTGGTTACATAACTGGATACGTGTGTCAAAATGCATCAGACTGTCCACTTAAAAAAAGTAAATTTTATTCTATGTAAGTTACTTAATAAGCTTGATCTTTAAAATAATAAAATGGACAAATGTAGCTTTAAAAAGGCACCAATGAATAGCCTTTGGAAGTCGGTCTGACTCAACAACGTTAACTAGCTCTAAAACATAGTTAGAGTAATATTATATCACATTAACAGATGCACAGTATCTAGAAGGAAAAAAAGTAGAGCATTCAACTCTCCTGTGGGAAGGTCAGATCACAGCTGGAAAAGAATCCTTTTTTTTTTTAAAGAGCAATTTGAACCAACTGAAACAGTTAAGAATATCAGTCAGAATGTCAAGGTCACTGGAAACATGGAAATATATACTGGGAACTTAGGGTTTTCCTCTGGAAAAGAAGAAGCTCGGGGGAAAGGTGCTGGCTATCCCCATGAATCACAACAAGGGCTAACATATGAGACTGAGGTTAAACGGGGCCAAACTAGGACCAGTGAGTTTAAGCGACAGACACAGGCTGGAAAGCGACTTGAAGTGGTACACAGAGAATTCGGTAACTGGGAGAGCAGTCACACTAGATGGCCCTGGAGACCCTGTAACACTGAAAATAGTTCCGTGGAGGATGAAAATCATTTAAACTGGGGAACCTGTAGCAAATATGGAAAGAAAGAAAACTATTCATATGCAGAGTCTAATTGATTTTTGTGACGAGAATGTGAAGAAATAAGACAGTGGGGCAGTTAAATCAAGTCATGACATGCGATGGGAAAAGAAAAAGGACCTAATGTGTGTGAAACGGCTGTATTATTTTGGCTAAGTATTTTAGACACATTTAGCCCTCACAATAAACCACTGAAGTAGGTGTTAATTCAAATCCATTTTTTGAAAAAAGAAAATTGAGGCTCAGAGAAATTCAACGACTCGTTCAACATCGACAAACTGAGGATTCTTCCTTGGATCTGACTCAAAGCCCTGTACCATGTCCACTGAACACCAATGGGATTCCCAGCAGGAGGACTTAGTTATCTGGAAAATTAACTTTTGAGAGATACTTCATTTCTCAATGATTCTAACAGATGAGGCTTTACTTTTTTTTTTCTCCATAAAGCAAGGGTCTTGACCCTAAGAATAGTAAGAGGGAGGAATCTCTAATTTATGAATATTTGGCAGAGAAATAACTACCACACAGGCAAAAAAAAAATTGCTGAAGTCCCCTTTTTAATCCCTTACAAATTTTCAAATACCAAGTATATATACAGATTCCTGAACTTTTAAAATCCCAAAATGAAAACGGAATTAAAAAGACAAAATAATCAGAACAAAAGGTGAAGAGTTATCCCCCTGTTCATTCACACCTCACCTCCCTATTAGTTCATGTACAGCACAGGGCTCTGAAGCACACTGACCAGGAAAAGGGAAGGAAGGAAACCTACGAATGGGAGATATGAGGTTTTTCTGCAGCTCTCACCCAGCACCTCAATACCCTGTTGCTTTACACACAGAACAAAAAAGGTTACTACTGCTCTAATTCCCTCAATTTGTGTAAAGCTCCCATTTGACAAAACACCATCTAACAAACTTATTAGCAAGGTCCTGGAGATCAAGGATAGAGGAAAGGAAAAAAATGACAGTGTCCAGGTTCTAATATTTCAGTTACCGTGCAGACAAAAAGGCATTAGCCTCTGTGTGGTCACCTACTTTAATTTGTTAGAGGAGTTGATAAAAATGGGTTTCAAGGTATTTGATCTTGACGGACAAAGAAAAGGCAATTTCAAACTGAAGATACCAGAATCACATGGAGAATAAGGTAAATCGGTTTTCTAATTGGAAAACAAATGAATGGTGGAAGTTATCGTAAAAGTCCCTTTGCCAGCAGGAGATGAACTAAATTTCATTTTAACTTGATTTTAAATGATTATAGGACTAGAAGGAAGACAGATAAAACGATGAAGACATTAGTCCTGGACATGTTGTGATTATTAAGGTTTAAAATTTTATTTTAGACCTGAAAAAAAAATCAAAGTACGAATACCTGTAAAAATTTACCTTAAACATGTATTGTGTTGCCAAAAAATCTGTTACATTTTTTCCATTCAACGGCTCTAGTAACTCTTAGTTGTCTTTAACTTCATTTGAAACAGTTTTGTTAGATTGCATTGTGACAGCTGTCAGATGAGTGAGCATTTTTTAAAATCTTATCAAAATGGGTGAATTTTTGTGCAGCCATTTTAATATTGAAGATGGAAGAAAATACACAATATTTTTGGCACCCTATGCTTTATTATTTCAAGAAAGGTGAAACGCAACTGAAATGCAAAAAAAGATTTGTGCGGTGTATGGAGAAGATGCTGTGACTGATTGAATATGGCCAATGTGGTTTGCAGAGTTTCTTGCTCCTATTGACATTATGGCCAAATAACTCTTTGCTGTGGGGCTGTCCTGTGCATTGGAAGACATTTAGCAGCACACCTGGCCTTGACCGTGCCCCCCAGAAGCCAACAGGAAGAAACAACCGACATACTCCAAATATCCAAATCAATAAAATTATCATTGAAAATGAAAAATGTCTTTTATTTTATGGAAAATATGTAACAAACGTTTTGGCCAACTCAATTTTTTTTTTCAGTCTACCTGGGCACAATTTTTAAATTAGGCCACAAACATTAACAATGAGAAATGTTTTATCCTCTTCAGGAAAGATATGATGAGTTCTCAACACTTTCATTTTTCGAAAGCACCGTTATTTGCTGTTAAAAGCCAGGAAAAATATATGTATATAATAATCAAAACACAGCCCCTAGCCTTTACTATTTAACTTTGTTCAGAAAGGTATAATTCAAGATTTTCTGAGTAATGATATTTCTTGGAGAAATAAGATAAACCTAATTTAATTTACAGGCTAACTAAAGACTGAGGGTCCATTTATCACTTTTAAAATGCTATTCAGCACATGAGATGAGTTCCTGTCGCTCACAGCACTGTCAGGATGACTCAATATGATTGCAAAGTTGATTTTTACGGTCATTTTGACCAAATAATAAATGTTCCCATGGCAGCTTCGGTTTGAGGCTCTCGAGGACTTTGACTGATACAGCAGATAAAGGAGCACACTTCCAGCAGTAGGGTCACTTTATAATCTCATACTACTCTTTCTAAAGATCGAGAAGAAGCCACTCAAATTAGTCAAGCCTGGGTAAGAACAGTACAGAAGGAAAGATTAAAGGAACTGGGCTTGTTGTGCTGGAAAAAGATGCAGTGTAAGGGAGACCTGATCATCATTATTAATCATATGAAAGCCCACTGTATGAAGGGTGAGTGGGTGTTCAGGGCGGGGGGAACTCAAGCAAAGCTGGGAATTAAGGAACTGGGTGAAATGAAGGAGGAAACCAGCCCACAGAACAGCCATTAGATCTGAAGGTATAAAAATTCTCCTCTGAAACCCAACATTAAGGAGTATCAACTAATAAGGGTGTGGATGGCATCAATACTAATAAATTAAATTGTGTCTGGATACTCAAAGTAATTTAGTAAAATTCTGAAAATTACTGAATTAAATAGAAATAATAAATTAAATAGAAACATAAAATCTGCCTTGGGGAAAAAAATCATATGCTATACAGATGTTAGGGTACTGAATTTACACACAAAGTGAATTTGGGAAGAGTTGAACAAAAATCTCTGATTGCCTTTTTAAATCATCACTAACAGGAACTAAGTACCCAAACCATAAACTGCAAAGCCAACCAAGAGTTTAAGAACAAAATCTAAAAGCTCAAGTTCCCTAAAACGCTCAAGCTATATGTTTGTGGTCTGACTAACAATAAGCAAAAAATTATTTTGATGACTGTGGTCATGTTATGGCTCTCCAATGGTATATCTCTAATTTAAACACACTTAATATCACTAACATTTTCAATCTCTAAGTTTAAATTCTGAACCTATCCACAAGTTTGAAAAAAACGATTCAAATTTTTCTGAACACATAGAAAAATAAAACTGATACTGATCATCAAGTATAAGATTTAATGCCGCTCATTAAATCCGATTAAACCATTGCAGACCATTTTGTGGACACCTGTGAGCGGGCATTCTCTGGCTAGCCTCAAGAAGTGTTGTCAAGGGCGTGGAGAAGAGAACCTGTGCTCACTGTTGGCTGGAATGCCCATTGCTGCTCCTAAAAATTTAAAAATAAAACAACCATACAACCCAGCAATTTCTCTTCTGTATACACTGAAAAGAAATGAAATGTGCTCCAACTGCTAGGAGCCAAGACGTGGAAACAACCCAGGCAGGTGTCCATCACCAGACGAATGGATCAAGAAGCCATGACACACACACAGAGGAATGTTATTTAGTCTTGAGCTAGAAGGAATCCTGTCATTTGCAACAACATGACTAGGCTTTGAGGACACTGCGCTCAGTGAGCTGTCAGAGAGAGAAAGACAAATGCTCTATGATGTCACTTCTGCGTGGAATCTAAAAAGCCAAACCTGTAAAAACCCAGAGTAGAATGGTGAAAACAGACAGCCAATGGACTGGCGGGTAGGGGACTTAGGGAGACGTTATTTCTGGGAACAAACTAGGACCCAGCAGATATGTGAGGCCTGGAGGTCTAATGGGCAGTGATTACAGTCAGCAATACTGTATCATCAACTTCAAATCTGCTGAGAGAAGAGCTTAATGGTTGTCACCACAAAAAAGAAATGATGCTTACGGGACGTGATAGAGCTGATGTTATGGAGGTAGTCACATTGCAATACATAAATGTATTAAATCAACACACTGTACACTTGAACTTACACAATGTTCTATGAAGGCATAGCTCAATAAAAATAAATAAAATGAATAAATGTGCATCCTCTGAGAAACACTTTCTTTCAAAATATCGTTTTAAATGTTTACGAAATGCACTTATCTTGCATACTACGTAGGAAATAGACTGATAAGAGCCTCTGGACCCCGCTGTCTCCCAGGAATCAAAGTGCAGGACCACCGCAAGAGGGACAGGAGCCTCTGCTTCCCTCACTGGTAAACCCGCGCACACGAGGCAAACAGCGCCTTGGCGAAACTTCTTGCCCCCCAAAATACTCCCAACACTGCCTAGAATTGTTTACTTTATCATACAGCTAAAACATACACCAAGTAAAGGCCCAAGCACACTGGATAGGAGTTTGTCCTTAAAATACAAAAACTCCTGGGTGGATGATTCACACCTGAAAAGGAACTATTTATACACGCATCATCATTGCCAAGTGCGAATGGCCAACAGCTCTCATCGGTATCAGGGAAATGCTGCCCAGTAAGGCTCTAGAATGCAGTGGGCACCAGGGACAGACATTCGGACGTTGACAGTGAGTCCGCGTGCCTTTCGGGCAGCGAGTCTCAGAGACTGCACACCTGCCTTACACGTCCTCTGTGGAGCAAAATTCTCAAACTGTTCGGAAAAACTGGGGAGAATCATTTACAATAAAGAAAAACAGAATAACTAAAAATAGCTTCATTAAACCCAGTTATTTCATGCAGACATAAATATTCAGACTAGGAGCCACGAGTTAGCTTACTATCACCTATTTTAATGTGAAAACTTCCATGTTTCTAGAATTAAAAGTACAACTGCTAGTAATGCCAGGAAACAGGAAACAGTGAGAGAAGGGTTTTGCTTCTCTATGTAAAAACACCCACTCATCGAGGGACTACAAACTTAACGTATTTTTTAAAGTTGTTTTTTGGTGAAAAGAGAGTGTTTTGACGAAAAAAATAAAGAATAAATAAACTTATTTCGGCAACAAAGTCTTTATCTACTTTATAAAGGGAAACTCTTAGCTTTGCAAGTGAAACTAGCAGTCTGTTAGGTCAATATATTATCACGCAGTATGCAAATTGATAACTCCTGGCAGAAATTTCACAGAAAAAGAGACCCACAGCTTTTGAATAAGAAAGAAACGGCAATTTACCAGAAAAACACACTCATACATATATATAATGAGCTATGCAGTAATAAATTAAAGCACAGATTTGGAAATTATGTTTGTATATTTGAAGGTAAATAAAAAGGCAACTTAGCAATTTAGCCATTGGTTATAAAAATGAAGCCATGCGTGGAATACTTATTAATGTTCATTTAATAGTTTTCTAAGGGAATAAGAACTATGATTGGGGTAATCAATTGGAGTTACACTGACTTTTCCCATTTTCTTTACCTGAGCACGCAATACCATGTCTTTATAAGAAATTTCCATTAGTGGCTCATTGACAAATAGGACAGACACAGTATTCTGGGACTGAAGTTTGAAGCAAAAAAAGAAATGGCAACATTTAGGTGGTAGGTGGTTTGTCACAGATTACATAATGACAAAAAGCGGCCATAAGGAATAAAATTGCAGCCCCTGGAAGCAACTGCATTAGTGAGGCAGGTGCTGCAAAAATGATAGCAAGTAATAGCAATGGTAATAGCAGAGAACACCTCTGTTTACCTAATGCCTCCCTTCTGAGGTGCTCGGAAATGCAAGCGGGAAATCTCTAACCATTCCTCCCAGGTTTCGGAAGTTGCTGGTGGTTTTTTGTTTTTACGTATCTGAATTGGAGAATGGCTTACCAAAGAATCTTAACACAAGAAGGGATTCTGAGAGATTATCCAGAAAACCCATTATCTCTACAGTAGATGCATCCCTCAAGACACCCCTTAGAGTTTCCTGGGAGAGAACCCACGAATTCTCAGGTCCAGGGATTTGTAAACTTCATACAGGAAGGAACTTCTTCCAGGACAACTGAAAATCAAGTTATCTCTATGATGGGATTTGCAGACAGCTTTTATTCTTAAAAAAAGCCATATTACAATTTCCTTTCCCTATACTTGAAAACTGCTATGGCACACAAAGAAGGAAAACCCCCACACTGCTGAATCATCACAACCTACACAAATATTATGGTTAGCTTTTAGACAGAAACTATATCTAAGACAAATGGATTTTCCTGTTCTTGATGAACAAATACTGACCTAGCTGGTCTTCACTTAAATCAGCAAGTAACAGAGGGCAGATCCAAACTCCATTACATCATTTTTGCCAAAGTTCACAATTTGAGTTAGTTTTAAGGTTTACACATGGGCAGTTATGCAAAATGAAAATATATAGGTCCAGGAGGGAAAGTTAAGGACAATCTGTGACACAGAGACATAGTGACATGTGTCATATATGAACTGATGACAACGAAAGAAAAAATATTTCTTACCTAAGCAGAGCATAACAGTGCTTGATGCAGGACGGAATGAAGGATGCTATCGCCTTTTCCACGCAGGTGCAGGACACTCTGCCACTGCCCTCTGTCCCACTCTTTGTAACCATAGATGATGAAGTGTGTATGTGTATGTAAACGTAAAACTGTTCTTTCTAGAAGTCATAGAATAAAGCAGACACTTAAGCATACCATAGGTACAAGGTAATATGGGTAAAAAAAATCAGACCGACAAGGAATATTTCCAGAATGGAGAATGACAGATCATTGTCGGTTTATACTAAAGATGTACTGAATAAAGCACACTGAAAGAAAAAATACACAGCAATTTCAGTAAGAAAAGAGGAGCAGAGAAAATGTGGACCTCCCCTTGTGTGCGTGTTCTATTTCCCCAGAGACCTGAAATTCCCTGAGAGCAGGGAGACAATTTTTAATACACATTACAAATTCTATCACAAAAGAGAAGATAGAAAGACTAAGGGTAAGAGACTTTATAAAAAGGAGAAGGAGATCTTTGTTAAGCTATGAGGGAGGACAAATGGTTTAATAGCAACTAAAAAAAACAGCTCAATTTGAAAAGACATCCACGCCCCTGTGTTCACTGCAGCATTTACAATAGCCAAGATATGGAAGCAACCTGAGCAGCCATCAACAGAAGAACAGATGAAGGCGGGGTGCGCATGCACAAGAGAACGTTACTCAGCCATAAAAAGAATGAAACCTTGCCATTTGCGACAACATGGATGGACCCAGATAGTACTGTGCTGAGTGAAATAACTCACATAAAGACAAATATTATTTCACTCACATATGAAATGTAAAAAACAAACAAACCAAACCAAACAATCTCATAGAGAAAATGAATTGATGGAGGGGGGGTTGGGGAATGGGCGAACATGTGAAAGGTGATTAAGAAATATAAATCGCCAGTTATAAAAATTGCCACAGGTTTAAAAAGGATAGCATACTGAATTTAGTCAATATTATTGTAATTATATATGAGGTCTGTCCGGAAAAAGTCCAACCACTGTTAATATAACAAGAACAGTTTATGCAACTGCAGCATAACCTACCAGCCGAGGAGAGTGGACTGGAATGCACATGTGTGAACAATGGCGACTTCACTGTATCAGTCAGTGGGGGTGGTAGACGCCATTGAGTGAGTGTGTGTGCTTGTGCTGTGTGGCCATCACATTCAAAATGACTGAGTAGAACAATGAATCTGCATCAAATTTTGCATTAAGCTTGAACATCCCTCCGCAGAAACTATCTGGATGATTCAGAAGGCCGTAGCTATGGACAACTGGTGACTAGCAGCTTCATCAGGACAATGTACCCACCCATGCATCACATTTTGTACAGAGTTTTTTGGCAAAACATCAAATCACTGAAGTAACTCAGGCCCCCAACAGCCCAGACTTGCCACCCTGCAACTTCTGGCTCTTCCTGAAACTAAAATCACTGTTCAAAGGGAAGAAATTTCAGACTGTCTATGAAATTCAAGAAAATATGATGGGGCCGCTGATGGTGACTGGGGGAACTGTGTGAGGTCCCAAGGTGCCTACTTTCAAAGGGACTGAGGCATCATTGCCCTATGTACAATGTTTCATGTGTCTTGTATCTTCTCCGATAAATTTCTCCGTTTTTCAGTATTATGTGGCTAGATACTTTCTGGACAGGCCTTGTATGGTATGGGATGCGTTCCAGGCTTATCGGAGTGATCACTCTGTAAAGTATTTACATGTCCAATCACTATGTTGTACACCTGAAACTAATATAATATTGTATATCAACTGTAATTGGAAAATAAATTCAATTTTAATGAAAAGAAAAATGATTTTACTCCATCTGAACATTTTGGTAGGATGGAGGGTTTTCCCTTGAAGGATGACGTATCCTTTCTGAAAAAGTAGCAACAGGGAATTATAAGAATTTCCAATCTGGTAAGTGGAAGCAAGCAGTAAATAAGAAAATAAATATCTGATATCAAATATAACACTAAATAAGGATATATCCAGCTCTTGTCCCCCAGGAAAAAAGAGACTGAGCCTGGATTCAAATGATCTAGATGGCAGTCCTCGGTCTGCTACTCACTAGTGACCAGACTGAAGGTACCCACCCCTGAACCCAGATGCCTTGTTTATTAAAGTAAAACTACTTATACGATGAGTATAAACTACTCATACTATCTGCCAGCCACATGTTTAAAAGGCAGGGAAAGTTCTACTTGTTGCTACTGAAGATAGGAAACATTTATTTATAAAAGAAAACAAAAAGAACCAAAAATACGTGCTATTGTGATCAATACGTAAAACTTTTCACAATTATGTCTCAATACAGTTCACAGTCACACTTGAGCACTGATATGAACTCCATTTCCCACAGATGCTTAGATCAAAATCAAATGAACAGTGCCCACCACCATTACTCTGGTTGAAGACAATACAGAAGTCCACAGGCCAAACAACCTTCAGAGGAATATGGGGGAAAACTCCCACATGGCGGTCAGCTGGACCTGCCCACTAAACACGCAGCCAAGGATCATGGGAGCTGGTTCCTGCAGGAACAAAGCATCTGACTGGCAGAGACAGTCTTCTCTTGACACGAAAATGAGCAAATAGAGTAGAAGTGCTATTCTCTCTATTTCCATAATAGTGTAGACTTAAAAAGAGAAAGTATGGTACAAGAAGTAAGTAGGTAGCTGTATGAATAGTGTAAAAGAATTTAATTTTCTGAGACTTTGGGTAAGACTATACAGCACAGCTCATAAACCCACATGGTGTACACTGCTCGTTGTCCTCCAATATCCATTCTTTCCTCTTCCCAGCATATGAATGATTCAAAGTCCTCATTATTATTCTGGGAATCATCCTGAGTCTTCATTACAGCTGGGTATGGTCATGTGATAAGTTATGGCCAATGAGAAATGTAAGAAGAAGTCAGCGCGGGCAGCTTCCAGAGAGAGGCACTACTTTGCTCCACCTGCTCCCTCCGACTAATGTACAGATAGGATGGCGAGAGTTAAGTGCCCATGTTGGGCCTGGAGACCTCGGCAATGGAGCACACACATGATGAAACATTAGGAAAGAGCGAGCCTGGGTCCTTGAGGATGTCGTGGATCAAAGCCACCATTCCAGTATTTGACTGCCAGACTTCTATGCGAGAGAGAAATCAAATGCTGCCTTGTCTGCCCCGCTGCTGCGCTGAGTCTGTTATTCACAACCACACCCCCGCCTACGCCAGGATGGAGACAGTCTATCAAGTTGAAGAGAGTTTTAAAGTGGATTGACAGAAAGAAAGAAACAGGCTCAGATAAAATAGGCAACCCAGGAGACAACAGATATGACTGAAAAGAGTGGTGTGAGAAGACTGTACTCAGTAATATTTTGCCAAAATAAGGAAAGTGGTTAGAAATAGTACTGATGACCCTGATTTTCTAACACTGATGACCAGAGCTTGGCCAAGGTAATCTTCAAGGTGAATAAGTGTGATCTCATAAGAATCACTAAGATTTGGGATTATAAACAGAGAAAGGCAAAAAGAGCAGGAAGGAGGGCGGAGGGAGAGGAGAAGGAAAATGTAAAGAGTATAAGAAACAACGCTGCATGTAAAAGAGAATTAATTATTGAACACTTACTCTTAGGGAACAGGGTAGCCATTTCTTTCCAGCTGCCCTGTTTAATCCTCACAATAACCCAACTAATCCCTGTCATTACAGATCAGGTCAATGTGCCTGGAAAAAGTTCAGTAACTCAAAAAGCAAGTAAGTGGAGAAACAAGAATCTTAATTCAGGTCTTTGTCTCAAAAGCCTACACCGTCTCTTATATCTGGACAAAAGTTCCTGGACTCAGAATAGAAGCAAAACAAGACATCCAGTCTGGCATGCAGGCAAGAGAAATACACGTGATACCACCCTATCAATATGAGTCATCAGAAAAGAAAGTGATAATGTGATAGCAACAGAAATCTTGGTAGAAAATGAATACAGTTCACTCAGTTTGTAACAGCAACAAAATGTTTGCTAGAAATGCTTGAACATGCACCCACTCGTCTCAGAGGAAAGACAATGGCAACATGTTTGGAGGGTAGATATATATGACCCAGGGCTAGCTAGAGTCTGTAAGAGAAATCAAAATTTCTGGGGTAGAAATAATTTTTAATCAGATCAAATAATGAGTATCACTGTAAAGTATGTATTGCACTGGCCTCTGTAAAATAGCACCTGAGTCCCGATGCTCACGCAGTCCCTCATTTGAATGCAAATGCTACCCTCGTCCTGGAGAAGGCTGGCTGGCGTAAACTTGCCTCTCATCCTTGCTTTCCAGTGTTTGCAATGGCCGGGCTCATCCTGAGTGAGGTCAGGATTCACAATGGTTGCAGTCACTCAGATAAGATTGTACACATCAAGGTACAAGGAATTTTTTAACGAAATCCTGATCACAATTGTCTAGCACCACATTAAGCCACAAAGAAGACAGCTGCTTTGTCACTGAAAGACAACATTAGCACACCTGGCATCAGAAAGACTCACATTCAAGGTCCAGCTTTTACTGTAGATAGTGTGACTTTGGACAAGTCATTCACCTGCTCTGAACTTCATCAGTAAAGTCAGGACAACATTTACCTCCCACACTGAAAGTACCATTGTAAAGGTCAAGTACACAAAGATAGTGGGTTTTACACTGGATGCTCAATATACAGTGTCTGAGTTTAAACGATACACAAAAAGGTTGTTTATAAAAAGTAAAACATATGTGTTGGGTGTGCTCCAGCCGAGATCACACATAAGGTGTGGTGCCACCCCGCCTTGGCATACTGACCCCTGTGCTCTCTGGTACCCAGCCTCCTGAGCACGAGGATGCATTCGCCAGCGCTGCTTAGCACACCCACGCCAGTGCCGCTGAGAAGCAAGCAGCCATCAGGCTTGGGATAATGTCAGCTCTGAACATAAAACCAATCCCTGCTATTCCAGAGTTTTTCAGTTAATGTCCCCAAAGACAGCATATTTTCAATCAAGCTGTTCTTCAAGTGCATATGAGTGACTCAATGAGACCAAAGGTAAATATGTGGCTGTGTTTGCTGACTTGAAATCACCAGAGAAGCCATCCTCAAAGTCATTTATTCCCGTCCTTTGTTTGGTTCAGCCTGATTGACTTTGAACATTGATGTCACACTACCCCTGTGTGTGTGCGCAAGTGTATATACATGTTAATGTAATTCAATACATCTAGGTCAAACCGCAGAGGAAACATGTCTCAGCCCTTGATTAAGGCCTGCATTAAACCATCAGCCCCCATCACAAGCTTTGCTGATGAGTAGCTATTTGGACACACACAGAGCTGTGATTTCCATCCACTTTACTAATCAGCGAGTTCAGATCTGCTGCTGAAGTGACATTGATGAACAGGAATGATGTTAATGTGACAGTGATGAACAGAAATGACAGCTCAGAGCTGATTAAAATTAGCTGAGGTTCTTCAGCCCGGGACAAAGTGGAGGGGCTCTGAGAACAACTGCAGCCAAATGCGCATCTCTGAAACAGCAGGGAAACGCCAAAAACACATGTTTACTGATTATACGTAAACTCGAGCCAATAGATACCGCAATGTGACATTTCAAATGGAGGCAGTCATTATTCAAATCCTACGTTAAATCAAAAATGGCAATAGAAACATGAATACATAGAATCAAAGTGCTGAGCAAAACAACATGTCAAAAGGCAGAGGGTATGATTTCATTATGAAAATGCAGGGCACACCAGCAACACAAGCCAAGTGCTTGTTAGAGCCAAAATGAGATTCTCTGATCATGGCAGTTCAGGGAGTGCGCCGGTCGCCGATGCCACGTGGACTCCCCACATTTCTTGTTCTCACAGACTCAAAGTTAGGTATCTTACCTACGGCCCCCACAACAGTTCCCTTACCTTCCCAGTCTCCCCTTTCTTGCCCCTACTCCCATGCCTGGAAGTCAATCAGTACATCAACACAAGGAGGAGAAGAATCACTGAATTGAGTTTATAAAAGTCAAAATGTACTCCTGGCAAAACAGAAGAAGCTACAAACGTACACCTATTTCCCGACATAGCTGCCTTAATCCATTCACTCATGTTTTCTTGCAGCATAGAATTTCAAAACGAAACAAACAAACAAACAAAACCCAGAAAATCTACATAGAGATATCAGAGTCAGCTGTGGCACTGCCACAGCTTCTTATGGCAAGGAGGTGACCTTAAATAATCCACAATGAACAGACTACCCTCACTGCTAGAGTAGAATAGGACAGAAATGTCTTTTTTTTTTTAAATAAAAGACCATTTATACATTCTGCCACTGTTAAATTCTAAGTAACGTGACCAGATTCTCATGTTAACAGCACTGAATTTAATTCCTAAAAACAGATTTCCTCAGCATGTAAGCTGAACCACCGAATCAATCCAAAAACGTTGGCATCTGCAAGCTACAGTGTCCTGGCACTGGCCCTCATTCTAGCACTGACGATGTAGAAATATTGCAACACAAGGAGTCCTATATAGAGGTTCTATAAAGAATAAGTAATAAAAATATATTTGACACCAAAAATACTAGTCTCAAAATTCTAGAAAATATTAATTCAAGTTTTATATAATGGTACTGGTGCTCTCAGTTGGAATATTCTCCCTGAGGAACACTGAACAGAAATGGTTAAGTGCCCTCTAAGAATCCAAAAATCTATAGATAAACCAGACACATTTTATAAGCATTTCTGAAAAGAGGTAACAAAAGAGATCAAAGAACAAGATACACGGCTCAGAGCGTCTGTAATCAGATACTGGAAGTCAATCAACACAGGCGATTCTTCAATTACTGTATTCCCAGCAGCAATTATTGGCAGGGCTGTTTCTGGGTCATGCTCCGTCCATGTAATTTGCTCCCTGAAGTCTCGGAGAATGGACGATATTCAGAGAGAATCTTTCATTTTAAACTCCAACTATCTATCGTAACATTTCTCCCTTTTTCGTTAGTCTAAATGATCCTTTATTAGAATTCCTTCTCAAAAGTAAATTTTCTGAAATTATCTAAATTACTTTATTGCTTCTGAATAAGTCAATTGCAGAGGCCTCCAAACAAACTTATACTGAAGTAAATAATTCATTTTTCCCTCCCGCTGAGGTTCAGAATCAAACGTGGTTCCCAAACTTAAGAACAGATGTGGCCCATTCATGACCTGGGCTCCCTGAGGTCCATTCCCTGCTAGAAGAGATGGGGATCCAAAGCAGGCTTTCTCCCGGGTCGGCGTCTCCCTTCAGCGCTGCACTTCGGGCTCTGGCACTGACTTCCTGCCGCGGTACCGAGTACGAACAGGCCCTCGGGAAGACACGGAACCCACCCACTAAGCGCCCTGGGTCAGCATGGCTTCTCTGCTCCTCTGTACAGTGGGGAAAAGAATGCAGCTGATTGTCATGTCCCAAGAGCGCTGTCACTGAAGCAGTTTACCCTAAATTTTATCATTCTGAGCTCATCCCTCCTTTTATTTTCCTAAAATACTGAATTATGATGGGCAGTTTACCCTAAATTTTATCATTGTGAGCTCGTCCCGCCTTTTATTTTCCTAAAATACTGAATTATGATGGGGCATGTGCTAATGAAGCAAGTTGAGTTCAGGTTAATGGAGAAAGAAAAAGTTCAGAGCATTTCTGAAAGGAAGTGTGTTCCCCAAAATTAGAAATAATAAATACTTGGTACTTTTCAGTCTACCAGGCCTCTACATCCCAAAACTAATTCCTAAAAACGATTCCATAAGAAGATTTTTTTCATGAAAATACTATCACGTGATTGAAAGTTAGGTTCACTGACAAGAAGTAGGACAACTGAATCCTCAACTGTAGCCCCAAGAAGGACTTAGGTCCCTCGGGGGTGGGGCGGGGTGGGGCGGGGGTGGAGAGAACAGGGTGGGAGACCCAGGCCTGTGCTGCCTTTGGCTTTAATAGGACACGGGCATGTGAAGGCCCCTCTAGTTACCCAGGCGAGGGGGAGGGGCAGAGATCTCTCCACCCCGCACAGTGAGCTCAGCAGCCTTCTCTCCGGCAGGCAGTGTCTCCATTCAGTAGCTGGCTCTGCCTGTGAAAAGTCCAGAGGTCCCGGTCCTGTTAATGGCGCCCCTAGACCTCCTATATGTTTAACACAAAAAGAAATTTTTTATGGCGATGACTAAAGGGAAAGAGGGTAAGGGGAGGTAGAAGAGGGTATAGCAGGGATAAATGGTGATAGAAGGAGACTTGACTTGGGGTGGTGAACACATAATATAATATATAGGTGATATATTATAGAATTATGTACCTGAAACCTATAAAATTGTATTAACCAAGGTCACCCCAACAAATAAATAAGTAAATAAAGAGGAAAATTTTCACATTGTTTTTCTTACTGAAGTTGACAGACCGGCTCCCAAGCTTTCTCTAGGTCTCAGGTCGAGCCAGAGGCCACGTCTTTCTGGGTCTCATTACAATGCCCCACTGTCTCCTCCAGCTCTCGCCTATTTGTCAAAATTTAACAATAGAACGTAAATTCAGTTAATGAGGCTGTAGCAAGAAGCCAAGCACACCATACCAACAAATCTAAAATGCTAAATAGGAAATGGTTTATCACATTAAAACTAATTAAAGAAGCATGGATACTGTCCAACGTGGTTAGATTTCATAGAACACCAATGGCAGACTCTACAGTTCAGGAGTTAACCTAGGAAGGGCATAGGAGCACACTTACAGTGAAAATAAAGATACCTTCGTATATAAAGACAACGTCAGCAATGTTTTCAAGGATATGAATAACAATGGGTACCATCCTATTAATTTTAGCTAAAATCTTTTCCTGAGTAGAAAGTCTTTGTCCTTTCTTAGTTTGCTACAGAAAATACGGATAATAAGGGGTATTTATATGTGCACGTATAGTAACTGGTGTCTATTGCTAGTCCCAAATGTTCAGTGAGGGACAGTCTCTACCAGGTCCTACCTCCCTGAAACTCGCCAGGCTCTCAGAAATGCCTCAGACCTCACGGAGCTTTAACTAGGAAAAGATTAAGGGAAGCCCCTCCACTACGCTCAAGGTCAAGCAGTTAACATGCCAAGACACCTGGCGTTGCTTGTTCCTTCCGCACAGATGCCTTGGTATGGAAAGTGAATCAGATTCACATCCTTCCTCTTCTTCCTTTACAAAGCGGTCTACGTGCAAAACCTCTAGCCTTTCTCTATCACTGCTTTACACTATTTAAACGATTCACAAAACACTTAGCTGCTTCTCTTCGTACCCAACTAGAGGGACTCAGAAATCATACAACCCACTTCCTTGGGTCAATCACAAGTATACGAAGTATATTCATGAGAACTTAAACTTCTCTTTAGGAGATTAATATTTGAGGAGGGGTATAAAAGTATACCCCATTTTCTTAATAATTCCATTTGGCTGATGGAAGAAGAAAATGATCAGGTGTCCAAATAATTTATCTTTTTCTAGGCTATGACATCACGCCACCCCCACAATTAACTGCCAGAGATCTGGAATCCGAGGGCGGCTCATGCCTGGACTGTAGGCCTGCAGGCTATGTGAGCTTGAGTATATTATTCAACTGCTCCAGACCTCATTTTCAAAAATTTTATTGAATTTATTGGGGTGACATTAACAAAATTATATAGGTTTCAAGTGCACAATTCTATTACTACATCATCTGTATACTGTATTATGTGATCACCACCCCAAGTCAAGTCTCTTTCCGTCACCATCTACCCCTGCTATATTCTCGTGTACCTCCCCTACCCCTTTCCCTCTGGTAATCAATTGGTCATCTCCATGCTGAGTCTGTGTTTATGAGTTATGGGTTTTTTTTATTTTTATTTTTTTGCTTAATCCCTTCACGCATCTCACCTAGCCCCCCAAACTTCTCTCCCCTCTGATAGCTGTCAGTCTGCTCTATGTATCTATGAGTCTGTTTCTATTTGGTTTATGTGTTTGTTTTGTTCATTAGATTCCACATTTCAGTGCGATCATATAGTATTTTTCTCTCTCCAACTGGCTTATTCCACTTAATATAATACTCTCCAGGTCCATCCATGCTGTTCCAAAAGGTAAGATTTTGTTCTTTTTTACGGCCTGGTAGTTTTCTGGACCTTATTTTCCACATCTATTCCCACACTTGGTACAGGATTAAATGAAATAATACATGATATGACTGGCACATTGTAAACTTGCAATATTGTTAGAAAGGTTGAAATATTTCTCCAGTTACAAGGGAAGCTCTAGATTGCTATTCCTGATCACCTCTGTCCATGTCATTTGCAAGACTGAATAATTCTCCAAACAGAAAAATTATGACCTACAGATGCACCTAAAACTCCACATAAAAATGGTATTTTCCATATGATACCTCTAGTTGTCTTTCTTTTTGGAATAACCATGCTTCATAAGCAGACAATGATGCCACATGAAAAATGAACACGGACATTTAAATTTATAGATGACTCACGGAAAGGCAGCATAAGTAGCAAAGGATACACTGCAGAATCGGAAAGGCCCAGGTTTGAGTCCCTACTCCACAATTTTACTAACTGAGTTTATTTGGTCTTTCTGCCGCTCGGGGCCCCATCCACAAAATGGGAAGATGATAGTTACACCTCCTAGATTTTATGACCACAATCAAATGAAGTGACATGAATGAACCACCTGGCACAAAATCGGGACTCAAATGGAAGACCCCTCCTGACAGGCACAATGAATTTAAACTGCAACGCCACCCCCACCGAGTTGCTTTTTATCTCCAAGTGAACAGAGATACCTGAATGGCAGGCATTTATTTGTGGAAATCCACTCTTAATATTCCTCTGGTTACATAAACAAGTGGCATGCGCTAATTATAGTGGGGTTTTTATTTTTTTAATAAAAGACACACCAAATACCACAAACCTATTAAGAAGCCAAAGAAGAGGGAGAAGAGAACAACAGGGGCACAGATGGTAGAAGCTGCACATCATTCAAAGAGGCAACGGGGCCAACAGAGGTTTTCAATAAAAGCAAAGAGAACACTAGGTGGTAATGGAATGGATACTTTAGATCTGGGGAAGCAAAACATATTCACTATTCTTCCTGATGCCGGGGGAGGCATGGATAACATCTCTGGCCTTAATGAGCTCTATTCCATTGCCAGCTGTTCAGAACAATGACAGAGTTCGCAGCGGCAGAGACTCCGTATACAAAACCCCCACCGTCCCTGGAGCCAGGGTGCAGGGCCAATGCTAAGTCATACATCTGTTGGTGTTTGGAGGGATAAATGAACGGCGATTAAAAACAAAACAAAACAAACCCTTGCACATCTTTCTTCTCCAGTAACTGTCAAATTTATGTATATTTTCTAATCTCTCCCTTTGTTCAGACAAATGTGTTGGCTTTGGGTACTTGAAAAAAATCAACTTTATTTTTTAGAAATTTTAAGTTTACAGAAAATTACCTATTTTAGAGTGTACCCATACCACATATCCTCCCAATTTGAGCACTTTTAAGAGTTTGGGCTCATTTAAAATATTAAACTGGCACCCAGCATTCAAATAAACCAATAAGCAAAATGACCAAAGAAAAGAATCCGAAACCCTTTCTCAACTTAGATTTGCATAAGCCAAGTGATGGCAACAGTAATCCGAACACAATGTAATAAACGGTCAGTCACTGGGGAGAATGAAAAGTACAGCCACAGATTTATACAGCACCTATCACAGGCGGGGCCACGCTGAAGTCAAACTCAAAATCCAGGCAACTGGTCAAACATGTGCACAGTATGTGTAAGTGTAGAGTAGGTCCCCCCCATCCACAGGGGATGGGTTCCAAGACCCCCAGTGGATGCTTGAAATCGCAGACAGTGTTGGATCCTATGCTTTTTCCTGTACCTACAAACCTATGGTAAAGTTGAAAGTACTCCTTGTACCTTGCAGCCACCTTTGGGTAAAGCAGGGTCACTAGACCACAGCACCGGGATGCCAGGGCAGTGGCTGTGACGAGGAAGACGGAGTGACTAAAAGGTCGGGAGTGTGTACAGCATGGATATGCTGGGCGAAGGGGAGACTCACATCCCCGTGCCCCAGGCAGGACCGAGCACTGGGAGAGCGGAAGCTTTCTTTCATCATGTTACTCCAACGGCTTACAATTTTAAACTTGTGGATTGTTTACTTCTGAAATTTTTCATTCTATATTTCCAGACCTCAGTTGACCTTGGGTAATTGAAACCAAGGAAAGCAAAACCAAAAATGAGCGGGCTGGGAGGCAGGGAACTACCATATTCGTAGGAATCAGAATTTTTGCAGCCAGTCAACAACATTAACATCTCTTTAACCTCCGTGTTTGCTAAGACTAGAGGAAAGCACTTGATGACGACTCGAATGTTCCTGACATCTAGGCTCAGAGCTTCCTTTACGTTTATTACACAGCAGCTTCTAACTATGCAACTGCTCCTTTTTGTTTTTCACGAGATGAGGTGTCCTTCTGGGTCCTGCAGGCGCATTAAGCAAAAGATCATCAGGTGAGTCACCACCTCAGCCAGCAAACAACTAAGTGGACAATACAGTGCAGAGGTTCTCGAAGCAGGGCACCTAACTTGTTAGAAGTGCAAGTTCTTGAGTCCCACTCATGACCTAGTAACGAATGAGAAACCCAGGGAGGTGCACAGCAGCCTGGGTGTCAACAAGGCCTCCAGATGATTCTAACACAGGTCAGGTTTGAGAATGACCAGTGTATTCAAGGGTGTCTGCAAGTTAACATGAGCAGTAAATATGCCCTCCCCCACCAGTTTTGCTAAAAACAAGAAAGAATTTGGATTATTGTCAGAACAATACTGCATTTCTTTGGGGATTCTGATGCTGCCTTGCAGGGCTTCCTATAGAGGCCTACAAAATAGAACACCAACTGCTATGCTTTTTATTAACTGGTGCAGTGCACATTTTTCATGCAACACAAAATGAACTGAAACCTTCTGCTTTTCCCATATACAATTTTTCCCTTCCATACAACTTCCACTTTATTTTAAACTAGAGTTTCTAACTAATTTTTTTTTTTTAGTTTTACGGTGGCTCTCCAGCCTTCCCAAACTACATTCCACCATATTGCCTAAACCTTCTCGCTCCTTTACCTACGGCTCAGGGTGTGTCATACTATGCAGACCAGAGTAACATTCAAGGTTCAGATAAGTCAGGTAACTCACTATCTGTATGCTCAAACTCTTAGTTAAGCAACATAAAACGCCCAACTATGGCATGACTTAACTATGTATTATTTATTTCAAATCAACTATAGCTTCATGCAAGAAAAATCCAATTAATGGGGATATAGTACAGTTAGTATCCCTGTAACTTTGCTGCCTTTTCTATTTTCATCTAAATCTATTTTCCATTACATCTCTATAGTAAAATTAGTTATATTCTTACTACCGATTCTCTCTAATGTGCCCAGAGACATGAAACGCCTTTGTGAATCGATTCGCTAAACTGGATAGTCATGATGCATTTCTCGGCTGCAGGAAGTTATACCATGGTGAACCTCTCTCTTGAGAAATAAAACATAGCATCCATGAGAAAAGTTTTACAGAATCTTAAATCATGTATTTGTTTTAATTTTTTTCTGCAAATCAAGTTGGTCTTTTTACTTATTCCAGTAAATAACTGGTTTATTTCAAATTACTGACCTGCATCGCAAATTCCTAACCTGACATCCACTAGGATAAAGCAGGGGGACAACATTTATAAATGGGATTAAGTTATTTGAGCAAATTGGAGAGAAAGAGATTGGGTATTTCTGTCAAACTGATTTATGCTTTGGTCTACACTGTCCCAAAGAAGTAAGAATTTCTCAACAGCTTGTGTAACAATATTGTATTGGCCTTTCAAGTAAAGAAAGAGCCAATTATTGGGGAGAAGAAAACAATGCACCAAACATATGTCTCTCCTGGCACAAGAAGCTAAAGACACTGAATCCTTAGCAGCAACAGAACTTATCTGCTAATGTTTAAGGAAGTCAGCCCTTCAAGTACAAAAGGCAAGTAAGAATCTCTCTCACTCCGGAATACTAGCTCAGGGAAAAGAAAAATTGATCAGATAAGATGGAATCCCTTTGGAAAGGGCTTTTCACTCTAGGGTCCATGAATAAAAATACAGAGAGTACCTGACCTTGGGGGAAAACACATTATTTTTATTTTACTAACTGCTAACTGAAATTAAGCCTTTCCTTCTATTACCATTACAGGCTACAACCACAACAGCATTAGCATACCTGTAACTCCGTCACCAGTAGAAATCATAATATTTCATATGTTAATGTTACAAGTGTCTCAAAATTTCACTTCTGCTCATAACTGCTTTGACAACATACACTATTAGACATGCCACTAGCTCTTGGTATTTACTGTAAGTGTATTTTAACAGTTGGTTCCTTTCATACTCCTATGTACTTCTTAAAGTATTTAACATTATTCTGAGAATTGGAAATGGTTCATGAGTGAAAAAAATAAAGGTTAGGAAACTTACTTTTGCAAGAAGGGAACAGCATGGAAACAGGACACACTCGCAAGTGGTCCCAGAAACTCCAGCGTAAAGTCTATTGTGAGGAAGAATTTCCTAAGAAAATCGCATGCATGTTGTTGTCTTCTGAAACCCACAAACCGGGGGTTGGGGGCGGGAAGCAACACTAGCTTCTTGTTCTCACTTGTAAACCACAAAAACACCTTGAGGTTGAGATGGCTTATGCGGTCTCACCTGAAAAACTTCCAGCCATCAGTCTGACCTTGGAACTATTAACCTAACCGCAGTGGCTGTTCTGGGACAGGAAAAGGCAACCCAGTGATAACACGGCACACACACGGCATCAGGAGCTGCACGTTCCTCAGTCTGAAATGCTACCAAAGGCACCATGAAGGGGCGCCATGAGGAATGCCAGGAACCAGGGCCCGGGCAGCATCAGAGCACCGACTATGGAAAATCTCCAGTGAACCATCCAAATGGCCGAATGTCACACTTACAAAACAGAATGGGTCCAAAGCTCTGTTTGTAGACAAAGGGTTTCAAATGCTCGGACAACAGAATAACTTTGTCAAATTGCAGACAGGAGGTTCAAAAAATCACAAGCCATTATCTTTATAGTGATCAGATATGTTTTGATAGTTCAATCTCTGCCCACAAGGGATCTTCCTGAACGAGTGGTTTATAAGTCAGATGATTTCAACGTGCTAAGAAAGCTCATTATTGGGATGAACTTAGCAGTGAGATTTGAGTTGTCTGAGGGCATGCTTTGGAAAAACAGGGCAGTGTACGAGGGTCCCACTTCATGGATCCACCCAAACTAATTTATAAATAGTTAAGCATTAACATATTCAAATCCTTACTGAGTGTAATATTCGGCATGTGCCTTAACAGAGGTACGCACCAGCTAACTAATCATCTAATCATCTGACCATTTATGCCATGAGATTCTAAACCTCAGACTTCATTTCTGGCATGATTTTTTCTTCTAAGCTATCCCAGAAGTGGGGAGGCTCAAGAAAGCAGCACAAAAGCAGCCGTGGCATATTACAGTTATCAACTGGAATTTTAACTGAGGGTAAATAACAACTGTCACTATAATGCGGCTTCAGATATATTTCTTTGTGGCATCTGGCAAAAACTAACACAAAGTGGAAAGTGAAACCCTAGCCGGCAGCTTGAACTGGCTCAGAAATGAAATGTTGCAGATGCCCTTCAAATGAGGCAGTTTTTGAAAAGAGTTCAAAACAAACCAGTTGGCCATGGCTTTCATTTGGCCACATTGTAGATTCTTGGGCAGAGAGGCTATTCCATTCCAGTCACCCATAAGATGGAATTGCTAGAAATCATGTATATGCAGGGATCTGACAAACGGGTATTTCTGAGGCAGACTCTGCACATTTCAAATGCTCTGCAGCTGAAAAGAAGCCCCATTCCCCATTCTGAACAAAGAATTTTCTATAGTCTACACGAGTCTGTGTCATATGCCATCCAATTCTTTAAAAGTCTTGCACAGAGAATTACAGTTCAATCGAAATAAAGATAGTGCTACTGTAATTGTGCCTAATGAGCCCCAAATAGTAAACTTTTATTTCTGAGTATGGCTTTATCACTCTCTCCTCCAGTGTGGTATATATGAAAATATATTGTTTGTTATTCAGAAGAGGAAGAGTTCCATACAAAATGAATGGCTTCAATCGCCTTATAAATAAAACATGGATAAATGTCTTGGTAAAATAAATTAAAGGAGCATTTGTATTTGATCACTCTATCATATTACTGTCTTGATCTACAAGAAGAAGAAGGTGTTTCCTGAAATTCATTTGTGTACAGTCTATAGGGGAGAACAATCACTACTAAGTTAGGGCTGAAACTCAAATCACACATATCATGCACGTCCGAGGCACAAAGCACATTACAGGAACACGGCTCATGAACGATCATGGGGGCCACACCGGTAGTGGGGGTTGGTCTGTGAGCTTATTTTGGAAGAACTTTTGCTAGCTTGTCTCTTTTAAAAATTAAGCTGTAACACATTACTGATGGTATTAAACTCCACTTTCACTTCTTAAAATGTACTAAAATGGATGAAGAGAAGAAATGCTAGTCCTGGTGAAATGCCTTTGCTAATTTTGATTTAATGAATAGGAGTCATGAGATAAACTACTGAAATCCATTTTTTACAGAAAGCTAAACACACACCATTACTGTCATACTGTTAAAATTACAAATACATATGAAATACAACTGGAATAAATCGCAAAGAGTAAACACAATGCATTTTGCTCAAGGGTGTAATTCTAGGTTATCTTTCATTCTTCCCATTATTGTTGAAATGCATTGCGGGCAATACCAACTTCAAAAACTAAAGAAATAAATACAGGACACATTGTTTAAATGAAAGCATTTTAAAACATAACTGACAAAACTGTTTTCAGTAAGAAAATCATAAAAGAAAAAGCTTTTCTCTCCTATGCTATGGCAGGGTGACTTATAAACATAAAATTTTACTGAGTTGGCCAAAAAGTTTGTTTAGTTTTTTTTCCGTATGATGGATCTAGTAGTGCTTAGTTGTCTAATTTAACTTCATTTGAAACAGTTTTGTTAGACTGCATTGTGACAGCTGTCAGATCGGTGTGCACTCAAAAGAGCTTATCAATTGGCGAATTTTTGTGCAGCCATTTCAATATTGAAGATGGAAGAAGCTTCTCAACATTTTCAGCATACTATGCTGTATTATCTCAAGGAAGGTAAAAATGCAACTGAAATGCAAGAAAAGATTTGTGCAGTGTATGGAGAAGTTGCTGTGACTGATCAAACATGTCCAAAATGGTTTGTGAAGTTTCTTGGTACTATAGACATTTTGGCCAAACAAGTCTTTGCTGTGGGCCTGTCTTATGCGTTGGAAGATGTTCAGCAGCACCCATGGCCTCTACCCACTAGAAACCAAGAGTGGGAGATAGCCAACATACTCAAATATCCAAATCAATAGTTATCAGTGAAAATGAAAAATGGGTCTCTTATTTTACAGAAAAAAAAATGTAACAGACTTTTTGGCCAACCCAATAATTATAGCCATCATTTGAGATCATGTAACATTAAGATCATCCCATTTCTAGGGATTTCACATCTCCAACTATCATTTCCCATGGCATAAGCAGCTCTATAAGAATCATGTAAAAATAATGACAGTGAGTGTATTTGATGCAATAAAAGTTTAGTCTAATTCATCCAAAGGCCACTCTGCAAGTTTATAAACTCTGTCATCTGCAGCAGCCAGGGTTAGGCTGGCTCACTTTACTATGCAGACCATGGCACGTGTGCGTAACAGCCCTGAGGGGTCGACGTTGCATATGACATCCTTTTATTTACTTTATGCACCAACACCACAGTATGCATTTGCATTGGAAGCTTATTTTCCATCAAACTGGGGCTATAGGAAACACATCCTTGGTTGATTGTTATGACTAACAGGGAAAGGCACAAATGAAACTCAAAACCCGCACTCTCTTGCTGAGCTTCTCATGAAGAGCAAGAATGAAAAATAGGAAAAGAGATAATACGAAGAAAAAAAAAAGGGATGAAATAAGACAGAAAGTTAAAGGAAGACTTCAGGAACTGAAAGGAAGAAGAATTAGCAGGACTGAAGAAGGATATCCAATAATTCATTCATATAAACTAATAATTTGTGTTCTTTGCATTTATAATGTGACTCCAATAGTCAGGGTTTTATTGCAATACATGTTTCTCCTTTTAAATACCTTGCACCAAAAGTCATGGTTAATGCTACAATGTACAGTTATTTAACTAGCACTTTTCACCCCTTTACTCAGATCAGCCTAGCATTTCATACCTCAGTGAAACAAGGGCCCCCAAACTCAAGTTTTCTCACACTGACATTACTCAGTTCCTTTGACGGGCTACATTTTGTGACTGTCCCTGAAAAGACCAAACTGAATAAGCGATCCACACAAAATGAGTTATTAATTATAAGACACTGTGGAAAAAACATTAAGAGGCATGAACAGGTGTTCCGGTGTATCCAAAAAAGGCTTGTAGCTGAAAAGAACTTCAGCCTTTCTGCCGTATCTGTTGCAACAATATTCAAAAACTTTTTGGCTTTTCATTCTATATGTGTAGATTTTTTAAGTTTTTACACTTTTATGTAGCAACAGTAAATTATCCTTATTATCCTTTCCTTCAAGGGTTATTCTTTTATGCAAAAAGTCATCGTATTCCAAACATTTCACAAATACTTACTTCCACCTTCTAATTCTTATGTGTTGATTTGTTACATTTATTTTTATCACCATCTGTAACTAATTTTTGTCGAATAGTATCACATAAATCAGAGAGAGATTTTTTTCCCAAATTGTCCCAGCACTATTCGTTGGCTACTTCCATTCCCACACTGAATCATCCTCGCATAACCATGAGTTCTTAAAGAAACTGAGATGTCCTTGCGTCCAGCTCGGTCACCGGTCTGCTTCACCGTGAGCACTTCCTCTGAGAACTGCTTCCGGCAGGCGCTGCCCACACACCTGAGCCCCTCAAATGCCCATCTTCTCTAAATCGTTTTCTACTTGAATTTGGAGGCCTCTGAGACTGCAGTCAGTTTCCATCAGACTTTTTCTTTTTTATGGAGAAGGAAGTATGGATTCCTCTCCGGGTTGGCTTTCTTCCCTCCTGATTATTTTTTTTTAAGTTTTCTCATAGTTGTAAAGGGAACATATTTGTTTGGAGGTATTTTATTTACATGTTTGAGGTTGTAATGAATGTATAATTTTCATTTATAACAATATTTCTTATGAAACACTTATAATATTTAAATTAATAATACTTTCTAAAAACCAGATGAAATGCTTACCTACAATTTCTCTACTGTTAAGCACGTGGGCAGCTGGCAATATTTCATTGCTATATGAATAGAGATTTTTATTATTGTAAAACATTTATAACATAAAATTTTCCATTTCAGCCACGGTTAAGTGCACAGGCCGGCGGCATTAAGCACATTCACAGTGCTGTGCGACCATCGGCAGCACCCACCTCCAGAACTTTGTCATTAGAGTGGGTGGAACACCATAAGAACTAGAATTCAATACTTGACTTGTTGAGCAGAACCTCTCATTGGTAATAAACTGATTTTTAAAAAGTTCAGAATATCCTTAGTCCAATACAGCAGAGAGAAATGTCCTTACACGCAGAGAACATAATTTGCTGTTGTGTAGCGAATATAAAACACTGGACCAAACCTAGCCCACCCCGTCCCGTGAGACGCAGCTTCTCCTCATTATGGTGCCAAGTTCCTAGCAACTCTAAGCCTAAGCCCTCCGAGTTTCACTGCTACCTAGTTAACGAATACAAGTTAACCTACTGTTTACTCCGCATTTTTGTTTGCATTATTTTTTTCTTCAGAACTTCAGTGGTTTGTGCTGTCTGTAGGGACACCCTCTAAATCTACAGTAGGCAGCTTCCCAATACCTTTCAGATATTGAAGGGGTTATCCAGAGCGCCACAGAAGCATCACTTTATCCAATTGTCTAGAACATTCATTCCAGAAGAGGATTTGTCAGGAATTACCTGGAGGAATTTCTACTTTTAAATACAGTAATGTTCCCATGAGTTGACTATTAGAACTAAATTCACCAAATTGAATGATGTAACAGTAATAAAATATTATCAATATCATGAGTACATGTAAATCACCTAGAATACGATCTGGATGTAGTACTCAATAAATGTTATGAATCACAGTGCATATATAAATTAACAAACACCACTGAATGGAACTGACTTTGTTCTCTGCCCAGATACGGTCCAGCAATTTGGACAGCAGATATAACTCACATATATCCGGCAATTTCATGAATCAAGATAATAATCGAAAACTGAAAGTAAACAAAAAAGGCCTCTCCAGGAACAAGACAGGTGTTACAAATTTTATAAGCCTCACTACTCATCTCGGGTCTATTTACTTTTTCTTTACACAAAGCAGTGCTTTCTTATATCCAATTTCTATCTCTAAAGGAAGGAATAAACACACAGATTACTGGAAGAAAACAAGCTAAGAGGAGAAGAAGCTGCCTGACAATAAGGAAAGAAACATAAAAAAAATTTTAATTAAATTAAATTGAAGAGCAGACCCAAGACCACAAAAAGCCAGGGCACTGGATGGACCTAAACCAATGACAGAAGATGAGAAACTCAGCACACTATATTGTTTGAGGTTCGTAACAATGACTTCAAGTCATCAGTAACAAGTTATTTTATGTTTAAACTATTCTCTTCAAGACAATGAGAAACACATGGAAGCTTCTGCTACAAAATGGATAAAACTTTTAAAGATAAAGGTAAACATCAAGCATAGGGTCAAAAAGTTTCATACACTTTATCTTCAATTCTATCTGCCTTTCTAATTAAAGGCATGTCATTGCACACTGCAACTTAGAACTGGGAGGTGGTCTTACCTGCCAAACCAGATGAACAGTCAAAATGTGACAACTGTGCATTACCAGGCGCATCCCAAAGCAGCCACTGCCGCTTCGTACCAGCCTGTCCACAGTCCACAATGAGAGGGAAAAAACATCATGATGACTCTAATCAGTCATCTGCAACCCTTGGAGTCCCACTATCACCCACAGGGCATAACTAAAAATCACTGTGATGGTGTGATCCTTTTTTTACGCATGCTTTTAAAATAATTCTATTGTGCCCTGTGGCTGGTGTAGCTCAGTGGATTGAGCTCAGGCCCGCAAACCAAAGGGTCACTGGTTCGATTCCCAGTCAGGGCACATGCCTGGGTTGTAGGCCAGGTCCCCAGTGTGGGGCGCTCAAGAGGCAACCACACATTGATGTTCGCTCCCTCGCTTTCTTTTTTCCCTCCCTTCTCTCTAAAAGTAAATAAATAAAATCTTTAAAAGATAAATAAAATAAAATAAAAATAATTCTATTGCTTGTATGCCTTTTAGTGTTTAGATTTCTTAATACAGGATCTCTCACAGTACTGCATTTAATCCTCACAGCAACTCTATAAGGAAGACTATACAAAACTCAGGAGACAAGGAGGTCACATCTCTTAGAGATGAGCAATTAGGCAACTTCCCAGAGGTCACCAGACTCTTATGTGGACAAGCTAAGTTTCAAAGCCCTATCTGAGTGTCTGAATAGGGAAAGCACATCATATTTACATCTAAAACATATGAGTGTCAAAAACTCATTAAAGAGAAGAAAAACAACCCTATTTTGAAAAGTAGAAGAGGGGTCAAAAACCAAATAGTTTGAGACCTATAATAATAATTTAGTAAAAAAATTACAAATGTCAAATAAATGTAGAAAACAATGCAAAACCTGGCTAATAATCAGGTATATACCCCAGTCACTTTTTAAAAAACTGATCATATTAAATGATATCAGGGATGTAAAGAGACTTTTGGAGGAAGTGTAAACTGGTAACATTTTGGGGAATATCATTCGGTAGTGTATTCAAACAAATTTAAAATAGGCTTATCCTTTCATCCAAGACTTCCTCTTGGAGACATCTATTTTAAAGGATTATTCACAAATGTTCACAAACGTGTTCGCTACGACATTTCTGAACTAGTAAAATCTGGAAATGCGCATTCTCGAGTCATGTGATCCGTACCGGGTGGGGGAAGTTGTGAGCACAGGAAACACAGATTCTATTCTTGCGTGACCATGTATTAATTACTGTAGTGTTTTCCATACGCATAACTGTAAACCTACTTTTGCCCCACCCTGTATATAAATGCACAGAGCAGGGACTTCGAATACCCGCTAAACTCCTTACAATGGATTGTCTGGTATCCATTGTAACAGAACAAGAGGAGTGAGAGGTTGAAACATTTTACTTAACTCTTAGAAAAATTACCCTAGTCAAACGTGAACAAAACGATTTCAGGCGTGAAATGCAAAAGAGGCAGAGGTAAACAGAGGACCACTTGAAAGAAAAAAAAAATTCTCACACTGAATGCCAACATTTAAAACAAAGAAACAAGCACCCCCAGCCTCCCCGGTTGAAGCTCTGAGGGAGGACCGGTCAGCGTCTCCGACCCATTCAGGCTTCTCAGTGTTCTAGGACATAGTCACACAGGGTAACACGATGCTTTTGAAAGATATTAAATCACCGAAGTCTACCCAAATCTCGGTCACATACATGAGTCCACTGAGATTACCAGACCACTACAGCATGCAGCTTGACCTTCAATGTAAATCAGTCATGCACTGACATTAAAAATGTGCCTTTCTAATCCATTTAGATACCCTAAGAAAGACACCTCATCATCCGATTGAAAATTAAATTGCAACTACCAAATAAGACAACTGCTATGGAAAAAAGAGGATCTTTGACACTATTTCCTCAGCATGGCTCCCGTTTTAAAGAAACTTGCGGTTGAGCACGACCACTATGAAGGGTTTATAAGTGCTCCCTGAGCGGACACACAAAGAAGGAACCGCTCACGCAGGCAGACCGGCAGGACAGCACAAAGAGCAGCAGGAGACGGCAGCCGCGGCTCTTGGCAATCAGGTTGAGTACAGCCACAAACCCATCACATTTCACTGCCAGAGAGAAATGCGGAAATCATCCAAGCTGCTAATCATTTACAATATTTAACATTATTTAAGGGAAACTAGCTGTGGACTATCCAACTTTTGTTACTATACTAGCAAGCAGTTTGAAAGAAATCTGAAAACACCAATGTGGTTTGCAATAATACTAAATGCTTAGAAGGATCAATGTGAGTCTGGGTCTTCAGGGAGGTCTCAGCAATACCCGGGCCTCAAAAAAGGTTCATGTAAGAGAGATGGGGAGAAATTCTTGGTGTTACGTTAGGAAAATCTCCATGGCCCTGGTTCATTTCATGTCATCAGAACAAGATGCTTCTGTTAAAGACAACAGTGCCCTTAATTAGTTGAAGATTGTTTTTCCTTGATCATGTTCACAATAGTTGCAAAAGATATACAATTCTAACTCGGGAACTCGGAGTCAAGAATTAGAGGCTATGAAACCATTAAAATAAACCCATAATTTTGGATATATTGGGCACAAAACTGACAGGAGGGCACTAGAAGTGAAAACAAACATCTGAGTGTTGTTACTGGGACTCATTAAAACCACATCCAGGTGAGTGTTTCAAAAGGCTGATGGTGGAAGACTTACACTTGTAAACCTGAGTTGTGCACGTGTCTGCCGCTCCCTAATCCAAGACACTCAAGTCTCACGAGAAGGGATGCCTTCTTCCACCCAGTCTCAGTCTTGAGCCTCTCTTCCCACTTGTCCCTACAGGGAAAGCTCACAACTGCAGGGATCCCGCCTGCCACCTACTCGTGTCCGCCCTCCCCCGACCCGACTCTCCCCCTGTCCACTGCTTCCAGTTCTGAGATTTCAACCTTTCCTTCCACTGGCCTGCATATAAAATCTAATCTCAGAAATTACACTGAGCAGGGTCATCGGAAACTGGGCTCCCCTGTACCTACACTAGTTCTGCTGGAACAGGATGTCCTTATCAAACCGGGTATTTTCATGGAAGATGGAATTAAAGACTAAGGAGTTTCCGTTACTCAATAACAATGTAATTTTCTCAGCAGAAATTTCGATAATAATTAAATACCTATCTGTATTTATACAGATAGCTATGGGTAATCATGTATATAAGCATACGTGTGCCAAACACTATTAAAAATTGGCAATATTATACTTAAAAGTAAAACTATCTTTGCCAGTCGTTGCCAGCGAAGATGCTGAAACAGCCTTCTTCCACGGTGATCCTCCGCAGCCCAGCACCCAGCCCGGCAGATGAAGCAGGAGTGTTGCCAGTGGGACGGCCGAACCCTCAGCCCCACCACCGGGATTCTGGGCTGTAACGAGGTCGTTACCAATTGTGAGCCTCTTAGAGCAAATCAAGTCACTTACTTGACTGACTGAGCTACACCAAAAAACAGTTCTAAAGGACCTAACAATAGAGAAGGAAACAGTACCCAGAATACCCTTGGTGTTTCTACTCCACTAAATAATCATTGCTTTCTTTAAAATGACTGCTACTTAATTACTATGCCCCTCCTGATTAATTTTCCCAATTTTTATAAATCCAATTATTTCTGCCTCCCTTTGATGCTTAAGTAAATGTCTGAATGTAGGTATGTATGTATGTATTCAGTTCACACTTATTAAAAAGGATATCATTTCATGTGCTTTAACTGAAGTTCTGTCATTGTTTTCTTCAATAGATAGTAAAACTCTCAGAGTGGGGAACTGATTTGTACAGGTTCTTGTGATCCTGTGTTTACATACAAACATATGTAGCAGCAGCATTTTGCAAACCTAGACACCTCCTTCCCTCTTCCCCCACCAATCTGCACCCAGGGTCACAGAAGTCCCTGAAGGCCCCCATCCACCCCTCCCTAAAACACATGCACGCACAGGTTCTGAACCCCTAATCCCCCTGTTCAGGTTCCCTATGTGGCGCACCTGGAAACACAGAAACATTTTCCAACAGAGAAAACATCTACAAGTGTAACGCTGTAAGTTCTTCCAGCAAATATTTAATGAGCACTTAAAAAGCACATGATCCTCAACGTTTAAAACCATCCAGATCAGCCACAAATCTGACCGGATCGACTCTGCAACCTCTGTCGGTTTTTCCTCCTTCTTTCCCCCAAATTAAACTGCAGACCATTTCCCCCCCGCCAGCCATAGATACTGTTCACCAACAAAGGAAAGAGGATTAAGCAAGACTGACAAATAAAGCTGAGAATCCATAGTGGGACTGGAATAATGATGGACTAGATCAATGCATCGTGTTCGTGAACCAGAGATGCTTTGGGGAGAAACACACAATGATAAAAATCACTGATTATACAGAGGCCACATGGCCTCTCCTGTTTATGTTTCATACAGTCCAGAAACTGCTTATCAGGTTGTGTTTAAAAACAACCCCCAAGATTTCAACACAAGTTCCTACCCTTCATGTAAACAGAGGAAATCCAGGTTGAGAGAACGCAAGAGAAAGGCCAGATTCACACAGACCCAGTAACCGACCTCCAACGCCATGCCCACCTGCACCCTGGGAAGGGTTCTTCCCCTGCACCCCATCTCAGTCCTTGGGCGCCAACACCTTCCCTCATCTCAGTAAACAGGCCGTCCATCAACGGGACACCAGGGCAGCTGCAGATGGGCTGAGCCGCATCAACAGTGCAAAAACAGGGCAGTGAAGAGAAGGTTGGGTGATTCAAAAATACTGACGAGGTCCCTTTCCTGAAGAATCTGAAAAGCTAATAATGGATAAAGAGGAGACAGATGGGATTTGCACCCTGGCAGAGTAAGCTAACACAAAAGACACAGCTCCCCCACTTCTCAACTCAAATTAGATACTGAAGTTAAGAGAAGGTAAATTGTTTTCCAAAGAAATGAATTTTCTTTATGTTGTATCTCCTCATGGGGTGCCAATTATACCGATGACAGAAAACACTTTGTTTTCCGGGATGTCTGGGTTGACTGACTCCCCACCTACTGTCCCTAAGCTCCACAAAGGTCACTTACCATTAAGTGGTGATCTGTGCCCTGGGACAACTCACTACCTCAACTATGCCTCAGGTGACTGAAGTCCAACATAGTAAACCACCATTTAGAAAAGATTTCTCCTCCTTTTAAAGATTTTCATTCTTTTATTTTTAAAGAGAGGGGAAGGGAGGGAGGAAGAAAGGGAGAGAAACATCCATGTGTGAGAGAGACATCAACCCACTGCGTCTCACACACCCACAACCCAGGCATGTGCCCTGACTGGGAATCCGACCTCTTCCCATTAAGTTCCCAGGCTGGCACTCAACACACAGAGCCACACCGGCCAGGGCAGATTTCTTTTTCTAACGAAATGAATTTTGACTTCTCTCTAAAACGTATAAACACTTTAAAAGTTTGTTCAGCCACTGAATGTCTAAAAGAAATTTATTAGAGAAAGACTTATTATTCAATAAGTAATAATGCAGGGACAAAAAATATTGTTGTGCTTCTAAAGCCCACTCCAAGCTAGCATTTACAGCAGATACTTTGCGTAGCAACAGGCCACTGAAGAGGCAGGCTCTTGCATTTTCAGATTTTTGTTTTTCTCCTTCTCTGAATTTTCCATTGTTTTAACAGCAGTCTCTGAATTAGAATCAAAAGACAATGTTTTTTTTTTAACATATAATTTCACACTCCCCACTCCCGCTTTGCTGTCAAGTATCTGACCCTGGTCTGATAATCTCATTTCCTGAGAATCAAAAAGCTGGAAATGTAAGCTTCCTAGAGTGTTAATTGCGGCCCAGCTCCATTGTTAATCAAAAAATTGGATGGTTTGCATGAAAATGCTTCTCTAATTAATTCTCAGTCATAAATCGCCCTGGTTTTAATAACCCCTCCTTGATTGGATAGCCTTTGAAGAGACAGTGCAGCTAATCCGCCAAACTAGGAAAAACACACGAAGAGGAAATGATAAGTGGTATTACAAGGTATGAACCAGATGATTGCATGAATACTCTGGAACCAGAGCAGGGGGCCTCCTTCCCGGGCTTCTCGGGCCTCACCCTGCACCCCGGTAAAACCAACCATGAAACTAGGAGTCATGAACAAAGGCAACCGCCAAAGAGGTCTAGCATCGGGAGTCAAACCTTTTCACCCTCCTTCCATAAAACAGCTATTCCTATCATTTTTCCAAAAGAGGCTTCCCTCGACACTTTCTTCCCTTACGAACTGGAAATCCAGCCATGTCCACTTGTCACACTGTCTATTTTAATAAGACAGGGTTTTCGCTTCCCCACTTCCCTCTCCTCCTGACTGGCACTGCGTTATCATACAGGTCTCTGAGAGGCACTGAGCTGAATTTTCATTATCCAAAACGTCAAGATTCGTTTCTGTCATCAGAGAACACAGCTGGTCTACACCAGCAGCCCTTTGATTAATTCAAATGGAACAAGTCACCTGTACATAACTTCATCTTCCCAGGACTAGGTCTTGCATTCTGCAAGTTTTAATTTACAGCTTGTCAGTTTAAGATACCGTTTGGGGCCCTGGGGGCACTGGAAGAACAACAGATAGTCTTAATTAGCAGTACTTTGCGTTAATCCTGTGATTACTAATAAGGCAAGGATTGGTGGTTTTTAGCTTCAGAGCAGGACTTATTTAGAATTCACACACTGCTGTTTGACAATATTATACAAACTAGCAGAAGATACTGGGACTATATAGTTGTGCAATGAGTATTTTGAAGAAAGCAACTATTTTACACATAAACCATACCTATGTGGCTTTCCGGCTGACTTGCAAAATAGTTTATCTATTTTCTCTGTACTGAAAACTCCATGGAAATAGATATAAAAAATGGTATTCCAAAAGAAATGACACAGAATAACAGTTGTCACAGAATGACAAGAGGAAGGATTTGAGGTTAATTCTACCTTGAACACAGAACGCTCAACCCCAGTTAAAGTCCTTCACATGGGTCAGAGATCCCTTCACATGGGTCAGAGATCACATTAAAATGCACAAATCACCACAGTGAGATAGCACTGTACATCCATTAAAATGTCTGAAATCAAAGAGACCGACAATACCCAGCTTTGGCATACACTGCTAGGGAGAATATAAAACAATACTCTCACTTTAGAAAACGGGCAGTTTCTTAACAAGTTGAACCTACACGCCTGTACAACCCACCAACCCACTGCTAGGTCTTCCCGAGGAGCCTGAAGGCACACGTCTCATACAACCCTTCCCACACGGATGCTCGGAGCAGCACTGCTCGCAATAACCGAACACCGGAAAGGACCCCAACGCACACCAACCGCTGGAAGAAGAAACAGTGTGGCATCTCCCCACCTGCCTGGTATTATATCCACGCAGCAGAGCACTGCCCAGCAGGAAAAGACACAGACTCCTGACACACACAACAAACTGGGTGGCTGTCGAAATCATGACGTTGAGTGAAAGAAGCCTGTCACAAAACTGTGCCTGTCACAAAACTGTGCGCTGTGTGATTCAGTCTCTGTAAAACTTAAGAGAGTGCAAAAGCCGGTGCGCACACCATGTCAGTAGTCAGTGGGGCCGCCCGTGGAGGGGGAGGGAGGGCACTGTAACCAACGCAAGGAAACTTGGGTGGTGAGGATGTTGTGTCTCTGCCGAAACCCATCGCACCATTTATTTTACATGAATGTGGTTTATTGTATGAAACTATATTGATGAAGTAGAAAAAGGAATGAGGCATCTCAAAGGCAAGTTATTTTACAAACCTCACAGAACACAGCTCTACTGTATTAATTAGTCGACTTTATCATTTATCGGCTGTGTGAGTTTGGTCAAGTGACTACCTTCTATGAGCCATGGTTTGCTCAGCCAACAAAACTGCAGGCTGCTGACGGGTGGTTACCATCCGCCCGACACGGTGCGAGGAGCTCCATACGCAAGGTAAACCCGCCTGCTGTGGGCCCTGCCTTCCTGGACCATGAAATCAGTAACATATATTTTAAACAAACGACAACAAATAATTAATTGAATAATTTTCAATACACCATGTCTACAAACATGGAAGCTAACCTAGCCAGGGGGAATTTAAACAATCAAACAAAACCCAAAAAAGCTTCCCTAAGGAAGTAACCGTTAAGAGGATAAAAGAAAACATTCAATGTCAAATTTTTTAGAACACTGACTGACACTGGTAAGAACGTAATAAGCATTATACAAAACCTTCTTACAAAGCAGAGAAGACAGGGACAAGCCAATTCCATGTATGCATGTAAGGAAGCCCCAAGGGCTGCATGAGAATGGCATGTTCTGAGAAGTCCAACATGGGCCTGGGGAGAAAAAGGGCCGAGGAGAGGCAGTCTGTAGTGGCAGCCAAGTCCTGCGGAACCTTATTAGGCATATGAAGGGCTCGGGGCTTGATACTAAGCAAGGGTCCCCAACCCCCAGACCACCAACAAGTACCAGTCCATGGCTTGTTAGGGACCCAGTCACACAGCAGGAGCCACAGACAAGCAAGGGAAGCTTCACCTGTATTTGCATTAACGCCTGAGCTCCGCCTCCTACCAGACGTTGGGGCATAGATTCTCAGAGGAGTGCGAACCCTACTGTGAACACACGGGAGGGATCTAGGTTGCAGGCTCCTTGTGAGAATCTTCTGCCTGTTGACCTAAGGTGGCGCTCGGGCGGTGATGCTACGCCTGGGGAGGGCTGCAAATGCGGACTCTTGTTAGCAGACAGGTTGGACTGCACAGAGACCACAGTAAATCAATTGCTTGTGAACCCAGATGCAAACCCTATCAGTGAGTGGCAAGTGACAACCAAGCAAAGTAATGGTGAAAAGATGAAGCTGCACCTGGTGGCGGGCTTTAAGTCAAAATCCGACACTTGTTTCAGTCGGCACACGGCCCAACTAAATTATTTTACTTACCACTTCCATCCACACCTCTTCCCCACAGTCAGAGGTCTGGTAAACCCACATGCTAACCCTAGCAGGTGGTGAGTTGTATAATTATTCATTATATATTACAATGTAATAATAAAAATAAAGTACACAATACACGTAAAGCACTTGAATCATCCTGAAACCATCTTCTCACCACTGGTCTGTGGAAAAATTGTCCTTCACAAAACCAGTCCTTGGGGCCAAAAAGGTTGGGGAACACTGTCCTAAGGGCCATAAGAAATCACTAAATACTTTTATATCACTGCGGTTTGAGTATAATAAATGATTTGGAATGATTCAAGACATAGGTGGAACGACCAAGGGGCGACGGCAGTAAGATCCTGGGCAGAGGTAAGAGACGTTTGGAAAAGGGACCGGAGCCAGGTCTGTAGTAGCAGATGGGTGAGGGGCAGTACCAGCAAGGTCTAGTGATAGATTAACTGTGAGAAGCCAAGGCGATGATGAGGATGACTTCCAGGTTTAGCTTCTGTTAAGAAAACAGATGACAAAAAAAAATTTCTAATGACTATTCTAAGAGAGTGTCTGAATTTAATTGTCCATTAGCATACTTATTTATTCATTAATTTGAAAAAATGCATTGTCTCCAGTGTGTAAAGAATGGTGTTGGTGCTTCGTGGTCACAGATAAATTGGTAGCTGACATTCATTCAGCACCTACTCTGTGCCAGGCACAGTTCTGAACATGTTACATGGTTTAACTCACTTTGCCCTCACTGCGGCCCTGTGAAGTGTGTACATGTTATGTTCGCGGTTTACAGACAATAACACTCACACACGAAGGAGTTAATTTGCCCAAATTCACCCAGGTAGTAAGTGTGACTGCAGAGATCACACTCAGAACCTCTGACTAGTCCTTGGGCTCAGAAAGGAAAACACAGGGACCACGTCGCTGAGACTCAAAAATCTGGAGCTTCGGACTGAATGAGAGTCGTGGAAATCATTTGATTTCTCTTTACTGCTGAAAAAACTGCTTGTGCAAGTGACTTGCACAAAGTCACAGAGCAAATTATTAGAAAAGATGGATGGTAGCTTGATTTTAAAATAAAAATATAGGGTACATCTTAGAATAAAAAAGAAAGAATTCATATTCTTTAGAGACTAAAATTGAGGCCTAAAATTAATAGATCAACTGAAGCCTATGAAAGAAGAAAGTATATTTGTAATTTTCAGCTTGAGGAGAAGAAAACCATAACTCCAACACTCTGGACTTAGCAAAAGGAATGGTGACAGGGGGTCAAAAACTGCTGAATGCCTTAAACTTGAGGAAGTTGAATTAGATTACATTGGCTATAGTAATATTAGATAAGGTCAGAGAGAAGTAAGTAAAACTAAAAACATCCACCCAAGTGACCAGACTGGAAAAGTGGGAATCAGCCAAAATGCCTGTCCCTTGCTCAAACTCCACACAGCATGAGTCACGGTGTCCAACTGATTCTGCCACTTAGCTTTCGGATCTAGTCCCCCCTCTCCATCTTCATGCTATTATTACCCTTCTGAGAAGCTGGCAGGACCTTCTGTAAACTCTCACCTGAAATAACGACCCAACCTGCCTCCTTGACTGCAATCTCATTGTATTCAATATTCACAATATTTGAAAATGCAGATTTGATTCTGTCACTCTCCTGCTTTAAACCCACGGGACAAAAGCCATACCTCTTTGCTGTTACACCAGGTCCTTTGAGATCGGCCCCCTGCCTCCCCTGTTGAAGTCCAATCTTCCCCGTACACTCTATGCTTCGCCCACAGCAAAGTGCCTACAATCCCGTGATGCTCTCCCCCATCTGTGTGTGTGCTCTACACCTCCCTTCTCACAGTGACTGTCCTCACCCTGCTCCATCTGGTTAACTCATCTTCTCGCCTTCAGAATAAAGCTTCCTCCATTGCGACCCCCTGCGTGACTCCCTCTGGGAATGTTAAGTGCTTTCTCCTCCGTGCTCCCAGAGGTACTTAGAACATTCATTAAAACTATGTGTCAGCCTGGCTGCTCTTCCTCAGCACCTAGAACTCCTCCATATTCAGATGTCCCCAGAGCAGGGCCTACAATATGGTGTCACCCACAATGGATACTTCCAACAACCCTAAGGACTAGGGAGGGTAAGTGTTGCTAACTTCATTATGCAAATAAGTAATCTGGGGCTCAGGAATGTGAGGTGACTTGCCTAGTAAAAGCAGGATGATTAATAGGTGGTCCTTCCACTAACCCATGATGCTCTGCAAGCTGCTCAAAGCACCAAGAGCCGCACCAATATTCCACACATGAACATCACTAACCAACTGAACGAGGATATGGAAATTAGTTAACTGGTGCTGAAACGAGACATTAATATGCAAACAAACACAGACTTACTTGCGCTAAGTGGGCATGAATATGCAGATAAACTGGCTGCAATTCAGTGGATATCATCACAATTTGGGGAATGAACATCTTATATTTTGACTATTACAGTACAGGGTGGGGCAAAAGTAGGTTTACAGTCGTGGACACACAAAACAGAGTTTTTTCTTGTATTACTATTTCTTGGTTATTATATTTTCCATACAAAAAACTGCAAACCTACTGTTGCCCCCATGTATTCATGTAACAATCACACATGCTATACTATAACGTGGGCTTTTCAAGTCTAAAACTGTGATGTGGCCAAAAGTGACTTGCCGTTTTCACCCACACCAGAACTGCAGGCTGGGGATCAGATGTGAGCACAGGGACTCTGCATCTTCGTACAGAACCAGGCTGCCATTCGCAGTCCAAGCTGAACAAGCTTCTCTGAGTTCGATGAGGCTGCCCCTTCGTGACCCGGCTCCTGCCACTGTCTCCTGCCCACTCCACCGGGCACGGTCTGACACAACACCCTCCAATAGCGGCACTTAAAACAAAGCTACTCTCCTCGGAGATTTTTAATAATAAAGTGGCACGGCTATCCTACTTGAAGTCCACTCAGAAAACCCAGTATGTGATTACTTTTAGCTCCTTCTCAAGTATAATGATGACTTCTATTTTCCTATCATCACCAGAACACCAGTGGTTCCTGTCAGTCCTTAATCTCTTATCGTTATAATGAACAATGGCCAAAGCCATTCACAGTAGCGTTGGTGTCCATTCTGTCCTGAAAGTAACTAATTAGAATCCGTGGAGGCCTATCTACATAAACGGACTTCCTTCACTACTGAAACAGAAGAAGTTACACCCAGTGTGCATGATGAAATGAGAAGAGCCCCACGCTCACGTTCGTACGTTTACCCCTGCTGTGCCCACCACCTGGAACGCCCACCCCTCTTCCATCTGAACAGCTGCTCTTCATCCTTTCTGAGCAGCCTGAAACTGGAACACGTAGGAATGCCCCCTGCCTCTCCCACTCTTGCGTACACGTCAGTTACGTATATACAACTCCATCACAACGCCTATGACAGTGCTGTGATCATTTGTAAGTGGGATTAATGAGGATATCTAAAAGTAGGGCAGTAAGTAACAGAGAACCAAAATACTGGTGACTCTAGAGAGTTCACTTCTCTTGTGCAGAAGTCTGGACAGTATGGTGGCTCTGGCAATCAGAGGTGCGACAGGCACCCCACAGTATGGGTAACCCAGGCTCTATCTCCTCGCTCCAGCATCCCCATGGTGCAGTCTCCCCGGCTTGGTCTACACAGCGCACCGCCACATTTCACCCACGCTGCGTGTGTGAGCATCTTCGTAAGGCGCTGGGCTGGGCGGGAAGGAGAGCTTGTTTCTTCCCTTGAGATGGAAGGCCTGAAGTCACACACATCAAATTCACTCACTTTCTATTGGCAAGAACTAAATTACATGTTCACGGGTGGCTGCACGGAAAACTTAGAAATGTTTATACTTTGAGTGGCCATGTGTCCGGCCAAAAATCAGAGGCTCTATTAATGCAAAGGAAGGGAAACAAATGCTGGGGGACAAGTGCCAGTCTCTGGGGCACACATTCACGGTCCCTGCTGCTCTTGTGCCCTTCAAGGCAAAGCATGGTTCTGTTCATGACTGTACCCCAAAGGCCTGATGAAATGTCCTGGTAAAATAAACATAATAACTATGTAGAGATTCGATAAATAAAGAGAAAGTCCTACAAAACTCAGGACTCAACAGTATACTAGCTGCTGGCTCCACTTAATGCTAGACTCTGACGTCCCAGAGAGGGATGAGGGATGGGAGGGAGCAGGTAGGTGCGGCGGGAGCCCCTCTGTCCCGAGTCATCTCCTCACAAACGACCGAGGGGGCAGTGCTGGTGCAGCCATGACCTGGATCTGAGGTTTCAGGGACCGATGAGGCCACGCAGCCACTGCGGGTGTCACGGAGAGCTCCAAATTCGGCTAAGACTTCTAACTGGAAATATTATACACATGTATGGTTCTACCTCTGAAGACCTAAAAGCTTTTGAAAGTTTGTTATATTTCTACTTTTTGTAAAATGTATATGAGTGTACATGCCGCTTGCACAGCTTTAAAAATGGTAAAACATATCAATAAGACAGGCAAGGACAAGTGCTGGTGAGGATGCAGAGAGAAAGGAACCCTCACTCACTGCTGGCGGGAGTGGAAACCAGAACAGCCACTGTGGAAAACAGCATGAAAGCTCCTCAGAAAAACAAGAATAGTTCCCTTATGACCCAGCACCTCCTCTTCTGCCTATCTCCCCAAAAAGCTGAAAACATTTATTTGCAAAGAGATATGTACCCTTCATATTCACGGCAGCATTATTCGCAGTGGCCAAGACGTGGAGAAAACCAAAGTGTCCTCTGACAGAGGCGCGGACAGAGTGGCCCACCTACACAAGGGAACACCACTCAGCCACAGGAAAAGATGAAGCACTGCCATTTGCAACAACAGGGATGGATCTTAAATTATGCTAAGCAAAATAGTCAGAAAAAAAGCTAGGAACCATGATTTTACTCACGTGTGGGATATAAGACTGAAACTCACAGACGCAGACAGACCAGAGTGTGCTGGTTACCAGAGGGAAGGGTGAGGGGAGGGTAGCAAAGGGTGAAGGGTACCGATTACACGGCGATGGAAGAGGGTCTGACTTTGGGCAGAGGGCACACAGGGCAACATACAGATGATGTACCGGAAGTGTATACCGGAAACCTACCTCTATGACCCTCTGAACCAACCCAGGTCGCCCAACAAATTTAATAAAAAATAAGTAAAATGAAAATAAAAATAAAACAGTATTTCAACCACTTAGTTTAAGGAACAAAACAGTACCACTACCTCTGAAGCCCCTTGTGACCCTCTCCAGTCACATCCTCTTCCACCCGCTCCAGACGTGAGCTCTTGTCTGAGATGTGTATCCACGCCCACAACCTTACCGTTGTCACATTCCCATCACATAAGGATGTATTCAACTAAAAAGAAAACTATTCAGTTCTGACTGTTCCTCAACTTCGTACAGATGGAACTAGACTACACTATGCTTTTGAGATTCCACCAAGTTCAGGCACAGTACAGTTCACTAATTTTCATTGCTATGTAGCATTCCACCGCATGGCTATACCACAGGTCATCAATCGTTCTCCTCTTGTCTCTGATATTTAAGTTGTGTCCAGGTTTCTGTTATTCGGACAAGGCCATTATAAAGATACTTGTCAACAGGTTCTGCCTTTCACTTTTGAGCTCTCAACCCACCAAAAATTTATTTTCCTAAATGACATGAGGTTCAAATTAAACGTGTTTTTATTCATGAAGATCCAACGATCTTACCACCCGTTACTGACTACTCTGTCATAACCCTGTAAATCTGTACCGTCTCCTCGCTCCGCTATCCTTTATGTACGGAAAATGTCTGAGAGTCTGCAGTGTGCAATGGTGCCGTGGGTGCCGCGGAAGAAGAAGAAAGGGGGAGATGGAGCAGGAGGCTGAGGGGCTGGGTCTCAGAGCCCACAACCCATGTGGCCGAACCCCCTCCAGCTCTGTCTGTGCCTAGGCTGACCTGTAAACAAGACAAACAGAAGACAGGCTCTGTCACTGAAAAACGAGCTGCAGAGCACTGGGTCTTGAGTTCTAAAGCGCTCTCCACCATTAGAACCCGCTGTTTCACTTTCTAGACGTAACATTACACACGTGTTTACAACCGTTTTTTCTGAATTGGGATAGGATCACTTCAGATAACCTCTGTTAGTATTGCTGAGGGGACCCAACTTTTATTTTGAAAATGTAGAACTGTCTTCTCAATGACCACTGTCTAGCCGAGATCATGATAAACTCGTTATTTAGCACTGTCATCAGTTTCCAGTGATGTCTTTCCTCACTATAAACCGTAAATGTTTGCTGTCCTCTCTGTTTGCTAAAAAAGCTCAATCAGAATTCGTTAAATCAACTACTTTACCTGCCTATAATTTCTCCAAGAGAAAGTCTTAAAAAATCATCAAAGCTGTTATTTTTATGTTATTAAAACATTAATGTGAATCAAACGATGAAAAATATCAGAGAAGCTTTTAGAATTTTCTGTTACATCATGTTACAAGTTTCTGCTGTTATTCTCACATACTTTGTTTTTTTCCGAAAAAACTAGTAACTGAATTATAAAGAAAAATGCATATGTATTTTCACTGCATAAAACAATGCATAGAGCAAGGCTAAGAGGTACTATCACACCCAGTAACAGTCTTCGGATGAGAATACTTTTATTTCCTAACAGATCTGAAATAATGCATTGGTCTATTCATGATCTGAGGAAAGTATCTTTAATACTACTCCCTAAGAAGAGATAAAGAAATTGGCTTTTATAAAAACTGTATTATAATATCATCATAGGAGAAAGCTTACATATGAGTAAATTAAGAATAGTCTTTTTAAAAGAATATATGCAAAAGGAAGGAGAATCAATTTTATACATTATTTTGGAACCTAAAACAGAGAGGTAACTGAAAAATGAAGGTTATTTTTAAGTAGTTCTATGCAAGTTTAGGAAGAAAATACACATTTTTTCATGTCCCTTGCATACTGTTATTAACAAAGACATTACGCAAAATTGAAAAAACAGACTACACAGAAATCTCTAATCAAATTTTGGTATATAAAACTTTAAAAGTGCTTCTTCTTTTTCTAAGATTTTATTTACTTATTTTTAGAGAGGGGAGAGGAGAGAGAAACATCTTCGTGCGACAGAAACACTCGCACCCCCCCCCCCAACCAGGGAGCTGGCCTGCAACCCAAACATATGCCCAAACGAGGAATTGAACCAGCAACCTTTTGGTTTGTGGGACAATGTCCAACCCTCTGGGCCACATCTGTCGGGGCTAAAAGTGCTTCTTATACTTCAGGCTATGGAATAAATGTGTGTGAGCATAAAATTTCTGTACCTTACGTCAGTCAAAGTGTCCCTGAAAATGTCTGCATAATTGAAATCTTGCTTTAAATTCTCCATTATAGAACAGCTTGCTATTTAAGAGATTCCTATTATAATCCTTCTATAAAAAGAACAACCAACTCACGGTTAACCTATTTCGAATACTGCCTTACCTTAAAGCAAGGCGCCTCCAAACAGATTAATTGCATACAGTGTCATTAAGTATTCACAACCCCAGTCACCAACCATGCATTAGAGAGAAAAACCCCAAAAATTCAGGTCAAGTCAGTATAAGGGCCTGGTTTTCCCCAAGGCCAGTATTTCCACATTTACTACATAAAGCAAGTCCTCTTTAGAGAAGTCAATTCTCAAGCGGTTGGAGCTTTATAGGATATTTAATGTCAGGGCTATAGAAATGCCACTCGTTAAACTAATGGGAATAAGAGTGGCACTCTAAAGGTACTATTGCTGAGTACAAACAGAAGTACTAAGTAGGCCCCCAGACAGAAAAGAAACTGTAATCAAAACTGCCTCAACATTTCTACTTGGGTCGATGACACGTAATATTCTCTACCCATTTGAGCGGTTTTATTAACTTCAAAAATGAGTGAAGACAAATCACAGGACTCCCACTCTGTTTATCAAAGCTCCCACTGGGGTTTTTCAAATTCACAGGCTTGTACTTACACACAACAAATAAGATATTGAGGATAGAGACTTCCCTTCATCATATATATATATATATGTTAGAGATTTTATTTATTTACTTTTAGAGAGAGTTGGAAAGGGAGACAGGAAGAGAGGGAGAGAGATGCTGATATGGGAGAGAAACACCGATCAGTTGCCTCTTGCACACGCTGAACCCACAGCCCAGGCATGGGTCCCGCCAGGAATCAACTGGTGACCTTCTGCTGCTCGGGATGATGCCCGACCAACTGAGCCACACCAGTCAGGGCCGTCATCATGTATTTTTTTAAGTGCCTAACTCAAGCCAAACATTGTCCTAGGTACTGTAATGCACTGCTGAATAAAGCTTGCATTCTGGACATTCTGAGAAAAGTGCAGAAATTTAACAATTTCACAAGACATGTACATATCAAGAAAAGTGTAAGGAAAATAAAACACATGTTGGGAAAAAGAATGACAGGATGGGGGTGAGGGGGCAGGATGCTGAGCAAGGTCACGGAGCAGGAATGAACTGTGGGCAGGGGACCTGGATCTGGAATCGTCCTCACCCCAGGCCCTAGGTAAAGTGAGCAGAGGAAAGATCTCAGGACCAAACCTAGAGACACTTCAAAGAGCCCCTGAGAAGACAGAAAAAACATGAAGGGGAGCATAAAACAATAGCTGCTGACAGATGAAACGAGATGAACACAGAAAAGTAAACGCTGACCCCGCCAAGATGGAGGTCCTGGTGACCCGACTGCATGAGGCAGGGAGGCTGGAGCTGCGGGGAGGGGGGGGGGGAGAAAACGAGAGACAAAGAAGTGGGCACAGTTCTCTTAATTCCACAATGGTAACTTTTTTTTAAAGCACCATTTTCATTTAAATCAATTACAGCTATTCTAATTCTTCCAGGGTTTTAATGTCTAATTTTATATTAACAATATCCCCCTAAACTGGTCAGGACTAATAATGGCTTTATTTTTCAAATGAGAAAATGGAAGCACAGTGGGGCTGAATAACAGAAGAGCTTATTTTGGTCATAAGTGGCGGTATTTTGATTTTTTTTAACCCCCGTGAGATCATGTGTTTATCAGTTACACTATTCTGCAGGAGAATCACACATTAAACCTGAGAAGCTATCCTCAAGCTGAATGTTCATTAAAACTAATATCTTTCTAACCTATAACACGGCCGTTTGAGCACCACGATGAAGCAGGAGAGAGGCCCCACACAACAGGAAGTCTATGATTAACGCAGACACACACACGAGTTCGACTTCCACCTGTTACCGCGCACGCTTTGAAATAGCATCCCCACCTCCCCGGCCCACTTGCCGACGGCAGACTATATAATGAACCATCTGTACCACAGCAGAGCCAACCGAGATGGGTTGATGATACCAAAGAAATCTCATTTTTTTCATTCCTTTTTTCCCCCTTGTGTGCTGTTAGGTTGAGTAACATTTTAAATTGCATGATAAATTGAAAATGTTGGCAGGAACTAAACTTTTGTAAAACTGGAGCTTTTTAAATGTTACTTTGATGGTCTTTTCTGGTGGATTTCTTTACCACTTTGCCTGCGACAGAAGGAAAAGATGACCCCATGAACCAAACCACTAGGAGGCAGAGCCTGCGGCCACCTGGCGTGTCAAGACCAAGATCATCTGCCTGACTCTCGGGATTTGACCAAACTGTTCAATCATGCCTCTTAGAGGGTAGGCTGGAATGCAGCCCTGACCGTGGTTCTTGGACCATTGAGATGAAGAGAACAACTAAAAAGGATGGTCATTTTTCATGGAAAGTGGGTGCAATTTCCCCCCCAAGTCTTCCTGCTGAAATGTTAAAAGCACCCATCAGAGACACTTTTGCTCCTAAATAAAGCACCATCAATCTTTCACAAAAACTGGTCAGCTGATCTGTCCTCTCACCAAGCATGTGACGGGTCAGCTTGGCAAAATGATTTTTTAATGATTATTTTGAGTACAATATGGTCGATGACTCCTTTCTCCCCTTGTAACCAGAGATAAATCCTCCTATTTTGCTGAACACTGGTAAGTAAAACAGGCTATTGCTTGAAAGTTCTATATTTCAATTAAATTTTAAAGGGTGGGAAAGTTCCTGGTTAGATGATAGTGATTCTTCAATTAACCATCCCCACAGAATGGAAGTCCTCTGTACCGCAGCTGAATTTAAAAATGGTTTTCAATCGCATACGGCAGAGTTGTCCTGGGCCAGACTCAAGGACAACATGCCTATTCAGTACAGCTGTGTGTCACTGCAGAGAACAAAATGCACTCACACACAAGCTCCACCTGCTCAACTTAAAAACTCAAGGAACCTACGAAGCTGAGAAGCTCGGACCTCAGCTTTCCTCCTTCTTCCCGTCCCCAAGTCAGCAGTGTCTTCTGAACATTCAGTACACCGGGCAGGCGCTGTGCCGCGATCAGGAAATAAAACGGTTCTCCCTCATGCAGCTTACAGTTTGCAGCAATGCCAACAAGTGAGCATCCATCCACAGGTCGTGTGCGCAGTGCTTGGAAAGGCGTGAGCACACACCAGGGGCCACAACCTCTGCATATGTGAGAGACGTGTGTGTGTGTGTGTGTTAGGGAAAAGAGGGTTCTACAGAAGAAGTAACAACTAAATCTCCGTGGGAGAGCTGAGTAGAATTCAGCCAAAGGAAGACACAGAATGCATTTGAACACTCCGAGGAGACAGTTCTAGTAATTACTGTAACATCTGAGGAGAAAGAAGAAGACATTACCTTCATTGTACGAGGACACTTTTGTAAACACTATTCACAGCTTAACCTCCCTAACTTTCAAAACAACCTCATGGGACACGTACTATTCTATCCCCATTTAGAGTTAATAGAGGCACAGGGGTTACAAAGCTAGTAAATGGGAAGCTAAATTTTAAACACAGGCAATCTGGGTCTGGAATCCTCTACTCTTCGTTGCTCTGCTACTGTGTCTCCAGAGATCAGGGGCCGTGGGGGAGGTTGAGGGGGACGTGGGGTGGGGCGGGGGACACAACACAACCGAAACAATCACCCCACGTGGCTACAGCACAGAGTGTTTACCATTCTCACTCATTATGTAACAGAGAGGGAATCTAGTTAACAGTAGTATTTATCCTTGTTGGCTAATTATGTCTGTCTCCTGCAATTCCAGACTCCAAAGTCCACACTTCAGGTTTCCCAGAACACACAGCAACACTTCAATTTAAAATAAAACGTTGGTAGGCGGAGCTCCTTTTCCTTACATCCTCAACCACACGTCCAGGCTTTTTGTTCTGGTAACTAAACTAAGTGTTTAATTGTATAGACTATAGGCTAGTCACCTCAAAATATTCCAAGTGCCTCCAGTGCATCAAAACTGAGTGTTCTTCTCCATCCCTCACGAAAAAGCCCACAGTTACAAAGTAACTTAAATCATCATTCCTTTCCCTCAACATCTCCAGCAACCTCACGCACACCATCTTCAATTGTTAGCATCTACCTTCTGATACTATTACTGACATCCACGCCTTCACTTCACAACCGAATCTCACGTCACTGTCTTTTACTCCCTGCACGTGACTTCCACCCCTCCAATGCCCAGGGTGTCCTGCACTCAGCAGGCCCTCGTAATCTTCCTTAATTGATTACATTTACCATGATTAGGTCCTTTTTGTCACAAAATGAAATGCTACTGGTCTGATTTTTTTATTTAATTAAATTCACTTATAATTTATTCCCTTAAGTATTTTTTCTTCAGATCATCACTGTTTACTAGCCAGGTGTAGGTCATCAGATAGCCTGTGTATTGAAGTTATATTGATTAGAACACAGTAATTAGAGAAAATTTTCCTCCCTTGAACTAACGACAGAGGCTGTATCTGCCTTCTTCCGAATCTCAGATGCTCCTGACATACCCTGGGATTACTGTCCTGAAAACAATAGTCAAAGTTAACAGTGGCGGCCACAGGGGACTGACACCGCCAGGCCATGGCTGGGCTCATCTTTAAGCAAAGAAGAGATTGACCACGTGTCTTTTTGCCTCGAGCTCCCACTAGAATGGTAGCAGATCTGAGTCCTGTGGCCACAGTAATACTTTTAGCTGCTCACAGACAGTGCTGGGAGATGACGGAGGAAACAGATGATCGAGTCTTTACATCTCTGCCATCCTGAAGGAACCCTGTGCCTTCCGACCTCCCATTCACATACTGTACACGTCAGGTCTTCCAGGGAAATGCGGCCACCCACCTTGGAGTTCTCCGCTCCGACTGTACAGCTCCCTCCTCTGCTCCCGCAAGTAGGCACTCATGCTGATGGCGTGGGAAGATGACTCAAACCTGCAACAAAACGCAGGTCGACAACGGTTAGGGGGCAACCGGAGAGGCGGTGCCCAGCTACGCCCTCCAAAAGCAGTCCACTCTGGTCTGTGAGATGCTCCCCAGTGGTCCCCAACCAAGACGCTCTGACTATGCCACAACGGGGCCAGGGCCAGGCTGCCAGTGGCCTTGACCTGTGAACGAGGGTCCTGGCTAGCACCCCTCCACAACAGTATTTGGATCTTCTGCTCACTTTCCACTTCAGCTGATACGACTCTGATCTGCTGCAACTGTCTTTTGCCTCCCGGTCCTCTGCCGGAATCCCCGCACACACAGCAACGAGAGTATCTCACAGCGATGTCAGACGTTGCCTGTCCAGCTTGGAGCCATCAGTGACTGCCCGCTGTGTCCACAGAAATCCTGGCTCCTCAGAGCAGACACCTTGCCTTTCAATGTCTCCCAGTGAGAGCACTAGGACAAAGGACACGCTACCCATACTGCTGATCAACTACACTACAGAAGCAAGGCATCTATGGTCTCTCCTTAAAATTCCAGGAACGGGTTCTCAAGGGCTGCCAAGAACGTCTGTCCGCACCTACCCAGGAATTGTTTCAAGTAAAAAACATGGGGGAATGCTCATGACTTACAACGGGTCTTCAAAATCTAAAATAATAATACAAAAAAATTACAATCTTAAGATAAACTTGTAGGTAAGGGACACAACAATATTATGGCTCCATCGAACAGTAAGTCCTCTGCTGTGCTCGGACGTTCCATTTCAAACCTGCTGTCTTCAAAGTCAGACTAACCGGCTGACCGGAGAGTCTTCTAAGCACTGCCGCCACCCAGGGGTAAACAGCAACACAATGGAAGAGCAGCAGTGACAGCGGAACAGGTTCTGGCAACAAGGAAGGAGCGCCATGGGTCTCTTAATGATGCCTTCTTTACCCTCTCCTCGACAGGGAGGAGGAACACTAAGACGAATGTCCATCTGAGAGAAACACGGGTTTCCCGGTTCTCTCTCTGCGCCCTGCCAAGAACTAAGAGGCCACTAACAGCCAGAAGGAAGGCCGAGTGTGCAGGGCTTAAGTGCCACCCGCCTGTCAAGTACGAAAAAGAAGCCACTGACCTCCAAAAAGCATGCTGACAGCTATGCATCAGAAATGACAGGGGAAAAACATAAACTGTTGAGCAGAGAATGGAGAGGTACGCATGATACAGTAGGAGAGAACGTAAGCACACTTAATTCACCTCGGCTAGGGGCAATTAGAGAGAGCAATAAAGTCCTTCACGGATGTGATATAAACAGATTGCAGCTCACCAAAATCTTAATCCTTTATGACCTGATGTGTTCTGCTGCTTGGGAATCCTTTTATGTTTGGAACGAGCCGCAGACTGATCCGATTTGATGGTAAAAGGGGCACCACGAGATGGAGGCACATGGCCCTCCACGCAGCAGCCCAGCACGGGGCTCGGGGCTCAGCTCGTCAAGGGCGGAACCAAGATGAGAGACGGGGGATCTGTAATAATGGCCTGATTCTGTGCGGACAATGATTTTTTGTTTCTATGCAATATTAATAAATGTGTAACAATTACTTAAGGTCATTTATTCCTTTCCAACAATTTATATGCTTTCCAATACCACAATTTCAGGATTGGCTAAATGTCTGAAAGTGGGTATGTGGTCTCGGGCTGACAGTTAGGGGTGCTGGCTGAAAGCATACAATCTAAACACCCTCACCCCAGATTTCAGCCACACCCCCACATCTAGGTGGAGGGGTGAGGGGTGGCCCAAGAGGCAGCATCTGAGACCATCTCAGTGCAGCTCCCAACCACCCACCCACCACCTTCCCTGCTCGCTGGCACAGCTCCAGTTCTCCCTGGGGGTTCTGCCACCTGGCTCCCTCTTCACTCAGGAAAAGCAGCTCCCTGTCCAGGTGGAGACCCATCAATTGAGACAAAACCAAACTGCTTTAAGACAATCGCTGTGATCTGCTTGCCCTGCCAGTGATTGTTTTAGGAATGGACATGAGACCCATCCTAGCCTTCTTGAGGAAAACTTGCAAACCAGCTTTGTCGCGGGCAAGAGAAATTAATAAATGTACCAGTAATGATTTAAAATAATTTTAAAAGAATCTGAAATGGCATAGCCACTTTGGAAGACAGTTGGCACTGTGTTACAAAATCAAACATAGCACGATCCAATAACCATGCTCCCAGGTATTTATCCAAATGAGCTGAAAACTTATATTTACACAAAAACCTGCACTTGGATGTTTAGTAGTAGCTTTACGGAAGCAACCAAGATGCTCTTCAATAGTTGAATGGAAAAACTGTGGTACATCCACATAATGGGATGTTATTCCGTGATACAAAGGAATGATCTATCAACCCAGAAAAAGACATGGAAGAACCCTCAATATACATTGCTAAGTGGAAAAAACCAGCCTGAAAAGTCTGCGTACCTGTATGATTATAGCTATAAAAGACCTTTTGGAAAAGGCAAACTAAGTAAAAAGGCTGGTCGGGGCCTCAGGAGCAGGGGAAAAAAGGCAGAATAAACAAGTGGAAAACGGGGTGTTTAGGGCCATGAGACTGTTCTGTGTGAGGCTATAATGGTGCGTAAATGGTATCATACATTTCTCCAAACCCGTAAAGCTGTAGAAAACAAATTATGAACCATAATGTAAACCATGGACTTCAGCTAATAATACATACAAATATTGGCTCATCAACTGCAACAAATGCACCACATTCATGCAAGATGTTAATAGAGGAAGTTGTAGGAGAGGGAACATAAGGGAAGATCTGTGGACCGTCTGCTCGATTCTTCGAAAAACCTAAAACTGCTATAAAAAATAAAGACTACTAATTTAAAAAAAGATTTGTAGGAGGAATCACACACTATTTCTTCGGCATCGCCATTGCTACTGGAGTAGGAATGAAGGTGGAGGAAGGGGAAGGGCGGGGTGCTTGATGCCGCTGCACTGGTGGGTTAAGGACCCCCCACACTCACCCTGAGTGGGCGAGACAGTCACTTCCCCGTGGTTCAATCCGCCCCTAGTGCGCTTGGGACTCTAACTTGCAGACAAAAGCATTTTTACTGACACTGCATCTAACCTCAATAAAACTGTAAAAAGAAAAAAAAAGGAACACATTCGATAAACAGAATGGATTTTATTCCATGTGAGCATAGTAAATCTCTTCTGCTCTAGACCACAAGATAAATGAACTGCTGAAACTTTGCCTGATGACGAAGAACTCTATGAATCCACAATTTTAAAAAAATCTCAAAAGTGAATCAGTAAAAGACACTGGAGCCTCAACTATTCAAAAAACCACGATGATACTTCTGTAGTCACTTAAATGCTTAGATTTGTAAATACAACTTCTTAAATGTCTATTAACTCTTCTAACAAACACACAGGTCTGCCAAGATTTAAATCCTGCTCTAACACTTGCTAGCTGTGTGAATTTACATAAACCCAACCTCCCTTGTGCCTCAGGTTTTTTGTTTCTTTTTTTAAACGTGTAAAAAAAAAAGGATTAAAAATAGAACACACATATAAGGTTGTAATGAGTGAATAAGATAATCCACGAAAATAGCTTAATGTCTTGGCTGGCACTTTGTAAGGACTCAGTAAGTGTTAGCCCATACCCCAGCTGCCGAAATTCGATATAACATGAGTTAAGTTGAATTGAGATTGTCTTGAGGAACTCACCTACTCAGTACTGGGTAATAGTAAATAATCAGTGGTCACTGTTACTGGTGTTGTTATCATCAATGTTAGTAATTATGTAACTGTTTGCTGGCACCGAGTGACATATACTTATGATACACGGCCAGGTAGGGTTAGCTGAGATAGTAATTAAAATAAAAAGAATTTTCAGATGGCTCCTTTATTAAAACACACAAAACCCAGTACTACTCAGCTAGAAGATTTACATAACTTTATTAACAAAGGTTGTTTCTTGGCACTTGGGGCTTTTCAAGGGCTGAAATATTACATTTCTTTTCATTTCACATAATTCCCCAGAAACAAGTGCAGAGTTTAATTTCCCTCCAATATATATAAAACTTCCCAGAAACGAATTCCTGCAACTTTTGAAAAAGTTCTAGGTGTCCCAGTAAGCACATTTCCAACACGACCAATTCCCCTTACAGAAAATAAAAGTACACAAAACTGAATATATATTCATTTCCTATAAATTATGTCAAACCAACTCTGGGTGAAGTATGGCTGTCAATGAGGTACAAAGTCCTACCTGCATCCAGCGCTTTTCGGTACCTGCTGCGTGACCAACAGTAAGACACTTACTTGAAAAGAGAATTCTTGGGCCTTTGTGGCTTCTTCTTGGCAAAAAAGGCTGCAAACTCCCGTCCAGTACTGGCATAGCTTAGCTGGGCTGACGGTTCGGAGGCCGTACGGGTGTTTTTCATGTCCAAGTACTCGGTCAACAGCATCTGTGCCATCAGATAAGCAATTTAATACACACATGTATGGTGTGTTTTTAGGAAAAGCAATTTTAAACCATAAAAACCCAATTCCAAATCCCCATCCCTGACACTCAAGTATATTAACCTACAATTCATGTTTCCTGTAGTAGATCTGGGAAAAGAGACGTTGTACCCAGAAAGCCAACAATTTTCTATTTCTAAACTAGGGAGAAGGCACAGTGGGCATATGAACACAAGGATAAAGGAATCGTTTTTTTTTATAAAAGGCTATTTGAGCCAAACTGACACGTATGATGGGGAGCAAGGTCTCAAATGCTCTGTGGGGAACCATTCTATAAAGGGCCTACTATGTGCCAGGCATTGTGTTGAGTCCATCAACTTTTCCTTGCCGTCATGATTTAATCATTGGTTATTTGAAATTACCGCAGCATCCGCGACAATGCCATAATATTTACTGGGGGCTTGCTACGGTGCAGGCAAGGAACCAATCCACTCAGATGCATCACCACACTTACAGAGCACACAACCTTATCCCGCACTTGCTCAGATTACAGGGAAGGAAATGGGGCCCGGCAGAGGCTCGGGGCGCCCAGTGAGCTCTGTGGACTGGCGGGACTCGGGGCTCTCCAGGCCTGGTGGGCAAGTGCTGGAACTGACCTACTCAGGGCTACCCCGGCCACAGCAGGCTGAGGGCTCTTCAGTACAAATAATCTCTGGGGCCACTACTCATCTTAAGAGCTTCAGAGCAGCAAACAAACAAACAAAAGCAGCAGCTTTTTGATCACTACTGCCAGTGGGTCCTGCTTATAAAATCAATGCGCTTTAGGGCCTCAGGGTGGTGCCCAGGCCAGAATCAACTGTTCTACGGTTTCTAAGACCAGTGTTCTCAAAAGCCCCCACATTTGTCCAAGGAAGCAACAGGTCTGGAACCAAAGTCATTCCAGTTCCTAAGATTGTCTAACCTGGACTAAAGTGTATCAACTCATTTGCACAATCACATTTACATTTAAGATACTCAGGTCATATAGTACCTATGGGCAAGCAATTCTAGCCAGGATATTGGTAAAAACTTTTCAGAGACCTGGAGATCCCATGTAACTCTTTATTCCTGCAGGCAAGTATCCATCCATCCATCCATCCATCCATCCATCCATCCATCCATTCATTCTTTGAAAGTCTGAGGACCATATTAAGCATTTATAAAGCAGAAAACATATACAAAGCACCCTATAAACATAACGCTTCCCCCAAGGAAGTTCTAAAGCAATTATGGCTCTAGTATGAACACATGTCCACTACGGGGCACTTATGAAATATCAGACATTTTAAAAACATGGTCTTCCTCAATCACAAAATCTGTGAGGTAAGAGCCACTACTTGCTTTTCAGAGATGACGACACAGAGCATTAGTGGTATTTAGAAACTCGTCTGGAGGCATGTGGGGGAGCAGAGGTAACGGAAATCTCTGTATAGTCCCCTCAATTTTGCTATGAACTTGGCAATGCTCTAAGAAATAGTCAATATAGAAATGAAACAGGCCTATGCCTTATGATTATAGCATAACTGGCCCAATTGACTTCGGAGCCCCTGCTCTCCCCCAGGATGCGTTATTCTCACCAAAAGCATAAAAAGGCCAACGAGCACAGCTGTGGGTGGCAGTAAATGGACTTTATTTCAGTTTCTGGGAAATAAAGACTTCACTAGCAAAATATAAAACATATTAACAGGTTGGCCAATGTTTTTTAAATTTATTTATGGGGCCACTGGAATATTACTCAACATGCTGATGAAGTGATTTGACAACAAATACCTTCTCTGTGAATACATCACCCAGCTGCCCAAAAGTCAGGCAGGATGCTGAATTGGGTCTCTGCTTTAGTGACTCAACTGAGGGACTCAATGTGTACATTTGGCGCAGGTGCTAATAAAGTCTGCAAGGAAACTGTGAACCAGAACAGAACAGCACACTGACACAACATAGAAAGATGTCTACAAATGCACTGGTTTCAGTGGTTTTACCACCAACATGGCTCAGGATCGTTCTACCAAAGCATGAAGTTCACTAAGCCAAGTAATTCTTCTGGGGTACTTACTTGTCCTAAAATTTAATGACTGGCCTTGTGCAATAAAATACTGACTGATCAGGGTCCGGCTAACCAGTATCCTTAAAACCCTAATGTCTTAAGATCACTGTTCTTTTTCTTCCATCAACCAAGTCTCCTCAATTATTACCTCTCAACATTATTAGTCTATTCTTAGCCTCTTTCTGGCCTCTTCCTTTCCACTTTCTTAACAAAAAGCTTGCTTTGGTCACACGCCCTATGTATAATCTTATTTTCCTCTTGTCTTTAGGTTCCAAACTTCAAAACAGCCTTCCCATATATTACTTCCTCTACCATGATGTGGTTTATTCCTGACTTCTCTCTTGAGCCCCAGTCGCTGACTTAGATTTATATATTTCACTAGCACAGTCACATATTTATGGATAAAATCAACCCTAAATTCTGAAACCTAAATCATCCGCCCATAAAAATCAATAATTCCTCTGTCTTTTTTGTTTGTGTGTAGTTTCTTATTCTTACTGCTGTCCAGATTTAGAACTTCGGACCCGTCTTTCGATACATTCCTTTATCCTTTGTATCCATAAAAGAGTTAGTCCCCAAGTCCATTCATCACTCCGTCTCCACTCTACTACTTGGCCCCTGTCTGTCTGGTTCTGCTAGGAACCAGCTTACTTCAACTCACACTGGTTTTCCTCTTCAATGTTCTGCCTCTCATCTCTCGCTTGCCTGGCCTTTCCCATACGGTACCATACGCTGCTGCTGCTGCACAAACACCCGATCTCAACATGTATTTCCAACCATCTCTCATCCTCCTTACAGTGGCCCCAACTCCCGAACCCAGATCACCTACTTTGCTCCTCCCTGAAGATGCCTGGGCCTTCTCACTTCCAGAATGCCTAACCTACATTAGCCTCTCTCCTAAATAGGTCCTAAACATCCTTCGAAAATCTATCCCACTGTTTTCTTTTTAATGACTCCTTTCCAGGCTACTCTGGGCCAGCTGTTCCCTTTTCTGAATTCCCAAACTATGCATTTTACACATCCGTCTGTAGGTATTTACCCAAAACTGCCTAATACTATTGTTAATGGAAAAATGCCTGACCATCCCAACTTAAATGCTGTAATGCTTAAAGCATCATATTTCTCTACTCCCACCACAGACGCATGCAACATACCAGAGAATAAAAATTGTTAAAAACGACTCACTGATTTTTAAACACTAGGTGATAAGAAGCCTGGATGTATATGTTATTATATATAAATTAGAGATAGTGTCCAAAATAAAACAAGCCCTGTAAATGAGTCCTCAGTACAAAAATCTATAGAAGAAGTGAAACAGAAAAGGAACCGGTATCATTTTAATCACAGGCTTTGCAGTGTTTCTTTCCTTGATGTATTTTGCTTCTTTTCCCTAATACCATTCACCACCAGCTGGCAAATTCTACTTCAAAATAAGTAAAGTTGTATCTTGACAACAAAATTGGTAAAAGTGCATTTTTTAATATCTCAAAGAACAAATAAGCTCCAATTTCGAAAATGTTTTAAATTTGACTGAATTAGGCTAAATCTTCTACTACAAAGTCTTGACACAGACATCAAAAGTCCGGTATTAAACTATAACCACATAATTTCTTGGTGATTCCACATCATTGTGGATAATGTTCTGCATCGTCTCAATCGTGAGCACTCACCAAGGAGGGCCTGGGGAAAATCATTCAAGATTGGAATTCCGGGACAAAGGGCATTACATATAATATCAGATACATCCTGCCCGCAGAGGATAATCCTATGTTCTTTCTGGCTCTAAATTCCTTCATATCTCAGACACTCATTTCTTTTCTCTTTTTAAATCCCAGAAGTTGCTGCTTCTTATTGATCAAGAGTTTGAAAAATAAAAGTCAAAGTTTATGGATGTTTTAAAGTTTAACTTAAAAGGCATTATTTATAAAACTAAAGACAAGAAATATGAAAAGATGGCTGGAAAGTACTGGAAAATTTAATATATCCCAGTGAGATCGTGATTCGCTATATTTTTCTGAGTACCTGGTATGTTGGATGGTTCTGTGGTTGAAGCAAAATATGATGCTTAAAAAAACCACACAAATTAGGGTGGGCAGGCATCTCCTCTGCTGTAACACTTAACTAGAAGTTGCTAAGATGCTAATCAAAAAATCTCATGACGTATAAAGCAGGGCCACGACTCTGAGATTTATAACTTGATGTAACATTGGTAACATCACTGAATAAATTTGTCATTTACCATTTAATCCTCTGTAACACATTGCCTGTGGCCACCTGTGGTTATAATCAGAGTTTCCTAAAAATAAACATGGGAATTACAGGCTTAAAATTAACGTGTCCTGTCTTCAGCTTCTCTATTTATCCAGGTAGCTACTCAATGAAACATCCAGACCCTTCTAGGTATTCAAAAAGGCTGATCCCCTGTGGTAACTTCCCAGTTTACAAAACCCCTCCTTATCTAAGAACTAGTCCCCAATCACTGGGCAGACTCTGGTAGCTACTTTTACCCGGAGGTCCCCAGCCAGACTCTCTTTCCCAGGAACGCATTGGTGGGATACAGTCTCTGCTAGTCAATGTAGGTGATGAGATGCAGATCCTTTGAGGCAACTACCTTCTACCTTGTAGATGGAAAATCAAAGAAAGCCAACCCTGCACAGAGGGAATAAAGAATGAACTGGATGAGCACAGAGACAGAGAAATGGGAGACCCACATAGGGGGATTTAAAGGTTGCAACCTGTCTTCCTAGCTTGAAATGTTCTAAATCCAGTTGTGGATAAGGGTTAAATCTTCTACCCTTTGGTTCCATAATATATCCTTTATAGCTCTAATAAATTTTCCTTAGTTTTCCTTATGATAGCTTGAGTCGGTTGTTATTTCTTCACTAAGATAACTATAGATAAATGAATACATACTAATATCCATCTGAGTGACATGCACACCACATACAGTACTGTTCGCCCAGAACACTGGTACCTCACCATATCGAGACATGCAGAGACCAACTCTCCTGACCACTAGCTTCAAATGTTCGATGATTTATACAAAGCTGTACTGTATTTAACCTCCTTGGTGAATGTGAAAATTAGACTGCTTCTTATGTTAGGAGCAATAAGGTGAAAAAATCACCTTGAGCTCAAAAAATGAACTAAGACTCAATGTCTCTTAAGCAAACTATCTTCAATGGGCCTGCATTAAATACCATAAATTTTAATAATTTGCTCTTTTAAAATGCAGATGTCCAGGAGCTGTGTTCCAAGCACAGCAAAGTAGCGCTCATTAAACTAGTGCTCATACTGATAGTAATTTTAAAAGCTAAAGAAACATGTAAAAAAATTAAAATGTGAAGACCCTAGAGAGGAACCAAATTAAACAGAAACTGGGCGCTACGATCCACTTAAGGAGGCACACAGGCGAGTTCCTCCGGCTTTTTCCCAGAATGCACCTCCCCATTTCCATGGCGCAAGGGCAGGACCCAAGCTGGAACTATGGTCTGACCGGATGAAGGAGACAAGGCAGGCACGGGGGCGCCAGGACATCCAGAATTTAGGAGGAGAAATCCAGAGAAGGGCAAGGAGCAAAATCAGTGCAATATAACCCTCCAATGACCACCTCGATCTCAGAAAATATTCCAACAGAGAGACTGAAACAATATTTTTAATTACTAAAAAGATCAGATATCTCCCACAGAGTTGCCAGTGAATGAAATATTAATGACAAAAAAACCCCAGAAGTTATTTTTTTGAATATAGCAGTCTCATTTCCTCCTTGTATAAAGACTAAAATATTCTGCAGTAAGGAACCAAATAAAAGATAGACAATCATTTCGAAAATAGAATAGCTGTCTGCTTAATTATACTCATTGTCAATGGCACTTGTATAATTAAAGCCACTGTTAGGATGGCCTTGTGAACAGTCCTCACTTCAGTGTTCAAAGTAAAATAAACCCCCAAACTCCAAGAGCACGTGCTTTATGGTCCTGCATCAAACATCTCCCCCATGAGCAGAGATCAAACTGCTCATGTTTAGCTCTCCCCCGACTCCCGTAACAGGAGAGCTTTGAACAAAGAAAACCGAGTTTTTACAGCTTTCAAAAGAATGTCTTCATTTATTATAAATAAACATATATTTATTCAGTGCATAAAATATGTAAGGTATTGTGAGGGAAATACAAGCAAGACTCAAAAAAACATCCTTCCTTGATATCAAAACAAGTGAATTTTGCTATATGTAAATAAAACATTTTAAGTGAATCAAAAGCCTAACCAATCAGTCTGTCAATCCATCCCTCGGGGTGTTACCTAGAGATGAAGACACCGGGAATGGCCACAGTGCACAGAAGGAAGCAAGCATCAGGACAAAAAACTGCTGTGAGTATCTGAAGGAGGGCAAGACTGCTCCTGACTGGAACAACGGAAAAAAAACGTTTCAACATCCTGATACTACAGGACATACATATAATGTTAAAAGATGTAAACGGGCAAAAGAAAAATGATAGAAGGAACAAGGAACAGAACAAATAAACAGTGCCAGGGAAATGCAGGGTATCATTAGCGAACAGCAAACAGCTCAGATGATGTAAAATGAAGACCGAGAGGGAAGCCTGGAATGGTGATCAGGACCTTGAACTCCATGCTCTGACGATGAAATCAAGTACAAAATCACAAGGCAATAACAGGTTTTGAATAGGTAAATAAAATGTTACAAATATACTTTAAAGCGCCTGCCAGCATATAAAATAACAGATTAGAAGGCCAAGGGACTGCAGATAAAATAAATGACTACGGGAAATACTATGAAGGAAGGGGGACAAGAAGAGCGATCTACCAAGATAGTTCAAGAAAAGACTAGTTTAAATTAAAGTAGCACTAACAACATTGTACATTATGGGATACATTTGAGAGTCAATGCAGAGGAAACATACAAACAAAAGTCAACCAGTTATTCCATAAAAATAAAATAGAGGAAGAAACACGGCTAAAGCATTGCACATCTGAGAGCCTAAAACACTGTGGCTCCGGGAACAGTGGGTCCGACAGGAACACTCATGTTCGCACGTACTCTCAAATACACAGTCGTGAAAGGGGAAATAACGTTGATGAGATTCCCGTGGTTAACACATTTAACTTTCACTGAGACTGCTAATGTATGTTCATAGGGTCTCTGAAGGACACTGAGAAGGACATATGTCTCGGACTGATTCTAATGCGACTGTATCTCGTAATGGTTTTCAAACAGCTTTGCTGAGCTACCATTTAAACACCATCGAATGCGCCACTGCAGTGGGCAGTTCCCCGGGTATAAGGAACAACGTGCAGCCATCGACACCGTCACTCTGGACACTTCTAACCCATCAGAGTCCCCTGAAGGCGTCAGCTGCAGGGTTTTGTTAGACTCAGAAAGTTCCTTCCAATACTGCTTTGCTGAAGGTTTTTGTGTTTGTTTTCTAATTACCAGTGGGTGTTAAGTACTTTCCTATGTATTGAGATGATTATGTGGGTTTTGTCCTTTATTCTACTAATATGGTGTAGTATGTTAATTGACTTTTGATAAATCGCCCTAACAATACATAATACAGTTTATATGTTGAAGGACTTAATTTGACAATATTCTGTTCAAGATCTGTCCACCCATGTTCAGGAGGGACACCACTCGATTGTTTCCTGTGCTATCTTCCACTTTTTTATCAGGGTGATACCAGACTCAGAGAATATGTGACAAATGTTTCCTCATCTCTATTTCCTGAAAGAGTCCACAAAGCACTGGCATTATTTCTTCTTTAAACGTTTGACAGAACATTTGTGTGGCTTACCTATAAGTTGGAAAATTTTCAATTCTTATTTATTTCTTATAGGACAATTCAGATTTTCTATTTCTTTATGAATTAGGTTTGTATTTCGTGCCTTTCTAGGAATTTGTCCATTTCATCAAAGGTATCAAATTAGTTGACATATAGTTGTTCATAATAACTGTTTATAATCTTTTTAATTTATGTTGTATCTATAGTAATATCTTCCTCTCTCACTCCTGATTTTTAATGGCTCAGTCTAGCTAGAGAGTTATCAGTTTTTGATCTTTTTAGAAAATCAACTTTTGGTTTCATTCTTTTTGTATTGTTCCTCTGATTTTTATTTCTTTGATTTTTCCCTTTGATCTTTATCATTTCTTACCTTCTGCTTGCTTTGGGTTTAATTTATTTGTTCCCTCATTTTTCTAGCTCTGGGTAGAAACTTAGATTGCTGATTTTAGGTCTTTCTTCATATATCCAATATGCATTTAAGAAGTTTGTTGTTTTATTTCCAAATATTTGAGAAATTCCAAGTTTTCTTCCTGTTTTTTATTTAATTATTGTGGTTGTAGAGCATACTTTGTGCTACTTCAATTCTTTTAAATATATTGAGACTTACTACATAGTCTAGCATGTAGTCTACATACAGAATTTTCTGTGTAAACACAAAACAGTCTGTAGTCTGATGCTGTTAGGGACGGTGTAGCACGTAAGTCACTTTCAGTCAAGGCCCCTGAAAGTGTTGGCTGAGTCTCGAATGTTTTCTGTCCAGTTTTTCTATGAATTTTTGATAAAAATATTGAAACCAACAATAATGGTTTCCTTTTCAGCTTATTTCAATTCTGTCAGTGTTTCCTCTGTGTATTTTCAATCTTGCAGTACTTGATGGTTTATTTGTAACCCACTCATAGAAAAAAAGGCAAATAAGAGAGCCCATGCTAGGGGCAGACACGAAAGTAGTCCTGATGCCCAAAGAAGAATGTGGTTCACATTCCTAAGGAAGCTTCGCTACATCCTCTGCACACTTCCCGCAAGTGTATTTTAAACTTCATTGTACCTACTCACCTCACTTTCTCTTCCATCAACAGTGACTACAAAGCACCATGGTTTTCTTACAAAGCCTTCAGCTACTGGTGTTCCAGTCTTACTACTAAGACTCCTACATTTCATCACAATGTGTCGCCAATCCCTTTATCATACCGCCGTCTTTCTCAGTCCCCTCCATTCCAATGACCCCTCCTCCATTACCCTGTGACATTCCTTCTCCCTTGGAAATACGCCATCTTGAAAGTCTCCCACTCTGACGTCCCTCTGACCACAATGTTTTTACCTCTTCCCAACACATGCACACCTCTTCCTTCCACCTGTGCTGAAACTGGTCTACGCACAGGACTCACTTGGAGAATTACTTTAGAATACAGGTGCATGTGCCCCATTTGTGAACCCCAAAGTCAGAAGGCAACACTGCAATGCAGAGTCTGTGCCAGAGATCAGTTGTAAGCTGCGTAACCTTGGCAAGTGACTTAATCTCACTAAGCCTTATGCCGCTCCTCTAGGAAATAAGAATAACAGAACCTACTTCATATAACATGAGAATTATAATAAAATCATAGTGAGTGCCTAGCATATAATGGTATTATTATCTATAAGAATGAGGATCTGTGGGTATTGTTTTTTTAACACACCCCAGGGACCAAGGTACTACCACATTACCTCTCTGTGCCTGAAAACCTTGCTTTCTGCGACTTTAGAACAGGAATAATAATGTCACTGGCCCCATTTGTTGGAGGTAAATGAGCAAATGCTGTAAATCACCTAGAACACTGCTTAGAGGATAGCAAGCGCTTTATAAGTGCTATTACATAAATAAAATTATTTCTATATCCTAATCATCTTCTCACTGCTATCATTCTCCTCCTCCTTCTTGCCTCTCCTCCTCTTCCTCTCTACATTAAAGACCTCAATCACTAAAGCCAGGCTTCTTCAAATGTTCACTCACTAAACTTTTGGGATGTTTTCTTTCACTCCAGTGGGTTCGACTGCCATGCTTTCTTTCCTGTCTGAATACCTAATACCTTACCATTTCCTCTTCTCATTTCTGCACTCATCCCTCCAAATCTGACCCCAGGGGCCTTCATGTAGCACATGACAGCAGCCCATCGCTGGCCATCCCGCACTCACACTTCTTGTGACAGTCTATCCCACAACCTGTTACCAGACTGAGCTCACTAATGTGCGTTCAATGTCGTCATCATTCTTCTGCTCAGTCCTTCAATGGCTTCCTCCTTGCCAGGAAAACAAACCTCTATCTCCTCACTGTTACTCAGCACCGTCCACAGCCCCACACGACTTAGCTTCTATTTCTTGTTTTCAAAAAACTACCATCTGATTAAGATAGATTATTCCTATTCCCTAAGTAAGTCCCAAGGGTTTTTTTTTTTTTTTGTCATGTCTGAGTTTATCCTTTTCCCCAGCTTGTAATTACCGCTTCCATCTATCAAGAACAGAGGAATGAAACCAAGAAAGTGAATTTAAGTGTAACCTTGACTGCTTTGAACAAACTACATGTGCTCCACTCAGATGTTCCACGGCAGAGTCCATGTGTCCAAAGGCCACGTCAGCCCCGCAAGTGAGGAGGCAGAGATGGGTGCCACACCTGTGAAGTTTTCTCTTCTTGTGGAGGTGTTAGCTCTACCTTTTTCTGTTGAACGTTCTTCTGCAGTGGTTTTTCATGTCACTTAGCCTCTGTCTGCTGATGACAACTAGAGGCCTGTATCTTCACAACAGGCATAAATGTACATCAAAAGTTGCTGTTAAACAACAGCAGGTCTGTAGGACAGACCTTTCTTATCCTCGTTACTATCTGGAGCTCAGTATCACACCAGCAGGCTGACATGGATGGAGACCACCAGTGGCCATTCTCCGAAGAACACCTGATTTTTTTCCTGGTTTTCACAGCTTCACCGTAGTCATTTCAGATTAACACTAGACATTAGTAAGTCATATACCATTTACATAAGCAAAGGAGGAAAAGGGCATGCATGTGAAGACTGTAAAAAATATTTTTGATTAATCTAGCTCATATGTCACCATTACATGTATACATATATATACTCATACATTTGTTCATATAAATGTATGTGTATATACATATCAAGAATAAATGTCAATCAGCACACTATGTGGTCAAGTCATGGCTTCTAACTGTTAACTCTGATGTGTCAACCTCATGAAAACCCACACACCAGTCTGTACCCCTCAAGGATTTCATCTTGTAGTTATTTGCCTTCTCTCATCCTTCCCAATTCAGGCCATGTTTTTTTGTGGGTTTTTTTATCTTTGTTAACATCTAGCACAGGGTCTTGCAAAGCAAGTGCTCACTAGCAGGTTACCTAAGTGGAAAGGAAGATGCTCTACAGGGCGGCTACCTATTGAGCTTTACATTCACATATGAGCTCCTTGAGTGGAGCTGCAACCCCCATGTGGAACTTGAAGCTTTCTGAGGTCCATTAATTTACTCACAATGCAGGAATACCATTTATTAAATTTCTGCTCCAATGAGATAAGTGCCACCCTAATGACTTGAAAGAGTTAATGCATCTTGGAAAAGACCCAAATTACTCTCTAAAGACAGTTTATTCAATTAAGTGGCTACAACCCAAGATTTTCAATCAGCAGTTCAGTTACTAAGGACTTCTTCATACTGGTTATCTGCAATCTGTGCGCGCTGACACTCCAACACAAACAATGTTTGCTTATACATCACTCAAAATGGAATCTGCAGGAATAACAAGTGCAGGTTCAGATCCAGTTAATGTGTATTTTGTTCCTACAGAGCACCAGGTTCTGGGTTAAGCACATTCCCATTAGGATTTGAGGGGAACACTGTGAAGATGGGGAGACAACAGGGTTTGGGCGCTCTTTAGATATGACACACAAGGACATGGGCACAAAGGAAGTGGCTCCTTTCTTTAAGGAGCCCACCAAGAAGCTGTCAACTGAATTCCTCTAAGGCTCTTCAAAATCTGGTTTCAGACTCTCCAATCACATCTTCTGTATGAACCAGGTGGATGATAAAGTTGGTAAGGTTCTCACTGGTATGAACAAACGTGTGCATCCCTCTCCAGAGTGATCCTCCCATGTGCCCGAATCCCAGCCCTCTTCAAAGAACCAGTTCAGTGCCAGCTACACTCACAAACCTTCTCTGAACAATCTGAAGTCATCCCGTAAAGTCCCACAGACACACAGACGATCAGCTGGATTGTCAATTAATCACATGCTGCTATGTATTTAACTTTTCCTGTATTTACCTCTCCAACTCTCAACAGGACAAAACGGCATTTTGTCCAACATGTCCCTGTATTACCATGAATTCATCTCACGCTGAAATACCCTACGTAAAATACTTCATAACTGAAGCAGCACCTTAGTATCACTCACTTCTAGACTTTGTCAACTTTTACATCTAGAAGACTTTGTCTATACTGTGAGCAGAATTATTCTACCCCAAGGTGACTACACACACACACACACACAATAATAATATGAAGCCTATCCAGAAGAAGCCCAGCCACTGTTAATATGATGAGAACAATTTGCACAACATCAATGTAGGCTGGCAGTCAAAGACAGTGGACTGGAATGCACACGTGTGAACAACGATGACTTTACTGTACTAGTCAGTGGGGGTGGTGGACACTGTTGAGTGAGCATGTGGACTGTGTGGCCATCACATTCAAAATGACTGAGTGAGTAGAGCAATGAATCTGCATCAAATTTTACTTCAGCTTGAACATTCGTCCATGGAAATTATTTGGATGATTCAGAGGCTGCAGCTCTGGGCATCCGGTGACTGGCGGCTTCATCACGACCACACACCCTCTCATGCATCTCTTCTCATGTAGAGGTTTTTGGAGAAACATCAAATCACCCAGGTGACTCAGCCCCCTATGGCCCAGATTTGGTGCTCTGTGACTTCTGGCTTTTCCCAAAATGAAAATCACCTTTGAAAGGGCAGAGGTTTGAGACCATTGATGAGATTCAGGAAAATACAACGAGGCAGGTGATAATGACTGGGGAGAACTGTGTGAGGTCCCAAGGTGCCTACATTGAAGGGGACTGAGGCGTCACTGTCCTGTGTACAATGTTTCTTGTATCTTGTATCTTCTTCAATAAATGTCTCTATTTTTCATAGGACATGGCTGGATACCTCCTGGACAGACCTCACATGTATTTCCCTTGAGCAAAACACGAAACTGATCAAAATGACCTGTTGACACCTTCGTTAAGCCAGAAGGCATCCTATTTTATGAGTTCTGTTACCAAAAAAGTCCAAATCTATAATACATCATACACTATTTCTACTAAAATGGTATATGTTAACTCAAAACTTGAGATTAAACTATTTATCTACTATACTTAAGGTTAGCCTACAATTTAAAGGTTAAACAAATGAACTGTAGTGATAGTACATTTATAGTAAATATAGAAACCCCAGGGTCCAAAAGTGAAGCACTATTTTATTGATATTTCTGGCATCAGATTTAATTCTTTTTTTTTTTTTAAATCCTCACCCAAGGATATTTTTTCACTGCTTCACAGAGAGAGAGGAGAGAGAGAGAGAGGAGACAGAGAAAAACATCGATGCAAGAGAGAAGCATCGACTGGCTGCCTCCCATACACGCCCAGACTGGGGACCAAACCCGCAACATTTGACGATGCTCCGACCAACGGAGCCACACTGGCCAACACAAGATTTAATTTTTTTTTATCAGTTTTCCTACTTAACTTTACTTTTTCCCAAATACTTCTTTGTTCAATTTGATTTTTTTTATTTAAAATCAATATATGATCATAAAAATTTCAAACAGTACAGAAACATAAAGAGTCAAGTATTTTTAAATCTTTATTATTGATTGAGAGAGGAAAGGAGAGTGAGAAACATTGATTCATTTTTTTCACTTATTCATACATTCATTGGCTGGTTTTTGTTTTTAATTTTTTTTTAAGAGAAGGAAAGGAAGGGAGAAAGAGAGGGAAAGACAAATCAATGTGTGGTTGCCTCTCACATGCCCTTACTGGGGACCTTCCCTGAAACCCAGGCATGTGCCCTGACTAGGAATGGAACCGGCAACCCTTTGGTTCGCAGGCTGGCACTCAATCCACTGAACCCCACCAGCTAAGAATTTTTTTTAAATATTATTTTATGGTTGATTCTTGTATGTGCCCTAACCAGAGATTGAACCCACCACCTTGGCATGTCAAGATGACGCTCTAACCAACTGAGCTACCCGGCCTATTGTATTGTAATATACAGGTCAGGCAGAAGTAACACTTGCTTGAGTGTGGTTGGTAGGGTAATAATATATGTGTAATAATTGATAGTTTTAATTTGAACATTTTACCTAAAATGTCATATGTTGTGCTTGAGTGTGATATTGTTATGTTATAAACTAAATGCTTTTGATTTTGTAATAAAAGATCTTGCAATCAAAAGGGGGTATTATTTGTGCCGGACCCTGTATTTTACTGAGTTATCTTTATAGATACTTCATTTCACTATTTTGTCCCGTCATTCCTTTAAAGGCTAATAAGCAGTGTACTGCACAGGGTTCCTAGGAAATGCACTGTACCCCCCCCCCCACTTTCCATATATCACACCACAATTTGTTAATCAACAACCTACACCAACCTGTTCCAACACATTTAACTCCTTCCTTCTGCCCTCACGACCCAAGGCCAATGTCTGAACAGCTGAAATGCCTATGAGTTTAGAAAGAAGTTGCTGTATACGTGAATCATTTCTCTCACTGAAATCTACACCTTTTAACTCTCCCAAGGACTACCACATCCAATAGAGATGCGATACAATGCAATGTGGCAGGATGTTAACCTCACTCTTTAATAAGTGAGAGTGAATGTTTGTAAACATGACTTCGGGACATGAGACAGAAGGGGAAACGGATCCAAACTCTCCTACTAATAAAACTTGCCAGAGCTCCACCTACTCATCATCCTTGGTGCCATTCTACACGTTGGTAAGAAGCTCATACCATAAAGCCAGGCACAGAGAGGAAAAAGACAGCATGCTATTTAAATACCAACCATGTTAACTCAGAAGCAATGCAGTACAACTCAGGTACCTCTTGTTCTCTGCTAATTGCTTAAGGCATCCTGCTATGGAGGAGACAGCCACAGTAGCCAGGCCCTCGTCTTCTTTAAATGCCAGCTCTTAACAGCAAACTCCAAAAAGGTCTTAATTGCATTTACCAGGAGCTCATGAACTTTAAAAGTTCTTAATCAGATTTCCATGTAAATGGAATGACGATTAAAGGTTAAGTACAGGTTTCTAAAATTTCAGAAGTTGAGACTATATTGCCCTTCACGGGAGGAGGGGGGGTCCTTTGACAGGAACTAAACATCTTAATTAAAAATGCAGAAGTACCATGCTCATTTTTACATGAAGCTCTACTTTCAAATGTCAAAGTTAATCATGCACTTGACTAAAATGTGCACCGTGCACCCTGCCAGAGAAGAAACGCCTTAGTCTTCTCTGAGACAACATCTGCGGGGCCCCGAAAACGTCCGTGGTGTCCCTCAGACCCGATCGCTGCCTGTGCCGCAGGGGAACCTGGGAATGGCAGCCGAATGCCTTCTACAGACGGGTCTTAATTGCACTCCTTCTGAGGAGTAATCTAAAGCCACACGTCTTCAATCAAGTCTGCTTCATATTTATGTGGCTCAGGAGAAACACAAGGTGCTTCCTCCATAAATTTGCTGCACCTGTGTCCCTGGAGTGACATGTTGACAAATGAACATGACATCTCCTCCAACTCCAATAAGAATTTATAATTCTTTGAAAGAATATATTTGATCAATTACAGTGTCATTACAGTGGAAAAGCAAAACCATGTCTTTGGAGTGCACTTGACAAAATCTGCAAGTGCCTGGATTCTACAACAGAATAAATGACAGATCTCTACCCCCAACTCAGGTCCTCATTCCGCCTTTAATACTCCATCTCAGATTCTACAGCTCAAGAGGAGCGAGGTGTAACAACCGCTGATTACAATGATGACTAAGATGAATAGCTATGCAGTGCTCTACACGAAATAACCGCAGAACTCAAAATCAGAAAATATTTGGAGTATAATAGCTAGGCAGTATAAATACATAATTATTCTTTAAGCCCCATATACACGCTCATGGGAAGAAAAAAAACTCTTCTGCAATCCTACTGTTTTTCTGCTTTTGTCTCTGATTATACTTCTAATTCTCCTTTCTTGTATTCCCTGTAGAAGTCCAAGGACAGCACAGTGTTTGCTCAATGCAAGTGCCTGTAAAAGCAAAGCACGGGCTCCTAGTGTTACTGCCAGAGCCACAGCCACTGCTGCGGTTAGAATCCCTCCCAGTAACGATACCACTGGGATTCAGTCTGGCCGCAGAACAAACCAAAGCGTGTGACTTTTAAAGAAATCTGTAAGTGGAAAAGTAGTACCATATAATGGTTAGCCAACATAAGGTGAAAAAAGAGGAAGCAGGGAAGGGAAGAATTTTTCAATGTTTTCTTTTGGAAAAGACCTCTGCTAAACATCTGAGGTCCTTTTAGCAGCATGTGTGGTTGCCTCGCCGGGGCTGGCACAACAGTGGGATGTACCAACTGGCAATGAGAAAGGGCTCCCTCTTCCTGAGAATCAGGTTCCAGAGTTTCACATCTGGTTCAGTCCACCAAGTGTCCAAAAGCTGTGAGTCAGCAATCTGACTGAGAAAATGATCCCACACAGTAGGGGCATTCTAAGCTGTAGGAGGTGGGCGTGCTGCGCTACCACGCTTGCTTCTTACCCCTGGCCCTTTGTGACCTCTAGCACACAGTAAGGCAGCAGATCGGGAGTTTGGAGATTAGTCTGTGAAACAGAAAAGTACCTCCTTTTCCTTTCCATTTCCCCAGGGAAGCTTCCACTAAGTCTCACTGTGTCTGTGCACGATGAATTCCATCTGAGTAAATGGTTTCAGTGCAGACAAAATCCACAAGGCTGGCCTCATTGGTGCCCTGTTCTCCTCAAGCAGGTTCACCCAACAAGACTATTGAGACAGGGCTTCCATAAAGACAAAATCCCCAGGAACTGGTCTTTAAAAACAACCTCTTACGCAGCGTTACCACCACCACATCCACCACAGCCCGCTCCAGTGCATTCATTACAGAATCAAACAAGAGTGTCTCGAAATCCCCAGTGTGTCCAGGGTCATCCCAATACCTCTGCCTTTATTCAGAGATACCGCCCTACCAATTGGAAAGCCCGTCCCATTTCCCTCTACTACGTCAAACCCAACCACCTGTCAAGGCCCAGCACAAATATCAGCCTTTCACTGAGATTTCTCTTCATTCAACGAGCATTTGCATGGAAGGCACTGCTCCGGGCACTGCACGGGCGCCGTAGCACAGGACAGCTTAGGTTCCAAAGGAGCTCTCAGCACTGCTCGGTGGCCGTCCATTCCTTTGAACCAGAGCGCTCAGTTTCTCTGTTGGTTTATACCAATAATGCTGAGAATAAAGGGAACGATTACGAACATCACCCCAGATGCGCTAATAAGCACAAGCAGCACCAGAGCAGAGATTCCAGCTACGGACTTGGCCCTTGTCTCTGTTCTGCATATATTCTCTGGCCTGTTTCCTGTGATCTCCTTGATTAGTTTCAAAAGTCTTTATAGGTGCCTCCTACATGGTAGGTCCTACCTACACACCTCAGTTTGTCACTCTGCTGCTATGTGGAATGATCCCCTTCTCCAAATCACCTGCCATGCCCTTTATCCTGGGCCCCATGATACCCGACTGCGTGCTGTTGGCAGCTGCCCCCAGTAGCGAACCCTGAGAACTTGGGGAGACACACCTCGCATCAAGTACAAGGTTATGTGCACTGTTCGGCACAGCTCCTCCTCAATCCAGGACGTCTCTGCAGTTTTCTCATACGGGAGACACTGATTAGATAGCACGGAATCTAGTTTTCTGTTATTACCCATCTACCAGAGAGGCTCCGAGGTTTCTCCTCCTGAGGGTGTCCAATTATATGGTCATGTGAATGTAAATTACGATGCTGCGTTCCATAAAGGCCATAGAGTTTATCATTCCTGACAGTGATGTACTTTGACTCGGTGAAGATATAATAAGTGCCTATTCTGCTGGCCTTGGTACAGTTATTCTTTCTTCTGGACTCATGAAGCCATTACCTAAATATTTTCTAGCCACAGGCTAACCCCCACTAGAATCTAGTTACCCATAAAAATATAGTGATTCCAGGATTCAGTTACAGTAACTTCGAGCAAAAACTAGAATCGTTAATGACAATGTATAGGCTGTGTGATGCAGTTGCTTTCATTTCCTTTCAACTGAAAGCATGCTTTCGCTTATAAATAATAAGCAAAGGAAAGAATACACCTTTGTCCACGGACAAAGGCAGAATACACCTGGTCTGAATACAGAGCATAGCATAGCAACCAAAGACACTCTGGTTTAGCTCCACATGGGAAGAAATAAACTGCTCACATAATTACTTATAATTTATACTCTCAGAGAGGGAAGCTATCATCATCAATAATCCTCAAGTTAATCAGTAATATAGGTAAATAATCAAAGTTTATGACTTAGGACGTTGTGGAGCGGGAAATAGCTGCACTGCTTATGTTTTGTGGAATTCTATTTCTTTTGTTTGTTGAAATATCTCTAGGACCATAGATAGTCCATAAATTTTCATGAAAACAGCAGTAAATTCAAGCCCATAAATCTACAGAATGCCAATTATTCATATTATATATGCAATTTTAAAGTTGCAGTGAGTACTTTTTCATGTGGACAATGAGCTCATATATGACATTTCTGGAATTTTCAGATTTATCAATTCCAAAACAGCTTTCAAAAAAACCTAGAACTCTCCATAATAAAAGGTTACAGGTAACAACTTTGGAAAATAATGACTTTATTTCCTCATGCATCAGTCATGATACTTTAACTGAAAACTGAGGGTGGGAATCTAGACGGTAGTATTCCTGAGCTTTGGCACAGATGAGGGAAAAGTTGGCAAGATAATAATTCCAGCCCTGGCTGGTGTAGCTCAGTGGATTGAGCGCGGGCCTGCGAACCAAAAGATCGTGGTTCAATTCCTTGTCAGGGCACATGCCTGGGTTGCAGGCCAGTTCCCAGCAGGGGACGCACGAGAGGCAACCATACATTGATATTTCTCTCCCTCTCTCCTTCCCTTCCCTTCTAAAGATAAATAAATTTTAAAAAAAGATAACTCTATTAAATTATAATCACATATTGTCACCTTAGAAAATGCTCTTTTCTTAGCAGGGAAGGCGTTTTATGTTTTGTTATTTTCAACCAAACAATGAACCACATAAAGCCAATCCTCTGAAGGAGTAAAGGAAGTGCTGTCGGAATAATTAAAATATAATCCAAAACATAAAAACAAAGAGTCGTTTCAGTATGGAACAAATTTCCTTTTAGAAATGAATTAAAGAAACCATCTCCTAATCTATTGGAACATGAATATAGAGAATGTTTTCAGCCCAGTTGTGTGTGAACTGGAGTAAAAATGTAACGGTAGCCTGTCTCTAGTTTCCTTTAGATTGACATTTAAAAGCACCCTGAACCACACGATTTAGAATTTAATCATGTATTGTCTTAAAATGTCAGTGCTGTTAAAAATAATACTAGTTTGATCTCAACCAGAAAGCACCTAAAAACAAGCATTGCTTTCTACTTTTTCTTTACCTCCTGCATTATCCATAGAGACTGCTGACTTCCAATGACATGAATTTGTAAAGAAAATTATCCTGCTCTCAAACTAACGTTGTATACTTAACATTTAACATATTACTTTTTTTAAAAAAGATTTTATTTATTCATTTTTAGAGAGGGAAGGGGAAAGAGAGGGAGAGAAACATCAATGTGTAAGACACATTAAGTGGTTGCCTTTCACACGCCCCCTACTGGGGTCCCAGACTACAACCGAGGCATGTGCCCTTACCAGGGATCAAATCGGCAACCCTTCGGTTTGCAGGTGGATGCTCAATCCACTGAGCCACACCAGCCAGGGCTTAACATATTACTGTTAATTGTGTAAGAGTTACATATTATAAGGGAAACTTTCTAAAGCAAGTAATACCTTATTTGCTAAAACTGTTAATTAACCAAGAGATGATACCTTTATAGTATATATCCTCTTTAATACATGTTTAAAAGGGTACTAACTTGTATGTTTATGATTCATTTTCCTTAGAAAAATCTTGTTAAAATAGACACAACAGCAAAAAAAAAATTATGGCAATTCTCTGGATGCCTTATAAATAGGTAGCAGAAAAGTTAATCACTAATTTCAGGGAAATTATTTTTTAATTAAAAAAAGATAGAGTGTTTGAAATTTTCAATACATGCTTTTAATTCTTAAAAGGATCAGAAATCTGTATGCCATTACCTAAGAGCAAATAGAAGGGGAAAAAAGGTAAACATTTCCTTGATGACACCCTGATAGCAACAGAAAGTAAGTGTGACATTTAATAGCAAGTAAGCATCGGCTTCCATGATACCAATTACCACCAACAATCTTTACTATGGAACTTTCTACTACATTCCATGTAGAATCTGGTCAGCCAATGTTATTAAAATCACTGAGCCTTACTGCAGGGAGAAGAAATATATTCCTGCTTTCATAGAAAATGATTTCTACAACTCTGCCGGATTATTTATAATTCACAGTGGCTTTTATATTCTCTGTCTACCACAGATTTTTCTTAGTGATTTATGTTGGGCTCTTTCAATGCCTCACTCATATTTGCGGTTCATTCTCTTCCCAGGAAAGGCAACAGTCCCTTCTGTGTATGTGTGTCATGATGAACTTACAGATGGACAGAGGGTGGACCGTGGGCTTCACAGAAAGGAAAGGAGATTGATGAGAACAACCAGCAATGCCATTGTAAGGTGCTTTTCATATGAAAAAAATACAAAGCGGACTATCGAACTGAACAACTAACCTCGCAGGACAGAATATGAAACAGAGACACATTTCGAATGTCCACAGAGTGCCTGTTTGCTCCAAATAAACACAAAGGTTAGCAGTTCGAGTACGTAACACTCTGTTGGCCATTCTGTCCTTATTACTGAGAACGTGTTTCTACCGTGTACATTCGCTGGGCTGTCAGTTACTGTCAACAACCCATAATGGAGGAGAATCAAAACAACCTAGTCCAAAAATAACTTCCATGACGGGGAAAAAGCCTGTTTCCTAGAATCAATGACTGCCTGCCATTGTGGACACAGGAGATGGGCAGAGCTCCGAAGGCTGGGCGGGCTGCAGGACTCCTGACCCTTCTCTGTGTCCGTGCCTGGCCCCGGGCTGCCTCCTGGGCCGCGGGCTTTCTCCTCGGACATGTTTACTGCTTCTCATCGCCACATGTGCCACGCGCGCCACACGGGACACTTCCTGGGTGTCTTAGGTTCTAAAGCTCACATTTTCTCACACTTTACGTATCTAAAATAAATGCAACATATCTTGAAAAAACAGTTGTTTTAGAACAGATGTGCACATTTAAGGATCTATTTCATTTTCCCCCAATCTTATACTTCTTAGTATCTTAAGTCAAGGAAAGGAGGTATTTGCTAGTATTCCTGCTGTACGGGCAAGTACATCTAAGTGTTACTCCTCTTCCCTCCTCTCAGGTTCTGGGTTTTTTTTTTTTGGGGGGGGGTCTTTATTTCTCATACGAACCATGGAAAGCTGGGTTACGCAACTAACTGTAGTACGTGGGACTAATGATCAAATCCCCACCTCTTCTCAGGAGAAGAGAATGGTTTAAAGGCTCCACTATTAATTGTACACTTAAAATGGTTAAGAGGGTCTATTTTGTGTGGTTTTACCATAATTAAAATTATTTTTTAAAAGAGTAAAAGCAAGGCACCAGGTCTCTCTGGAGTCACCCTGGTCAACAATTGACCACCACGTATTGGCCACCACGGCCATCAGCTGCGGGCCGAGTGGTCCGCCCTGTCCGCACACTGAACTGCCGCCTGCTGAAGACCTCGCCGAAGAAACACCACGGCTGGGGACCATTTCACTCCGTCCCTCGAGTGGCAGTTCACGGGTAGGCAACCACCATCTCGAACCCCTAAATAAATCCCTGTTACTCTTTCACTGGCTTAAGGTCCTTAAATAAAATACGCCTGTGGATGTAGAAGAACAAAATACACTAATAGGGGAAAAACTGAAAAAATGTTAAATACTATGAACCTATCAAATGAATAAAAGAAAAATTCACTTGTAACCAATGCAAGAAAGAAAATGTTTTATTAATATATAAAATGTCAGTAAATAACCTGAATTCATATTTATAGTAATTTGTGTTAGACATATACATTGAAAATGTCACTTAAAGCTAGAGAAAATGAGATTAAAACAGGGGTTTGTCCTCGGTTCCAAGCCAATAGAAAATCTAAGAGTGGAAATGAGAAACAAATGTCAGACTTGGCAGCTGAAATGTTAAGACGGCGTGTGGCGGGCTGTGCCCCACACGGTCCCCGCAGCTTGACCCTGGGAACGAAAACAGGGCCAAAGACACACCTCCTCGCCCACTCACGGCCATCACCAGAATCTTGGAAGAATTTCCACTAAATACGAGGTTGATGGAACAGGGTTAAAACCTACCCGTTTTTGGTTTGATCATAATGGTTTTACTGCTGTACCAACAGAAGAAAAGTGAGTTTGTTCACTTAAAAGTAGGTACATCAGACTGTCAGTGGATTTCTCAAAAGAGACCTTACAGGCAAGAAGGGGCTGGAAAGAAGTATTCCAAGTCATGAAATCCAAAGACCCACAACCAAGATTGCTCTATCCAGCAAAACTTTCATTTAGAATGGAAGGACAGATAAAGTGCTTCTCAGATAAGATAAAAATTCAAGGAGTTCATCATCACCACCAAGCCCTTATCATGTGGAATGTTAAAGGGACTTATCTAAGAAAAAGAAGACAAAAAAGATGAACAGTGAAAGGACAGCAAACTCACAGTTATTAAGAACCACACCTAAAACAAAAACAAACTAAGAGGACAGCTAGATCAGGAGCAGAACCATAGAAATGAAGATCACATGGAGGGTTAGCAACAGGGGAGTGGGAGAAGGAGAAGGGGAGAAAAGGTACAGAAAATAAGTAGCATAGACGGTAGGTAGAAAATAGATGGGGGGGAGGGCAAGAATAATATGGGAAATATAGAATCTAAAGGACTTGAGACACGTGGTCATAAACTAAAGGGGGGGAATGGTGAGGGTGGGGGGTGCAGGGTGGAGGGGAATGAAGGAGGGAAATAGAACTATAATGGCATAATCAATAAAATATATTTAAAAAAATAGGTACAAAAAGCCTTTTCCACTCTCCCACCATCTGCCCTCTCCCAGCCACACCGAAGTGTGCGGCCCGACTCCCCAGCCGCTGCCTGAGAAGTGGCTGCCCTTCCGCTCACCACCCCACGCAAGCTCGGCTTCCTCCTCCTCTTTTAGAAACAGCAAATTGTCAAAGGAAACAATTTGCTATCGAGTCGGAGACGACTGGCAATGGGCTCTGACAAATAGAATCCTCTTATGTAAAAGACTATAGATAAGGACAAAAATAATCGTGAAAGGTGCACTTATGTTTATTTTAATGTCATCTATTCTGTATTATCAGGAGTCAAGTAGAAATGGAGGTTGAAGATTCCATCTCTAGGAAATAGATTTGCATTATATGAAAATGAGGAACTGAGCTGGCAGATATACATGCAAAATTGATTTCTAGCAGTGAAACTCCAGAAAATGATTTCATTAGCACCCAAATGTTTAAATAATAGGCCAAGAGACGGTCTTAAGATTCTAACCGTCAGCAAACACAGGGTCACAGGTGGACTTCCCCTCATCTGAAAATGAGTAAACAGAAAAAAGAAAGAGCGAGGAAAAAATAAATTTCAAGAAATCTGAAGGAAGAAAATTTCAATAAATTCTGGCAACTTCAGGAGCATAGAACACATGGCTGCCTGCAATTGGAGGAAAAAAAAACTTTGAAGAGAAAAATAGGCTGAAAGGAAAAGATACCAGGATAAGATTAAAAATAAATAAAGGAAAGATAAGAATTGCAAGGAACATAAAAATGCTACAGCAGAAGAAAAAACTTCAATGAAAGTAATAGGTTAGTAATTTATATTCCACAAAGGAAAATCCATGGTGCAAAAACCAAATTTGAGAAGTTCTCCCAAATGTAGACAGAAAAAACAACAGAAGCGAAGACTGAAAAGGTTGAACAGATAACAGACATGAAAATTTGAGAGCAGGGATTCAATCCAAGAATTACAAGAACAACTTTAAAAATTAAAAAAAAAAGTGTGGACATACACACACACCCTGAAGTCTATTTTCTTGCCTGGGTGGGGGATGGGGGAGGGGGTGGCAGGGAGCACCAGGAGTAAAATAAACAAGTGGTTAGCACCTTGGGGGTAGGGCTGAGAATGAAATGACCCTTTTCTAGTTACAATTTGTGATGCAAATTTAAACACAGGCAGAATAAAGAACTTACATAAAGAACAAAGATAAAGACAACTTTATACTTTCTGCAACACTACATGACAGAATACTATGGGACACTGTCTACAGATTTTTTAGGAAAAAGAGTGTGTTCAACCAAAATTGTCCTCACATGTTAAGAAGCTCAGAAAACATAACTTGAGAGAGTTCAGAAAGTAAGTAACCAGTGCTCCCAGAGAACGTATGCGTCTCTTAGGGCTGCGGTAACAAATAATCTGAAGCGGCACCAAACAACAGAGCCAGTCCTCCTGAGGTTCTGGAGGCCCGAGTCTGGAACCTCGGAGCTGGCAGCTCTGGGAGAGGAGAGCCCTGCCCCTTCTAGTGCCTGGTGGCTGTGAGTAGATGCACCACTTCCATCTCTGCCTCCACTGCCTCACGGCATCCTCCCTGTGTGTCTGTTTTCTCTGTATCCAAATGTCCTTCTGAAAGGACAGAAGCTACTAGATTAGGACCCACCCTCATACAGTAGGGCCTCATCTCAACATGATTACATCTGCCAAGACCTTATTTCCAAACAAGGTCACATCCGCAGGTACCAGACGTTAGGAATAGGGCATGCCTTTTGAAGGTACCCAATTGTTCCCACGATGTGGGGGGGGGGGGGAGAGTTTTCAGACACACTCTAGGCTACCACGGATGAGTTGAAATTAGGATTGAAAGCGTAAGGAAGTCATGACAGAAAGGGATTGATGGGTTTTCTCCGCTCTAGTGTTAATACACAACTCGGACTGAGCGGAGTGGGGCTCCGGGTACAGTTCAAGGGCAAAGCACAGCCACAGCACACTGCCTGACTCATGCCTTTCCTCTTCTGCCTTTCACCGACAATCATTTAGTTTGACCCGCGGCCTAAACATTTTAATTAGACACTTAAGAAAATAGCAGTGTTACCCTTCCTACCACTTACCAATAGTGGCCCAACTATTTAAAATACATTTGGAATACCATTCCAGGAGAACTACGAAGTAAAAAGTGTACTTTTCTCTCTAAAAGGGAATAGTCACATAAAGTGACATAACCTTTTTTTGGCCTAGAAACTCGAGAAATATATTATTTTTTACATCTTTGGCATTCATTTTGAATCATTAACTTTTGATTTACTTTTAAAATAATACTGTATTTTTAAATTACAGTTAACATACAATATTACCATTAGCTTTCTGAGTCAACTCTTCCCTCACCTGGTCCTCTGAGTATACCGCTATTAGAGATGCTTAAAAATACTAAGGGTATGAACATAACTATGCTTTTTTAAAAATCAAAAGTAAATATGTATGTTAAAATTTTTTTAATATTTTTAAAATAGAAAATGATATTTTATAAGGTTTCTCTATTTTTCTAAGCATGTCTATAACGAACATGTAGTTGTATTTATAAGCAGAATGGTTTTCTTAAAAAAGGGTCTAGAATTTTCTGTTTCCCACATGATGACAACTTTATGAGATTTAATGAAGCAAAAATTTGGAAAAGAAAATCCACGAACATGTAAACAATAATTATTTCTAGGCTCTGGAAATGTGTAAAAGTTAACTTTCCTCCTTCTATTTTTCTTTATCTACCAAATTTCCTGTGCTGAGCATAGTTTATTCTTACAGTAGGAAATAATAACATAAGAAAAAAGGAAGAAGGGGACTTTCACAGTGGACTTTAGAGGAAGAACAGAAAATGAACCGGTCTTTCCTCTCATCTGTAAGATTTATACAATCTAGTTGGGGAAAAAAGCACGCCAAAGCCTCTGACTGCCTAAAACAATGTGTAATAGGAAAGGATCAACAGTGATGTTTCCATGCCCCCATATACTTTAGGAAATTATATATCATCCAGAGCGTAACAGTGCAGAGCCAAAATACATCTGAATATAAAAAATAATGAAATGCTTAGTTGACTTGGCCAGACTCACTTAAAAATGGAAACATAAGCTGCCAGTGCAAACTGAAAATGAATTTTCCACTTTAGTTCTTGACTCATGGTTAAAAGTCCAACATTAAACCTGCAAAACGTCCCTGGGTCTTCAAATGGCTAAATAAACATGTAGAAACATAAATGCAGCCTGAGGAGGACAGGTGGCAAATAAAATGCCAGAAACACGTTTAAAGAGTCGTGCTGTGAATTGACGCTAAGTTCTAGGCTGATCCCCACGGCCAGGACACGAGGCTCTCCACCTGGCGGCTTTGTTACTCTGCATCCTCAAAGGAGTCCCAAATCGAGGATGTGGGGGTGGGCAAAAGCGAGTTTACGGTTGTTTGTATGGAAATAATACAAATAAATGATATAATAGTTAGGAAACAATGATACGAGAATAAACCGTTTCACGTACTCACAACAGTAAACCCACATTTGCCTAGCCCTGTACTGCTGCTACTCTGGAAAACGGAGGGGCGGACCCCGTCCTCTCCGTTCCTGCAGGCTTCACAGACTAGTCCTGACTCTAAGTTATCTGTGAGGCTGGATCAGTTTTGCTAATTTTGTAAAGCACAAAAAGAGTAAGAATTTTTAAAAAGGAACAAAATCTAAGCTCCAATTTTATGTTATTATTCGATTCAGCAGACACAAAATTGCTTTGTCCACCCACGATGAGTTTCTAACTGCTCAAGGTCACTGTTTCTCCCGGCTTCACCGAGGGCAGCTCACAGCAGGCATGAGCTGCTGCCGGCCAGGGACCGCCTCCTGAGTAGCACTATTCAGTGAGGCTGGGTGCAGGTGTGAGTTCACTAGCTGCCAGCGAGCACACTTGAGAAGACGCTGTCTTCCTCTCACAGACACACCTGCATGAAAAGCTGTGAGTAAACCTTCACGACACCATCAAATCATCAGAGAGAAGTTTATAGCACAGAGAACAGAGGAAGAACGACGAGACTCTCTCAGTCCTAAACTGAACGGAAGTCCCCTTTTAAATGAGAAAACAGGTCTGCTGACAGTTTCGGTTGTGACTGTACCGGGCTAGGGGAAGAAGTGGGCCGATCCAGCCTCAGTGGCCTCAGGGACAGGCAGAGAGCACGCTGCTGCCGGAGAGGAAATGGTGATGCTTCCAACTCCAGCCAGATGGGGAAGGACTTGCAATCAGAGTGAGGGCTGTGAGACTATTGGAAAGAAGAGAGAGCCCTTCCTTACTGGCGTCATTGGAAAGTATCCTGGTTATTTTAGCTCAGTGATCTCCGAGTTTAGGGACAACACATCTGGTCTCAACACAGCTCCCGATAAGGCAGTGCGGGCCAGGGCGGTGGCTCCCGACCCCCTCCACTGCACGTGCAGCACCCAGAGAGTGGGGGCCACACCAAGGCCCAGGCCTCGGAACAGTCTGCGTCATTGCTGCTGTTGTTGTTAATTGTTGTTGTCGTTGTTGCTGTTGTAGAAGAACTCCCTATGATTCTCACATGTAGCCAAGGCTGAGAACCTCTGAGGCAGCGAAAAGGGCCCTGGTGCAGAAACCCAGGCCTAGGGTTCTAGGACTGGCCCTAACCGTTCTTAGCTGTGTTGTCCTGTACGAGTTACCTCCAATCCCAACACCTTCTTCCACACGGACTGGAAGGGAAAGAGCACCCCACCTTCCTACCTCACGGGGCTTTCGGAGCCTCGGGAGGGCGTCAGCTGTGAAGCAGTTCACACGTGTTCCAGCACTCCTTTGTGAATATGATATTTACTAAGACAGAGATTTCGGGGACTCTTAATAAATCTGAAGATCAGAAACCTATGACTGCATATGCACACTTCGGTACACTCTATAATGAGGTTAGACAGTTTCAGTTTGTCAAGATGTGAGTTGAAAACTTTGAGAAATGCTGACTTTTAGAATCAAGTACATGGTGGGAAAAACTCAGCAATCAATATATACTTACGATCCAGAAACATATACACACACACACACACACACACACACACACACAAAATCCTATTCATGCCCATAAAGTTCTGCCTACTTCAAAAAAATTCTGTTCTGTTTAAAATGAGGATTTGACATGCAGTTTCCCTATAGGCAAGTAGACCTGATTAAGAAGAACCCCCCAAAGTGAGAGTCTGTGATTTCACCCAGCCCTAGGACTTTAAATACAATCTATCAGCCGGGCCCTCTCTCCTGAGCACCCAAAACCATACGCCCACCTGCCAGCTCAACATCTGTCCCACGGACACTGCGAACGTACTGTGGCCAAACAAGCCCCAGTTCGTCTCTCCCTTTCCCAGACCTTCATGCGGCTATTGCTTTCTCATCATTCAGGACCTCAACAGTGTCATCTCTTCAAAGAGAGCTTGGGGTCCACCCTAGCTGGAAGAAGACACCTTCAGAACAAGTCGGACCCTGCCGTGTTGTTCCCCAATTTTATCTTTTTCACAGAAACTCATCAGGAAGGAAGCTGTCATTGTCTGTGTGTACACACGTTGGTATGTGTCTTCTATCTCCATCTCCCCACTAGGACATAGGACTCTATGTTGTTCATTGCTGTGGCTCCAACATGTGAAAAACATGATCTGATACAAAGTCAGTACTCTACGCATCTTACTCTTTAACTAACACTGTGTGTGCCCAAACAGAGGCATATGCAAGAAGGGACATCAGGTAAGATTAATAGAAAAGGAATAAACTACCCACAGTTGGTCAGCATCTTTAAAAGATTTCCTCCTTTTCACACCTGTGACCTAAGGTATCCTATATGAAGCTACTGTGATCCATAAAATTCTTCTAGGTTCCACCTGCTACTCTGCTTTGATCCTTTCTTCTCTGGCCTCCCTGGTCCATTATGCTGGCTCTTACCTAGAATCTGCCTTGTTCTTTGGGGCCAAAACCTCCTTTGGTCAGCCAGCTTGACTCTGTAACTAGGCTTTTCCTGAAGACAACCCTTGGCCACGCACAGTCAGTGAGCGAGCTGCGCCCCACTGTGATGTGGGTGGACCAGGTTCTCAGCATGGCTTTCTGGCCAGGCTATCAGTACACCCAGGTCTCCTGGGAACAAGAGAATAAGAAGTGATCATGATTCCCTGAACCACCTAGTTCCTGGGGTCTGGCATTTGTCCTAGGTCCTGGCACAATGGCCAAATTAAGGGAACATCGGGGCTTTCTTCACCTGCCACCATGCTCTTGCTGCAGGTGCTGCTTGTACGGTCTGAGCTTTCTGTGCAGAGCAGACAACACCTCCCTTCACCACCACACTGCACTCTGTGGACGCATCCTGCAGCTGACTACTCTGGGGATGTAGCTCTTGAGAGATAAGGATGGAGCCTCGGGGCCCTTGGGTACCATGTGTGGTTCTGGCCCATCTTGAAAGCCAGGGAGATGGGGAAACCTTTCCCAAAGACCACTTCTACCACCCACTAGCCACCCCTCCAGAGACGGAGAGCTAACAGCATGCACCTGAATCTGTACGGCAGACAAGACAAACACTCAGCCATCGTGTCCACTGGGTCTTGCATCCTGGTGCTTGGCCATGGGAAGGGTCATAGAGGAGTTTCTGGTATTCGAGTGTGAACCACTAGAACTGAAGTAGCAGTAGACTGAGAGGCAACTATTATTCACTCACAGACCAAGTCCTTACCTAGAAGCCCGATTTCTGATTCCATCCAAGGCTACCCAGCTGCTCTGTGGTGAAGAAACCAGAGACAAGCCTACCTTCTGCACTGCACGTGAGAAAGTTTACCGAGAGGCTGGGGTGACTACTGTTCATCTTTCCCCTCATGCTGGGCCTCTGCTGCGAGGATTTCCCGGAAACCCGCCCTCCTGCCCGGAGCACTGGTTGCATCCCCACTCCAGGTCTGGCCTCCACATCGTCCCATGCCTGCGTTCCTGGACATTACCAATGAAAGCATACCTTCCATAAAGAAGCTGTGGCACTATCCCTACAGGGAAATGAACTGCTGTGAAAGTCGCCTCATGCCTCCTTTCAGAGCAACTCCGTTTCCCACTGCACCACTTTCACGAACAACCCCCCATTCCCGCAGACGTGCACTTAGTAATATGGACATAATTATTACAGTCCTCTTCTTTGATCAGTGGTGCTCACCTTATCCCTCGCCGGTCAACCGTATCAGCCTTCACTACGAGCTTCCCACTGAAATGCCATCATCTCAAACTTATACGGGTTTAAAACAAATTCATCTCCTCTTCATTACAAATTCGACCACCATTCTTCTCGTTACACAAAACTGATGACTCGGTCAGCTTTCTTTCTTTCCTCTCTCAATATCCAGCCAATCATCAAGCCCTCAATGCCTTCTCGTTGTAATCAGAATCTACCTACAACCACCTCCTCCCCAGTTCACTTCACTAGTTACCCCTTCTCTCCCCTCAGTCATGAACAAACCCCCTTCTCTAAAGTTCTTCCCTTGAGCTCATAGCAGGCTCCAGCACCAGCCCTCTCAGGCCCCCACCAGACTGAGGAATCCTTCCCCTCTTCCCACAGCACTTCCGCACCTCTCTGTCCTTAAGCACCTCCCGCCAACACAGCTGAAGTGTCTGGCTGCCCACTGGTAAGGGCTTTTTGAAGCAGAGATTCCATGCTTCCAACTTTACATGTCCAACAGAGAATACATTTCAATAAATGTTTACTAAGTAAATAAATGCTCCCTACACGTCCTCTCTAATAACTATGCTTTTCTTTCTATTGTCACTGCCTTTATTCTGTCCCTCCTCATCTCCTGCTAGACTTTCAAGTGTCTTTTTAATTGGCCTTGAGTCTTCTCCCCTCCGATTCATCATGAAAACTACATCCACGGCCCCCTTTCTAGAATAATAATCCCATAATATCAATTCCAGGGTTAAAAAACACACACACAAAAAACCATAAAAAAACAAACCAATGAAACAAAATATCCAGTGGTTCTCCACTGCTTATGGCCATTCTTGCCAGCAGATTGGTCATTAGCAACCGGTTGATCTCAAAGACCACATGGTCAACACTTCATTTCGCAGCTTCCCAAGGTGATTCACAAGAGGAGTCCACAGGCAGCGGTGCTGTGCTCTCCTGTGCCCTGCTCAAGTGTGTGTACATACACACTCACACACAAAGCACACACACAAAGGCTGTGCGAGGCCAGTTGGAATTAGCCCCAGCAAGCCCTTCACAAGCCCCATCCTGAAGAGAATGACTGCGGCCTCACAGACCATGATAAATGCCTCTTCAAGGTGGTAGAAATGCTTGCTCTGTGAAGCAGAACATTGACCATCTTTAGCTGGGATTTCTAGGCCCTCTGATGACGCGACCCCACCCTACCTGGACAGGACTTTCTCTCCCGCCTGTCTTCCATGTCTGCCCTCCGAGCTGGTCCATTAGTACCATCCCTCCCCCATACACTTCTGGTCGCTTCCTGCTCTTTCCTTTTTCTGATACTGCTTCTCTGCTCTTACCGGCTTACTTGTCTGTAAGGCTACTCCCATCTTTGCAGTGCTTCCTGGAAACTCAGTGATCTCGTCTTTCCTTTAACTCCCCTGGTAGAATACCATTTACTTGGCATTTACCACTAGCTGTTAGAGTTACAACTTTTGAAATGGGAGATTTGAACTAAAACCTCCCAGTAGTACTGAGATTCCTCCAGTCAAATCATGAACATTGGTGACCAAATGTAGCATGAGAAGTTCATTCTCAGGCTAAAGTGCTTGAAAGGATGCAGGGATTGGATGGGCAGCGATAACGGTGGGAAGAATAACAGGGTGAGAGCCTTCTTCGTATAAGCACAGGGTTGATCCTAGCACGCTCCTCCGTATCCCTTAATATATCACCCGGCAACAACGTGAAGAGAGAGAAGATACCCCTTGTAGTTTTCAGGAGCTGTGATAACTCTCTGATAAGTTTAAAAGGCAATTGACACTACCTATGTCAGAGCCTGACTTGGGAATAAAGTGGGTGTCTCTGGGGGTGGGAGAGGGTTGCCAGGAAGTGATTATTCAACTGGATCACTAGGCTTGTTTTTAAAAATGCTTCTCGGTCAACACACTTAATGAAAAGGAAAACTAAAGACAGAGGCTGTAACTCACGAGAAGCACGGTGCTAACCTGACTCTGGTTTCTTTGAGCTGTCTGAACTGAGTGATAGATGGAAGAGTTCCCCGCTGAGTTACAGTCACCCTGATTACTTCGTTGCTAGAAATCTCTACACACTCCACAACTCAGCAGTGAGGCAGATACAGGGGAAACATGCGAAAGGTCATCTGGGCGGGGAGACAGTCTCCCACTTCATCTGGGCTTCTTTTGTGTTACAGACTTTATGTCTCTTCATAAATCCCGACTCTTTCATTAGCGCCAGACCAACGACATGTCTTTTTTGGTCCTAGGTAATTACATGTCAGTAGTTAGAAGGCAGCTTTGTGTAGTTTCATGATTCTCATAAATACACACACGCAAAACACAATAGGTGGCAGTGAATTCATTAGATGATGCACACTACTTCACATTTAACATCTTCGAAATTGGGAGGGGTTTTATAATGATGACATATTAGAACTGATGAAGTATTTCTTTTACCCTTGACTGTAAGACCTTGAAGGTGGAGGGCACGACTGAGATCCAAACACTGACCGAGAGGAACATTAGTGAGCTGGTGATACAATCCCTTGCCTGCTATAAGGGAAACACACACATACACACACACACACAGTCAGAAGGAAAAACAAACCTGAACTCCGGATCCATTTCCTAGTCATTGCTCTTATGTTCTGTAAGTCCATCAGCAAAAATACTGATGAACTGACTCAACTGTTTCAAGTAAGCAATAGGAAATCAAAGTTGTTTTTGGGAGGAGGAAGACATGAAAGGAATTCAATCTACTATAAGGACTGCAAGATCAGGGACAAAGTCTGTTTCGTTCACTGTGATACTCTGAGTGCCCAACACAGTGCCTTGCAGACAGTAGGCATCTCACAGGTAACTTACAAAGGAAAGTTCCGCTGAGCTGCAGGCGAAGGTGGGCAGGAAGCAGCCCGTTAGCAGGAGGCGGCTGCAGCAGTCAGTCGTCCACACAGTGCGGCTGACGGGCCACCTCATCGTGCCTGTTAAATCTGAAGATGTCTAGGCTCATTGCAAGCCAAATGAATTAAAATTTCTGGGCTTCACACCCAGCCATTTGGACCTTGAACAAGAAGTCCATGGTGATACTCACGGCCATTAAAGTTTGAGAATATTGTAAAAGAGAATAATGACCCACACTGGAGGCAATGGAAAAGAAAGGAGCAACCACAGGAAAATGAATAAATAAATCTAAAGAACACAGGACGTTAGAAAAGAGACAGAACTTGGGTGATGGTGGAAAAAACAGGGGAAAGTTCATTATGAACTAGTATAAAAACCACTTAAATATAAATGTACAAACATTAAGGAATCAGGAACTCTGAGAAGTCTAGGGATAAGGGATTAATTCCATCAGTGTGCAAGACAGGCCAAGAGTACCATATAAGACATCATTACAATAATTAAATAATTAACACACGTAGGATTAAAATTCTCTCAGGAAAAATGATAATGAACAAGAAACACCTAATGTAGTTTCACAAATGACTCCTCAAATATCTACAGACAAAGACTGATCTGAACTAAATGTGGAAAAAAGTAGAAAGGATCTGGGGACAATCAGCTAAAACTTAAAGAAGAAAGGAGTTCAGGTAGCAAATTAATTCATGCTATTCAACTAAGCCAGACATGAGAAGAGCTTTTAAAATTATCAAGGTGGGGGAAAGACGAGCAAAGAAAAATGCTGCTAAAAATGGAGTGGGGAGTGGAATTAATGAAGACTAAACTAGCTCAGAATCTGAACTAATTCTTTTTAATTTGTCTTTGACAAGAAAAATGAAGAAGGTATATTTGTATAATTAAAGAGAATGAAGACTCTGCAAAAATAGCGACCGACAAAAAGCAGGTGGGGAACACCTGAGAAAATCAAACTCACACCAGTCCGGAGCCTGGAGGATGGCAAGCGGAGCCTCTTAACAGGAATTCGCTCACACACATCAGGAGCCATTTACAATCATTATGGAAATATCACAGAAAAATGGAGAAACAAAAGATGTGAAAGGGAGAAAAAGACAAGATAATGAAATATCCTATCAATCTTAAAATGATTACAAAGAGAAATTATGGAACCTGTGAGAGATACAACCAGTGACATTTTCTCCCACCAGATTGGAGTCCGGAGACATCCTTCTTCACTACCCAACGTCAGCACCAGATTTAGAGCAAACAGCAAGTGACCATCAGGCAGCTGAGAACGTGCCGAAAGGCAATGAACTGCAAAGTGGATGCTACCAAACTTTTTTCCCTTTCTTTCTGGAAGAAAATTGTTACCACAAAAGAGGAGATGGCTCATTTTTTCCCTCATATCACAGCAAAAGGTAAAATACTTGAACATCTGGTCGATAATTAAATCCTAAACCATAATCATAATAGAAAACCTAAAAACTCTAGTAACAAAAAAAAAGAAAATATGAGAAACTATAAAATAAAAGCAAAATAAAGTAAGTGTATTAAAATTTGAGTGAATATTCACAGTAGTTTCTTTAAAAAGAAATATTCTAATGTATGTTTTTGGAGAACATGTGCTCTGTTTAAAGAGAAACCAAATATAAAGAGAAATCCTAAAATTCACCTTTTCTATAAGCATAGTACAATTTACTGAATCATGGACATCCCTCACGTACACACCAACACAACCCTGTCCACAGTCACACAACGCATACACTTTTTAAAATTTATCCTCAATTTGTAATCAGGGCAGACAGGTAAAATTACATGAAGACACACGCCTTTCATGGGGTTGACTAAGCCAATGGGAAACAACGTCAAATATTTCATTTCCCTCAAGGCCAACTAAAAGTGGTGGTGGACTTCACTTTGGGGTATCTTTTTGTGTAGAGCATAGTACATTCCATGAATAACTAACTACACGCTGATTAAACCACATGGAGGACCGCTCATACAGGAAAGGTACCCTTACAAAAAAGTGTCCATTAGTCCTAGTCCTCTGATCGGAACCCTAACACTGTCCTCACAGGTTTCGGTAAAGAAGGATTATGCTAGCAGACTATGCTGTAGAAGATGATTGTAGAATTTTTTCTTTTTGGTGGAAGGGAACAATGACTTCTCTCAGGAAAAATCAGACAAAGAAGAGAAGAAAGAAATAGGTATTGGGTGAGGGTGTTTCACAATTTATGAGCCCTGATAACCAATGAAGACCAAAGGAGAAAATCGACTCCAAGGCAATAATGTCACTTATGAGTAATGATAGCTCTGGTCTAAAGAGGGCAGTTAAGAGTCAAATTCAAGATCCTCTCATTCAGAGGGCAAGGCTCACAGTGGATAGATGGGCAAGTTCAAACTACCATCTGAGACAGTAAAAAGGGAGGTGAAGGAAGGCCCAGGCAATTCTAGGTTTGACCCAGCCCACATCCACTCAGTTTTTCTGGATGCCAAGAAAAAAAATTCAGAACTGTAAGAGCCCTAATCTCTTAAAACAACTGGCAAGAGTAAATTCTACCTTCGTAAAACAAAACGAAATATACACACAAAAAGTGCTGTTTGGAGTGAAGGCGGGGGACGTGGGGAGGGGACTGTTTTAATTGAACAACAATTAAAAAAAAAAAAAAGAAAGATCATTCAAATACTCTTCTATTACCCTTAGGAATAAAGCACAACAAGAACAAATCAAGAAACTGTTTCCAAATGATGTCTGTTGTGAAAAATGCTGCAACCTAGGTGTCCATCAACAAATAAATGGGTTGAAGAGATGTTATATACACACACACAAGCACACAATGGAATATTATTCAGTTATAAGTAGGGAGCTTATGCTGTTATTTGCAACAACATAGATGGAATTGAGAGCATTATGCTGTGTGAGTGTGGAATTCTTTAACAGGTCAAACTTACAGGAACAGAATAGAAAACCAGTCGCCAGGGGCTGGGGGACCGGGGAACAGGGAAAAGTTGGTAAAAACCTACCAACTTTCAGGTGTAAAATGCCTAAGGTCTGAGGGTCTAATGTAAAACATGGTAACTATAGTTGATAAGACTAAAAAAAAAAAATAATAATAATAAAGAACAAATTAAGAGAAAAAAGTCTAACCTCCTTTCCCCTGCAAAATCCACTTGCTTCAGTATCAAAAGAAGCCAAGTTTCTTGAGTCACTTACTCACTCAACGCAATCCAGACAGTTCACACCTAACCTAGACACTTTTGGAAATTAACAGACTACTAGAAAATGGAGCATTCCCCCAGAAATAGATGTCCATGGAACATGTGAAAGTCACGTGCAAGACACTCAGATGGATAAGACCGGAAGAAGGAAGTCTACAAAAAACCTGTGTCAGGTATCATTTCATTGCCATCATTAGCACAACAATATCCAATCTATCTGGCAACCTGGACCACTGAGAAAACTAATGAACCAAAAAGAAGGAGTAAAGGAAGATCTGCATAGCCAAAATGTACTACGTTCCAAAATCCATAGTTACAAACTGAAGAGCTTGATGTCACAGAGAGCAAACTTCTGCCTGCTCACCCTAACCACCTCAGCCCAGCCTGCACGGCTTAGGCCAGAGCAGGCCGGCAACTCGGACGGAGAGGAGCTTGTCTGAGACAGCGCAGTAAAGAGCCCGCACGCGATAACCTACGGCCACACAGCAAGGGAGAGAAGACAGATGGTATGAAATGCGGACAAGTGAGGCTGAGAGAGGTAGAAGTATGGGCTGGGTCAGCATGCGGGCACAGTGTACACACCTCTGTCGGTGATAAGGTGACCTCTGACCCGCCACAACACACGCGATAAAGGACAGTGCCACACAGGGCAAAGGAAGCATCAGCTAACCCGGCTCAACAGGATGCCCCTTCGGTCATCAACAAAAGTCTAAAAATACACTAAGTATTCTGTGACAAGAAGACCTAACGTTCAGAGCATAGGTATACTGGCCATTCTGAGTTAAAGGCACTTGAAAAAGAGCAAATATAACTCTGTGACCTCCTGTCTTTTTCTGAAGAGCAGATGAAATTCCTATAGATGAAAGAGGCCGTCTCTATACCAGAAAGAAAGTAATGTGTTGGGGGCTATTGTATTGATGGGAGAAACAGAGAGGTTGATTCACTGATTGATTGACTGTTCTACTTATTTCTGCATTCATTGGTTGATTCTTGTATGTTCCCTAACCAGGTATCAAATCCACAACCTTGGCATGTGGGGACGATGCTCTAACTAACTGAACTACTTGGTCAGGGCACAAGTAACATTCTTATCATCACGGGTGAGAAGTTGAGACCAAGAGAATTCTACACAAACAGGCCTTGTTAAAGTCATTCCCATCTTCCTTCAGCCCCCTCACTTAGTTTAGTCACTTTTCCACAGCTGCCTCTGTCTGTTCGACCTAACATCAAAAGACAAGTAGGTTCCACCACGACTTTCAGTCTTCACTTCACATGAGGGTGCCCATGTCATGTGAAACTTTAATTAAATAAATGTGTATGTATGGTTTTCTCCTGTTAATCCTGTAGGAGAGAAAAATGTCCTCCACCCTCCCCGCACAGACCCAACGTGAGAAATACATTTCACAAAATTTTCCATCTAAGAACATTAAAGTATAACCTTTGATGCTTAAAGGGGTGAGATTTTGTTTTCTGAAAAATTAAGCCACATTGAAAATCAAGAGCCCTAAACAGTGCTGAATAAACTGGGCATCATCAACATTCTTTCTAAAGAAAATACGATACAATAATTAGAAGTTTACATACAATAAAAGCAATCAGTTGCCATTAGAACAAAGATAACCACTAAAAAAAGAGCAGGAAGGACGAAGGCGCTTCAAGTATAAACACAAAGAGCCCCACGGATTTCTCTATTATGACAGCACAATCCTGAAGTCAGTGAACGGCCACTTCATTTCAGTCCTGGCACACAGGCCTTACAACGTGGTTAAACAAGCTCAACACATCTTTAAAGCAACTGAAAATGGTGCACCGGTTTCCGACTTTTCCTGCACTGAATTAAACGTTAATAAACATCACAGGCAGTTCCTTTGAGTTGCTTAATCCACAATCCCCCAAACTCTAGGAAATAAAAGAAGCCCCTACTGTCATCACTGCAGAGTCTAGAGGGTTTGCAGAATGACATGGTGGGGGAGCTTTGAAGTTGTAACAACAGAAAGAAATATACCATGAATGCCAGAGGGGGGAGCTCAGAGCAAAGGGAAAGATCATGTTTATAATGGGCAAGAAAGGGAAATTCTGAGAACCCTCTGAGCTTTTACACAATATCCTTTTTTGTCTTTTTTCAGTGTTCTCTTTTGAAGGATGGGTTCTAAGTCCTTTTGAAATAAACAATCATGTTTTTCCCCCATTTTTTTCCTAGGTAGAGGAAAAATAAAAGCACTGCTGAGGTTAACTGGTTGCAGCAATGGGCAGCTGTCTGAAAGCTCTGCTCCAGGGAAGCCTCCATCACACAGCCTCCCCTGCTCATCAGTCTTGTTTGCAAATGAACCTACACAGTAGGATTGGCACCTAATGATGCTGGAGACACAGGGAAGAAATTAGCCCAAGACAACCATTATGTTGAAGAGGTGTTTGGTCTCCTCCAGATTCCTTTATGTTTACTTCTAGAGACAAAATGGAATTTTAATAGGCTCTTCCCATAATTAAAAAGACCACCTTTGTGTATTCGCTGCCCTTTTCTCCACTGAGGAAATACAAGAACTTCACCCAACAAGAAAGGAGCCACTGGCCTTTCTTCTAGAAACAACTTCCAAGTACAGACGGCTTTCGGAAATGGCCAGGGTCAACCAGCCCCCTTCTTCTTCCAGGTACGAACTGTTAGCACTCCGTTTAACTGAGCTTTCAATCCTGAACAGTTCTGTCAGGGACCAGAGACACAAAATGAGGCACTAAAACAGGTCCGACCAAGCAAACACGGACAGCTCAGACTCCCAAATCAGTGCCCAAAGAAGACCTTTCCATCAGCATCCCTTTGTGTCTGTTAGCTACTGCCACTCAATAGGCTTCTAACAGACCCCTTCCAAGTCATTAACACGCAAAGTGAGCCCTTCTTTCTTGCTCACATACATGCTGGTTACCCGGGATTCGGCAAAACACCAGGTTCTAATGCACAAGCACATTTCAAGCCTCAGCTACTGGCAGGTCTGCAGACATTCTGTTGGTCACAGGAAGTCACATGCCTAAGCCCACTGTCAACGGGGGTGGAAGCACATCACTCCCCAGGAGGAAGGGGCGGGTGGCCCCGTGAGGGAATGAGTATTTGGTAAACAATAATTCCATCTACTACATCCTCACAGGCAGGCTGTCAGAGTTTTTATTTACTCACACCTGGTATCCTGCTGTTAATGGAATACAAAGGTCGCTTCACCATAGCATCTATGTAACAGTTTTATCAGCTTGCCATTTAGAGGACGATCAGAAAGAATTGAAAAAATTTTTAACAACTGAGTTATATCATATTTCTGAGTATAAATGGTTACGAGCTTTAGTAGCACTTCAGTAATCAGCTGACTAATAAATTCTCTGCCTTATATCAGTATCAACAATCTTTGATGCAGTATTAGCTTTGCATATAAAGCCCACTAGGCAGCATAATTACAAAGACAAGAAGAAGTAGAAGAGATCACGCCAAGGATCCCAGCTTGGATGACATACACATACGTGGTGACATTGGGAGAAGTTGCAACTGACAAATTTAAAGCAGCTACTAACACATCTTTACAATAAACAATGTTTGAAAATAATTCAAACACTGCTGGTTATCCCAATACATTTAACAGTTAACTCTCAAACACATGATCCGATAAATCCTATTGATAACAAGAGGCAGACTAGTACTCAGGAGTGTGTGCATGCTCGCATGCATGCGCACGCGCGCGCACACACACACGTGTACACACACACATATAACACAACCTCATTATGTGGTCTCATACAACCTAGGCCCAGATTTCACTGACTATAAAATGCCTGTTAGGTGCCCCACACAGTGTCTTAACAAATACAAAAGTTATGTTGTAAGAAATTATTATTCACATTTTACGAATGAGAAAAGTGACCCTTGATGAAGTTCTGTAATTAAACAAGATTACACAGAGTTAGTCACAAAGCCAGAGTTTAAAAACAATTTTCTAAATAAAAGTCTGATTTTTTCCCTACCACTCCATGCTAATCCTAAAAATGCCTTTATTTTTTATTTTAACAAAAAGGAGAATCCTTTAATATTTTCCCACTCTGAACTCCCAATGCTCCCTGGATGGAGTAGGCTGAAAAGCCAATTATTATCTTAATAACTTTATGATCCTAAGATATGTCCCACAGATTTAGACAAATGTGACCAGAATTCAGGAATCTGCTAAACCTCTTACTCTAAGACCAAGTTATCAATCAGCTGGTGACAAGTTAACAAAAGGCAGTTAAGTCTCCATATCTGCAAATAATCGTCATATTCTGCTTCCTGGAATGAGTTTTAACTAAAGTAACTGAACTGTTTCCCATAAAGCCTTATAAAATAAAGGCTTTGTCAAAAGAAAGTGATATATATACCCTGTGCATTCGAAGGCTCTAGACATCTACCTACAGTCTGGAGCTTCTGCACGGCAATTCTCAGCTCCATGACAGGTCCCATCTATAAGCCTACCCTTCATAGCACGTGGCTCCATCCACCTAACACACAGACCTGGCCTGAAGAACCGTGCCTCAGATGCAGGGTACCCGGTGCTTACTTACACTATGCTACACTGAGTTTATACATGTTACTCTGAAGGGCAGAGCAGTGAAGAGAGCCTGACAGAATGGATTCCTCCCTCCATCCACCAAAGTGATCGGGGAAGAAAAAAATACTGGTAAACAGAGAGCAAAGTTACATTAACCTGTCTCACTTTCAGATAATTAGTTGTGAATGCTTTAACGCAAGTAACTCACCAGGGAGGGTGCAAATTTATTGTCTTCCACAATTTAATAATCTCGGTAGCTATGAAAGTTATCTATGTATTGATGGACAACTGTAATTTATCTTCCCTAGGTAAAATGCAGTTATTTAAAGGTTTTTTTTTTCCCTTTATGAATGCTGGCCTCAGCAGTAAACATGCAAATGATTTCAAAGGAACAAAAACACTCATTAAATGTCAATAACCCCCCAAAGCAAAGCTGTAACACAGTCAGAAAATGCTGTACCGGGCCAGCAATGGACCAGCCGAACTCAGGAGGCAGAGTGGACTCAAGCTGATTGTGAGGGTGAGAGCTCGGCAAGAGTCCCTCCAGCTCGGATTCGAGGGCCTTTCAAAGCTTCAGGTAACGACTCATTCCAGCACTCAGGAGGTCCAACAATGCAGGAAGCGACGGGTGAACTTCTGCTTAACAGTATGTCAGCTACCCAGCAAAGCTTTCATTTAGAATGGAAGGGCAGATAAAGTGCTTCTCAGATAAGATCAAATTCAAGGAGTTCATCATCACCAAGCCCTTATTATATGAAATGTTAAAGGGACTTACCTAAGAAAAAGAAGATAAAAAAGATGAACAGTGAAAGGACAGCAAACTCACAGTTATTAAGAACCACACCTAAAACAAAAGCAAACTAAGAGGACAGCTAGATCAGGAGCAGAACCATAGAAATGAAGATCTCATGGAGGGTTAGCAACAGGGGAGTGGGAGAAGGACAAGGGGGGAGAAGGTACAGAAAATAAGTAGCATAGATGGTAGGTAGAAAATAGATAGGGGGGAGGGCAAGAATAGTACGGGAAATACAGAATCTAAAGAACTTGAGACACGTGGTCATAAACTAAAGGGGGAATGGTGGTGGAGGCGGTGCAGGGTGGAGGGGAATGAAGGGGGAAATAGAACTGTAATGGCATAATCAATAAAATATATTAAAAATAAATAAATAAATAAATAAATAAATACAATGCCCACTATGGTAGGAATATAAAATGGTACAGCCAGTTTACAAAACAAGCGGGCAGTTTCTCCAAAAGTTAAATAGTTACCCGTGACCCCCAAATTCCACTCATGGGTATACGGAAATTGGAACTATAACTTCACACAAAAACTGTTACGGGAGCCTGGCTGGTGTGGCTCAGTGAATTGAGTGCCAGTCTGAGGGTCATGGGAACAAAGGGTCACAAGTTTGATTCCTCATCAGAGCACAGGCCTGGGTTATGGGCCAGGTCCCCAGTCGGGGGAGCATGAGAGGCAACCACACATAGATTTTTCTCCCTTCCTTCCCATTTCTCTGAAAATAAGTAAATAAAATCTTTAAAAAAAGAAAAAGAAAGTAACTTGTGCATGACCGTTCACAGCAACACTATACACAATAGCCAAAAGTGGAAACAACCAAGGTGTCCATCAGCCAATGAATGGATCGTGGAGAATAATCAAATGTCCACACACCAGATTACTATTGGGCAATGAAAAGGAATGAAGTCCTGATACTTGCTATAACACAGGTGAAACTTGAAAATATGATGCTAAGGGAAAGATGGCAAATCCTAAAAGATCACACTATTCTGTTTATATGAAACGTCCAGACTGGTAAGTCCATAGAGACAGAAAGAAAACTGGCGGCTTCCAAAGGCTGGAGCAGGGTATGGAAGTGACTGCTAACGGTGACTTTACTGCCAATGACCAGGTTTCTTTGGGATAATGAACATGTTCTGGACTCAGACAGTGGTGATGGATGCATAGTCTTGTGGATATGTGGGAAGCCACTGAATTGTATGCTTTAGAATGGTGAATTATATGCTAGGTGAATTATACCTTAATTTTTTTAATCTTTAAGAAACTATCAAAAATCGGTGCAAGTATGTAATATAATCACTTCACTGTGCAAAACTTAAAATGGAATATTAAAATAGAAAGCAAATTATTTGCTAATGAAATGTTTAAAATATTTAGATTATGGTTTCAAAGTAAATTTTACACTTTGTTCACTATTTTAGGTCTGAGGCAAATGTTCAAGCTGAATAAAAAAGAATATGAAAAGGTTTATTTCTACCAATTATTTCTCTAATACTCTGAGACTTCATTGTTCCAATACCCTTGTACCTACTAAATCAATACTTCTTATTTCTCCATTATTGTTCTTCTAACCCATATTATTAATTACCTCAGTCCCTATTCTCAACTCATATGTCTCTTGGTTAATACCTTCCCGGCTGCCCCGGCCTTTCCCAGCACCCTTTATATCAGCTTTTGACTCACATCAAATTAGAATTTTTGGATATACACATCCTCATAACATTCATAAGGTGACTTCTGACTAGTGAAACCAGGAGGAAATAAAACACAAAAATTTAAGAGGTGGTGATATTCACTGCAAGCAATTTTTCCAGACTTAACTTCAAGTCCTGGTATAATCCAGTTCAGAACTACATACAAAACAAGCACTGATAAATGCTTGCAGAATAAACATAAAAAAGAATAAGAAAATATGCCGATGTGGAAAATACCTGGAGGAACCTAGAAATTATGTTAAGATGTTAAAAAAGTCTTCAAGCCATAACTACTAAATCAGTTTCCTGATTTATAAATTCTACAAAAGCAAACTTCCGAACTATAGGTTTATGTACATACACCTAGCCAACCAGCAGGAAGTTTTGGGGTTTTAAGAACTGGCCGAGGACCTGCGTAATAAATGTAATCAAACAGGAGCACAGAGTGAAGGCCCTTTGTTCTGAGACTGCTTCTTCCCGGTCCCTCCAAGGCATGCGCTTCAGCTCACAGAGCGTGTTTGCGGCTACCGGAATGACAAATGGCACCTAAATGTCAGTGAAGGACAAACTCGAGGATGGAGGAAATGTGAGTGAGTCTCTGATTGAGAAGTCCATGAGTGACAGAATTCCTTAAAACTCAGACTGGTTGGCCCTGACCAGAAACTTCACCTGTGGCTGAGAAATTTATACTCTACTACACAAGACCACAGAAAAGACAGCTGCTCCTCACATCAGACCAAAAGAATAAAACTGGAAAATTTTAAGTCAGGACATTCTCTATGCTGAAGTTTTAATAATCCATGGGCATCCAAGTCACCGTCAGGTGTGATCCAGCAATTTTGAGGGCTGCACTCTAAGCTTTCATTAGGCAGGAAGGCAGATCCCCTCAGTCCTAAGTTGAGAAGTTACATACCCTAGTTCTCCAACTCTTGAAAGCAGCACAGACTGAAAGCAAATAATTTGCACGAACCAGTTATGTCTCTCATCTTCTTCTGTAATAAGGAAATTGACTCTCTCCTTAAAATCTACCTATTGATTTCTTTCTCTTTTTTTAATCAAGATTATTAAAAGGTAGTATGATTTCTCTACCTGGCATCGGAAGGAAGGAAGGGAGGGAGGGAGGGAGGGAGGGAGGGAGGGCAGGACCGAGCCCCCACGATGTGTATGGGCCCTCACTCACCCACCCTCCCCTCCTGAAGCACAGTGAGAGAACACTTGGCCATCGGCCTTCCAAACGCCAGGCTCTCCCATGGCAGTCAATGGAGAGGACTGAGAAAGAGAGTCCCCAAAGGCACGATGTCAACTTACACAACTCAGCGGTACAACCTCTCCATGCCAGCCGCATGTTCTCCTGCACCCCAGTGCGCATGTAGCCGTGAAATGGCAAAATCAGGTGGAAAGTAACTGGTACGAACTAATATCAGGTACAAAATACTCTGCTTTCCTTTTTGACTAAAGTTGAAATTCCTACTCTACCAAAAATTAAAGCACAAGCCCATTTCCATCCTACTTCCTGTTTTGTGAACAACATATAATGAATCACAGTTTCGGCATGCCATGAGGTAACGGTTTTAAAATTAAGTCAAAATGTCAGGGTTGTTGATAAAAATGCATAAAGATGGGCAAAGTGCCAAGACGAAGCATATCGAAAGCAAATAACTAAAACAGAAACAGAAACCTGGTGGAGGTATCACCTCCGGAGAAGTGAGAAGAAGCACTCAGTGGATAAGCCAGCCTGGAAAGTGACACAGAAAAACAATGACTCCTTGTCCCAACCAAAACCGTTCCCTGGCTGATGAGGCACCTGATGTACAATCCAACCTACAGACTCACAGGAACTAATTACCCTGAAAGAATAAAAGAACGCACCCATGCACCTCTGAGGCAGCCGGAGGAGCACGCACACGCAGCAGCAGGGATGCCACAACTAGGTGCGGACGTTTCTTCTGGGCATGTGGGGCACGGGCAGCGTTTAGAGCCAAATTTGTAGAATGAACCCCATCACTCACTGGCAAAAAAGGCAGAGGCCCGCACCCGGGATCAGCTGTCGCCACACACGGCTCCATGGTTTGTGTTGCCCACGAGAGGCAACGACTAGATTTCACCAAGAAGCTGACATCACCAGAAGTTCCTGAATGAAGCCCCAGAGAGGCAGTCTGGACTGAACACGTACTGCTAATGCTCACTAACAACCTCTGTTGAATGATGACGCCATGATGGCGGCCATTGTTAAGGCAGAAAAAACGGACATATGCCAAACAGTTCTTTCTCCACAACGAGCGCACAAATACTGTTTTAGAATTACGTCTGGGAAAGCAATGACAGCAAAGCAGAGTGCCCATTGTTACAAGTTCGATAAACTATTTCTGAAAGAAAGGCAAAAGAAACTAAGTATTTATCATCTTCCAAAGGAAAATTAGCAGAAAATTGAGCCATGTAAATAAATTTACCACAAACATCCAAACAGATACTATTATTATCCCACACTTCCTGAACAACAGTTATTTGCATGAAATTAATTTCCTTATTGCTGGTGCCTCAATGTAATATGCTTATCAGCTTGGGTTCTAAACAATAATTGTTTAACTCTTCCTTTTATATTTATAAGAAAATATTTATCTTGCTCTTTCCCTGACAGATTCAGAGCCATCTGCTGGCAGAACACACAGAGCTGCTTCTGTGGCAACTCCAGACACCAGCCCCAACCGGGGCATGATGTCACTAACTTCAAAGTGAACCTGGAATTAGCCAAGGTTCAATCTGGTATAGCACCCCTGCTACCCAGATGGGCAGATACGCTGACCTGTGATTCACTCTGTGCCAGAAGCACCCGTACCATGGACAGAGGAAACATCTAAGGGGCGGGGAGGGGGAGGCGGGGCAGGGGGAGTGGGTTTTGAGCCACTAAACCCAACTTCTATGTCCTGTCATCCCTTGAAAGGGCAACTTCCTACCATTGTCCCCACAGCCCCTGAGGCTTTACTGGCTGCTGAGCTGTCTTCCAAGCCCCTCTCTCTACAGACCCACAGCTGTGATCCGTGGACAACCTCTCCTCCCCCAAAGGGTACCCTGGCAGGGTCTCAGCTGCCTCCCAGCTCCGGCCCTGGGAAAAGAGCACCACTTCCTCCACTGACTTAGTTTGTGACTGTGAGAACTCTCCTAACCTCGTATGTACATGGGCCAACCTACTTGCTAGCAGCTTTGCTCCCAGAAAACTCTTGTCATTTATTTGCCAAGTCCTGGTTTAAAGCTTATAAATGTCCCGCCTAGTGAGCCCTCTCTCTCATTCTTATTTCTTGTTTGAAGGTTACCTTCTCTCGGACAGAATATAAGAAATAAGAGTCAAAGTGATCACATTTTTAATGAATTATTTGCTGACCATATCTATAGTACTAACCCTCACATCAAATATATTTACAATAATCTAAGAGGCTAAAAATGATGTTACTTATTATTTCCGGTATATGTTTGTATGAGGAAATGTGTAGAGAGTAATTGTGCAGGGTAACATGAATAAAAATAAATATCCAATCATTCATTCATTCATTCATTCAATAATTACTGAGTGCCCACTGTATCCAAGGACAATGGTAACTACTGGGTACATAGTGACAATAAGGTTCTCATAGGGTTCTCAGTTTAAGTGAGCTTAAAATCTAGCAGGGAAGAAACTGACAAATGTTTACACATGCCCACACGTGTGTACAGAGCACATGAATACACTAACTCTCACCATATGAGCAAAGTGATGTCAAGGTAGGATAAAGAGTGCTGTGAGAAAACTACTTGTGCATGTGGTTACCAAAGGTACAGAATACCTAAGGAAGTATTAGTTGTACCTGTGGGTTCACACCTCTCTATTAGGTAGTCCTAGAACAATTCTAGAATTAGTCTCCAGAGAAATTCTCACTTCGAAGAAAAGTATTAGCCCATTCTTGGATTACTCCATTAATTCTATTAGTTTTCCTAATAATATTTTCAAAATAAGACTACTTCCTCTCCTTCATTAAAAATATAAGCATTTCATCCTGTCTGGGTAGCTGAGTTGGATAGAGCCTTGTCCCAATACATCAAGGTTGAGGGTCTGATCTCAGCCAGGGCACATATAAGAATCAATCCATGAATGCATAACTGAGTGGAGCAACAGACTGCTCGCTCTCCTCCTCTCTCCCCCCTCCCCTTCTTTCCCCCTCCCCTCCTCGGTAAAATCAACAAATACAATTTTTTAATCCATAAAAATATCAGCATTCCCCACAATTTCCTTAGTAAGATAAAACTTCACATACTTTCCTAAAATTCTAACTATAGATTTTTTTTCTACTATTAAGAATGAGCCCTTGGTGCTGTGTTTCAGCAGATTGAGCGCCAGCCTGCGATCAAGGGGTCACAGGTTCGATCCCCAGTCAGGGCACATGCCAGGGTTGCTGGCCAGGGCCCCAGTAGGAGGAGCTCAAGAAGCAACCACACGCTGATGTTTCTCTTCCTGTCTTTTTCCCTCCCTTCCCCTTTCCCTGTAAATAAATAAATAAATAAATAAATAAATTTAAAAAGAAAACTATCATGACAAAAAAAAAATGAGATTCTTAGCTTTTTAATTGCTCTGTAAATCCCCAAGAAATTTTCCACCAATGCCCATTTCTTTCTCTCTCTCTCTCTCTGTCTTGCCTGTTTAATCTTTTTTCTAAATGTTTTAACTTAATCTTTACTGTACTTTCCCCATTACCATTTATTCCCCTGTCCCTGCCTCAGTCACCACACTGCTGTCCAGGAGTCCTTTTTCCTTTGTGCTCAATCCCTCCACCCTCTAACCTCCACCCCTCCCCCACTAGTTGTCATCTGCTCTCCATCCATGAGTCTATCTCTATTTTTCCTGTTAGTTCAGTTTGTTCACAAGATTCCACATATGAGTGAAATCATATGGTATTTGTCTTTCTCTGACTGGTTTATTTAACTTAGCATAATGTGCCCCAGGTCCATCCATACTGCTGTAAAGGGTAAAACTTTCTCTTTTTTTCATGGAAAAGTAGATTTCCAGTGTGTCAACGTCCTATAGTTGTTTTATCCATTCACCTACTGATGGATACTGGGGCTGCTTCCATGTCCTGGCGATTGTAAATAATGCTGCAATGAACACGGGGGCACTTAAGTTCCTTTGAATTAGTGTTTCGGGTTCCTTCAGATATATTCCCAGAAGTGGCATCACTGGATCAAAAGCAGGTCCATATTTAATTTTTGAGGTACCCCCAGACTGCCTCCCCCAGAGGCTGCATCCGTATGCACTCCCACCAACAGCGCTAATGCATATTTCAGTCGGCGCTCTCTACAGCGACCGTCGTTCTGAACTGGGTCATTCTGAAGAGCTGCGTGAGCCAGTAAAACACATAACCTACAGAACCTCCCCGTTATGAAAATGTGGTTCTAAATCAGCCCTGTGCAGTGTGACTATCATTTCACCGGCTCTCATCTCATTTAAGCACCCGTTTTATTAAGTGGTGCAAATTACAGGGAGGGATCACAGCACTCACATCAGGCACCCTTTTCATTATGCCATTAACGCCATGCAAGTGCCCTTTTCATTACATAACTGCAAGCTATAGGGGACAAAGAAATCTTCTAGTAAGTACCCTTTTAAGTATATAACACAAGCTATGTAAATACCTTTTTCATGCAATGCAAGATATAAGAAGTACAGAACCTTTAGCTTTAAACATGGAAATATTTCAGTCACCAAACAGGTAAGGGTGACTCAGACATCTCAAGAGAGCAAAGAACTGCAATGAACAAGGGTTTTTAAAAGCACAGATCCAAGCTTCTGATCTGTTTCCAGTCGTGCCTACATCGCTGTAATTCTCGAGTCCTGCTTTAACAAAGAGAAGCGGACGTGGCCAGGCAGCCGGCCGGCCTGCTTGCAGTGCTCAGAGGCACAGGCAAAACACGGTCGGTCCAACAGCACAGGGAGGACCTTAGCATCAGTCAGGGACAAAAGGGCTGGTTCTTTGCAAAAACAGAAAAAAAAAAAAAGAAAAGAAAAAGGACATTTAAAATGGCCTTAAGTAAGGCTATGGAGCGAAAAATAAAAATCACCTTATATGAGCTGCACATAGTACTTATTTCTTTCTTCTGCCTAATAGTATATGGTCGTTTACACGTCCATCTCCGTCAGTACATTAGTGCAGCTGCTTAGGGGCAAGGGTCATATTTCTCATCTCACAACTCTAAAGTGCCCTGAAGTAATAAGTACTCAATAGCTATTCCATAAACGAAGGACTATAATTGGCCTTAAAAACAAATTATACAGACATTAGGGAAGAAAAAGCAATGAGTGGTTAGGGGATTAAAAATATTTAAGTACCATACTCACAGGCCTTCATTTCTGTTATTTTCAACTGGAGAGCTGAATTCAAAATAGCTTAAGCAAAAAAAGAGAGGAATTTATTAAATAAATTTAAAAGAATATCATACACCTCAAAGGCAAAAAATGGAGCCAGGACCAGGAAAAGCCAGCAGGAGTCGGAAGCAGATAGGACCCCCAGGACTGTGTCTCTTCTTCTCTGTGCTTCCGATTCTCCGTGCAGGTCTAATTCCCCTCTGCCCTCTACGGCACGCTTTCTCTGTCACTCATTCCAAACAGTGCAAGACAGCTGCATTGAAGCTTTCTCGGTTTCTAATCTCCTTACATTAGATCAGCAAGGTCAGAACTATCGTCTTTTGGTCCCAAATTCAAATTCCAAAATGGAGAATCTGTGTTTGGGTCTGGGGTCCATCCCGCTCTGACAGATGTGGTCAGAGAGACACAATGAAGATACAACTGTGACTTTAAGATGCCCTCTGCTATGAAAAGGAGGAGGCACACGGACAACAAAGGAGTCCACTACAACATTCTATAATGCCTGACAGCTTCCGAGAACACTCACATTCTTTAATTCATTCAACTCATACAATACCCTCTAAGACTGAAATGGCCAGAACTCACACGCAACAGAACTGTGACATCCTCGAGGTTGCTCAAATATTAGAGCAGGAAAAGAATCTCAACTCCAGTATTCTCCACTAACCTCCGTGGCCAAAATGCAACAGTGAAAGGACAATTTTGCAACAGCAAAGAACAATTTGGTTTCACACAGTTGAAGTTAGGAATGTACAGACTCCCTCAGAAAGAAGCTTCCAACAGCACCACAAAAGTAAAACACACTACTCTTAATCAGAGGTGGGGCAGGGGTAGGAGAGACAACAAGCTCTCTAAAGTCAAGAAGCCATTAGACAACAAATTATTTTGCTGGTATTAAAAGCAGTCCACCTAGCCAAGGCAAGCACAAGGAATTTTCTCCTCCCTCCAAATCAACTCTTTTGGAACCTATCATCTCTAACACTGCTTCTCAAAATGAATCACCTGGGGGATATAATTAAAAGGTAGACACTGACTCTGGAGGTGTCATGGACAGACCTGAAGATGGCCCGGATGAGTCCCCCCTCTGGGCAGCCAGACTTTCGTATAATTCCCTCCACTTGGGTGTGAGAGAAACCTGACTTGCCTTCAGCCAGTAGAAAAATGACAAAGATGACAGTTGTCACCTTGTGCTCTAGAAGACTAGCTAGTAGACTGCCCCTCTCTCTCCTACGCGGTCTGAAGACGCAAGCCACACGAACCCCACAGCAGCGCGGAAATGAACTCAGCAACAGTGAAGGAAGCCTGCAAGCAAGCTCTCGCCGGTCCAGCCTCCGCGAGCTGAGGCCCTGCTGACCCACAGAAACAGTGAGCTAACAGATGAGCGTGCTGCCTTAAATCACTAACTTTGTGGTGGCCTGTAAGGCAGCTGCAGAAGACAAATAGAGCAGCTGTGGGCTGGCCGCTGAGATTTGAGGTCGCCCCTCTGAAGAGCACCACTGCTCACCTCACACCGACACACGCTCCCTTCCCTGTGGGCTGACCTTTCCGGTTGCCGCTGGCCTGATCAGACCACCATCTCCTTAGAACACAGAGCATCCACTGCAGGGCTCCCAGGGCGGCCCTCAACACACACCCGAGTCCTGGCTGTGCATGCCTGTGCCCCGGGGACCTTCCTGATCTCGCTTCATCCAGACTGGTTTGTCCTTTTGAAACAAGTTTCACTCAAAATACCACACTCAGGAGGCAAATTTCTTTACTATTGGTCAGCTCACCTGCCCCTTACTGTTGTTCCATAATCACCACGGTTCTCACTAATGATTCACCTGGTGTCCCTCAAACGGGAACCACCTCGTTCGTTATCTTCTTGAAGTCACGTCTACACTCTCTGTCCTTTAACTGAAGTGACTGCCACCTGAAGGACCTGTGATTCGGGACGCTGCCTCTTCCGCTGCACAGCACGCCCTGAGTTCACCTGTACTGGGAAGGTCACCCCGAACCACTTTCTCCCTTCCAAACAGTCCAGGATGACCTTCTTCTCAACACCGAAAACGCCTGCCGTCCTCACACTATTGCCCCGTCACTGTCCATTTTTCATTTTTAATATAAATTCTAGAAACTTCCCATATGTGAGAACTTTTTCTAATCCCATCCTCTACAGAAGGTTTGTTATAAAACAGCTGGCCAATCGACTGCAATGGTCTCCCAGCTCCAGAGTATATTCACCGGTACTGTACTTCTTAATCCGTCTTTTACCTAACCAGACGCAAAATAACCCTAAAAGTAGTTACAGGGAGTGAGTATACACAGAGTTGAAGCAGGAAAAAGGAAAATGGATACCCCAGGAGTGAGGCCATGGCAGAACTTCAGGAGGTGGGCTGAGCATATTCAGACGTTTTAACCACAGATTTCACTGTGGTCCTCAGAGACCATGGTCCCCACGGTCAATGCAAGAGAATCAATGCAAACACCCATTTTTTGCCCCAGCACCTTATTAAACTGTGCATTTTAGACATTGTTCTTAGTCACTTCTAACACATCATCTTCCTTGAATAGTGAGACTTTATTTCAGTAGTACAGCAGCCCCCCCTTATCCATGGTCTCACCTTCCACGGTTTTAGTTACGTGTAGTCAACTACGGTACATCCATATTAAATGAAAAATTCCAGCAGGAAACAATTCCTAAGTTTTCAAGTGTGCACCGCTCGGACGCACCCGGGCGTGAGGCGCCTCTCTGTCCAGTGCACCCTCGCTGCAGACGCTCCCGGCCAGTCGGTGCACAGCGGCGCTCTGGGTTATCAGATCGCCTGTCACAGCTCTGCAGTGCTTGCACTCAAGTCGCCCTTACATTACTGAATAATGGCCCCCGAGTGCAAAGGCGGCGACCTTGGCAATTCGAATGTGCTGAAGAGAAGCCATAAAGAGTTTCCTCTAAGTGAAAAGGAGACCGCAGGACAGTAACATCTTCTGGGAGCAAGACAGATCACATTATGTAACTGTCATTACACTACATTGTTATAATTCTTCTATTTTACTATTAGTTATTGTTGGTACTCTCTTACTAGGCCTCATCTATAAATATAACTTTCATTGTAGGTGCACGCATATAGGGAAAATATAGTAAATACATGGTTGGGTAGTGTCTGCTGACTGTGTCTTAGAAGGTAACCCCTGTGGATAAGGCAGGGCTGCTGTATCTGGGCCATACAGCATGGAAGTAAGAGCCTGAGCATCCGGTGTTCTCAAGGAACCAGCACCCAGACTTAACAAGGAAAAAGAGCTACCTGGCCAACCTTACGATCCGAGGTCCTTTTCACATTCGGGGAACCAAGAGAAACAACAGTCATCGCTACTAAATTTCTGGGCACTAATGTACCACATCAGAAAGAAGGGCTGAGTGTGGAATCCTGCAAGATCGCACCCGCTCTACGGCCCATCTGTGTTAAACACTGAACCCAAAAAGAACCAAACAGATGACTTTGCACTAATTAGCTGTCCCTCGTCCCGGACTTCATGGTATGTTTGAGGACTCGCTTCATGAGATGAGAGAAACTGAAAAACTGCATTTCTCTTTACTACTAAGAGGAGGCAAAAGGAGGGAGAAAAGTTAGGGAAAAAATCATTTAGAAATTGGGTTTTAGTAAAAAATATATATATATATTTGGTTACCAATATATATACCAAATTTGGTATATTTATATATTTGGGTATATATATATATATATATTTTTTTTTTTGGTTATTCATAGCAGGGCCTTTACTCAAAATGTAAAATTCATCTACCGACTAATGCCAATGAAAAGAAAATCATGCAAGAACTGGTCATGTACAAAAAAGGTTCGTGTTTCACGTGCACAATCCCCAAGTAAACTTAAAACTCCTTGGTTCTTACGCCAAAAAAGTTCATGGCAGCTACTCACTCCAAAATAAACTACTGCAGTAAGTGAGGGCACTGATGAGACAGGCGAGGCGAGGCCCAGGAAAGGAGCTGGGACTGCTGGGACCCTGCAGTCACTGTCAAGAGCAAGGAGGCAGGAAAACAGCAAGAGCTACGGCGCGGAGACGCCACACCTGCCTTGGACCTGAGGCTCCTTTCTGGCTGTAACCGACATCCAACCTGGCTTGAGGTCAGAGTCATGACATTATCTTTCTGTTCTGAACTACAGACTGGATGTTCTTACCCCATCAACCTTCTGACGATAAATCCTTTTTTAACACCTTACATGCAGTCAGACCTTTTAACCTTCGTGCCGGCCTCTCTTGGATTCCTTCCCCTGACAGGAAACTCCCTATCTATCAAAACCGTGTATTCCAATATAGAGTAGCTCTAACTATTGGTGAGTTATTTTACTGGGCTGGAATCTGTCTTATGTTAGTTAACTCCTGAACCTGAGTCCTGTTCTCTAATAAAATGGAATTATAAGAATTATTTATCTATATGGGAAATATTCAAACACTTAAAAGGAATGACTATGTCTCCACTTCACTTTTCATCTGCAGCCCTGTAAGTCTCTCCCCATCTATTATACATTCTGTATGCTTTTCTTCAACCCCAGCTTCCAAAGCAAAAAAATCACACATTCACATTTAATTCAAACTATCTAAAATTCAAGTGGATTCTCAATATTGTTAGACACTGCATTTAGTCATCTGCTTTTTGCTCCCTTGCTCATTCAGAGATGCCCTAACTGTTCTTGATTCCCTTTGATACCCTACTTGCTCCCTCTACGACCTAAGACCGCCCTTTGCCACACAGAGGGCAGTGGCCGCACATTCTGTCACCTGTCCTCCTCTACTCTGACACGGACGTGGCCTCTCTCCCTGTTTCAAAATTTAACCCTGTCGACCCTTCTGCATCTTCAGGAATCAAGCAGCTCCTCCCAAATTTCTCACAGAGGAGGCGTGATAAGGGAACACTAACATTTATGAGCATGTGTACACTCTGTGCACAGTTTCATCTAATTGTCCCATCTTTTGGCAGCTTTCCCATAAGGTCTCCCCATGCCAATAAAGTTGTTTCTTTTAAAACTAAGATATACTATTTATGCATTTACTGTATGCTAAGTGCCTTGGTTGGCAGTGATACAAAGATAAATAAATAACCTATTATTCTTCCACTCAAAGGATCCTGAGTGAGAAAGTATTGATAAAACAGCCTTATGTGCAAATAATACAATGCTTTGTACAAGGGAGGAAGAAGAGGAGATACAAGTAGTCACTCTCGAGTTCCTCAATCAGAAGGGTGTTGCTGTGGTGCCATGTAGAAATTGCGACCTGTGCACACGGATGATGGCCAAGGGCTCCTCCTGGTCCGATGCACAAGGCTCAATATGCAGTTACTCGCACACTCTCTCGTCAAGCTATTGCCGATTCCCTCCAATTTGCTGCCAACGCTGTTGATGCGTTTCACTGTTTTTCTCACACTGTACACTGTTACTACCTACAGTTTAAATTTGATCCTCGTTTCTCAAATCAAAGCTCCTTGAAAGGTATTAATGAATTTTGCTTTTTTATTTAACAAGAACACATTCTCTCCCTCTCTGTGACATTTGACATTGCTGACAACTCTAACTTAGTCTCTACTAACAAATGATTCTTCAACTTACACCTTTTGGAGTTTATTTCCTATTGCTCATATGTCACCAATGGAAGCATGCACCAAAGCATTGCTGGGATTTCTCTTCTTTATTTTTCCTTAGAAAAATCTCCTACTCTGACCACATCAAGTATCATTTTTGCGCAGTTGCCTTCATATATACAGGTAGATAATATATCTATACATAATATAGATATTACAGTTTTATATAGATATATACACTTTTTAAAACACATGCACTACACATAAACAGAAAATAATATAACAAGACAACTCTGTAGCTACCATTATTTAATGAATGTTAACATTTTGCTTTATTTGTGTCATGCTTTCTCCTTTTACATTTTTAAGAAATAAAATACGAATAAAGCTAAAACCCCTCTCTCCCCCTTTTCCCATTTTTTTATACTTTGATTATACATACAGGGTGGGGGGGGGCAAAAACAGGCTTACAGTTGTGTGTACACAAAACAGTGTTTATCTTTGTACTGTTATTTATTAATTATTGTGTTATTTTCCATGTGAACAACTGTAAACCTGCTTTTTGCCCTGCCCTATATGTACTGAGAAACAATATATATGAGTGTTCTATTCATTGGAAAAATGCAGAGTCATAAAAGGGGAAGGGTTTACAGGAACAAGTATAAAAGACACGTGAACAAAAACTAGGAGGGGTAGAAATGGGAGGGAGAAGGGAGGGCTGGGTGGGTGGGTGGGTGGGCTGGGATGGGAGTAAAAGACAGAAAACTGTACTTGAACAATTAAAAAAAATGTAGAGTTGATAACACATGAAAAAATGATCAAGATCATTAGCAACCAGGATAATGCAAATCAAAACCACAACAAGACGCTACTTCACACCCACTAAAATGTTTACGACAAATAAGAGGGACAACAACTAGTGTCAGCAAGGAGACAGGGGAAGTGAAACCGTCAGACACTGCTGCTGGGGATGGGGAAGGATGCAGCCGTGTTGGGACCCATTGGTACTTCCGGCAGAGCTGGTCACCACATCATCCAGCAATTCCACACCCAGATATAGACCCAGGAGAAATGAAACATGTCCATTCAGAACCTGTACATAAATGTGCTTGGCAGCATTATTTATAGTAGCCAGAAAGTGAAAAGAACCCAAATGTCCATCAATGGATGAATGGGAAATTCGATGTGTTACATCCATGCAATGGCATTTTACTTGGCAATAAAGAGAAATAAGGACTGCGCCTTGGAATAAAGAGAAATGTTCCACCATGGAGGAAAACATAAGCACATGATCCGTCTGACACAGGCCAGTCACAGAGGACCACACACTGTGTGATTTCATTCATGAAATGTCCAGAACAGGCAAATCTATACAGACAGAAAGTATCCTGAGGGAGTGGGAGACTGAGGGGTATTGGCTTAGGGTTTCTTTTAGGGGTAATGAAAATGTTCTAATATTGACTGTGGTGATAGATGCAAAACACTGGAAACATACTAAAAGCCACCGCATTACGCACTTTGATTAGGTGAATTGTATGATAAGCAAATTATATCTCTACATGCTGGGATTTATACATGCATTACATATGCACATATATTAATTATGTTATATATAGTACACATCGATAATATTGTTACACATATATATTATATATACTCTCTCACAGCTTATTCATTTAGTGGTATGCTTTTGAAATTTACCAAAGTGGACTAGTTTATGTATCTTAACTGCCCACAGTGTGTGGAGAAAAAAAATTACACTACATTTATCAATTTCTCTAATTTTTTTCTATTTGAAGTAGTGCTACAATGAACATCCTTGTATTTACACATCTTCTTGTTTTATAAGTGTGACAATTTTTCTAGGGTAACAACTAAAATGGCTGACATGCAAATTATGCACACTTTGAACTGTACCAGATATTTTCAGATTGCTCACCAAAAATATTACTCCATTGAGTCCTGTATAAGAGTCCTGTTTCTTGCCAACACTTGGTGTTATCAAGCTTATTAGGTTTTGCCAATCAATAAGTGTAAAATGAATTCTCACCGGGGTTTTACTTTTCATTTCCCTGATTATTAGTGAGGCTGAGCATCTTTCATAATCGGACAGTCTCTCGCCCCTCCTCCTCTGTCATTTGCCTAATCATATCTCTCACCTGCTTTCTATTGAGTAGTTGGTCTTTTTCCTATTGACTTGCATGACTCCTTCCAAACTCTGGGCAATTGTCTTCAACCACTTAGAAAAAGTGCAAATATGTATCCTATCCCCAGCCTATGGTTTGTCCTTTCATTAGTTTATAATGCTTTTTGTTATAGTGAAGATTTTTATGTGTATATACTCCAAAATGTTAGTTTTTTCTTTAAGGGCGTGTGATTTTTATGTCTTAAGGATTTAATCCTTAGTACAATGCCATGAAAGTAGGTGTTGTGTATTCTCCTGTGAAAGTTTTAGGGTTTTGCTTTTCATACTTAGAGCTATAACTCATCCGGAATTTATTTTCCTGTATGCTGTGAGGTGGGTTTTTAATTTTAATTTTTTCCTTATAGATAGCCAACAACTCTTGGTCCATTTATTATTTATCAAATCCATCCTTACCCCCCATTAATCAGTAATGGGTACATTATGTTCAAATATATCTTACCCATCTTATAATCACAGATGTAATTACTGATTCAGACAAAAATCAAAGCTGGATGGAAGAATGTCGGGTGAAACGTTGTTGAGAGACTAATGGTCTCCGAGTGTCGCTCTACAGAGGGCTTGCTGACGACAGAGGAGACCTGCTTCTTCACAGTGAGGAGCCAGAGAAAACACTTGAATCCGGTGGCTGGACTCAGCATCACCAGTGACAGACCAAAGTAACGGGTACCTTCTGAAGTGACATAGTGCAAAGTACACACCACACCTGCCTAGTATTCTTGCCAACTATGCCAAACTGAGTCCAATTTGGAGGAACGAACTAGACCAATCCAGATGTGGGACATTCTTACAAGATAACTGGCCTGGACTCCTCAAAAATGTCAGTAAAAACACTGCAAGGTGAAAGGACTGCTCTAGATTAAAGGGAATTAAATAGAACAAACGAGAAGTAATTTATAATCTTTGCATGGATCCTGGATTATTCTTATAAACCCAGCTGTAAAATATGCATATGGCCTGCATGCTAAGTAATGATTGTAGCAATATTAAATTGCGTGACAATGGTACTGAGGCCCTGTGAAGAATGCTCTTATTGTAAGAGTACATAAGCTAACGTATTTAGGACTAGTGCCTTGATGTGTGCAACACTACATGTGTTATAAATACACACACACAATTTTTCTATACACATGTAATCCTATAGTTACACATGAGAGAGAAATATTAAATAAATGTCGTAAAAATGTTAAGAATTGACAAGCCTAAGTGAAGTGTATATTAGCATTTATGGTGCTATTCTTCCAATATATTTCAAAGCTTGAAATCTAATGCCCCCCTGCAAAAAGGCTACAGGTAAGAGTTGTATTGCCTCTCCTGACTTGTTCTGAACTACTCTTTTGGACACTTCAGCTTAATGCCCACTGTCATCTGAATACAAACCTGTCTAAAATAAATCCATTCCCCCAATATAACCTCCTGTCTGACTTCCTTATTCCTACCAAGGTGTTTTAGCATTACTTTCCCTGTTATGTAGATTCAAAATCCTACAGTCAATTTGTAGGCTACTATGAGGTTAATGATAAAAACTACTGTGATTTATTGAGACAGATTTTACTGATCTTTATAATTATGATTTTTAAATTACTTTACTCAAATAGACCAGTGAATGGAGAAAGAATGTGTAAGTATGTGAGGGCATAAGCTTGTAAATCTGTGAGAGACAAGGTAAGTCAGGGAGCACTTTAAAGAAAACTGACCCGAAGACATTCCTCGTCAGAGAGAGTGATTATAGACTTGTGCCAATTTCAGACCTCTCAGAACAAGAAGCTGTCAGTCAACTGACAAGACATCTTGGATCCATGAGGCAAGTTGATAAGGTATCAGGAACTTCTATTGACCCAAGGTTCTCGGTTGCAGGCTGGCCACTGTGCGTGCACCCCAGACTGGGCGACAATCCCAGACCCTGAGAACCTCGCGGGGCTAGTACCCAGTTATCCTGACTCCATAAGAATTTGACCACAGCTGGCATAACATGGAATCATTCATTGGACTTTTTTTTAGAGAGAGGGAGGAAAGGAGAGAGAGAGGAAGGGGAGAAGGAGGAAGAGAGAGAGAAATAGGAGCATGGATTTGTTGTTCCAATTATTTATGCATTCACCAGTTGATTCTTGTATGTGCTCTGACCAGAGACAGAACCTGCAACCTTGGCATATCAGGACAACGTTCTAACCAAGTGAATGAGCTGGCCAGGGCCCATCAACCTGCCTTCAATAAACACGTATTGAATGCCCAGAACGTGCCATAAACAGCATTCTGCATGCCAAGAAATAAAGCATGAATACAACATAGGCCCCGGCCCAAGAAGGTCACAACAAAATGGTTAAGTAAATACAAAATTATTTTTTTAAGATTTTATTTATTATACCCTGGCTGGTGTAGCTCAGTGGATTGAGCACGGGCTTGTGAAGCAAAGGGTTGCCAGTTCGATTCCCAGTCAGGGCACATGCCTGGGTTGCAGGCCAGGTCTGCCAGTGGGGGACACGTGAGAGGCAACCACACATTGATGTTTCTCTCCCACTCTTTAAAAAAAAAAAGATTTTATTTATTTACTTACTAACTTCATTTTTAGACAAAGGGGAAGGGAGGGAGCAAGGGAGAGAGACATCAGTGTGTGGTTGCCTCTCCCATGCCCCCTACTAGGGACCTGGCCTGCAACCCGGGCATGTGCTCTGACTGGGAATCAAACAAGCAACCCTCCGGTTCACGGGCCAGTGTTCTATCCATTGAGCCACACTCCCCAGGGCTATAAAATTCTTACAGTGTGTTAAGTATGAGAAACAGAAATGTATGCATCATACAGCCCAGGAAGTGAATAATTCTTTTTAAGGAACAGATTATCAAAGCAGCAGTCTGAAGGCTGAGTAGAAGTTCACCAGGTGGAACTGGGTGACGAGGCGGGCCAGCAGGACTACACGGCACGTACACAGGCAGAGGCACGAGGGGTGTGGAAGGTTCTGGCCTGCCGCATGCCCTGTGAGATCCCGAAGGGTAAGAGACGAGGCAGAGGTGCCACGGCGGAGAAATGCTCTTGACTGCTACACTAACAAGCTCATCAAAGACAAAGCCGAAAGCTTTCAAGCAGAGAGACACCTACGTCTGGGTGTGTTTGTGCACCTGTGTGTAACTAGTGATGAGACTATAATAAATGAATCTATTCAAAGCAAGTAGCACTTAGTAAGTAACTAATATGTGCCTGAGAGTATCTCATTTAATGCTCTCAACAACCTTAAATCTCTATTCGTTCCCTCATTTCTGCACACCAGAAATCTAAGGCTTAACAAGGCTAAGTAATTTCCCAATACACTTGAAAGGTGGGAAAGCGTATTTCATTCCCATTTCATTAGTACCTATTACCTCTTGCTGAAGCTCTCATAATAATTCCCTCTCATAATTGCTACCGACTCTCCAGATCAAACATCCAATACACTGCTTTCAGCATATTACTTCTGCGCTCAAATCATCTCAATGTCCTCTTTCTACCTGTAGGTAAACATCCGAATTCTATTTAGTCTCCATCCTCCAGGCCTCCTATGGGGGTGACTTTTCCCACGAGTCCCCCCAGTCCGCCACAGACGAAAGTAAACAAGACATGACATGATCTGTTTGGGGAGGAGAGGTGGCCGATACCCTCAAGGGGGAAGGGCCGTGAGCAGTGGCCAGTTTCTCAGGGGAAAAGGCGTCGAGCCCTCTCCTCCAGGAGCTTTTATTGGGTTGTAATATACAGGAATATGGGGTGGCAAGGATCAAACAGTAGATAACATTTCAAAGAAATCTGAGGGCTTAGTATGAGTCAGAGTCTGTCAGGAACAGAGTTTTAGGATTTCCTGCTCGAACCCTTAACATATGAATGAAAGCACTCTTAGCAGAGCAGATTTCACATGCTTATCAGGAAGTCTTTGTGATGCCAGATTTTTCCCCAGGGCAAGCTCTGGCAAGGCAAGGAGCTGCACCCCTCCCCAACAGGTATTCAGGCTTAAGGGGATTAGACCCAGGAAGCACTTCTCCCAGCAGACAAGGGGACTAGGGCTATGTCACATAGCCTGAGGGCACGGGTCTATTGCTCACTCTTTGTTGCAGCCCCCCCCCCCCGTCCTTCCATGAAGGCCTCCCAAGTGGTCGAGTCTGGCTTAGGTTGCTCCCCACTATGAGAAGACTTACCCATCATGGACTTCCGACCATGCTTTGGGGGCAGGGAGGAAACTGAGGCAGTATTTGCTACCAGAGACAAGCTTTGTCACCTATGGCTTGCATTCTGAGGTCACTCGCTCATCCTTAGCCACGGAGGGGTTAAGGTTACAATTCCTGAAACCAGTCAGAGTGGTCCACAACAGCCCCCAAACTAGAGTTGCCAGAAAACAGACCCTTGAGACCACGTTCAGCACGCAGAATACTTACTAAGGAGCACTCCTGGGATCAGCACCCGTGGCCTCCTTGCAGAGAAGGAATGGAAGGAGGATGGAGCAGAGGGAAGGTCCAACCACAGCATCAGCCGACACCATGGGGAGCTACACAGCTAGGCTGGCCGTTGGGCTGACTTGGCCTGGCCTTCACACTCCCACAGTGCTCAAAGTGAGCCGAGGAACCTCGGGTGATGTGGCTCTTTGCAGCTTTGGCACTCTCTGAAGAGGCAGACTGCTAGACGTTTCTGGTCTGATATAAAATGCAAATAGGGAGAGTCTCCCACTCCAAACTTTTCAAAGACTATACCGCCCTTCCGACACAGTCTGCACCCAGTAAGTATGACCCACAAGTCCTTCTGGGGAAACTGAGGTTTATGAAAAGTAAGTCACTCGCACGGTATCACAGGGCCAGCCAAAGTGGCAGAACTAAAAGTCAAGCCTCAATGTAACAGCAAAGCCACTGTAATTTCTATGACACTGCCGATAAAATGCCAACACGAGGACATGGGAGGGGATTCAACCTAGGGATGACTAAAGAAAGACCATCTCCAGTAACATTTTCTTAAGGGCAGTTTTACCATCTACCTAGATCCCCAGAAAACGTAAGCTTTAAATAAGTGAATTAAGAATGCTCCTCAACAACTCCTTTGGATTTAAGCACTAAGCAAAATGACAAGGAATTTAGTTTTGAAATGAACAAATTACCAGTTCCAGCATAACTTCCACTAGAACCTATAAATCAGAAGAAAATTCAATGAAATGTGCAAAAGGACAATCGCTGGTCAACAGAGGGAATCGTTCTGAAATGGGCCTCAGTAGATGGAGCTGTCCCCTCTGCATTGGCGCTGCGCTATCTGAAGAGCTAAAAATACAGTCAGTCAAAGGTTCTAAACATCTGCACTGATTAAAATGCCAATCACCCTTTTCCTAAGACCACTGGCACTGACCCTGGTACGCCAGCCCCATGCCGGCCCTGAATAATGTTATTATTATACATGCAGTGAGGACCGACAATGCCTGCAGCACCTCTAAGAAAGGGACGGAGTCCTGCCCAGCCCTTGGCCATCAAACGAGTGTTCTGAGAAAGACAGCAGAATAACTATAACCACTTTGGATTTTATCTTCATGGGGAAAATGAAACACTCAAGTTTTTGTCTCTCCCCTTAAACTTTGAAAATTCAGCAATTCATTTAGGAAAAAAATAATCTTTATGATTGCCACTTTTTTCCTCATGCTTGCTGCTGTCATATGAATTCAACTTACGACTAGGCTCTGTTTTAATTAATTCTGAGGATATTTCATTCTACATAACGGCTTGGGATTGACATACACTTAGGTGGTTGCAGATTTAGCCTACCCTTATAGACAGAGGCTGAAGAACTTCATACTTGACTGCGGAAAAAGAATTAAACATTCAAACAAAAGTTCAAATGCCCACAACAACACGCCACCTTTTGTCAGCTAACTAACACCAGCCCACCAAATACTGGCCAAAGGCAGCTGAATTTGCAGAACTCAAGAGGTGCAAATCAGACACTCTACATGGTGCAAAAGCTTCACAAGGCTTAGATTAAGGTGAGGCTGCCCACTGCAGAGCCTCACTAACTCTGGCCCAGCAGTCAAGTAACAATCCCCAAAAGCAACACACCAGAGGCAAGCTCACTGAAAGGTGATCATTGTTCAGTGACTCATTGCAAGGTTTAGGGTCCTACCTCTTCCTTTCAAAGGTCACATTTAAAAATAAATTGCATTAGAGAGGAACAAAAAACTTACATCTCAAGATCAAGGAGAAGAAACTTTACTTTGTTATGATGACTGACTTACTCCCTGACTTTTAAAAGGCAGGTAAGAACTTACATTCAAGTATTTCAGTATAAATAACACTGCAAAAGTTTCCCTTGACATAGGAAAACACCTACCCTGAAGCCAGCATAGTTTCGTGACCTTGAAGGTCAGTCTCTCATAATCTGATCATAATCTGTACCCGGAGACAGTGTCACTAGGTGCTGGGATTTTTGTTTAAATAACTTTCTTGAGAATGTCAATATGTGTTTAGCTAGAATGCAATGACCAATAAATTGTCCTACCTTTGCCGATGCTGAGTCCTGAAAACATTAAATCCACAGATACACATCTGTGGTAAGATCTAGTTAGAATTCTGCAAGGGTAAGAACATGCTCAATGTACTGGCAGAGGTCAGGAAGAGAGCAGGACACGGGAAATACTTTTATAATGCACAAATGACTGACAACATTCTAGTTAAAGAATTCTTAAATTTATGTCTAGTGACATTAAAGACAGCACTACCACAGGTAAAGTGATTCAGTGAGGATCTATGACCTACAGACAGCAGAAAGATGCTTCAACTCCCTTATATTTGGTTAACACTTTTGACAAACTATTTAAGACCCTTTCCTTTGTATCCAAAAATGACTACAATTTAGTGCAATTACTAGAGAAACCAGCTCAGAAGCATAAAACCAGGGTTTTACTGGTTACTGAATGCCCTCAATTAGATACCCCATTAAATATACGTAAATATTCCAAATCCTTTTCCACTTCAAAAAACAAAAGACTCTGTGGATGTAACACAAAGTTTAAAACTGCTTTTTACAAAAGTGAATGTGAGTTTATTCTAACCTACACATATTCTATAGAAAAGTTTCTTTTGACACAAAAGTTGGGTATATTTAAGATGGCTGACCTTTACTCATTTATAAGTTGAATATATTTATAATTTATAATCTACAGACAAAAAAAAAGGGAAAAAGTTAACTGGCTACCACCTAAAACTTCCACCTCTTAGTCACTTCCAATGCAGTGCCAGTCCTAAACTTCAAGGTAAAATGACACGTGTTGACCTAAAGATTTTAAAATTGGTCAAGACCTACTGATGCCAATGTAGATTCCAAAAACAAATTCTAATACCATCTTTTGAGCCCTCAGAAGTCCTTATCCAAACAGAATACAAAATAAGACAGTGGGCAGATGTCTACATACACGCAATACACGTGACTACACACGGCCTCGTGCAAAGAAGAAAACCACACACGTACACAACAAATGCATGCCTCAATCTTAAGGTTCTTTTGACATCCCCGTGCAAAACTCAAACTTTCCTACTATAATGCTTTTTTTATCTAATACAATGCTTTTTTCTCGTCCTCCTCCGACAGCCCGTTTATCCTGATAAGAAGACCGAGCTCCACTGAAACACACGCCCAACACACTGTTACGATTCCTGTGGGCTAAGTGCGCTGCTCCTGAACACACAGCCATTTCAAAGCTGCACTCGCTGCGCACGGGCTCAGCAGGGCAGGCTGTCGAGGGAGGGGAAGAATGACAGGCGATAAACAGGCAGGCCGGGGTAAACCAGAATTCCGCTTCTCTGCTCAGACGAGAGGCTTACTCTTTTTATTTGTAAAACAAGGCTAAAAATTCTGCATATTCTCTTAAGAACATCATACAGATAGGCTACTAATAACAAAGAACCAGGAAAAGGCACAATTCTTTTTTGTGTGGTAATTTTATTTATATATTTTTTATTTAATTATTGTTCAAGTACAGTTTTCTGTCTTTTAAGCCCATCCCTGTCCACCTCCCCCCCCCATGCTCCCCACCTCCCTCCCATTTCTACCCTCCTTAGTTTTTGTCCATGTGTCCTTTATACTTGTTCCTGTAAACCCTTCCCCTTTTGCCTGAAATTCCTTCCCTTCTCCCCTCTGGTCACTGTCAGCCTGTTCTCTATTTCAGTGTCTTTGTTTTTATTTTTCTTGCTTGCTTGTTTTTATTGTTTAGCTTCCTGTTAAAGGTGAGATCATATGGTATTTGTCTTTCACCGCCTGGCTTATTTCACTCAGCATAATGCTTTCCAGTTCCATCCACGCTGTTGCAAAGGGTATGAGCTCCTTCTTTCTTTCTGCTGCATAGAATTCCATTGTGTATATGTACCACAATTTTTGGATCCATTCATTTAATGATGGGCACCTAGGTTGCTTCCAACTCTTGACTATTGTAAATTGTGCTGCTATGAACATTGGGGTGCATAGGTTCTTTTAGATTGGTGTTTCAGGGTTCTTAGGATATAATTCCAGCAGTGGAATTGCTGGGTCAAAAGGCAGACTCATTTTTAAAAATATGGAACGTTTCACGAATTTGCCTGTCATGCTTGCACAGAGGCCATGCTAACCTTCTGTGTATCGTTCCAATTTTAGGGTATGTGCTGCTGAAGCGAGCACCAATTCTTTAAAATATTAACTGATAACAGCCTTCTCCACGGCTAAGGTCCAGTCATTTCTAGTTCTTTCATTCAACTCCCCACCATTAGCCATGTAAGAGTAACTAACCCAGAGCTGCAAAGAGCAAGATATTTCCAATACTCATCAAGCTGCCCAAAAGTAACACTGCTCAGAATATCAGATCCCTGGGGTAATTAAAATATATAGAAAAGAAGAAAGGAATTAATTGAACGACCACAGCCTGCCAAATGTCTAAATGAGACTAGTTGTTACTTCGTTCGGCAGTAAGAAAAGTTGAGCAAGGGGTCAGGAGGGCAATGAGAGCAAGGCCCGCCCACTGCTCCAGTTGGTGATCTCTAAAAGAAATCATGGAAATGCTCAGAGAAACAGAAGCACATCAACTCCTCTGACCATTTCTGGAAACACTCTGAGCATCAACAAAGAAATGGAGGCCCCAGCACATCTGGCTCCGGGAGCTGCCTACACTGCAGGTGACTGCGTCGGGAAGGTGGAGGCGGCTCCGGGCAGCGTGTAGCGCTGACCTTCCACCCTCTCCCCTCCGTTAGAGCGGGCAGCTTCTGCAAGGGGAATAAATTAGGTGAGAGAGTAAACCTAGTGCAGCTAAAGTTCTAGTAATTTTAGATCGTCAAAATGGTAACTTCCTAGTGGGAGAACAAAACCTCAATAAAGTGGCCATAAAGTTTGATCATTGTTGCTGTATTGTAGCTAAACATTTGTAAATTTGCTAGTTTACTATACAATCCCTAATGAATAAAAGTGAAGGCACAGCCTATGAGTAAGAACAAGGATGGATTATCTATATATTAACTTACTGGGAGATTTATTTGATTTTGAGTATATTGACTGCATGACTTCTCTTTTCATGCAGTCACTCAAAAAGCTCCAGCAAGAGAAAACTGTCCATATAAGATGGTCCTAAAACATGTAGTCTGTCTACGTGCTTTGGAAAGGTCATCAGGTCTTATAAAAAACTGAATATTAAAATATGTAACTGAAAAGCATCACTAGACCTTTCTTCTCCTAGCCCGACAGTCCCAGAATCCATGTCTACTGTTGCTATTCCATAAAAACTTATACGATTCACACATGGTGGACTGAAAAACAAAAAAACTGGGGAAGGCACGTAACATTCCCGGACGTTGGAGACTTTGGTGTCAGACTGTTTTAGGTTCAAATCCCAAATGTGGCAGCCCAGCTGTAAAATATGGACACAGCACTGAATGTACGTGAATGCGATCATCACAGAGATTAGAGCAGATGAAATCCTCAACAACTGTTTCGAATATGCAGACTTACTGGGATTCTTACTAAAACTGGACTTAGCAAGGACAGATACGTAAGTCCAAAGTCAAGGCCTGGTTAGGAAAAGGGCTCAGAGGAACTCCACCAAAGTTTGGTCAAGGAGAGTTTTTGTCAATGCAAGAGTAAACAGTCCCCTGGAGGAAGGTGAGAGTCCTTACAAAGAACATGAGGCCCACCGAACAACTCTGTGCACAATGACAGCAGTGAATCGCTACCCCCCCCACCCTCTGTCCCCGGGGAAGATTATAACACCACTTTACGTTTATACAGCATATACATTAATAAGTCACCATTACTTTGCACCGATTGATATTGTCAAAAGGGGTTGTTGTTGCCTAAATAAAGGCTTTCTGTAAAAGCAGATATAAAAATAAAATCCAAGTGAACTATGAGAACTGCATTTTATTTACATGCTAAAATTCCAATATATTTCTTCCTCTAAGTTCCTTCCTAGCTGTAAGAACTTCGCCCTTTATATTTAATCAATATGGCAAAGAAATTACAAGCAGCAAACAGAAAGAATGAAAGAATTTACCCCACTAACTCAAATCCCGAAAGGCAACCATACATTGATGTTTCTCTCCCTCTCTCCTTCCCTTCCCCTCTAAAGATAAATAAATAAAATCTTTAAAAAAAAAAAAATAAAAAAAAAAAGAAATTTCAAAAAATACATAGCCTCCTTTTAAAGCTAAATAAAAATATACTCTCAGAAAACATTCAAGGTAAAACCCATATTCTCGTGTTTTAAAGAGACCTGATAGGTAATAGGATAGGTTGTATTAGTCCATAAGGCTCAAAAATTACTAAGCGGTAGAACACATGCCATCAGTTGTTTTTAAAGGTATTTTTAAAACCACGATTCTGAGACCTTGTATGTTTTCTGGGGGGTACTCCACAGTAGCCCATGGAAGCAGGACAGAATGGTGCAAGAAAATAACATGGGGTTTGGAATTAGAATCTATCCTGGGTTCAAGTTTGCTTTCTCCACTGGGTAGCCATGTGACTTGGTAAAAATTATTCTCAGCCTCAATTTCTTTATCTGTGATACTGGTATAGAGGGGAATAAGGCACATGAAAGAGCTCTGCAAGGAATAAATCAGTATGCAAGTATTAACTATAAGACTCATAATCGAGATTTTTAAAATTATGGACACATTTTATCTTTAAGGTGATATACACCTTGCTTGCAACCCCAGCGTCTAACACAATGCCTTGCTCACAGCAGGCACTCAATTATGCGCATCTTGAAGTAGACGGATGGGTGGAGAGGATAGGTGAACTAGTAGATGCAATTTCTTTCTCTTCTGCCAGCTCTCAATTACAATCCCATTACTACCTTGGGATGATAAATTTGCCCCAAAAGGCAAAGGAAAATCATATTCAGAAAGCAAAAGATTACATCAATATTTACTGGTAACACCTAACATTATTGTACCATGATCTGAATAAAGAAGCACAAAAAGGAGAAAGAATTTTACTTGTAACAATTTCCACAACCTCTCTATATCTATTCAAATATTTATTATTGATCTTATTAGTATTCCAGATCCTTCCCCTCCTCCTTCATATTTAATATGGATCATTGCCTACACGCTAACACGAAATTACAAATTTTGTTTTATTGACATGTGCTCTACATACATCATTAAAACTTTACTACAAAATCAATGTTGTATGATTTTAATGTAAAGTTTCCATAGCCTCAAAAACATTGTAAATTATCTTAGACAAAAGAAAGATATAATACCTAGCTTTTCATTTTCTTTTTATTCGGTCTCTTTTTCAATAAATAGTTCTATGTGCCTGGCACTAAGAATATAGCTGTGAGGCTTTTAAAGAAATGATGCTGGAAAAACTGGCCCCTACATGTGAAAGAATGGAGCTGGGCCCTTACAAACACCATACACAAAGAATAACTAAAAACCTAAATGTATGACTTAGTACCATAAAAGTCTTGTAAAAAAGAAAAACATAGGACAAAAGTTCCACAACTTTGGGTTTAGCAAAAATGTCTCTGATCTGATCCAAAGGCACAGGCCACAAAAGAATGAACAGATCAATGAACGTCATTAAATTTTTTAATTATGTGTAGCAAAACAGCATCTCAGAGAATGGAAGAAAATACCTGCAAGTCACGTATCTGCTAAGGAATTAATATTCAGAATAGATAAAGAACTCCTGAAACTCAATTACGGAAAACAAAAACAAAGAAAACTTTAGGGAAGCCCACAGCAGTGGTTCCTCCCTGGAGGTTCAGGAACTGCCATCAAAATTGAAGAGATACATGAGTGTTCCCAAGAGGAGGGGTGAGAAAAGGCATCTTACACAGAGTGCATGCCCACTGAGAAAGCTTGGAGGCAAGAAAGGATAGGGCCCATCGCGGAACTGAAGTGAGATGCAAAGCTGCCAGGGCCACCACGCTCAAGGAAGGCCTTCTGTGTCATGCCAAGGAGTCTAGACTGACCCTTTAGGCTTTGGAAGTTAAGGAGGAATCTGTCACTTAGAACAGATGGGTCCAGCTGCAATGTGAAGAGTCAATCAGAACAGACTTCGAAGATCAGTTAATAGGCTAGTACACTGACCTGGAGGGGCAGGAATATGGTACTGGGGGAAGTGGTGGTTAAGGACAGTGCCATGAGCTAAAGCTGCAGCCTTACATAAGGGAGAGAAATCAGAGGATTTTAGAAATGTTAAGTGATGGAACTGTCAGATGTTACTGATTGACGTGGGGTGTTTTCTACATGGAGCATGTGGAACAGTAATATTCCAAAGTCACCAGGTAGAGAACACAGCTGCCTTAGTACCCAGTACTGAGTCACTAAGCAAAGACGCAGGTCTCGATAAATAATGGCATCGCTCTAACAGCCAACCACTAGAACAGGACAAATTCATTCCAACTAACTGACAACCCAGAGAGGTTCGGAGCTCCAGTCCTACATCACATGCAACAGCCTGCCAGCCATCTTTCCACGAACGCAGCGGGCTCACAGTCACCAGGAGGAAAGGACACTGACCAGCCAACGGTAGAGACCAGAGTCCTTTAAAGGCCCCAAACACTAGCCAATTCCTCAAGATGAGAAATGCTAGAGGGTGGCACGTGCGCGTGCACACACACACACATACACACATGTGTGTCCTGTGAATAAAGAGATCTGTCCCCTTGATTAAAGAAAGAACAGTGTCTTGCTACTCAAACTGTGGTCTAAGCAGCACTGGAATCACCTGACAGCTTGTTAGAAATGCAAAGTTTGTGTCTCTACCCCAGAAGGACTAAAGAAAAAGTCTGCATTTTAAGGTCAACAGGTGATTCACACACATCGAAACGTGAGAAGCACTGAACTAGGGGCTTGTCCACAACTCACCTCCCAAAGCTAAAATGAACACCCCAGCATTTCTGCCCCCGCACCAACCTGCAGGGGTAACTCAACCAAAGCCTCCACATTATGCAACATACAAAGCAGTACTTCATGGCAAGTAGCAAGGGTCAAAACGTGACTTCAGGACTCCTGTGTTCGGTGGGCCAGACACTTAAGCAGAACTAATGTAATTATGATTTGTTCTACATTTAAATACTTTCCAGAGGAAAAATTCACTTTCGCTACACATTTATTTCATAGAGCCAAAGATAACCTCCACACTTACAGTGCATCCCTCCTTTTCTAGTTTCCCAAAGGGCTTTGCAAATCCCTTAATTATATTCCAGTGTGAACAACTATTTCATTAGCTAATTTTCTGCCCACCTCCTTTTGTCAGGTGAAAGTGTGTTACCAAGGTTCTTAGTGGAGGCGCAGTTAATGCATTTTGGAATAGTGATTTGCCTTAAAACAAGTTAATTAATATTCTACTTCAAAAATAAACACAACAGCTATTAAAATAATGCATTCGGGAATAGATCAAAAGGTTGAATAAGCTAAACTTGTGTCAGAATGTAGGCAAAAAATGAGTCAGGGAAAAAAATCACTGTATATACTGTGTAATATAGTCAGTCATTTTAAAAATCTTCAACAGAACAGATCCGGACTGATGATTTATCCCCTAGTTGTTAAAAAACGTACAACACTGTCCATGTTAGGATGGACCAGACTTTAGGACAACTAAAACCACCAGGGTTAAACAGCTGGTTTAATGGGAGAGAAGAAAGCAGAGGCCTCCCCAGAGTTTGGGCTGGTGTTAGGAGCCACCACCGTGAGGCCCCATATCTTCTGAGCACCCCGTAAAGCACCTCAGCACTCGGGCACCCCAGCACAGCGCTGTGTGCCTGCCCCCGGTGAGGGCAACCCCAACTCTCAGGCACGCCCCAGCGCAGTACTAAAAACCATGGCAACTTTTCCAGTTGGTGAAAAGAAAAGTTGAAAGACATTTTTAAATAACTTTTACTGCTTCCTGAACAACGTGGTTAAGAGTTTCAGAAACTGACTTAAACTGAACCTATGGCAACGGACGCTCCTCAGACAGCCACTCCGAGGTCTCACACCTCCTCCTCCTTCTCTGTCCTGTTTCATCCTGTGCATGTTTCACTCCCTGCATCTACTCTTCCTTCTTTCCTTCCGATTTCTCCAACATGCACACACACTATCTACCAATCTCCATACCGCATCTACCGCTAGGTTCATCCTCTCATTATCCAGCTGATCGCCTGGTAACACGAAACAGAGGAACCCTCTCTGAGGGGTGCTGCAAGGGAAGAAGGGCCCCAGACAAGCTTTCGATGGCTGTTATGGCCAACAAGTACTAAAACTGAGAGAAAGAGGGGAAAAGTAAATCCCCGAAGAGATCTGTCTTTTATTCCTAAAATGATGAAATGAGAAATAAAAAATCGGAAACCATAAACTAGATTCTGACATTAGCATGCTGCTATTAAAAAAAAAAAAGGGAAAAATTTCCTAAGAAAGAACTGGAGAGAGCATTGTAAAACCACAGTGGTCAGTCTATAGGGTGACTCCCAATCTGGTTATACACAGTGGGCAGTACTACACGGTTGCACTCAAATTAACAAATTCCAAGTGGGCACAGGGGCCAAGTACAGACATGTCTACGGTAGGTGACGGATAAGTATCTACCAATTAAATATTCATTATATTATTACAAACTCTTATAGTAGTATTGTAAGAGCCTATGTATGATAATCAAGAAAATCTAAAGTCTCTATCTTCTAAGTCCAGGGTCTTCAACCAGCAGGATTTACAAATGTTCGGACCAAGCCCAATCCAAGGTCTCATCATCTGTGCGTAACCAACCACACGGTCCTCTCACTGCTTTTCCTGCTCCGTCTCTCCATCTGCCTCCAGGCTGCTCATGCCTTCAGTGCCACTAACCTCTGTACCCACAGCCCCCTCTTCATTGCAGGCTCATGCATATAAAAGCATCCAGCATTATGCCGAACACACGGGTGGTACTCAGTATCAGTTTACTGCGAATCCTCAGCTGTCATCCGGGATTCTCACAATCTGGCCCCCACCTACCTCTCAAATGCAGATGGTGACTATACCCTCACAGGAACCGTCTCCTCCAAACAAAGTGACATACTCCCTGTCACCAGAACATGCCGAATGAAAGATATCTCTATTTCCCCTGCTCAGAACACAGGCCACCCCCACCCTCCTCTTTTTTCTTCTCTCAACCCAATCCTCCTCTTCTATCCCACCTCTCCACCCCTAGGGGGAGCCCCCTCCAATCCCACCTCCAAGTGAAGCTCTTCTCCCAGGGCCCTGCCTCACTCCCGTGATGTCGTTACTATGTCTGCACCACTCATGATGCATCTCTTCCTGTGACTTAAACCCAGTGGGAGGACACTCCTGAAACAGACAACAGTGAGCAACTGAAGCAACATCTCCGCACACAAGCTCATTACGGCCATGATTTGAACTGTACAGATCTCTGCATCTCCAGTCTGTGAGACAGAATGTTGTGCTTAAATGAACTTAACAAACAAGTGAGCAGAGCTTCAGAGACCCTGGTTATGTGCTAATTCTTGGCCTGGGTGTCGATTATGTGGCTATGTTTAATTTTTTTAAATATATGGAAAACATACTCATATACTTATGTTGTATATGTACTTTTATACATATAAAATTACAAAATGAACAGATGGAGGAGTGTAAGTGGGAAAGGTGAAGGCAGAGGGGAAGAGAAAAACCTGAGTTACATAATCAGTACAAAGAAAATAAATTAATTCTAATATATTGGCCTGGAACACATGTCAGTGGTTCCAAGCACCTAGTTACCCTCAAGGGTACTTAAGAATGTTTACCGAAGTTACCCTCAAGGGTACTTAAGAATGTTTACCGACCGGACCAGGCAGCTCAGTGGATGGGAACATTGTCTCAGTATGCCAAGGCTGTAGGTTGGATCCTCAGTCAGGCACATACAGGTGTCAACCCATTAGTGCATAAAGAAGTGAGACAACAAACCCACCCCTCTCCTTCTCCCTTCCTCTCTAAAATTAATACAAACTTAAAACATTTAAAGAATGTTTACCTCTAGTGGTTTAAAAGCTATTAATCACTTTCACCCTTTCAACAAGGTGTAGTTTGGCTGGAATAAAAACAGTAACTGAAAACTAAAACACAGCAACATTTCGGAGGATGTAATACCAACATAATTTATAGAAATGCCAGGAGGACCGGCTAATTTACATGAATAAAGCAGTCCGGAAATGTGAATGGGGTGCAAATTCTAAATGATGAGGAAAATGACAGTTGAGTTATCAATATTTTAACCTTTATAAATATAATTGAAAAATAATAAGCACTTACATACTGTTTTACATCCTCTAATCAGTTTAGAGATACTAATTACGCCACAGGTCATCCTCTGGAAAACATGTCAATAACTCCATTTAGAGAAAATGGAAGTCAAGACACTGAGTTAGGCTCACAGTGAAAGGCATGGAAGGTAAACCCGTTCTCTCTAGGTCTCAGAACGTGAGTTGAGACCATGGAACTTACTGAAATAAACAAAGGAGGACCACCGAAAGTCAACACTCGTGTTCTGCTTTTAGCTCCCTGTGTAAACTTTGCTTAAAGAAAGAAAAGATTACTTGGGAATGTCTGGAAAGGGAATGTTACCAAAGCGAAGATCTGGCCCCCCTAAGGCTCTATCTAGTCTACAACAGAAGTTCAACCCACTGAAAAGGCAAATGCGGGGAGCGAGTGTGCCATAAAGACGAGGGCCGACACGCGAGTGTACGAAGTCAGGAAAGTCCTGTCTGTGACAGGACCCTTCCCACTGTCCTTAGAACCTGCTGAAAACGGAACCCAAGCTGAAGTATGAGCTAGTGTGGAGACTGCTTGAGCCACGTGAAATAAAACCCCACACCAGAGTCTGTAGTTCATCACGGCCCCTTCTGACATTCAGGTCCCTCTACTAGAAGACTCCCTAGGTTTTAGGTGCAAGAGTCTGGCCTGGAAGGTGTGCCTACCAGTACCAACATTCTGGTTTTTGATTGGTTGGGGTTTTTCTTCCCCCTGATTACAACATTAAGCCTAATGCATGAGTGAGATACCATCATAATAAAGGGAAGCAGACAAAGCCGTAAAGGTTTATATAAATTTTGAAAACAATGGAGTCAATATATCTTAGGGGTTAAGTGTCTAACTGTAATTAGATAAAACTGAGTTGGCCTTACCACTTGATAGCTAAGGCAATGCACTTAACCTCCTGAAATCTCACTTTTATCACCTGTAAGTAAAAGTAGTAATGGCATTATCAATAGGGGGATTAAATGGGATGATGAGTAAAGTACTAAGTATAGTGGCATGTGATAAATGCTGAGTAAAGGCTAGCCATAATTGTTAAATTATTAATGGAGAGAATAAGTTCAGAGAGAAGAGAGTGGTTCGTGCACAGTAGGGGGATGGCAAGTACTGATGCTTCGAGGGTACAGGACGACTGATGAATGCTGAAAGGTCAATAAAAGACAGAGAGAGGCCAGGCTTAAAATAATAGTAACAGACAGTAAGATAAGGTAGCCTCAAAATATTATTTTTAAAATTATTGAGCACATGCTAAGAAAAGACACAGTATTAATTGATAGAAAAAAAAAGTAGTCCTCATGGGCAAATAACTAATTAAGTTGGTCAAAGAGACTGCAACCTTACGTGTCGGATGGGGAAAAACAAACACCACAAACCAGAGGGTGCATGCAGGCTTGGATAAGATGCCCACGTCAGCTGCGTGCAGCCAGCCGGTCCCAGCCGGTGCAAAGGCACATGAATCAGGGCTTAAGATGGATAACACTGTGATTGTAGTGACAAACAGAAAAGATACCAGTCAAAGAAAATACTTCAGGGTTGCAAATGGGCTCCTAAATAAAGTACGGGCAAAGCGAAGCTCAGCGTTTTGGCTAGTTTGCAGTTAGTTCGTATTTCTCAGCTCTTTGAAATAGGATGGCGGCTGTACCAACAGAAGCAACTACAGCTCTTCCAGGCCAAAGGAGATGATGACCTCGATAAAGTCACCCTACTAGGCTAATGCTGCCAGTTGCAAGTGAAAGCCTCCCTTTAAAAGAGGTAAAGAATCAAGCCTCCCAGGAGCAACCTGTTCAGTAAGACACTAGGTTGGATAAATGGTAAGAGGGAGTTAAGGCAGAGCGGGGGCTACATTTGAGTTCTAGGTTTATACCCTAGTTTGTTCTTGGGATCCCACCTGCCATGTAACATACCTCTTGGGTACCTTCCTAATGATGACATACTTAGCTGTAAAAGTCACAAGAACAGCCACTTATAATCATAAAGACAATAAATGTTGAAATCAAACCAGGACTCAAAGCCTGGCTCGACCACGTCCAATCGTAGGCTTGGACAGAGTGTCATCACCGGAGCACGGGCGCAGTAACACCAAGCTCTCTGAAGTGTTGTGAGGTTCGGAGGAAAGAATATATTTAAGGCTAGGCCCAGGTCACAGTTATTAGCAGAAGTGAGGATGAGCCTTGAAGTTTCTTAAAGTAATACCACTATTTCCTGGTGCTTAATTTCATGGTTCTCCTGAACATCAGAATAACCAGAAGAGAATGTTCACCAGAGACTACAGAGCCCATTCAAAGAGCTTCCCAGTAGCTCTGGAGTAGAGGCCTAGCATTTGCACTTCTAACTAGTTCCCAAGTGATGATGCTCGTCTGAGGACCACATTGTGAACCACCAGCCTGTCTAAAGTCACTCTAGATAGCACAGAATGACCTCCTGGCCAGGTAGCACAGTTGGTTAGAATGCCATCCCCACTTGCTGGGGTTGTGGGTTCGATCCTCTGTCGGGGCACATGTTGGTGGGCGGAGAAGTAGGTTGATGTTTGTCTTTCTTCCTTTCTCTTTCTCTCTCTCTCTCATCCCCCCTTCCTCACCCTTCCTCCAATCAACAAATTAAACATTGTTTTAAAAATTAAAGTCATTCTGGATACCAATGCCTACGCTGAGACATTTTCATGATAAAACAAAGAAATGACACTTCCAGAAGAAGACAGTAAAGGCTAACATTAAAAAAAAAAAAAAACAATCATTTGCCATGTACATATGCAATAAAGGAAAAAAAAAGCTTCTGCTGAGTTGGGAGCTAAACAATCCCTGAAGAGAAAGTTTTGCTTGCACCTCCCCGCCCGCTCCTGGCACCCTTTCCCATAAAATGTTAGCACAGGTTTATTCTTTACAAATCTCAAGTGATTCACATCAGACTAAATCCCCACAGAAATGTAGGCAAAATGAACAGATGGTTTTTTTTCCTTTCTAAACACTGTGTGTGTGCAACATACATAATTTTTTTACTTGAGCAGTAATAAAACTCACTGCCTCCAGAGTCACACAGGACCTAAACATGAACAACCTCAGCGCATTCATAACAACCACAGCTCTGGGGTGCTATTTGCCTGCCCCTTTAATATTGTGAACAACTCGTACCCTATCCGATCCCAACTGGCCACGGACAAAGGAAGATGTGAAAGATGCGGCTTTTCCCAAGCTCTCCCAGCTGTGTCCAGGTTTTCTATTTTGAAGAAAAGAGCATGGTCGTTACTGCATGTACCTTCCCAGCTCTCCAGTCCACCGATTAGAACAACAGATCTTCATACATACTGAAATGGCGTTTATATGAATGTAGAGGAAAATTGCAAGTATTTTATATTAAAAATGCAAACTTTCTTTAAAGTGAGCACTGTAAATGTCTCTATTTCACTTTAGAAATTTTCCCCTTTACCCCCATTGCTACTAGATAAGAAAACAGGCGAAAGTACTGCAGTTTGACCCACGATGGTCATAGAAAGACTTGGTGACAGAGACAAGGTCACACCAATTAGCACAGACTAGCTGGGCCTCCTCAAATCGAGGCTCTCAGAAGTAATGTACTTTCATAAACTGACTCCATTACAGCCATTTTAATTCCATGTTCTTGTCGTCCTCGCCCCCCTTGTAACTTTGCCGGTCTTTAAAAAGGGCACTTCAGGTAGGATCTTTTACGCTACATTTGTAGCATTCTCTTGAAGCCTGAAATTAAAAGTTCTTTCCTCTAACAAATTTAGTCCCTTTCCATTTGGCAAACATCTTTTTTGATTCTTGCATCTCTAATGGAGCTGAAAATTAATATGACTCTTTAAATTCTTTGATTATGCAGAAGAATCATCAATGACATTTGCCTAGCTCCTTCTGCAGAGCAGACCGGGAGCTGGCATGAAAACCCTGCACTTCCACAGCACCTCATCTCCCGGAGGCCCACGGACGTCACAAACGGCACTGGGAGGACACTCCTCCACACTGCCCGGGCGCAGCTGCCCCTCAGGTGAAATGCGGGCTCTGACCAAATAGCATTGACTCAAAATAATTACATACTAGCAGCTCTGATGATTCTAAAGGAAGAACACTTTAAAAAGTATTCCTCCTCAGTAGGCATTTTAAATGCATAATCTCCTGAATATTAATAAATTTAACTATAATAGGCAGTGAAAATTTACTAATGCCAGCTTCGCCTTCACATTTGCAGTAAGCCCGTGGGATTAAATGACCTGCATACCCAAACAAAATATATATATTATCTTTCCTAAAGCAAGCAGATTATAGAAGGCGCTGGTATGAGTGAAAGGGAGAGGAGAGAAAAACCAATAACAAACCTGCAGAGGGGAGAAGGAGGGGGAGGAGGGACTGGATGAAAGAAGGTGAAAGGGTTAGCCAAAGAACATATACCATATTTTTCGACTATGAGACACATCCCCTTCAATTTGGAGGGGGGATGGGGATGAGTCTTATAGTCCAAATGTAGCTTGCCTGGCTCACTGGGGGAGTGGGGGGGCAGCGGCCTATGTTATTTATATTATTAAATATCTTACCACATCTTTTGCTTCAAAAATTTTTTTTCCTATTTTCCACCTCTAAAGCCTAGGTGTGTCTTATGGTCTGGTGCGCCTTAGAGTCCTGAAAATATGGTACGTATAAACCACGGGCAGAGACAACAAACAGTGCAGTGAGGGCCAGAGGGCAGGGGCAGGGCTGGGTAAGGTGGGCAAGGTGGGGGGCAAGGGGGACATCTGTAATAGTGTCAACCAGAAAAATAAAGTTAAAAAAAGAATTTTTTAAAAAAGGTAATTACACACAAAAGGCAGCTTTAAAAGATGAGGATTTAATTTACAGTAAAAATAAGTTCACCTATAGCAAGACATGAAGAAAAACTCTTTTGAGAAGAAGAAAATAAAAATGAAAAATCAAAATGTAAAGCCTCTTTTTTTCTCTCAAGAACTAATTTTGGATAGTTGTATGATAATCTACTTTCAAACCTGTCACCATCCTCCCGAATCTATTGTCACACCTACAATAAAAATGATGGCAGTGAGCGCACACGGGTTATCTAGGAGCAACACCGTGATGGTCCCAATACTTAATGGCTTCTCTTGCCGACAATTCTTCGTGACCCTTATCTGGAACCCTGAGCTAATCTGCCTGACCGACAGGAAGCCTGGGATGACTGAACTGCCGTCCAGGATAAAAGAAGGCAGAATGAACTAGTCTCCTGGGAACTAGCAAACCTTCACAGTATTATGATTCCTCTGCTGCATGACTTGTAAATCTACAAAGTTCATCGTGTTTACAAGGCATGTGAAACTCTATCTTAAATCAACCAGTCGATAGATATGTTTTGAGTATCCACTACTCATTCATTCGGGAAACATTCATTAGGTGCAACCTGTACAGAAGTGGCTGTGTGAATTCTGGGGTGGGGGAACCACAGTGAATAAATAACAGTCCTTACTCTTAAAGGGCTTAAAGATTAGTCCACAATGAATTAAAATCTTACGTGCAAAAGCACTGTGGGAAATTTGAAGACCTTCATCTGATTAAAAAGGAAAAAGGTAGGTTCTGCAGAGGAAGGAAAACATGAGATATGTTAAATGAGTAACAAAAACAAAAAGCACAATGTATTCTTGAAAGGAAATGATCGGTGAATGCTTCGCAGATGAGATAGAGCAGGTCGGAGCACGTCAGAGACGGCGTTCAGGGGTGGGGCAAAGGCAGTGGGAAAGGTGTGCCGAGTAGACAAAAGTACTGGTGGGAGACTAATTTAATTGAAACACAGCATCTGTACATGGAAAAGGTAAAAATAAGTGTGGAGAAATAAGCTTTGTCTAAATTGTGAAGGTGCTTGAACAATCTTATCCCACAAAGTAGTTTGTTACATGAAAACACAGACCATTTGTAATGACCTAAAATTTAGTCTGCTTTTTCAATTTACTTCTTTAATTATACAGTGATGCTACCACAAAGACTGGACCACACGGCATTATCATGCCATAAGGAGTCAAACTTTTCTTCAGCAGCGCCACCGGGGAACAGGAAATTATTCCAGTTCCATTGGACACAGGCAGAGTCTACGGTCACCTGGCCTGCTGAATATCCTTTTGCCTTAAAGTAAAATCTGGGAGGAGGGAAAACAGTGTGGCTGGCACTACTCCCTGCAGCACTTCTATACCCAAAGCGCCCCAGAAAGGCCAGTTTGCAGCCCTGTTGGGTTATTATGTGCCTTTGAAGAAAACCCTGACCCCATACACACCAGTCCACTCTGTCAAATTTACTTGCTGTCAATAAGGGACCCCACTGACCCTACTAGTGCTGCATTCCAAACAGAGGGCAGGAATTCTGTAAAATCAGGGGGGTGGGGCCAGGTCAACTCAGGGCAATGAAGTTCCTCTTTACCCTATGTCAATCAGCAGAGCCTCTCAAATGTGCCTGGGAGTAGAAAAACAAGAGAGGCTATTACTTTCTGATCACAGCAGGTGAACAGATCATCAGCAAGAGCCCAGAATCAGAGAAGAAAGAAATGAAAAAGCCTACCAGTCTATTTTCCCACTGATACACATTCGATTCTGTCAGGATCAAATGCCCAGTGAAATTCAACTCCATTTTCCTATGGGACTGTTCTATGATGCAATAGTTCTCACCGTAGGAATATTCCCTTGCATTCAGTTTATATTCTGCATTTAATTTCTTCCTGCTGTGCTTCCCTGTACTATTGTGGAAAGCAAATTATTCCTTAATTTCATATTTGAATTTTTGAAAATTACTGTAAGGCGTGAATCCATTGTTTCCAAATTTAACACTTGCTTTGAATTTCCAATCCAAAGCACATGACCTACATTATCAAGTATTATTTTGCGCTCCCTTCCCCAGTATGGCAGGCACTGCCCTATTTGTTGATCCCTTGATAAAAACACAGTTGACCGATGACAATTTTAAAAATAATAGAACCAAAAACTCATCAGATTCATACGGAACCACAAAAGACACCAAACAGCAAAAGCAATCCTGAGAAAAAATAATGAGGCCGGAGATATCACTCTACTTGACTTCAAATTATACTATAGATCAATGATACTCCAAACAGCATGGCGCTGGCAGAAAAACAAAAACACAGACCAATGGAACAGAATGCAGAGCCACACATAAAACCACATGTAGCTCTGACCAGTGAGGAGGCTCGGGCAACCAGTTGAGATTTCTCTCTTACATCAATGTTTCTCTCCGTCTCTCCCTACCTTTCCCTTTCTCTAAAAATAAATATTTCTTAAAAAAAACACATGTACACAGGCAAGTAATTTTTGACAAAGGAGTCAAAAAATACCATGGAGAAAGCCCTGGCTGGTGTAGCTCTGTGTATTGAGCACGGGCCGTCAAACCACACAATCGTGGTTCGATTCCCAGTCAGGGCACATGCCTGGGTTGCAGGCCAGTTCCCAGCAGGGGACTCACGAGAGGCAACCACACATTGATATTTCTCTCCTTCTCTCCTTCCCTTCCTCTCTAAAGATAAATAGATAAAATCTTTTTAAAAATACCATGGGGGAAAGAAAGCCTCTTCAATAAATGGTGCTGGGAGAATTGGAAAGCCAAGTGCAAAAGAATGAAACTAGACTACAGTGTACACTCAAGTACAAAAATTAATTTGAAATAGATCCAAGACCTAAATATAAGATCTGAAACAATAAATTACATAGAAGACAGGACTAAAATTATGGACTTAGAGAAGATTTTACGAATTTGACCCTAAAGGCAAGGGGAGTAAAGGCAAAAATAAATGAATGGGACTGCATCAAACTAAAAGGCTTCTGCACAGCAAAAGAAGCCGTCAACAACACAAAAAGGCAACCAACCAAATGGGAGAAGATATCTGCAAATCACAGCTCTGACAAGGGGTCAATACCCAAAATGCAGAAAGAACTCATATGACTTAACACCAGACGATTCAATTAACAAATGAGCAGAGGACCTGAACAGACACTTCTCCCAAGAAGATATACAAACAGCCAACAGACATATGAAAAGATACTCAGCTTCAGAAGCTATGAGGGAAATGCAAATGAAAACCACAGTGAGATACCACCTCACACTTGTTACCATGTCTACCTCAACAAGACAGGTCATAACTAGTATTAGAGAGGTTGTAGAGAAGAAGGACCCCCTCATCCACTGATGGTGGGAATGTAAACTGGTACAGCCACTATGGAAAACAGTATGGAAGTTCCTAAAAAAATTAAAAATAGTTACCATATGACTCACCAACCCCTCCTCTAGGTATCCACCTAAAAACTTTGAAGACATTTATTTGCAAAGACATATGCACCCCCATGTTCACTGCAGCATTAGCCACAGTGGCCGAGACATGGAGACAGCGACCTTCGGTAGAGAAGTGTATAAAGCCAATATGGTCCATATATACAGTGGAGTACTCCTCAGCCGTAAGAAAGGATGAAATACCGCTATTTACAACAACAGGGACAGACCTGGACAAAATCATGCTAAGTGAAACAAGTCAGTCAGAAGAAGCTAAGAACCATATGCTTTCACTCACATGTAGGGTATGAAACTGAAACTCACAGTCACGGACAACAGTCGGGCAGCGACTGTTGGGTGGTGGGCACACAGATCACATATCATAGAAATGTACACTGGAAAGTTATAGAATCTTATGAACCAACATCACCCCAATAACTTCAACAGTAAGAAAGGAAAAGAAAAAACAAGCAAACAGAAACATAGTTCACAATAAGTATTTGCATAATTGCTTTGGAGCCCCTTTCCAAATAGCTGCAGTCTGTAAAAATGCTTGAGTGGCCCCCTCAAGGGCTCTTTCCTGGACCAGCACCAACTGCTGAGCCGTCATAACTCTCCAGAGTGGTTACTTCCTCAATACCACCTATCTTTGAAAAGGTTAACATCTCTTTGCTTTCCATGCTCATTCCTAAACAGGCCAGCTTTTCCAAAAAGCACCCACGCTTGCCTCATATGAAGTCCTTAATCACTACAGATGCTCTGCTTGGGGCTCCCACCGTCTGTCTGTCATTCCGGGCACAAGTGTCCAACCCTCAGGCGACACCCCAGATGCCGCCTCAGCAGAGCTGGGGAGATAGCGACGATCGGCCCCAGCTCCATGATGAGATGCTGTTTTGTGCAGCACAGCCAAAAATAGCGCTGTCCTTTCTCGCTGCCATATCACGCTGCTCGCATTGCTAACACATAGCTAATGTGCTGTCATTTATCACCCCCGTGAGGCTGGCTACCGCATGCTGAGTGTTCGTCATCTGCTGTGTGTTCACTTGGCGGCAGCCCTTATCTCTCTTAGATGGAATCGATTCTAAAGTGGTGAATTTCACTGTCGTTGTTCACTTTAGATTCTCAAAATCCCTCAAAACTTGTGGGTACTTAATCAGAAAGGGTTCATGCCACTCAGAACTGTGGCACAACTTTTTGGCAACACCGACAAATACTTTTGGAAAGCCCAGAATTACACACACAAAAAAGGTACACCTTTGAATGCTATATAATTTGCTATACGACCCTGTGAAGGACAAACAAAATTTGAGCTATTTTGAAGATAATTCCCAAGGAGAAGCACCCATCACCTTTTTCCAACACTCGATTGTATTAAATGCATAGTTTGAAAGCAAACATTTATTTTGTCCAATCTTCTACAACTAGGCAAGAGTATATATTACATGTGGGTAAATATGATGCTATAGATCTCTGAATAATACATTTTCTTAAGATCCTTCGAGTCAGCAAGAACCTTTTTAAGAATACAGACAATTTTTGTGGCATTCTCTGGAGTTCTGATGGATGTAAGAATGAACAAACAGGAGAGGATATCAGGAGACTTCTGGCGCCCACCCTCACCGACCAGTCCTCAGTGCAGACACAAGTAGGGCTGGCTAATACAGAAGTTAAGAGAGAAGTAAGTATCCAATCATCTCAAGGCCAAGGCCTGTTCCGCAGGGCTGGCCCAGTCCACTTCCTGTCCTGCTCGCTCTGCTGCTTCACTTCCTGTCAGGCTCACAGCCAGACTTGCCAGTGCAGGCCAGTTTCCTCCTCAGGCTGTCTGTCCAAATCCCCTACGAGCCACAGGCTTCTGAAAGCTACCAGCCTTGACCTGAACAGCATTTGGGTCCTGCTGTTCAGGTCCTGCTGCTCATCCCACACAGGATATAAAAATTCAGAAGCAAACAAAGACAGGCAACATGTTTTGCCTGTTGTGGCTTCACTGCAAGAAACTCCAATCTCTAGGGACAGTATACGACGCTCCCCGTAGCACCAACGGACAGCTGATGGAGCTGAAGCACTACGTAAGGACAACAGTCCTCCCCTCCTTACTCTCACGACTTCCGAGCCAGCCGACTGGTACAGCTTCAGCTATTATCCCCAGAGAGAGACACCATCCCCAAATTTCTGTCTCCTGTCCTATCCTCTCTCCTAGCCTCTCTACCTGCTTATAACACAACTTGACAAGGGTATTCCTCCAATACCTCAAGTTTAAGGGGCACAAAGCATTGTCTGCCTGAGCCTCATTCCCAACCAGCCAGGCTCAAACCTTCACTCACACCTACGCCTTTCCATTTCTTAGTCAATGTTAAAAGGTTTCAAAAATTCACTCTTCTTCAAAAGTCTCTGCCCTCTTCCTTTTCACTGTCCCTACCCTAGTCTAGCTGCTCCCTCTTGAACTGATTGAACTTGACTTATAGTTACTTCTCCATCCACTTCCTTCTCCACCAATTCATTCTATATACTGCTGCCAGATAAATCCTAACATATTACTTTCACCACTTTACTCCTCTATCAAAAAACACAATAACTACCATTGTGTGTGAAGCAGTCATGCCCCCAAGACTCAAATTAAACCTGGCTAAGCCTCTACGCCCAAGTTATAGAACATTAATAAATAGCAAATCATAGCATGAGGAAGCAATCCACAAAAGCCAGGATGTGAGAAGTTCTATGGAACAAATGATCTGGTTTCTTCAGTAAATAAATTTCAAGGGGTTAAAAAAAGAGAGAGAGAGAGATGGAGGGAAACTTATAGATTAAAAGAATCTTCAGAAACTTTCTAATCAAAGTACAATATTTAAACTTTATTTGTATCCTATTCACAAAATGTAAAAAATATACAATTACAACATTTGAGACCACCGGAAATGTTAACACTGACTGGATATCTGATAATAAGAAAATTATGTTTTTAGGTATGGTTGTGTTTTTAAAGAGTCCTTATCTTTGAGAGACTCCTATTGGAATAAAGATGAAACAATATAATCACTAGAATGGTTTTTAAAATAAGGGAAAGGGAAAGTGATAGGGCTAGAAACGAAACAACATGGCCATAAATCCCTAATCCCTGAAACCGGTGAAGCTGGATGGTGAGCACATGGGCTCCGGTATGCACGTCTCTGTGCTCCTGAACATGTGTGACATTTTCTACAATAAAAACAAAGAAAAGTAACAGCCCACTGCTAGCAGGGGGGAGTCCAAACTTCTCAAACTCTTACTCAAAGATCTCCCTGTCACCAAAAATTATTCAACCTCATTTGGGGGTTACCCACTTGCTAAGAAAACAAACCAACCAAAAAGCCTCCACTCTCTCAGCTTCATCTCATACTATTCACATGATGTACCCAATGATGACCGTGTAAAAACGTGCCAAGCTCTGCTCTGCCCCCTCACTCAGGTCCCCTAACCCACTGACGCGTCCTTCTGTGCTCTTCCCTGGCACTGTGTTCATACTGAACATTTTTCCACGGGACCTGGAACTGCTCTACATTGTTCTTGGCTTGTATCTTTGTCTTAATGCCCTCAACGCTAAAATAATTTCTTAAATTAGTTTTATATGAAGATGTTAAAAAAGAAAGAACTATGGTTTCCCCTCCATTAAAAAACATAAATTAATATACATTTAGAAAACTCATACAAGTAATAAATAGTGGTGGGAAAAGCAACATAAGAAATCCCCCTTTCTTAGTAACCAAATAACCATAAACATTCTCATATAATTGTTTCCGGTCAAAAAAAAAATCTTGGATAAAATAATGTGTTTGTCAATGTTCTCAATTATTGAAGTCAAAAATAGAAATTACCTATGTGTCTGTCTTTGGGCTACTCCGCTAAATAAAGTTGGCCAAAATCTGTATGTGGGGATCAGTTATACCAGAGTCATTTAGCTTATCTTTTCCTTCTAAAGTAAGTATATCAAAGTATTTTCCCATCTATGGCATTTCAACTTGATAAATCATGTGCTATATATCACAGAAACAGAAACTCTCTGAAACGTGCTATAGTGGCATATTTTCTCAACTAAATTTATCTTTTTATAGATTTCTCATAGCCTTTAAGACTGCCTTTAATACTCTTGGTTTGAGTATGACCAAATCTGTAACAGTTGCTAATTCTAGCTCTTCACCAGACTACGCATTAGAATCAGATGGAATCCTAGTGAAGGAAGCATCTCTAGACACACAGGTAATTCTGACTGTACACCCCATTTCAGGACAACAGAGATGACAGATTGCAGATCAACCATGACTAGTATAACCAGAATCCAGAAGACACTGTGAACCAGATTACACATGCATTTAAGACAGAGTCGACTGTGGCATTCATTAGGTCAAGGGCACTGTCTCAGACGCCTGCCACCTGTCAACCATGGCAACTGGGTCCTGCACGACACCGCAGAGCGTCACAGAAAATTCTCCTTTCATGATCTCTTTCATTAGCAGAACTCGCTCAAATAATGGAGATCTTACAGGCTAAGATAAAAAGAAATATTATAACATCAAGTTCTACATCACCTTTCACCTCAAAAGGTTTAAGGTCATGAACATAAAATATTAATATCCTGCTATTTAACTTCCACTCAATTTTTACATTAAGCTTCGCATACTCAGATGATGGAACACGCATCAGTAATGTCCCTCGTTTTTATATTCCCACCTTTAGTCCAGAACAAAGATATAAGCAATGAGACAGAGGACACAGTCACTAGAATGCAGTCCTCGCTAGAGTGACGAGTAGGAACAGAGGCACACCCTGAAAAGAACAGTGACCACCAGAGCTTCTCTGTGCCCCCTGCTGACAACCATTTCATACAAGCAACACATACAAGAGGAAACTAAACCACCCCTAGAAAATTGGAAGGAGGAGAGAAGGGAGAAAGAGAAGGAAAAAAGGAAAGGAGGCAGGGAGGAGAAGGAAAGCCAACGACCACTGGTGTAACTGTGACTCCCCAAATATTCAGAACATTCAGACGATCTAATCTGAACCACTGCAATAACACAAATGAAATAACTTCCATTTCCATTAAACCAATGGAAATTAAACCAATTTTAATTGCAAAGGCTTAAACCAATTTTAGTGCCTTTATCAAAATCTTTTGTATTTTAGAACTAGAAAAGCGAAATCTCTATTCAGTGACTCCTATTCTTTTAACCTTGAAATCCTCAGTCTCCGTCATCTGAAAACACGCACACACGTATCGGTGCGAACAAACTGCTAAACATACAAACAATGCAACACTCAGTGAGATGCCTGCAGAGACATGTTCCTCAACACCAAGCCCTCGTTTTTAAAATATGTGAACTAAAATCATCCCAACTAAATGGAGCAACTGAAAGAATATCACAGATTTTCTGAAATGTCAAGATGCCACAGTATAACCCAACGTCAGGGTGTAAACCACTGACTTAAAAATACAGAAAGAGAGCTAGAGCAAGCTGAATTCTACATTTGACTCTTTGGTGATAAAAACATGATTTAAAATCATTATCTCAATGTCTCCATCTCCAATGTGGGGCTAATACGATAAGATAAAAACAAAAGGTCAGAGGGATTAGCAAGACATGGAAATCGTTTTAGTGTTTGCACCTAAAGTGACAAGTAAACAAAGTATAATTACTGTAAGAATTTTCATAAACTCACTTGAACAAAGCAATTCCATGAAAGATCTAAGTGCATTTTGAATGGTCTTTATTTAATATGATCAAACTGATAAAATTTGCTAAACCATGGTAATCATTTAAATGTTCTCTAAACAGGCAATAATAAAACGTTAACCTCTACCCGAGGACAAAAGCCCAACAATAATACTTTCGCACCAGTGTCTGAGTCTGGGGGAATTCTCCCATAGAAGCAGACCTACAAATTCCGCCACTTCGTGGTCAAGACAGTTGCCAATTCTCTGCCACGCCTCCCACTGAAGGGACTCTTTCCTTGTGCTTGAATCCTGGCTGCCCTTTGACCCACAGCATGTGACCCAGGGGAGAGCACGTAATGCCCAAGGCTGGGCCTTCAGAGACCCCAGCCTTCACCTCCATCCTCTAGAATGTCTCCCTGCTGGAAGCCAGCTATGACGTAAGAAGCCCAGCTACCCTGAGCCGCCACACTGCGAGGTCCTATGGAGAGAGAGAAACCATGTGGGGAAGCCTCTGTGGACCTTCCAAGCCAGCTCAGTCTTTAGGTGAAGCAGCTGCCGAGTGACCGACCTCAGCTGATGCCACGTGAAACAAGCACCACCCAGCTGAGCGCTGGCTGAATTCCTCACCCACAGAACTGAGAGCAAATAAAAGGAATGCTACCTTAAGCCACCAGGCTACTGAGTAACGTGATAAGCGGCAGCAGACAATCAAACCAAAAGAACTATCACTAAATTCTAGGCACGGTCCCATATTACCTCCACAATCAGAATAGGTTTAAAATTTTTTTAACATATTTTCCAATCCAGGAAAATATAATTACTGTCGCTCTAAAATCTTCTCAGGTAGTCAAAAGCAATGTCAGCAAAGCAATGTCAAGTGCTTTTTAGTATCACTAAAATCATAGAACGATACTCTCTACCTTACATTCTTTCTCCTCTTACCACTAATCACCGCCACTGACCATGGCTGCTTGGTTCCTGACAAGCCCGCTGCTCTGGCCCAGGCGCATCAAACCTCAGTAAGCACACAGCCTTCAGCAGGACACTTAATCGCCAGAAAGAGTCTGAGGGGCACCTGGCTTCTAATGGTCCATCCTCTAAAATCTCAAAGAAGTATCGGAGGTGGTGAGCTGAAAGGAAGACCTGCCATTTCTACCACTGGGTCCTCTACTCCAGGATCTAATCAGGCCCAAGCAGACGCTTCCTGGGTAAGCAGGAGTTTACGGAGAGCAGACCTTCCACCGGATCTACCTGTCCCGGGATACCCACCGCCACGCTGCTATTCTGTTTGGCCCAGTGTGTGAAGATGTCCACGACGCTCTCCTCAAGTTTCAATGGGCCTCAGACGCCCGGGCACTCTGACTTCTGCGTTCGCTGTGTCCGCACTGGGAGACGGAGGTGCGCCTGCCCAGCAGTTCCTGCGTTCAGCATAAGTAGTGAACATGAAACCACCCCAGCAGGGTCGTGGTGCTCCAGAGGCCGAGTCCAATTTAGAGGGAGATTTCTACTCCGGCTTTAAATGTGAACTCTGCACTGGGCAGCGTGCTGTCCATTGGCAAGGCAGAACACAAACTATAGGGGCAGGCACATTGCTGGAGACTCAGTGGCCTGGCTGACAACATGATGTTGATATGCCACCCAGAAGAGAAGCTGTCAAAAAACTGTGAAGGCTAAGTAACGAAGACTCTTTCTGTAACCTCTCAAGTTCTCTAGCCTGAAATACGGGAGAAAAGCTAGTTTCACTCAATGGTGTGGAATCCTCAGCAAAAAAAAAAAAAAAATACCAAATGAAACAAAACCTAAGAAGATCCCAGTTTCGGAGCTGGATTCAAAACAAATTGTGTCTGTCTCCCGGAAAAACGCCCTCCAGGTCAGGGGTCAGTGCCAGTAAGATCTGTGTCTTCTCTTACCTGACAGCACACGTTCTCTCTGCATGAGGTTAACTTCAGCACTACTGACACATTGATGGGCGGTTAGCAAAGCAAAAATGATTTTACCTCCTGTCTCTGTTCATCTCCAGGAAACGTGGAGGGACCCGCCCTGGGAACCACCGTCATGGTTAACAGTGTAACGAGAGGCCTGCCTCCACCCACCGAGCCCTGCTCCGCACACCAAGGCGTTATGCGCATGCAGGCCAATGATGCCTAAGTGGGCAGTTTTGCTTAGAAAAGAGATATGGGACAAAAGATTTTTTTTCCAAATCACAAAACGTGAAAGATGAGCTTGCTCCAGTGATGCTGCTACTGCCCATTTCGCTGATTCCTACAATCAGTGGAACATTCTGTTTCTAGCGAACCTCTGTCTCGGACACTTGCAAACGTGCAGCCAACAGGACAACGGGCACATCACCACACAGGCGGCATTTGGGAAGGTGCTGCTGCTGCTCAGAGGGGCAAAAACATGCACTTCCATCCTCACAGTTCCAATGGAGAGTGGGAAACTGCATAGGAAGCACTGCGGCGCGGTTGCCGGGCTCACACCAGGAGAGCCCTCTGACACCCTGTCACTGCGCATGACGGCCTGGTCCCCTCTCCAGACTGTCTCCAGACGTGCACGTGTGGTGACAGGTGAGTCTTCTGATGGCAGGATGGATTCTGCTCGACAGGGAAAAAGCCCACGTTCCAGTGGAGAAAAACTGCCATCGTCTTCACAGGAACAAAAAATGATTGTCTTTTTCAAGATTCAGTAAACAAAAGAACATTTCAATTTCTCAGGAAGAAATATTTTCCATTCAAAGCAGCACTGAAATCTAAACTCTCGACACTCGTGACCCCATTAATCACACAGGCCCACCCCCTTCATCCAGGCTGGTACCTGCTGTGCGGCTGGTGTCGGGTACTCTTCTCGGGGACCATTCTCCAGGAGTCTCACCAGCAAGTACAAGAAACCCGAATTGCCCTGAGCAGAAAACTCTACATGGGAACTGAAACCAAAAATATTCTTTTCTAAGCCCTCCACGATGGTGCACGTGCTCCTGTGTTGCTCCTCACGCAAAATGGTGACACCCAAGTTGGTGGGAAAACACGCACTACTTTCTCACCATCTTTTGCTTGTCTTTATTCCCTAGTACCTAGCCCGACGTTGGCCCCACACTTGAACACAGAGCTATCATTAAAACATCTGTCTTACTGGAAATCAGGCCGACGAGGTGACTACATGGTTTTACAGATTTTCTAACAGACTCCCCCAAAAGGTTTACAAATCCTTGTCTCTTTTGTTTTCCTTCATTACGCCCCACAAAAGCCTGTCTTTGTCACTTTGCTAAAGACAATACCTCAACTAACACAGTCCACAGGCTCTCTACGAACCTACAGAATAGTTTCCCTGCCTCACCCCCAGCCTCCCCACCTGCTCAGTCCTTTTCACTCCTACCACATCAGTCACCCCGTCTCATCACACCCCAGCAAACTCCCGAAAGGCGCTGTACACCTCACACCAAGGCCCCCAACTTCAGCATGCACATGTGTCACCTAAAAGGTTCATTACAACACAGACTGCATGTCCCACCCCGACCCTGAGGTTCTGATTTGCTAAGTCTGAGGTAGGAATAAAATTTTGTACTTTTAATACGTTCCCAGGCCACACTGATCCTGCAGGCCTAGGAAACATATTTTGAGAACCAGTGACTCAAAGCCATGGTACCCAATTATAGGATCCTAAACCAACATATCAGAATCACCTTAGGAGCTAAAAGAACAAAAACAAAACACACAGAAACCCATCTGTAGATAAATCTAACATATACCCAGGTTCAAAAACCCTTAGTCTAAAGATACGTCACAAACGAACCTCTTCGATGACACCAGCCCTTCCGCAGCCTCCACCCAGCGCCACCTCTCCAAACTCACCTTCCATCCACAGACTCCCAGCTACTGAGGCACCCTTCTTCTTCCTAAGGACCCCCGGAGGGCCTTAAACACTCATTCCTTTGTGCCACTACTGCTCCACACTCAGCGACGCCAGTTCATGCACGTGTCTGTGTTGCTGCATATCCAATTTATGATGGGTGTGTGGCCCCCTGCTACTCAGTAATCTGCAGCTTGAAAGAATTCGGGAAATACAGAGGCCTAAACACAACTTGCAAGTTATGAAATAATTTCTACTCTATAACTGAAAATATTTAGCTGGATCTCTCGTTCAAAAAGGCTTTATTCTCAAATCTGCGCATCAGTCATAAAGATGAGTGGAAAAAAGAGTTAAGAACCAATCAACCCTAGATTAAGTCAGGTCATGATTAAGGTCATCCTTCTAAAACAGATTTGGGAAAAGACACGAGAGCAGAAAAGTAGGTAGGAAAGACGGGGAGGAAATGAAGTCGAGAAAGAACACTGCCATACCCTGACCTCAAACCAATTAAACGCCATTCACGAAATGAAATGTTATTTCTAAGTTAGACCTCTCACCTCGTATTATTAGCTAAGTTTCAGTTTTATGCTCTTTATCTGTCACGTAGCTTGTGCCAATGGTATATGCACGCACTAACTGAAATAGCAACAGTACTGCCAAGCATGTGATTTGGGCGCCGTAAGGTACTAGGAAAAAGAGCTCACAGCGGACGCCTCTTTAGTGCTGTAAAGGATCTTGGGGGTGAAGGGGGTGGGGAACAGAAACAGTGACTGCCAACGAGCGCGAGGTTTCTTTTTAGGGTAATGAAAATGCTCTAAAACCCTATATCATGGCCATGGCTGCAGAACCCCATAAACGCACTAAACAACACTGAATCTGTACTTTGAAACAGGTGAATCTTATGGCATGTAAATTATATCTCAATAAAGCTGTTTAAATACACAAATGAATAACTCGTTCCATAATATGAAGATACAATCTCCGAATCACTGTATAAAACCACATGTGTGAAAAATATAACTCACTTAATAAGCAAGAAACATATTTTTAATCATATTAACATTTCAAATTGATGTCTGATAGAACTTAAAGTTCCTCAGTTTATTATAAATCTTGTTAATATGACATAATGGGTTTTATTTTCCAAAATGTAGGAATCATATACATTTGACAAGTCCAAAGTAAGTGAAATATAGTATCTTACTTTCTCCATAACCATAATGAATTCTTTGCAATATTATTATAAATAGGATCCTATAAAATTAGAACATTTTAAATTTAGAACATTAGTCTTAGTCCAATATCTGATCATAAAAACTTATTCATAAAGTATTTTGTAACCTTATGAGAACTGGACTAGTCTACAAGATACTATGTATTCAGGTTTTAAATGCCATTAAGTACTATGATACAAATAATTCCATTTAATATTATATATTCTATCAGTGTCCAATATTATATATTCTAATAGCATCAATGTTTCCATTATACAAATTATTGCTATTAGTATTTCATAGTAGATCTCTTTCCACTTGCATATTTTTAATCTATCTATAATTTATATATATTTTTAATTTTTTATTTATTTTTTTTAATTTTACTTAGTTATTTTTTAAGTGCAGTTTTTTGTCTATTTTTCCCATCCCAGCCTCCCCCACCCCTTGCTCCCCACCTCCCTCCCATTTCCACCCCCCTTAGTTCTCGTCCCTGTGTCCTTCCTATTTATTCCTCCAAATCCCTCCCCCTTTTTCCCCTTAACTTCCCTTCCCTCTCCCCTCTGGTCACTATCCCCTTGTTCTCTATTTCCGTGTCTTTGTTTTTTTTTTTCTGCTTGCTTGTTTGCTTTGTTGTTTAGCTTCCTGTTAAAGGTGAGATCATATGGTATTAAGATTTTATTTATTTATCTTTAGAGGGGAAGGGGAGGAGAGAGGAAGAGAAACATCAATGTATGGTTGCCTCTCATGGGTCCTCTGCTGGGAACTGGCCTGCAACCCAGGCATGTGCCCTGACTGGGAATCAAACAGCGATCTTTTGGTCACAGGCCCATGCTCAATCCACTGAGCTACACCAGCCAGGGCTATAATTTATATTCAAAGTGTATCTCTCAAGCCCAAAAGTGAGGAACTTGTATTAAAAAATGGGGATATATTCTTCAAAATGCCACTGTTAAAAAGCTAAAGAAAGGCTATGAAAATGTTTAAGTTTAAATTAAACTAAAAAGACATAAAAAGTAAACACATTATCTAACCCTAGACTGGATTCTCTTTGGGAGTGGTGGAAAAAAACTGAAATAAACCTGTCATATTCAACTATTGTTAATATTGTTACTTTATTAATTGCTTTGTATATGTACATACACACACAAAATTTTTTCTCTGCAGTTTGACTGTTAGGTTCTCAAATCTGTCTGTATTCTAGTTTTATCAATTGACCCAGTAACGCCCTGCTAGGCAGTTTTTTTTTTTTATTGGATTCATTTCGGTGACATTGGTTAATAAAATTATCTACCATATGATGCCATGTATAATGTGCACCCATGTTTTTGTGTGCATCATACACAGGATTATTATACCCACAGTAATCATTATACCCATGTAGAATACACATCCTTGATTTTCCCTCAGAAATTTGGGCAACAAAGTGAGCATAATACACGGCAAAATATGGTAGGTTTCTGGTGTATGATTCTGTAATATCGCTATATCAGTTGTATATTGTATTGTGTGATCCCCACCCTAAGTCACTTTTTCCCCTTTAACCTCTTCTACCTCCCTCCACCCCCCTTTCCCTCTGGCAACACCAAACCGTGGTCTGTGTCTATAGGTTCTGTGGTTTTTTCTGTTTGTTTGTTTGTTCTGCTTAATCCCTTAACCTTTTCTGCCCAACCCCCTCCCCCCTCCCCTCTGACAGCTGTCAGTCTGTTCCATGAATCCATGCCTCTGTTTCTGTTTTATTCCCCAGGGTATTTTTTCATTAAATTCCGAATATAAGTGAGATCATATGGTATTTGTCTTTCTCTGACTGGCTTATTTCGTGTAGCATCATGTTCTCCAGGTCCGTCCATGCTGTTTCACTTATTTATTCATTTATTCTTTATTCTTCTCCTCCTGCTTTCTTTTGGATGAATCAAATATATATTCACTATTCAATTTGATCCCCTTTACTAACTTTTTACCTATACATCTATTTTACTGTTTTAGCTCTGCCCTAGGGCCTAAAATATGCATTCAAAACTTAACAAAACTTACTTTAACCCGCATACCTCTTCGTATACAGACACGCCTCATTTTATTATGCTTCACTCTATTTTGCTTCACAGATGTTAAGGGCTGTTTTGTTTTTGTTCTTCTTTTAACAAACTGAAGGCAAAACCCTCCACCAGCAGAAAGACGAGGACCCGCGGTCCCGCGGTGCTTGCTGACCTGCGCGGGCCTGGAACTGCGCCTGCGCATCTCCACGGTGCGCCTGCAGGACGTGCGAGGTCCAGCAGTACAGTTCCCTGACCAGACTCCCCGCCTCTGTGCGATTACAGCCGTGTGCGTTTTACGTCTGTTATTAAAACCAATATATCTTATTTTGTCTTTACACAGTAAGTAATGAGGAAAGTGTAAGTAAGTGTGACCCACACTTCTGGGCCCCTTTATATTTTCCTACACATGGTCACCATCAGGCATAATTTTCCTTTCACTTGAAAAACTGTCCATTATAACATTTCCCGAAGTCCAGGTCTAATGGTGACAAATTATTTCAGCTTTAGTCCATCTGAAAACGTCTCTATTTTACCTTCATGTCAAAGAATATCTATAACATTTCAGGCTGACAATTTTTATATTTCCCAGCACTTTCAAGATGACATCCATTGATTTGACTTCTCATGAGAAGTTAGTGAAGAATTCTATCTCTGGCAATGTCTTTTTCCCCTCTGGCTGTCAGATTTTTTTCTTTGTTTTTCAGCAACCTGATGATGTGCCTATGTTTTCTGGGTGTTAATAGTGCTTCAGTTTGGATGAGCTCCTTAGATCTGTGGGTTTACATTTTTTAACAAATTTAGACATTTTTGGTCATTGTCTCTTCCATAATTTTCTGCCTCAATCTCCCCCCTTTCCTTTTCTACCTGCAACTACATAAATGGTAGACTGCACGAGACTGTCCCAGAGAATATTATGTATGACATTGTTCATTTTTCTTCTCAATCCATTTTTTTTTCCTGTGCTTCAGTATAAGTGATTTCGACTGATTTAACTTCGAGTCTCTGATCCTTTCTTCTACAGCATGCCATCCACTACTCAATCTATCTGATAAACTTTTCATTTCAGGAATTAATTTCCAACTTTTTGAAACCCCAATCATCAGTCACATTTTTCTGCTTTTTCTCAAGTATAACAATTGGATGCTGGACGTTACAGATGCTTCACTATTGAGGACCTGGACCATAGTGTCTCACTTTACAGTGAGTTTTGTTCTGGAAGGCAGTTGATATACAAGTAGGTTGGACTGACACTGTGGAGACCTGGTTTGGGCTCTGTCATATGAGATCTAGAGGAACCCTTACTCTGGCTAAAACGGCCTGGTTCCCAAGACATAACCTGTCCGAGGTCACACTGAAAAGCACAGGATGTTCACAAGCTTTCCCCATACTGAGTGGGCCAACTCCAACATTCCCAAGCATCTGGCAACTTCCAGAACCTCCACTCTCCTTACAGTCCCTCCGTAGCTGTTTACTGCCCAGCCTTGGGTGTGCGAGGCCTCATGTTTGAACAAAGGCTGGAGGGGACTCACCTCAGATTTCTGGGACTCTCGTGTCATTCCCTCTTCTTCAGTGCCCTACCCCACAAATTCCAGCTGCCTCCACACCCCTGAACTCTGCCCTCTGCCCTTGCTGATTAAAGTGAGGCTACTGCAGTCTGGGCAGACGTCACCGTGCCACAGACAGAAAAGCATCCCGAAGGAGAAGCTGGGAGGCGGCGGTGCTCACCAACAGGCCCCCTCCTCTCAACAGACTGTGCAGACGACCCGATACCCCCGCTCTTAGAGCTGCTGACAGTGGAAGGTAGGTTCAGCACGGCCTGAAAATGAAGTCCCTAATTCTAACTATTTTTGAAATAGCTTTAAAATCTATTATCACATTTCATCCTTAACATGAGCATGTAACATGAAGGCACATATTATTTCCATATGACAGATTAGCAAACCATATGTAAAATGTTAAACCAGCTCCTAAACAATAAAGGTATTTTATTCAATACCCAAATGTTCACGAGGACCTACCACAGGCATGCAGTAATTGACAGAGTGGCAAAAAGAACTCAGGGAACACAGCTGCAACCACATTTCTTCCTACTGAACCGTCAAGAAAGTGCACAGACTTAACCCCCAAAGAAGTCTAATGAATGAGCAACCAAGAATTAATCATTCAATCCACCAGGAATGTGTCTATACTGTCAAAAATAGCTACAACTTTCCATCATGATTTATTTATTGCTGCAAGAGTCCTATTTGCCATGCAAGTAATTCCATTCCTACAGTTACATTTTTCAATTCCCTACATATACTTAATTTTTTTTTCGTATTAGTAGGTACTGTTTAACCAACACATTTCTTTTTAGCTATGTCAAATTTGTTCCAGCTGACTCTTAATTGTATTTCTAATTTTCGTCTGGCCAAATCGAATATGTTTTCCTGGCACATGCAGAGGAAATATAATAAAATTCCTAAATACCGTCTCTGCAGCATCATTTCTCCAATCTCAACCAGATCCATCAAAATGATTCATTTATCCTTACAGATTTTCTCATCTCAAAATAAGCTCCTGACCTGTCATTCACCCCAATATATGCAGGAGCTGACTGTAGGAAAATGGTCATTCAGTGAAGCTACCTATATGTTTATAAAATAGTGTTTAAACCATGTTAATATTGATTGCCTTGCTACAGGACTAATTCCAGGGGAGTAAAGTATCCTGCAACCGAACGCCAAACACTGCACATCCTTGACTGCTTGGCACTGAGCATCTCCTGCTAATTTTAAAGTCTGGGAAAGAAGTTTGTTAAAAGTCCTTCAGAAGATGATAGGAGTTCATGAGATCGGAGCATCACCTTTAAGCAGGAACATGACCTTCTCACTGTTTATGAGGAAGGGGTATTTCAGGTTGCAGAGTTCTGTGCTACTGTTCTACCCTGTGACTCTGCGTGAAGATGGAAGACTTCTTAAAAGGACCTCACCTGCAGGACATCTTGGATCTTCACCCACACGTCTGCCATGTCGTACAGCTTGACGTCTTCCTGCTGCGCCGGTGGTGTCCCGACGGTGTCCTGCAGGTACCCCAGGACCACTGAGTGTGCAGCAGCTACAGCATTAAACTTCTCAAACAGGAACTCCAGCAGTTCTAGAAGTAACCTAGCCAAGAAAGCAAGTAAGTAAACGACAGTAACACATATACCCAAAGGTGATTTACGTACACTGGCCTGCAAGAAAACCACCAAACTACAGAGACAACGCAAACAGCACAGTAGATTCCAACGGGTCTGATTTCAAACAGCTGGAGGATCTGAGATCCTTCTGAAAACTTATCTAAGCCTCAGTTTCCTCTATGCAAAATAGAAATGATGTAAGAATTTAAAAACCAACTGTAAAGTCCCTAAACCAGCAGTAAGCAGCTCAATAAACATTCGTTTCCTTTTTAACATGTTTTAGTGATTATAGTACTACTGCTCTGTATTCTTTTAAGCAGTTTCTCCAAGGAATTTGGGCAATTTTTCAGACAGTTCGGATGTTAGACAGAACATGCTATTTCCTAGCAATAAATTAGGTACTTTGTTAAGGATACTGATCCTTTCAGTCATGGGAAGCTGTGCTTACTACCGTTCAAATGCATGGTGTAAAGTGCCTGAAAAAAAAGTATACACCTGCCAAGCAGTCTGACTATCACCACAGGGAGCAGCTTAGTCATCCGCATTATCTCATTTCTCATGGTGAGAAATGCTGGACACATATTATTGCATACATTTTATAACTCAAGGACACACCATGAGGTTGCAAGGCAGCTGGGCCTAGAGCAGCTGGTTCCCATGTCAGTGCCTTGACCTGCACTCTCTCTAATTCTAGACTGCAGGTGCCCATGCAGAGGTGGGGCGGGGCTCCGCGGCGGGACAGCACAGGAACCCCTCCCCCAGGACCACGGCTTCACAGATCGCCCAGGCTCTGAATCCTCTTTCCTCCTCTGAACTTGAAGAGCATTTCCCTCCCATTTTTGCAGAACTTAACCACACGTGGCTCTCGTGTGTAACAATAAATGTGGGTCACGTGGTTAGATCTAGACATTTTACCTCCCTTCTCCACTGTGAGTTTTTCAGCATGGGCACTGCTTTACACATCTCCATGGCTTGCAGCACTGAGAACAGTGGTCAGCAAGTTTTGCTGAATGAAGTTAATGTGTGTGCCATGAACAAGCACAGAAAATGTTGAATGTGACTTTCATGGTATATTGTGTGGCTCTCAACTCCTGGTTCCTAAACAGATTTATGAACCAACCCAGACAGGAGAAAAGGAGAGGGAAAGAGCTTGTTATCAACGTCAGTTAACAAGATCTTGTTTCCGTAAGTACGAGGTTATGACTACAATCTCATCAAAACATACAGCACTCATCTATTCCTCTGGCTTCTTTACTGCCCAATTACTATAATTAATGGGCCAACGTGACAGCCAATAACTGTCCTATGATAAAACCCTAATATCTATTTGGCATTTTAATTTAGAGGAGACAGAATCGATAAAAATTTATGTAGTACTCCCAACCCAGAATATACATAAACCAGAATTTACACATTGTACTTGTACATGAAAGCCATCCTACCTTTTGAATGGTAATTTTTAAAAAATCTTTTAAAGGTCAATTCACACTTATAGGCACATATACCTAAAACAATACTTTCTCACGTGTTACTGGAGAACTGCTCAAATACGAGCCAAGAAAGGGACAAAGTACAGGAAGATGCATTTAACATAACGGCCAAAACAGTTAATGAAGGGCAAGAAATTAATCTGTATAAAGCTGGTATCTGGCATCACACAGAGTAAATGCTTGATTAAGTGATGGCCCCACTTTTCAAATAAAGATTTATGCTGAGTATATAAGCCTGTGGTTCCCAAATATCAATCTACAGACCATGTATTTTTCAGTGATGCATAGGAAAACTAAGAAAAATAGGACCATAGATTGCCTTTTCACGAAGGTAAATATACTTAATTTGATATTTTTTGTACTCTCCTGACAGGAAGATCTGTTATGCTCTCTCATCATGGCAGTTAGAATGCCAAATGTCTCTACTTGACAAAATTTAAACTTAATAACCTAGGTTATAGTCCAACATTCTCTGAAACCATATTGATCGTGACATTTGGAAGCCTGAGGTACCCTGGTGTCCAACTTCCCAATGGCAGGAAATCTTCAGTACGAGCCTGTGAGCCAACAGTGAAGCAGGAGACACTGGGAGAGCAGTGGCTGCTGCCTGATCACCTCCCAGGCCACCAGGTTCATAACTGCACAGCCCGGCTGCCACTCAAGAACAAGACCAAGTCAGCAACCAGGGCCCATGCTCTGTTTAGAAAAGAGACCTGGCAGGGAACTGAGGTTCAGATGAGACCCATGTGTCTGCTGGCATCACAGAAGGAGTGAGCCCTTGATACAATGCAGGCACTCTGCCAGCTTCTGTCACTGGTGCAGGATCCAGGCCAAGCTAGACCCATCGTCTACAGTGTGACCATCGTAGCCCAGGAAAGACAGTGCAGGGAAGAAGAAAGGGAGGAGACACGGGGCAGATGCAGTGAGATTCCACGTGCACGTCTGCCGACGCTGAAACGCCCGCCTGTTTCCCAGGGACGGAGCCCACGTCACCCCCCCAACACACACACACGGCCACGGCAATGTCAACAAAACCCTCGGCTCCGACCTCAAAATTAGCAACTTCTGTGCTCCAAATGATATTCATTAAGAAAGTAAAACGGCAACCCGGAAAAGGGGAGAAAATATCTGCAAATCACGTATCTGATGAAGGATCTGCATTTAGAACATCTAAAGAATCCTTACAACTTGTAATAAAAAGATAACCAAATTTAAAACTGGACAGAGCATGTGTATATGCCTTCTCCAAAGAAAAGATCTTAATGAGCAATAAGCAAACAAAAAGATGTCCAACATCAGCCATCAGAAATACGCAAATCGAAACCACGAGACACCACTCCAACATGCCAGGCTGGCTATACTCAGACAGACAGACGATACAAAGTGTCCGTGGGCATGCAGAGAAATTGGAGCTCTCACATGGTGCCACAGCTTTGGGGATAGACAATGGTGCCGCAGCTTTGGGGAACACTGTGGCATCCCCTCACACCATCCGACACAGAATTACTATACAGACCCAGCAATTTCATTTATACGTAATACTCAAGAGCAATGAAAACATACACGTGTACAAAAACTTGCATACAAATGTGCACAGCAACATTATTCATAAGGGTAAAATACTAAAATAATAGTGAAACCATAAAGTAGAAACAATCCCAATTTCCATCAACTAAGTAATCGGCAGACAAAATGTAGTATATTTATACAATGGAATATGTCGATAGAAGGGAATGATGTACTGATGCATGCAACATGGATGAACCTTGGAAAACTCATAGAAAATTATATATTGTACAATTATACTTGTATAAAATATCCAGAATAGACAAATGTATACAGACAGAAAATCTATCGGTGGTGACTTGGGTGGGTGGGAACTGACTGCTGAACCAGACGGGGTTGGTTTTGGGTGGAGAGACACACAGAGCCAGACTGTGGCGACACCTGCACAGTCCTGTGAATAAACTGAAAGCCACCGAATTGCACACTTGTGGTGGGTGAACTATACCTCGACATACGTCCAAAACGTTCAGCTGTGGCTCTGAGTGAGGTCAGTGAAGGCCCGACACCTCCCTGCGATGAAAGCACACAGAGCAGCGAAAAGAGGAGTCTGTCTGCTTCCTCACAAAGGGAAGCACGAGGAGACCTGATTCCCTCAGACCCCACTGCCAGGAGGACAAGAGCATTTCATTTCTCTTTTGGTTCACTTGTTTACTCTGTGTGTTTCCTTCTAGTAGGAATAATCTGCAAGAAACAAAAGATTCACATTCTTTCCTTGGTGCTGATCATTCCTAACCTTTTAATTATGAAAAAACAACCTCAACTTCTCCAAGTGTTCCATTTGTAAAATCAAAGTATTAATGAATACCTATTCTAGGAGCCTCTCAGGACTGCCAGAAGGATCAAATTAGCACCTGCAGAGAAGTAGCCAAGGAAATGATACACCAGTGAAGAGAGGGGAGTCTGGATCCGCAGCCTGACCAACTCTGAAGAAGATGGTTGGTTACCTTTTCAGAGCGAGAGGGAGAAAGAAATATATGAAATGTAGAAATTTGGAAGGAGCGATGTTGGTTTAGATCTGGATACGTTCCATTTAAAGTGCCATGTACTTAGGTCCTTGAATAGGCAAGTCTACAGCTCAGTAGAAAAACTGATACCGGAAATTTAAAAAGTGCGACATATTTGAGACAATGAGATCACACAGGGATAAAGCACAGAGTAGGAAAAAAGGAAAGGAAGCTCCAGAGCCAGCGCTGCCTCAAACAGCAGCACTGAAAAGGTGGTTACAAAGACCTCCATCCAAGATTGCTCTATCCAGCAAAGTTTTCATTTAGAATGGAAGGGCAGATGAAGTGCTTCTCAGATAGGATCAAATTTAAGGAGTTCATCATCACCAAGCTTCTATTATATGAAATGTTAAAGGGACTTATGTAAGAAAAAGAAGATAAAAAAGATGAACAGTGAAAGGACAGCAAACACACTTATTAACAACCACACCTAAAACAAAAGCAAATTAAGAGGACAGCTAGATCAGGAGTGAACCATAGAAATGAAGATCATGTGGAGGGTTAGCAACAAGGGAATGGGAGAAGGAGAAGGTACAGAAAATAAGTAGCATAGATGATAGGTAGAAAATAGATAGGGGCAGGGTAAGAATAATAGGGGAAATATAGACTCTAAAGAACTTGAGACACGTGGTCATAAACTGAAGGGGGAAATGATGGGGAGGGGGTGTGCAGGGTGGAGGGGAATGAAGGGGGGAAATAGAACAACTGTAACAGCATAATCAATAAAATATATTTAAAAGAAACAAAAAAAAGTAGCGAGTGTGGAGGAAGCCAGGAAAGGAAATTTTAGAAGACAAAGGAAAGGAGTATTAGGAGAGTCAAAGGCTACCTCAAAGTCGGGAGAGCCAGAGGTTTTCGACTCCTGTCTCCCAGTGACCCAGTGACCCAGTGACCCAGTGACCCAGTGACCCAGTGACCCAGTGACCATGATGAGAAGGGTTTCGAAGGAGCACGGGAAGCTGCACGCAGCAGAGGGTAAGTGAACAGCTGGTAACAGAAAGAAACCGAAGTCAATCACACACTTTTCGGCCAATATACGCACTCTTTAATAAAGAAAAAGAGAAAGTAGGAAGACTTTCCCCTGATGCATCAAAGAAGAATAGAGATTAGGAATCTCTCACATAAACTGAACATAAATCTGCACTTGTCGGGCTCAATTTAAAGCTACCAGGAATACGCTAAAATACGTTGTTAATATTCATATACATTCTTCAACCGCTCACACAACGCCAGATTGAGATAACAAGGGTTTACTTTTAGCTGCAGACACACCAGATGAACGAAACACACAAGCCCCAGGAAAATCATGCCCCACACCACTCCCACCCCAGAATATTAAATAAATAAAAGGAGAAATAAACCATCACAAGGCAGTTACCACAGCTGCTTAAATCCGGTCAGGGTTTTCACCACTGATCCAAAAGACAATAGAACAGGCAGAATCATTAAAGTACTAGACGGTTCCTTAAACTGAATTGAGTAAGAGAAATCCCCATATGGGAATAAGCCTAAGAACCTTAGAGATTAGAATTTCAATTCATTGCAATCTCTACACATCAGATGAAAATAACGCACTCACACACACACAAGGGTTATTTGGAGAGTCAGAAGATGGTATGCTATAATACACAATCCAACACCACAGGTATCGGAAGGAAATGTTGATCCGCAGACAACAAAGCGTTTTATCAATGGCAGTATGAAGAACCGTCCGGAACCTACTACACTTGACACCAGGTCTCTGAAGAAGAGTCATGTGACTTTCAATATGCAATGGGGCATTTCCAGATCTCAGCTGGCTCACACACAAATTTCCAAATCACAAATTGACTGTATTAAATGCAAAAGCAAATTCAAAGTAACAGTAAATTGCTATTACGTACCTTTAACAGTTACCACCTGGAGAACATCCTAAGAAAGAGATCCAAAAGCGACTCCAGATGTTTCCACAGTCTGGCTGCATCTCTGTCCTTCCCTTGGCTTGGTCAGTCCTGCTCATACTCCGTAAGACACACCAGTATCATTCCAATATAACTCCTCCTCCTTTAATTAAATTAGCTGGAGTTCAGTTTCTGTCACTTATAAATTTTTTAAAAGAGGCCTAATTCCCAGAATAAGAGCCAATGGCTTTGCCTCTCCAAAACAAAAACAGATGACAACGGACTGTAAAAAGAGACAAAATAGTGACGGGCATGGACTCTGGGCGGGGAAGTGAGGAGAGGGTGCCTGGTTTACGCTTCCTTGTAACCACACCTTCACCCTGACACGTGACCGAAGGCCAGAATGGAAATGGCAGGCAGTCGGGTTTGTGGGTACCCACACGGGGAGCAGAAGAACGAGCAATGTAGGGCGGCGGTGTCAGGAGGGATCTAGGGTAAGAGATACCAGCCTGGGGCCTTCTGCAAGGGGCTGGCAGCTAAAGTTGTCACAATGGAAGAGATCCATAAAATAGTAAGGCTGAAGTGACAAGCAAGAGAAGGAGGATGATGACGATGTCAACGACTGTGATGAGGATGACAACAGAGACCCCGTCTCTCCTGATCACTCACTCCTGGAGACACTGCTCTGCTCTCCTCCCACCTCTCCGTCGCCCAGGCTCAGGAGCCCCTTCCTGAGATGCTGTGAACTCTCCTCAACCCGCGTGCTCTCTCTGGGTGAGCACACTGACCACTACGTCCTCCTCGGCTATCCACCTGCTAATAACTCCCCAACACCTCCTGGCCAGACCGCTCCCCTGAGCTACAGATTTCAAACTTGCCATGTTTCGATGGAGCTCATCACCCTCCTCCCCAAACCTACTTCCCCACATTCCTGAAGTCAGTGAATGGGACCCCCCGTGCCCCAGTGAATCATCCCCACCTCCCGCCAATCCAATCAATCACCAGCTTCTTTCATTTTCACCTCTCCACTGTCTCTCAAATGGGACGTCAGCACTCCACGGTCACGTTACTTTGCTAGTTCAGATTGTATCACCTCTACCCTGCATGATTCAAATGGCCATCCAGATAGTCTCCTTTCCTCCAGCCCCTGCCCCGCCCCTTCTCCACAGTAAACTTGTCAAGAGTAAGAACTGTGTCTGACTTATTGCTGTATTCCAGTATCTTTCACAATACCCAGACCCCAGGACGCAACAAATGAGTATTTGTGGAATGAAAGAATGGGGGGAAAATGAGATCCAGTAGATGGGAGAGGTAGACACTTGCTTACAGATAATAAATGATGAGGAAATGAGTTTACAGATGATAACATCCTGGTTTTAGAAGATCACAGTAAGAAATGTTGTGCACAAACTCTCAAAAATATAACCTATCAACCTAAACATGAGAGCCGAAAGAAGTAGGGTCGCAAGCTGAAAGATACACGCATTCAGAGCTAACTGTAAAAATACTATCGTAAAACATATTTGTGTAAAAACAAACAAACAAACAAACAAACAAAAAAGTGTCAAGATGAAGAAAGTATGTGTTCTTTAAACCCAATTACCTGAAAAATGTTAAAATCAGCCTTCCTGGTGATATAAATAAAATGTTAGTCACGCTCCCAGATCGTCTACGAACCTGCTACCTGCCGCTGTACCCACGTGTCTCATCTTCAAGTGTCACCGTAGAAAACGGCCAAGAGGTAAGAGGAAGAAAATGTTAAGGAACCATCACAACTGCATAAGAAAAGAAATGTCTGTGATATAAAGCTACACCATCCACCTGTGAGAAATGTTTAATTTTTAAGGTGAGACATGACTACCTGGATCTAAATTTAATATCCACGACACCCTGAACTAGTCATGTGGCTGGAAAACCCATGTCTGCAGCCGAGACGCTGCCTTCCTTGGTCACGAAGCAAAGGCACACACAGGGTTGAGAAAGCCGGCTCTGCTCTACTGATCACGTGCTGAGACCTTCATATCGGGGTCTGCGCGTTCCCACTGACAGACAAAGGCAATCACCACCGAGCATTGGTTTCCTGTGCTCTGAACAATGGGAAAACTCCGACCTTGGAGCTTAGGGTTTGCGTGAAAAGTAAAAGAACTTGATCATCAATTACTTCATAGCAAAATGGCCTCAGTTTTACATGCCTGAATCTCACATACACATTTTCCTACTGGCTTAGCCAGTATTCTCCATTCCAAACAGGACACAGATCCCATTTAATCTTCAAAGTTATCTAATAGGTACTTTTAAGGGTTAGAAATAAGTCTCACCATTTATTAATAATAATCTTCATGAAAAAAGAAGTTACTCTTTGAGGAGTGCTGACTAATTCTCCATCTGCACTATGAAAAGAACAGGAAAAAACCATTAGCAATGCTGTACAGGATGAAACGCAGTGAAAATGAAAAGAGCACCAAACTGGGCCCTGGCTCCAGTCACTTCCTTCCTGTGTCCCTTCTCTACGTGCCAAGTCCGACTCTCGTGTTCAGCTTCTGAATTCTGGAGGGATGACTTCAAAGGAAGGTCTCATTCCAACATGCAGTAAATTAATGACTACGATTAGAGAAGAAACCCAGGCCCCCTTTCTTTTCCTAAAAGTTTTAGTGTCATTCATTCATAAGCCTTTCCCAGGATAATCTCTCCAATAAAAAGTGTTGGAAAAACTGGTCAGCCACGTGCAAAACATTGAAACTGGATCGTTATTCCTACACCATACATGAAAAGCAACTCAAAAGGAATGAAAAACTTGACTATAAGGCCTGAAACCACAAAACTCAGAGGAAAACATAAGAGGGGTAAGGTCCACAATGTAAGTTTTTACAATGATTTTTTGGGGCTTGACAACAAAAGCAAAGGCAACTAGAGAAAAAATAAATAAGTGGGACTACATCAAATTTAAAAGATTTACACAGCAAAAGAAACCATCTACAAAATGAAAAACAACCTATGGAATGTGAGCACACAGTTGCAAATCATATATCCAATAATCAGCTAAGAATCCAACACATAAAAAAAGCTAACACAACTCAAAAACAAATAAAAAACACCCACAATCCAATTTTAAAATTAATAGAGGAACTGAACAGACATTTTTTCAAAGACACGCAAATGGCCAAAAGGTACAGGAAAGGAGCTCAACATAACTGATCATCACAGAAATGCAAATCAAAATCACAATGAGAGATCACCCTGCACCTGTCAGAACGGCTATCATCCAAAAGACAAGAAAGAGTGTTGGCCAGGATGTGGAGAAATGGGGACCTTGTGCACTGTTAGGTGGGGATGTAAAATGGTGCAGCCACTATGAAAAATAGCGTGGAGTTGCCTCATAAAAAGTAAAACCAGAACTAATACCTGATTCAGCAACCCCACTTCTGGATGTAGTGCCTTGTTTTTTTCTTGCCTTGGGGCAAGAAAAACAGGGTATCAAAGAGCATCTACACTCTTGTGTTCATTGAGGCATTACTTACAATATACAAGGCAAGAAAACTAAGTGTTCACCAACAAAGGGATGGGTATAGAGCATGTGGCATACGCCATATACAATGAAATATTCAGCCATGAAAGAGAACATCCTATTGATGCTACAAGATGAATGGATCTTGGGGGCCTTATGCTAAGTCAAATGAGTCCGAGAAAAACCAACACTATAAGATATCACTTACATGTGGAATCTAAATTTAAAAAAAAAAAAAAAAAAAAGGCCCTGGCTGGTGTGGATCAAGCCAGGTGTGGATTCCAATCCAGTAAGGATGTGGAATCCTTACTGGATCGAGCGCCAGCCTGAGAACCAAAGGGTCACAGGTCTGATTCCTGGACCAGGGCACATGCGTGGGTTGCAGGCCAGGTCCCCAGTGGGGGGTACGCGGGAGGCAAGCACACACTGATGTTTCCCTTTCTTTCTTTCTCCTTCTCCTCCCCTCTAAAATAAATAATTAAAATCTTTTAAAAAATAATAAAACCTCAAAGAAATAGAGACCAGAATGTCAATTGCCAGGGGTTAGGAGAGTGGAAAAAATGGGGAGATGATGGCTGAACATTACAAACTTTCACAAACTCTGTGATGAATCATTTCTGGAGATCTAATGCATGCATAATTGCTATAGTTAATAACACTGTATTATACAAGGTATGTCCTTTAGGTATCCAGTCATGTAATATGAAAAATAGAGACATTTATTGAAGATACAAGATAAAAAAACATCAAAGTAGGCACTTGGGACCTCATACAGTTCTAATAGCTATCAGCTGCCCCATTGTATTTTCCTGAACCTTATCGACAGGCTGAAGTCTCTTCCCTTTCAAAGGTGATTTCAGTTTTAGGAAAAGCCAGAAGTCACAGGGCACCAAATCTGGGCTGTAGTGGGACTGAGTCACCTGGGTGACTTGATGTTTTGCCAAATAGCTGTGCATGAGACATGATGCATGAACGGGCACACTGTCATAATAAAGCTGCCAATCACCAGCTGCCCACAGCTGTGGCCTTGTGCATCATCCAAATAGTTTCCTAGGAGGAATGTTCAAGCTTAACGCAAAATTTGATGCCGACTCATTGCTCTACTCAGTCATTTTAATGCAACAGCCACACAGTACACGTGCTCCTTCAAAGGCATCTACCACTCCCATCAACTAGTACAGTGAAGTCATCAGTGTTCACAAGCATACATTCCAGTCCCCTCACTTTGGCTGCAAGGTTGCATTAATGTCACGCAAATTGTTCTCATTACAGTAAAAATGACTGCACTTTTTCTGGACAGACCTCATATAGTTTAATGCTAAAAATGGTTGTATTTGGATACTAAGGTTGTGTGGTTTATTTTCCACTCTATTTTGCAGATATTATAGTGGAAAATAAATTCATCATTTAAGAATTAATTTGAGTTATTACTCCAGTTATTTTAATCAGAAGGAATCATTACAAATGAACCTGCCTATTGGGATATCATGTGGAAAATGTAAAACCCATTTGCACACGAACTGGATCGTGTCCATCTGATTACTTTCCGTGATCCAGGTGTGTGTCTCTGTGCGTTAGACTATTTTCTCACTGCTCCTACAATGGACACTTGGAGAGAAGAGAGAACTAGTTCGCCTTGTTCAGCACCGTATCTCCAGAATCTAGCAGAGTGCCCACCTAATCCATAATTTATGTTGAATGAAAAAAATGAATGTCACATATATTGAGTGTCTATGTGTCATGGACCAAAAATTGGGTCAAACTTAAGGTCTCTGCCCTTATTGAGCTTAAAGTCTAGAGAAGAAAGGCGCCGATCAGAGAACCCTGAGATGAAATCATTGCAAACTGTGTTACGTGCTAAGAGAAAAAACAAAGTGTGCCATGAGAGCGTATGGCCTGGGTACCTGAGCTGGTATGGGCAGCTACTTTTTTAAAAATAATAAACTGCCCTGGCTGGTGTAGCTCAGTGGATTGAGCACGGGCCTGCAAAACCAAGAATCGCGGTTCAACTCCCAGTCAGGTCACATGCCTGGGTTGCAGGCCAGTTCCCAGCAGGGGATGCATGAGAGGCAACCATACATTGATATTTCTCTCCCTCTCTCCTTCCCTTCCCCTCTAAAGATAAATAAATAAACTCTTTAAAACTAATAATAATAATAATAATAATAATAATAATAAACAAAGACAGTTTTTATTGTTGTTTTACACTAGTTATAATTATTGAGCACCATTTATTTGATACCACCTCCTAGTGAACTAGCCATTTTTCTAGTATGTCTGTTTATTGACTTGCAGGAACTCTTTACATATTAAGTTGTTAGGTATTTATATTGCAATTTCCCCTGTTTCTCTTTTAACTTTATAATGTCTGACCATTAGACATTTGTTTTGATGTGGCTATATTTAACAATTTTTTTCTAGCTTCTAGGGTTTTTATCCAATGTAGGACTTCCCCACTCTCAGATTACAAAAAAAAAAGTCCCAAACTTTCTTCTAGCGCATTCTTAGTACTTGTATTTTTGATCCATGTGGAATCTGACGGAGTGGCTACACCACCCTGGAACACACACACCACACCGCACTGTGCTGCGCTGTGCTGCAAGCCCCTTCGTTTCTGCCCCTGTGTGCCTGTCATGGAGCCAACTGGTGGGTCAGCTGAATGAGTGCTGAGCAATTCCATACCGAGGCAGCCACTTTAGAGTCATGGTTTTTCTCAAGGTTGGTGTCTGCCCCATTTCCTGATTTTTATTCTGGTTTCTTAGTCTGTGAAGGCTGTAGATTCATAGAAATACATTCAGTTCTTGCTCTAAAAATGAAAAAATGTATTTTAAAAATGCAGACCTCAGATTGAGAGCATATTATTGTAATAGGGGAGTCTTAAAAAGTCTAAAGACACAGGTACCAATGTTAGTTTTGTAGTAAGTAGAGAGTTTATGAAAAGAGAAATAAATGAAATGCTTCTCATGACTTCTTTAGACCTATTGCTAGAGTCAGGCATACGTTTCTCTTTCAAATATATAGCGTTTCCTTTCATCTTTTCTTTCTCCACTAGTTACTCCTCTCCTAAGTATCTGAAATGTAGGATTTTGTGAAATTGGTCATTTTCTTTTATAGAAAAGGTCATTTAAGAGCAGCTCTGAAGCAAGGCCAAGCATTCATCTTCCTAGCCATTCCCAATCACAGCCTGTAGCACCTGGACATGCTTGGAATCAAGAAGGGCCTCAATCTTAACTTAGATGAGCAGTTCATTCGAATCCAAGCAAAGGGAAGCAAGCAAATTTGAGTTCAGTGATTATGATTCCATTTGATTAAACCTCTAGTTTTGATTACACATATCAGTGAGAACATGCTTTAAATACACTCATCCATTAAACACTGAAGGGTATAAATAGGATGAACCAGGGACACAGAAAGGAAATTTCACTGTTCCCCAACTAGGGTAGATCCCCTGCAGCTGTACTGAAACACGCCGAAAACAAATGAAAGGAACTAATTCTTCCCATTGGCACTTACTGCACCAAGTATTAACTCAAATACACAATTCAGTATCGTGGAAAATAGTACTGATCCCAAATGTATGCACTTTCCAGTAAGACTTACATAAATTAATTAGTGGTAGCCGCATCATACCCTGGGTGCATGAGTAAAGTCAGTGATGCAGACAGCTCCTCAGTGAACCCAATGCGGTAGACTGTCCTTAATTACAGTCTCTAGGGAAATGGGGCTTGGCTGAACGGGCTGGAGGTCTTACTCAACATTACATTTCTTATATCTTTGTTTTGTATTTGTCAGAGTAAAAGAAATCTGCTTTTGATGTGTACTGTTTTGCATACTACAACAGGTTTAAATCAGAGACGGGGCCAGCTAAGGGAGTAACAGGTAGGATCTGTTCCGTGGGTTCTAACTGACACCATTACCCAGTGCCAGCCTCCGGGCTGCATCAAAGCCCGCTTCTCCACTTGGCAGACAGTGGGCGCTGCCGTAGGTCTGAGCACTCGTGGTGTCATAACACAAAAGGTGACCCGTGCTCAACTGACACTGAATTTGTCACCGAAAACACACACAAAACCTTGTGTCAAAGGAAATTCTTCCCTTGTTTAGAAGTGGTGTCAGATATGATTACAGTGCCTTTGTGTGGATTTCAGGATGTATTTCATATCTTTCGGGCTTCTCTAGTTCCTGGCCTATCCTCCAATTATGGTCCCTAACCAGACTGGACCATGAGAGCAGTTAACTCTGTGTGTGTGTGTGTGTGTGTGTGTGTGTGTGTGTGTGTGTGTGTGCACAGCCTGCTTTAGGAATGGGCACATATTAAATGCCCAAGACATTTCAGGAACTAATAAGTAAAAGATGCAAAGAAGATAATTTTTAATGAGAACTGTTTCACTGCATTTTTTTTAAACCTCAGCACTACTCACAGTGGGGTGTAAGGATCAGCAGCACCAATGCCACTTGGGACTCGGAAATGCGAATCGGCCCTGTCATGGAGGGTGATTAAACTGGAATCTCTGGGTGCAGGGCCCACAGGAGTACGCGCTTGAGATGATTCTCCCGCATGGTGAAGTTTCCAAACACTGGGTACAACATCACAGACATCACACAGTTTGCAGTCTGGGGGCATTTATGCTTTGCAAAGCAGCTTGCCATCTGGCGTCTCACCTGAGTGGGCCTCACTACTGGCTTCATCACAGGTGGGAGCATTATTATTAATCCCAGATTTACCCAGGGAAATGTGAAAGCTGAAATACTTTGAAAGTTCGCAAAGCTTGGTGGCAGTGGAAATAAGAGTAGAAGTGGTCTCTTTCCACCATCCGAGTTCGCTTTCTGGCTCACATAAAGACGGTGTTCCTGACTCATTTCCTGGGATTGATTTTGTTTTTCCTCTGCAGAAGGGCATTATTTGCCCTGACATAGTCATTCTCCCACCCACTCCCCCCCACTGCAATCAATGGCAGGCCTCTCAGACGTAGCTGGACATGTTAAGAAGTCTAATCACCAGTCACGGAGTAAATGGATCTTAATTAGCTAAGAATCAAACTGATGACTTAGATTCCTAAATCAACTCCCTGGAGAACTTGTACATTCTTATACTAAAACTAATATACAATTAAGTAATATGTCCCTAAAAATTTAACTTCTATAATGTCTAGGAAGTGGATTTATGAATGCCCTTTCTAATGTTCCACTAAGAGGAAATATTATTTTGGGGATGGGGAAAGATCCCTCCCAGCTTCATTGAGATACATCTGACATATAACACTGTGGAAGTTTAAGGAGTACAATGTGTTAACTTGACACACTGACATACTGCAAAATGACTGCCAGCTCAGCACTGGCTAACACCTCCATCACTTCACGTAATTACCATTTTTTTATAGTGAGCATATTTAAGATCTATGCTCCCCGCAGCTCTGAAGTACACCCGTATTCCTTTCCTGTGTTTTCCATGAACCTTTCTTCAGTAAGACAGCACAGAACGCGCAATGTTCTCTGCGGTTTTTTTACCAGACACTTAATTAATCTTCTTTCGCTCGCAGGGCAGATCAGGAACACTGCAGAATGGCTTCCTCCCTGCAAGGAGAAGGACCTTGGGCAGCCATGGCTCCACTCCCTCGATCCTCACTGCCTTTCAAGACCAACAATTTCACTAAGGGCAACAGGCTCCACCACCTCCCCTGCGATGGGTCTGATGTCTTAACGTTTAAACAGGACCCTCTGCACACAGATGGCGCCATTGCCTCACACCTGCCAGTCATCCTTCCCCCACATTCTTTTCTCTTTCATATTCTTGACAAGACGTCACCCCTTTGGGGACATCTACTTCTTCCATGTCTTCTTCATGCTCTTGTCATGAGTTAAATATTAGAGAACTTCTTCCAGCTTCTTTGAAACAACGATGACGTGAAAATGCTCATGAGCTAGATCCTGGGAAGGAAGCGATGATCAGGAGCAGGAGCTGAAGAAACTGGCTGTGAACAGCACAGGCCACAGGTCACATCAGCCATTGGAAACTGAAGACAGGGTCGCCTTTCTGAGGACCTGCCGGGTACGAAGTGGTTCTGAGGGATGAGCAAAGTGCACGTTCCCCGAACGCTTATCAAGTCTGCAACAACGGTAATTGAATATTCTCCATTAATAGTAAACAGAGGTTTACAAACACTAGGTAGATTGTGAATGACAAAATATTTGTCCTATTAACAGACAACAGATAGTTTGGAAAATTTTAGTTTAGATAGCTTGGGGGTCAAAAAAAAAAACAAGAAGTGGATCACCAAAGCAATCTTTTAAAACTGGCTGAGAAAGGACACTGGCTCTGCAGGAAGTGAACACAAGACAACTGCAGCTTGGTTCCTGCACTGGGCTAACGAAATTGCACGCAACATTAATTCTCTTTCCACAGAAACAAATGAAAACGGCCTGCAATGCATCACAGGCAGAATATATTTAATAAGATGATGCTGAACAATGGCACTTTCAGAGAAAGTTACAGAAATGGTACCTTGGCTCAAAGCAGCACTTGCTCACCGACAACGTGGAACGGGCTTTTCGCCGGCAGGTGAGGGAGAGAGTGTGCCTCTCGGGAGAAATCTCGGTTCTTCTGGCCATGCTCCAACTTTCAGTAAGAAAAACCGATTCTTACACCTTTAAGCATAGGTTCCTCATGGTAATGGTAAAAAAAAATGACGTGCAGTCTTTGACTTTCCCTCTCTCTAAAATAAATGCCACCAACACCTCCCAGTCGAGTTCGATGAACACAAAGTTCCAAGCTCCAAGGCGCACTCAGACAAGACCCCTTCCCAAATTCTAAACCTCTAGAAGCAACAATGCAAATCATCCTTTTCCAGTGAAGTTTCCGAGTGATTAATCCTTGAGAAGGTATAAAGCATTTGACAGCACACAGCCACCACAAATTAGCTCACAATTATTCATTGTTTGGCATCCCAGCCTAAGAATTTAATCTTTGATCTTCAAAAAGTGGTCCAATACCAGAGAGAAAGGTGATGGGGGGGACAGTGAAGTATACAGGGGATCAAGTGTGTGGCGAAGGACAGAGATTCGACTCTGGGTGACAAACACACAATGAAAAATACAGATGATGTGTTATATAACTGAACACCTGGAATGTGTACAATTTTACTAACCAATGTCACCCCAATAAATTTAATGAAAAAAATCTCTAAGTGGTTCACTCCAAATATCTGCTTTCTCTGTACTATTTTATCTCAAAGAGTTTGGGCACAAAATTTCAGATTTGTACATTTTATAAAATATGATTATGTTATAAACAGCTTACATCCTGCCTTCAAAAGCCTTTAAAATGTTGACCAAAAAAACAAAACTTAGGGATGAAAAAAGCCCTCTTGCTGACTCATTCCTCACAGAGAAACATTTATTATTTCCAGGGACAGTATGCTGAATTCTCGCTCATGAGTTCTGGAAGGGGCTAAGGGAACAGAAGAGGAAGAGGTCAAAATCATTTGAAAGACATACTGCTTCTAAGGGTACTGTAATGAAATCTGCAGCAAAGTTATTGATCTATGCCCTTCTGTTCTGTTTACAATATATGCTATCCTCACGTTGTCTCCCTATGGAAGTCCAGCGTATTTATCTCAGGACTTGCAGCAACAGGGCAAACAGAAAAGCAGAATTCTAGAGTGTTTATAAGCAAGAAGGCAAAAGGTCTTCAAGGAAATTCAGGCACTAGGTGAAGAAAGATATTTGATTTGGAACCATTCCTCAGCCTCTCTGGATCCCACTGTGAGTGACCAAATAACATGGAGCTGAAGAAAGAAGAATAAACAAGTGTGTGGATTCATACACACAAATGTGTGTGTGCAACGATACCTCCTGGTGCTCCCCTACTAAGCTCTAACCATATGACCTCACTGAACGCCAGCAACCCTATAAAAAAGCTATTTCCCTCAGACTGTGGAGCTGGCATTCAAAGTCAGGACTCCAAAACCTATGCTCATCAAAACACGTGCCTTGAAATATTCTCTGGCAGAGGAGGGGTAAAGGATGGTTTTTCCAACAATTGCACTTGTGAATGAAGTTTATGAGGAAATTAATTTTTGACGTTTTAAAGTGCAACTTAAATTAATGTTATTTAAATACTTGAGAATATAAGAATGAAAATAGAATATTTTTAAATCCTCACCCAAAGATACATTTATTGATTTGAGAGAGAGAGAAAAAGAGAGAAACATTGATGTGACAGACAAATGTCAATTGGCTGTCTCCTGTATGTACCCCGACCAGGGATCAAACCCGCAACCTAGGTGTGTGCCCTGACTGGGAATCAAACCCGCAACCTCTGGGTGTACAAGATGACACTCCAACAACTGAGCCACCTAGCCAGGGCCAGAATACATTATTTTTCAAAAAAAAAAAATTACAGTCTGGATATTTCTATAGTAAGTAAGCTATTATTATTTCTCCCTAAATCCTTTTAAAATAATCATTTTAAAGCCCTAACTAAGTACAAATAGCAATATTCCCTTAACATGTCAACAAGATTACGATGCCTTCAACACACTGTCTAGCACCTCCCCGGGACTCACATTATTTGAACCAAACAGATGCTCTACTGTGCTCTCTGCTCTTGATGAAAATAGGGTTTCTTTTGTCCTCCCCCCACACCCCCATTCCAAATTCCCACCTTGTACTTGTCTAGTACATGGGAAGAGTTGGGGGTCAGAAGCGGAGGGGAATAGAGAGCTGTGTGGAGTGAATCTTGGATTTTCTAGGGAAGCCTCCATTTCAAGAATCTTTTCCCGGCCACCGTCAGATGGCCTTAGTCTGTGAGGCCCTACACTCTGGTTTGGCACACGTGATCTCCCAGTGTATGACCATCCAGCAGTTCGGACTGGAATACAATTTCAGTTTGCTCTTATGCAATAAGACTTAGGAATCCAAATCCTATTAGCAGTTTTAAATACATACAGTAATTCCTGAGACTAATTTGCCTACTTACAAGTATGACCACATGTTAAAGGAGAAAAACCATGGGGCAAGAAAGACCATGGACTTGCATTCAATTCCAAGATCAGCTACTTGTTCTGTGACCCTTGACTTAATTAATCTCTGAGCCCCAGTTTCCCTAACTGTAAAATGGGGATACTAGTAAGCAGCACATAAAGTTGTAGTGAAACTTAAATGAAATAACATATACATAAATTGCCTTGAATTCTGCTTAGTACTTAGTAAACACACGATAATTGCTTCATTCCATGAGTATGGGAAAATGCTTTGCAACTTCACAACTATGTCAAAAATCAGCTGAGTTATACCCATTCGAGCTGTTTTCAACCAATCTGAGTTTGTACAGACTATACTATCCTGAATTTAAGAAATAACATCAAAAGAAGATAATTCCTTACCTCCCACCGGAGAAAAGGTTCAATAGTTACCGAAACCCCAGCCCGCACCCCCATCTACCTTGGCTGGTTCTCCGAGGTGAGGTTCTCTCCCCTCTGGTAGCTCCTGTCCGCCACCTGGGTGGTGGACCTCTTCACGATCTGTTTGAGCTCCTGCTCCAAGCGCTCTTTGATGGCCTTCACGGTCTCTGGGACCTTCTTCAGTTTGGCCAGCCCCTTGATGAGGACGCCCATGAAAAGGGCGCTGTTGTCCTCCGGGTCCAGTTCCAAGTCCTCCTTGACATCCTGCAGGTTTATCTCCCTCACTGCAAAAAATAAATTAATAAGTAGACGCAGATTCCAATATAAAACTCAACAACAGACTGGGCCTAAAAAATGAGATCTCTGCTTTGATCACTCCCTTAAATAAATGAGAGATTTTTAAGTGATATGTGTAATTAAATTATATTTACACAGTTACTAAAATATAACAAAATAAAAGTACGTTCTTTTTTCTTTGTTTTAAAGATTTTATTTATTTATTTTTAGAGACAGGGGAAGGGAGGGAGAGAAACACAGTGTGAAAAACATCAGCTGTCTCTCGCATACACCCCCGACCAGGGACGGAACCCGCAACCCGGGCAAGTGCCCCGACCAGGAATCGAACCAGCAACCTTTCTCTTTGCAGAATGATGCCCAACCAACTTAGCGACACCAGTCAGGGCAACAATACATTCTTCAAACCATACCCATCAGTTATAATAAGAGACAAAAACAATTAAAAGCAAGTTAGCAAATCTCCACAAGAAGTTTCCACAGATGACCACTTCCGGAATGAGTCAGTCAGTCTGCAACATTTATTAAGCATTCACTGTTTATAAAATGGCATACTTGGCATGAGACTTCAAAAGAGAGAAACCACAGTCTCAAATTCTCATTTATTAATTAGAAGAGATAAATAGCTTGATACAAAGGCTACTACAAATACATGAAGAAGAGACAAATAAGATAAAATTGTAACAAATGATAAAAGAGAGGAAGAAAAGTAAAAGAAAAACAATACATACAAGTGAGACAAAACGCTGAGGAAATGAGCAACAAAGACTATTTCATAAATACATAACCACCCTATGTTTTTTTAAACATTATGTGTAATAAACATTCTCATCTACTGAAGACTGGTCTTCTGCACGTTTTCTGAGAATAACTCTGTGTCACCAGTCTCTGAAGACCTTCAGGCTGTGGCTTTCACCCACCTGAGCGGTTCTGAAATGGAAGAAACAGACCAGGAGAGCACCGCTCACCCCTGCGGGAACCTGGGAGAGGGGCCGGATGGAATCTGAGACTTGCTAGCTGCTGAAAACCACAGGTGCACGTAGGTAAAACCTGTCATGTGATTTCAGGGCCCTCGCTACTGCCAAAAGCAGCACAGGTTGAAGAGGTCTGCCCTACAAATGATTACCTCATTTTACAAGTGGCTGGAGTAAGACAGAGCGAAAGTGAGTACAAGCTTCAATACGGACCCTAACAGTTAAAGTTTCCCCCTCTCCTCCACTGCTCAGAACAACTGGAACATTCTTAAAATATGTGATACTCTGAAAGCACATGTATGTTCTTCTCTGGCAGACTCAGGCTCAACCACACAACAAGCCCGCTCAAGGTTGTTCTGCGCCACTGGGCTCACCGAAGAATGAAAGTATCCCAATCCACGGAGTAAGTCCTTGTAACCACTGGGTCCATTTCTAAGACCTCTGCTTCGGATGACATGTAGGCTTTCTTTGCTCCCAACTCACAGAATGCACTTCGATATGAACCAAAGGTTAATGATATCAGCACTTAAATGAGCTTAATCTTAAACAAGTCCTCTGCATATTTATTTGTGATGCTGTTGTCTTACTTAGATGCACTACACCCCTGAGGCCCATGAGGGGAGAACGGTACTTAAAGAATGACCAAATTCATACCACTTTCTTTACAGTATAGAAGGCATTTGATTATATGGCATGTAAATTAATTTCTTTAATACCAGTAAACTAGAAGTAGAACGAAGAAGCCTTATGCCTCTAAGGATCACATGACAATTCTGATGGCAAATCAAAAACAAAAAAAAGTCATTGAGCTCTGACAGGTGGTGGCTCAGCAGGTTGGACACCATCGTGCAAGGCAAAAAGTCACTGGTTCAATTTCCCAGTCAGGGCACAGGTCTGGGCTGCACCCAGTTCTCAGCCCAGGCGTGTGCGAGGAGCGATGGATCAATGTCTCTCTCACACACGGATGTTTCTCTCCCTCTCTTTCTCCTCCCTTCCCTTCTTGCCAAGAATAAATAAAGTTGAAAATCTTTTTTTTTAAAGTCATTGATAGTTCTCAAAGTGGCAGTTCATGCATCCACATTTTCATTGTGGTTTTGTTTTATACATAAGGAAGTGGACACAAAACGACCCCATCCTATGAGACCAACTGCAAAAGCAAGAAGAAAAAAGCACTTAGCAGCCAAAGGGCCACCGACATTTAAGGAAGAAAATGAATAAGAAAGATAAGCAGAACTTCAGGCAGGAAAAAGTAATAGAAATGTATCTGGGACACAACAATCTTCACAAAAGAGGACAAATAAGTGACAAAGAGGACCATGCAAAAGGCCACCTGAAAAATCACCGCCGCCTGCCACAGGAGTGATTGGTGATGAGATAAATGTGGTCTGAATAAATGGGCCCCTAGATGATGTAGCAAAAAGTTACTTATAGCCACACTAATGTGATAGATAGCCTATTTAAAAATAAATAAGCAAGGTATGCACGATGAAATGCCATAGCCCCAAATGGCACGTTTGTTTAGAAGCTTATCTATCTGTTTGTCTCCTGAAATCTCCTACAGCATAAACACTGAGCAGATCCAATATTAATTAATTTATACTCTCTATTTCACTTACATCAGCTGAAAATTAAAAGGCAATTTAAAAGGATAATATAATCAACCACGAAGACCAGAGTCTAATAATCACAAAAACCCTGTGCGGTCAGATAGAATTATTGGTGCTTTATGGAAAAAGCCTTGCACAAAAATAATTTAGCTGAAATTCAGTAAGGCCGCATACCACAATTAGAACAAAATGTACGTATTTCCGGGCCGCCAAACCCCAAAGCATTTTGTTGCATCTGTATTGGTATAATATGTGCTCGGTGTGTGGGTTTTAGAACACTTTAACAAATAATTCACTCCCTTTCCCAGTTTCTCACCTTTGATATTTCTGCTTTGAGTATCCTGAGGAGTTCTTCAGCCTGGTTTTGAAGACTTTCACTGACAGCAGAATGCAAAATGCTGGAAGACTTTCAGTCTTTCAACCAATTATGTCTATTGCAATCCTACTGGCCCCAACTGTTTCTTATTAGACAGACAGGCAGGCAGGCATATGTACCTACACATCCACATCTCAGCGGATGTAAAGCCTGCCAGTGGTCGAGGGCAAGCACGGAATCCTGAAGGAGGCTGAACTGAGACACTTTGGGACTCACTAAATAATTAACTAGATGATATCTAAGGTCCTTTCAAGCTCTACAATTTCACGGTTCCAATAACTACAATTTAATATACATCTCTGATTACCAAGCCTATGGCTGATTCTGTATACTACCAATATTATCAACACAGCCCATTAAAAATGGATAAACAAGGTGAACAACCCGCTTGTGCAGCTAAATATTTTATTTTTAAAAAAATCTGCTTCCTTGATGCCCAGAGCGTACAGAAAGGCTTTCTTCTCACGGTATGCTGGGAAAGAAAAAGCTGGTGACATATGCCATACCTGCACACATGTATCTTCAAATTGCTACAGATGAGGTCCCTGGCAAAACGCTAGTTTCAATTAAATACACTATAGCCATCTATCATTTATAGTTATACATGTTAATTAAGGTATTATAAGAGATCATGGTAATGTTTACTACAGAAATTCCTACTAGGTGCCATTCCTTACCTTATGCACAATACCTAAATTACATAACAGATATGTCTTTGACCTGCATAATTTAATTTACACGTATTCAAGAACATTAGCCCTATGTAAGAGAACTGTCTGCCACTACTGAACAGAACTCGATATAAAAAGGGGTCTTCAAACAATTGCAAGCCTAATGAAGGCCTCTAACGTATTAGGATCATGTATCCACCATGCTGCTGTCTCCGCAGATGGGAACCTGGCCTGCGAACATGGACAATATTCTGAAGCAGAAAATAATAAGAAAGTTGCCGCTTGAAAGTAATTCTTGCGCCTCTGGTCAAAATATTACTACAAATTCTACTTACTTTAGATATCCAATCTACTTTTTAAAATGCATTATTATATATAAAATATAAATGAACAAATTTAAAAAATAGTCTGGCTCAAAATGGAGAGCAGTATTTCCGTAGATGAGAACCGCACGCAGTGAGCGCGGCCAGAGCGCACGTCCACGTGCAATTGAACTTATAAAAGTCCACAGGGCTCCGGGTGAGGAAGCAGGCACTGAGGGCAGAAAGGGCCCGCATAGGGTTACACATAGGGTTACGGAGGCCCTGTGGGCTGGGAGTTCACCAAATCCTCCAAGGGCTGTCAGCACAGGCCCAAAACAAGCTCTAGCCCTAGACCAGCAGGTTGTGGGCCTCACCAAACCCTGCTCCTCCTCCATTCATGTCCCAGTGGAGGCACCTGGTCAACTACCATTCGTTTCAATACCATTCCTTTCGCCATGAAAACCTGCTTCTAACACCTTTTATTCTAATTAAGGCACCTGCACCCCGGAGTCGACTTACAATATCTGATACGCTGGTGGCCTCTGGAGTACAGAGTCCTGATTGGGGTCTTTCAAATGTTAACTAACTACCCCTGGGGTGTGGAGTCCTGATTAAGGCACTTCAAAGGCGTTAACTGAAGCACCCCTAAGATGCAGATTAAATTACTGTAAAGAAAACTAGAGACCATATAACATCCCACTGGTGAGGAGGGACGGCCAAGAGCTACTTGCCAACTGCTACTCGGGGCTATCATTTAACAGGAGCTGGGATTTTTTTAGCCTGGGCACAGGGATGGATGGTCTCGATTCTGAGGTGGACATACACTGAGTCCCACACTGCACTGAGTTTTGAAAGCATAGTGACAGCCCAGGCTGGTGTAGCTCAGTGGGTTGAGTGCCAGCCTGGGAACTAAAGGGTTGCCAGTCTGATCCCCACTCAGGGCACATGCCTGGGCTGCAGGCCAGGTGCCCAGTAGGGGACACACGAGAGGCAACCACATATTGATCTTTCTCTCTCTTTCTCCCTCCCTTCCTCTCTCTAAAAATTGTTTTTTATTTTAAAGATAGTCTAAAAAAAACAAAAAAAAATATTCACAGAACTTAAAAAGCATAGAAATAGTACAGTGTGCACTGGTTCTTCTGTAAGTAAAAGCAGGCTAAGAGATATGCCAGTCTGTTTGCTTTGGGGAAAGTAGAGTGGATTGGGATAAAAACAAACTAAGTGTCATAGATTAGTTTCCCTTGGGACATTTAGAATATGGAGGATGTGCCTTTGAAAGTCAAAGCAGCAGCTAATGGAGAGAAGCTACTAAAAACGTAAGAGGGTTACATGATAAGAGAACAGATAAGGAAAAGATGAGTAAGTTCATAGTTTAAATTAATATTCATACAATATACTGGATTGCAGTCATCTGTTGATATCTGTTTTTATAAGTTCAATTGCACGAGAAGACAGATGACAGTAGTAGAAAGAACAAAAGGTTGGCCTCACACACTCAGATTTGATTAGCATCTCTGCCGCTGCTTGTGTGATCTCTCGAATCATTAAAATCTTACAAGACCACAATTTCTTCATCTATAAAATGGAGGAACATTACCTACAAAACTGCGCACATTAAATGTGATGTGACATCAAAACACAAAAGCAAAGCCCCCCAAATTAAAAATTGTAAATGTAAAACTTCTGGCTTTAGGAAATTTCCAGTTGCTGAAGACAATGGTGGGTGCATAGGTCCCCATTTCTCAGTATTACTTCCAAAAACAACATAGAACAACAAAAAGAGCAAGTCCTAAAAATCATGCCCTTAAGTTAAGGGCATGCCTTAATTGCTGAAGGCAGCAATTCCCCAAATTCAAAACGACTGTAAATAAAAATAAGAAAAGAAACACGCCCACCCCCGCTGGGCCACAGGCTCTGTTGCAAATGCGGACCGTGAAAAACTGCTGAGGAGACAAGAAGAGAGTGAGTGATGAACCAAAGACTGATCTGAAAGTATCAGTAGAAAGACGAAGTATACCCTAAGTTTCAAAACACTACAAAAGTATCCAAGCAGATCAGAGTATGAATGACGGAGAAGGAACTCAGAAGCAGACACAGGGTGGAGCAGTGTTTGAGTGTTTCAATTCGTTTCTGGGTGAAAAAGACAAAAAGAAAGAAGTACCCTTTGGCTATTGGCTGGTGAAGAGAGAAAGAAGCATAAAGGGAAAGTTCAGGATCCTATAGGACAAGAGAGTCCAAGTTCCATGAACAAACAGCAGCCTCCCCCATCATCAAAAACAAAAAATCCACTGAAGTGCTTGGATTCTGCTTTACCGACAGAAGAGGGAGCCAATGAGCTAGGATTTCTATAAAACACCCTAAACCATCAAAATGATCAGAAAAAAAAAAAAAAAGAGATTCGTGGAGAGGTATACTTAAAAAACCAGAAACCCAACAACAGAGGAGAAGTCCCTGTAATAAAACCACTTTGAAGTGCACTAAAACTGAATGACAAAGCCGGATGGAATTAATATAGTCAAATAAGAATTTGGGGATATAAAAGACACCTTGTCGAAAATCCAAAAAGAAGAGAGATGCACAAATAAAGAAAGGTATGAGAAGAAAATTGACTAAACTCAAGAAATATGAAAGAAAAAGGCAAATTTATCTCATACATTAAGAATAAATTATGAAATGCCCATAGGAGAATAAATTCAAATGAGTGTTTCATAAAGGGTATTGAAGCAATGCAGAATCAAAATAGAAAATAAAGGGAATATAAAGAAAAAAGAAAGAAGACCAAAGGAAAAAGTAGTAGAAATGGAAGACAGGCAAGAAAAAAAGTAATATATTAGACAAAAAGCAAACAATATAACAAAATGAATACTTAAAATTATAAGTCAAGAAAAGTTGCCAAAAATTTTAATCTATAAAATAAAAGAGCCCATTGAGTATCAGGGAAAATTAACCCCAAAATATCAACTCCAAGACATTTCCTACTGAAACTATTCAACTCCTAAGTCTAAAGTCCTCAAGGCCTAAAGGATCAAATAACCTAGAAGGCAAAAAAAAACTAGACTGGCATCAGAATTTTCATAAAACACATGAAGGAAGACAGTAACACAGCATTTTACTAAAAATTGCAGGAAGTAAAAGTGTAAACCGAGACATTTATACCCTCTCCAGCTGCCTGTTAAGGGCCAGGCTGTGGGAGCCGAGCAGCCGTGAGCCTCTCTCAGAGGGTCTTGTAGATGATGGACTTCACCCAACCAAGAGACAACTGAGAAAATGTCAGCAAAAAGAAGATCAAGCATTTAAAATATGTAAAAGTAGACTTAAGACAAAAGCAAAAGTAGGAGTATGGATGAAAAACAACTATACAAATAACTAAAGTAGTTTGTCGTGACAAAGCAAAAATCATGCAACTAGAAATTGGCAGGAGAGAAAGAGGAAAACAGAGTAAGTGTATCATTTTTTATCAAAACAACAGATGGGAATTAAAAGGATACAAGTAAAATGAGGGAAATCAGAGAGAAAAAGGCAAAAAAAAAGGAGCAAAAAGCATTTTTCAAAGATTTATTAAATACATTACAACACCATGGGGGAAAAAACTCTTCCTAAACAGCAAAAAATTCAGCATAAAAAGCAAATAATATTTCAGAAACATAACAGATACAATACACACTCATAAAATACGATGTTAGAGTTGAGACAAATATATCAGTCATATTGATATACATATGTCAATTGATTCAGCTCACCTACTAAAGGGATTTTCAATGTGACTCACAAAGCAAGGGCCAATTATATGCTACACATATTTCTAAGACAAACTAATTTAGAAAAGCTAGAACTAGAGAATGAACAAAGGTATTCCAGTCAAACAGCATTAGCCATGACAAAGAAGGGCATTTAATCCCAAAGCCACAATTCATAATAAAGCTGTAACACTTATGACTATATACCAAATAAAAGAATAACCACCATTTGAAGGGCAGGGAGGTACAGGCAATGCAGAGACACAGAGGAAAAACATGCTAAACCTTAATAAATCACACACACAAAAAGAGACAGAAGACCTCAATGATACAATTAAATAAATATACCTACAGCTATCTATCAAATGCTACACCTAATAATAGAGAATGAACCTTCTTCTAAAGTACGTACCATAGGACATTCACAAAAATTGACCATATATTAAGTTACAAGAAAATGTCAGTAACTTCCATAAAGAAGAAATAGTATAAACAACACTCTCTAAGTTAAATGCAATAAAACTAGAAATTAATTTAAAAATCACAAAAAAACCTTTTATCTTTAAATTTAAAATTTTCCTACTCAATAGGAGAATTTGCTTTCTCACCCAAATACAGACTGAAATAAGACAGTTTTTTCAAAATAGCAATGAAAATACTATATATTAATATCTATGGGATACAGTTAAAGTGCTTTTGAGAGAAAAATTCATGCTATTAAACACTTTTATCAATAAAAATGAAAGAATTAAACATGATTTCAATTGAAGGGAAGGGTGAAGCACAAAGAAGGAAAAACTAAAGGTAAAAGCAGATAATAATGAGGTACAGAGAGAAAAATAATAGACCTAATCAATAAAATTGAAATACTGGTGATTTCTTGGGGGAAAAAAAGTAACACTACGGACAAACTGCCAGCTACTTTGATCAAGAAGAAAAGGAGATGCATGAATAAAGAATAAATGACAAAAGGGCAACAAAGGAAAATTTCAAAACCAGAGGGAAATACTTTGTAGACCTCTACATATAAAATTTAAAAACTAAAAAACTTAGTAATTTCCTACAAAACTACAGATTACTAAAATTGATCCCATTAGGAACAAAATGCTTATGGAGAAAAATTCACATAGAAGAATTAGAAAAAGGTATAAATAAGTAAAAAGTAAAAATATAAAAATGTACCAGATCCAAATACTTTCACAGGGCAATTGCAAAACTTTCAAACACCCAATAGACCTGATGCTCTATAGATTGTTCCAGAGAACTGAAAATTAAGGAAAACTTTCTCATTCCTTTTATGAAGCAAATAATAACAATGAAACCAAAATCAAATAAGATTTAGAGTGTAGGCCAATCACTTATGATCATCTATGCAAAAACCCTAAATAAAATACGAGCAGCAAAATTCAACACCACTCTGAGAAAATATACCACGATCAAGAGGGATTTATTCTAGGAATGAATAATAGGTTCCATATTAGGAAACCCATTTATATACTCATAGATTTGAAAATCAAATAGGAAAAAAATAGATAAAAGACAATAACAATGAACAAAAGATATATAAAAATAGACTTTAAACATAAGAAAAATGTTCAAACAGACTCATAATCAGAGAAATGCAAGTTAAACAATACTGTGATACCACTCTACCTGTTAAACTGGCAAAAATAAAAATTATGACAGCAGATTTTGGGGCAGAGCTGTGAGAAAAACAAGCACACGCATCCTCTGATGGTGGGAAAGCGAGCTGGCAAAACTCTTCTGGAGCAGAATTTGGCAATGCCAAAAAAATACATATGGACTTAACTTCTGATTGAGTTATCCCTCTCCTAGATATTAAGCCTAATGATACACCCCAAAGATATGAAAAATACATGTGGACAAAGTTACTCATTGAGTCACTGCTTGCAAAGATACTTCTACATAAGGTGGTTGAAATTTGGTAAATCGACACAATGAAGTACTATACAAGTATTTAAAAAATCAAAATTTCTATGAAGTAATATGGAGTGATTTCCAAGACACAGTATAAAGTAAAAAGAGCAAAGTGTAGGACAGTGAGTATTGTATCCTACCCTTCACAGAAGGTGTGAAAAAAGGATACATATATCTGCTCCTTTGCCAAAAGAAACAGTAAGAATAAACTAGAAGCTAATGAGATTGATTACTTAGATGGGATGGGTGGACACAAAACAGAAAAATGATTCGCATCCACTTAACTTTCTTATATATAATGGCTACAAGAAATAGCCTAATAAAATAATACAAACTGGGCAAATAGACAATTCGCAAAAGACCCAAATGGTCCATATGGACTTTGTACATACAGAAGAGTCCATATCAAGGACTCTTAGCACCACTAAAAACCAGAGAACTGCAAACGAAAGAAACTTAAGCTAAAAAAACTAAAACAAAACAAAATCTGTCAGGCATGTAAAAGTCTATTTGCAGAAATTAAAATCTAACAAAGCCAATTTTAAGGACAAAATGTAGAGAACCAAATGCCCATGCACAGCCCAGAGGAATCTATCGATACATTGGTACAACCACTTTAAAAAGTCATTTGGCAAGAAAAGTCTAAAATGCAAAACATTTCCTGCTCGCTCACTCTCTCTCTCTCTCAAAACAGGACCCCCCACCTTTGGGACATCGAGGTGGAAAATACTGCTCCAGATTCCACACAACTAGGACCAGTGCAGGTGGCTACATGTGGCTAGAGAGGCTTTCCTAGGAATTCCAACTGCCCGAGACCCTCCTGGCTACCCCAGAGGCTGAATGAAGGGCTCAGTGTTTCCGATCTTCCTATAACCTATTCCCTTGAGATCACTGCTGGAGCACCTCTGTCCTACAGAAACGTGTACAAGAATACTCACTGCTATACGTTCTTAATAATGAGAAACTAGGAACAACTTATACCTTATCTATAGGAGAATGACTAGTGATATACTTTATAAAATACTGTAACAGTCATTAGGATTTAAAAACTAGAGCTATATTGTCACAGGAGAAAATTTTTAAAAAATGATATTAAGTGAAACACCCAAGTAGTAGAATGATGCATGTTATATTATACAATTATAAGTAAATTATACAATTAAAGTTAAGTAAATAAATAAATTTAGTCATACAATTTACTTAAACCTTAAAATATTCAAAAGAATAACTTCTGTATAAAAAATACAAATAACATATAATGCATATGGTTCCTATGTTGATATACACATATATAAATACATAAGCTATACTGTTTCTGTTTACAAATGCACAACAAAGTATGCATACACATTCATACACAGAGTAAACGTATGAAGGCGTACAGGAAACAGACAAAGAACAATTTCAAAATAGCAGTTACCTCTGTGGCAAAGGAGAAAGGAAGGAAATTAAGGAAGAATTCACCCAATTACGGGGGCTTCAACTGTACTTGTAATGTTTTTTTTAATTTTTATTTACTGATTTTTAGAAAAAGAGAAGAAGTGGAAGGGAGGCATGGATTTGTTGTTCCACTTATTTCCACAATCGCTGGCTGACCCTTGCAAGTGCCCTGAGCAGGGACCCAACCCGCAGCCTTGGCACATTGGGACCGCACTCTAACCAACTGAGCTACCTGACCACAGCTTTGCAATATTTCACTTTTTATAAAAAGAGACTCTGAAGTGAATATGGAAAAATATTAATATTTATTTATCTAGTGGAGAGTAGATGGTGGTGGTTATATTGCTCTCTAATAGATAAATAATATTCATATTTTATAATACATACAATATAATATATTACAAATAAAATTTTACAACTCTGGCCTTGCTTCATTTTTTACACTTAGAAATATTTAAACTATTAATTCTATTCTGTCTTGTATATTCCCTCAATTGTAGGAATATGATATGATCAATTATGATTTGTATATGATCAATTATAGGAATCAACAAAAATATTTCATGAGTAAACACAAGATACTTTAGGAACATGCCAAGGGAGACCCCGACCTCAGGACAAAGGTAACTCAGAAAATGTCACAACATTTTGGAGAATCAGATCGTCATTATCCTAGACTTGTGAGTTCCAAGAAGACAATTTCATCTCCTTTTATGTTGGGATTTGTAGCTCCTACCCAAAGTAGAGCAACTATTTTAAATATCTAACCCAAAATTCTTAAGATAAATATTAAGTCCCAGAACAAGATTTTATGAGATACAATGTACACCAATAAAACAGCAGCAAAAGAAAAAAATCATTTCACTTGTACTCTCTTTACACTACTGCTTAACCAATGCCGGTACCAAAGAGAAAGGAGTCCAGTGTCATTACAGCCACGATCCCAGCAGGAGCCTGAACAAAACAAACAAAGAGGCCGCGAACGAAGTGCCTGTTTACCCAGGGAGTAATTGCTCAGTGTTCCAACGGCGCAGGCCAAGGGAAAGGACACACTGAGAATCCAAAAGCTTAAAACAACATTTTCCCACAAGTACTGGCTTTTCTCCACACTCTCCAATCCTTCTAACCCAAGTTACAGTTGAATTATTACATCTAAATTAGTCATTAGTTTCCCTGCACGTTAATAAATACTGTGGCGGGTGAAAATAACAGGCAAAAGGCTTGCAAAATGCATCCCAACACTTTTGAGTGCGAACAGCAAAGAGGCTCCAATAATCACCGTCTTGCTTGAACCTGGACCAATTCTTCATTCAATACTCCTGGATTTAGTTTCCGTGTTTGTAAAATGAGTTTTTTAAATACCTGATAAACTAGACAGTATAAGCAGCTTTTGATACATTTTACTAGCATCCATGTCTTCTTATACAATCTACCTGTTCATAGTTTTGCTTATTTTTCTGTTAGTTCGTTCTATTCATTTACAGGGGTTCTTCATATATTCCAGATACTCTGTCAGATGAATGCCAATATTTCCATGTATGTGGACTCTTCCGCAAGTGGCCCTTTCTGTCCAGTCATTTATTATGCCATTTCTTTTATTCATTATCACTTGGGAAAGCTACGGGGACACTGATCATTTTTCTCTTAATGAACTGCTTGTTTCTGCCAATCTGTGCCTTGATTTTGCATTTTATAATTAAGTGCTTTATTTTTAAATTAGATGAGGTATGCACATTATAATTCTATACAAGTTTTATGATACGCTAAACATCTGAAACATACTTAAATATGAGAGATATAAACATAATAATCATAATGATAATGATAGTACCCACCCTAACTACATCATGGTTTGCATCAGCTGAACGATGTAACAACATTATCTTACAAACTGTAACACCTCAACTGCAACAGAAAATCTCTCACAGAAAAGTCACTACTCTACCTCTAAGTAAGACATCTGAAAAATATCTCATTCACAGGTAATCAAAATTCTCATTTAATTAATAACAATCAGAAAGTTCACGGGAACCACCTCCAACCCTAATTTATGGCGCCCCAACAGAAGATCTGTTCTACCCAGGGATTCCCTATCAGAGCTCCCTCCATAAAAACGTCAGTTCTAATGGATTACGCCCTTAATCCTACTATTTCACCATAGGAGAGGGAACCTCTAAGAGCCTATGCTAAATTACCTGCTGAAAATGACATTACTTTCTAGGCTGACCTGCAGAGCACTTCACAAATAGACTCTCAGGACTTACTGTTCATGATTAAGAATAAGAAAATGTCTGCCTTTCATTATAATATATTTCATCAGCCTCACACTTTTATGTGTACTTAGTATCATTTTACATCTTCCTCATTTATACAATCCCCTTTAATAATGTGACCCAGATTAACACAGACCTGAAGACTAGAAGTGCAATGACGTAAAAAGACTTCACATATAACTTCCAAAATGTCTCATTTTTATACACTGGCCCCTAAAGATAACTTAAGGGCAGAGAGTGATATGCAGAATAATGGTGCCAGAAAGACATCCATGTTCTAATACCCAGACTCTGGCAATGCTACCTTACACGGCAGAGGAAGCTTTGCAGATATACTAAGGTTAGGGACACTGAGATTGGGAGACCTTCCTGGATCGCCCAGTGGAAATCAATCTAACCACACGAGCCCTCACAAAAAGGAAGGAGGACACAGAAGAGAGGAACATGGAACATGGTCAGAGAAATGGAACATGAAAAGGATGTGACCCACCATCTCTGGTTTTGAATACAGACAAGGGGACCACAAGGCAAAGGAAAGCAAGAAAAGGCAAGTGAACAAATTTTCCCATCGATCCTCGGGATGGAGCACAGCCCTGCTCACACCTTCACTTTGGCCCAGTGAAACCCACATTGAACTGGTAACCTAAACAACCACACAATGAACAATGCTGTGGTAAGTGATTGTGGCAGCAACAGAAAAGTAGCACACAGAGCACCCAGCCTATCTGCAAGAAAACGAACTGAGCACACTGGAACCCAGCTCTCGGTATGAAATCCCAGCTATGCTACTTGTCAGTTAAACCAATTATTATTAACCCTCCCTAAGCCTCCGTGCTCTCATCTGTAAAATTAGGCTACTAAGACATTAAGTCCTCACACTTAATGTCTTTGGCAGTTCTGCACTTCAAGTGAAACAATGTATACGACACTAGTTAGGTTCTTAGGGTGTTTCATCGATGTTACAACAAAACATTATTCAAAGACCTGCTACATTACCTATCTTAAAGGACTATCGAAGAATTAAATGAGTAAATGCATATAAAGCACTTAAAATCGTTTCTGAGATATAGGCACTAAACACACCTTAATTACCACTATTACTGATTTTAATCAATGATAATTTAACTACCTTCTTTTTCAATCACCCACAGAAAAATCACGAGATCAACAGTCTTCAAAACAGTCAAGAAGGGAGGCCTTCTAAAAATTAAGGTTTGTACACATATCTACAAGTCTTCTGCATAACGGTCCCAGCTCCACCGAACTGCCACGCACAGTCCTTCAAGGGTCACTCCTGATAATTAAGGAGGAGCCCAAGAAGGCCGGAGTGTCCGCATAAGCTCCGCTGAGTGATAAAGGCTAACGACAGGGCCTGATAGAAAAAGTGCCCAGCATGAAGTAGCAGTAACATTGTCTTGTTAAAAATAACAGATGTTGCAACATTAAGTTTGTACTGAAATTTTCCATGATTGGCATTTTCAGTTTATTTCGTATCCATACAGTACTTTTCATTTGCAAAACGCCTGCCCTGCCATTTCTTCATAAGCAATTACATTTCTCTCTCACTTGGCTCCTGACGGGGCAACGCTGACAGAAGCTGACATTACCGAGCTAAGCAGTGATAACACTGTAAAAACACAAAGACACGTCCATTCATAATTTCCACAAAAATTAGAGGCGATACAAATCAAACATATAGAAACATCTTCTGTTTCGTAATTCCACACACTGCAACGGCCCAAAGCAGTGCCGAAAGTCAAAGAATAGCAACGCTAGGTCAGGAAGAAGAGAAGGAAAACAAAACCTTTCAACAGAGACTGAGTAAAAAACCTTTTGTCACGTATCAAAATAAAAACCAGTGTCTGGGGTCTTTCCAAAAAAATCAGTAAGTAAGCAGACCTTCAGAAAAATCTTGTAATTCCTATAGTAAAAGCAATAAACTTCAAGGTTCTAAGCCTCAATAACCCTAAATTTAATTAAATAATGTTTTTACAAGGTAATTAAACATGCCCCAATAAAAATATGTTGTTAAGCTATCCCCCCAAAAAAGCATGTTCATTTAGTTATATAGAATATATTGATTGAATCCAAATAATTTTTCTACCTTTCCTGTATCTTCATTATTTCAAGCTCTAAAGGACTACCTAATTAGAACCATAAAAACTAATTTTTATCTGAAAAACCAATGACAGTTGACGTTATATTTGGTTAAAAGGTGTGGAGGGAGGTGTCAAAGGCAGGCACCCTCCGGGCAGCCCACAAAGGTTGCCCAGTCCCCTTGCACCCACTCGGCCCAGCAACAGCAGACAGAGCAGCTCTGGGCTCAGGCCCAGGAGCTCTCGGGGCCCAGATTCAAAGTATAGGTCTCTGTTCAGGCTTTCTGCTTCTTCTTCGTTGAGTTTTGGAAGATTATATTTTTCTAGAAATTTGTCCATTTCACCTAAGTTTTCAAATGCCCCGGCATACAGTTCTTCATAGTAATTTCTTACAATCCTTTGTATTTCTATGGGATCAGTTGTAATCTCTCCTCTTTCATTTCTGATTGTGTTTGAGTCCTCTCTCTTCTTTTCTTGATGAGCCTGCTTAAAGGCTTGTCTATTTTGTTTATCTTTTCAAAAAAACTAGCTCCTGGATTCATTGATTTTTAGAATTGTACTTCTCATCTCTGTTCTGATCTTGGTTATTTCCTCCCTTCTACTTGCTCTGGGCTGTCTTTGTTGTTGTTCCTCAAATTCTTGTAGGCATAGGGTTAGGTTGTTTGCTTGAAATGTTTCTATCTTTCTTAGGTAGGCCTGTATTGCTATAAACTTCCCTCTCAGGACTGCCTTTGCTGTCTGTGTCCCATAAGTTTTGGGTTGTCGTGAGTTCATTTTCATTTATTTCCAGAAACTTTCTGATTTCTTCCCTGATTTCATTCTTGACCCATTCGTTGTTTAATAGCATGCTATTCAATCTCCATGATTTTGAATGTTTTGGGTCTTTTCTCTTGGGGTTGGTTTCCAGTTTCAGTCCCTTGTGGTCGGAGAAAATGCTCAGGATGATTTCAATTTTCTTAAATTTGTTGAGGCTCATTTTGTGTACTATCATGTGGTCTATCTTTGAATATGTTCCATGCGCATTTGAAAGGAATGTGTATTTAGCTTCTTTGAGATGAAGGGCTCTATATATATCAGTTAAGTCCATTTCATCTAGGATGTTGTTCGATTCCACAATATCTTCGTTGATTTTTTGTTTGGAAGATCTGTCCATTTTTAAAACACCAATCCAAAAGAACCTATGCACCCCAATGTTCATAGCAGCACAATTTACAATAGCCAAGAGCTGGAAGCAACCTAGGTGCCCGTCAGTAAATGAATGGATCAAAAAATTATGGTACATATACACAATAAAATTCTATGCAGCAGAGAGAAAGAAGGAGATCCTACCCTTTGCAACAGCATGGATGGAACTGGAAAGCATTATGCTGAGTGAAATAAGCCAGGCGGCGAAAGACAAATACCATATGATCTCACCTTTAACAGGAAGCTAAACAACAAAACAAACAAGCAAGCAAAATAAAAACAAAGACACTGAAATAGAGAACAGGGGGACAGTGACCAGAGGGGAGAGGGGAGGGAATTTCAGGGGGAAAAGGGGAAGGATTTACAGGAACAAGTATAAAGGACACATGGACAACAACTAAGGGGGGGTGGAAATGGGAGGGAGGTGGGGAGCACTGGGTGGGGGGCTGGGATGGGAGTAAAGAACAAAAAACTGTACTTGAACAATAATTAAATAAATTAATTTAAAAAAAAACAAAGTATACTCTCCCTCCCCCAACGTTAAATATAAGCCAAAATGGCTCTCCTTTATCTTATTCAACAGAATATTAGGCAGCCCAAGAAGAAACATGCTTAGTTCAAGGACATATTCTCAAACTGCAGAGAGAGAGAGAGAGTATGAGTGTGTGTGTGTGTGTGTGTGTGTGTCAGGCACATATGAAGTGAAGTGGCCATTGGAAGATACAGGAGTCAGGATACAGAACAGGGCTCACACACTCAAAGGCGCTCAAGGACTGCGCAGGCAGAGCAAGGCATGAAGCAGCTAGGTCAAAGCTAACAGGAGCAGCCCTGGCCGGTGGCTCAATTGGTTAGAGCGTCCTCCCCGTACTGGAAGGTCGTGGGTTTGATCTCTGGTCGGTGGAGGTACAAGAATCAACCAATGAATGCATAAATAAGTGGAACAACAAACTGATCTTTCTCTCTCTCTCCGCCATTCCCTCTAAAAATAAAAAGCTAACAGGAGCAGTAAAGGTTATATCAAAAAGGATAATACACACCCCACCAAAAACCATTCAAACTCAACTTCAGAAAAACAAACACCACCAGTGGAAAAATCAAACACATCCACGACTGATTCGGCAGGCGAGCCAAATACAGCTGCCAGTTTCCAACCATGACAAATGCCAACAGGCGCAGTCAATCATCTTAAACCTTACTCCCTCTAAGGAAGGCAGGGGCTCATCAGAGGACCCAAGACACTAACCTCGGCCTCCCCCAGACCCCCGGGCGTCCCTAGGTCTTTGCCTAGAAGTGGCAATAGTACAAAAAGAAGTTTAGTGGCTGGAGAATTAAATACTTACCACTTGAGCTTCCAGGAGTCGAATACTGAGAGGTATCAAGAAACTTTCGAGGAGTAGGGAGGTTTGTAACATCAATCAGAGGAACAGGAGGCGTGTCTTTCACGAGGGCACTGCAGGGAAAAGGAGCAGCAGTTACTCAGCACTTCCTCCCAGAACAACGGAAGTCCCGCTTTGTGCCCGCCCCTTATCACTGTCTCTGTTACGAGCCCTTTTTACACTGTGACTTCAAATATCTCTGAACTGTATTTTCCGTAAAGTGGTGACTGTCACAGGCAGGGAAAATGGTGTATTCTAAGGTTTCCAAGTACTCAAATATTCAGTCTTTTCATTTCCATGCAAGGTTTAAAAAAAACTGATGTGTGTGTTCTGGATCATCTGGACGCCACCTCAGAACCAAATTACACTGCGCACTTTCAGGGCCCTCCTTTGTTCCTGTATAAAAATTGATTTATCTGCAAAGAAAGAGCAAATGACACCACATTATGATAACCAAGTGAAGGTTTATCTAGTGAGTCTACTTTCTGCTTTTCAAGTTCAAGTTTTCCGACATATTCTGGGAGCTCACGACATTTAGTCTTCTTTAACAGAGGTTCGTATATTTCATCAAGTTGAGAATCACCACAATAAAAGATGATTCAAGAAATCTCGAACAGGTTAATTAAGTATTTATCACCTTTTCCAAAAAGGTCCTAGCCCCTCATCTTAATGATTAACTTTATAATCTCCAAAGTAAATACATAAATTTTTATAAAAAGACTATAAAAACAATTAAATTTTCTATTTAACTCCCATTTATAGGCATCTGTTCAGTGAAAGAATATAGGCAATGCCAAGGCAAATAACACCTGCAACCCACCTTACAGAAACTGAGTCATCACACTGCATGAACAACAGAAAAGCTTCTCTAAGTCTCAAGGGGAGAGAGTCAAAGCCAAAAAGAGTCCTCATCTCCCCTTTCCAGTCTCAACACACATCATCTGCAGCAGTTGCTACCCTTAGAAATGATCCACATAATGAGTTATAAAGGCAGAGGGGAGCAGGCATGAGACCACGCCTGCAGGAAGACGTTTTCCAAATGGAATAAGAGGATGTATGCAATTCTGAACATCCCACCCCTGCTCTCTCCATAGTGATACAGCCCTGTCTCCCCACTACGCTACTTTTGTAATGGAAATGAGAGGTAATAAGCCAGTAAAGAAATAACCATATTCTTTCAGAAAACTCTGAAAAACAAACTTTACGTTAAAGGGCAAAATTATCACTTAAGATATTTTCATCCGGGGCTGGTAATGTGTGACCCCTTGTCCTAGGCCAAGGATAATTATGACAGTCGTTAACATCTCCCTTTCCACTTAATACAGAAAAGAGGGACTCATTACTCAAGACTTAAGCATCTGTTAGGTGCCTGGCGCCACGCCCCCTTGCTGAGGATCCAACTATGACCAAGATAGGAGCTAAACCAAACTGAGCACATTTCTGTTGTTGGAATCACTTGCACACTAATGTGAAACAACCACATGTGAAGAATAACATACATAAAAGTAGCACAAACAGCATCTACCAAGAACTGAACTGATACAGTTCCAGTAACTCTTTTCCTCCAAAATATAGCTACAACTTCCTACTCGCCGAAAATGTCTTAAGAAAATGCAACAGAGCTTTCAAATCCACTACTTTATCACAACAGTCTGTCTATCACATTAATGGACAAATCCATTTATCTTCCATATACTGACTACTATGATCTTCTCGTTCTTCTTTTCAGCTTCTTCATCCTTTTTACCTGCATTTTACTTGCAATTGGAAAACCCTCTCCATACACCTCTCTAGCCCCCAAATACATATTCCCAAGGAGTATGTTTGATGGTGCTATTGAGTAAATTTTAAAAAGTTCATTTTGATTTTAAATAAGAAAAATACATATTTTATAAATATTTCCATAACAAAAGTGGGAAAATATTTTTAAAGCACTGTTAAACGAAAGTATCACTGTTAAATGAAAGTATCAATTAGCAGGGAAGTTCAGGTATATAACTAGAATGCCACCTGTCAGGCCTATACATGAAGCACTGAAGTCAGTAGATGGGGGGTGGGGGGTGTGGGTGTGTGTGTGTGTGTGTGTGTATGAGTATAACACACACTTCTATAAACACAGATGTGCACATGGTTCACTTGAGATCAAAACCTATCATCTACTCAGTTTTTAGCTAAAAATATATTTTAGTTAAATATATAGGGCGATAAATGGCTTGCAATTTTAACCTTGAAAAAAATAACCTGCTGACTTTATCATCAGAGCCAGAGGGCCCTCAAACTCCATCAATAAACTTTCAGAAAGTCGATTTACTGCAAAACTATTTTCATAGACTCATCTCTCTTTCTAGAATTTTCCCCTGGGCTTCAATTTTCTCCTTTTGTGAACACTAACCCAAAGGCAAGTCACTCTGCAAATGACTTTTCATTTTTCTCTTGTTCTTTTGTGGAAGGACTTAATCTCAAGAGTTCAAGAGAACTCTTAATTTAGTTACTACAGACAAAAAGCGCAACAGAAGGGCAGGGGCCATTGTAGGACATCACTCTGCAACAGCAGGAACACACCTCGGTTTCTGCTTCAGACAATGGGAAAAAGCCTGTTCTCACCGTGCACCAGAGATCAAGTTCAGAGAGTATTAATTAATTAATCAACCAGGAACTTCAAAGGGTTTTGGATCTCTCAGAGGAAGTATTCTTACAAACAAAAAAAAAATCAAAATTGGACTGTTCTTTGCAAGTTTCTAATTAATATGAAAGATCTGAACTGCCTTATTTTGAAACAAAATATTGATAGGAGTTATTTTTCTTTTTAAACACTTTTGATTACTTTTATTGACAAATCTATTGAGAATCACTCATAGCTGAGTTTTTCAGGACAACTGATGAGTATAATTTCCCGAAAACGACTAATTGTGCGTGGTGACCGAATAGGATCTGCCACTAACGAACCCCACGGTGGCGCACAGCAAAACCATGAAACCAGTGAAACTGTTCCGAAACAGCAACTCCTACCACCACGGCCCCGAAAACTTTCTGCCCATTAACCATCCATCCAATTAGTACGGAGCTACTTCTAAACATGTTCAACTTCAATATTTCAAACCATGAAACGTTCAAGTTTGTTGTTGTTTTTTTTTAAGAAGGATTAGAAGTATTAACAGCTTATTAAACATTTGCGCTTTAATTAGAACTTCTTTCCGTTCCTTCCTTAGCAATAAATATGTCCTACTATGTCCAAAATTTACAGCAACCATCCATTAGGTTGATTTTATTAACAAACTAAAACTTGACAGAGGTGAGCTGAACTGTAAGTGGTAAATCTACTGACTAATATATTCACTTCTATAACCCCAACAGCTGGCACAGTACCTGTCAAAGATCAAGTGCCCATAAAAGTTTATGAAATCGAACTGAGCTGAGAAATATCTGTCAAGGATAATATGCCCTTAGTAAGAAAATTTAACAAGAATGAAGCAGAAATGGCTGGCACAGTAATTTTGTAAGAAAATTTAACTGAAGAATGAAACAGGAATGGCTGGCACAGTAATTTTCTATAGTTTCATGATTGGCTAGAACATACAGAAAAAATAATGAATGATTCAGAGAGTATAAAAGTCAAGAACAATCATGATCTCAATGACAGACCAAATTAAAGACATGTAATATTAAATAAAGTGAAGCTAAAATCTAACAAGAGAGGAAAAAAACTTAAGGTAAGAGAAAGAAATCCAGCATAGGACAAAATTAAAGGATAAAACAGGTAGCATATAATACAATGGGGTCAAGGTCGCTCTTTACACACTGAGACAAACATGGCAGCAGAAGCTTGAGTCTGAAATTCCTTCCTCCTCTAACTACAGCGTCCAAGAAAGCAAGGTTAATCAAGTATTAACCCAAAGTGCATGCAATAATAAAAGGATTGACTATTTTTTAAAATAACTTTTTTTTATTTTACCAGCTTATATGAGGACCCTGCAAAAAAGTGATTTATTTATAAAAACATTGTGTATTTATTCATACATATTTAAACTTCAGTCACCTACAAAGTATTCTGCATTTGACACAATGCACCTATCAAGACATTTTTTTCCAATGCTCAGCAGTTTTTGAACATGTCGATTTTGGTGCCTTTTAGTGCTTCTGCCACTTTTTGTTTCACCTCTTCCACATCAGCAAAATGTTTCCCTTTGAGGACTTTTTTCATACAGAGAAACAAAAAATGTTGCTCAGGGAAAGATGGGGTGAATAGATAGAGTGGAGCATGAGGGCCCAAAAACTGCCCAACACGCAGCACAGTGTGGGCGGGTGTAAATCACTCATCATGAAACAGGCAAAAGCTCTGGAAGAGTCTTCAAAAACAATTCACTCAAGACTAACACAGCCTCTCACAACAATGCCAGCTGGTACACTGATACAGATGGGTTCCTAGAACACTCACCTAGCGGGGAGAGGGAATAATTCTGTTTTTGTCGGGGGGGGGGTCACCCCTCACAAAGGTAGTAAGAGTTCTTTTTAGAAAATACAAAAAAACAATCTACGAATACAATTTCGACAGAAGGCCCTTCCAAAACACTGAAGAGAAGGAAGCCTCTGCCTGTCCACGCATCCCTCCCCCTCCCCCCCCACAAATTGTTCACATTCTCTTTTTTCAACACGCTTTGGATGATCCTGTATAGAATTTTAAATCCTACTTTTTCCCTTCATCAGTAAACATTTTGCCATTTCATTAAAAATGATTCAAAAGCATCATCAAAAACTATTATTTTAAAGTAATAATAATATATGTACATGCTCATGATGAGTATATTCACAAGGCAGAGGGTATGTAATGAGTCCTTCTGCCTAAACCCCATTCCCCATTTTTATTCCCCATTTTTATTCCCCGTTTTTACTCCCCACAGATAATTCCTTTGAACGAGTCAGGGTTTCAGCATTATCCTTTCAGGGATTGTCGACGCACATACATTTGTATCTATACATACAGGGGTGTCCAATCTTTCGTCATCTCTGGGCCGCACTAGAAGAAGAAGAGTTGTCTTCGGCCACACATTAAATACACTGCGGCATGTAATCACAAAAAAACCTCATAATGTTTTAAGTAAATTTACGAATTTGTATTGGGCGGCACTCACAGCCATCCTGGGCTGCGGGCGGCCTACGGGCTGCAGGTTGGACACCCCTGAAAGGATACAGATTTAAATACATATCATTCTAATTCCTTTCTACTCCAAAAATATAGTTCTTTATATTTGTGTGCTTTCATGTGATTTCTTTTCTCCGGCAGTAAAACTTGGTGTTAGGTGTTTGTGTGTTTGTTTTGGAAACCACCAATCAAATCAGTCTTTGTATTTGGAGAGACTCTCCGCTGTCCGGGTCAAAGCAAAAAAGAAAGAGGACATTACTTCGTATTATAAAAGTTGAAGGAGGCCAGACATGTCCCAGGCTCAACAAACTGAATGCTTCCAGCCAGGACTTTGAATCTTGAGGACAGAAAGAAAAGATGGAGGGACATTTAGAGAACATTTTGACCTGAGAGTCGAAAACCCAGCAACACAGGCATGGGGCCAGCAGGGCAGCCACCCAGCCAGACAGGCCCCTCCCGCGGCTTGTCCTTTATGATGTGTGCTCAGTGGCTTCATGCCCTTGGTCCCTTCTGGGTCTTAGAGCTGACCACAAAGACCTGCTTCTCTTAGATTTGGTGACCTACCTGATAACTTTCCACTAACCTCCTGTCCTTGCTTGACTTTCCAGGACAGATTTCTACTACTGGAGGTCAAGAGCACTGGCTAATACAACAACCTTTGCAGTAGACAATATATTTGTTCTTTTCTCTAGTGATTTTTCAATACGGAAATTTTTAAATATGCGTATTTAGGTTAACATACACAAATTCAAATGAATTAAACATTTTCCTCTAATTATTAAAATCCAAAATAAAACAACTTCTGATTCAAGAATCCAGCATTCTTTCTATCTCCTGCCGCTCCAAATTTTCCAGTCTCTACTAACAATGCTGAGATATATAATAAATCCTGTTTATTACTGTGCAGCATTCTTTGACCACATATACCTTTTTCTTTTATAACATATTTTTAGGGAAATATATTTGACATATAATATTGTATAAATTTAATATGTATATGTTAATTTGAAACATCTACATATTGTAACATGACTGCCACTGCAGTGATAATTAGCACTGCACTTTTTAAAGAAATAGCACAAAAAAATCATCATATTTGTATGGAACCACAAAAGGCCATAGCCAAAGCAATCCTGAGAAAAGAACAAGGCCAGAGGTGTCACACTACCTGACTTCAAATTACACTGCAGAACAACAATAGTCAAAACAGCATGGTAATGGCAGAAAAACAGATACACAGACCAATGGAACAGAACTGTCAGCCAGAAATAAATCCATACGTACATGGTCAAATAACTGTGGGCAAAGGAGCCAAAAATTATACAATGGAGAAAAGAAAGCCTCTTCAATAATACATGGTGCTGGGGAAAATGGAAAGCCACATGCAAAAAAGAATAAACTAGACTGCTATTAGAGCTTTTCGAAAATAATTTGCAGCTAATATTTTTGATCTTGTAAAAATAGAGTTGTCAATTATTTAATGTAATTTACATATTTACTGCCATGCAGGCCTTGCAGAGGCTATAAACTACCTACAACTTGATTGTTTTCAAATTGCTGAATTTGATTTCTATCTCAGAGTTCATGATTGAGTACTCTTCTTGGAAAATAAGAGTGGTTTACTTTTTTTGTTAATTTATATCTGAGAATGTCTCTCTGCCACTCATGCACACCAATGTCCACCTGGCTGGGTACAGAAATCTGTGGTCCCCACTCTCCCCGAATCAACACTTTGTCGACTCTGTGCTCTGCCGTATTCTGGCACTACCTGGTCAGCAGACCCTGATTTTCCCTCCTTCCGACGGATCAGGACTAGGTTAACTGCATAAAACAGAAGTCCCAAGTAGTAGGGGCCTGAGTAAAACAAAGGTTTTCCGTCCTGTCGCATAAAGGCTGTACCTATTCAGGGATAATAACAGAGGATCCAGGTCATTAAAGAAATGAATTAAAATGTGGCTTCCATCCTGAAGTTTCCCTCACATCTAAGATGGACTGATGGCACCAGTCCACGTTCTACATGGGAAGTAAAGGAAGGCAAGTGAAGGGTAAAAGAGTAAGCATAGCAATTTAGTTGGCATCTTTTAAACTTTTCCTATGAGCCCAATGCAGCAGCTTGCAAGCAGAAGTCTCATTAATTACCATTAGCTACATACTAGGAAATGTAGCCTTGTAGCTGGGCATACGTCCACCAAGCACAAAATAAGGTTTCTGTTAAAAATGAAGAACGGGAGAATAAATATTGGATGGGTAAATAACTATCACATCACCACAGATAACATAAATTTTCTCCCTGGTGCTTACAGAATTTGTCTCTGAAATTCACAAAAATTTCTGGATCATGACGTTTTTCATTAATTTTACCTTGAAATCTTTTGATCTGCAGATCAATGTCTTTTTGTTTTCCTGTTTAAGTAGGTTTCTTCATTTCCACTAGAGGTATTGCTTCTGTTTCTCTGTTTGTTTGCTAGGGCTGCCATAACAAAAGATCTCAGACTGGGTGGCTTAATGAACAGAAATTTATTTTTTCACGCTGCTGGAGGCTAAAACCCAAGCTTGAGACAGTGGCAGGGCGGGTTTGTTCTGAGGCCTCTCTGCCTGGCTTGTAGAAGGGCCACCTCACCATTGCTTCTTCACATGGTCTTCCCTCTGTGCAAGTCTGTGTCCAAATTTCTTCTTATATGGACATCATTTGTATTCAATTAGCGCCCACCCCAACAACCTCATTTTTAACTTATTTACTTCTTAAAAGACCCTACAGCCAAATGTAACCACAGCACTGAGAGTTAGAACTTCAACACACAGATTTTAGGAGGAGACAATTCAGCCTATAACATGAAAATGTCAGCATCATTCTTCAGAATACCTAAAATCACAGAATTGACAGCTATTCTCCATCTTTCACATACATCACCTTTCTTTTTGTCATCTTGTCTCTCCCTTCTTCATAATGAGAAAGTTTTCCCTCCATATCGCCGATTCAAATTCCTCTCTCTAAAAATGAAGACTTCAGTTCCCTACTTTATTTCGGTTTTCCTTATATCTTGTTCATGTTTTAGTTATTTCTTTTTGTAGCTTTCCCATTTCCATTCTTATCACTCCTTATTAACATTTCACAGGAGCTACATGCCTGCCGCACACAACTACAAAATCGCAGTAACACTCAACGAGGAGCACATATCCTGAGGGCTGGCCGGTCCAGGCGGCGCAGCGCGGCTGACCCTGGACGAGTGCCGCATGTCTCTCGCCCTCCCCCCGGGACCAGCCCCACTGTGGCAGTGTCAGGGGCACAGGCGGGCATGCTCACCGGCACCAGCTCGTTTCAGGCCCTTCCTTGTGCTGTGTGCTAATCGGTTGGCAAAAGCAAGAGCCCATAACTCGAAGAACAGAAAAGACATTTTTCCCACTAAAAAAGTGGGGGAGTAATAGTTTTGAAAAATTATCTACTACGTCATCTTTCATCTTTTGAAAAACGGTAAGCTTCATTCTCCTAAAGTTTTCCTGTTGTGCTGAATACATTTTTTCAAATAAATACTTTTGTTTGTTTTTTTAATTTTATTTAGTTATTTTTCAAGTACAGTTTTTTTGTCTGTTTCTCCCATCCCAGCCCCCCTTGCCCCGTCTCCCCACCTCCCTCCCATTCCCCCCCCCAGGCCTCATCCCTGTGTTTTTCATACTTGTTCCTCAAAATCCCTCCCCTTTTTTCCCCTTAAATTCCCTTCCCTCTCCCCTCTGGTCGCTGCCCACTTGTTCTCTATTTCAGTGTCTTTGTTTTTATTCAAATAAATACTTTATAATTTTTTAATTCTTTACTGATTTGAGTGGGAGACAGAGATGGAAACATCAACTTCTTGTTCCACTTAGTGATGCATTCATTGGTTGAGTCTTGTATGTATGTACCTTGACCAGGGACCGAACCTGCAACCTTGGCGTATCAGGAGTACGCTCTAACCAACAGAGCTTACCGGGACAGCGCTAAATTATCTTTTCTGAGACCTCCAGGTAATGCTCATTTTCTCACATGCTACAGACTATTTTCACAGGACCCAGAGTATTTTTTTTTAATGCTTACATGGGAAGAAACCTATTCAGAGCCACTATTTACCACCAGACACCGTGGACAGAAGTTCCTAAGCATGGCCCCCATCCACCTCTACTCTGCGCTCAAGTACTGGCAGTTATTCTATCCACATCCAGTGTTGACATGAAGTCTCAGGTACATAACCCACAGCTCCTCCTCCTGTTTCAGCAGAAGTCTCCCAGCGCCCGCCCATATGCAGGAATGAGACAGAAACCCCCCTTTCTCCGGCAGTGCCTCGGACTGAACTGCAGCTTCACACACAAAGTTGGCAATCTTTGTCTGAACAGGGCAGGGCTTTAAGGATTTCGTTCCCAGCATGCACTGCTCCCAGTGCTCCTCTTGTCCACAGCCGATGAGAAAGAATGACCAAGTAGACTGCAGGGGACAGTTGCTAACCTGCCCTCTGAAAATACCGTATGGCTGTTCTAAAGAATTCCCGGAAGGACACAACACACACGCAGCTCTCTGCTACATGCTAATAATGCCAACGTCCTGCTGCCTCAACTGTCTTAAGATCTGGTCCACTCCCGACCAGGTCTACACTCACGTAATGAATTTCTTGCGCCCACCGCAGGCCTTTCAAGGCAGGACTCTCCTGAACTGCAGAAAGAGGATTGTCTAAAGCTGAAGACAACCCTGAGCAACAAAGAATCTTGTAACTTCAGTTCACATGCCTACATTTCTTCATTAGGTTGACGCCACAGTCCAATTTAAGGGTTTCTTCCTCTTCCTTCTGGGGTAAACCCGAGTGTCTCTGATCCAGTCCATGAAAGGCCCACAGTAAAGGTTTCTCACACATCTTTACATAAAGGACCACAATAAGTGTGCAGTGAGGGAATGGACAAGCTCTGAGTGTCAGCCTTCCAGAATACGGAGTATTTTCAAAGACAGTATGGATGTTAAAGAGAAAAGTAAAGTAAACTACAGCATTCTGGGAAACAAATGCTATTCCCTAAACGTCTACACTGCCACGTGCACTGTGACAAAGAGCCTCTTTAACCTACCTCATCCTCCCCTTGTCCGTGCCGCGCTGCCCAACTCGGCTGGTAGACTTGATGTACAGGTGCCGGTGCAGCTCGTCTATGAGAACCAAGTGAAGATTCATCTTTTTGCTGTGAAGCTCCAGCCTAAGGTCACTCAGCCCTTCCACCTGGAGCAGGGGGCCCTCCAACGACTCGACTGCTGACACCTGAAGAGGGGGACAAAGACGATTAAGTACAAAAACTAAATAATCGAACAATATTATAAATATGAAAGACTCTTTTCTAAAAAATACCGTCAAAGGAGAGTTTATGAGAACCTGTGAGCATACATCAGACGCTACAGTACAACAGCCCCCTCGTCCGTGGCTTCACAGTTGGCAATTTCAGTTTCTGGGTCCAACCGAGGTGCACACATGTTAAAGGGAAACGCTCCAAAATAAACAAGCCACGGGTCTTAACCTGTGTGCCATCTGAGTAGAGTGACAACACCGCACACCACCCAGGCCTGACGGCCCCGGACCCGAATCACCCCTGTGCACCACGTGTACACACTGTGTACATGACCTTCCCTGTGAGTCACTCAGTAGCTGTCTCAGTCATCGGGTCAACTGTCACGGCATCACAGTGCTTGTGTTCAAGTTGCTCTTATTTTCCTTAGCAAAGGCCCCAAAGCACAAGAGCAGCGATGCCGGTGATCTGAACACGCCAAAGACCTTTAATGCTTGCTTTAAGTGAAAAAATAAAAACTCTCAGTAAGAAAGACAAATGCATGCTGCCGTTGCTAAAACCTATCTTCTCTCTGTGAAACTGCCTAATGTATGAATTAAACTTCATAACAGGTGTAACTAAAGGCAGAAACAACAGTATGTATAAGGGTCAGTACTGTCCATGGTTTTGTGCATCCACTGAGGATTCTGGACATGTGCTCCGTGAAATAGGGGTGTCTGAGGCATAAGGCACATAGGCCTATTCTGCCTTTGAAGGCCTTACTTACCACCTGAAAGGCAGAAGGTGAAAGCAAACAACTTTGATAAGATAAACAGGAAGGCACCTAAAGAACCACAGCAAAGCCATACATACGATCTATTCCACATACACAGCCTATCAATGGACACAGAAAAATGACCCCCCCAATTACATGAGTGTATTATTCATGTTCTCACAACAACCCCATGCACTGAAGGTTTGAATCAACCCTCAAAGCTAGCCCTTGAGACTAACTAAAAGCACATTGTAAGTTCTGCTGTTCATTCTCCTGGCAACCACGAATCAGAGCCCGGCCAGCCCAAGCCTCCCGTGCGTCTGCGCACAGCCAGGCCCTCTCCCTCTCACTCTCGCATGTGCCTACGCACACACAGGGCAATGCAGTGTCTGCACGAACTACATGTGGACAGCAGCAGGCATCCCCCCGCTCGGCCTGACCCGGTCTGAGAGAAGACATGGAATTTCAGCGGTGAGGAGGAGACGCACCATGCACAGGGAGACACCGCTGGAGTAAGGCGCACTTCGAAAGACGTTACGACAAAATGAACAGGATGCATAAAAACGGTGTGGGAAGTCCCACGACAAACAGAGAGGTGCGGGGAACCCAGAACAAGTCATCTTGAAACCACAGTGTACAGATCTCAAAAAACAGCATGTATGACAGCATCCCATTTATCCACGTATATAAAACTATATTTCTTTATGTACAAAGATCTTATGTATTTTTAATGAAAAAAACTTAAAGTACAGAGAATAGCCTAGGTACTGTTCCTTGGGAGAGACAAAGGGGGAGGTGGAGTAACACCAAGAACGTGAACGCAGTAACGACAACGGAGAAGAGAGGACCACAGCTGAACTGGGGGCGGGGGCAGCACCGCCAACTACCGAGCTCCCTGAAGGGTTTCATGTGCTATGACTATTACCTGCTCAGGTTATACTTCTAAATATTCCTAATGTGTACAAATAAAGGCAATAACTAATAATACTTCAGGGTAAAAACATTAAATGCACTTACGCAAATGAACATGCCCCTAAAAAAGGAAGCATTTCTACAAAAGCAATGGACAACGAAGCCATGTAACCATACTGGCGGCACATGCTGGTCTGAGATCCACACCAGCAGACACAGTCATGGCAGAGCTCGCGGGCGGTGGGAACACTAAGCTTGGGAGCTGCCGGTGCAGGTGCAGGCTGGCTGGGGAGGGGGAGGGAAATGCAAAGGCTAACCCACAGCCACTTCCCTCGTTTTGTGATATGCTATAATCAAATGTCAGGAGCAAATAAGTTTGAACCGGGGAACGGGGGACGAAAGAGTGACAAGCCCCGGGCCAGCGCTGCCCTCTGAAGCCCTGCCGGTGCGTTTTCACGCTGACTTGCCACTGCCCCCACTCGCTCGGGAGCCCTGGGCCTTGCGCACGCCGCCAGCAAGTCCAAATGGAAAGGCAGCCTCGCAAAATGACCAAAGTGTCCCCAAGGAGGAAAAACACCAACAAATTCATTCACACTTGTCCTCTAAAATGGATTTTAACTTGAGTCTCTAGCAGAGAAAAAGAGGATGCATTAACCTTCGGTGACATGGAGATCCAGAAAATGAAAAATAATTGGGTAAACCACTGGTCCATCATGTAGCCTTAGCCCTTATGATGATTAAATCCAACTGCGATGTTTAAGCCTAAAAATCACCCACCGCACATCCACACTAGATTTGTTTGTGGGAATTTGCATGAAGCTTTTTAACTCAAATAGTTCAAGTTCCAAATACAAGATTATATGCCAATGTTAACTTTCAAAGCCACCTAAGTAAAATTTTTAAAAATATTTTTAATTGTTATTTACTGATTTGGGGGTAGGGGGAAGCAGTGGGGGCTGGCGGGGGGAGAGGGAGAGAGAGAGAGAAGAACATCCATCTGTTGTTCCACTTATTTCTGTGTTCATTGGTTGATTCTCCTATGTGCCCTGACTGGGGATGGAACCAGCAACCTTGGCCTATTGGGACAAAGCTCTAACCAATTAAATGACCTGGCCAGGGCTTCAACCCTTTTTTAAATATAGGTAAAACACACAGCTCAGTGCCTGGCACATACTGAGTGTTCAGTGAAATTGTTTCTAACAAAACCTATTTATTCCATGGATTAAAAAAATCTCAAAGGGTGTTTTCAACATGCTTCAATGTAAGATTTTCAATAAAGTGCTGTTTCCTTCATAGAACCATTATAACCATTTAGATCAGGGGTCCCCACCCCCCGGGCTGCAGACCACTATGGGTCCAAGGCCTGTTAGGAATGGGGCGTGAGCAAAGCTCACCTGCACTCAGCCATCTGTTCCCCCCACTTCCACAACACCAGTCCCCCTGGTTCCAAAAAGACTGGGGACTGCTGATTTAGATGACAAACTTTCTGAAGTGAAACATGTAAGTCCTATTGACTCAAAATACAACAATTCACACACACACAGTGTGTTAAAATTTCAAAGATTTAAAAACCCACAAGAATAGAGAATAGTATCTTATTTCTACATGAAAACACAGTGCTTTCTTTTGTCCTTCTCTTGTTAAAAATCTATTTATAAAGGTATAATTATGGGAGTTACGCAAGGCCAGTGGCTTCCCCTACTCTAACCTTACTAATAAGTAGCACGCAAACAAAGGTGAATAAAATAGTAGTTAGTGCAACACTCAAGGTCTAGAACATCACTTCGGAAACCTGGCATTTTGCTTCATCTCGCTTTAAGTAGCCTGTACCATACAGTTTCCTCATAAAGAAAACCTTGGTGAGGCAGCAAACAGTCACCCCAACCACCATCGCGGATGGTCGATTCTGCCGCACTGGGCGGGGCAGGGGGTGCGGGGTGGGGCCTACCTTCCAGGGACTCACTACCGTTCAGGCTTCCCTAAAAGAGAAACCCATCTACATTCAGAAATGAGCATAACTACTAGTAAAAATACAACCAAAGAGATTTTTTAATGTATGAAGAATGGTTATTTCCTGAATTATTTTACTGTTTTCCAAATTCAATGACCACAGTAGGCACACTTTTAAAATAACACCGATGGAGCATCAACAGAACTTCAAGAGATGCAGTTAAGTAGACAAGCAGCAAAATGGTCTCAGTTAGTGGCTCGGAGAAATAATCAAAACTGGGTAAGTAAGTGTGACTCTTTGTGACTGTTACAATTGTAGGGCAACACAGCAACAGAAAGGAGGTCAAGCAGACAACAGGCAGTGCAACAGCTCACTGGGGAATACTGCTGCTACCATCCACCCACCAGTCACGCCCACGTGACCTCCTCTACGGCCTAGAACGCTCGGGTACTCCACACCATTTCCTACACATTACTACAAGTAAGATAATGAGCCAACTAGTGTATCTGGAATTTTTCTTACATGTATTTATAAAATTATTTTTTTGGGGGGAAAGATACTATTAGTAGGGATGTTTTTCACAGAACACCAATTATTACCTAAGAGAACAATGGTATTCTCCTCAACACAGCGGGAACCTGCTCAGACAGATAACATAAATCTGGTTTGGAATAAGAACAAGTATTTACTTTAGGATTATGAAAATATGCAAACATTTACAAAAACATTTTAACACAAGATATTGAGCAGGACAGCTGTGCTATTAGAAGCCTGCCCATTAAGAAAACAGAAATTCCAAAAGATGTTTCCATAACTCAAAAAACTAGGTAAAAAAAACAGCTAACATGTACATCATCAAGAACTGCCTGATTTTTCAAATAATTTTACTTTGAGATGAGAGATAAATCGGCAACGAAATAAATCTTTGTAATGAGAAACTACAGTGCCAGGCATGTTTCTTTCCCAAGTGTCTACTTCTCAATTTCACTTTCGTTCCAATTAAGAAATTATTACCCCCCAGGTAAGTGTGTGTCTTCTGCCAGCCCCCCTCAGGCTGACGAGGGGAAGACCCGTTTTGTGCTGTAAGGTAAACCGATGGAAGCGTTTGGGGGAGCACCACAGGTGGCCGTGCTCAACAGCTGCCTCACTGCAGAAAGGAAACTCCTGGTCGTTACTTGTCACCTTATTTTGTTTTCAGCTGGGGGAGGTAAGTTACCCAGAGGTAAATGCCTTCAGTAATTGTTTCTAAACAGAACTGAGGTTCGAGCCAAAATAAAGAAGGAAAACTTATAGGTATAAACAAATAAATGAACAAACAAACTTGATAACTAAACCATCTGCTAGCTAATGCAAATGCTTATTTTTGGCAACAATATTCCCTACGAAAGAAAAGAATTGAGAATTGCCGCTGTTGAGTACGACACAAATATTTCCTTCAGGACTCTGATAATTACGTTTCCAAAATGTTTTAGCACTTCTGAATTGGTCACTTTGCCTCCCTTAAAAAAGATTTTTAAAATTTTCCTATAGGAAGACAACATCAACCTGAATGTGTTCCCTGACCACACATGTAGATGCAGTAAAAACATATCGAATTACACTATTCCAGAGAATTGATACCTTCTCTTCTCTTACATGCGTATGATAAGAAGACACAAATTAAACAAATTTTTAGAATAGTCTTAACTAAATAAGAACACCAAAAACCTTTGGCTGCAAACAACAAAGAAACATGTCCTGGATCCCCAGAGGGGTAGGTGCTTTGGGCTCCGGTAGGATCAGCTATGCCCTCGACTTAAGGCCTCCGGGCTATTGACAGTATGATTCTTGAGACGGACTTCCCCAGAGAGCTGAAGCATGGGCCAAGGCCAAGGGCCTGGAGCAAGAACACTGTTTTTCCCCTACCTCCTCAGCCTGTAGCTAATCAGTGATCAAATCAGGCAATCAAAACACCCATACTTAAAATCAGTTTGCTAACACAGTATTGATCTGACCCATTCAGGTGCCCCTTCTCCCTAAGGAAACCAAATACCTATAATGCAGACTCAGCATGCTCTCTTAAAACAGGATGCTGTCTACCTCCATCCTCCCTTCATTACTTTACTGCCAGGGTGATTGCATGTTTTTATTTAATAAACCTTCATAAGCTCAAATGAAGGGTTGTTATTAGTAGAGCTAACAGCCAAATGATTATGCTCCAGAGAGATATCAGTGCTTGTTGGTGCATTAACAAAGAGAGCAGAAGGGCTGAGGTCAAGCATGTGTCAATGCAAATGAGGCAATATTAGGTACTAACCAGCTTAATGCAATAGACTGCCTGCAAGATAATGGAATTTCCAGGATAAAGCAAATGAGATGAAGTTATTGATAAGTGAATGGAGGGAGGCGGGCTGTGAGATAAAGTGCTGTCAAAGAAAAGGCCTCTTGCTGGTGAATTTCTTCTTTAAAGTATCTTCGACTCTGTCTTAGAAAACAAAACTCCAAAGAGATCAAACACGACTTCTAGCTTCATGAAAAATCTATCCTCCTACTGCTGTGAAAGAAACACAGACTTGTTCTAAAGCCAAACCATTTTATTAAGCTAGTCTTAGGCTTTGGAGTTTCCCCCTCATTTTTGTTTTTATCTTGTTTCATTTTTTTTTTCTTCAACATCAAGGCATCGTACCACAGACAATTCCCATATTTTGTTAACACCAACATCTAGAGAGGGGAAGCCGGGTCTTCTAAGATATTCCATTAGAGCAAGCCTCACACAATGACAGCACCTGAGAAGTAAAATATAAGAATTTTCTTCTGTAAGGGACATTTAAAGGTTGTCAAGACTGGGGCCACAGGACAATTGTACAGATTTTTTAAAAAAAGGTAAGGCCCACAAATAAACTACTTATTTTTTATTATATACTATTGATTATGCTATTACATTTGTCCTGATTTCCCCCCCTTTTCCCCCTCCACCCAGCATCCCCACTCCCTCAGGCAGTCCCCACACCATTGTTCATGTCCATGGGTCATGTGTATAGGTTCTTCGGCTACTCCATTTCCTATACTGTACTTTACATCCCCATGGCTACTCTGTAACTACCTATTTGTACTTTTTTATCCCCTCACTCATCACCCATTTCCTCACACCCCTCTCCTACCTGGTAACCATCAAAATGCTCTCGGTTTCCATGATTCTGTCTCCATACCCATTATTCTATCTCTGTTCTTGTTTGCTTAGTTTGTTTTTAAGATTCCACTGTTGACAGGTATGTATTTATTGCCATTTTATTGTTCATAGTTTTGATCTTCTTTTCTTAAATAAGTCCCTTTAACATTTTATATAATGGTTTGGTGATGAGCTCTTTTAGTTTTTTTCTTATCTTGGAAGCACTGTATCTGCCCTTCAATTCTAAATGGTAGCTTTGCTGGGTAGAGCAATCTTGGCTGTAGGTCCCTGCTTTTCATGACTTTGAATATTTCTTGCCAATCCCTTCTAGCCTGTAAAGTTTCTTTTGAGAAATCAGCTGACAGTCTTAAGGGTATTCCCCTGTAAGTAACTAACTGCTTTTCTCTTGCTGCTTTTAAGATTCTCTATCTTTAACCTTTGGCATTTTAATTATTATGTGTCTCAGAGTATGCTTTTTTGTATCCATGTTATTTGGGATTCTCTGTGCTTCCTGGACTTGCATGTCTATTTCCTTCACCAAATTAGGGAAGTTTTCTTTCATTATTTTCTCAAACGGATTTCCAATTTCTTGTTCTTTCTCTTCTCCTTCTGATACCCCTATGATGTAAATGTTGGACTTCATGAAGCTGTCCCAGAGGCTGCTTATACTATCTTGATTTTTAGGTTCTTTTTTCTTCTTGTTGTCCTGAGTGGTTGTTTTTTTGTTTCCTCATGTTACAAATCATTGATTTGATTCTCAGCTTCATCCACTCTACTGTTATTTCTCTGTAAATTGTTCTTTATGTCAATTAGTGTATCCTTTGTTTCTGACTGGATCTTTTTACACTACTGAGGTCCTCACTAAGTTCCTTGAGCATCTTTATAATCAGTGTTTCAAACTCTGCATCTGATACATTGCTTACCTCTATTTGATTTAGCTCTTTTTCTGGAGTTTTTGCAGCCAGAAGTTATGGGGACTTATCTTTCTATCAATGGAACCTTTTGGCTAGGGGGGCCTGGTGTGGGGCTGGGACTCCTCATTCTCAAAATATCCCTTCCAAATTTTTATCCACCACACATGGGTGTGGAACCAGCCCATTCAGTGTCTCTGTGCCTACCAATCCGGATGGATGTGGGTTTCTTTAATTCCACAGTTGTCAGATTTGGAGGCGAGCTGTGCTTACCTATGCTACCATCTTGACTGGAAGTTCTGTACTTTTTTTGTTAACCTTTACTTTTCTTTTAAATTACAAACTATTGCTCATTCAAGAAAACTTGAAAAACACAGAAAATCACAAAGGAAAAAGATGGTTCGTAACTCTAAAAAATTGCTTAAAATAATATATTTTAAGTTTTGGGTTTTTTTTTTCCTGAGGGGAAGGGAAGAAGAAAGAGAGGGAGAGATACGTCAATGTGAGAGAGAATATAGATCAGTTGCCTCTCATACAGGCTGCAACTGGGGACTGGCCCACAACCCAGGCTTGTGCCCTGACCGGGAATTGACCCAGTGACCTTTTGGTTTTCAGAACAACACCTAACCCACTGAGCACCCCAGTCAGGGTTAAAATAATATATTTTAAACTGACTCCTTCCAATCATTTTCCAAAGTTTTTACAAAAATACTGTTATTTTTAAATATGCTTTTCCCCCCTTTGGCAATATATTGGGAACATCTGCCCATCACTAAATATGTAATTTTTACTGTTTTCATACTAACCTGTTATATGAATATTCCACAAATAACTAAATCAATTCCCTATACTTGTCATTGCTATTTTTTTTTACTTTCATAAATCTTATTGTGATAATTATTCTTGTATACATATTTTATTTAATCAATGTGTGGTTGCCCCTCACGTGCCCCCTCCACCCCCACTGGGGGCCTGGCCTGTAACCCAGGCATGTGCCTTGACTAGTAATCGAACTGGCAACCCTTTGCTTTGCAGTCTGGAGCTCAATCCACTGAGCCACACCAGTCAGGGCTCTTGTATACATATTTCTAAACACATAATTACAATTCTTAATTTTTCCATAATACAACAATGAAGAAGTAGAATTTCAAAGCTAAAGGTATGCACATATTTAGGGTTTCTGATGTGCAACATTAAATTAAGATCCTTTTTTGTTCTAAATGAACTTAAATCTCTTCACAATAACTTTCCTGATGAAATTAAACTATATTTAACACCTTATTAGAAAGATGAAAACTGTAATTGCTTATGGAAGAACTCATTTTAAAAAATCCTTCTTTGCTCCTAACTTTATGATCCCTCCAATTCTCAGTCCCCATCAGGGCCCCATAAAGAGTGCAATGAAACCTAGGTTTCTACTCCAACGTACAAGAGAAAAGACCACGAGGCAAGATACTCTCATTTACCAAGTGTCCCAAAGTCACTTATATTTGTCATCTTGTTATTCTGGAACAAGAAAAAGTTACAGAACTGTCCTCTTGAGAGCTGGCAAAGAAGGTCTCTGAGAACCACTTTAGACTCATGCAGGGCAGTTCACCCACAAGGCAAATCAGGGCAGTTCACCCACACTCTGCCAGCGCCCAGATCCATTAGCACTGCTCACCGTGTACATAGCTCTTCACTGGCACGAACTATTAAAGTCCCACAAAAGAATGTGAGAGGAATGGGGCTTTTTTCAGCTTGACGGCTAAGCGACCACAAGTACTGAGTACTGGGATGGATCTCAGAGATAACAGATTTCTTTAACAAGCTCCCCCTATCTTGTCAAGCCAAACAAAAGCTACAGATCAGCATGCTCAGACCATCATCAAGTCGGGACAGAGGGCTCCCATCCACGACATGCATTGTCGTTTGCTATAATTCACACATGCATAGGGTCCCCATCTGGCCACAAGGCTGACCAGTCAAAAACCTGTTGAAGCAACTCCACACATGTTGAGGCTGAAACCGGGACGTGATGGAGGATTCAGCAAAGAACTTGTGCACTATTCTTGACTTAGATTACTGCTCCTACAGACTCAAGTGCGTAACACACAAACTCACACACACAGAGCCACGCTGATTAAAGCAGTGGGGAAGGCAGCGGGAGGGAGGAAATGCCAAGCAATGTAAGCAGGCCCAGACTACTGCTGCTTCCTGTTCCCTGGCATTGCGTGACAGGGACGACGGCACTGCCAGCCGCACCGTTCTGAACTTCAGATTGCCTTTAATTTTCACAAAGCCCTTCACCTGTGCAAAGTTTCGGTTTTATTCTCCCTGCTGTTCTACAATGCTGACAGGGTATTTGTATGTCCGCTCCATAGAACGGGATACTAAAAAACGGGGAGAAAGTGACTGATTTGTCTCAGCTCATAAAACTGGTGAACTGTTGGGTCAGGACTGGAATTAAGAAGGCCTGGCTTTTAAATTCATTTTTGTTTGCACTACACCGCATAGTACCTAGCCACCACCTGTCAATAAATAAATTCGTGCCCCAATTTCAATCCATTAAATCCTGGCTATAAATCAGACAAGAACCCACAATAAAGATGCAGGAATCAGAGCACCAAGATGACAGCTCTGAAGAGTAGTTCCAAGTCAGCCCAAACCTGGAGAGCATCTACTTTAACCATTGAATAACTCTCCTGTTAACCACATAATCACACTATACCATCAGAATAAGAGTCAAATACTCACCAGTTCTATCCCAAAACTTCACTAAATGACAGACACAAAGCAACATCAATGGAACTACTTACATACGAAGGGGGACCCAAAAAAGTGGAATTTATTTATAAAAAATTGTGCATTCATTCTTACATGTTTAAACTCCAGTCACCTTCAAAGTACTCTCCATTTGATGTAATACACCTATTGAGATGTTTCTTCCACTGCTCAAAACAGTTTTTCAACACTTCAATTTTGATGCCTTTTAGTGCTCCTGCCATTTTTTGTTTCACTTCTTCCACGTCAGCAAAATGTTTCCCTTTGAGGACTTTTTTTCACCCGGGGAAACAAAAAAGTCCCTGGGGCGAGATGGGATGAGTCAAGAGGGTGGGGCACAGGGTCACGTCATTTTTCAACAAAAATTGGTGAACACTCCTTGCAGTGTGGGCAGGTGCACTCATAAATCACCCATCATGAATTGGGCAAACACATTGAAAGAGTCTTCCAAAAAAAATTCACTGAAGCCGAACGCAGCCTCTCACAACAACACCAGCAGGTACAATGACACAAATGGGTTCCTAGAACACTCACCTAGCAAGGGAAGCCTGTACTGCAAGAGGCCTGCGATCTAGAAAATAATTCTGGTATTTTGGGGGCCCCGCCTTGGATATTTGTATATAAATGTGAATATCTCACTGTGCTGTCTATCTTATGCAACTATTTGGTTTCTAACTAATTAGAGCTGGTATTAAATAAAGTCAAGGGCAATTAGTTTTGCTTTATTACATAGCATTGGCTATACCTTATAGCAATGGTTCCAAATTTGCCTATACTTTGGAATCAACTGGACTATGTCAACAAAGATAGTGAGCAGGTGTTCCCCCCACAGAGATTTCAATGTAATCAGTGTAGACTGTGCCCTGGACTTAGAAATCCTTTTATTTTATTTTATTTTTTTTTATTTTTCAATCATGCAATATGACGTGAGTTTCAGGTATGCAACATAGGGATTAGACATTAACAAAACTTATGAAGTGATCACCCCAATGAGCCTAGTGCCCACCTGACACCGCACAGAGTTATTACAATCTTACCGACTATATTCTCTACACTATACTTTACCTCCCTGTGACTTTAAGGGTTCCCTATGTGCAGAGTTTGGGAAACACTGCCCTACAGACAAATAAGCCAATTTAAAATTTCTAAACTTATGAGGTTTAGCACAATAAAAGGGAACTTTTCACTGCTTTAAAATAAAATAGCAAGGTAAAAGAGCACAATAAAAGGGAAGGAAAGCTAATTCAATAACCCGCTGCCTATCAAACAGGGTGGCTTTTAGAAATTCCAGCCTTCAATAACAAACCTAAATAAAAAGGGCAGTGAGTCCCAAGAAAAAATTGTTGCTATGAAGCCCTGTACTTTGACATTCTAGGAGAAAAACAAAGTTGCCACACTCAAGTACTCAATTTTAGACACAAAACCAAGGTTACCTAGTTAATAACTTTATTTTTAGCTTTTCCCAAATCTTTTTTTAAACATTTTATTTATTTATTGTTAGAGCGAGAGGAAGGGAAAGAGAAAGAGAGGGAGAGAAACATCAGTATGGGAGAAAAACATCAACTGGTTGCCTCTCAAGCACCCGCAAGTGGGGACCTGGCCCACAACCCAGGCATGTGCCCTGCCTGGGAATCAAACCCCAACCTTTCCAATCTCGGGCCGGCACCCAACCGACTGAGCCACACCAGCCAGGGCAGCTTTTCCTGAATCTTTTTGAAAAGATCAGATGTAGGTATTTGAGGGAATAAAGGGGTCCCAAATGCAGCAAGAAGCAGCTACAGCTGACCACCCTATCATACTTCCACCTCCAGTACTCCTGGTCCCCCTTTCTTGTTTTATACTGGTAAGAGACACACTATTTATTTGCTCACCATCTGCCTTTCCTACTAGCATGTAAGCCCCTTCAAGGTTAAGCCCACCTTCACTGATACACACATACCAACAACACGAGTAAGCAGCAATGGCATCATTGCATTCATTTGTCTGCCTATCAAAGTCTATGTCATATTCTTTTCTGGTGAGTTATTAGTACGGAATACTTGCACCAGTCTCTCAAGTCAATACTCTACACCAAGAACAGATGGGCTTTAATGGTGGCTATTTCATTATTGATCACTGATGTATTTATCATGTTGTAAAGAAATCTATACAGAATATTAAAACAGTTTTGCAGAGTCACTGAGTTCAATAAGCTCATTAGAATGTTGCAGCTCCTGCTGTTTACAGAGCTTTCATCTCAATACCTCCCAGATGAGAAAAACCGTCCTGTTGAGACCTAAAAACTTTCAAGTCGGATGAAAGGGATGGGCTTTTTGGCCCCTTTTTTCTTACGTGTACATTAATCATTTGATAGTGGGTGCATGAGCACCTCTTCCCTGGCCTTAGCACGAGAAAAGAATTAGGCTATTTGCTAATGACAAAGTTTTACTGGCACCAGCAGAGGCAACCTCACTGAGGCGACGACAGAAGGAGTAGTTGAACACCAGCTGCTCTAACACTAAAACCGACATTTTTGGTGAGCACCTTCCAGCAGTGAATTGGTTCTACCAAAGTACGACACTCAGCAGAGGAACACATTTAGTACTCACAGATTTCGCAACTGATTTTGGACAGTTTACCAACAAATGACACTGCTTATAATTAGACGGTCAACGGGTACCCTAGGGACATACACTTGATGCAGGCTGAACAGGTAACAGCCGATGACACAGAACCTGAATTCGTCCGTGTCAAGTCCCAAAACTAAGGCGTAGTGCTTTGGGGTCTCGCTCGCCCACTAACACATGTGCTAGAGCTCACCACACTAGTTTTCTGAGACGAATCCCATCTAGCTGTCCCCTGTAATCCCTCTGATAATATAAAATGCGGAACAATCTTTCATTCAGATAGAGGTCCACATTAGGCAAAAAAAGGAATAAAAAAATGCTCAAATTGCCGGCTCTATTTCAACACTTTACCCGCTCAAAACAAGTCCGCCTCAGAACAGGTTTGGGGATTACACTTGGGAGTCATCACCGAGTCCTTCCCTACAGTACCAGTGAGAGCAATCAGTTAATTACAAATGACATTTCTAAGCACTTATACTGCGCCTGCTTTACGGGTATAGCTTAGTATCTCTTAATCCCTTCCACTACCCTTGGGGTATATATTATATCCCCAACTCTAACTTTCAGCAAAGTCAGATTAAATAATTAGCCCTAAGCCATCGAGTCAGTAAAAGTCACAGCTCGATTTCAACACAGGTCCCTCTGACCCATGCCAGTGCTGACAGGCACAGCCTGGAATGGTGTCCAACAACTGCGGAGACTCCTGTAAGCTAAATATATTATGAATATACTTTATCTTCATTAAAGAGACTCTGAAAACTATGAGATTAAGTAGCTAACTCGCTTTCTTTACCCCCGAGCGGTGGCCACATTTTCACAGTGTAAGGGAAACAATTCCACTGTGCCATTCTTTCCGCAAAGCACTCTGGGGTCCTTGGGGAGGAAGGCCGTTACATAAATATATATTATTATTATAATTATCATAATAATTCTTATCTGACTATACAGCTATAGATTTTTTTAAGAAGTCATATAAATAATAAAAAGACAAAATGATTAAGAGACATTTAAAACCTCTTCACTCTCTGAAAGACTTAGAAACAAAAAAATTATTTTAGTCACAAGTCTGTGACTGTCAGCTAAAGTGCCTCAAAACTACTCACACTGGCCTGGTTCCCACTGATTGAATGCAATTATGAATTGACTTCTATGCGCTGATCAATCAGAACCTGTGTAAGTGATTTTTCAAAGCTCATCTATGCAATTTCAGTTTGATACAGACTTCTACACAAATTTCCCCTACAAAAAGTTCATAAGAATATTAACTCTCATGGATACCTTCCTGGTTCGCTTATGCCGCCGGGAAGACACTGCTATTCTTATATTACTAATTCTGTGCAGAATTAATCAGTCATTGTACATTAGAACCGGCAGCTGGAGTGTTTTGAGTGATAATGAAACCTGTAACAAGGCATCTTCAGCCGTCTTTTCAAGACAATAAGGGAATTAAAATTTCAATTTAAATGCAGAGGTCTGAAACACGCTTCACTGCCAAAATTACTTCAATTAATGTGAGTGGAATACAAAGGACAGACCGCAGAAATGTGATGCAGCAACCAGAAATTATGTCATTAATGTGCCTGCATCCACCCGGCACAATGCCTGCAAAGGTCTAATTTAAACCCCACATATCGCCAAGCTACAGGCGACCATATAAATCAAGTCTCTGATTTCAATGTGACGCGCACAGGCCCCTTGTTGGATCACTTGGAGCTTTCTGTAAGGTAACAGCAGCTGTTTACCTTGAAGAAGGAAACAAAAGGCCGTGCCTATTTGCAGACATTGCCAGTCCTGACAATTTAATTATCTTACGCAATCCTCAGGTTATCATATCAAAAGGAGAAAGAAATATCCCATCTAGAAGCCAAGCCTACAGCTATCAGAGCAGTCTAATGGTGAAACAGGGGCTGCAGGAGCTGACAAGAGCCGGGGTCACTGCTGATTTATTTACTCTGGATTTATTAACATGAACAGGGATTAAATTACTGGGCATCTGCACCTGCCTTAGAATAAAAATGTAAAATCTTTTGTTAAATGAATCCAAGGAAATCAGAGGGTTTTGAAAGACGAGGCTATTGTCTTCACTTTCCTCTGATGTCTTTTAGCAAAGATTTCCATTTGGACCCTTCAGATGCCTTAAGTGGGTTTTACTTGTAATATCGCATAACCATGGGGAAAGGAAATGTGATTATTTTTTCACATGAAGTCCATGAAAGAGCACTTACAGGCTGTACTAGTCACTCATAAACAAAAGGATAGGCCGACGCCCCAGCCTGTGCAAAGCAACTACCTCATCCGGAAAATGGAAATGGTATCAGAAACCTATTTCTCGTAGCATTGTTGAAACAATTAAATGGTTAACAAATGTAACACTCCTCAAATGGTACCAGCATGTGGCAAGAACTGAATATATATTAGCTATTATTTTTGTTGTAAAAAAAATTAGAAACTACAGAACTATTACAAAGCAAACTAAAAAAAGGAGAAAAATCAGACCAGAGCTCCCAGAGAGAAAATAAAATGCCTTTTTCTGGTTAGTGATATGAAACTCTTTCACACAGTTACCCATCTGACTAATGATCTGTGAACTCTGACTATATGACTACGCTAAGTACAGGGCGGACAAAAATAAATAAGACGTAGCCCCTGCCCTCAATGACCTACCATGCAAACAAAAGCAGTTATATTACAGAGAAATACATACAGCTTATGAAAACAAAGAAAAGCATCCACTCACGTTAAGTATTCTTACCACAGTAAAATAAATACATAATTTTATGAAATGAGACGGACCTAACTGCCTGGGACATTCAGAGATGATGAACTCTGAGCCAAGTCTTCAAGAATAAATCATCATCTTACAGGCAGACAGGATTTGGATTAGTTTCAGGGAAATATACGATCAATTTAAAAAAGAAGACTCTATAGCATGCCTATACAGCAGCAACAAATCCTAGAAACTGTAATTAATACAAAACCACTGTTTTAACAAATAAAAATATGATGCTTAGAAATAAAACAAAATATATGTGATAGAGTAGCTCTAAGAAATGCATTACTACTGTTATTATAAAGAATATATATATGAAGACGTCAATAAACGAGAGAGATATCCTGTTCCTTGAAAGACTCGTATCACAAAGATGAAATTCTCTTGTTTAATCCCATCACACTTTCTGTGGAACTGGACAAGCCAATACCAGAAATCGTGTGGAAGAGTAAAGGGCCAAGAACAGCGCAGGCGATTGTGAATAGCGAGGTGAGGGAATGTCTTCACCTGCTATCAAGACAAATTATTAAAATTATAGTAATTAAAACAGCATGGATTTGGTGCAGATACAGAGAAGACCAACTGAACAAAACAGAAAGCTCAGAAACACCTAAGGACATGTAAATGCTGGTACTCGACCAAGGTGTTACTAAAGCAGCAGGAAATGGACTCAATAAACAGTCTGAGCCGAGCGGCTATTTACACGGAGGACAACATTAGATCCTCAGTTCATTCTACATACGGAAATGGATTCCAAATGGATTAAAGAAGTTGTGGGAAGTTTCATTATGACACTGGGATAAAAAAAATCCTTAAAATAAAAGACATAACAACAAAAAATGTTATTGCATTAAATTTTAAAACTTCTTTATAACAAAAGACACCATAAACAGAGTAAAATAGATATACCACCAACTGAGAGAAGGATTTATTTACAATCCATCCAACAGACAAAGGATTAGTATCCAAAATATATAAAGAACTACAAATAGCAAAAAGGAACTTCCGAGAAGTGTCTCTCATATATTCTTACCCTTTTCTGAAGGTAACTGTTCCTCCTTCCCACGTCCTTTAGGACCCACTACCACACAGTTTTGGTTGGAACTGAGTTTCATTGCTCAAACTGGCCCAATCCAGACCCTACGCCTCTATTTCTGAATTAGAAAAGCAGGTTCTTTTCCTCTGCAAAGCTGAAGGGCTGCAGCCGACGTTCCTTCTTTCCAAACACCCAAACCCCACCCAGAGAGGAAGAACATCTACAGCAGAACAATGGAGACACTCAAAAGACCAGAGAGGTGGCACCCACTTGCACACCTGTCCTTTGCACAGACTGGTTACATCAGGAAAGCAGTTCTTTCACCTAAGTTAGCTAGAGCTGAATTTCTGTAACTTGCAACCAAGAATTTAAAGACATATATAACGAGATTCTTAAGAGAATAAGTGAAAAAAGAGAGAGACTATTCGCTATTGAGTAGTTCCTAAGCAAATAAATTATCCCGTAAGTAATAAAACCATAAAACCAAAATCTGAGATCCTAAAAGAACATAACACAGAAATAAATACTTGCAACCTATTTTTTTAGGTTTTTAATATATAGTACTTACTTAAAAGCAGACCCACTACCTAAAATAGTGATTCAAATGGACGCACATATGCTAAATATATTATATAAGCTTATCTCTTCTGATTGCTAAATCTTAATAATTTAGCACATATATGCATCCTAATGCATAAACCAAGAGTAAAGCTGAAAGGCGACGACTATGTTTGTTGTTGTTGGACACCCCAGAGTCATAATTAAGTAGGATGTCACTATGAGCAAGACTGAAAACAGCCAATTCCTTTGCCACCCCCAGGAGCAGACCCAACTACTGACCTCCTTCACTGTGGGAACTGACTATTCAAGCCGATCACATAGCCAGGTTTAGAATAGAATATCGGGGCACATCTCACCTCTAGGTCACCTAATTTCCTTAAAAGATTCTTGTGAAAGACCAACAGCAAAATTCTTCCTAAAAATCTGAATGAATGAGAACCACTTAGAGCATCTAACCTGTTTCTCCCACCAATTCCTCTCACTGATTTTTCCAGTGTTACAGCCAACCCAGTTTGGTGAAACAAAGGTAAGGGACTTTCAGCCATTGTGGAAGAGAAAATCCAAACACAGCCCGTCTACTACGGAGAGCGGCTGTCGCGCCCAGACAAGCCTGGATGGGGCGGAAGTGGGGCGTCTGCGTAGAACAGGGAGGCAGACAGAGCAGCCCCCCGAAGGACCACGGGCCCTGGGAACCTGAGAGCTGTTAGACAGCAAGCTGTGTGTTTTCATTTTTCATTCATTTCCTTGGTGCTCAGCCACATGCACTCACCAGTTGCCAGCTTCTCTGAATTTTCATTTCTAACTCAAAAGTGGCAGAATGGGCTAAGACAGAGAGAAGCTAAAGGCAGGCTGTGAAGTATTCTTGCTTGACAAAGTTACTTCCAAAATTATGTTCTTTTTACCAATGTAAAGTAAAAAATAAAGCCCTAACGTAAAAGTTCCTTCACAGAATTTGTGGAACGTCAAGTTCATAAATCTCCTCAAGTTCTCTTTCATGAAGATTTCATTCTTTAAAAAAGGATTCGTTACACATCTTCTGTTGAAGCTATTACTAGACCAACATGATTAAAGGGCTGATTTCTTACCACTATATTTCTTATCATTGTTCCAAAGGCAGACAATACATAAATAATAATCGCCTACCATTTCGAACACTGGGATCAGGAAGAGAAGCAGCCAGGCTTCACATGCACAGCCTCGTGGATCCCAAGGTTGCAGTTTGTAATGCGCTACACGAATTACACAACCCAGAGAGAACCAAAGGGAGCGCTATGCTGCCTTAACAGTAACGGCCATTAGTGCAGGCCCTTCCCTTACCAGCATGTCGGTGGCACTGAGATAGTGCTTGCTGGCCATGCACTGTTCCAGCTTTTGAGGCACCTGCTTGATATTCTCAATTTCATCCAGCAGGTTCAGGACGTGCTTGTGTTCAATCCCTTCAATCCACAATTTCCGAAGCTCATCCCGTTTGCAGTGCAACAGCATCTTGCATGAAAGCAGGTTTTCTTTGACCTAGAATTAAACAGATACAGTCTCGGGTCAGTCCAAAGTGTTGCCAGCCGAAACCCATACCTGGTTAGGGTTCTTCATTGGTAGAACTGTAAGTAACAGTTCCTCGTTCACACATCCACTTGTCCCCCTTGGTCAGCCCACTTGCAAAATCCTGATTCTGATTCTGACGCTGACTCCCTTGGGTACGTCTCCACCTCTCTCTGTATTTTCTCCCCTACAACATGAGAAGACTACTCCTACCTACCTTTGAGCACACCTAGAAAAAAAATTCCTTAGGATAGAAAGCACACACTCTGTTCATGGTTTTGGTTTGAGGTGAAATTTATGTGTGAAGACATCTGCAGTGTACCATCCGATGAGTTTCAGCGAATGCACACACCTGTATAATCCAAACATCCAAAGTACAGGTCATTGCCATCACCCTAGAAAGTCTACAATGCCTTTGACAATTGAAAATCTGTCTTCTACAAGATCTGGTGGTGTCGCACATAATGACACTATTCTTCCCATAATTATAAAGCAAAATTTCAAAACTTATCCAAGAAACACAGAAAATATCAGCATAGAACATTAGAAGGTTTCTTGAGAAAGTACCTCATCTATTTATTACCACAACTTTAGGACAATACCTAAATCATACTTTTATGAAACGCTCCAATGTAAATTTTTTTAAATGTCCTGAATAAAGACATTTGTAATCTCTTAGAAAACGTTCTGGGGATCAAAGATCCCTCTGAAAATCTGTTGAAGATGACCCTAATTACCTGCATACCTTCCTGCAGTCCCACCAAGAAGAGAAAACAGAGAAGAGGGAACAGCAAATGAGAGAGGGCAACAAAACTTTGCAAGCTGGAAAGACAATGGATGGCGGCTATGTCCTTCAGCAAGGCATGAAGGCTTCATTACAATCCAAAGCAGAGAGCTCCTCCTGGGAATAATTATAGAACTGATCCCTTCACATATGATGGCATGAAAAGAACCTGTGTGTGAAGGATCTTCAGCAAACCGGAAAAGAGAAGTTGCCACAGATTACAAGGTCCTGGCACAATTATATGTGTACCTGTGTTACCCAGGATTTCAAGCTTCAGTACTTCAAGTATCAGATCCAACTGATGATGAACAAGTTGCTGCGCAGATGCCAACTTGTTCATTATGAATTCCCCAATGGCCACACCTGGGATTCTGGAGCAGAACAGCTGAAGGTTCCTGAAGAATTATTTGACCCTTCCAATGGAAAGAGATACCAGGAAACACAATGCTGGGAGTTGGTCACTTTTCACTCCAAGTGATGGAATGCGCAATATTGATATCAGGTCTCTACGGCAGTGATACAGACAAGAGGAAACACACTAGTACAGAGCTTTGCTGACAGGCTGAATAAAGAACTCTCTCAGAAAACTCCCCCGAGTGTGTAGTTGAAACGGACTGCAAATAATACAACAGCAGAATGGAGGTTTGGTTCCTGAACTGGCGGCTCCGTTCCAGCTTCTCTGGGCACCTGTCCCTGAGACTCTGAAGGAGGAGGGAAGCAGGGAGAGAAAGGAAATGCCCTTGGAAAGTGTTCCCTCCCCTCCACCTTCCCATCACCTTACGTTCCATAGCTTCGGTACACTCAGGGAAAGAATGCCATCTTTTGTACAATGTTTATATATTTTTGCATTTTTCAATCTCCACTTCAATTTCTTAAGGCTTTAACTGGCTCTAGAAATTAAAACTAGGTGGCACTGTCCTTGAAATGTACTTATTTTTATTACAGGCATTTTGTAATTTTACATAAATGTCTATTTTCTCTAAATAGTTCGCTTTCAGTCAAATGCTTTCAAACTCTGCTAACTGTTTCTTATTGATGAATGAAACTTATTGCCTATGCTTTTTACCTTAGGCATGCAAAATTAAATGAAAATTACCAATTTTTCAGGCCATAAGACACACCTAGGTTTTAGAGACGGGAAATAGGAAAACAACTTTTGAAGCAAAAAATGTGGTAAAATATTTAGTAACATAAATAATATTTCACCAATGTAAATGTAAACAGAACTCAACAGTAGCATTAACAACCATTATTCCTCCCAAATGGGGTGGGGGGGGGCGTCTTATAGTCCGAAAAATACAGTAGTAGCTATTCCAGAAAAAAAGAGTTAGCCAAGGAAAGCCTATAATATGGAAAGATAGGAATCAAAACAAATAAAAAGAAAAAATGTACTGGGAGAATGAGGGAAACAAATTATGCAGGAAACAGTGTATAAAAAAAGTATAATAATTAAAATCCTTAGGAAAAATAAAAAGATATTACATCAAAGAATAGGGGATGAAAAACAACTCTTCAAAATTAAAACTATGATAGAAAAAGACCCAATACAAAGATTAAAAGAGATCCTTGCATATCAAAAGAGTAAAAATAAAAAACCAAGATGTAAGTGAAAAGAAGATTAGCAAAATGAGAAGATTGATCTAAAAAGTCCAATAGTTGCCAAATAGAAGTTCCAGGGATTGGAAAATGACAGAAGAAAGAAAAGAAACGGAGAAAATACCACTAAAATAATACAAGACCGAAAGGATGAGTTTTCGGATTGGAAGGGCACACCAAGTGTTCAAGACCATGCGGTAAAAACAAGACCAGAGCCCAGGCGTGTTCTTCTGACATGTAAGAGCACAAGGGGTACAGGGACAATCCTGTAAGAGCTTCCAAAGGGCAGGGAGGGGGCGGGGAAAGAGGACCCGTACGAACGACTGGGAATCAGAATGCGTATCAGACTCGCACGCTCTCAAAACGATAGACCTTATTATATACACCGCCTCTCCCCAGGCTGCTGAAGAATGTGCTCCATCAACACAAGAGAAAAACAGAAAAAGCCTGGGATCCAGGGTAGGGAGATGGGGGGTGAACCAATGCAGACAAAAGGCAACAAGATTATTCAACCACTGACTCCAAGAGAAACAGTAACAAAATTACACAAACAAAAATAGCATGCTGGATGGCCTAGATATAAGCATTTATGTAGTTACAACAGACACTATTTAACCAAAAACAAGGATACAACTATATAGCGAGGATGAGGACTTGGGATGTGGAGGGGCAGGGGAAACAGTGGGGGGGGGGGGGTGTACTGTATCCTCATCTTCCATAGCTGGAAGTTCACATGCAATGTCTAAAATAGAAAAATAGTAGGAACATATTACTGGTACTTAGAAACATAGAAAGGTCTGGGGGAAAAAAACTAAAAGTCTGTACATCTGTACTGCTGGAATCAGGACTAGAGTAGGATGAGGTAGGAGTGCTGGGTTTTCTCCATTTGTGATTTTTTTTTTTTAAGGCCATTCCCAGATCTTCTTGGAGTTCTTGGTCTCTGAGTTAAGAACTCTAGCTATTCAAGGCCATTGTATTTGAAATTTTAGTTAAAATCTGTTAGAATCTGATTTCTGATATTCTACTCATATCACCTTCATTCTATAAATCTCAGCTTTCCCCTCTGTGTGTAACTGTTACTATGGAAACAGTTCAAAGTAAAGTTTCTGTCACACAACCCCCAACTACTAGGCTCTTGATCAAGAGAAACTTACAGGGTGTCAATAAATCTTGGCAAACTCTTTCCTGATTGGAAAAAGACCATTATAGCATTTCACACTAGGATATCCACACTGTAATCAGCTTGCTTCTTTTGAGTACTACAAGGAGGAGAAACGAAAAGGAAAGCAGCATTGGGGGAGGGGCCCAGATGGCATCGGGCTGCGTGGAAAATGAACATCACCCAAATTATTCTGTAAACTGAGTTCGTTAACCAAAGCTGCAAACATAAGAAACTATAAGAACTTTTTGATAGTAAGCCACCCTGAGGTTTCAGGTTTTTTATTACAGAGTCAGTTACGAAGAAGTGTTATTTTAAAAGTTGGGGAATAGGGGCAATACCAGTCAGCAATAAAAAGGGAAGAAATATGAAGAATCTCAAAAAATTCATGCTAAGCAAAAGAAGCTAGGTGCAAAAGGATACATACTATATGGACTGCTAGAAAGGCAAAAATAATTTACAGTGATCTTTTCAAATCGGCAGGTGCTTAAACAGGATGGGGCTGGTACTGACTGCAAAGAGCCACGAGGGGACAGGAGTGACAGCAACACGTGGACAGGTGCGTACGCTTGCTGAAACTCACTCAAATGTCCTCTAAAAACACTGCATTTGAGCTCTGACCGGTGGGGCTCGGTCGGCTGGGAGATGTCCTGCAAAGCAAAAGGTCGCCGGCTGGGTTTCCAGTAAGGCACATGCCTGGGTTGCAGGCCAGGGCACATGCAAGAGGCAGCCCATCAATGTTTCTCACTCACATACTGATGTTCCTCTCCCTCTCTTTCTCCCTCCCTCCCTCCCTTTCTCTATAAGAATAAGTTAAATCTTTAATATATATATAGAATATGAATTATAGCTCAATAAATATGACTTTTTTAAACAGCCAGGAGGAACAGGGCTCTATGTCCATCAATGAATAACAATATCTAAATGTGAGAAAGGTAACAAATTATACATTTACCTCAAATACCCGTTCCGCGTTTATGAATGTGGTATCAGCATTTTAATTTCAATCTCTTTATCGGGACGATTAAAATTAGAAAATTATGCTACTTTGCTTCCTCCTTAAATAAATCCATGAAGAGCCACACTGTTCGAATCACGACATTGAAACCCAAGTACAGAAACCACTGCGCAAACACAGGTTCCTCTGCTTCCCGAGAATTCAAGTAACTTCGCCACTGCTCCTGATCACCTGTTCGGCAAGAGCAAGAATTTCCGTCCTCATAGACAAGAACCGCCAGTCATTCTAATCAGAGACTATGAGAGAAACAGAAAAGGAGGAAACCAGGGCCCCGGCGGGGACTGTGAGTAGATACAGGAGATGGTACAGATGGCAGAGCAACTGAGAGTCTGGCCACCCTGCCTTGGGAAAGCTACAGAGGGCAGGGAAGCCCACTGGGCCTCGGGACAGCCGTGAGGGGAGCAACGGAGACATCTGTGAGAGGGGCTGGTGGGTGCAGGCACTGGGGAGGTGGTGAAGAACGGTAACTTTCAAGACCTAAAATCAGAAAAGCAGTGAGTGGGGCCCAGGAATAACGGGGGAGACGCCTCTGTGTGTGCACTGTGTCTACAGTGAGTGCAACAGACGTGCAAGCACCTCCCTGAAAATGTAAACTGGGAACCCCCTGAAAGGTCCCCGTGTATCTGGGACGGTGAATGAAAATGAATAGGACCAATTATTCTAAAAGCACAAACTATGGTATTTTCTTTTTTTATAGTAAAAACCATTTGTATTCCATGTGTATTTCCCTGATGTGTCAACCCACTTTTTTCCCAGAATCTTACAGAAAGTACACGGAAAGAATGAACTTCAGAAACACCACTCACTATTCTCCTTAAAAGCCCTTTATAACTATGGATAATTTTTAAATTACTCCCAAACTTATTCCAATGCTTTTGTTCCCTTGGATTCTTTTAACTACCATTCTAGAGTCTTACATTCTCTGCGAGGCTCCACCCCACCCTTTCCAAGGGCAACACCCGGCTTTGGAGTTGCAGACGGGATACGAGCACAGACGCTGCTCAGCGCAGCGGAAATATGACGTCCCAGAGCTTGTGACAGCACTCACGCACCGCAGGCAACTGGCTAGATCTCACCCCGCGAGATCTCGTTACTGCCCACTTGTCCATTTCCAGACTTTTTGTCCCTTTCTCATACAAGCAGCGAGGATTTTCCACCTAATATTTAGGGTGGTAAATAACCTCCTACCAAAACCACGCTCTTCTACTGTGACTTCTTAAGTGTTAACTAAAGTTATTCCTCAGGCTAATTCTACCTTTCGAGGTATACTTTCATATAAACGTCACGAAATTATTTCAGTTAAATGTCAGTGAACAACTGTTGCATTACTCAATGATTAAGTCCTAACAACTCACTTGAATAACCTTGTATACTTATTTCCAATTACAGGTGAGAGAAATGAATTAAGAGCTTGATCTAGCACCAGCGAAAGAGGCACCCAAACTTGGGGTGAAACGTGAAGCACCGCACACGCCGCTGTGTTCCCGTCCCCGCCCTTACAGCAGGCATCAGATGACCCACTGAGCACCTGTAAAGGAATCTGACATCATCTCATCCACCCCGTACAACGCGGAGGAGACACCCAAACAGCAACAAGCATCACCCACAGTCCAAGTCCTCAGTCTACCATATTATCCATGTTGCTGGGGCTGCTACAATGGTCACCATATAAGAAACTGGCAGAACCTAAGGATGCTGAAGTTTTCTAATATAACAGCATCTCGTTTTGACCACTTTTACAATATATTCAATGGCAATAGGAGTGCCCAAGTATTTTGCTTAGATCAATTATTACTTGACCTGATCAACAGTACATGGTATCTTATTTGCAATTTTTTTTAATCTAGAAAAAAAATCCTAAAGGACCTGCCATAAATATATATTTGGACCATCTGGGAAGACAGTCAAATCTGTTAGCTCGGATTATCCTCCAGGACACAGGGATTATCCTCCCTACCAATGGAACATAAACCCATACATGAAACTACTGTCAAAATGGGAAACGTACACAGTTCCTTGTTCTCCAGCTGCTAACGGTAACAAGGCGTGAATATGAACATTTTCGTCTGCCTGGGTTCCCACTAACATTCATTCTCAGTGTAAGAGCTGCAGGGGCCTTTTTAAAATACTAGTCACGTCACAGCATCTCTACGCTGAACAACATACTCAGAGTTAAAATCAACATCCTGGAGGTGATCCAGACCCCGCATGACCTGGCCCAGCCCACTGGAGCTCCCACCAGCTGCCCCCTCTCTGCAGCCCCACTGGCCTCCGAGCTGCTGCCCCCAAATTCCAGTCACGTTCCTGCTTTGGGAAACTTTTGCATCTGCTCTTCCTTCCTGCTGAGACGCTTTCCTGACCCTCTCGCCTCCTCCACGTGCTGCCTTGAGTGCAACCCCAGGGAAGCTTCTCCCACCAACCTGTTTAAAACAGCAACTCCCTCTTCTCCCTTACTTGCCTTTTTTTTTTTTTTTGGCACATCACTTCTTAACATCTGCAATAGCATACTTTACTTATTAATGTATAGTCTTCCCCCCTGACTAGAACGCAAACACCAAGAGAGATGGGAATTTTTGTTTCATTCACTTCTATACCCCAGAGCCTGGAGTAATGCTCAGCACAAAACAGATACTTAACACAGAGACTAAGTCAATGTTGTTAAATATCATGTCTGTTTCTTGGTCTGTCCCCTTCCACTAGCACAGGGAGCTCCGAGAGGACAGAGCTGGTGTGTTCCCCAGCTACAGCCCCACATCTGAAACAGACCCACGCATGTAGCTGGCACTCAGCAGGTACTTCCTGAACCCTCATTATATTCTTGTCGCAGAAAACAGGAAAATAAATTTCTACCCATCTTTACATACTCTCAACATCTTACTTGGTTCGGAAAAAATGGTACTCCAGTGATTACGGAATCATTCCCATTTCTACTTTGAAAATATACACACCTGTCTACTGTATGTAACCCAAAGTGCAATTAACAAACAAAAATGACGGGAAGACTGGCAAGGACTCATCAGCCTTTTTGAGGTGATAAGAAATGGCCTTTCAAAGTACAAAACTGTCAAATTATACAATGAAAATAAATTTACTTTAATTTTTCTCCTGCCATGTATTAATTATTAAAGGCTTTTTTGAAAAGGGCTTTAGCCCTTTCTTTCTCTTCCCAGCATTGAAGCTAATTCATAACACAGAATGATGTAACTTTTTTTCCAAACTGATATACATAAACACAGAGTTCTCTGCTTTGGTGTCCTTTTGCTCAAAACTGCACCATACTTAACAACGAGGATGCCAAAGAACTGTGGCCACTAAACCAAATGTGAAGTAACCAAGACGAGACCCTCCTTTTCAGTTCCAGCAAACAGTCTCTGGGCAACGGTGCTCTCAACTCAGAGCAACAAGGAGTCAGGCAGAAACCTCCCCCTGAGGTCAGGACGAAGTCCCTTCAGTTAGGAAAACCAATCTGAAAACATAGACACCAAAAGGCCCTCCACCCTCACTGGGATCACCCGAGGCGAAGCCGGAAGGTCAACAGCTCTACACATTCATTTTCTGACCCCTCTTGGGCTTAGTCCACTGGGTCAAAATGGACTACAGTTTACTTTAAACTTAGAGCAAATGATCTATAATTTTACCCAGCTTCACAGATAAATCCATAGGATGAACTCACCACTTGTAAAGGTCAAGAATTATAGCATTCCTGTCGAAAATGCCCAGTTAACTTTAAAATATAAAGGGGTCAGCATACTGCTTCGAAAAAAAGTCCAGACCTTACTGATGCAGTGACTGTAATGTTAGAGGCCGAAGCAGATCAACAGCTGTCTTAGAAGAATGGTTTGTGTAGCTGCTTACAAAATCATGATGATACAAGGTCTAGAAAACAGAGAAGAAAACATGTGAGACTGCCATGCGCAGGTGTTACTGAGCAGGCAGAGTCCAGGGAGCCCCCCACCAATCAGATGGCATAGGGCAGTGCATTTCAAGTGGTCGACACGGCCCTCCACCCACAGAGAGGCTTCAGAGGCAGCGCCGACCGCCGCAGACGGGACCGAGCATGAGCTCCAGACCACTCGCCGCTCACGCAAAGCGAGCAGAGAGCGCCGCCTCCCTGACTCTTCGGTATGTTGGGGTTCTGCCAAATATCTAATTTTAATAAAAACGGGATGGGGAAGGTTACTGCTTTAAAAATGTCTGAAAACCAGCAGCAAGAGCTTTAGAGTCAGAGAGACCAGAGTTAAAATTCTAGATTTGTTGAATGAGGAATAAACATAACCATGCCCGGGAAGGAATTGTGCTTATAAATGGCAGGAATTACCACTTGTCGATGAGCAGTACTAAGAGGTATGAAAAGAGTGACCCTCAAAATCCACGCCCAAGAACCACATAACTATAATGCGACAACACGCAGGGTTTATTTCTCAGTCTACCCCTTATCCTTTAGACACTAAAGACATGGTACCCAGGAACCCCCAGGATCTTCTCACGCAGCTACCACCAAAGGAAGAAGGTGGGAAGGAGAGGTGGAGGAAGGAAGGGGGGGGGCAGAAGAGGGAAGAGAAAACAAGGGGAGGAAAACAGAAGGGAGGAAAAAAATGAAAGAGACAACTCTAAAATATGAAAAGACGATCATAAAATGAGAATTAACACATGCTTGTCACTCTTCAGAACTATATTCAAGAATTCTGGTATCTATAAATATTTCATTTTATGTATAAATAACTAACTGATAAGTTAGATTTTCTTCACAAAAGTCACCAAAAATGTGCAATGCCCGCAGTGAAATCACAACCAACTTCAGATGAGGTGGCAAAGTCAAAGGCCAAATTTCAGAAAACAGAAATATTTGTCCACTGCTACAGCAACACACACACACACACACACACACACACACACGAGGCATGATATGAGTGCGTTAAATACATCTAACACTCCATGGCGGGAACCTCAAATAGCAAGAGGACCTAGACTCTTGGAACAGCGCTCCCCTTTGGGTAGGATTCCCTTCTGTCTTCCCCAAGTTGTGGCCATTGCCTGTCATGTCACAGTGGGAAGTGACGACAGGAGCCAAGGACAAGATATGGGAGGAAGCAGCAGCAAACCTGACGCCCTCTGTGACGCTCAGGCTTTCCAGCGTCCACATTTCCTGACTCCCGAAAGCATCCTCAGGCACCGCTGGGTAAGGTCCTGGGCCGCTGCACAGCGCCTCCCCCGCAGCAGTACCGCCCGGGCGAACAGGAGGGTGCTGCCAGCGACTGCGGAAAGGAGGCTTTACCTGCTTTATCTTATTTCGGGAGTTGGTGATGCGCTCTGTGATGCTCTGGTACGTGCGAATAGCTGTCGTCAATTCTGTGTAGTGCTGCACAATCAATTCATCCAGGTCACGGTCGCATTTCTCATAGGCCTCTTCCAGGCGACCCTTCTCGTTTTCTCTGTCTTCAACATCATCACTGGTAGACAGAGTCCTGATAAAGACAGAGAACGTACCAAACTGCGTCAAACTTAAAGCAAAAGAGAAAAAAGTACAGCATAGGGAATATAGTGAATAATGTTGTCATGACTATGTATGGTGCCAGCAGCTACCAGAAACATTAAGGGGAACACAAACTGTATGGTTGTCTACCCACTGCGACGTACACCCAAATCTAACACAAAGTAACGCTCCATGTAAACTGTCATTGGAAAAAAATAGGAAAGGAAAAGGCCAGGTATAGTATGCTGGCCCCTTCATCCCACTAACTAGGAACACAATGTACTAACAGGAAATGCAAAAGCACCTTCACAGGAAACCCCAATGCCCCATCTAAATGCATTTGTTGGTTGCCTACTCAAGGAGCCTCCCTTCACTTTTTCCTTGGCATGCGCGTTTTAATCGAATAACAGGCGGAATGCACGCTGCTCAAGTCTGGGCAGGTCTTGATCTGTTTGAATGAATCCTGGAAAGTCCATTCCCCTCACCAGCCTGGCCAACCAGACTAAGGACTTCAGGCACAGTTTACTTACAGGCAAGAGTAACAGGGAGCTGGCCCCGTTCCCCAACACCGACTACTGTTACACAAAGCTGAGACACTAACAACTCAGCCGTCTCCCAGCCATGGGAGGGGAAGCTAAGACAAAGAGCAAGGGACTGCTGTGATGGCATTCGGCTGCCTTACCTCAGGACTTCTTGTGTGTGTGTGTGTGTGGGGGGGGGGGGGGGAGATGGTCAATATCCATCGTTCAGGTCACTTTCAGTTGGTTGTGTTTTACGTACAGCTGAGTGTGTGCTGGCTGATAAAAGTCACTCACACACTGAGGAGCCCCCTTCCACACAGCTACTGAAATGACCTCGATCTGGTACAGACTCCCCAGTGGCCTGGCAACAAGGCCACGAGGATTCTAAAACCTGTTACAACGGCCATAATGTCAATAATATGGACTACACTACAAAGCATCCCTGCATTTACTATTTTTCCAACATCAGCACTAACAAGATTGATATGAATCAACAATAACCAGGGAATGAGGTAGATACGCTTATTAAAAAACCTTTCAATAACGTAGTTTGATACATTGGCCACAGATCTGTTTCCTACATTATTTTTCTTGGGTAATTTTTTTTAATTTAGTGTTATAATCAGGAACAAAGAAACCTTTTTCTCTTATCTCTTGGCTGTGGTAATTTAGAGTTTCATTAAATTCCCTCAGATTTGTCAGTTTATACATTCAGCATAATTTATTTCATTTATCTTTTTTCATTTAGGGAGGGAGTATTTTAGGCTCTCGATGATGGATGCAATCAATTACAAGTCCATCATTAGAACTGCTTTCAGAGACGGTCTGTCAGCAAATCAATCACCTGTCCACTCCTAGATATTTGCAAGCAAAATCCTGCACAACAGACTTCTCAAAACTGTCATTTAGACCAAAGATCTTAATTCATGAGCCACATAAAGTATAAAACTTCTTTTGCAATTTAGAGGGTGATCCAGTAGGCCAGCCTTTGACGTCAATCTAACCTCCGAAAAGAATTTTGTAAATGTGTTACGGATGCCAAGAGATCTGATCTAGCCTGGCACTGGGAAGGGGCTTGGGGGGCAGGGGGGGAGAGACTGTAATAAAGGGAGAAGGAAATGCCTCTAGGGAATGCGGGGCACACCCAGGAAATCAACACTGGGAACCCTGAGATTTGAAGGAGGGCCTTCCCCAGGCCAGATACTGCGTCCTCCTCTGCCCACTGGAGAAGTCCTTCACCAGACTTCCTCCAAGGTACTTTCAGGTAGAGAACACCATGCAAGTGTGTGACCAGTAAATTAGAGTGGAGAATTTAGGGAGACTTGGGTTTCAAAGGTAAACCTACCAATATTATTTGCACTATCTAGGTACGGGGTAGCTAAGTATATCTTCCTGTTGTTTCTGTGACATATAACTTTGCTCTTTAAATCTGAAACCTTCCAAGCTGTTAATCTAAAGTAAAGCACAATCAGAAAATGCCTTCAATTTATCAACCGTCTCAAAGGGAAGAGTTCCTAGATAATTAACTCTATGATTTCCCCTTGTAACAGCAAACAGCCGCAGACCACGCAAAGCTGCACTGGACCAGCTGCCACCTCTACACCGCGCTGCACGATTTCCTCACCACCATTTGTGGGCAGAAACGCAGCGGACATTTCACACTGTTTACAATAAGTAGCAGCATCACCAGTCAGGAAAATACCAGGCCCCGAGAGGACATCTTCCCGGGCATCAGCTGTCACGGTAACACTTCGCTATAGCGTTAAGAGTTATTTAGGAAAGAGAAAGGGTTACTAAAATGAAGACTGAAAAAGAAACTGAGTCTATGGGGAGGGGAGTATCTATTTTCATTTTTAGAGAAAATATTTATATAAGGAAAACAGCCTGCGCCAGCATTGCCCATTTGAAATTCATCTTCTTGATGTAAACTGGGCTGAATTACAATTTTCCTTTAGTAAAAAATACTTATATTAGAGAACTCTGAGAGTACAACCATTAAAATTTTGTTCTTTTTTTAAACTGAAGGAAAAGAAGGCAGCAAGGACAGACAATAATAATAATAATGGCTGCTCACGTTCAGAGAGGCTGGTGAGCCAGCCGCCAAGGACCAGCTGCACTGCAGACGTGACGGAACGCAGGCGTGTTCAATTCCCATAACACCCCTGTGGAGCGGGGCCCACTTCTACATCCCTCGTCTTTTTACAGATGCAAAGGTCTGACGAGATCTGAAGAGGTTAATCTGCCCCACCTCATACAGTAGGGGAAGGAACAGCACAGGGATTCAAACTCCAGGCAGGTCTGTTTTCGGATTATGCTCCCAACTGCTCCGCAGTCGGGCTCTGGGGTGAAGCTGCCCCAATAGAGCCAGGGTTTCCTGCCCCTATGGCCCCGGTCAGGGCACCTCATTTGCTCACCTCTACAATGGAGATAGTAAGTACGCCTTCCTTACAGGGTTGTTGGTTAGAATTAAACGAGATCAAACAAGGCCTGCCATATCATTCACACTCAACAACTGCCCGACGTTGCTGCAGGGGCCACAGCTGGAGCAGCGGTAGCACTAGGAGCAGCAGGAGAAGCAGTAAAGGCAGTAGCATTTTTCTACGCTGCAATGAAAAGGACAGACTCTGGAGACAGGGGTTTGAATTTCACAACCCCCAAACACCAGACCATTTGGCATTGGCATGAGCTGGACCGCTCTCTCACTTTACTCCTCCTCAATGTCAAGAACAGTGATGAGTCTGAGGTTTGTATCCTACTTATAAGCTAATGAGTTAGCCTGTCACAGGTTTATGGGTGCTGTTGGAAGACACAAACTCCTGGGGCAGAGACTGAGGACTTTATCACCCACAGCCCAGCAGGTGGCACGAGCGCCAGCATGTCTGTTCTGCATCAATTCCCCGGGGTCCCTTGGGGGTTGAGCAGATGGGCCTGAATGGATGCCTGCCCACACTGAGCACTACTGGAGAGAATCCTGAACTTAGAAACCCGAATCTTTTAGACTGGGCAGTAAACGTGGCTGCCCTCCACTCTAGAGGGAGAGATTCCATCTTCCAAAGATGCTTGCTAGCAAACATCCTGACGAGAGAGTCAAACAAAAAGCACTCAGTACTCTTGCTCAAAAGAACTCCAACAATGCAACACTCCCACAGAGAACTGTCTCCCAAGATGAAACCAAATTCACTGGGCTTCCCCAAGAAAGCATGATGTCAAGTAAATACAAATTCATTTCCAACCAGTTTTCATTTAGGCTAAATAAGGCCAGGAATACAACGTCTCACACAACGACTATTTGCAGAATGAATGAGCGATAGACCAAAAGAACAGACTGATTCCCGGGAGAAAGCTCCCAAGCATTCTACCAACACCCAGCAAATTTCAGTGGGAAATCAGCTTACTCTGAGCCAATCGCTGGAACTGACGGCAGGGTGGAAGAGAACACCTGTCACGCAGGTCACCCCGCCAGCCAGGTCAGGATCCTCTCCTGGGCCTGCTAAGCCTCCGTGCAATGGAGAACTCACTAGCTCACAAAGCGATTCGCTGCAATTTTGAACAGCTCCCCTTATTACAAAGCCCTTCATTACAATAAAATAAAATAAGCCTCTTTATGTCTACCTGTTGATCCTAGTTCCACCTTTCCCAGTAACCCAAAATAACTGTTCCCTCTTCCCTAAAGTTTCTCTTTAAATGGTAAAGGACTCTCCACACTTCTTGAACCTCAGGTTAAACACCTCGATTATTTCTTCCACAACATGGAAGCCCAACTTCCTGGTACTTTCCTCCGGGAGTCCCCACAAAAGCGGCTAACACTCACTTAGAACTTACTCTGTGCCCAGCATTAATCTAAGTGGTTGGCACAGAATAATCTGTTTATTCCTAACAACAATTATGAGGTAGGTGCCATTACTGCTGCTCTTATACCAATGCAGAGACTGACCTGGGTTTTCCAGGCACAGAGTTTTAAGTGGCAGTTTTAAGTGGCTCAAACCTGGGCAGCCTGGTTCTTAAAGCCTGCCTCTCAGGAAGAGGTACTCAGGGCTGAACACAGCATAGTCTCAATATGGTATGGCCAGTCCAAACGGGAAGAGATTTCACAGCCCATAAAATGGGCGCTAGCCCAAAGCGACATCACATTTTTTTATTGAGTCCAAAATTAACCAAGATCCCTATGACATTAAGTCCTAACAAGCACCAGCTCTCACTGATCCTCTACTTGGAAAATTTTAAAACTAAGTGCAGAAATTCACATGCGTTCCTGTGTCCTACATGCAGGGAAGGGAAGATAAAAGTGAGGCAAGGAGTATAAATTGAATGTCTATTACACGCTAGGCAACACAGTGGTCATTTTGCCCATCTAATCTAAGGCAATCCTCAAAACAGTCTGGTGAGATAGTATCACCACCCTTTTCACAGACAAGGAACCAGAGAAGCAGAGGGGTACAGTAACTTTCACACGTGCACACAGTTAATAAGATCAGAACTGGCATTAAAACCAAGTGTATTGGACTCCACAGCCCATGCCTTTTCCACTATACATGCTACAAAATCCTACTTTTCCTGCCTCCAGCTCCTGCGCTGCAGGACTGCACCACAATCAAGCTGCAGCCCACATGGAGAGGGAAGGGCTGATAGCTACAGACGTAAAAAGAGCACTAAGCAGCATTTTCAGTAGCAATGTCAAATCTGGACAAGATGATTTAAAAAGCATGAGCTAAAAGTCATGAGCAGATGACAAATGGTTTAAAGTGGCCACCCCAAGATGCATTCAAGTTACAGAATCATTCTTTAGATATTTTCCCCATTATGATTTACAACTTTGCCAAGTTCATGAAAGAACATAAAAGTGTAAACTAGATTTTGGTTAAGTTCTCCACAAAAATGTCTCTGGACCACTGAGAACTTTTTTTCACTGTGACAGCTCTGGCGTTTTGCATGATGAACTCAATGCATCTGATGGGCTAAAAGGACCATGGTACACATGTTCAGCCACTGTTAACAGAACCTAGGATGTTAGAGGGTTCTAGTGAATTCACAGTCATCCGCTCCAAGCAAGCCCTGGAACAAGCAAAACTCGGCACAAATAACCACAGGTCTAAAACCAAACTGGTCAGTTTCCTTTTTTTATATCAGCTTCTGTATTTCAGGGCAGCCAGTCAAGTGTTTTGAAAGGAAAATAACTAGTCACTATCCCTGGCTCCTCTACGGAGTAATTTTGCTATCACTTTGGACTTAATAGAGTAACAGAGTGCAGACCGGAGAACGTACACAAAAGTCATTACTACTCTTTAAAAAGACAAAAGAATGACCAAGTAAAAGAAATTCCCTTTAGTCACCCAAAGGGAACCCATTATTCAAAAGGCACAGTAACCTTCAGTCAAAGACACAAGAGGAAGATGCAACAAGCAATGAGACAAATCTGGAATATCACCACTAGAAATACACCAGAAAAGCTTCTTACTACTCTCATCGGATATGTCAAACATGAGGTTTGACCTGAGACAAGTCACTCAAGTTCTCTGGGTCTATTTCTCTCGTCAAACAGACAAGAGAATAAGAGTACCTGCCTCACCAGGTAGTGGTGAGGATTGGAGAAGTGTGTAATGGGCTTTGAAAAATACAAAGTGCAATCCAAGTGTGGACATATACATCATTAGCAATGAAACACATCATCCATGAATCACAACACTGTTAGCCTAAGTTCCCTAAAGCCTCCTTCATTCAAAAGTCCCTGAGGATATTTATGAACTGACATCAGCCCTTGTCTCTGTATTCTTATGGGGCCAGGTACAGTTAAGTGCTTAGGAAAAGCTAAATAACAAGCAGCAGCCAGATGCAGGATCTAAAAAAGGCACAGAAGGCAGTCCCCTGTCTCAAGAAACAACTGCAACTAAATCTCCCACAGGGAGCCCTGGCTGGTGTGGCTCAGTGGACTGAGTGCTGGCCTGCAAACCAAGGGGTCACTGGTTAGATTCCCAGTCAGGGCACATGCCTCGGTTGCAGGCCAGGTCCCCAGCAGGGGGCGCGCAAGAGGCAACCACACATTAATGTTTCCTTCTCTTCCTCCCTTCCCCTCTCGCTAAAAATAAATAAAATCTTGAAAATAATTAAATAATAAATAAATAAATTGCCTCCCACAGGGGAATGAATGCCTGTTCAAAAATGTCTTAAAAAAGGGCAAACAAGAGGGTCACAAGTAGTGACCCTATTTAGTTCATTTATTTATTCAACAGATAGTCATGATGCACCTCCTCCTTAGCAGGCCCATTTCTGAGTGGCTGGACACACAGCTGTGAACAAACCAATCCCTGCCCCAGGAAGCATCCATTCTCCTGGAGAAGCAATACAACACAGAGAGAAACATGACAGGTGGAGGCCGAGGCGGCAGCGGTGGAAAATGGAAGGCAGGGTAGGAGGGTGCAGGCTGTTTTACAAATGGAGATCAGGAAGGGCCTCTCGGGTCAAGACAGCACTTGAATAGAGCTTTCCACATAGAGAGGGGAGGGAGGTGGCACTGTCCAGAAAAGCCGATTCCAGAAAGAAGACAGACAGGCTCTGAAGCAGGACACGTTTGGCCCATTCAAAGGAGGAGGAGTGACAAGCCGATCAATGTGGATTTAGAGAAGTAAGGAAAGGTGTCAGGGATGAGATGAGGTCAGAGAGGAAGCCGGGGGCCAGATCAGTTACGGCTTCCAGGGCTTTTACTCTGAAAGTGTTCTTTGAACCCACGTGGGGGCTAGCACCCATGCAAAGAATGACAGCCTTCAACCAGGGTTTAATAAGGAACACTAATAATGAATAACAATACTGACTTTCAATATTGTCATTTTAACTCTACCCTATCTCTTCCCAAAAATGATCTGAGATGGATCACGCAAAAATGTAGATAATACAAATGAGAAAGTGGAACTAGTTAAAAAGATGCAGGACAAACAATGCCGTATTGATGTAAAACACAAGTATGCTGGTCATTCGAGCAAACACAGTTTATATGAAATGAGCCCTCAAACTAACTCTGAGGTTCCTAGCAGCCAATGCAAAAAGGGAAACATAACCGGTTGTACAGTTGCCATTATCAAAGAGATAGATTGCAGTTCCTCTGAGGAAGCAAACTTTAAACAAGTCTTAAATTCTAAAAGAAATCTTTAACTTAAAACAATAAAGAAAACATTACACAATATAGTGAACAATGCTCTCGACAACCTTCTGGGAAAAAGTAATAAATTGTATATAACCATTCCTCATAAGTCATTCAGGAATATTAAAATGCAACTCAGCCCTGAATAGTGTGGCTCAGTGGATTGAGTGCCAGCCTGCAAACCAAAGGGTAACCATTTAGATTCCCAGTGTAAGGCACATACCTGGGTTGCAAGCTAGGTCCCCAGTAGGAGGCATGTGAGGGGCAATCACACATTGATTTTTGTCTCCCTCTCTTCCTCCTTCCCTTCCCCTCTCTATAAAAATAAACCTTTAAAAAAAATAAAATGCAACTCAGACCTACAGGTTTTGAAAGACTCTGAATATAGTCAGGCAAGAACTTTTTTAATGATCCATTTTAATATATGGATTGAAATTAGGGAATTTATAGGACTAAATGGGTCACACCATGCTTTACAAATTCCCTCCTCTCAGCAAACCTTTTAATAGTTCAAGCTGACCAGACAGTAGTTGTTTTTGAAAAGAATCTACAGTGCACATATTTGGGATTAGAGGGCTAGTTAAACATCATGAGCCAGAAAAGCATGCAGTAAGGCTGACAACCAATTATGAAAAATTAATACCCTGGCCAGGGCTCTTGCTTGCCTGTGCCTCAAGGTTACCTACAGGTAATGACAGACCATCCCTATGAAAGCAACTGAGGGTGCCCCACACAGTACTGAGTCCCCACAGTACCACCTGTTAAGGACCGCACTAGGACACCCCTCCCCATTACTATGTTGAAGCCCAAACTCCCAACGCGACTATATTGGGAGATTGGGTCGATAAAGGAGGTGAGGAAGATTAAGTAAGTCTAATGGAACTGGACGTCCTTTTAAGAAGAGGAAGAAATGGAAGAGAGCTCTCTCCCCACATACTCAGAGGAAAGTCCATGGGAGGCCACTGGGAGAAGGTGGCCGTGTACAAGCCAGGAAGAAACCAAAACCAACCCTGAAAGTACCTTGACCTTGGACTTCTAGCCTCCAGGACTGTGAGAAAAGAAATTCCTGGTGTTTAGCCACTCCATCTCTGATATTTGGTTATGGCCTGGGCAGACCAAGACACCGCCCTATGAAACACAGGCTGCATTATTGTGGCCGCTAAATTCTCAAGACAGATGTTATAAGTCACCCCCTCCCTTAGCCATAGCAACACAGACTCTTGGCAAATCCCACAAGCATTAGCTGCCTAATAAATACAGCCTCAGATAACTAAACTAATTAACCTGTTATAAGAAATACTTAACATAATACACCTGAATTTTGGAGACACCTGCGGAATAATGAGCAGTAAGTCATGCTTTCTGAAAATAGTTAACAGGCTTAACTGTCGACTGGGGGCATTCCTTGTTGGCATCCGGTGACCTCTCCTCCAGGAAAAATAAAGATTAGCAAAATAATTAATGGAAATCCTTTCAAGCAACTCATAAAAAAACAATTAAAAGGAAGGCTCCACATATCCCAGAATCACTTGGCAGGAAGTTAGAGCTCCGCAAAGCACCATCTACAACAAGGATCAAATCCCCTCAGCGACCCCCATTCTGGAAAGGAAAAAAAAAAAGACAAACATGGTGTCGTCCTCTGAGCGCACAAACCAGTCGTCATCAAACACCTGCACCCCACCCTGCAATCAGTGCGACCTTCTTTCCCATTCAGGCAATCCTAACTAATTTTTTAATTGCATAATGGAAGAGCAGTAGATAAGGAGACATCTTTATTTCCTAAATATTCTCTCTAACATTATCATAAAGGCAAAAATTGAGTATGTGAAAACTCTCAACAATCACTCAAAGGTGAATCAGAACCTCATTCCGAGTAAGACAAAAATGAACTATTAGCTTACTGATCTTTCTAGAACATAACACTCCTTTTTGTTACTGATTCCAAATGCAAGAAAAAAAGAGCCCAGAGCTGACATGATTTTTCAAAACATTATCCTATTTTCTGTCCCAAACTGCTTTTGTCCAGAAGATACTAGGTTATACCATTAGATCTGTTTAGCCCTTATTTCAAAGTGTGAGCATCAGATTTGCCTTTCCTTTAAAATGCAAACCGGTAAACAATGCCTGACAAGCAACATATGGCTACTCTGTCAGCAGGGGGACTGAAGGTGGTCATGAAGTGGGAACTGAGTGAAAGCAGAATTAAAGAGGAGAAAAGGATTGCTAAGAACACAAACACTAACCAAACTAGTAGAGAAGGTCTTCAAGGGCCATTTATACTAAGCAGAGTTCTCTCTCTGAGCAGGTCTGTTAATGCTTCCGATGAACTATAAAAATAACAAGCCCTCATCATAATTCTGAGTTTGCGTTAAAAAAATCACATTAAAGAAATGTTTGAGACGTGTATCAGTATATAATTACAGAAGATACCGCTTCACTCAAAACATAACCAAATCTACGTTACTTTTTTAGATCGATTTTATTATGTTCAATTATATACTGTAACTGTTTCCTAATTATGTCTTATTAGAGTCCACAGAACACAGGATAATCCCGTCCCAACTGATAAGGATTCCCAATGACAAACAAGTTCCTCTGAAAAAGTTTTCTGATGCCTAAAAACAACATCCCTTAATTCAGTACGAAAAGGTTCATTTAATACCAAGTGACAGGAAGCAGTTTCTGCTTTAGAGTCAATTGAAGACTCACTGGTGTCTTGCTTCAGACGGCACTTAGGGCCAATTACTACACCGACACATGCAGTTTTTCACTATTTCAATTAATCTGGTTACACAAAACACTTCCGGGGATCAGAAGCTATAAATCTTGTAGCCAGTAGAGAAGACCATTATCTAAAATGAAGTAAAATGACCCCCCCAAACGTATAAAACTGAGCCCAGGGTTGACAAAGTCCAGTTAAAACCTACCCCAACCCTTGCCGAGCCCAGCTACCTGTTCTCCCTCTTCCATTTTAGGGCCCACCCCCTCCTTAAAGCTTTGTCCACAGGGACCCCATGTTTCACCTCCAGGGAATGTTCTGATAGCATCTTGTCACTTTAAGGTGTACGCTATTTCCTAATTGGAGTTTCTGATGAGTTCCTCAGAAATGATGTCTTGTAAGGTATCAATAGGTGTTATGTGGTAATGGGTTACTTTGGAAATTCTGGATTACACAAATTGAAGGTTTCTTAATGGCAGACATCCAGGAGACTGTAATACCTTCACGTGCAAGGTGCTTCTGGGAGGGAGGGGGCAGAGTAGGCGGGGCTGGGCGGGCAGGACATGAAAAATTAATGATTTAGCATCTCTGGAATTTACTCATCTACAGAACCCAGCCATCCCGCCCCCTTCCCTGTCCCCAGCATAGACACACCCGTAAGCGTGCACACACATTTTATCAAAGTTTTCAAATACATACAAAAACTAAGACGCTTGCTGAATAAACCCAGCTTCGGCAACTAAACACATTCCAATCGTATTTCATCTTGCACCGACTCAATCCCTCTTCCCCATTTTGAAACAAATCTTCGACATATCATCTTCATTGGCATATATTTCAGTATATATTGCTTTGTTTAAAAAAAAACAAAGCCACACTGCCAGTATCTGTTTTTTCTAACAGTTAAAATGCAAATTGTTGTTGAAAGTGCATTTGAATCACCTGAAAATCAACACAGATTTCGGTCAGGCAGGTCAGGTGGTGACTGAGAACTGGATTTCTAACTAACTCTCAAGTTTTATTCTGAGTATAAAACACTGTCTCCCATAACACAATGACAGGCACAGTGTTCTAAACAGAAAATGGCCTGTTGAATTACATGCCATCTTATTTTTTGCAACAGCTTTATTAAAAAAGTTTTTAAGAATAGGTAAACGGGTAGAGGAGGGCAAAGGGGAGAAAACTGGGAAGACTGTAATAGAATCAACAAGAACAAAAGAATATGTGAAAGTCAGAATAGGTTCTCCTAAGGATCTTAAAATTGTCTTACCCAGTCAAATGGTACCAAACAATTTTCCCTTAAAACTTTCTCTTAGATGGCAAATTTCCATGTTTTTCAGGTGAAGTTCCCCACAAATAAAGGACTGGCTACTAAGAAGACCAAGGTCATAACTCATCTCATGGCTGGAAGGCAGTTCAAAGTGTAAGAAGCCACGCAGCAGACCACCGGGAGCAGAGCTCATCACTGCAACCTGGAAAATGCAAGCACAGGACGCAACCACCCAAATGCAAACAAAGCAAAACCACCACCAACAAAGAGACAAAATATTAAGCCACCCCGAGAAAACCTGTTTATCACTCCATGAGACCTTGGGCTAACAACTACCAGTACTAACACAGTCACTAAATAAGCAAAAACAGAAAAGAACTATATTCCTAAAAGTAAAGAAATACATAAACAGGTACAAAGAAATTCCAAATCATTTCTCAGAGTTCTGAAGGAAAAGTATCATATAAATTAAAGGTATTCAACTGTGTAATTAAATACACTGCAAAATACTTGAAAACCAGGACGACTCACCATGCCAAGATATCTAGTTCAATTTCATGTCCTAAGTGTTTACACACATCTGATTACTTTATTCTTCCTCTCTGAGCATATGCAACCATCTAAATCAACTTACAAAAAAACAAACAGGATTCAAACTTCGACATGAAGGAAGTTAGAGCTTTCAGGGCAGAGGTGTGGGGAGGAGAGAGAGCTCCTGAAAGAGGGCTGGCGATCTGTGGAGGATCTTCCTTAGGTCTTCAACTAGGTATCAACAGCGCATGCGTGGGAGGGAACCACTCAAGGCCAGGAAAAGAACCACCTTAAAGGATTAATAGCAACAATCATCTGAAATCATACCCAAACTCTCATTATTCACAGAGCATTGGAAGGAGTACTCAACAGGATTTTGCCATCTTGGTGAGACAAAGTTGGCCCTAGACTACAGCTCTAGACCTGAAAAGACTGCACTATTTCCAACTACTGGGTTGGCCAAAAACTCTGTTACAATTTTGTGTAAGATGGCTCTACTAGTGCTTAGTTGTCTTTAACTTCACTAGAAACAATTTTGTTAGATTGCATTGTGACAACTGTCACATCAGCATGCATTTCAAACATAAAAATGTATCAAAATTGGTGAATTTTTATGTAGCCATTTTAATACTGAAGATGGAAGAAGACATGCAACATTTTTGGCATATTATGCTTTATTATTTCAAGAAAGGTAAAAATGCAACTGAAACACATAAAAAGATTTGTGCAGTGTATGGAGGTGCTGTGACTGACTAAACTTGTCAAAAGTTGTTTGTGAAGTTTCTTGGTACTATTGACATTTTCGCCAAGTAATTTTTTGCTGTAGGGCTGTCTGATGCTTTTAGAAGATGTTTAGCAGCACCTCTGGCCTCTACCCAATAGAAGCCAATAAAAGGAAACAGCCAACAAACTCAAAATATCAAATTAATAAACTTACTGAAAATTTTAAAAATGTCTTTTATTTTATGGAAAAAACATAATGGACTTTTCTGCCAATCCAATAACTTAACCACATCCTAGAACAAAGCTCAGGAATATTTATAGAAAAATGAAGACATATAATATCAGTACCCAACAAGGTAAAATTTACAATATCTAGCAAACAAAGAGTAGAAGGCATGTAAAGGAAGGGTTGGGGTGGGGAATATTAATCTACTGAAACTAACCCCAAAATAAAACAGATGATAAAATTAGTAAACAAGAACAAAAAACATTTATGATACCTTTATTCCACATGTTCAAGAAGCTATAGGAAAGAATGAACATGTAAGCAGACATTAAAGATAAAAACACCTAAATCAGACTTCCAGTCAAGATGGAGGTGTACATTGACACGCTATACCTCCTCGTGCAACCACAGAAAGAATTACAACTAAACTGCAGAACAAATAACACCCAGAACCGTCAGCAAGTCTAATTGTGTGGAAGTCCGAGGACCAAGGATTTAAAGAAGCCACATTAGTCCAGACGGGTAGAGATAGGTGGAAAGCTGAGGAGACCCAGCGAGGCACAGAGAGGCAGCCGTGGCAGCAGAACAGGCGTCCCACCTTTCATTGTGGGGGATAAAAACCTAGAGGGTTACCTGGGGAGCGAGCGATTCCAGCCCAAGGCCAGGCCACAGAGACCAGGGTTCCAGCACCAGGAAGACAAATCCCCATAACTTCTGGCTGTAAAAACCACTGGGGGGTTGGGCGGCAGAAAAAACTGCCAGATTTTCAGGAGACTCTGCTTTATTAAAGGGTCCCCATAGTCTTAGAACCTATGCAAACCCACCCACTCTGAGATTCAGCATCAGGGCAACAGCTGGAAGGGAGCCAGTCACATGCGGGGAGTGGGTGAAGTGACTGGAACTGGGGTGAGTGCTGGGCAAACCTCCAGCAGCCAGGCAGCGGCACTGTCCCCTCTCTGAGCCCTCCCCCCACACAGAACCACAAAGCAGTGAAGTGGATTGCCCCACCCTGGAGATTACCTAAGGCTCTGCCCCACACAATTTATAGGTGCCTTTTCTATAACAGGTCACGCTACTAAGACAGGGAGTCAAAGCAACTCTACCCAGTACACAGAAACAAACACAGCAAGGCTGCCAAATTGAGGAGAGAAAAAAATATGGCTGAAATGAAAGAACAGAAGCCCAGAAAAAGAGCTAAGCAAAACAGAGATAACCAACCTATCAGATGCAGAGTTCAAAACACTGGTGATTAGGATGCTTGAAGAACTCACCAAGTACAGCAAAAAAAAAGAGAGAGAGAAAGCAATGAAGATTACACTACATGAAGTAAAGTAAAATCCACAGGGAACCAACAGTGAAGCTGGGACTCAAATCAACAATTAGGAACAGAAGAAATAAACATTCAACCAGAACAACAAAAAGAAATAAGAATTCAAAGAAAAGAGGATAGAGTAAGAAGCCTTGGGGATATCTCCAAACTTACAACATCCAAATTATAGGCATGTCAGAAGGAGAAGAGGAAGAGCAAGAAATAGAAAACTTATTGAAAAAAATAATGAAAGAAAACGTCCCTATTTTGGTAAAGGAAACAGACATACAAGTCTAGGAAGCACGAAGGGCCCCCAAAAAGTTGGATCCAAAGTGGACCACACCAAGACACATCATAATTAAAATAACAAAGGTTAAAGATAAAGAGAGAATCTTAAAAGCAGCAAGAGAAAAGCAGAGAGTTACCTACAAGGGAATTCCCATAAGACTCTCAAAGGAAACTCTGTAGGATAGAAGGGACTGGCAAAGAAGTATTCAAAGTAATAAAAAGCAAGGACCTACAACCTGGATTACTCTACCCAGCTAAGCTATCATTTAGAATGGAAGGGCAGATAAAGTGCTTCCCAGACAAAGTAAAACTAAAGGAGTTCATCATTACCAAGCCATTATTACCTGAAATGTTAAAGGGACTTACTGTATTTCTCAGACTGTAAGACACACTCCCCCCCCAAATTTGGGAGGAATGATGACTGTCAATGCTGCTGTTGAGTTCTGTTTACATTTACACTGGTGAAATATTATGTTATTTATGTTATTAAATATTTTACCACATTTTTGCTTCAAAAATTTTCCCTATTTTCCTCCTCTAAAACCTAGGTATGTCTTAGGCTCTAAAAAATATGGTATTTTAAGAAAAAGATCAAAACTATGAACATTAAACTCTCAACAAATTCACAACTATCAACAACTGAATCTCAAAAAACAAAGTAAGCAAACAACCAGACAAGGAACAGAATCATACACATGGAGATCACTTGGAGGGTTATCAACTGGGAGGGAGAAAGCAGAAAATAGGGGGGAAAGGTGCAGGGATTAAGAAGCATAACTGATAGGAAAAAACGGGGCAATGTTAAAAATAGTATGGGGGGAAGGGTTTACAGGAACAAGTATAAAAGACACATGGACAAAAACTGGGGGGGGGGTGGAAATGGGAGGGAGGGTTGGGTGGGTGGGCTGGGAGTAAAAGACAGAAAACTGTACTTGAATAACAATTAAAATAAAAAGAAAAGAATAGTATAGGAAATGGAGAAGCCAAATGATTTATATGCACAACCAATGGACATGAACTAAGACGGGGGATTGCTGGAGGGGAGGGGGTACCAAGCAGTGCGGGGGAAAGCGGGACAAAACTGGGACAATAGTAATAGCATAATCAATGAAATATATTTTTTAAAAAACACCCAACTCAAAGTTCTACAGATCAATACTACAAACTATAAAAATTACATTATAGAATTAACAGATTAGGAATTACAGAAAAGATTAGTGAACTTGAACACATAACAATACAGACTACATAAAACACCAAGAAAAAAAAACTGAACCTCAGCATTCAGTGGCCTAAAACACTTAGAGGTAAAACTGACACACAACATGTAAGACTTATGCATTAAAAATTGTGAAGAAAAATTAAGTAAAGAGATATACCCTGGTCATGGATCAGAAGACTCAATTATGTTAAAATGTCAATTCTCCTATATTAATCTGTACATTCATGCAATCCCAACCAAAATTCTATCAGGTTTTATTGTAGAAATTGAGTAGCTAGTTCCAAAATTGATACAGAAATGCAAAGGACCTAGAACAGACAAAATAACTTTTAAAAAAGTAGAATACAGTTGGAGAGCTTACACTATACACCTTCCTGACTTCTAAAAGCAGCAATCAAGACTGTGGTATTATCATTAAGATCAGATGAATGGATCAGATTGAAAGTCAAGACAGACCCAAATACGTCAATGGATTTTTGCAAAGGTGCACAATATTCAGTAAAGGGCAGTCTTTTCAATGAGTGGTGTTGGAACAGGAAGATATCCTCTCTCTCTCTCTCTCTCTCTCTCTCACACACACACACACACACACACACACACACACACACACACACAACTGGGAAAAACCGACAGGGGATGCAGGAAGTATTCTCTAACTTGATGTGTGTAGTCGTTACACAGATAAAAAAAATTCATCAAACCATAGACTTAACACATGTACATACACTTTACTGTATATCTGTATACCTGGGAAGAAAAAACAAAGTAAGCCTGTAAGCTAGTATACAGAGTAAGATTCCATATTTACTAAAAAATTATTTCTATCCATCCAACGCTTCAGACAGACAGAGACAGAGAGAGAGAAAGCAAGAGAGAGAGGACACACGTGCACAGGAGAGATGTCTGGGATTAGGTCCATCTAATTTCAATGAGGGAAACTTATAAAAGATAAAGTTTAAAACAATTTTTTATTTTTATCTTGACATTTTTCTGCATTTCTATTGTTTGAATACCTTTAATGAGTGCATACTATTTTTATAACAATACAATGATTTTATTTTAATGGAAATAGTGTTATTAACAGTAGTTAATTCTGGGTGGAAAGAATGAGTAATTTATATTTTCTTCTCTGTAATTTTCTATATTTTAATTCTCCCACTTAAAAAGTATTTATATAACTACAAAGACTAACATGAAAAAAATCTGTCATGCTAAAAAATGTTAACTTTGTTATAATTCACAATTATTATCTTTGTACGTAGGTGGACAAGGTCCACATGAAAACTGTACAAAAGGAAAACAGAAAGTATTCTGGGAAATGAGATTATTGGAGAATGTTTCTCTTTTACAACTACATATTTTACAAATCTGTGTGATCTAACTCTTCTAAAGGAAAATGGGAAATGTTGCAATGACAAATGAGCCCAAAAAAGAACAAGCATGGAAGGTTGCTGAAAACCCCCATCTAGTCAAGAATGGGGAGAGAATCTTTTCAACAAAAGGTACTAGAACACTAGACAGCCACATGCAAAAAAAAAAAAAAGGAACCTAGACACAGATCTTACACCCTTCATGAAAAATTAACTCAAAATCAATAACGGACCCAAATATAGAACACAAAATATAAAATTCCCGGAAAGTTACATAGGAAAAAATTTAGATGATCTCAGGTATGGCAATGAGTTTTAGATACAACACCAAAGACACAATCGATGAAAGGAATAACTGGTAAGCTGGGCTTCATTAAAATAAAAAACTTCTGCTCTGGGAAAGACACTGTCAAGAGAATGAGAACGCAAACCACACTGGGAAAAAAATTTGCAAAACACATGTACCCAGATACATGGGTACATGTATCCACTAAATGACAGTGGAAGAAACACCCCCCCTCTTAATTTTTAAGTATAACATAGTTAATAAAGACAGTCATTAAAAACATCCAGTTTCTGAAGACGTGGTACACACACACACACACACACACACACACACACAAAATGGAATATGATTCAACCATAAAGAGGAATGAAATCTTGCCATCTGTGACAGACAACATAGACGGACCTAGAGGATATTATGCTAAGTGAAATAAGTCAGAGATAGACAAATACCAAATGATTTCACTCATATGTGGAATCTAAAAAAGACAAAGCAAATAAACAAGCAGAACAGACTCAGACACAGAGAAAAACTGATGGTAGATGGGGGTTGGGGAAGGAGGGGATGGGTGAAAAAGGTGAAAAGGAGTAAAAGGTACAAACTTCCCATTATAAAAAAGTCGTGGAGAGGTAATGCAGAACACAGAAAATACAGTCAACGATACTGTAATAACTTTGTAAGGTGACAGATTGGTTACTGACATCACGGTCATCACGTCCGAAGGTATGTAAATGTCAAACCACAATGTCGTATACTTGAACCGAACACAATATTGTATGTCAACTATACTTTAACAAATAATTCTTATAAAAACCTGGTTTCTGGAAAGGCCACAGGCAAACAGGTGCCCTACCACACCTCCTGTGGGAGTGTAGCTCACCATCTTTCTGAAGAACACTTTGGCTCTGTCTGTCAAAACACCACGGGCACACACACGCACCCTGATGCAGCTTTTCCAGGGCCACTGCCCTAAATTTAAATCACGGACACACACCCCATGTACGTGAGCCCTCGCTGCAATGCATTTTTAGCAGAAGATAAAAAGAATTAAAGAAACAACTGAAGTGTTCAAAAACTAAACAAAAGGTGGCCAACAATCACACAGACTATGGTACATCCACGACAATGCTACACAGCCACTAAAAAGGACGACAGGGACCAGTGTGTACTGCTAGAAAAGACCTCCGAGATATAGTAATATAAAGGAAAACCAATGAGCAAAGGTTAAACAGCACATAGTACGACCCCATTTGTTTAAAGAACATATATTATGATCTTTATGAATATTCCTTATGCACAAATGCATAAACAACATTACACCGATACATTAAATATATATTCTTTCATTAAGATTATACATTCACACGTACTTAAATACAGTCTTCTGCTTTCCTCAAGGGACCCAGCACAGGACATTTATGTAAGTGTCAACTATATTATGGACTATAGTATAACAAGGGTTATATTATAGTTCAGGAAGGCAATGAACAGGGAGAAAGGCCTTCACTTCCTTTTTGTTGCTGTTCCTCTCCAAATATTTGAATTTTTCAAATATGTGACTAATTTGAGAAAACTATGCAAATAATTTAGCAATCATGAGTATAATTTTTTGATGGCAGCAAGGATTATCTACACCAAGAAATCATGGACCCTTCAATTTGTTTATATAGTCTTTGTGTCTATAATCTAATAAATCTATTTTACATTTTATGTCAGTTTACATTTTGTTTTACATACACACATAAGCAAACATTAAACCTGGCTGCTTTAGCTGACTCTCAAATGATCAAATAATAACCACCTAAATTCCACTCCACAAGGCTCCCTGGGTACAAAGACAACATTCTGACAACTGGAATCAAACTTTCCCGCCAACCTGGCGAGGACAGTTCTGGAGGAAAATTAACATTACCTGGTTGCTGTCTGGCAAACATTAACATCAAGTTTCTTGTAACCAGAGAAGCTGCAGATGCTCAAAATTAGGAAATGAACATGTGAGTGCCTTCTCTAACCCAAACTATGCTAGGCACTTTTATTTACTCTTGCTCAATTTTTCCAAAAACCATAACAGACCACCTTATTACCCCATTTTACAAGTAAGAAAGTAAGATATGGTGGTTTGAAGTAACCGGTCCAAGGTTACTTTACAATACTGCACGGTCCACCGAAGGCTGTGACCACGCCTACCTGTATAAGTGATGGCTCAAAAAAAAAAATGACCAGTCACCCAACATTAAAACTATATGCCTCAGAGCCTTCAAGAAATTTCCGTGTTAAAAACTAAACATGAAGTTAGAAACTACAAATGGGTTCCCAAGATACTAATTCTGCATGTTTGGCCAGGAAAGAAAAATGGAACTTTTTCCCCTTGCATCCACATATGCTTTCGGATGCCCCAGGCCTTCCAGAAAGTTTAAAAAGTGTTCAGTCTCCAGCTATTGTTGTAGAAATTTTCGAACCAGTGGCAAGACTCCCCAGGGTACAAGGGGAGCTGGCAACCCTAAAAAGTATCAGGAGACAGGCTCAGATGATGAGAGAAGGCGGGGCTGGGACCACACTGCCTACTGAATGCAGTTCCAGGCCCGGGTCCCTTTCGAACCTCTCAAAGCTGTTTGTTCGAAGCTCTCATCAAAGCCTGGACCCCTCCAACAAAGCCTCCTTTGAATTAAATATGGGCTTGACCAAAACACTCTCTGAGGAATTTAACAGGTGTCCACAAGAAAGGATTCTCTAAGTTTCTGAAATCCTATCTCCTGTGAAGACCTGAAAGTTGATGAAAACGTGAGCCTTCCTGACACTGTAACCAGAGCCTGTCCAGAAAAGCTCTGTTCAGGGGTATCAGTAAGGTCCCCTGAGTCACAGCCAAGTTTGTCTTCCCCACTGAGCTGGCCATTAAAGACCAACTGATAAAGAGAAGAGTCAACGCTTAATTGGAAAGTAAACCACCTAACAGTAAGTGGTAGACACATTTCCCAATTAAAAATCTGACAAGAACTCACAAAAATAAAACAGCACCTCCCAAATGCCAGCTTGCTTATCTCCTGTTTAAAAAGGCTTCCCACTCCAACTCCACGCCGAACACAAGGGTGGGGGCAGGGGATCAACTGTACAGCAGGAAAATGCTGTGTGCGCACGAGGATAAAACTGTCCCAATTGCACATCAGCCGGTAACCGGGACTCTGTCCACCCAGTTGGTTCCATCTTAAACGGCCAATAGCAAGACTCCAAACCCAAAACTGCAGTTAGCAGCACCCCAGCAGCCCCAACCCCAAGCACTCTGTCTCTTCCAAGTCCCCCCCCACCACCGGAGGACCTCCCTGCAAAGCCACTGGAGCACACCCTTTGAAACATCTCACGGTCCTGAGATACTTTTTCAAATACTTTTTAAACGGTTACGAATTACATTTATGAGTCTCAGGGTACTTTAAAAAATACTCATCTGCCAAATGTAATACTTTCATTACAATGACACTATACTTCATCTTTAAATTACATTGATGGACTACCACACTACAAAATAGAGTCATTATTTAACCATTTGGTACTGTGATTAGGAACAGTGATGAGAGTCAGATATTCATGTCGACACCCACGCTGTCCTTAGGTCAAACTCTTATTCACCTGCAGTTTTTTATCCAGTGTTAAAAGATGACCCTTAAATGCTCCTTTAACTAACAGAAATAGCATTTTAAAGTACATAAAAACTTATGTTACAGACAACTGTAACTGAACAATAATAAAATAATTTATATATATATATATATATATATATATATATATATATATATATATATCTGGTAAAAAAATTATGTTAATACATAATGTAGTCTAGAAATGACATTTTTTACCTAACCAAACAGAATTAAGGGAGAAATGTTAATGTGCACTATTCAAAAAAGAAAAACAACTGCTCAGTGATAAAAAAAGACAAAGCTGAGCTACGCAAACTGTTCAAAGGACAGTGGACTCTCAATAACAAGTAACTTACTGTGAGAAAATTGAAAGTGCAAGGAAACTGGCATGGACAGTTCCGTGACCCCTGAAGATGTAGCTCAGACTTAATAAATGCGAGTCTAAACTGTGTTTTCCCACCCTGGCCACGTGGCTCTGTTGATTGGAGCAGTGTCTCATACACCAAAAGGTGGTGGGTTTGACTCCTGGTCGGGACACATAGGTTGGGAGCTGGATCCCCAGTTGGGGCACGTAGGGGAGACAACCAATCAACGTCTCTCTCTCACATAAATGTTTCTCTCTCTCTGTTTCTTTCTCTCTCTCATATCAATGAACACATCCTCAGGGGAGGATCTGAATGAATGAGTGAATGAATGAATAAAACAGGCTTTCCTTATAGAGGTTTGTTCCCTAAAAGCTACAGTACTGGAGAGAGGATTTGAAAAGAGGTTAAGCATAAGAGGAGGTAATCAAAGCTCTACAGCAGGAATTAAGAATCGTGAGTACCATGCTGCAATAAGGGTAACACAGAGAATACAAACGGAACAGAGACAAAGCAGCAACTAGAGAATGACAGAACAATTCACTAATAAGAAATACACATACATACCTCATTCTTTTTCTTCCAATTTTATTGAGATATTGGGTTGGCCAAAATATCTGTTACGTTTTTCCCATAAAATAAAAACACACTTTTTCATTTTTGCCAATAACTTCATTGATTCGGATATTTGGAGTCTGCTGGCTGTCTCCCACTATTGGCTTCCAGTGGGTAGAGGCCCCGGATGCTGCTAAACATCTTCCAGTGCATGAGACAGCCAACTCCACAGCAAAGAATTATTTGGCCAAAATGTCAAGAGTACCAAGAAACTCTACAAACCACATTTGACACATTTGGTCAGTCACAGGACCTTCTCCACACACTGCACATACACATTTTTTTAATGCACGCCAATCTGACAGCTGTCACAATAGAAGCCAAGAAAACTGTTTCGAATCAAGTTAAACACAACTAAGTGCTACTATAGCCATCGACCGGAAAAAAAGTAAGGGATCTTTTTGGTCAACCCAATATAAATGACATATAATGTTATGTTTACTTAAGGTATACAACATGACTGATGTGTATGTTGCAATATGATTGCCACAGTAAGTTAACACCTATCACTTCACGTTATCATTTTTTTCTTTTAATGAAGAATGTTAAGATCTAATCCCTTAGCAACTACCTTCCCCGCTCTGTTCCCTACAGTACTCACCCCCAACTCTCCTCCCGCCCAAACAGCGAAGTAATACTACAATCCTCCTCTCATTCACAGCTACTGTTCATGAAATTTAAACCACTGGGCATGTTCAAAAGCACACCAGGGAAGCAAACAAGGAGACAGAATAATAACACCCTCACTCCAACCCCAAAGTTTTCCTTTGACTCAAAGAAACGAAATACAAACATCAACACTCTGACATCAACAACATCACTCTTAAAAAGGTCACAGATAAACATGAACCCCAATCCTTACCAAACGTGTCCCCAGTGCTAGGTGTGGACACTGTTTCTATCATGCTGGTCACTAATATGACAAAATAAGTGTTGTTCAAATGGCCTGAGGGGGTCAAAGACAAGGAATAAAAAAGAAAACAGTAACATGCAGCAGAAGTCAGAGTAGAAAATGCCTGAGACTAAATCAACACGCGGGCATAAAAAATGGATGGATAACCACAGATCACACTCCACACCATGTAGTTTCCCTGGGAGAACACAAAAGCAACCAAAAGCAATGTGTGTTTCTGAATCAGTATCAGGAAAAAAAAAAAAAAAACGCTTTAGGGTTTTTTTAATGCTTTTTTCCAATACAGGACATTTAGGGTAATTTAACTGCATCCAATAAAACTGGTATAGTATAAAAGAAATAGGTAAAGCCTACAGAAGGGTAAGAACACCTGTGAAACGTTACAATTTATATAGCTGCTAATACCCATAATTCCACACTCCACTTCCAATGGAAATAATTACTCTTCCTCCTGGAATCCCATCACGTTCTACCTGTCTCTTCTAGCCTTATGTCATAGTTTTTACTTATATGTATTTATCCCTCAAATATAGCCTACTATATAACATGTTGTAAATACAGCGTACTATAACGTCATAAGTATATAGTCCACTGTAACATCATGTCAGATCAGTCTTTGCTAAACTCAGAGCATCTGCTTATTCATTCAATAAATAGCTTCAAAGGCCCTGACTAGTGTGGCTCAGTTACTTGGCAAAGGGAAAGTTCGCAGGTTCCATTCTCAGGCAGGGCACATGCTTAGGTTGCAGGTTCCAACCCCTGGTCAGGACATGTGTGAGAGGCAATCAGTGGATGCTTCTCTCGCTCTCTTTCTCCCCCCCTCCCTTCTCTAAAAATAAATAAAATCTTTTAAACAAGTATTTCCGAAGTACATATAAGTGCCAGGAGCATACTACTACAGACAGGCAATAAATATGCACTGTCCAAATAAATGTTGACTGCAAGGCAGAAAAACATAAACCAGTTCAAAAAAGAGCCCAAAGAAATCATGTATTATATTTCCACAGGGGATTAGGATGGGAAGCTACAAATGTTCTAACATCATGAAACACCTACGCTGTGTGTTGTCGCGGCAAGAAAGGTGTCCACACCAGAACAGCATTTCCTGTGCATGGCCTACCAAGAATCTTAAGAATTTCCATACTGAGAATTACCATTTTAATCCTTTAAATGATTTTATAATCGTGATTAATATGCCATAATCTTAAACTATAAGTCCCTAAATAACACCCATGAGATGGAGTCTTTATCAATCCGGGGATGGCAAGTTGTTCATTCACTCAAGCACTTATTAACTACCAGACACTGCTAGGCCTGGGTTTTAAAAAGATGAGGACACTCCAAGAGCCCTCCAAGACCTCAACCAAAAGTTTGGCACAGGTCGGGGTGGGGAGTGGGGGCGGGGGGAGAAGGCAGGCATTCCCGTTTTATTTTATGGAAAATGCCTGAGTTGAAATTGAAATGTCAACAATGTAAAAGCGTGTCATATTTCATTCAAGTGTTTTTAGTTACTCCCTCTATCATCTTAATGTTATTTGAAAGGGTTCTTCCATCTCAATTTATTTCACTTAAAAAAAAGCATAAAAGGCCGACCACTCCCACCATTTATATTCTGGTGAAATAATATGCATAGAGGGGTAACTTGAAATTTGTTTCTTTCTTATTCTTGTTTTTTGGAACAGACCGGGCTACGAAGGCAGAATAACAATCGAAAACGGACTTGTGCCTTCAAACCCACAGTCCTTCCACCAGCTCACTACAGGCTCTTGCACGTGAGGCTGTGGCCATTCACAGGTGGGCTCACCTTCCTCGTCGTGCCCAGTAGAAGGCAACCAACAAATCAACCTGGTAGGAATAAATGACCACACCTGGGTTCTCTGCCAAGCTCGGAACAGTGAGAGTGCTTTTAGGGCCGGGCACCCTACAGAAAAGACAGAAGCGGGGCTCCTCCCTCTAGCTCAATCCCGGGGGGGGGGGGGGGGGGGGGGGGGGGGGGTCTGTGGGAGACCCTGGGGTGGGCTCAGAGGAGGCAAGGAGGGAAAGGAAGGATCAGCAGGGTGGAACCCAGCTCACCCTTCTCCCTGCCAAAGCGGAGGTCGAGCCGCTGCCCGCTGCCCCCTGCCCCCTGCCCCTGCCTCCTGCCTCCCTCACCTGATGACAGAGATGAGCAGCCCCGAGGGGTCTTTGCTTTTGCTGACAGTGCTTCTGTACTTCCCACCAGCTGCTTCTGCCGCCATCTTGGTACCGGGCGGAGAGCCCTCGGGTTGAAACGAACCGAAGGCAACAGGAACTCGGTGATAGACCTCTCTGAGAGCCCACCAATGGGAGAAGAGAAGTTCTGTGAACTTCTCAAAGAACTCCAGTCGCTGGAGTGAGGGGGCGGGACCCAAGCTGCGCGTTTTGTGAGCGGACGCGCCGACCTCGAAGCACTCTGGGAATTGTAGTTTTCCTTCCACGACTCCTGGGCGCGGGGAAAGCCAAACCAGGGGCTGCTTGGTCAGGACTCCAAATGCGTGTCTTGGCTTTATTTATTCTGATCTTGGGCTTTTTTGTTTCCTTGTACTTAGAGTTATATAATTTTTAAGTCAAATTTACCTCGTGATGCTGATGTCTGTGTATGTAGGAGGTGTAGTTAAGTGGTGTGGGGTCTATGCTTGATATCTGTGGGCAAAATTTTACTTCAAACACAGTATTTTTTTTTAATCTAGTAAAATACGGCCCTGGCTGGTGTAGCTCAGTGGACTGAGCGTGGGCCTGCGAACCACACAATCGCAGTTCGATTCCCAATCAGGGCAGGTGCCTGGGTTGCAGGCCAGTTCCCAGCTGGGGATGCACAAAAGGCAACCATACATTGATGTTTCTCTCCCTCTCTCCTTCCCCCTTCCCCTCTAAAGATAAATAAAGAAAATCTTTAAAAAAATATGAAAATGTATGCATATAAATTGCCTTTCTTTCATATTCTCTAAAACTCAGTGTTTTACATTTGTTTCATGTGGGTTCAATCATTTTCCAGTGTCCCTATGTTACCAGACAATCCTAAAAAACTTGCGCTCAGAAACACATAAATGGATATTGATAAAGAAAAGACCAAAAAAACGAAACCAAAACTGAACAGATTGCAAATTTCTTTTCTTCCCAGCTAAATAAAATATGGATAGTAATAATGTGCATGTGTGCTTTATTAATATTTTTACTGGTAAGTTTTCATATTTCCTGCACTTTATTGGCTTAAGTCAATAAGCCAATAAAGGCGTCATTTATTGGCGTCATTCAGAAGATGAAGTGAATAACGAAGATGAGAGTATGTATGCAAAGTGGACAAATCAAGAAACAAAAGAAAAAATAAATATTGAGAAGGAGGGAAAGAGGTGATCTGCTTAGTAGCAGCAAAGATGAAGAACTTCAGAGATGAGTAGAAAGCAACCTCATGGGTCCTGTAGTTTTGAAGCAGCAAGTGTGCAGCACATCACCAAATTTTGTTAAATAGATATTGTGCTGGTAGAGGCTCATACTGATTTATTTTTAATCCGTTGGAATTATTTGTTTAAAAGTGTTCATAGCCTGCGGCCCAATAATTCCAGTTCTAAGGTCTTTGTTCCTGAAGAAATAGAAATATAGAAAATTATTAAAAATTTGAAACAGATATATTAAATATAGAACATTCATATAAGGATATAACAAATAGCCATTGGAAATCATAATTTTAATGACCTTTAATGAAAAGAAGATTTTCATGATATAAGCACAAAAAGTAAATAATGCATATATATAAAGATAGATAATTGGACCTAGTGGCCAAGACTACTAGCAGTAGTGGGGGAAAAAAATACCATGATCATCTCAGTTGTTGAAGAAAAGCTTTTGACAAAATCCAACACACTTTTCATGATAAAACACTCAGGAAACTAGAAATAAGAGGGAACTTCTTCAACATCCTAAAGGATATTTATTTTAAAAGCACAGCTAATATCATACTCTAGTGAAAAACTGAAAATTCCCAGCTATGATCAGACACAAAACAAGAATGCCCACTTTTGCCACTTTCATTTTAAAAATTACTGGAAATCCTGGCTACAGCACTTATGCAGGGAAATAATAAAAGACATTCAAATTGGAAAGGAAGAAGTAAAACTATCTCTGTTTTGTAGACAATGTGATTTCACATAAGAAAATCCGAAAGAATTTTTTCAACACCATGAGAGTTCAATGAATTCATCAAGGTTGCAGGTTGTAATATCAAGGGAAAAAATCAATAGCATTTTTAAATACTAGCAATGAACAATACATAAACGAAATTAACAAAATTCTATTTACAATAGCATCAAATAGATTAAAATACTTAGGAATAACTTTAACCACGGAGGTGAAAGATTTACACACTAAAAAATACAAAACATGCTGAAATAAAGTAAGGAAGACCTAACTAAATGAAAGGCATCTCGTGTTCATAAATTGGAATATTTAATATTGTTAAGATGTCAATACTTCCTAAACTATTCTACAAATTCAATGCAATCTTATGAAAATTCCAATGGCCTTTTTCATAGATTTTTTAAAAAACTGACTCTAAAATTCATACGGGATTTCAAGGAGCTTCAAATAGCCAAAACAATCTTGAAAAACAACAAATTTAAAGGGCTTAGACTTCTTGGTTTCAAAACTTACTAAAGAACTACAGTAGTCAAAAGTGTGGTACTTGCAATAAAGATAAAAATACAGATAAATAAATGTAATTGATAGCTCAGAAATAAACCCTTACATCTATGATCAGTTCATTTTCTACAAGGGTGCCAATATCATTCAATGGGTAAAGAATAGTCATTTCAACAAGTGATGCTGGGAAAACTGGATATCCACATGCAATAAAATGAAGTTGGACCCTCTTTTAATTCATTCAGTTTGCTATAACAAAATATCATGTACTAGATAATTTATAAACAACAGAAATGTATTTCTCACAGTCCCAGGGCTTGGGAAGTCTAAGATCAAGGTGCCAGCACAGCTGTGTTCTGGTGAAGTCCCTCTTTCTAGTTGTCAGTGATTTTTACTACATCTTTACATGGTGGAAGGGGCTAACTCGGTCAGGTCTCCTTCAGAAGAACACTAATTCTATTCATCTTTCAAATGCCCCAACTCCTAATACTATTACCTTTGTGGGTTAGGATTCAACGTATGAAATTTGGGGTGGACACATTCAGACCTCACACCATATACAAAATTTAACTTGAAATAAATGAAAGGCCTAAATATAAGAGATGAAACTCTTAAAAGAAAATATAGGGGTAAATTCTCACAATCTTAGATCTGACAACTGATTCTTATCTGTGACCCCCAAAACATGAGCAACAAAAAGGAAAATAGATAAGTTGGACTTCATCAAAATTTAAAATGTTTGTGCATCAAAGGACACTATCAAGAAAGTAGTAAGACCCACACAGCAATATTTTCACCAATATGTCCCCTAGAACAAGGGACATAAAGGAAAGATTAAACAAATGGAATCTCATCAAAATAGAAAGCTTCTGCACAGCTAGAGAAAACAGCATTAAAATAAAAAGGGAACCAACTGTGTGGGAAAACATATTTGCCAATGATACCTCAGACAAGGGTTTAATCTCCAAAATCTACGAAGAATTCACAGGACTCCACTCCAGGAAGATAAACAACCCAATTAAAAAATGGGCAAAGGACTTGAACAGACACTTCTCCAAGGAGGACATACAGAGGGCCCAAAGACATATGAAAAGATGCTCAGCATCACCAGCCATCAGAGAAAAGGAAATTAAAACCACAATGAGATACCACTTCACATCGGTCAAAATGGCCATTATACACAAATCAACAAACAAGTGTTGGAGAGGATGTGGAGAACAGGGAATCCTAGTGCACTGTTGGTGGGAATGCAGACTGATACAGCCACTGTGGAAAACAGTATGGAATTTTCTCAGATAACTAAAAATGGAACTGCTTTTTGACCCAGCAATTCCACTGCTAGGATTATACCCTGAGAACCCTGAAACACCAATTTAAAATGGGGTGCACCTATGCACCCCAATGTTCACGGTGGCACAATTTCCAATAGCCAAGTGTTGGGAGCAACTTAAGTGCCCATCAGTAAATGAATGGATCAAAAAACTGTGCTACATTTACACAATAGAATAGCACACTGTGAAAGAAGGAACTCCTGCCCTTTGCAACAGCATGGATGGAACTAGAGAGCATTATGCTAAGTGAAATAAGCCAGGCAGTGAGAGACAAATACCATATGTTCTCACCTATAAGTGGAACCAAATTAACAAAACAAACAAGCAAGCAAAATATAACCAGAGGCATTGAAATTAAGAATGAACTGACAGCCCCGGCTGGTGTGGCTCAGGGGATTGAGCCCTGGCCTATGAACCAAAGGGTCACTGGTTTGATTCCCAGTCAGGGCACATGCCTGGGTTCTAGGGTAGGTCCCCAGTAGGGGGCCCATGAGAGGCAACCACACATTAATCTTTCTCCCTTCCTCTATGTCTAAAAATAAATAAGTACAATCAAGGAAAGGGAAGGAAGGAAGGAAGGAAGGAAGGAAGGAAGGAAGGAAGGAAGGAAGGAAGGAAGGAAGGAAAAGAGAGAGAGAAAGGAAGGAAGGAAGGAAGGAAGGAAGGAAGGAAGGAAGGGAGGAAAAGAGAGAGAAAGAAAGGAAGGAAGGAAGGAAGGAAGGAAGGAAGGAAGGAAGGAAGGAAGGAAGGAAGGAAGGAAGGAAAGAAAGAAAGAAGGAAGGAAGAAAGAAAGAAAGAAAGAAAGAAAGAAAGAAAGAAAGAAAGAAAGAAAGAAAGAAAGAAAGAAAGAAAGAAAAGTAACCAGAAGGAGGTGGGAGGTGATAATGAGGGGAAAAGGGAAGGGTTTTCAGGAACATGTACAAAGGGCACATGGACAAAACCAAGGGGGGGTAGGATCAATGGTGGGAAATGGGGATGGCTGGGGTGAGGGGGAGTGGTGAGGGGAAAATGGAGACAACTGTACTTGAACAGCATTAAAAAAAATGGGAAAAAAAGAAAGTAATAAGGCCACCCACAGAATGTGAAAAAAATATGCAAATTATATATCTGATAAGAGTTATTATCCAGCATATGGAAAGATTTCTTACAACTCAACAGCAAAAAACAAAAATTTCAATTAAAAACCAGGCTATGGAGTTGAATAGACATTTCTCCAAAGGAGATATACACATGGTCAACACAGACATGAAAAGCTACTCAATAACTTTAGTTATTAGGGAAATCACAGTGAGATACCATTCCGTATGTATTAGTATGGATATAATTTCAATGGAAAATAATTTTGTTTAAAATACACCTCTGTGGAATTTATGAAGTTTGTTTGAGGAGCAAGACTATGGGTGATTTTTCTATTTTTGTTTATACTCTTCTATTTTTTCAAATTTTCCATAAATAGATATTGCTTTTATAAACAAAAATAAAACATTTCTTAAAGGCAAAAATTGGACAAGAACCAAAACAATGGGCTACTTTTATCACTAACTGGAAATGCAGTGATGTGATAATTAGATCAACACACCCCAATTAAACCTTAATTGGATAAACTCGTTTTGTTTCTCTGTTCCACTTCCTTCACATTCTCCCTCAGGAAACCTTACACACTGCACTTTTCATCTTCAGGTGACAGACATTCCCTTTCACATTGCTTCTATTCTCTTCTTTTTTTTTTTTTTGGTAACTTCTTTTTTTTTAAATTTTTATTTAGTTATTTTTCAAGTACATTTTTTGTCTATTTCTCCCATCCCAGCCCCCCCCGCCCTGTCTCCCCCCTCTCTCCCATTCCGCCCCCCCCCGTCCTCATCCCTGTGTCTTTCATATTCTAGGTGACCTCCCAAACTAACTCCAAATCTTCATCAAACTGTGAATGACAAAAAAAAAAAAACCACCAGAGACTGCCTTAGTGCAGGTGTGTCAACTCATTTTCGCCTGGAGCCACATCAGCCTTTCAGTTGCCTTCAAAGGGCTGAAATAATTTTAGGACTGTATACATGTAACAATTCCTTAACTGTTATGGAGTTGAAATTACATTCGACCCTTTGAAGGCAACCATGAAGCTGATGTGACCCCCAGTGAAAATGAGTCTGACACGCCTGCCTTAGTGGGGCTGCTCGTTTGTAACCTTTGACCCTCAACCACAGGTGCCCAAACTCCCCAGGCTACAAAAATAGCTAAAGTTTGTGAAGATGTGAGAGATTAATCATAGACTTCTCTGTGTGGAGGAGCTGACATGCAATCCAGGGAAATTAAAGGAAATGAGCATAAACCACAACATCTACTCAATGCCCACAGAATAAGAGTGGAAATGCCTTGGATGTTTTGATGGGAAATAAGCAAGAAAGGCTAGGATAAGTATAGCAGTCCTCATGGATGTGTTGGTTATAATCGAGTTGGGTTTTAAAAGAAAAACTAGCAGAGACTTAAACACCAGAAGAGGATGCAAAGGGTCCTACAGACAGGTTAAGGGGATAATTTCTAAGTTAAGGGGATAATTTCACTAGAATAAAGGATTCGTGGAGACGTGGTGTCATAGGAGATGCATGGAGATCTGCTCAGAAAGAACCTTGAACCCCATTGCCAACCTTGAACCCCACAGCCAGGCTTCCATATATCTGTGCAGCGAGGGTGAGGAACAGTGCATGTTCAGGTCTTGTTTTATACAGTGTATTGTATTGTAAACCAGGCAGACTTTCTTATTATTACCTTTGTAAATATACCCAGAGGCCCTTAAAGGCATGGGAACATCCAATTAAATGAAAATGCTTTGATCTCTTTGGATGAGAGGTTCTGTCTATATCCGAGGTATTGATATTCTTATTATTGTGGATAAACAACATGTGAGGGTCAGGCTAGCTCAGCAGCAGAATTGCTTCTCTGAGATTCATAAAACCATGCCAGGCCTGGTGTCTACAGGAACCCGACTCAGTCCCAGGGGATTTGAAAAAGACTGTCTCATAATATCAACAAGGCGGGAAGAACTCTGGAAAAGGAGGTATTTCAAGACTCCATTAACATTTCCTGGTTGCAAGAGTCAGCTCACCTAAGATATAAAAAGATGCGCTTAGGCATGGCTGAGTAAATCAAGGCATAGAATATAGATTATAAACTGAAGGAAAAAGTTAATGATGCTTTCATCATGAAAAAAAGTAACTGTTTTATTTAATCAGGATCATAAATTTTATTTCAGCTACTTAAATTACTTCACTTTAAATGAATCTTACATAAATATGAGCTTAGTTTAAGGCGTGCACACATTGTATTTTATTTGGGAGGAAATTTATAAGTAACTCACAATAGGCTGTACCTCTCGCTGGTTGATTTTGTTTTCCATATTCTTTGTACCTGGTTCGGCCTATGTGGCCCGATTGAGAAATTGTGGTTTCATGTTCACGTTGCTTTTGAGCTCCTGAGTGTTTTAGGAGGTTGGCCAAGAATAGTATTTAATAGTATTATTCAATAATAAAAGGTAACTTTGTTGAAAGGAACTGTCCTTTGTTTCTGTCGGACACAAGTCTCTGACTGCTGGTAGCTAAGGCAATAGCTCCCTCCAAAATTCTCTTCCAGATTCCATCATTCAACAAACACTGAATGCATGAAATGTGCCAAGCACTGCATTACAGCCAAATACCTTCTGGACATCCCACCCGGACTTCCAACCAATGCCCGCACCTGCACCCACTTTTCCTCTCCCCTTCTCACCCCATTGGCTTCCCCGCTGGGTTTCCTGTTTCAATAAATGGCTCAAAAATCTATTGAGTGAAAATATAACCTACAGAATGGGAGGAAATATTTGCAAGGTCTGATGAGTCTAGTATCCAGAATATTACCACTCTTACAACTCAGCAACAAAAAGGCAAATAATCCAACTTTTAGTATTTTTTCATTGCCTTTAGAGAGAAAGGAAGGTAGGGACCAGGGAGGGGAAGAGAGAGAACATCAATGTGAGAGAGGAACATCAGTTGGTTGCCTTTTCCTAATGTGCCTTGACTAGGAATCAAACCCGCAACCTATCGGTCTGTGGGATAATGCTCCAACCAAATGAGCCACACTGGCCATGGAGAAATAATCCAATTTTATGAAATAGCAAAGGATCTGAATAGATATTTTTTCCAAAGGAGATATAGAAATGGCCAGCTTGCACATGATAAGATGCCCACCATCATTAGTCATTAAGGAAAAGCAAACCAAAATCTCAACAAGATATCACTTCACCTGCACTAGGATGGCTATAACTTTTTAAAAATCTTCACCCGAGGATATGTTTATTGATTTTTGAGAGAGAAGAAGGGAGAGAGAGAGAGAAAAAAAAACATCAACGTGAGAGGAAAATCAATGTGGTATGTCCCACACACACCCCGACTGGGGATTGAACCTGCAACCTAGGTATTGTGCCCTGACCAGAATCAAACCCACAACCTCCTGGTGTATGGGATGAGCTATACAACCACTGAGCTATACCCAGCAGGGGCTATAATTTTTTAAAAAAGGAAAATAACAAGTGTTGCAAAGTATGTGGAGAAATGAAGCCATTGTATATTACCCGTGAGACTATAAAATAGCACAGCTGCCCTGGAAAACAGTTTGGTAGGTCCTCGAAAAGTTAAACCTAAAATTACCATATGGCCCAGCAATTACTTTTGTAGGCACATGTGCAAAAAAGTACTAATCACAATATTCAAACGGTAAAAATAATGCTAATGTCCACAGATGGGCATACCTGTAAATGGAATGCTACTCACGCATCAGGAGGAATTAAGTCAGTTCTACAACGTGGACGAATCTCAGAAATATGCTGAGCGAAAGAAGCCAGACACCAAAGGTCACATGTTGTGGGATTCCTTTTATATGAAATATTCAGATGAGGTAAATCCAAAGAGAGAGAAAGTGGTGGTTCCCAGGTGCCAGCGGGAGGCAAGCATGAGCAATGACTGCTTTACGGGTACAGAGTTTCCTTTGGAAATGCTGAAAATGTTCTGGGCCCGGATACTGCTGCACAGTGCGGTGAATGTATTAAATGTCACTGAATTGTGTGCTTTACACTGAATAAGTTCATGCTATAAACATCACCTTAAAAAGTCCATACACATGACATCTGCCTATGGAAATATAAGAATACCTGGCATGCTTGGGACATTTTAGATAGAAAGATAGATTAGATAGATAGATAGATAGATAGATAGACAGATACCAAGTTAGATCCTCTAAGCTGTCATTCAGCTGGACACCAAATGATAAATTTGACCTGTACAGTGTTTCTTAAATCTGCCCCCTTCTCGGCAACCCTGCTCTCATGGCCTAATCATCATCCCTCCTCTCAACCCTTTCCATAGCTTCCTACATGTTACCTTTGCTCACACTCTGCCCTCATTCCAGTCTTCCCACCACACTTGTCGAAATCCATCAGTTCAAACACATTATGTACAGTGTCGTGACCTTTGCTGACATTAAGCTGTTCTGTGAAGTTCGCATATCAGCTGATGACTTAGTGATCAAACTGGGCAGGGCTGTGTGCATTCAGGATTTTAGAAGGTCTTTCTGTTATGCATTATACCAAATCTACTGCTATAATTGCATTATCGCATTATTCCAATCGTACAGTGGTATGAGTGGAAATGAAGACTTTGCATGGTTTTTATACCTTGTACTATTTCTTCAACTAAATCTCTCCTATGACCTAAGAAAGGCAGGAATCTAACCTTTCACCTTTGCTTTAAAAACCTCCTAGGAGCCCTGGCTGATGTGGCTCAATCGTTTGGACTGTCATCCTTACACCAAAAGACTGCGGGTTCGATTCCTGGTCAGGGCACGTACCTAGGTTGCCAGTTTGATCCTCCATCAGGATGGGTATTGGAGGCAACCGATCAGTGTTTCCCTCTCACCAGTGACTCCTTGTCTCCCTATGTCTCTTTCTGTCTCTCTCTTCCATCCTTCCTCTCCCTCTAAAATCAAGAACATATCCTCAGGTGAGGATTAAAAAAATATATATATATATATATATATATATATATATATATATATATATAGTATGTGGAATGAGCACAAACACAAAAGAATTCTGCATAATTTCATCTGTATAAAGTTTAAAAGCAGGCAAAATAAGCTATGCCATCAGTCAAGTTAGTGGTTACCTTCTAGGTAAGTAAGACCAGTAGCAGTGGGTGGGGAGGGATGCTGGTAATATTCTTTTCTTGATTAGCCATAGGTTACATACACATTAACTTTGTTCATATCTTATTTATATTTTTCTATTCTATTTTACTAACATTTTTGAAGACAACAATGCATTGTCAAATGTATTATTCCCTTCTCCAAATGTGAATATATATATACTGAATTTATATATATTCTGAACATATTCTGTTTACATATGGACTATATAGATCCTTGGAAGAATATAGAAAGCTGATAACATGATCATCTTGGTTACCTCTCATGAGCAAAGTGGTGGTTGAAGTGTAGGGTTGTGTTTTTAAAATTTCGAATCATACTAAGCATTACGTATTCAAAAATAATAATTTAAATATATTATTACAACCAGCTTTACCCTCACTATTCCGTCAGACTTTCCTACTTTCAGTATTCTGGCTTTTTCTGACCGTGTTTACTTTTGACATGAACGCCTTGCACAGCACAGTGCTCACACTCAGTTCTGTGCAGCCCGAGGCCTACCCGCATCTGTGTGAGAACTCCTACAGCATTTCACTCTTTCCCTCCCAGTCACCCTTTCTTCGGCATTCTCTATCCATGTTCCATGTTGGTCTCCAAAAATCTCCTCTAATATTTAATTGGAAATTCTGGCCCAGTTTTTCAGAGTTCCTAGACACAGTTCATTTACCTTTACACACTCAAAAGCTTAAAAGTAACTTAATTAAATGATTACTCAAAATCTCATCCAGTTTTTTGATTATGTAAATAATCTCTCAGAAGCACCACTCTTGTAAACACTTGTAGGCACTAAGTAAATGCAAAATATTTAACTTTATAGGTTTGTGAAATTCCCACACTTCAAGAACATGAAGTAAACGAATGCTCACATATGCACACAATTGTTAAGAAACAGTCACTCCCACCCGTTACCTGTCCGATGCCAACATTTTTAAATTAGTAAGTATGCTTTTCACATGAGCACTGAATGCTGGGTTCTTTGGCTGGAGTAACCATGTACAAAACGCACTCTTCTTTGGGAAAACATAAATAAGAGTTTTATATATGATAGATTAGTACGTGTGTTATAAAAGCAAAACGCAGAAAATTACGGGAATGTGTAACAGGACAACTTAATACCTAACAGAGTAAAAACTGTTTAATAATAAACCTATGGAGTGACTTGGCAAAATATCAGAAATTCAAAATAATTTTTTAAAAGATTTTATTTATTTATCCTTAGAGGGGAAGGGAAGGAGAGGGGGAGAGAAACATCAATGTATGGCTGCCTTTCATGCGTCCCCTGCTGGGAATTGGCCTGCAGGGAACTGGTCTGCAATCCAGGCATGTGCCCTGACTGGGAATGGAACCGCGATTGTCTGGTTCACAGGCCCGTGCTCAATCCACTGAGCTATACCAGCCAGGGCTCAAAATAATTTTTTAAACAATAATCTCAGTGCACAGATGGGGAAAATAAAATAGAAACAGAGGAGGGGGCGGGGCGGGGAGAGCAATGGGGGCGGGGATTGAGAAAACTGCAATTGAACAATTAAAAAAAAAAAGAACAAGAAACAGAGTCGTCTGGAATGTGCCTATTCAAGATTTCCATTATTTTGGTCCAGAAGTGATATTTAAAAACTTAAGAATGGCGTGACTTGGGGACTCAGCCGTGGTTCTGGAGGTCGTCCGCAGCGCCTGGAATTAAGTCTTGAGGTGCAGCGGGAGCTGTGGGAGGTGCGGAGGGGGAGCCCGTGGTGGGGGGCTTCACGCAGCAGCTCTTTACCAACAGCGCAGGGGCCCCCTCCTATATTCTCAGACTCGCTTGCCGCATGTTCAATTATCCACCATCATCAACCTTGACCGGAAAAATAGGAATGGAAAATTCCAGAAATAAACAACTCCCAAGTTTTAAATTGCAGGCCACTCTGAGAAGTGTCATGAAATCTCGCGCCATTTCACTCGGGATGTGTCTCATCCCTCTGTCCGGCGTCTCCACCCTGTAGGTGCCCCCTGCCCGTTGGTCACTTAGTAGCCATCTCAGTTATCAGATTCAGTCGTGGTATCACAGTGTTCCTGTGCAGGTCACCCTCATTTTACTTCATAATGGCCCCAAAGTCCAAGTGCCGGCGCTTCACATACACAGAAGAGAATCTATAAAGTGTTTCTTTTAAGTGAAAAGGTGAAAGTTTTTGACTTAGAAAAAAATTGTAAGCCTAGGTTGCTAAGATCTATGGTAAGAATAAATCTTCAATCCATAAAATTGTGAAGAAGAAAAAAACCCATTCTACTTTTGCTGTTGCACCTCAAACTGCAAAAGTTACAGCCACATGCATGATACGTGCTTAGTTAAGATGGAAAAGGCATTGAATGCGTGCGAGGCAGATGTGAACAGAAAATGTGTTTTGACTGATGGCAACCTGTTGTGCCAGAAAGCATTGAGCCTGTACAAAGACTTCAGTGAGAGGTCCCCTGAAATCTGTGACACCAGGCCATTCACTGCCAGCAAGAGATGGTTACACAGATTCAGCAATCGGTTTGGCATTTCATCACTTCACAGCATCACAAGAAGAAGAATGGTGAGTGTGTTACGGGAGGAACTGGGTTCTTCTTGCTGACACGGTGCAGAGTTACAGGTCAGCGAGTCCATTAGGGTGTGAGTGGGGTTTATTAGCGATACCTGCTCATGGAAGAGAATGGACCTTGCTGAGGTGGGGGTGAAAGGCATAGGTTCAGGGCATGGCAAGGTCAGGGTGTCAAGGTAGAGGTGGCAAGAGCAAGGGTGGCCAGAGGCTTCAGGTCCTCTGTTCTGAGGACTTACACTGTTGGCAGGATGGGGGTGAGGGAGTTGCATATTGATTGGTGTGTAAAGGGGGTGCCAGCTTCCCCTGGGGAGACTCGACTAACCAAATGTTGATATGTATGGGGGTTCTTTCCCAGATAGTGGAAACAATACATAGAATTTCAAGGACTCCCCTCCTGCCTTCTAGGCCTTGGGATGTTCAGGACACCAGCAATCTTAGTAAGATTGTTACAGAAGCTTACAGAAGCCAGGTCTCAAGGACTCGCCCCTCCTCCTGTACTCCCACAGTTTTGCTTGTGTTGTTCGGAATGCTTGGCAATCTTATCGGACCAGGCTCAGGACTGGTCTTCCTCTGCTTCTAGCCTCCTGTGTCAAGTTCTTTGTTAGACTGTAATGGCGAGGACTCTGCCTTTCTTTATGTCTCTCTTGGCTGCTGGTTCCCAGCCACTACCTGACACATACAGTTCAATAAGAAATTTTGAGAGAGAAGAGAGTGACCCCATTCACATACCTTTTTTTTAAAGATTTCATTTATTTATTTTTAGGGCTAGAGGAAGGGGGGGAGAAAGAGATGGAGAGAAACATTGATTGGCTGCTTCTCACACACATCCCAGCCGGGGACCAGGCCCACAACCCATGACCGATTCGCCATGGCTGGGAACCAAACTGGCAACATTTTCCTTTGTGGGACAATGCTCAACCAAGTGAGCCACACTGGCCAGGGCTCATATAACTTTGATTACAGAATATTATTATAGTTTTTCTATTTTACTATTAGTTAGCATTGTTAATCTCTTCTGTCTACTTTTAAGTCAAACTTTACCATAGGTATGTACACTATGTATAGGGAAATACGTAGTATCTATAGAGTTGAGTACTGTCTGAGATTTCAGGTACCCTCTGGGGCTCTGGGAACACATCCCCCTAAATAAGGTGGGATTCCTATTAATAGCATTTCAATATTAACCCCATATTGGTGCATATCGCAGAATGTGAGCCCTGTTCTAATCCTAATAATAATCCTAATCTTCCAAATAACAAGTGCTTGATATATATACTAGACCATGTTCTGTGTATTCTGAACATATTACCTCCAGTCTCTCTATACTGTTTCTAGATTCTAAGGACTATGGGGCAGAAATAATAACTGAATCACTTTAAACTTCCATGTTCACTCGAAGTGACTTTTCGGATGTAAAATCAAAATGTCCTCTGTGAACCTTAATGGGATCTTAGACTTTAAAAAGCAATAACAACAGCTATAAAAAACATTTTAAGGCAATTCCGGAATTTTAAATATGGACAGTATATTATATCAATACTTTTTTCTTTGTCGTTAGAGTATTGTGGTTATATAAGAAAATGTCCATATTTTTAGGAAACTGTTGAAATATTTATGGGCGAAAAATCAAAATCTCTGCAGCATATTTTCAACTGGCTTAGACAAAAATAAAATACATATAAATAGATGAGCATATGTGGCCAGATATTAGCCATTGGTACATCTGTGTGTATAGATTGCCATCGTTCTAGTCTTTCAACTTCTCTGTATGTTTGAACATTTTAAAAATAATAGGTTGAGGGGAAATATAAAAGATATATGTGGAAAGGCATATTTATTGGCTATTTACTACATCCTAGCCATGAGCTAGACAGGAAGAAAAACAAAGCAAGTGTGAAAATGCTGCCCACTGTCGAGCCACACACCGGCAAGTTAGGGAATAACACAAGCACAGTGCATGAGTGCACTCTGATTGGTCAATAGCGCAGAGAGGAAAAGGATGCTGAATGGCACTACCCAGAAAGTACCATGGTGCAGCTCAAAGCAGGACCTTGTACCACAGCAGCCAAACAGGAAAAAATGCTCCCACCAGACAGGGATGAGACAGCTGTGGTCCCCACCATCGCGGGGACAGGGTTTGCCCCAAAGCAGAAAGAGAGACCAAAGAGATTGAGGGCGCCATACACTCTGCACAGAATGAGGGATGCTGCAGCTCCAGACACCCAATATGGTAACGAGTTGAGTGGGCAACTAGCAAGCAGTGGGTAGAATTAATGACAGATGGACAAACCTTCTGTAGAAAATGCGTACCTAGGATTCGGTCCTTAGAGGTGGGGCTTTTACAGGCAAATGCATGCGCATTTGCAGCAAGAACACAGAAACATAAAAAAGGGCACAGACTAGACCAGAATCATTCTCTTCAACCTACTGGTTAAGGCTATTTACCAGGGCGCTAGGAATCAGGCTTATAGTATGTTAAATACAAGTGCCTGGGGAAAAATAACTTATTTTCTGCACACAGAGAGCATTCAGTCTTCCTCAACAAATCTTTGCTGCCATTTTTATACAGTTCTGAGATAAGGAATTTTTCTATATATTGTCATATTTAGATACCTGAAGCCAATGAACTCCGTGTCATTAAGTTCAGATTCCCCTGTTCTGAGCAGGTAAACAAAAGCTAAGCAATGCCCTTTGCAGACTTTGATTTCTGTCTAGTATACAATGTTACTGCAACATGAGGGAGATCAAGAGCAGAGGTTTTACAAGACTGGAAGCTGGGAATAAGACGAGGAGAAACAGAACTGAGAGAGAGCAAGAGAGAAGAAAACCTTAATAGAAAACCCGAAAAGAGAACGTGGGAAGGAAGGAATTTGCTGACTTGTACAGATTCTAACTCACACAAGAATAAGTGACTGTGGGAAGTAAACACACATCGTTCTCACAAAAAGCTGCAGGGCATGAAAATTCCGCTCGCCCCATGGACTCAGCATTGTTCCTCCTGCAAGGCGCAGTGCTCCCTGGCTGACCTCTCCTTCACAGCCATCGCCCCACCTCCCATATCCTTCCATATCACTAAAATGAGAAATCATAAGCCTCAGCCTGCAGCAAATTCAAAGACGCCTTGGCACATCACGTTGGTTTTGCATCAGATTTATTGCTGAATTTCACTGGCTTCTCCTAATCTGGTTTATTGCTGATTTTAATCTTGTTTGTTTTAGGCTTCCGAGCCCCGCTGCAAACGACCTAATACACTCTTTGCAGCCAGAGACCGTGTAAATAGAATGTATCATATTCCCATTACAATCACACTACATCACCCATACGAGGCAGCACCCATGGGTGGCCTACATTTTTAATTATTTCCCCCCAAAACTCAAAATTAATACAATGAATTTCGAAACTCCTCCACCTCTCATCACGGCAAGTAATTGAATCTTCCATTATGATAATAAACCTTGTCGTCATGGCAAGTGCTCATTCCCAGAGGGCTTTGCTTTGCATGGCGCAGTCAGTCGACAGGCAGCGGTCCTGGAAGGGCAATGCCTGCTGCGTACTCAGATAATAGCACTTTGTTATTTTGCTTTAGATCGCAGACCTAACAACCTTCTCACAACCCTTCCAGTCAGTAATCCGTGGCAACATGTGTCAAGGAAGCTCCATTTTCTGGGCAGAAAAGCAATTCCCGGTCTCTGGTGATAAGGATGTTCTTCTCCTTCTGGTAAATAGAAGGCGCCTTTCTTGTGGGAAATTGTATGGCGTGTTTTTCGGCAGAAAGAAGGAAGGCAGAGGAGTCTCACTGCATCTGCTATTTCTGCAGTGTCCAGCTGAAAGGAGTCATTGGGCCCAAGGGACAGGTTTGGGGTGTCACGCCCTGACGCCCTTCAGCAGGCTGGCTGGGCAGGCGGCACCGCGCAGGGGTTGGGAAGGGGGTTCACAGAAGACCTTGCTGAACAGAAGGGTCGCCCCCAACAAGTGAAGGTGTGAAAAATCACCCATCAGCCCGCACATGCCCTCGGAAATCACCTCCAAACATAAAAATACAGATGAAGGGGCAGAGGACTGTCAGCGTCTGAGCGGCTGGCCCTGCAGAACCCTCGGAGGATTCCCCACGCCTGACGGTGAATTCTGCCCCTAGCCTTCTGCCCCGAGCCGTCTCCTATGCAGCCTCGCACTGCTTTTCCCACTTGAACTCTGAATTACGATCCACGTTTATCGCAGTCGTAGGCCTTTGCTCATCTAGCTGCTGCCACTGAAGTCTATTCTAGCTAGACATATAGTTCTTCTCCAGGCATCTGCTCTACGGGGGGTCTCCCTACCCCGTCTGGACCCGGGAACTCCGACAGCAAATGCGGTTAAAGCCCACTGAGTTCTCATGTCTATCCCAGGCAATGCATAAAGGCTTTTCCTGTCAATGAGATTATTCCCCACACACCAGAGGAAATTTATATACAGTAACTAGCAGTTGATCTTCAGCATATGCCTCACATAAAATTGATATACAATGTCATTCTCTTGCACTTTCAGACCCTTTGAACTGAAGGGCAATGTGTACTTAGCACAGAAGGAAGATTCTGTTGGGGAGGGGGGAGGGGTGCTTCTGAGGGGGGTGCCAGGGACCCTGAAAACCACAGGACAAACATGGAGCTTCTTTCTGGATCTCGCCCTTTTCACCATGCAGCTGTGGTTGTTAGGGTCACAAGTGCCTAGCAAATAATCGGTAGAACAATTGGCAGATGAGAATATAGTCCACAGAAAATCATAGGCTTCCAGATTCCAGGCTTAAAGAAAAGTCTTTCACGGGAAAATGGAAAGGGGCCGGAGGGACCTTCTGCGGGTGAAGCATGTTCTGTTTCTTGATCCGGGTGATAGCTACCTGAGGGTGTTCGCTTTATGAAAATCCACGGGCGGTAAACTTCGCAGGGTGTACTTTCCTGTATGTGAGTTGTATTTCAATGAAAAAGCTCATTAAAGTGTTAAAGAAAACAGAATATGTTAACAATATACTGTTCGAAATGTTAAAGAAATTTTAATTAACCGTGTAAATGGACTCAAAATATGAATCAGTCAGTGTCAAAGTTATTGTTCAAAATTTGCCAAGTCTGTGAAATAGAATAATAAAATGTATAAGCTGAATTTTAAAACTTGAGGAAAACATTATTCGGCCACAGAAAGGAAAGGAGAACAATGTGGATGAACCTTCCAAATACTGTGCAGAGTGAAAGAAGCCAGACACAAAAGGTCAGAGATTGTATGATCGCATTCGTGAGAAATACCCACAATAGATAAATTCATAGAAACAAAGTGCAGATTGGTGGTTGTGGGGCTTGGGGGAGGGGGAGTAGGCAGCTGCTTGCTTAGCGGGTAGGGGGTTTTGCTTTGAAGTGATGAAAATATTTACACCTAGTTAGACATAGTGGGTGCCCAGAGCTGCGAATGTCCTAAACGCCACTGAATTACTCACTTTAACACGGCTAATTTTATGTGACTTTCATCTCAATAAAAACTTAAGTGAGATTAAATATAGATTTTTTTATTGATTGATTTTAGAGAAAGAGAGAGAGAGAAGCATGAATTTGTTGGTCTACTTATTTACGGGTTCATTGGTTGATTCTTGCACATGCCCTGATGGGAGATGGGACCCCAAACCTTGGCGTATAGGGACGATACTAACCAGCTGAGCTACTTGGCCAGGGCCTAGATTTAGATTTCATTCTATTTCATTTTTTTTAAAGATTTTATTTATTTAATTTGAGAGAGAGGGGAAGGGAGGGAGAAAAGGAAACATCGATGTGTGAGAGATACATCAATCGGTTGCCACTCATATGCCCCTGGCTGGGGACCTGGCCCACAACCTAGGTGTGTACCCTGACTGGGAAGCAAACCAGCAACTTTTTGGTTCACAAGCCAGCACTCAACCCACTGAGCCACACCAGCCAGGGCTAGACATACATTTTAATACGTTAAAATTTAATACATTCAATAACAATTTAAAAACCTCTTAAGGGCCTTTTCTGGGCACCAAAATAACCCTCAAGGGCCCATAAAGCCACCACACGTTCTTTTGGCTTTGACTATGGGAGCTTTGACCGGGTCCAGTTTATGGTTGGTGCCAAGATTGGAGGATCCCTCCACACTCCGCATGCAGTGGCTTACTGCGTCTGCACATGCAATTCCACAGGTCCTCCCTGGCAAAATGCAGATTCGGATACAGCATTAAAAAAAAGTACCCTGAAGAATTGTTCTGTCTTTGCCCCTGCCATGTGGGAGTCCGAATTCAATCCATTTGGGATGGCCTGTCTCGAATCAACTAATTTCTGGGAAGGAGACTCTAAAGTTTTTAGTGATAGATGTTATACCCAGAGAACAGGTTTTGCAGGGGAGATCCTGACCTTGGAGATTACATATACGAGGTATTCTATGTAGCCCATTGAAGGTGCACATTAAGTTCCCTCTGTGATCAACAGGTGATGTTTGCTACTTTCGCAGTGGGAGGGATTGGTGAGCACACCTGCAATTCAGGGAGAAAGAAAACGAATTCCGAGATATATCTACTTGAACCCTTTTCATAGGACCTGAAGATGGGGAGCTGTACTTACAGCGTGAACACTGAGGAGCTGCAGACAGAAACTAAGAACTATTTGTGACTAGGACACATGTCCTAATACAAGACAGTGACTGTTCCGACACGGGCCAGCAGGTGACAGTGGCGACGTCCTCAGCACCTGGCAGACTACTCTCACTAGTAGCAAGTAGATCTGAAATTTAATTAGATTAGAACAGCCAGGTTTAACAAATAAAAACACAGGGAATCCAATTAAATTTGAATTACAGCTAAAAAATGTCCTAAAGTATGAATGTGTTCCATAGATTGCTTGGAATATACTTCGATTAATAAAATTAGGTTGCTTGGTCTGCAGCCCAAATTTGACTGGGGATTTTGTATTTTACCTGGCAACTGTGAGTGGGTGTATGTTCAGGAGAGAAAGAGACTGAGTTTCGAAGAAGACACGTAGCTCATCCAGGTGACATACTTACGAAGTGAAACAGGGTCTCTGTTCGTTTTACCCTAAGGTGCTATAAAAAGGCAAACAGCCTTGTGAAAAATTTGAAGTTTTCCGGATTCTTGTCTCTTTCCTGATCCTTTTATACTGCCTCTGTCTTTTCTGCTTTGCAGCCAAACAGATTTGTAATCAACCTCTTCTGTCCCTGCATTGGCAATCAGCCCTGTGGCGAGTCTCCAACAAACCTGCTTTCTTCTCCCTGTTCTCTTATCCTGCCCTCGAGGTTTAATTTTGTTAAGGAGTCCTCTCACATCGAGCAGAAAGTAAATGGGGCCTGTTGGCCTCCCCCGACCTGGACCAGGCGGCAGTAGGAAGGTAGTGAAAACACAAGGACAAAGAGAAGGAGAAAAATCATCCTTTACCTTTTCTTTTCGCCACATGTCATCCCATGTATGACCTGCCGTGTCTGTGTACATGGACCTTAGAAACAGGCCTTGTGTAAATTGGGTGAGCCGGTGGACCTCAGGTTGGTCAACTATAAAAAAAATAATAATCTCCACCTGAGACTCCAGTGAGAAAAGGTTGTGAAGGGCTGGGATTATGGAGTAATTTTACTGTAAATTTGTTCCTCTTGGGATGTCACATTTAGTGCCTTCTGCCATCTCAGTAAGAGAAACACTATCAATTCATTCTATTCACCTTCCCCCTAATCCCAACGGCTCGTCAAAGGGGGTTTAAACAGTGACAAAGGAGCTTCACCAAGGCGGGCCAGGTGACGCCCACCTCCAGCAGCACCTTCCAACGTCCCGGGGCTAAGCCCTCCATTAGAGAGCAGGTGATGGGTGACGGAGAAGCAGCCTCTCTGAAAAGCCACCTTGGAGTCTCAGAAATGACAATTCTTCAGATGCGTGAGAGAGAAGAAAACGCTCTGCAGCTAAACGCCGGGAAACATCCATCAGAACACAAAGGAAGTGACAGATTACTTCATAATATGCAGAAAAATATGCATTTGAATGATCATCTTTAAAGATTCATTTTTTATTTTTTGGGAAATAACACATCTCTAGATGTTCTGCAGGAGGGTGGGTGACTGCTTTATTCTTCTATTAAATCTTTCCAGAAAAGGAAACTTTAGGGACTCAAAGGGTGCTTACAAATCACACACGTCGCTTTTCTTTTTCTCGTACTGGCTTTTTTTTTTTTTTCTTTTTTACTTTTGCTCTGAACAAAGCACCACAACTCTGGTGGTTGCTCACGCCCATCGCTCGTGTTGGGTCTCTGCTGTGATTTTTTGTTTGTTTGTTTGTTTGTTTGCTTTGTTGTTTTTAAAACATCCTTCTTTAGGTCTCTTCTCTTGAGCTCCACACAGATAGCCAGGGTTGTCTAGCTGCTTGTGTTCTTAAATCCCTTGCATTCAATCCAGTTTTGTCGATCCATGTTACAGTAATTCCCGACCTCTCACAAAAGGGGTGTGCCTCTGAGAAGCTCTGTCCAAGGCCCTGCGTGGCCATTTAACACCATTTGTTAGTGTTTCATTGCCAGCAAAGCATTAGACCATCGGTCTCTAAAGGTTAAAATGGGGAGACACGTGATGTTCTAGGGACTGGGTGAAATGAGCCATTGGTGTCTGAGGAAAAATAGTAAGACACTGACTTCACCTAAAAAGTGAAAGTTGTTAAACTTTAGCATTTACTAGATATACTGTTTGTACATGTTTATGTATATTTATATACACCGTTCACATACTATTTACTAGCTATGCTGTTGCCCTCACCTGTTCTATTCAGTTACTTGTCACCTGGGATATGCTAGGTGTTCTGGGAAGAGTGAGGACTCCAAAAGGAGTTGACATTGACAATGATTTTCATTCTAACTTACTCTTTTTCATAGAATTGTGAAATACGTGGTTTTGCAGATTATGTTTAGCTATAATCTAAACATAATCTAAGAAATGAAGTAGCTTAAAAATATTCTTATAGAGATATCATGATTTAAATTGAACTTTAAGCCCTGACCTGTGTGGCTCAGTTGGTTGAGTGTCATTCTTTATACCACAAGGTTACGTGTTCCAACCTTGGTCAGGGCACAAACTTAGCTTGTGGGTTCAATCCCCATTTGGGGCATGTACAAGAGGAAACCAGTCAGTGTTTCCCGCCCACTTCCTCTCCCTCCCTTCCTGCCTCTCACTAATATCAATTTAGAAAAATAAAAAAATATATCCTTGGGTGAGGATTAAAAAAAAAGACAATAAATGTTTTGCATCACAAATAAATAAAATCTGTTTTAATATATTGTTCACTTTCCTTTAAATAATGTTGTAGTCATATTAGTACAGTAGTATGTGTACATGATATAAAACTAACCAACAATACTTTGCAATTATAAGCCCAGTGAATCGTTGAGGTCTATGCAACCGGAAGTATTTGGCAACTATCAGATAAAAATCAGTGGTGTTCTGGAATTGGCTTGATGAGCTCATGAGAGCCAACTTAAATTTTCAGGAGTTTTTAAAGTTACATGTTAAAACTGTTATTAAAAGTTAATTATACAAATGTATAATTCTGTAAATTATGTTAAAAACAAAATTAGCAAATATTCAAAATTTGTCGTTTTCTAATTATTTCACTACCACTATTACTGTTACTGTTATCTATGCTCTTGAGGTTATTTATTTGTATCTATTTTATGTGTGTAGTAGTATATTAAGTACCTATTGCTGCATCACAAGTTACTGCAAAATTGAGCAGCTTAAAGTAACAAACATTCACTAGCTCAACAAGGTACTGAATCAGGAATCTGAAAGCAGCATAGCTGAGTAGTTCCGGCCCCGCGCTTCTCCTGAGGCTGCAGTAAGAGTGTCAGGCAGGACGGTAGCCAATCTCAAGGCTTGACAGGGGCTGAAGGGGTCTCTTCCAGGGTGGTAACTACAGGGCTGTTGGGCGGAAGCCCCATTTCCTCACTGTGTGAGCTTCTCCATCAGGCTGCGCACAGTGTGGCAGCTTGCCCCACAGTAAGAGACGAGAGAAAGAGAGAGAAAGAAAAGTTACAGTGTTTTCTACGACCTACCCTTGGGTGTTCCACAGCATCATGTCCTTTGCGTCTTCTTGGTTACACAAACCGAGGGACAGTGAGGGAGGGGCATCAACCTTGGCTGTGACTGTCTCAGAGGCCGGCTAGCCCAAGAGGAAATGCTCTCTCTGTAATGACATGCTACTGTGTGCCTGTTCCCAGCTCCACATTTAGCGACATCACAGTGATGGCTTGAAATTGACCTTGGTAGAAGCACGTATACCACAGAAATCAGCCAATGCTATAAAATCAAGTGGGGTCTTGTTGTTGTTGTTTCTTTGCATTATTTTGTTTATTTTGCCCAGAGAGTCATTTGTTAAACATTTACCAACACATCTCAGATTAGAGTATACCACCACACTCTGCTGTCCATCCCGAGTTTAGCAGTCAATGGTGAGGGGGTAGGTTCCCAAAAGTAGGAACATGTGGTAGGAAGAATTAGCTGGAAGTTAGCCAGGACTGGGTAGGGGTTAAAGAGCCAAGGCAGAAGCAGCAAACCAAGATCAAGGTGATGGGAGTTGGGATTAGTGAGGGGCTGGCGCCTCAGTGATTCTGAAGGGGTGTGGGGTGGCCTCAGGATCGCTCCACGCTCGTTATGAATGTCTAAGATACAGAAAGACCGGACAGAGGCTTTGCTGAGTACGATATGGTGTGGACCCAAGGCTCCCACTCCACAGGGGGTTGGCAGACTGTATCCGAACCGTGGCCCTGAGCTCACATCGGCGCCCCAATCTGAGACGGAAAACAGGAGTGATTCAAGATTGGGAAAGCGAGAATTTGGGGCGATCGTTAAAGAAACAAAGAGAGAAGAAAGCGTGGAAGAGGAACATCAGGAGACACCAAGAGGCACCAGGAACGGTCTTCTAGATAATAAAAGGCTCTTGCACAGAAGAGTGAGCAGGATAATGACAATAATGACCAGAATCGAGTCTGTGCTATGAGGTCACATCTGTTTCAATTTCTATTCACTACTAGATAATGAATATAGGCTTGTTTTATCATCAGTATAACCGTTCAAAATTCAATTTAATAAGCGCTGCTTAAGGCCCGCTGTGTACCACAGACTGGGCTGAGCTCTTGGGAGTGGAGTCTGGTACGGGAGTGGAGAGAACTATATCAAACAGTCTCCACTCTAGAGTACACTACGCGCTTTTGGGTCTAGTTTACAACATTTTAAGAAACCTCCAACTTTTTGTAATAACAAGTATAGTAGAACCTAGAAGTTATACGTGGGTGTTTACTGTGGTAAAATATAATACATAACATAAAAGTTTATCACTGTAATCATTTTTAAGTAAGTGTTGGGCTGGCCAAAGGGTTCATTTGTTTTTTTTTTCCATACGGTGGCTCTAGTAGTGCTCAGTTGTCTTTAACTTCATTGGAAACAATTTGGTTAGATCGTATTGTGACAGCTGTCATATCAGTGTGCATTTAAAAAACCCTCAAAATTGGTGAATTTTTGTGTAGCCATTTTGATATTGAAGATGGAAGAAAAGAAGCAACACTTTTGGCATAGTATGCTTTATTATTTCAAGAAAGGTAAAACTGTAACTGAAACCCCCCAAAAGATTTGTGCAGTGTACGGAGAAGGTGCTCTGAGTGACGGGACATGTCAGGAGTGGTTTGCGAAGTTTCATGCTGGAGATTTCTCACTGGACGCTGCTCCGTGGTCAGGTAGACCAGCTGAACTTGATACCAATCAAATCAAAACATTAATTGAGAATAATCAGTGTTACACCATGCAGGAGATGACTGACATGCTCAAAATATCCAAATCAATAAAGATATTGGTGAAAATGAAAAATGTATCTTTTATTTTATGGAAAACGTCCAACGGACTTGTTGGCCAACCCACTGTTTGGGAGCTGTGATGGTTTATGACAGTGTGTCCAGGAGTGGCGGTGACTTCTAGGCTCCTCTCCTGTAACGAGAGTCAGTCCGTTCTCTTTGATGAAAGTCCCAGGGACAGGATGTATTACAAATGGGTTCCTTTTGGAGGCTCGGTCTTTAGGCAGATGAAGGGAGTTCAGGGAAAGCCTCTCCCTGCATTTACTGTTTTTCAAGTACCTACAGCTCAAAGCAATCAATACACCAAAGTGGCATATTTGGGGGTGGCACATTCTGCTATTCTCCAGTATTTCTATACCGACTCCCAACAGTCATTGTTTGAGAGCCATTCCAGCCGTGAATAAAACATAGATACTATGGAAAACTGCATTTAAATTCATGCAAGAAGTTAGAGAGTCAGACCAAAAGGCTGCAGGGACTTGAAAACATAATGAGCAGTTAGCATTTTACCTTGAAATTAAGAATTTCTTAAAGAATTTACCCTTGAATCACTGGAGAGCATTTTCAGCATGAAATAAAAGTATTTCCTGCCTGGGAATGTTACCTGGCATATATTTTCTAGCTGAGATGACTCAGGCTGCTATGTGAAGAATAAATTGCGGGAAAGCAATAGATGAGACAGAGGATTCAGTTTAGAAGCTGCTTTAAATTATTAACTGGGGCAAAGAAGGATAGGGACTCAGGCTAAAGTGGTGGTAGCAGAGGCTGAGAGAAAAGGTGCGATTCAAGGTCGCCAACAGTATGTAAGTTAGAAGTGAGAGGGTCAAATCAGTGGAGACTCAGGTTTTTGCCTGGAAAAGCGGGGCTACTGGGAAATGCTGTTGCTGATCCTGCAAAGGCTGGGGCGGCACACGTTTGGGGGCAGAAATCAGGGATTCCGTTTTGAACACGCTAGGCTCGGGATGCTAGTGAGAGACATACAAGTGAAGCTGTGAAGGAGGCAACTGGATAAACAGTCTAGATTTTTAAAGAAGTCTCACTTGAGATATGCATTTCGTCCTTGATAGCATCAATTTAGGTGTCAAATATAGAAATCACATTTAAAGCCATGAGATGAAACTTGCAGTGTTAAAACAGTTGCAGTAGACATTTCTACGCCTGTGCCAGGTACCTTCTGATGTCCCTCCAGGCCCACGCTCCTCCTCTTTCTACCCTGCTCTCTAGCTCAATCGGATTGACTTGTTTGGAGGAGCCACCCATGGGCTCCCTTGACCTCAGGCTCCTGATTGCGTTCCACCTGTAAGGTACCGTCCTCCACCCCCAGGAGTTGAGAGAGAGGAAAACTGATGAGGTCCTTTGGTTGCTGTGTTACAGGGTCATGTCAACCAAAGATCACTGCTCCTCCCTCTGCTTCTTCCACTTAACACTCTCCTCTGGATCCCAGTTACCGCTGCCTCCCTCCCTCTCAGGCTGGGGGCAGAGGGGAGTAACAATAGCTCTGCCGCAGCCCTTGGATCTGCAGCATCCCCTGTAGTTCCTTTCATCCAGCTCGGACCTTTGCAAATAGGCCATTTGTTGAACCTTCTCAAAGTATGATGGGTTTAGTGTGCCATGTGTTTCCTTTCGGAACTGAGGATAATAATACACCCACTTTCTCCTCTTAAAAGTCACCCCCCCCAAATAATCAGAACAATGAACAGAAGCGCAAACTCCACATTGTCATGTATAACCCTAAGTCATACCACAGGAAGTAGGTGAGGAATGGTAAATGATTTGGCAAAGTTTAGGAAAGTCAAGAATTGGAAGCACCTGGTTCTTTGGAAAACAGAGATGAGGCAGATTAAAAAAAACAGGAAGATTTGTTAAAAAGTTGTTGGCAATATGTATACCCCTACCTTTGCTTCAAATCCAGAAGATTCTCACCCACTCCTGCGAGACAGAAGATTTTTAGTTTCTGGGGAAATTAAACCAAGGAGGGTCTCCACTGGAGTGGGAAGGTGGAGGTTCCAAGAGGAATATCTCCAAGAAATAAGAAGTAGAAAGGATCAATTTCCTGACGAGTTTGACTATCAAGGAAGTTCTTTGCACTGATGTTATACACTTCCCTATGACTGCATCAAAAATCTTAACTACTCTTTCAAAGAGTATTAAGCAAATGAAAAAATGAGTATTTTTGAACTCCAGGTAAAACAAAAATTTTCACAAGTAAATAAATGTAATTATAGCACATGGGTTGGTTCAGCGGTGAGCAATATTTATACATTTGTTTTACTGAAAACAGATTTGACGTGGTACTTTGTTGGGAAGAAGTGAAGTATCTATTAGCTTAAAATGTACATATCTTATGGCCCAGAAATTTCACTTAAAATAATTTATTCTGTATATTTGCACATATTCAAGAATAATTATGATAATGCTGTTTGAAACAGCAAAAGGTTGAAAACAACCGAAAGCAGTGATTTTCAACTTGTGCACCACAAGAATTTTTAAAACCTGCAATACCTGCCCTAGCCAGACAGCTCAAACCCTGACTGGGTTTGATCTCCAGTCAGGGTACATACAAGAAGCAACCAATGAATGCATAAATAAGTGGAACTCTCCTCTCCCTCTCTCAAAAATCAATTTAAAAAATTTAACATTAAAATAAACAGGGGCACTGACCTCTTTTACCTTTAAACCTCTTTTACCTTGAATATTTTACCTTTAACTGTCAGATAAAAAAATGACAACAGCCAACATAACAATAGCTGTATGGTGTGAATGAATCAAAATTATACCTATTGTTTTGTCAGATAGGCAAAAAATATAAATTTCGGGGGTGTGCCACAGAATTTGAATGATTGATTGGTTTATGTATGCCATGAGATAAGAGAGGTTGAAAATTGCTGACCTAAAGGATACTTAGCACTGATACCTATGGAGTTAAACTGATAGGTTAACTCCAAACAATGGATTACCATTCAACCATCAGAAAGAATGAGGCAACCCTATGTGTACTGACCCTGAAAAAAACCTGCAAGGTGTATTATTAATCGAAAAAACCAAAACTCTGAGTATTATAAAAAGTTCATGTAAAAGCGTGTTTGCATTTGTACATGCCTGGATTATCTTCAGAAGGAAATACAAGATGTCAGTAACACGGTCCCCTGAGCCGGGGATGGTGTGGGAGGGAGGAGGATTGGGATGGGGCAAGACAGTGCTGTGTGTTTTTGTTGTAAAAGCCTCTGGCACTGTTGGACTTTTTAAAGTCTGTGTGCACATGGTCAGTCCTCCTTAGATCAGTACTCACAGGCTCTCTCACAGTCATGCCTGGGTATGCCCAGAGCAGCAGAGACTTTGGGTCACCTAGTGCTGGGGACCTCCCCAGCTGCCATCTACCAGGGCCGCCTATGTCTTCGGTTCTCATGTTGTAACCAAGTAACCCACACGGTGCCATGTGTTTGCATTGTGTACTTTGTGTTGGTGACTTCAAATGTATGCAATGGCCCTCAAATATAGTGCACAGGTGTAACTATTTCTGTAGGATCAGTTTACCTAGAAGTGAAATTTCTGCCTTTGGCTGGTGTGGCTCAGTGGACTGAGTGCCAGCCTGGGAACCAGGGATCGAGAGTTCAGTTCCCAGTCAGGGCATATACCTGGGTTGTGGCCCAGGTCCCCAGTGAGGAGTGTGCAAGAGACAACCACACATTGATGTTTCTCTCCCTCCTTCTCTTCCCTGTCTCTAAAAATAAATAAATAAAACCTTAAAAAAAAAAAAGAAGTGGAATTTCTGTGTCAAAAGAAATGAAAATTTAAAATTTAGAAAGATATCTCCAAATTTTGTTTCTAAAATTTACCTTTCCAGCCTCAGTGGGTAGAAACATTGATTGCCCTCCACAATACTGGAGGTCATCAATCTTTTAAATTTTTACTAGTTTGATGTGGGAAATGATGCTATCTCATTTTTTTTTTTTTCTTTTTTTTTTTATTGATTATGCCATTACATTTGCTCTATTCCCCCCTCCCTTCCCCTCCACCCTGCATACCCCTCCCCCACCATTTCCCCCTTTAGTTCATGAACATGTGTCTCAAATTCTTTAGATTCTGTATTTCCCCTACTATTCTTACCCTCCCCCCCTATCTATTTTCTATCTACTGTCTATACTACTTATTTTCTGTAACTTCTCCCCCCTTCCCCTCCTCCCACTCCCCTGTTGCTAACCCTCCATGTGATCTTCATTTCTATGGTTCTGCTCCTGATCTAGCTGTCCTCTTAGTTTGCTTTTGTTTTAGGTGTGGTTCTTAATAACTGTGAGTTTGCTGTCCTTTCACTGTTCATCTTTTTTTATCTTCCTTTTCTTAGGTAAGTCCCTTTAACATTTCATATAGTAAGGGCTTGGTGATGATGAACTCCTTGAATTTGACCTTATCTGAGAAGCACTTTATCTGTCCTTCCATTCTAAATGAAAGTTTTGCTGGGTAGAGCAATCTTGGTTGTAGATCTTTGGTTTTCATGACTTGGAATACCTCTGTCCAGCCCCTTCTTGCCTGTAAGGTCTCTTCTGAGAAATCAGCTGACAGTCTGATGGGAACTCCTTTGTAGGTGACTTTTTCTTCTGTCTGGTCCTCTCCCTTGATTTGAGTCCCAATTTTCTTTCCATCACTATTGGTATCTTTTGTATCAGCATTCATTTCAATTAATTTAGCTTCCATATGTTTCTCTAATTTGTGACTAAAATACACCAGTTCTGTAAGGATCTTTATAACCAGTGTTTTGAACTGTGCATCTGAAAGACTGGCTATTTCTTCATCACTTAGGTCTATTGGTTCTGGGGCTCTGAGTTGTTCTAGAGCCATTTTTGGTTTATTCGTGCTGTTTAGTGAGCGGAGCGAAGCCTTAGTTGTTTACCCGGACGGGGCGACCCAGGTCGCTGGTTTGTGACGCTGTGTGTGGGGGCGGGGTCAGAGAGGGAGCGATGGCGTTCCTCTCCGCTAGCCCAGCGCATCCAGTCACTCAAAAGCCTCGGGCTTGCTTATCCGATCCTAATTTTGCGAGCCTGCTGCACCGCGCGGGTTTCCCTTCTCACTGGTTTCTCCGCACGTAAATGCGCGCGACTGAGCGACCCACCGCGCCTATTCCCTGTGCGCTCCGGCAGCCAGCTCGCTGGCGATCAGCCCTCGGTTGCCTGCGCGCCCCGCGCACCGCCCCGGGAATTTTTTCTTGCTAACCTGCTCTGCTTCTGGCCTCGCTCCTCGTACCAGTCCAGCCGAGTATCTAGTTGTCCTTTGGACTCCGTATTGTCGATTTTCCGTGTGGCTTGGTTGTGAGCTGTGAAAAATAGTTGTTCTTAGATTTGGTTGTGCACAGAGGCGAGGTGGACCCTCCACCTACTTCTCCATCTTGGCGGAAGTTTATCTCATTTTTTTAAAGGTTAAAAATTGAGTATAGTATTCATATGGAAAACCGCATTAAGTGTACCATTCAGTGAGTTTTAGAAAACCAAATGCAAGCCTGTGACTCAGCAACCAGGTCCCGAGCCCTGGGTCTCCTCCCCCTTCACACTCTGTTCCATTCCTATACCCCCTTAAGACTGCACTGTTAAGAGCATAAACTCAGTTAGCCTGTTTGGGTGCTTTAGATGAATGAAATCACATAATAAACACTATTTCGTGTCTGGCTTTTGTGAATTGACATAATGGTTGTGGAAAACTCATTCTCATTGCTCTCTCTTATTGTCATTTAAATTTGCATGTTGTGGCGCGTAGGTAGAATAGTATTTAGTTTATAATCAGATAACACTTCTTTTTATAATATTAAATGTCCCCATTTAGAAACAGAGCAAGTCTCTTCACTTATTTTATTACTCTGTCTTTCTTCTTATAGATACTGTACATTTACTAGATTGTCTTTTAAGTAATTTAAAATTGTAATTGCTAATCAGGAAAGGTATCCCTTTTATTTCTATTACTTATTATTATAATTATTATTATTTGATTTTAAGAGAAAATTTGATTTTTTAATGTTAACTTCAAATCTGTTCAAATTTGTAAATTTTCTTCATCCACACTAATAGTTTCAAATAACTATCTTGAACTTTCTAGTTAAACAGTAAAGGGATATAGAAGGACCTTTTGCCACTTTCCCCCAATATTTGTGACTTACTTCTTTCTCTTCCGGCTGGAAGCTCCAGTACAAGGTCTGTTGCTTAGCGAGCTGAGGCAGACGCCCACCCTCATCCCCCGGTTTCAGTGGGAAAGCTTCCAAAGTTCCACTCAGAGTCCCAATGCCTACTCCAAATTCAGGGCTGAGTTTATGGCCGATATCATTCATCAAGTGAAGGGTGTTTTTTTCCTCTCCTATTTTAGTATGAGTTCATTGAAAATAGGAATTGAATTTGAACAGATTTTTAAAGCATTTATCAATGTTACTGTCTCCATTTGTTAATGTAGAAAATTACATGAAAAGATTTTCTAACACAGAAATATCTTTATAATCATGGGATTAAATGATGGTTGGCTGTGGTGAGGGTTTATGAGAATATATATATCTCTCTTGATTTTTGTAATAATATTGTTTAGAATTTTGTATGTATTTATAGTTATATAGTAAGGTTTTATATGTATTTATAGCCATATAATAAGGTTTTATAATAATATAAAAGGTTTTTTTCTAGTTATGACTGTATAGCAAATAGGGATGCTTTTCATCTTTTTCTATTCCTGGAATAATTTATATATGAATTATCTGTTTTTAAAAGTTTGATATAACTTGTCTATAAATTGTCTGGAAGGAGGCTTTTAAAGGATAGATCTTTGATTACCTATTCAATTACTTTTATAGTTACTGAAATATTCAGTTTTCTACCTCTTATTTCTCCTTAAGTCAATATGGAAATTTACATTTCTCTGAAAAGTCATTCATTTCTTTTATATTTTCAAACATAATGGTCTAAAACTTACTTAACCTTTTGTAATTTAAAAAAGCTACTCTTAGCCCTGGCTGGTGTGGCTCAGTGAATCCAGGGCTGGCCTGTGAACCAAAGGGTCGCCGGTTCAATTCCCAGTCAGGGCACATGCCTGGGTTGTGGTCAGGTCCCCAGTAGGGGGTGTGTGAGAGGCAACCACACATTGATGTTTCCCTTTTTTTCTCCCTCCCTTCCCTTCTCTTAAAAAAAAAAAAAAAAAGGAACTATTAGACCTTTAGTTTGTTCACTTCCTTTTTCTGAAGGTTTTTGTCTTTGTAAAAATTGCCAAGAATTTATTTTACTATTCTTTAAAAATAATTCACTTTTGTTAATATTGATAAAATCTACTATATTTATATTCTGTTTCATCAACTTCTGCTTTTACTTTTTTAATACTTTATTTTTGTGTTCTTTTTGAAGATTTCTCATGATGAATGACTAATTTATTTTTTAATTTAATTTTTAAATTTTCTAAGAAATATATTTAAGGCAAAAAATTTTCCTTGTCCAGACCCCACAGGTTATGATGTGTATGTGTGGTGGGGGGTGGGGGTGGGTATTGTGGCCATTCATTTCTCAATAATTTGTAACTTTTGCATTCATTTCCTCTTTAATCCAAAAATTATTAGAAGTGTGTTTTAAATGTTATATTTTAGAGGGACTTGAATTTCTTTTTTAACCCAAGAAAAAGCAGGACAATGCTAATGTGCTTAACATGACTGACTGTGCACTTAAAAATAGTTAAGATGGCCAATTTTATGACATGTATGTTTTGCCACAATTTTTTAAATATTTAATGCAATAAAAAAAGATAAGTGGATTTCTGGGTGGCCTCAGTGTAAGCACAAGTGTCTTTAAAATTGGAGGGGGGGGGCAGAAGTACAAGAGCGATGCATTGTAGAAAGGATTTGACCAGTCCTTTCTTACTTAGAAAATGGAGAACGGAGCCCCAAACTGAGGAAGGCAGCAGTCAGCAGAAACTGGAAAAGGCAAGGGGACAGATTCTCCCCTCAAGCTTTTGGAAAGAAAAGCACCCTCGCCAATACCTGGATTTCAGCCAGCCCTATTTTGAAATCCAGGCCTCCAGAACTGAAAGATTACATAGATTTGTGCTTTCAACATATATGGGCAGTTTTAACAAATCCATTTGAGCAGATTTGAAGAGCAGATTTGAGCTCTACTAATGCTAATTCTCATAAACTTTTATTCATAACAGTTAATTAAGCCCTGAAGTTCATATGAGACGCAGCATTAGTTTTAGCCCCTTTCTATATTTGATATAACAGCAATCTAGGCATCGCGATGTATGTGGCCTGACACATAAGCCACAGGGAAATTCTTCTGATAAAACACTCAAAGCCTCTTTTCCTCTTGCCATCTATTTGCACAAACGTAGTGCAGACACCACCGCCCGAGTTTTTCAGTGAGAAAATGGAAGCGGAAGGAAGTTAAGCTCCTAGACTTTCAGGAACTCAGTGGTAGGTGCAGGGGCAGAACCTGCTAGATCAGGGCTGTTCCACGGTCTGAGTTCTCTCCAGAACCCACTCCACACGGCCAGCATCAACACACAAAACCCCTGGGACCCAGTCCCAGTGTGGCCCGAAGAGCGAGAGCATGGAAAACATCAACCGGCAACACGAATAAAACTTTCGTCTGCAGTGATTCGGCTGACAGTGAGAACGTAAGCTCAGCAGAGAGAGAGAAAGGCCACAGCTCAGCAGCCGCTTCACCCTCGCACGGGCTTAAGGGAACTTCGTTCCTGGAAATGTGTACAGAGCCTTTGCCACCGTGTCCCAGGTGTGTTCCACTTGCTTATCCTTTGAACTTTAGATTGCATTAGAAGAGCTAACATTTGCTTGTTTGGAAGGAGGCTGAGCTCGTCTCCCTGCATCTTCCTGGCTGTTTGAGAAAGGTCTGAGAGGAAGAATGATTCCTTTAATAAATGGAGACAGAGCCTTATCTTGCCAATGTTTTCATCCATCTTCCCTTTGGCCATTTTAAAAACCAGAATTCAAAGTGATTTTCAGGTTTGGTGCAATTCCTCTGTTCTAGGAGTCTCTGAGTTCATAGATAAGCACGGGACTTTCTGGCCTGTCATGTGGGGAAACTGAGGCAGGGATTGGGAGAGTGGTGAGGTGAAAGTTACTCATGATTAGAAAGGGTAGAATTTGAAATCCTGTGATGCATAATAAGTTGATGAGAAACTCAACCAGGGAGTTTCCAATTTTCCTCTCTCTTCCCCTCAGTAACTACTCAGCATCTAAGAATAATTATCTCCCAGGCTTCCTTTACAACTCTTCCTACAAGTTAAAAAATGAAGATGAAGGTAAACTCCATGCATTTAAAACAGAAACAATGCTTTTTTTCTTCCCTGTCTCCCCACCTCAAATTATCCAAATAGTTTCTGTAGCCCTTGAGTCCTGTAAAAAAAACTTAAAATTTTCTTTAAAATGTTTACATTTTTGGTGTTAAAATACTATTCCATATGTGAATTCTGAGGGCAAAAATATTTGCACACAATTTTTACTAGAACTTTTACAGTGTACAATCTCTACAAACTACCTTCTTACGTAATCTTCGGCAAGCATTTTACTTAGGTAGGCAGTTTATCAAAGTTGTAAGCTGTTAAGAAGTTAGTAAGGAAAATCATTTATGTGCAAAATAAAATATTGATCAAATGGTTATAGCTTGAAGAGTGCTCTCACATAAAAGCCAATAAAATGCAAAGGTGTAAAGGCGCTCAAGTGAAAAGAGATCTAGAAATAGAATTAATTACCGAGAGGTATCTTTATTTTTTTTAATGAAGGGCTGGAATGCCTTACCAGGTCATAATCTCCTCCTTTTCCTGCTCCATGGAAAGATCAATAAAAACACCTGAAACTTGTAAGGAACTACTTTGCAGAAGCTGTGAGAAAAGGGGTCATTGAAGTGACTCTTCAAGCTCCTGCAATAGCCAACAGGCGATGGAAGCCTTGGAAACGACCGTTCACCCTACGGCAGAAAAGCCAAGGGCATGAACAATCTTGCATAATGATGAGGATTAAAGAGAGATTACAAAGATGTTTTAAAAATCGAATCTTGGAAAAAATAAATGATACTATGAATGATCACGTTTACAATTTGTAAGAAAGGCAGTGAGTTTGGCCATATAGTTTTCTTTTTTCTCCCCCCAGCTATGGACCATAGATTAGTGTATCTGAGATGAAGGGCAGTAGAGATGGAATGCCACCGTTCACCAATATTCAAGCACTTTCTTTGCCATCTGAATATACCATGAGACCATGTCACAAAAGAGACGGGGTGGGGGGGGCTAAATGATATAAAAGACCCCCCTTTTTCTCCAGGGGGTTCCTCCCCACTTATTGGGTTCATTTTGCCTGTCACCTGAGGAAAGACACCTCTTAATACCAGAGATCAGTGAAAAGTAAAGAAATTTATTATTTATTTGAAACAATACAAACTAAAGCTCTCCACAAATGCCCACAGTACTCTTCATACCCTCCACACGGCAAAAGGGAGCACTTCCAAAGCCTCATGGTCCTCTCATCCAAGCAGTGTGGTCCCAACCAAGACACCAAAGCCATGGGGTCCTAAACCGACTCACAGTCCCCAAAAGAGAGACCCCTAATGGCTGCTGTGCCTGGGTTTGAATCCCAGCGCCAATATTCCTCTGCAGCCCCATTTCTGGCTCCTCCCACAATTGGCCACAGCTGCCAGCATTCCAGGCAGATGTGGCCCTGTGTTGTGGAACCAACCATCTCCAAGCTCTTCTGGACCTCATTATAAATCCCTACTTGGGGCTCCCTCTTGGCTGCACCCTGTTACAACCATAGTCCCCTTTCCACTTCACCCTTAGGTGTGACCTTGTGATTGAATTTAGCCCTGGACTTATTGTGGCGACTACTACGATGGCTTGTACAAACTCTCATGTCATAGATATATATCACACTCTCCATCTTTCTTAATTAATTAATTAGTTAATTAATTTTTTGGTCTAGAGGCAGGGCTTTCCACAGACAACTCCAAGTACTTAGAAGATGACAGGAACATGAAATGTGAGAAATCTGGATCCCTGAATGTCTGTGGAAGTCGCCAACCCATTTGGATTGGTGTATCTGAGCAAGAAATGAGCCTTTTATGTGTTAGCTGCCTGAGGTTTGGAAGCTATTTGTTAGGACAGATGGGCTACCTTGATTACCCAGTGTGTATTCCAATGACACATTCCTTGTCCACTCCAAGATACACTGAATTCGAAACTCTTGGGATAGGATCCAGGAATCTGAAATTCCTAACAATTTCTTCAAGTGATTCTACTCATGTTGAAGTTCGAGAACTGTTTTGATTTCCTTCAAAGTTATACATATATATCAAAATGAAAACTATCTTAAGTTGAACCGTTCAAAGAGTTTTAAATCCGTAGTATAGAACAATGCATTAGAAATGCCGTCAACCTTGTTTTCAACATCACACTCAGTTTAAACCATGTAGGTCAGAGTTTGTAACATTTACTCAACCAATATGCATTAAGCAACCACTGTGTGCCAGGAACTATATTAGATGTTTGAGATACCTAGTGAACAATATAGTCCCATTGCCTGCTCCCACACAGGCTGTTATGGATATAGATAAAAAATAATACATTGTGATAAGTGGAGGCATCTTTAGGAGCAAGTATAAAAAAAATCATTTAACCCAAGTGTGGTGGATTCAAGGCAGACATCTCAACTTGATGAATAGGAACTAGCCTAATGGAAGGGAAGAGGAAAGATGGGTGTAAAGCATCAGTCAACTAGGCAAACAGCATGCACTAAGATCAAAATGGGAGAGAAAACATGCAACGTAATGGGAAGGATGGGGCTAGAGAACTAAGTATGGCCAAGTCAACGAGGGTGACAGAAATCAGTTTAAGGAACCTGGAAATTACCTTGAGGGGAGGCAGGTGCCACTGAAGGGGTTTAAATGAAAATGCACTTTGTCAGATTTGCTTGTAAAAATGTCTCCAGCTATGTTGAGGGGAATGGATTAGATGGGCCAAGACTGGAGGGTAGACAGTTAAAAAACTGGTTTGTATATGTTGCAGAATTCCAGGCGATAAGTTAAATAATTAATTTGTTAATTGAACTAACTTTTGAGTTCCATGTTAGGGTCTTGAGTTACATTGATGACAAGGTAGACATGATTTCTGTCCTCACAAACTTTAAAGCTTGGAGGGGGCACCTGGAGAAGCAGGGAAGGAAGGAGAGGGAGGAGGAGGAGAATTTGGAGAGAGAGACAGGGAAGACAGAGAGAGAGAGAGAAGGAGAGATTGAATATAAAAAGATGATAATGGCCCAGTGTAAGGGAAATGGAGTCAGTCAGGCTCCCTCTCTGGCAGATAAGCAGTGTTCCCATAACCTTGAGAATGAGCTTGCATGCACAGAATCATGCTTTGTTATATAATATCTTGGCATCCTGCAGGCTTTGTGTGCAATTAGTATATAAGGGAGTCAGGACTTCCCACATCGAGATGCTTGATTTGCAGCATGTGTGGATTGCCCCATCCTTGAATAAAAGCATGTCAGGCACTTCCTCGGCTCCCCAAGTTTTCTCCCATCTGCCTGAATCGTGAGTGAACCTGCTTGGCCTCGAAAGGCTGCAAGACACCTGGAATAGCCACAGTAAGGTTGGAGAGAAGTACTGTACTGGTGACTGATGACGTGTGGGAGTGGAGGAAGTAGTACAACTCAGTGCTCTGGTTTCTGGCTGAAATAGTGGCACCACCATTCATTGAAATAAAGACAGGAATAAGACTAGGTTGAAAGAGGGACTGTTCAATTTTGGAGTTATACTACCTGACTTTGAGCCTTATTATAAATATAAGTAAGCAAGACAGTGTGGTATTGGGATATAGACAGAAAAATAGATCAATGGAACAAATTTATAGCATCCAGAAATAGACGCATGCATATATGGTCAAGATTTTCAACAAAGGCACAAAAGCAACACAATGAAGTAAAGATGATCTTGTCAACAAACAGTTCTGCAGTAATTGGATGGCTACATGCAAAAAAAAAACAAACTTTGATCCACAGCTCATACTATATAAAAATTAAATCAGAATTAATTTTAGATCTAACTATAAAACTTCTAGAAGAAAATGTCTATAAACTTAAGAAAAGATGTCTGAGATATAATACTAAAAATTCAAACCATTAAAGAAAAAGTGGATATGTTGGGGTTCATCAAAATTGAAAACTTTGAAAGAGAAAACTTCATTAAAGTGAAGAACTTTATTAAAAGAATAAAAAGACAAGCCACAGAATGGGAGAACATATTTTAAAATCACATATCTGGTTAAAAAATACCCCTTACTTAGATCAAGAATATGTAAAGAATTATCAACACTCAATAATAAGAAAAGAAACAATTATATTAAAAATATGCAAAATATTTGAGAAGTTAATTTGCCAAAGAAGATATATAGTTAACAAATACTCACATGAAAAAAATGCTCAACATAATTAGTCATTAGGGAAATGCAAATTAAAATTTCAAGGAGATGCCACAGCACACTCATTGAATGGCTAAATTTACAAGTCTGAGCATATCAAGTGTTGGAGAAGATGTGGAGCAACTGGCTGTCTCTACACTACATATACTGCTGGTGGGAATAGAAAATGCTACAACCACTTTGAAAAACACTTTAGCAGTTTCTTAAAAGGTTAAACATACACCTACCATATGACCCAGACTGTGACTTATAGGTATTTATAGGAAAAATTTAAACATATGTCTATATAAAGACTTGTACACAAGTGTGTGTGTGTGTATATATATATCAGACTTACTTGTAATAGTTTCAAACTAGAAACAACCTAACTGCTCATCAACAAGGGGATGATTAAACAAATTATAATTATATTTATACTCAGCAACAAGAATTAACTAAATTGATCCTTGCAATAACATACGTGAATCTCCAAATTATAACTGGAAAAAGTCATTAAATGTTCTGGCTGGGTGACTCAGCTGGTTGGAGTGTCATGTCATCCCATGCACCAAAAGGCTGCAGGTTAGATCTCTGGTCAGGACACATACATAGCTTGCAGATTCTATCCCCAGTTGAGGCGCATACAGGAAGCAGCCAATCAATGTTTCTCTCTGACACCAATGTTTTTTCCTCTCTTTTTCTTTTTTCCCCTTCCTCTCTCTCTAAAATCAATAATTTAAAAATGTATATTCTCAGATGAGGATTTTAAAAAATCATTAAAAAGAGTAAATGCTATATGATGTTGTTTATTAAAAATTCTAAAAACTCCAAATGAGTCTTTAGTGGCAGAAAGCAGATCAGTAGTTTCCTGAGGACCCCTGAGGACAGGTGGTAAGACAGGGCTGGAGGGATTACAAAGGAATACAAGGAAACTTTGGGGGTAACAATGTGTTTATTATCTGGATTGTGATGGTTTCATGGGTGTAGCCATATGTAAAGGTTATTCAAATGGTATACTTTAAATATGTTTACACTTTCTCATATACCAACTATACCTCAATAACACTGTTAAAATACTTTTACAAATAAAACAACCACCCAGTTCTTTGAAGGCTGGAATAGAATAAAAGGATGATTAAGAAAGAACTGTTTTGCTCTGTCTGCCTGTCTGTGAGCTGGGACCAGTCTCCTGCCTTCAGACTTGGACTCTGACTGGACTCACACTCCTGGCTTCCCTGGTCTCCACCTTGAAACTACATCTTGCAAATTCTCAGCCTCCGTAACTGCATGAGCTGATTCTTTAAGTAAAGTCAATCTCTCTCTCACTCTCTGTAGGTAGGTAGGCAGATAGATAATTAGATATGGAATATATATAATTCTTTATAGTTATATGGAATTTACGTAAATATGTAATACATACAATATAAATTCTATATATTATATATAGAAGTCTATATATATTTATACGTGTGTATTTGTTAATTCTATATATATTAAATTCTATATATAAAATACAGGATATATATTATATGTGGAGTTATATATAATTCTATATAGAAGATATAATTCTACATAGAATTATATATATATATATCTTCTTTTTCTAATACAGACTGATACCATTTACTGCAGAGTAATAACAGCAGAGAATGTGAACAGTTGGATGGGTCAAAAAATGCCATCTGACCAGCTGGCTGAACTGGACGAGACAAGAGCGTGGAGGGAAGGCAACATGATGAAGACGGAAGAAAGGTGTGGTGCAGGGAAGGAGAAGGGTCAGGGGAGAAGAGGTGTCCCCTTGCAAACCAACAGGCCCAGAGAGAATAATGAGGATGGAAGTGGTTGTTGGGATGAGAACTTCCAGTGAAGGCTGTCAGAAGCAGAGACATTCTAGACGATGACAAAATCTAGGGATGCGGCCTTGGAAGTAGGTGGCTGAGGGAAGGTGGGGGTGATGTTTAATGGTGCCATGCAAATCAAGAACTCATTGACTAGGGTGCTGAGTCTTCCACATGTTCTCCGTGAGAGGAACATTCAGGAGAATCCAGGCGTTCTGCTAACTGACACCAGCATCTCCTATGTACCGTTTCCTGTTGTAAACGATGTAGTTCCTCTGGAGAAATGACTCTCCTGAACACTTAAAATGGTTATGAAAAACATCGTTGTGCCTGAAATATTTTGATCAGAAAAATTGTGTGTTTACTCTTCTATACGGTGCAACTTTTTTCTTTTCTTTCCTTTTTTTTTTTTTTGCCCTTGTATGTTAATTTTTACCTTGAAGGCATCGAACTTTTTTAAAAAAGATTTTATTTACTTTTAGACAGAGGGGAAGAGAGGGAGAGAAGAAACAATCAATTGGTTGCCTCTTGCACATCCCCAACCGGGGACCTGGCCTGCAACCCAGGTATGTGCCCAACTAGGGTTCAAACCAGTGATTTTGGGGTTTGTGGGACAACAACAAACTCACAGAAGCCACATCAGTCACGACCAAAGGTATAGGACTTTTTAATTAAATTATATAAGAAAACTTCCTTTTCTTTCATTAATCTTTCCCAACTCCTCATCTGGCAATTATGCATTAGCACAGTAAGGTAAGTAGTCGAGATTGGATGGGCTCTGTGAAATGAGGACATTGGATCAGATTAGTGAAACATTCCAGGCTTTTTTGTTGTTGTTGTTGTTGTTGTTGTTGTCGACCTCTTTATAAATTTGGTGAAACAGTGACTTCTTTTTGCAGTAAAATGAATGTTTCCACATACCCACAGATTTCTGCATTTAATTTGAAGGTAGTTCACAGGCTGTCACAAGATAAGCTGAATTTTATTATTATGGATATCTTTTCCATACTACAATATTATGACTACAATTACACTATAAAATCAGTTGGCTTATGAGACAAAAAATGTTTAAGTCTTATTGCCACCTTTCCCCTTGAACTTGCCTCTCAGGTCCCTTTCTGCAACTGGTGATGTCTAGAGGAGCATGGAAATTTCTCTCTGACTGTGACCTGATATTTCTCTCCGAGCGCGACCCTCCCCTGTCACAGCACCTGAGAATTTCACGTTATTCACCCCAACAGATTTTATTTTGAAAGGATCAATCGCTCCAACAGAAGCAGCTGAGCCCGACATCCTGTTTGCTGACTGGCAGCCACCCAGCCTCACAGCTGCAGTGGCGGAAGGGACACCAGAGACACCCATCATCAGCCAGTTCACGGGGACCTGGGAGTTACGAGTCAGAGAGAGGAGTCTGGCACCAAAGGCAGCGAGGGAGCCCACGGGCTGATGACAGAGTCTCCAACTGAGCACATTTGAGCCCGTGGTCTCGAGAGTGCTTAGAAATGACAAGCCTGGTAAGAGATCACCAGAGAAATAAGGAAAGAGGAAAGAAAAAATCCGCCCCAAACAACCAAGCAGACAACAAACGTACACCATTTAAAAAACTCACTAACAGTCTGAAGCGGCAGGAGATTAAGTACTCAGTATCCACAGTAAGAGCAATTCTAACCCAGTTTAGGAAATAAATGGCCTTCCGGGGATCAGATTGTCCACCCTTTTTGTCCACCCTTCCCCTTGGGCACAAAAGTTACCTCTGTCCTGTTTATTTCTATGCCTCCTCCTAATTAATGAGAGTTAATTCTCTTTTCTCCTTCAGCTAGACTGTATCAAATTCCTAGAATGGCGACATAAAATTTTTGTACAATTTACTTACTATTTTGATTTTTATCGATTGCCCAAAGGATTTGAAATGATTTACAACCAAGACTAAAATGCTAGAGCACCACTAAGAAACAGCTGAAGAAGAAGAGCCAAGCACTGGGTGGATTAGAGCTGTGTCATAAAAAATTAGGCTAAGCAAAACTGCTACAATTGATCCAAAACACAGCGCTGAGTTCCTTGGAAGCCAAGGAAAAAATATAACAACTGCAGTAGTCTTCATTACCTATTAAATTATTTAAGCATACTAACATAATTTTTCCCTCTTATTAAATTCTAAAATGAATGTATTTGTCATGGAGGTATTCAATTAATATATTTAAGTAACTTCAACTTTATTTGACATATGGAAACATTTTTATATGGAAAGTTTGCAAATATATCCTTGATCGATGCCAAGGGGGAGTATTTAAGTCATGGATTTGTGAAGGTTTTCTCATAGGTAGATTCAAGGAGTCTGTCATGTGAGCGTTGCTGACTAGTTTTTCACATGGAATGTGGATAGAATTTAGGCTTGAGGACAATTTAGTCTAGATGAGTAAATTGTTAGCTATGCTCATTAGGAAATTCTTTTCAATCATCGATTGTCTCAGCTGGGTAATTAACAATGAACGGCAGGTAATTTGGCAGGTGAAATGGAAGGTAATCTACAGCATAGATCTTCCACACTGTTGATATTAGAAAGTTTGTATGCTTTAGGTACCTGGTGTGCTGACGACAAAGCCAAGACTTTTTAAAAAAAAATAAAAACAAATGAGCTTAATATAGAAAGTCATTTCATATTTACTCTGGGTAGGTTTCAGGTGCATAGTCAAACAGTGCCAACATTTTTCTCAGGAAACAGCTTTGGAGAAGTAAAATAACTCCGATGACTGAATTGAATAACAAAGTTGATTAATCTATAAACTGAAGCACATCTGCCCATGGCAACTATTTTGACTTTGGCACAATTAATTTGGGGCTTTTCCTTTGATGGCATTATTTGCTTGAGGACAATCGCTGAAGAGAGTAAGACTACGCCCTCATGAAAGAAAAGAATGATCTTCCTGTTTGCCGTGGGGAGAAAGCATGCACCCAGCTCCTGTAAAAGTCATGCCCATATGTTTGGTTGTGTGGTTGTTACTAATAAGGCACAGGATCTCCTATTTCTGCTCCTTGGGACTCACTGAAGGGTACCGTTGAAGTTAGACAGAGTAGGACCAGATTTACATTATTTATGTCAGTGAAGACAAAAGGGGATGTGGTATAAGCTATGAGAAACAAAAGATTCATAAAGTCAGCATGGTTGTTACAACAAGAGGAAGTCTGTATTACAGATTTTCATATTATACCAAACTTTTTTCCCTTTGGATTCAAAGCCTACTCTAGTACCTAGTCCTATGATTTAGTCTTCAAGAACAAAGAATTCCTTTGCTCAGTGTCCAGTTATTCCCTCTCTGGGAGCTTGGTTATCTTGTAAACCAATAAATTGGTAGAATGGAGGTTCTAGGAAGAATATGGTAATAAAAGACACTTCTTTGAGTATTAGGATTTAAAGAAGCAAATCCAACCAATGTTGACAGTGTACTGTGAACAGAGGAATATGATCAATAGAGTCATCTGGACCTGAGGACCAAAAACAAAAAACAACAATAAAAATAACAAAAAAGTCTAGGTTTTAAAATAGACTTTAATAATATTGCAGTAACTATGAATGGTGTCAGTAGGGTACTTGACTTATTGGGGTGATCACTTTGTAAGTTGTAGAAATGTTAACCACTATGTCGAAGCTAATATAATATTGAATGTCAACTATAATTTAAATTTTTTTTAAATTGGCTATAAGTAACAAAAAAGGTCGTTATATAATGATAAAATGCTCAATGCATTAAGAGGATATAATTGTAAATATATATGCACGTAGACATATTAAGCAAATGCCACTATATCTGAAAGGAAAAACAGACAACAACACAAAGCTCCCAACTTTGTATATTAATAGGGACTTTGAGTCCCGGTTGGTATGGTTCAGTTGGTTGGTCTTTGTCCCAAAAACCTAAAGGTCACCAGTTTGATTGCCTATCAGGGCACATGCTTGAGTTGCAGGTTGGGTCCCAGGTTGGGGCATATTCAGAAGGCAGCCAACCAATGATTCTCTCTCACATTGATGTTTCTCTCCTTTCTCCCTTCTTTTTCTTCTTTTCAAAATAAAAAAATAAAATAAAATTCAGAAAATAATAATAGGGACTTTAATACCCCAGTTTTGACAATAAATAGATTATCCGGGCAGAAATTCAAATTGGAAACACTGGACTTGAATGACTCCTTTGACCAAATGGACATTCCACCCAAAAGCAGCAGAATGCATGTCCTCTTTAAGTTCACACTTAACATTCTCTAGGATGGATTGTATAGTAAGTCACAAAATAAGCCTATCAAGTATCTTTTCTGACCACAGTGGTATGAAACTAGAAATCAATCCCAGGAGGAAAACTGTAAAATTCATAAATATGTGGAAATTAAACAACATACCCTGAACAACGAATAGGTCGTAGCAGAAACCAAAACAAAAATCAGGAAAGATCTTGAAACAAAAAAAAAAAAATGAAAACACAACATATCAAAATTCATGGGAGGTAGCAGAAGTCATTCCAAGAGGGAAGTTTGTAGCAATAAACAGCTACATTAAAAAAAGAAAGATCTTAAATAAACATCCTAATGTTACACCTCAAGGAACTAGAAAAAGAAAAAACTAAACCCAAAGGAAAGACTGATAACAGTAAGACCTACTTTTTAAAAAAAATTTTTTTAATTGACAAAATGTTACCCCAACTTACCAAGACAGAAAAAAAGAGGCTTAGCATCTACAAATCGATAAATGTGATTCAATACTAGAAAGAAAAATCATTTAATCATCTCAAGAGATGCAGAAAAAAGCATTTGAGAAATCTCAACATCCTTTCATGATTAAAAAAAAGAACTCTCAAGAAATTGAGTATAAAAGGAGCATATCTTACCATAATAAATATCATCTATGACAAACCCACAGCTAATATCATACTTAACAGTAAAAGGTTGCATACTTTCCTTCTAAGATTAGAAGCAAGACAAGGTCTAACCAATTCTATTCAACATAAACCTAGAAGTCCCAGCAAGAGAGATTAGCGAAGAAAAAGAAATAGAGGTATCCAAATTAGAAAGGAAAAAGTAAAATCATCTCTGCAGATGATAGGATCTTGTATAAAGGAAAAACCCTAAAGCTCCACCAAGGGACTATCAGAATCAATAAATGAATTTAGTAAAGTTTCAGGACACAAAATTGTCATACAAAAATCAGTTGCATTTCTATATACTAACAATGAGCTATCTGAAAAGCAAATGAAGAAAAAAATCCCATTTACAAGGGTATCAACAATAGTAAAATTCTTAGGAATAAATTGAACCAGGGAGGAGAAAGATCTGCATGATGAAAACTATGAGACATTAATAGAAGACATTGAAGAAGACACACGTAAATGGAAAGATATCCCATGTTCATGGATCGGAAGAATTAATATTGTCAAAAATATCCAAACCACTCAAAGTCAGCTATAGATTCGATGCCATCCCTGTCAAAATTTCAATGTATTTTTCACAGATGTAGAAAAAATCTTAAAATTTGCAAGGAACCACACAAGACCCACAATAGCCAAAGCAATCATGAGAAAGAAAACAAGGCTAGAGGCATCACAATTCCCGATTCTAAACTTTACTACAAAGCTACAGTAATCAAACTAGAAAGATATTAACATAAAAGCAGATATATAGACCAATGCAACAGAACCAAAGAGCCCAGGGAAAAAAGCCATGCATTCCAATCAGCTAATGTTTGGCTGGGGAGACAAGGAGACTCAATGGGTAGAAGACGGTCTGGTCTCTTCAGTAAACTGTGCTGTGAACACTGGGTACCCACATGCAGAAGAGTGAAATTAGACCCCTCCCCTACACCACTCACAGAAGTAGCTAGAAATGAATTAAAGACTTACAGGTGATCCCTGAAACTGTACAAAAACAAAGGAAAATGCTCCTTGATACTGGTCTTGGCAATGATCTTCTGGATATGATACCAATAGCACAAGCAACAAAAGCAAAAATAAATGTGTGGAACAACATAAGCTTCTGCACAGCAAAAGAAACTATCAGCAAAATAAGAAGGCAACTTGTGGGATGGGAGAAAATATTTGCAATCATTTATCTGATAAGGAGTTAACATCCACATTATGTAAGGACTTTATATAACTCAATTGCAAAAAACCCCCAAACAATTCAATTAAACAATAAGCAAAGGACTTGTACAGATATTTTCCCAAAGAGGACACAAATGGCCAGAAGGTACGTGGAATTCTATCAAACATCACTAACCATTAGGAAAATGGGAACTGAAACCTAATTGAGGCATCTCCTCACACCTGTTAGAATTCTTATTATGAAAAAGACAACAGACAAGTATTGTCTCAAAACTCATGGTAAGTCTGTGGAGAAACTATTTGTGCTATTGTAAATTGAAGCAACCACTGTGGAAAATCATATGAAGTTTCCTCAAAAAAGTAAAAATAATGTTCCCATATGATTCAGCAATCCCACTTCTGGGTATGTCAGCAGGAAACGGAATCACTCTCTTGAAGAAATATCCACCCCCACATTCACTGCAGTGTTAGTCATTGAAGTCAAGACAAGGAAATAACCTAAGTGTCCATCGATGGATGAACTGATAAAGAAAACATGGTATGATATACAGATGTTACTCGGCTACAAAACTAGAAGGAAAGCCTGCCTTGGCTACAGCATGGGTGAAAGTTGAGGGTATTGTGCTAACTGAAATAAGTCAGAAAGAGAAAGACAAATACTGTATTTCTCACTTACGTGTGAAATCTAAAAAAGCTGAACTTGAAGAAATAGATATCAGAAAGGTGATTACCAGGGACTGGGGGAGTGGAGCTAGGAGAATTGGGGAGATGTTAGTCAAAGGGTACAAACTTCCAGATATCAGAAGAATGAATTCTGGGATCTAATCTACAGTGTGGCGACTATAAGTAACAAGACTATATCATATATTTGAAAGCTGTTAAAAGTAGATCTTAAATGTTATCACTAAAAAATGGTAATTATGTTAGAGGGTGGAGGCATTAACTAAATGTATTGTACTAATAATTTCACAATATATGCATTTACATGTGTATCAAGTCATAACATTGTATACCTTAAACTTACATATCTCAATAAAGCTGGACAAAATCTAGGTTGACTTAAGAACTGATTGTGTGTATATTCACTTCAATAGATCAATATTCCCTAAAGTGTGTTTCTCAGAATGTGAGTTCCATACTAGTTCTGTAGCACGTGCAACCAAAAGAAAAAGAGTTTTGCTTAGTCAGATAACTCTGGAAATCTGCTCACTATGTCCTATTTCCTAGGGGGTCAAGTGCACAGCAGCCTAGGCAGAGCAGCATATTTTTGTTCAACCCAGAGTTCTCAAACTTAGTTCCCCAGGGCATTCTTTTTAATGTGACACATTCATTTCCTACTGCACACACTTTGTTAAACGCAGCAATAAATGAATTGCCTTCTCTTGTATCACTGGAAATTTAAGAAGCGCTGGCCATGTTCTATGGTGTAATAGTTCTATGCTCATGTTACAAGTGCAGAGTCCACTGGGAAGAAGACTTTATCCTCATGAGTCTGCCATACTTCACCCAAGGCAAACTTCCGACAAAGTTGAGTGCCTACACTTTGGGTTTTTCTCATTAGCACAGTGGGTCCCAGGAGAGTCTGGCTTCTCTGCTGGTACACGCAGGCTCTGATGCCTCTGTCTGTGTCCATGGAGGCAGCTGACCTGCCCCTGGGTACCCAGACATTGCAGACAGCTTCCACCCCAAAGCTGCCAGGAGTCAGAATTATAAACATTCGTAGTAAAATTGTGAATTTTGGGGGTATAATATGGGTAATAAAGTTATATGTGTGACATTTATCCATAATTGATCATCTTTAAAATTATTATTTGCCTATTTACTTAAAGTGGCCACTTAACAGAGAAAAAATATTAGGAATGGGAACTATCATTTGTTTGTCACTAACTATATTCCCCCTTCTATGCTGGATCCTTTGCATAGACTGCCCATTTATCATTTGTAACAATCATAGAATGGGGGTCTTATTGCCCTCTTTTTCAGATTTGAAAACTGAGCCTTGGTGACCTGAGTAAGGACTCCTCATAAGGGGGAGAGTTGCAGTAGGAATCCAGGTGTCTTAGACTCTAAAACCCACGTTTCCTTCTATGTCATGGAACGTGGGCTAGAGGACACTGGGGGCGGGGCTTGGAGACAGCTTGATCACCTTCCGGATCTGTGACCTTAGCCCATGCTCCCCAATAGAAATGTAGTGCTCACTATACAAGTAATTTAAAGTTTTCTAGTCATCACATTAAAAAAATTAGAAACAGGTGAAGTTAATTTAAGTAATTATATTTATCTACTCTAATATACTCAAAATATTATTTCAACATGTATGCGATATTTTATTTTTTTAAAGATTTTATTTACTTATTTTTAGAGAGGGGGCAGGGAGAGAGGGAGAGAAACATCAATGTGTGGTTGCCTCTCGAGCGCCCCCTATTGGGGAGGACCCGGCCAGCAACCCAGGCATGTGCCCTTACTGAACGCCATTGAACTGGCAACTCTTTGGTTTGCAGGCCAGTGCTCAATTCACTGAGCCACCTTAGCTCAGTCTGTATGCAATATTTTAAAAATTATTGAGGTATTTTACATTTTTTTACTATATCATCAAAATCCAGTGTGGATTTTACCTGCAGAGCATATTTCAATTTAGACTGGCCACACATTTCAAGGACTCAGCAGCGACCCATGAGTCGTGGCCGCCGCATTGGACAGTGCAGCCTTAGCCTTTTGTAAAATAGAAATGTTATGAGCCTGCCTCTCAAGGTTATCACAAGCATTACATGAGATGATTTATCTAACTAAAAGTGTTCTTTTAAAAACATGAACAGTGTGGCAGGCAGAATAATGGACACCCCCAAAGATGCCCGTGTCTTAATCCCTGGAACCTGTAACTATGTTACCTTAAATGGCAAAGGAACTTCTGACGATGTGATTTAGTTAAGAATCTTGAGGAGGGGAGGTTATTTCGCATTATTTGGGCAGGGCCGACGTAGTCACAAGTGTCCCTTGTAAGAGCTCAGGAAGGAGGAGATCAGAGTGAGCAGTAAGAGACGAGATGTCAGAGCTTCTAGAGGCTGAATAAAGGCAGGAAGAACCTCCTCCCCCGAGAGCCTCCTGGCATACTCATCCCTGCCTACACCCTGCCTTTAGCTTGGGGAGACTAATTTTGGACTTCTGACCTCTAGAACTGTAAGATAATAAGTTGGTGGTATTCTAAGCCACCAGGTTGGTGGCAATTTATTACAAAAGTAATGCAAGACAAATACAATGGGCAATGTAAATGCAATGCATTATTGTCACCAAGTGTAGATATAAAAGACTGCTTTAGATGCAGGAAGAAGTGGAGCTTAACTGTGTGTGTTGGGGGGGTGGTGTTGGATTAGGTGTGGGCCTTGGCTGTTGCTAGGTGGAGGCATAATTCCCTGCTCCCATTCTCCATCCGTGTGGACTCAGAAAATAAGAGGCAGTAGAGCCACTGAGGGAAAAGGTGTAGACCCTACCCCCTTCCTCCTGAGCACGAGAGACATAAAGGTGTGTGTGGTAGCCTAGTCCTCCAGCCCAGGGCCAGACTGCACAACAGGACATTTGTGCTCCTGAGGGAGGAGCTACCACAAAAAAGGGGGAATTTGGGGATGGTAGGCTGGACTTAGCAGGAGTAGTTTGGCTGCCAGGGAGAAGCACTAGTTTGGAGCAGAGTTCCCGGACTGAAACTTCTCACCCAGCCTTCCCAGCATGCTCAGACTGTCATGGTGGAAATGGGTGTAACTCAAAGAGCTTTACCTCTGAGACTCGGGCTGTCTGGCTGCCTCTCCTGGCATTCCGTTTGGCTGGGTGGCAGGGGGCAGAGAGGGAGACCTCGGGTCAGTTGGAAAACTCAGCTGGTTTCATTGCTGTTGACCGGTGAGCCAGCCTCAAGGGCAAATGTCTTCTTCCTCTCCTGGCTATTGGCAGCTAGCAAGCCCTGAGGGACCTCCCCAGAGAAACCGTGGGGCTCAGTAGCTTGACAATCTGGGGGACTTAAAGGGAACATGATCATCAGAAGCTTCTGGGTTTGGAACATTTGGGTTGGTTTAGGGAGATCTTTAATCTCACATTTGAACAACTAAGAAATGACCACATGTAAGGGCATGGGTGTGCCTAATAGGTAGAGACTAGACAGTGTCTACCAGCAGCGGGGCTTAAAAAGATGGAACTTCCCTGGCGAGCTGGTTCTTGTCTTATCAAGGAAGATTCACTTGAGCAGGCCACCTATAAATTTAAGAGTGGGTTCCCCTGTGGTGAGGAAGATTGGCAAGGCTGCTCACAGACAATGCTTCTTAGCATAAGGGTTCGAAAGGTCAGAGACATTGACAGAGGAGCGAGCAGCCCTAACAGGTCAGCACAGGGGGAGAGTGCGGGGAGGACCTCAAGGACTGTAGCCTGTGCTTAGATTAGCTGGCTCTCCGGAAGGTTTGTCACCACCACTCCACTCACCCTCTTCCAGGGATTAAGCCTTTTCGTGTCCATTCGGATGGACCTCGAGGGAAAAACCCTGGCCTTTCTGCCGATAGGCACATGGGGAAGTTTTGCTGCCTGACTAATAATAAGGAGAAAAGCGAAAGGACAGTGGCCATGTTTGCACCGGTGTGGGTGGAGCCAACATAAATGGACATAAATTGCGCAGCATTCAGGGTTCAGGAGACAGGTGGAGTCACCATTTCCCTCCAGCGCAGACATTCCATGACCGTGGCCAAAGCTTCTTAGAAGAAGCTACAGCATATTCACACAATCCTTTGCCACCATCTTTTGCAAACAGGCCTCCAGACAAGCATCCCTGGGTTTGTCTGACCTTTGCCAAATTCCTACACAAACAACCAGTACCTGAATCTCTAGCAGCTGGGAAATAAGTAAGATTTAATCGGTTCAGACAGACGAGGAAAGGTACAGTGTGGCTGACTTTGTTTTGAAACAAGATTAGATCCCCTCTCGGGAGCCGGGAGAGGGTAAATATGTGTTAAACGGGGTGCTGAAAGCCCGTTAGACCCAGCTCCGGGCTTCACGGGGGTGTGAGCGGGAGGAATTTCCTCGGTGCATAGCCGAGGACATTTCAACACCTCTGTCTCTGAGGATGAAACACTATCATCCTGCTCCAGCTACAGCCTCTCTCATTTTCAGTTTCTTTCAGAGAAAATGATACACGGCAACTTTGTGAGGGAGCCATCACTGGGAGAGGTCAGCCTGGGAAAATTCACTGCTCCCGGCTGCCAGCGCTCTCATGGAGGAGGCAGACTGTATGCAGATGACATGCTTCAAGATGCAGGGACTGCTTGCTGCAGTCTGGTGGAGACTCCAAAATCGTTTCTGCTAGAAAAATGGCCATGGTAGGCTTCCAGGGTGCTGGCCCACAGGTGTGGTGGGTTATAAATTTCTCTTTGTGGCAGCTGTGACTTCAGCCTGGGACTCCTGTGCAATTAGAGAAGCTCCCAATACACTCATCTGCACGAAATGAAGTGAAAGGAACTGGTGGTGGAGAAGCCTACAGGATTGTGGGTTTCCCATCTACTTCTCCTGAAATGTCTTCCACCTGTTTTCTGATAACTCCAGGCTAGCAATTCAAAGCAGTTCTGGATCGCTCTGCCGTCCGATACCAGCCGCCTGCCTAGGAGGGTGCTTTCCAGCCAGAGGAGAATAACTTGGTTCACGGCAGGGACAGGGCAACCCAGGGTGTCAACAAGCTTCCCAGCACTCCAAAGTTCTCTGGCATCCCACGATTTACAGAAAAATGGCTGGGCTCATCCTGTAGCCTGGTGGTGGAGGCAGAGACTGGGACAGTCAAGCGCACCTAATCAGGGCTACTCATAACTCAGGTGGTCAAGTCACAGGTTTCAGGGACCAAGCCAGAGGTGTCTGCTGGCAATGGAATGGTCAGAAATGACACGAGGCACTAGTAGTAGGTTGTGTTCAGAATATGGGCACATTTGTCCTGGTGTTAGCAATGAGTGTGGGAAATGGACGTAATTCTTTGTTCAAATGTGACATGGTACTACCCGCCCCAGTTCCTTTGGATTTGGAGTCTTTAAAACTCTAAATCCTGCCTCAGTAAAAGCTGGATGCTATAGTCAGTTAGTTGATGGGCTGAGACACATCAATTTCAATATCCCTAGATTATGGCAAACACATTCAGAAGCTGCTCTGACTGATGGGTTTTTCTTTTCCTCTTCCATCATCACAGCATGTCGACTATGTGTTTGCCATAATTAACTAACTTAATGTTAATAGCAAACTTCAGTGATGTATATCAGCCCTGAAACTCACTGAGATCTTCAGAGGAAGAAAAAAAGACTAGTTTTTTTTTTTCTTACTTAACACAATCCCCTGGGGAAATCAGAAACTAAGGAAATTTCCAGCAATGAAATTAAAAACTATTCCCTCAGTGGCTTAAGTGAAATGATAGAGAGCAATATAGGCTGAAACTTGAAGGGACTTTTTAATGTCATTTTAGAGTTGACAATGCTGACACACAATAAGCCTCCAATAAATGTTGGAAGAGAGACGTGACTCGGGGAGAGAGATTGAGAGAATGCGGGGTGGGTGGGGAGGGGGTGGGAGAAAAGGGGTGCAGAAAAGACAGATTGCTGACCCGAACCGAGCTCCAATTTTTGAGGAAATGAAAAGAGAGACTCAAATTTCTCTAAATGAGTATGTTGGAAAAGTCTCAAATGGCTTCCTAGAACCTTTGGGCAGGTCAGTACTTCCCCTGACATGTAACTAACAATCAAGGGCCTTCTACGAACTTTTATTACAGTGGGAGCAGTCTTCCAACCCTGCAGTTACGGCACCGCGCATCTCCTGGAAGTGGAATGAGTGAGGTTTATCTGAGTCAGGTAGAGATAAAACCTACTGGGAAAGGTGTTCTCTTGAAACTTTTGAATTAAAACGAGGAAAAACAATGGTCCACCATATTCTCAACCTCTTAAGATATTGTATATAACACACACACACACACACACATATATATAGTGTTTAATTAAAAGTTGTGGAAATCACTTTTCGGGCAATGAAATTAAAGCTGTCTGTAACATTCGAGAAACCTGACTTTACAATTTGGGAGCTGAACTTTAGCATAATGTCGACAAGTGATTTGTCCTAGCCCATAGTATTTTAGCTTGGGGTTCGGGCTTAGGATTATATACACCCTCAGTGCCCTACCAGAAATTCTAAGTGAGGGATGTGACCTTAATCTGTAGATATTAATCAAAACCCAATTAAATACCAAGTGATTAATGATGACAATCTCCAGTTCCTCCTTTGAACTCACTTGAGGAAGAGACGACTGAAAAATCTATTAAAGTGGAAATAGAGTCAAAGGAAGGGGAAGGCGAGAAGAAGGAAATAACAAGAAAGGCCTTGCGGGGCAATCAAAAGTAAGAGAAATCTCCAGAAAAGTCATGAATTAAATGAGCCAGAGAACCCAAGCCAGGAGATGGCTGGCCCGAAGCCAACAGAAATATACATCACTATCCCCCGAAAGGCAAAAGCATTGCTTCTGAAGCACGAAGTCTTATGTCCAGAGACATTGCCTTCATTCCCTCTGATGCTCTTTCTCAATCACGTCTTCCCCACAATACACACTCCGCCCTCCAGAGCAGAGGCACCTGACCCTCAAACTGGGCAGGGAGAGAGCACCAGACTCATCCAACGCCACCTGCTTCCACACACCAATAAGGAGCCAGCAGGTACCAGTGTTCTCTACCAAATCCACCTTACTCTTGCCAGTTCCGACACATATATACTTAAGACACAGTCTCCTTCTTTTATTCTGTATTAACCAGCCTCCTTCTCTTTCTTAATTTTTAAGGGTTTACATCTACCTTGCTGGCATCTATTTGCTGTGGATTATAATTCAAGTAGAAAGAAGATTTTTGTTGTTGCAAATGACAGAAATCTATCTCAAGTGACTTTAACACAAACAAGGAATATATAGATTCTCATGATGGAAAAGTACAGAGCTTCAGGTATGGCTGGATCCAGGGACTTGAACAATATCAAGTCATTAGAATTCAATTTTCTTCTTTTCTCTCATCTGTAATAACATCACTTTCAAGAAGATATTCCCTATACAGGAACTCCCAGTCACTTCAAGCATCTATCTTCCTTCTATTGAGCTAGAAATATCTGAGAGCTTACCTTTCCTTATAATTCCAGTGAAAGTCACAGGATTGTGTTGCATTGCCTGGCTTAGATTCCATACCCATTGCTGAACTAATTAGTATAGGCAGCAAAATGGCATATGCTCACTGGCCACACTTGGGCTGCATGCCAATTTCTGGACCTGTGGGTGGGATCAGTTCTACAGAACTACACAGGCCGGGAGAGGTACTGTGACCAGAAAAACAAAAGGAACTGATGATCACCATGTATCCTTTCTCTTTTTCTCCACATTCCTTGAAACTTTCCTTTGCTTTTCAGGAACCACTCCTCTTGCCTCCAGCTCCAATTGGAAAATAAATTTTTCAGTGACTTATCTACCAAAACAGCATTTTGTGTGCCCCGACTTCCTTTCTCTTCTTTCAGAGTTTTCAGACTAAGTGAAAATGTTCCCCTCAGCACTATGGCCTGCTTTCAAGGCTCTCCTAGATAACTCGCCCTAGCGCAGGTAATTTTCTCATTTCTGATTACCTGCTCCCATGCTTCTTAATACTTTCCCTTTGCCTCATTCCATCAGCATCATTGAGCTTCCAGGCCTAAAGCGCCTGCCACCCTGTGCTGATGTTAATGTATAATAACAATTATTTATCAAACTATTGGCCAAAAGAAATAGTTTGGTCTTTTTTTAATCCATGAGAATTTTGGGGATATGGGCAATGTACTCTAATGAATGAAGGTAAGAATTGCTAAATTGCTGCACATCGGGAAATATATGGAATTATTGTAAATTCCACAAGTTAGTAATTTGATAGTGTGATAAGTATCCTTGGAGGTTAGGGGGGGAAATTCTGAACTTATAGGCTGGGTTTCCTTTCCCCGACAAAATGCAGAATGCTAAGGCTGCACACTCGGAGGTCCCCGGAGCCCTGGCAGGTTGACACACATGAGAACAGAACAGGATCTTAGACGGTTGAGACTGACATGGAAGAGTGGTGAACAGGAACACACATGGCCCTTCTCTTGGTGGCATGTAGTAGCTCAGAGCACATATTCTGAAACCAGACAGGCTGAGTTAGAATCCTGATCCCACCATTGCTTACCTCTGTGATTGTGGGCTAAGTATCTGACCCCTCTGCCTCAGTTTCCTATCTGTAAAATGGGAATATCACCAGTATCAGCCTTGGAGGATGGTTGGGGCTTACTAAATGAGTTCATTAATATGAGGAAAGCCCTGAGAATAGTTTCTGGCACATAATAAACACTGTGTAAGTGTGGACAGCCAGAATTTCCAGATCCAACCTATGGTTTCCATCAGGAAATGTGTTCTATCTTGTAAGAGCTCCTAATATTCCCAAATAAGCTAGACATGTAGTTGTTTAGTGAAGTTTCCTGACTACATTTGTTTGAATTGAAACAATTTAATTAATTTTCCCTTTAACTTCAAGAATATTTTAAAACACCAGAAGGCTTCATTGGTCAAGCATGCACTCACTTGTAAGTTACTGAAGACCCAGCTCACACTGGCTTAACCAAACATGGCTTCGTTACTGCTTTTCCACATGAACCGTTGAGCTGTGCATCTCCTAACACCCAGCAATTGCACTCTTAGGAATATACCCAACAGAAATGTACACATGTGCTTATTATCAGACAGTCAAAGAATGTTCATTGATAGTAACCCAGACTGGACAGTTCACAAATGCTCATCAACTGGACAGTCAATGAATCAGGATACATGATGGACACACATATGGAAGTCATGCAGGGTGTCCAAACTTTTGGCATCTCTGTGCCACCCTGGAAGAAGAAGAGTTGTCTTGGGTCACACATGAAATACAAGGAGACATGTAATCACAAAAACATCTCATAACGTTTTAAGTACATTTACGATTTTGCACTGGGCCGCATTCATAGCCATCCTGGACTGCATGCGGTCTGCAGGCTGCGGGCTGGACGCCCCTGCCTGGCAAACAGTAATGAGAAAAAATGAACCACAACTACATGCACCAATAGGGAAGAATCTCACAAACATAATATTGAATGAATAAGGCCAGACACCAAATACTACACACAGTGCAATCTCATTTACATAAAGTCCAAAATCGGGCCAATGAATCAGTGGTGTTCGAAGCAGGAAGGGGGTTATCCCTGTGGAGGCAAAGGCTGAAAGAGGACATGGTGTGGGAGGACACTGGGACATTGACCACACTGTCTCCCCATGCAGGTTCTGCTTGCTCAGGTATGTACAGTTTGTGACATTCTGCTGAGCTGTACATTTACGGTTGGTATCTTTTCTGTCTGCATATTATTCTTCCGTAGAAGTGTGTTAAAAAGAGGAAGAAGTGAGGAGGTGAGTTATTTCTGTATCGAATCCGGAGCCCAGGTCTTCATTCCTTTTCGTTCTGCATCTTTAGCTTGTTGGCCTTCATCATGAAGCCTGTCACCCCATGTGACAATGACCACAGCACTCTGTGTCTCTTTCCCCTTTAGGGCCATCTCCCTTTTTATCATAAAATAAAAAATTCTTTTCCAGAAGCCCCGCCTCACCTTAGCCCAACAGTCTTCTACTTCTCTTATACACAAAAGTGGGCCATGCACTCACTTTTAGCTGTAAAAGAGCAACCTCCCACCCCCTCAAAGTGGGAAGTGCCAAGGAGGAAGACATTTGGGAAAAGAATATTTTGTAATCGAACGACAGCGTCTGCCACATAGGCACACGCATTTGCATTTCAGGTGTGGTAGTTATTACTTCTTCCTAGATCCTTAACAGTATTTCCCTATGCGGGTTCATGGATGGAATTTATCGTATTACATTTAAGAAATATTTTTGTGAATGACATGCTGGTCATGTCCGAGCTGATAAGCCAGGCTTAGCAAACATAAGTCATAGAGGAGATTGGGTATAAGGCAGCCCAGACGGGTGGGACCCTTTCCTCACGAGTTATCAGACCTTCTTTAGATTAAATAAATAGTGAAATGCAGGCTTGCTCTTCTAAAAATATCTGTACTAGTCAGATTGCAGACTACAAAGGATAATTTTGTGTGTAAGTAAAAGCAGATTTATTCTTGATTTAAACACTGAACACCCTTTCAAAAATCCTCACTGAGTGCCTGGTAATCTTGAGCCATTTCGTCTCTATGAATTTGCCTCTTATAGATATTTCACACAAGTGGAATCATACAATATCTGTCCTTCCTTTTGTGTCTGGGATAGTTCACTTAGCATGCTGTTTTCAAGGGTCATCCACGCCATAGCCTGCATTAGGACTTCATTACTTTTTATGGTTGAATAACATCCATTGTATAGGTATGCCACAGTTTTTTTAACCCACTCATCTGTTGTTGGATATTGGATCATTTCCACCTCTTGACTGCTATAAATAAGGCTGCAATGAACAATAGCGGGTAAATATCTGAGTCCCTATTTTCAGTGTGCACGTGTCTATCCCGGGGTGTAGAATTGCCGGGTCACATGGCAAATGCTACGTTTAGCTTTTTAAAGAACCACCAAACTATTTTCCACATCTGCCGCATCATTTTACAGTCCCACCAGCAAAGTAGGAGATTCTACTTCCTTCCAGGGTTTGTTCTTCTGCTGAGTTTCTGCCATTAATGGGCATACTCCACACCCGTGTCCATCCCCTCATGTCACAGCCCATGTTTCTGGGAGAGAGAACGTGATTGGCCCAGGCAGGTTGGGCCAGGCGATTGCCCCTGTACCCATTGGCAAAGGGGCAAAGGGGGAGGGGTCATGTGATACGTAGATGTGGTTACATGGCGTGGCAGGGTTGTGTGAGCTGTGAACACTCAACCCAGGAGCATTGTACAATATTCTGCTGCTTCTCTTCTGAAATGGGGGCAGTAGCACCTAATACAGCGTACATGTGAGAATTCAATAAGATGGTGCATACAAAGTTTTGAATAATTGCCTAGCATTCAATAGTGAAGAATAGTAGCAATAATAGAATCAGCAGCAGCAGCCTCAGAGTGGGAGGAAGGGGTTTGCGGGCAAGCACAGCCACTCTCCATCAAGGGTCAAGTATACTGAGCTTACTTATTACAAAGGAAACCCTCTCTTACAGATTTATAAGTTGTGACTTTATCCAAAGCAATTTTTGAGCCTATTTCTATTTTCATTCTATATTGCCTTCGGGGGCAAAATGTTTCATTTCTTTACTATCTGCTTTGTCGAGTAGTAATTTGTTGTATTTGTCTTAAAACCACCCCCTTGAAGCTCTTGAGGCAGCTTCTAGTGTCTACCTCAGTAGAACCCCAAAGGCCTTCACTACAAGGACCTGCTCACGTGTTTGAATCCGAGTAAATGGGAACCTCTGAACAGGTGCCGGGCTTTCTTCTCAGCTGTATTCCAAATCATGTGCTTTCTTTGTATATCTTCACAGGCAAGCTTAGAGCCTTTTTAGCTTCACTGAAGTGTTAGAGGAAAATCACTTCTCTACAGCGTTTGTGTGAGTGGCTGCCTCTGAGGACAAAGCTGAGATGCTGAGTGGCTGCTTGGTGATTGGCTAGGTGCTGTCACCATCTATATGCCTCGTTCCTGTCACTTGTCACCCAGCACAGGTGATCCAGACTCATGCCTTTAGAGTTTCTCTGATCGCAAACCAAAATTGAATGCAAGAGTCTACTGATTCAGAATTTAGTGAACACATGAATTTCTTACCCTCCTTTTTCCTTTTATGATTAGCAGCACAATGAAGAACATCCGAAAAGAGGTTTTTTCTTTATATAAAACTACACAGGTCTGACTCATGCTTTTCCTTGTCCTCCACTGAGTTAATCATATTAACCTGAACTCAGAAATGCTACTGTGATGTGATCCATATGTGACAACTGTGTATCTCCCCTCCATATAGTCACCTCCCAATTATCTGCACAAACCCAGGGGTGTGGTGGTACAGATAATTCAAAGCAGCAAATAATCCAAATGCCATTTCTGCTTGGCTTGAGAAGACATTATGCAAATTTGTGGCAGCAAATTTACCTTCTTTATTACATTTTGCTTGCATTCATATTAAAAAATTATTTGCATTCTCTGTGAGTGTGTGTGTTGGGGGGGGGGGTGGCCGGAGAGGGGGCTAGGATGCCATCCCGGGAATTAGTTCAAGAGAATCATAAAACCTTGGCGCTTGGAGGAGCCTTAGATCATCATGTGACTTTTTCTTTTCTCTAATTTGTCTTAGAGGAGGCAGCCTAGGCCTCGAGAGATTATGTGACTTACGTAATATCCCAAAGTAAATCGGTGGGAAGAGCAGGCGCCAGGCTTAGCTCTCTCGCTCCCTTACTTTTCAAGAGGAGGAACCCACACTGTTAAATCAGAAGCCAACTGCGTGTTTCAGCCTTTCGGTTTCCAAACACATAAACAATCTCGTTAGTCCCTCCAAAGGGTGACACCACCTGCGATCTCACTCACGGAGGCACGACACTTCCTGATGAGGCTGCACCAGGAGGCCCTGCCTCCACGTGGAGTGGACACCGCCTGTTTCCCCATTGCAGCAAGTAGCCCTGGTTGGCTTGAGTCTTCTCACCACACGCTGCCAGGACTGAAGTTTCTTGCACAGCCAAGAGCTCGCTCTTAAGGGGAGTCATCTGGGTTTCATGTGAGTTGGGCGTGGCCACAAACCCTGGAATTAGTGAGTCTGCCCCTTGGGCATTGTGGCAAGAGGGAGCCCACGCAAGCACTGGGCTTCGAGTCAGGACTCCAGCAGTGTACGCCAACCTGCTGGGCAACCTGGGGCTTGGCTGCCAGTGAGTTACGCTGACCTTGACATAAGAGCAAACACGAAGCAGACAGGCAGGCCTCCACCTCTGGTTAACCTCCCCAAGAGGTACAGCAGTGAGGTTTGAGAAAAGATGCTCACAAAATCAGCCAGCCAGCGAACATCAGCTCAGGGGCAGGAGGGGGACATTGATGAGCTTTGTGATGTTGCCATGCACTGCATCAACTCTTAGTCCAACTGGTGGCTGTGCCAAGGGTCATTACCAGCTAATGGTTTTTTGTAGCTTGGAGTGGGCTGTCAGTTGTTCCTTGAGCTTTCCTGCGTGGGCAGATGTTCACAGTGCGTTGGGGCCTTCTGGAGCAATTGAGCAGAAGGTGCTGGAGCACCTGGGGGTGCTTGGAGGCTGGCATGGCACAGGGGGCTGACTTTGAGAATGGAGTCCAAAGACCGATGCTCTGGGCAGGGACCCAGGCAGGGTTTGCTTTGAGCTTCCTGTCTGGGTAGTTGGATCTGTCTATGCCACTCCCCTGTCCTGCACGCTCTTATTTTCTGCCAAGAATGAAGGCAAATATTTACCTTTGAATGCAGAATAATGTCTGAAGCTACTTAATGGGTGAAAGGCCTTCTTTTTAATCAGAGAGGGATCTAATTAATGTTGTATGAATTCTTCCCTGGCAAAGCCTGTCTCTCTGTCCATAGCCACATCTGCTTAGAACTACTAGGATTATCAATAAAAGCAATGCTACAACGCAGTAGGTTACTAACACTAATGCATAACAATATAACTTTATAAAATGTTAGCATCGATAGAATAGTTTTTATGGAATTTCCCATTTAATTCTTACAATAGCCACATAAAGTAGATAATAGCATTCTGTTATCTGCAGGGCTTCGGAGAGATAAACTGCCTTTCCCAAGGACACAGTAGAATAGAAACTTGAACCCAAGCCTTATAATTCTTTTCCAGTTTCTATGGCTCTCCCTCCAAATATCTGGGAGGAAAAATTAAATGGCTTATGATAAGACAAATTGAGAGCTGTGGGTTCAATCCTAGTGTCGCACAGGTGGGCACAGGTAGCCAGGTTCTTGGTGATTGTGAACAATGAATTGAACCGAACACACAGAGAGCTCACAGCATAAAGAGAGAGAGAAGATTGATTAAGCGATAGTATACTCCACAGAACACGGGAGCGGGCCAACTCTGAGCAGAGATTGACGCTCAGTGACCGGGGGGGATTCTATTCTTATAGGGCGGCTATTTCCTGGCTAGTTTGGGTGGGGTTTTATTGTGTATGTACAAGTAGTTACATTACTTTTAATGTATGTACATTATGGTGCATATGATCTCCCATGATTTTCCTTGATTGCCCACCAGGAGAGAGGGGGCCTGCCATGCTAACTTATTATGATGCTAATATAATGAAGCAGGGGTCATGTCACATTTTCTGCGCAGGTGTAGTCATGATTCACCATGATTCAGTGCTTTTCCAGAGGTGGCTACAACTGGTCTTGGAACAGGGTCTTTGTTCTGTATCGATGTCCTTTGTTTTATTCCTGAGGCATCTCCAGAGTTTCCTCGCTCCTGACGACCTCCTTCCTCCCCAGCACTCAGCAGAATGCTCAGTACATGGTAGACAGAGCAACCAGCAGCTCAGAAAGGACACAGAATAGGTAGGTGCCTACATAGTGTAATTCAAGGATTATTTGAGAGGATTGGAAATGCAAATTCTTAGGCCAGACCCAGGCCTACTGAATCTAGTGGTAGACACAGCAATCTGTGTTTTTACAGATGCTTCAGATAATCTTTGATAACCACAGGCCAAGACCAGGGGCCAGCCACTTTTTCCTGTTAAGGACCAGATAATAAATATTTTAGGTTCTGGAGGCTACACAGTCTAACTCTGCAAGTGAGTTGAAAGCAGCCATAGAGAATGTATAAAGGAATGAGTGAGGCTGTGTTCTAACAAAACTTTATTTAGACTAATCAGGGCTCACTTGGTTAATGATATTAATACTCTTCAGTGTGAATATACCACAGAATAAATTCCTGACAGTAAAGTTGATGTTTCAAAGTGTGATGCACTATTTATGAAACTTTAAGAAATCTTAATTTATTGTCATTTTCTGATGACCCATCTCAAATCTAAGATACTAGCTTTCCAGTGTCACAAAAATATTTCCCACTGTCTTCTAATTTCCAATACCATCTCAAATCTAAGATACTAGCTTTCCAGTGTCACAAAAACATTTCCCACTGTCTTCTAATTTCCAATAGCACTGTTGAGAAATCCAATACCATTCTCATTTCTGATCTTTTGTATATGATTATTAAAAAATCTCTAAAAGGCTTAAGCTCTTTATTCCTGATGTATTGAAGTTTTACAATGGTCTGCTTTAATGTAGTTCTTTTTCTTCTTTGTATTGACATTTTGGGGCTCTTTCAATCTGGAGACTCATGTCCTACAGTCTTGTATTATTTCTTAGCTAATTCCCTCCCCGTGACTTGTTTTGTCTCTCTTTCTGGTACATCCATCACTCAGATGTTGAAGCTCTTGGTTTCCACCTCAAATTCTGCAATTGTTTCTCTCATGATTTATCTCCATGTCTTTTTGTTACACTCTCTTGAGAGATTTCTTAACACTCTTTCTTCCACTCTTTTACTTAAAAACACACACACACACACAAAATTTTTTGTTATGATTTTTTAAAGCTTTTCACTGATTATTCTTTTTATAATTCCCATTCTTTTCCCATAGATGTAATATTTTATTATCTCTAATATCAATTATATTTGTTTTTTGAAGATAATGTTTTTGCTACCTAACTTGTCTCCATTGCTCCCTCGTTCCCTTTCTCCCCTTTGTGTGTGGGTGTGTATCTTTCATATTGGAAGATTTCCTCAGATGTCAAGAGGTCCCTGGTTTTCAGTTCATATTTTCAAAGGAGCTAATTACAGAGCCGAGCTTGCTGACTTTATTGTAAGTTAGTGAATATAGCAAACTGCTTGACTTTCATTGGTGGAATTCATAACTCCTAGTATCTCTAGGTATTTTCTCTGGGACATTCAGTTACTACAGAGAGGAATGCCAGAATTTGCTTTTCTTGGGTAGAGCATGGTTGGAAAAGTGGGGGCCATGGCAATGAGGCTGGTTCCTAGTGTTCTGGCAGCTTCACACAGGGTGGGAGGTGGTTGTCTCTCTGTTCACTTGACCCATAATCTTTGTTTTTCAGGCTAGTGGCTATCCCCTGCTTTCTACTGGGCTGGTGTCCCTAAGGTTGAAGATACTCCGATTTGACTTCTTCTTGGTACAGGGTAAATGGGAGATAGTGCCCTGGCTGCTCAAGATGGGGTGAGACTCTGAGAGGTTCTTTCTGTTCCTTTTATTTATTTTTAATCCATCTCCCCAGTTTTAGCCCCTTCTCTCATTCAGGCCTTCTGTGCTATTACGTGTCTTAAGAATCCTATTGTTGAACCAATTAGGAGGGTTCCTGCACTCTGCAAAATCATGAACTCATTAAAGTTCATATATTATATTTTGAGGTTATTAATATTTCCTAAATTTATGGATTATGGAATTGTGTTTTGTTTCTCCTTGGTTTTGGGTGATTTCTGAGAAGAAAAGGGGGCAGAAAAAGCTTTGCCCTGCCACCTTAAAACTAGAAATCTCTGATAGCACAGTTTTATTTTGTTGGATATTCTCCAACTGCTCTCCATGGAGTTTGCACCAATTCATATACAGCAATATAAAAGTGTTTATTCCCCACGTTCTCCTCACCTTCTTAATATGTTAGCTTTTTAAATCTCAGTCAATCTTAGTGAAAAGTGGAGATTTTTTTTAAAACTGTATTTTTTTGTAAAGGCCACAATTTTAACATCTTATGTAAAGTGCACTAAAACCATCTTCATTCTGTATGTAGTCGTTTAGCAAATACATGTCCTTACACACAGATATTTGTAGGTAAATTACTCTAAACCCCTCCTTGGAGAGTATCCCCAAGCACTCAGTTTTCTGGCAGCAGAGCGTCAGTAAACACTGACATTGCTGGTGTCAGCAGAGTTGTGTTTATGCCTGAGAAGCTGCACCTGAGTGGGCCTGCTTGGCTATACGGCAGGACCCAGGGAGGAAGAACCTCAAGAACTCGGGACCCTGTGCCATTATCCCCTGGTTTGCTCTCTTAGAATTTCCTCCGGGGAGGCAAGCGGACGTGATGGATAGGAGCTGGGAGACACGCCCACATTGTGCTTTCTTCTCAGACTCTTGACTTCTCAGCTCTTAGTTTTACACAGTATGTGTCCTCTAAGCCGTTCAAGGTGGTATGTAGTTTCTTTGACAGTGAACATTGCGTAAATAGCAGAAGAGTCCAGTGTTAGACACTGTGCTAAAGGAAACGTTTGGCACAGAAGCTAATCCGAATCTCTGGGCTGCCGACACTGAGGGCTATGGAAGGAGTTGTTCAGGAGGGAAAGATCTGGTTATCCTCACGTTTGAGAAATGAGAGGGGATTGGGTTTTCCATTCAGTGGTCACTTCTCCTCCTGTAAGGGTCCTTGTCCATCCAGAAAAACAGAGAAAAGGGACCAATGACACGGATGGAAGACCTGTAGGGAGAGGTGCCACACTTTAGCAGCTGAGTACACCCACTGGTGAAAGTGCTTTGCTAGTATGTGGAAGACCTGCTTCTTTCCCCTTTGTGGATGTTACTTTGATGCCTGATTCCCAGTCCCTGGCTGGGGTCTGTGGCTCTGCTGGGGAAGGGGGGTCAGCCCAGCCCACAGGATAAGGCAGTGGATAAGAAGGTTTTCCACTCAGTGCGGCAGATCAGCTACACAAACACTTTTTTTTTCTTTTGAGCTTTAAAGGCAATATCTTGTCTTCTAAGGGTGACTCTCCTCAAAGATTTAAATCAGTCTTTAATGTTCTGAGGTTTTTTTTTTAAGATAAGGCCGGTTTCATTTGAAGATGATTTATGGTTCTGAATCTACTCCCTGCATTTCATCACCCTCATAAAAAGGCAACATGGAAATAAACTTTTCTTTTTTGACATTAGATGAAAAAACACAAGCACATACTCTGCCAGACTTTTTTTTAGGTGGAGCAGTGACAGAAATATCTGCCATACATTTCAGTGACATTTCAAAGTATGATTTTTAGTTTCTCCGTTGAATGCCGAACACCTGTGGGTCTCCAGTGCCATACTGTATTTCTATCTTATTCAAGAGACACCTAGCAATTTCATCAATAAGGTTTTTTTTTTTTTGTCGTTGTCATTTGACAAGGGAACAATATGCTCTCAGACTAAGCCCACAATAGCTCCTATCAATCAAACACTTTGGGAAATCAGAAATGACAATGAAACCCACTGCATTAAATAACCCATGGTGCTGGGAATTAATCAGAAATCTGGTGTTGTTGAAAATAAATGAGTTTTTAATAAATTAGATTTGAGAATTACTTACAAGCTGTGGACTATGGGTCTGTGCAGAAGCAGCTTCTGACTCATTGGGGAGTCCACAGGGGGGAAGCACAGCTACAGTAGACAGGAAAATACGCCTGTCTCCCTAGAGAGAAGGGCGGGGAGCTTGCCCTGCTGCGTGCCAGCTTCTCCTCACTTGCTCATCCCCCCCGTCGGCCAGGCCGGATCTTCACCTGAGGCCCTGACCTTCTCTGTGTCGACTTTAATATTCAACAAAGGAACATTTTTCCTATATATGCTCTTACTCTCCTCATCTGCTTTTTACCTTAGATTTAAATCACCTGAAGTTCTAGAGTAAATTATTTAAAATATGATGGCACTCAATTTTATAATTAATTGATGTAGGAGACATTCCATTAATGATCTGTAAGAGGCAGCAAGACCTGGTCCACCAGACCCTAATAAGTAATTAGACTTAATTCAAGACAATAAACCGGTTAGTTATGGTGTGCCGACTGTGCGTGAGGTGCTATGCTATTATGTTAGAAATACAAAATTGCTAACGTTCTCTCAAAGACCTTAGAGTCTGGAGTTGGATCTGAATACAAAGCAAGCTGTCCTAAGTGCTTAGATGAAGCTGCAAATGGCTGAATTGCTATAGAATCACAGGGGAGGGGCAGGGGATTCTAGCTGGGAAGACAGCACAGATGAGGAGGGATTTGGAGCGGATGCCAGAGGAGTGGCCTACCTACAACAGGTGAAGGGAGGGTTCATGGCATTCCAAAGAGATGAAACAGAATGAACTGGCACAATGATGGAATCTTGAAAGTGCAGAATATAGTTAACAATAACGTTTGTATACTTGAAATTTGCTAAGAGGGCAGATCTTACATGTTTTCACTGTGCATACAAAAAAAAAAAGAAAAGGGAAGAGATTAACATGTGAGGTGATGGATATGTTAGTTAGCTTGACTGTAGCAATTATTTCACAATATACAAGGCCTGTCCAGAAAAGTCCAACCATTGTTAATATAAAAAGAATGGTTTACCCAATATCAATATAACCTGACATCCAAGGAAAATAGACTGGAATGTGCATGTGCAAACAATAGTGACTTCACTGTACTTGTCAGTGGAGATGGTAGGCACCATTGAGTGGGCATGTGTCCTGGGTGGCCACGGCATTCAAAGTGACTGAGTGAGTAATGTAACACCCTGCATCAAATTTTGCGTAAAGCCTGAACATTCCTCCACAGAAACTTTCAGATGATTCAGAAGGCTGCAGCTATGGGCAACTGGTGATTGGCAGCTTCATCATGACAACGCACTAGCTTTTGCATCATGTCTCGTGCAGAGTTTTTTGGCCAAACATCAAATCCCCCAGGTGACTCAGCCCCCATACAGCCCAGAGTTGGCACCCTGTGACTTGTGGCTTTTCCCAAAACTAAAATCACCTTTGAAAGGGAAGAGATTTCAGACCATTGATGAGATTGAAGAACATCTGACATGGCAGCTGATGGCAATTGGGAGAACTACCTGAGGTTCAAAGGTGCCTACTTTGAAAGGGACTAAGGCATCATTGTCCTCTGTATAATGGTTCTTGTATCTTCTTCAGTAAATGTCTCTATTTTTCATATTACATGACTAGATGCTTTCTGACAGACTATATATATATGTGTGTGTGTGTGTGTGTGTGTGTGTATATACACATATATATATATATGAAAACATCAAGTCATATACCTTAAGCATATCAAATTTTTATTTGTTAATTATACCTCAATAAAGATGGGTGGGGAAGCAATTGCAGGATGTGTTTGAAAATTATAGTTAATTAGTTCATCCAACAAACACTGAATGTCTACTCTGACTTAGCTGCTGTATAATGGAGCTGAAGTGTAAGGTTGAGGCAGGAATATAGGAGATGATGCAAAGGAAAAATTTAGAACTACAGTTTGATGGAGCAAGAGTTCATTTGAAATGTTATTTATATTTTGCGTAATGTTGTTTTCATAAGTGGGGGTAGACTGAGCCTGTTTCTTTCTATTGCTTGATTTTTTTTTCATTTCATATATCTTGGAGATACTTCCATGTTCATACCTGTAAGAATGTCTCATCCTTTTTTCATTTCTATATCATAAATAGATATGGGCAATAATTTACTTAATCATTTTCTTACTGGTAAATATTGAATTTGGGGAAAACTATCTTAAGTATTTTATTTTAGGAAAAGAAATCACCCCAAAAGCTATTACTATGAGATAGAATTTTTTAAAGGAAGATATATTAGAACTAAGACTGAGTTAATACCAATTAACTGGCCAGTCAATCAATATTTGCAGGGGACTCAATTGTGATGAGCCCTGTCAGGAAAAGGACCGTGAAAACTAGGTGACTGAGAAGACTTTAATAGAGTAATAACATTTGATAAGGTTAATAAAGCTTAATAAATGCATTATGTGGAAAAGTAACACCCCTCTGGCTAACGTCAGAGAGCTGACTGCCCCTCTAGGCAGTGCTGGCAAGGAGGCGGAGTGGCCACTGGAAAGTAAAGCAAGTAGCTGTGCAGAGAGAGGTGGCCAACTCCTTGCGATTAGGCAAAGAGGGACCCACAGGAAATAGACGTCTCGACCTTACTCTCCTCCTGCCTTTCATCTTTCACCTGGGTCTCCCATTGGCCAAGCCACTCGGCAGCCAGAGGGCAAGCAGAATGCACCAGCCTCAAGGGGAAGGCTAGAGGGAGGATCTGGAGGTGCAAAGGACCCACTAAGAGCTACCAAAATTTTCATATTAAATATTATGCTAGGCCCTGGCTGGTATAGCTCAATGGATTGAGCATGGGCCTGCAAACCAAAGGGTCACCAGTTCAGTTCCCAGTCAGGGCACATGCCTGGGCTTCAGGCCAGGTCCCCCGTAGAGGGCACGCACGAGGCAACCCTACATGGCTGTTTCTCTCCCTCTCTTTCTCTCTCCCTTCCCCTCTCTCTAAAAATAAATAATAAAATCTTTAAAAAAAATTATGCTAAAACATGGGGACTTTTCATTGAGAGTTTCAGAATGCATGCTTGTCGAGGAAGAAATGGAATATTTTTGAGGGCGAAAAACGGGACTTCTCAAACCTTCTACAATGTACCTGACCAGTTTTCCACAAAAACTTCTACACCTACATCTTCATTCTTGACTTTCCTCCTCAGGTCCAGATTCTGGCTTCAGTTGATTACTGGGCAGGTCCTTTCTATGTACAGTTATCGTCTCACTGATGCCTCTTCAAACCTGTCGCTGACCCAGGCCCTCCTCTGGTGGTCCCTCCTCCCCCGCCTCTGAACTTCTCTCTTTCTCTCAGTGTATTATATGAGCCAGCACTTTAAGCTTCTCCCTCAACTAGATGCTTAGATTGTTCCACTTAAGACAAGGAAGTGGCTCTTTTTTTAATCCTCCACAATGCCCTGTGTAGAGCTTGCCTGCCTCCCTTTGGGAGAGAAGTAGGAACTTTCTCTCCCGAAGCCCATCCATGTCATGGGAGTTTCCCTAGTTTGTATCCCCTCAGTTACTCCCAGACCATTCCATTTTCTAGCTATTTCCTCACTGTGTAAGTTATTTGAAGGCAGGGACCATGTTTATTTTTGTTGGCAGGTCTCCTAGCATCCCATTTGCAGAGGAAAGAACTTAACGCTCAGCAGGAGGCCGCTGGCTACAGTTGATGTTTTGCTCTCACTGTTAATTGTGTCTGGAATAAACCTTCTCTAAGTTCCTAGACAAAACTTCAAAGTAAGAGCTAAGTTTGGAAGTGTTTTAGCGAAGGTGGATTCCTGTTGGGTCCGGGCTCCCAGCTGGGAAAATTGCTTTCAGTTCAGCCACTATTTAACTGCTTTGTCAGCTGACATGAATATGCAAAGAGAAATAAAGGCCACCAGCAGATCCTGTGGCTTGGTGATTAGGCATCCACAGACAATCATAGCCTGGACAGACCTGGATTTCAAGTGTTGCAGGTATCAATCAAGAAAGGGTACTCACTCAATCGTCCTGCTTTCCTTGAACTGGCTGTTCAACAAGACAGAAATACTTGATGGTAACTAGCCCTTTGTGAGTCTTTTCCACATTCATTTGAAAAAGGTATGGCAGCCCATAAAGAACAGCAACTTCCTCGTGAGCCAGAGGGCTTAATGAAGAATTAAGGAGACTGCAACCTTGTAGCTGAAGTAATAAAAAGGAAATTGAATTATTCTCCCCATATTGAGTGCATATATTCCTGAGTGTTTTTGTCGAAATGACTTTGCTAACCCACAGAGTGAAATACACTTTGTTTTCACATGGGCGCATTAAACAAAGCTGAGGGCTTCACTACACTGCTCAGAAGGGAACAAAAACCATCAGGATGAAAAAGCACTCCTGATGTATGGTCATATCAGCTCTAAATTGTCTCCCAGCTGCTTCTGGCACCATTAGACGGAACACTGGGTAATTCACAGAAGTCATTTTTAACAATTTGATTGTTGGTATATATCTGCTAAATTGATTGGTTTTGGAGACAGATCTTTATTTGTATAATAGCAATAACATCCTTTTCAGATTACCGCTCAATTTATTCCTGATGCTAACATTACCAACCAGCATCTATCAATTTACATTGAAAAAATATGTTCTTATTTCTTAATTATCTGTTTAATTGTAGGGAGATGAGAGTCCCATGATGCCCTGATCTGCCAACACTGGAGAGCTTGCCAGAGTCAATGAGAGTCATGCTGTTTGGCTTCCAGAGGGCTCTGTGTAAGCTCATGATATTAGCGATCTTGACCCCCGTGTGGGTGAAGGCGCTTCTGCGCTGAATCTCAGTCCCGGCACAGCCTGCTCTCCCCCACCCCAGTGGAAGTCTTCACAAGCCAGCAAATGACTTCTCCATTGACCTACTTTTCTGCTGATCTAATCCTGCCAGCTCTAGTCATCAGGAACCCTGGTGATAACACCCGCCGTCAGATCTCCCTTGGGCCCCATGGACCTCTCTGCTGAGTGATTGGCAGGGGGGCGGGACTGCCCGCATTTTGTGGCAGCTCCCAGGAATAAATTATAGGCCTTATTTCCACCAGTGGGTTCAGATGGGCAGAAATGGAATGTATACACATCTAGCCAGTTTCCTCTTCGCCCCAGCTGCCACCACCACTAAATATAAACATAAATCCACGTAAGAGATGTGCATTAGGCTGTAAGTCCAGCCGTTCATCCTTGCCTATTCTTTTTAAGGAGATTTCCTTTATTCCTTATTCGTTATGTTTATTATGGTCAAAAATATACAACACAATGTTGACCATTTTAACCATTTCTAAATATACAGGCCAGGGAATGTTAGGTGCCCTCACATTGTTCTGCGCCCATCACCACCGTCGACCTTCAGTACTTTGCCATCTGCATCAGCTGAAGCTCTGTCCCCATTAGACGGTAATTCTTTCTATCCCTCTGCTCCCTGCTCCTGGGAATCACCAACCTACCTTCCAAATCTGACCCCTCCAGGTGCTGTGTAAGTGCAATTATATTGAATACAGCATCTTTTGTGTCTGCCTTATTTTATTTTGTACAGTATCTTTGAGTTTTATCCACATTGTGGCATATGTCAGAATTTCTTTTTCTTTTAAGGCTGAGAGCTGTTTCACTGTGTGGGTAGACCATGTTTTCTATATCCATTCACCCATCCATGGACATTTGGACTGCTTCCAGCTTTGGGCTACTATGGTTATTTGCAGTATGCATTGATTCCTCTCTCTTTATCCTGGGTATATCTACTTGAGGTTTTTACTTTGTGGCTACCATGAGGTCGACAGAAAACATCTTAGAGTTTTAACATTCTCTTTTAAGTTGGCTAAAAGAGAGAGTAACGAGACCAAGTTCATGGTCTCGTTACTCTTTGGGAGTAATGAGACCATGAACCTGGTGTACAAAAATCTGTTCAAGTCTCTGCTCTCCATTACTTTGGTCTTCACACACTCTCTCAAGGTACTGCTCGTCTCCTTAACCATGTGACCCCCACCCAAATTTTATTTCTCTGTGACTTGTGCGATTTGCAGTTCCTGCCAATGCCTTTCATTGTTACTACCTAGATTTCACCTCTTATTACCTGCCCGCCCTGAACCCCCCTTCTTCAGCTCACAGATTCTGCTTTATCTCTCAAGCATCCTTCCCGCCATTAGCTTGCTATGGAAGAGGCAGAGCCTAGGCTACACTCCCAGAAGAGGGAGGCTCCATCTTTTCTCACTGATGCCCATTAGCCTGGGTGGATCCCATCCCGAAGCACTTCACAGCGAAAGGTAACAATCCCTGATTTCTACCCAGCAGCCCACAGGAACAGGCAAAGATCATCCCTGACTCTGAGACTCCGGCAGAAGATAAAGGATGAGCATGTGCCCCATGGTCAAAGACCAAAATCCAGAACCGAGATAAAAGGCCTCAGCAGCTTTGAACCTCATTAGCACTGTTGTGGGAAGGGACAGTCTTCCTCCCAAGAGGGATCAGGCGCAAGTGAAGAAAGTGCTCTCTCCATCAGGAGAACTGTTCGCGTGGGGGCCAGCAGCCCTTTCAGGGACTCTGATCACACCTGTTCTAAATCACTTTGACTTTTTACTGTTCTTTTCATCACCATTATCATCATTATTTTAGATCACTACCATTTGTTGTGGGCTTGCCATATGCAAAGCACATGATAAGAAATTGACTGAAATGTTTCTCTTTTTATATTTTTAACAAGGTCACTATTGATAGGTGGCAAAATACTCTTTGGAGCCCGTCTGCCAAGTTCAAACCCCAGCAACACCCCTTACTAGTGGCTTGAGCCTCTCTATCCCTCACTTTCCTCATACAAGTGGAGGTAATCATACTACCTACTTTAAAAGTTGTGATAATTGAGTGAGATAATCCATGGAAAGTATTTAGCATCGTATCTAGGAAGTAGTGCTTGACTAAAGTTAACGCTTATTTTGTCTCCGTCTTAAAGATCAAGAAACCAAGAGCAGGGTAAGAAACTTGCTTAAGGCAATACCTGCTGAGTCCGTTGACTCTCAAGTGTGTGCTCATAATATTTCTCAGGTTTATAGATGCCTACTCTGTTGTCCACGGGAGAGGAACCAGAACAAGCTATATTTCAGCTTTTATATAAATTGTAAATATGTACTCAATGCCAGATATATTTTGTGTTTAACCTGTCAACCTCGACTTCATTGCAAAGAGTAGATAACAGAGTTAAATAACATTTCTGCCTCTAATTTTTACTGACCTAAGGCAAATAGATACCTAAAAGGCTGATAGATTGATAACATCTTCTATGTACAAACACCATAAAATATGGAGGTTCCTTATCTCACCTTCTACGAAATATCTATTTTCAACCTTCCCAGTCACCAAAAAGCAGACTCTGAATTCTTTCCCCTATCTCACCACCGTCACCACTTTCCACAAATTGGGATGGGGGCGGGGGACGATGAACGCAGATGACAGTTCGTGGGGCTGGAAATGATCTCCACGGGTATTCCTTATGGAGAGAGTTGCCTGGTCCCCAGGAGACAGGCCCAGATGAATCCTGTTCAAGTGCAGTTCAAAGTCATTACAGCACAACTCTTTTAACATCTAGCCTATTTCAAAATTACCTTTAATAGACTTAATATTCTTGAGCTTTACTCGAATCAGAAGCAGTTCCACTCCCTTCCCCCCATTAAATCTCGGGCTGTGGTTGGTATAAATTGGTTTTTTATGACTGGACATGGCCCATCTGACCATGTGAAGGGGGGAGAGCAAGTTTCTGCATGAAGATAGATTTAAAGTGGAGCATCCTTCTGCCTCAGTTGTAGACAAATCCCTGGACACAGATGTGAGCTCATCTTTGAAAGATAAGAACATATAATACGCAAATGATAGAATACAAGCGCGCTTCTTTGGAGGTGGCTAAGAAAAGGACAGTAGGGCCCATGTCTAGACTTCATGGTGACTTTTCTTTTAGAAAATGTGTTAGACTCAAAAGCGAAGTGTAAAAGTTTCTGTCAATGGCCACATTTTCTGGTTTTATGAAAAAAAGAGTAAATGTGTGCGTGGGAAAAAGATTTTATCTAGGTGAGGGGTTGGCAAACATTTCCTGTAAAGAGACAGACAGTGAACGTTTTAGGTGTGCGGACCATCTGGTCCCTGTCACCGCCACTCAGCTCTTCTGCTGTGTCAGACAAGCAGCTGCTGATGGTCCAGAAATGAATGGTCACGGCTGGGTTCCAGCAAAACTGTTTACAAACAGGCTGTGGCCCGATTTCGCCCATGGACCATACTTGGGCAGCTCTTGTACTAGGTTCTGTGCTGGGCATTTTGTCTATGTTATCTCTATTGCTCAGACCACTGAACATCAAAATATGGTCTAGTGATGCTAATCAAACCTAGTTACATTATTGTTGTAGACCGTTTTGCCTGGTTGTAAGAATTGTAACTCCACCCCCTGTGGCTAAGGACCTCTGGATTGTGAGCCACAGGAGATAAAGCAGGTAGCAAATGCTGCCTCAGTTTCCTCCCTGCCCCCAAAGCATGGTCGGACGGGTAAGACCCCTCAGAGGAGGGGAAACCTAGTCCAGACTTCACCACTTGGGAGGCCTTCATGGAAGGTCTTGGGGGGCTGCAACAAAGAGCAATGGATTCTCACCTCCGGCTTTGACATAGCCTGAGTCCCCAGGGTCTCTGGGAGAAGTGCTTCCTGGCTCTAATCCCCTTAAGCCTGAATACCTGTTGGGGAGGGGTGCAGCTCCTTGCCTTGCTAGAGCGTGTTCTGGGGAAAAATCTGGTATCACAAAGACTTCCTGATAAACCTGTGAAATCTGCTCTGCTAAGAGTGCTTTCATTCATATGTTAAGGGTTCCAGCAGGAAACCCTAAAACTCTGTTCCTGACAGACTCTGACTCAGACTAAGTCCTCAGATTTCTTTGAAAGGTTATCTACTGTTTGATCCTTGCCGCCCTGTATTCCTGTGTATTACAACCCAATAAAAGCCCTTGGAGGAAGGGGCTTGATGCCTTTTTCCTCTGAGAAACTGGCCACTGCTCAATGCCTTTTCCCCCTGAGATTATATCATGTCTCAGTCATGTTTACTCTCATCCATGGCACATGGGAGGATTTGTGAGGAAAGTCGCCCCCACACATTATATGAACACAGGTAAAAAGACATTTTTCTCAGGCATCCGGTAAAGAACAATAAATAGGATAGCACCAGACTTGCCCCCAGAAATGTTTGATACTAGAAGAAAGTAAAGGAGCAACATCTTGAGTTCTCAGGGAAAGAGCATGTGACTTGTGAACACTACTTCATCTAAGGAGACTGACTTCAAGGAAATCACTCAGAACACAGACCCATGAGCACTTACAAAAAAACCGTGGCTAACAAAATTCCGCATTGCAATAAGTCAAAATAAAAAGCTCAGGAATGGACACTCCAGGATAAAAGGCCTGGCAATGAGCACTAAATACATTTGAATATAGAGCCAAATGTAGAACCCAAACCAGATTCCTAGCAACCGTAAAGATTATGTACATAAATCAAAGTGAAAGCTACAAATGTGGGCAACAAAACAAAAATGCAGCTAACACCAGTCAGGAGGTGGGTGCAGGGAGTCAGAGAGGCCGGGAACACGATGGTCTGAAATAGACACATAGAGGACTCTAACCTCCTAACGTTCTTAGCTTTGGAGGAGTCTTTTACAAAATTGCTTCTTTTGTAGTGAAAGAAATATTTATTTCAAGTTCAATAATTCTTCCATTTTGCATCCATTAAAGTAAAGTTCAATTAAGTTCAATTTTAAAAATTTAAAATAGCATCTATAGTGTGAGCTTATTCTTTAAAAATGTATTTCCATCTATTTTTCTAGTTCTGTATTTGCATTTTAAACAGATGCTGTGGATAATGAGGAGTTTTTGGTTGTGTTATCCAAAGAATAGACTTTCAGGATGGAGAGAGCTGAGCTATTTCTAATTTTTTAATCATTTTCATTTCCATATTAATTAAATTTATATCATGAGCAAGTATATTTCTTACAGAATGGTGGAGAAATTTTCATAAAGAAAATAATAAAAAAGAGAATCCAACATGTTAGCGGTAGTTAACTTTTTGATGATATAAAGATGGATGATTTCTTCTTGTTCATTTATATGTTAAAAACAAATTTTAGCCCTGGCTGGTGTGGCTCAGTGGATTGAGTACCAGCCTGTGAACCAAGGGGTCGCTGGTTTGATTCCCAGTCGGGGCACATGCCTGGGTGGTGGGTCGATGCCTCGTGGGGGGCGCATGAGAGGCAACCACACATTGCTGCTTCTCTCTCTCTCTTCCTCTTTCCCCTCCCCTCTCTCTAAAAATAAAATAAATAAAGTTAAAAAGAACAATTTTAAAGAAACCAACATAAATTTGTAAAAACAGAGTGTACTGTCATAGAAGCCACAGAAAGAGCATTTTCAAGACAAAGAGTGGTAAATTCTTTTAAAAAATGATGCATAGGATTGGACAAAAACCTGCAACAGGAAAATCATATTTGACCTTAAAAAAATAATTTCACAAGAATGGCAACAACAGAAGCCAGAAATCAGAGAGTAAGGAGTGAATGGAAAGTGAAGAAGGGAAGATCCTGGCCCTGGCCGGGTGGCTAAGTTGTTTGGAACAATGTCCTATGCACTGAGAGTTTGCAGGTTCGACTCCTGGTCAGGGCACTTACCTAGGTTGTGTGTTTGATCCCCAGGTGGGGCGTACACAGGAGACACCAATCAATGTTTCTCTCTCTCTTCCCCAAAATCAATAAAACATATCCTCAAGAAGTGAAGATTCTGAGTTTAGGTGACTCTTTCAAAAAAATAAATCATTATTCCTTGAAAGCACTTCTTTGGATAGATGCTATTTCCTCTGTTCTTACAGAGAAATTAAGGTTCGTGCTTCCTGACCAAGGTCATATGGTCGGTGATTAGTGAGCCAACATTTGCTGCCCAGTCTGTCCGACTCCCAAACCAACTCTCTTTCACTAGACCAGGATTTGTGTGCAGTTTGGTTGAAGGACACAATTGAAGCAGAGAGGACATACAAGAGAAAAGGGTGCCTTTTGAAGGGCACGTCCAGCTCATTGTCCCCATTGCTGAGAACACTCTACAGTCACAGGAATGAGTGATGATAGTCACGTGTATGGCACGGCCCCATGGTTTGTCAGCCGGTCCACGCTGAGTGGCTTACGTGGACAATCAGTGGCTGCCACCGGCTGAACTGGGGTGGACCCGACTCAATCCTAAGTCTTTTGGGAATTTTTATGGGAGCTACAAGATACTAGTACTGTTTTTCAGTCTCTTGAACTAAGGAGAATTTGAATAGGCCAAGGCAGCTATATTTGTCCTTGTGCACATGGAGAGGCAGAGAAAACTGATGGAGAAGCAGTTAGACCGGAAAAGATAGACATGGGGCTCGAGAGATAATGACAGGAGAGAGACAAAGAGACATGCAGGGACCGTGAAGGCGGGAGGTCACATGGCCCCAGAGGGAGAGAGGGACCAAGCGAGGAGGAAGAGGGGCTGCTTAGACTCAAGTGGCTTTCCAGTTCTGGTGTGGCAAGGCCTAACTGCACTTTTTCAACTGAGTTAGTATGAGTGGGTTTCTGTTACTGCCGACCACGCAGTCTTACAGAGACAGGAAGGTAGGAATTTAGGCACATCAGCCCTGACCAGTGTGGTTCAGTTGGTTGGGTGTCATTCTGCAAAGTGAAAGATCACCAGTTCGACTCCCAGTCAGGGCACATGCCTGGGTTGTGGGTTTAGCCCCTGGTTGGGGACTGTACGAGAGGCAGCAATTGATATTTTTCTCTCACACTGACGTTTCTCTCCCTCTCTCTCTCCCTCCCTCTCCCTAAGGTAAAAAAATAAAACAAAAATAAAAATCAATAAAAAAAAAAGAATGTAGTCACATCAGGGAAGACTAATGGATGTAAGACAGTCATTAGTCTGACATCACCATTGCAGTGTGCCTGCCACTTACGATGTCACTTATGCCCTGGGTGGTACCAAGTCTACTTAATAAAAATAGTCTCCTGAGAAACGCAGCCTTGACTCCTATTCCCAGATGCTTTCCTTCCTCTCCAACTGGGGCCAAGAGACCCCCAGGGCATGAAATTTGTTTTAAGGATCTAATAGGAAGCATCTATAACCTAAAGGCAGACTGGGGGCTCCTGAAGCCCCTTCTGACATTGCAGTGAATCGTCTATTTTTAAGAGGAACCTGTGAGGATTCCCCATCTGCTGTGAAACTGACAGCCTGAGCTGTAACTCCACTGCCTCTCAGCTTCCAAGGGCTGTGTGTTCCCAAATTCCCTTCCTGTGCCTTGAGTTGGATTTGGAGAGCATCAGGTTCCCCATAGCTACTAGTCCCAGTCCCAGTCTTTCAGGCAGCAAGCAGCTGGAAGAAGAGGAGGCGATAGCATTCTGCTGTCAAATCTTTCTTTACAGGGAAGAGTTGGCCTTAGAGACTCAGGTCATTTATTCACTCATCATTCATCATCACTGTTCTCCCAAAAATCTCATGTATGTCATCCACTGGTTAGAAAACTGGTGACAATAAGATCTTCAGTATAAACTTCGAGAAAATCATGTAGCCTTATCCTGATTGGAGGAGACAGTGGTCATCCAGTTATTTGCCTCCTAAGTTACTTGCTGTTGATCCATCAGTGGTCCATTGCATCCTTTGACTCACCGACATCAGTTCTGGGAGAAGATCTCCCCACAGGGCATGACCCATCCAACGGTAGTTTAGAGGCACCATCCTTGTGCCGAAGTCTGGAATGTTTTCATCACGTCAGATCCTTTCTCCTGAGGACTTTAGATCACATCCTCGGAAGAGTGAGCATCTAGTGTCAAAGCCAACATGTGCCACTTGGCTGATGTAGATTTAAATGCTACGATGCATTACAAAACGCTACATGTCACCCGAGGTTGTGTTCGCCTCCATCACGGTTTGGGCTCATGCAATGTGGCAAGCTGGGTGACAGATAATGCAAAGTCACATGCCCTGCCTGCAGAGAAGTGTGTTCTCAGTGGGAGCAGCACGTGACGAGAGAAAGCCCTGATCTCAGCTAACCCCGCGTCTGCCTGTGGACTGGGAGGGAGCCGTCTAGCTCAGCTAATGGGCTCTCTCAAGGTCCGAGAAACCACTGCTCGGGTCTAAGTTGCATTTACCTAATTCTATCGGCAATTGCTTTCAAAGAAACAAGGTTGAAGCCCATTAGCTTCAGCCTAGAGTCCCCCAGGGAAGAGATGAGCCTGGAATTGCCTGTCTGCGGTTAGAAATGAGGTGCGCTTGACCTCCTGGCACTGGCCGTGGCTTCTGAAGGCTCACATGAGGGCAGCTTCCCACGTGTGTTTATCAGACCTCATGCTTCACTCTGAATAGACGCTGATGCCAAAGCATCCCCACAAGACCACTGTTAGCCTGAAAGTCGCCTTTTTGTAAATCAGAAAAAGACACGAGTTTCCCCCCAGAGGTGCGCTACAGGACTGCACATTCCGACAATAAATAACTGTTTGTCATCTGGGACAATCCTTGGTCACTGGAAAGGATCTCTAGCCCGTCCCTTCCCAGGAGACTTCCTTAGGCCACCCTTGTTTCTCGCCCACTGGCATTGCCTCTTGGCATGTCTCCCTCCATGGAGAGCCCACTTCAGAGACAATGTACATGGGCAGTGAAGGGGGATCTTTAACACCGCAAGCTGTTCTGCTTCCTAAGGGCAAGACCAAAGCCTGCCCATATGGGTGCACAGCAGTGAAGGAGGTGCGGGCTTTCACTCCGAGCAGACCCTGAATTGTGACTAACAACGGGATGCTGGTGTTTATAAATAGCTGGCTTTCCCAAGTTAAAAAGTAATGTCTGTGAAAGAAAAATGGAAAAGTCCAAAGTAGAAAGGGATAAAGGTGTAAAGTAGAAATTAAAATCACTCATAATCCTACCACTCAGAAATAATCTATTAATTTTTTGGTATATTTCCTTCTAATTTTTGTTATAGATATACACATGCATTAAAATAATCTCTTGATATATTATTATGTTTATGTATGATTATAATATTACATATTATAATCTTATATAGCATTGTATATTATTATATGTATACCTATATATGACTTTGTGCCTTTTTCCCACTTACTGTAACATTATTAACATTTCCCTATGAGTTACCAGCACAGAAATTCCTAGATCAGAGAGGCATCTGTAAATCATATGATACACATGGTCAACAAGGACATCGTGTGGTTTTGAAACCTTAACAGCCTTGCAGGCTGGTGAGAAACAATCCCTCCCCCTCCTCTGAGAAGCACCCAGGTTCATTACAGGAGCTGTCCCACGGTGGCCAGAGGCTGTGAGCTGCTAACGCTTCGTTCACCAAGTCACTGGCCCAGTAAATATTCCAGCCCCAGCTCGCAGTTTCCACTTTTATAAGATGCACTCAGGAATGAGCACCTCCGATTGCAAGAAGACTGCAGACACCCGGGGGGACCCCAGACTTCCTCACACTTACTTCTCATCACGCCTGGCTTTCTCCAGACGCAGGTCTTCTCCCACATCCTCAGGTTGGGCCGGCGAGAGGGGTGAGTGTCGGAGGGAAGACGTTACAGAGCCTTGAGCTCTGTTCCACTTCCTAAGTCTTCTTTAATTCCCAAAGTAGAAGTCAAAAGTAAAACACACTTTTCCATGAAACCTGTCCAATGCAGTAGCCACAAGCCACATATGGCTATTAAAATTTAAATTATTTAAATGCAATACAATAAAAAATTCAGTTCCTCAGACTCACATCTCACCTTTCAGGTGCTCAATAGCACATGTGTCTTCATGTACAGCATTTCCGTGATGCCAGAAGGTTCTATGGAATGCTCAGCTCTAAGCTGTATTCAGGTGGCAGGTGCACCTGCGTATCCCTGCAGTTCGGAGCTCCTGCCACAGCTCTATCCAAGGAGGCAGTTCTTTGAAGTCTCTCATTTTCTTTTAAAGGCTCACGTAAAAATTTCATTCTGTGATATAATGCAAACGCATTTGCTTTCATGTAAAAATATGATTTTAAATATTGAAGATGGAATAAAATTGACAAACCACAAAGGCACTGGGTTTATCCTGCTGCTTATCATAGGGAAGCTGGAGGAGCACAGCTTCTGGGGCCCTGGGGGTCTTGCCGCCCTCTGCCTATTGCTAGTGGTGACCCTTCCCTCCCTGCCAGAAAGAGGGGGCCATCCCAACAAAACGATTCCTGATTAGATGCTGAGAGTGCCCCAGTCTGCCCTAGGAGGCTGTTCTCAGAGAGACGGCTGCAGCTCAGTGCTGAGGTCTGGCTGTCCCGTGCCAGGGATATTCACAATCACTCGGAGAGGTTATTAAACATGTAAGTTTCCTGACAAAAAGAGCCTTGAGTAATTATATTGCATCTGACCCTTTAGAAGTGGGCAATGGAAATATAAGGTGAATAATTATTAATTTCTAGATGCTTAAGATTAGAAGCAACCTGCAAAGGATGTAGAATTCATATGTAAGCCTGAAGTGCCTTCTACTGTAATCTGCAGACTGACCCCGGTTCCAATGCACGAGATCGGGTCTTTTGCTATTGATTTGTTCTATGCTTTTATTTAGCAAAGGCTGATGAATGATTTCTCACAAAGAAGGTGTCCAGAATAGTGTGAATAAAAATGAAAATCTGTGCTGAGCATGGAGGGAGGGGCCTTCTGTCGGGATTCGTGACCTCCCTGCAGTTCTGAAGGTTTCCAGGGAATGAGATCAAATATCTGTATAACCTCCTCTTTTACAATCTAACGTTCAAATTTGTGCTTAGTTCAGATTTCTCATTCTGCAGGTGAGGTTTGTTTTTCCTTTGTGCCCAGGACAGGTGGAAATGGCAAGTTTCCATCCTTGAAGAAAATAACTTATTATGGTGTTGGAAATTTCTATCAATGTGTTATGTAGATCTTTATAGCTTAGACTAAGTCACATCTCTTTACTCTCACCTTCCCCACAGGTGCTATTTTCCGACTCGAATCACCCTTTGTTTCTGGAACTTCTCCAACTCATCCACGCCTTCTCTGTCATATGCTGGCTGAAGTAAGGCCCTCACCAGGGCTACAGAACTGGATTCAACCAAAACTACACCACGGCCATCCAATTTCAACCGGCTGTTTGGTTTTTCTCTAACCTGGGGCCTAACACCTGTTTTTCTGTTACTTTCGCCCCTGATCAGACCCCTCTATTAAGATTCTCTCGGCCAACTGTTGGAAATAGATCATACACAGGAACTGTTACTGCAAATATTTGTTTCAATTAATTAGCGATGACCTTATGATGAAGGCTGACTGCATTTTTCTACTGTAACCATGTGGTAGCTCCAGCCCCCGGGTGATGCATAGCCCAGCCACATTCCTTAACGATCCTCTTAATTACACAGTTGAAGTAACCATTCTGTCTAAAAAATCTGCTTTGTAATTACAAAATCACCAGCCCAGCCAGCCGTGTGGACCCACCAATCGCTTACATTCCACTGTGTCCTTAAAATGTGCCCTGTCTTCCCTCCAAATGACAGGGAAGCTTTGGAAACTGGTGTGCGTAGGGTGCAGCTGCTCCTGCAACAAATGCCCCTCTCTGCCTCCCTCTGCCCAGAGCTGCTCCATCACTGGGCTTTCTTCCTTCGCCGCCGGCTGCCATCTTTTCCTCTACAATAGCCTCAAAACACACAAGGGAATTCAGCCTCTCTTTCCAAAACATCTATAAAAAGCTGGCTGCAGTAATTTAGCATAAGCTTGGAAAAGTCACTGTGGCCCCTCAGGTTGACTGGCTTGGTTCCTTGGATGCAGAAGCTGTTGTTGAATTGCCACTTAACTTGTTCCCATTTGATTCCCGGGTTTGTATCATCGGCTCCAAAATCAACACGTGTCCCTTTGTGACTGTGTGCACTGCGTTGCATCGTGATAACTTGCAGGTGTGTTGGTGCCCTGGGAGTTCTGGAGTGCTAGCACCTAGCACGGTGAGCGGCCCAAGGTACAGGCTCAGCGCATCTTTGTGGTCAAATGTTGGCAGATGAAAAGGCTAGCGAGTTCTTAATTTCTCTGCTATGTCACATCTTTTCACTCTGAAGGCTCCTGCTGGTAGGCTTGTCCTGACCACTCTGTACATGAGGAACTCTTGGGACCTCGTAACATGTGTGCATCTTGAATGTCTGGTGAGTGGAGTTCCTCATTGATATGACAGAATGACCGTTCTGTTCAGCTGTGTCATGACATTTCCCAGTCTCCCGGCTGTTCTCTACTGGCTTACCCTTGATTCATCCAGAGAATCATCACCTCCCCTTCTGTTACAAAAATATTGCTTCTTTGGGTGCCCTTTGGGAACGGGTGGCCCCTGGAGACATGAGAATGGTGAATTCTAAGGATGTATGCCTCGGTTACCACCTCTCCCTGTGGACACCCTGCCTTCCGGAGCAGTGGAGACTGGCTCAGCACTTTTCTTCATCTTGGGAGTGGTGTGATTTAAATGAAAAGCGAAGGCATAGAGCAACAGGAACTCTCGATCACTGTTGGTAGGAATGCAAAAATGGTACAGTCACTTTGGAAGACAGTTTGGCAGTTTCTTGCAAAGCTAAAAATACATAGTCTTTTTATGTGATCCAGGAATTGTGCTCCTGGGTATTTACCCAATTGATTTGAAAAGATATGTTCACACAAAAGGCTGCACATAAATGTTTATAGCAGCTTTATTCATAATTGTCAAGAACTAGAAGGAATCAAGACATCCCTCAATAGGTGAATGGACAAACAACATGTGCTACATCCATACTATGGAATGTGATTTAGTAATAAAAGGAAAATGTCAAGCCACCAAAATATATGAAGCAATCTTTAAGCTCCTAAGTGAAAGAAGCCAGGCTACAAGGCTACATATTCTATGATTGCAATGATATGACATTCCGGAAAAGGCAAACTTATACAGCCAGGAAAATGATCAGTGGTTTCCAGGGGTTCTGGGGGAAGAGGGGGAGGGAGGAACAGGTGAAGCACAGGGGATTGTTAAAGTAGCAAAATTATTTTTCCATAGGTACATGGCATTATGCATTTGCCAAAACCCATAGAACTTTACTATGCAAAGAGTGAACCTTAATGTATGTAATTTTAAAAATCATTTAGGGGACTGAGGGATCCCAGAAAAAGAATGTAGACTATGATAAGATAATCTAAATGTATGGAATGGTCTCACTGAAGGGGGCAGGGGAAAGGGGCTAAGAAACTTCGGAAATTAATGGAGTCAATAAGACTACAGACAAAAGACACTGCGTGTAAGCACCATATTGTAATAAAGTTGTTAACTACAGGGGTATAGATGAACAATTCTGATACTGCTATACATGTATATTGGAAGTGAACAATTAAATAAGCGAGTGGCAAATGGTAGAGCCAGGTTTCTTACTGTTGGAGCAGAAATTTTCAGATCAGCGAAGGGAAGGACATGCAGTGATCCACATGGGAAAGAATTAGAGTTGGAGACATCCATGTCAGCTCATGTCAAGCATGACTGCACACACACACATAAAGTTTTACTTCTCTGTTAGCTAAATGAGCAAAACCTCAGTAGCAATAAGCACACTCAGTACCCAGATCTTGGTTTCTAATATCACTCTGCAGTCAACGGAACCAGGGCTCCTTGAAAAAATGGCAGCAGATTCTAGGAGTAGGGCAAGTATGACATTATAAGAAACGTATATTTGGTCTCTGTTCCCAGTTGTGATGTAAAACCTAAAACCCTTAAACTTTCCTTAGTGATGGGGTGAGAGGGACTTCTTTTGTTATTTAGAATAAGCCCCTTTCAACAACACCTGAGTTTATGATAACCCGGTAACTCTAGGAGCAATGAGGAGGCTTAGTCACTAAGGGAACGAACCATGTGATTAGAGAGTTAGAATCTCCAGCTCTACCTGCCACCTCCAGAGAGGAAAGAGGCAGACGATTGAGTTCATCATCAATGGTCAATGATGTAATCAATCACATCTATGTAATTACCCTTCATAAAAACCCTAAACCACAGAATTTGGAGAGCTTCCTGACTGATGAACAGATCAAGGTTCTGGGAGGGCGGCACACCTGGAGAGGGCGTGGATGCTCCATGCACCTGGCTCCTTCCTTTCCCTAGGCATCTGTTCCATTGTATGTTCCTGAAATGTATTTTTGTAAAAACCAGTCATAGTAAGCAAAGTGCTTCCCTGAGTTCTGTGAGCATTGTAGTATATAATCAAACCAGAGGAGGAAGTCACTGGAAACTGTAATTTGTAGCCAAGTCAGACAGAGTGTGGATGACCTGGGGACCCACTGCTGCTGGTTAGCATCTCAAGTGGGGATGGGGGCAGTCCTATAAGACTGAGTTCTTAACCTGCAGGGTCTCCACTAACGCCAGATAGATAGAATCAAAGTTGCTTATTGTGAAAGAAAAACCCAACATTTGTCATCAGAAATGTTCTGTGCATAGAGGAAATACTTCTTCTTTTAGTAAGAAATGCACAGGATAAGCCTGGGACATCTTGCAGTGCAAGGAAGTAAGAAAACGCACATTAAGGCTTTCAGTCAGATGGTGGTGTAGGTAAACGTGGTACTCACATCCTCCACATCCACATCAAAATGACCACAACCACATCACAACCACATCATTACTCACAACCACATCAAAATTACCACTAGACTATAGAACAACCACCATTCAGTACTGCCTGAACTCTAGCTGAATGGAAGTCCTACAACTAACGATATGTAGAAGCCACATCAAGACCAGTAGGAGGGGTAGAGAAGTGGAACAGGCTGATCCCACACCCATGTGTGGTGCATAAAAATCTGGAAGGATAGCTCAGCTGTAGAAATTTTCACTTGAGGAATGAAGGTATGAGCCCCACACGAATTCCCCCAGCCCAGGGTTTCAGTGCCAGGAAAAGAAGCCCATAACTTCTGGCTGTAAAAAAGGGTGGCAATTAAGGCTGAGGGAGATGGGGGACTCCCAGAGTCCCAGCTATTCCTCTTAAAGAGCCCACCCATGGACTTACTTGGACACACTTCCACTGAACTCCAGTACTGGGGCGGTAGCTTGAAAGGCACCAGGGACATATAGTGAGGAACTAAATTGTCTGGCATCAGGATAATGGTTGTAGGGTGGCTTTCTCCCAAACAGAAGTGTTGCAGAGGCTATTGTTCCTTTGCTAAGTACTTTCTCCACAGAGCCAGATGGGGTGCCATATCTGAGACTCCATCAACCTGACTATCAATGTTTGCCCCAGCTGGTGATTACCTGAGATTCTGCCCTACCCAGCTGGTATTATTACCAAAGACATTTACAGTGGCTTTTCCATATAAATGACCTCCCTTGCTTCATGCTTTACACTTTCCTAAAATTTCTCAAAAAAGCAGCATATGGCCTTGGTGTGCCCCGTACCTCTCATTAAGTTGGCTCAGGACGGTAGTGGCAATTGGCCTTGGTTCACAGCTTGCCTCTTCTGAGCACCTCCAAGCCCAGCACAAAGAGCAGCTACCTACTGATTGCTCTGTAGTTCAAGCTGGAAGGCCCCAGGGAGAACACAGGTGGATGCTGGCCTTACTTTTCACATTCCAGGAAGCCCCATCACACCTGGCAGACAGCTTCAGACCACGTTGAAGCATTACTCAACCAAGGGCCACTTGTGGGCCACTCTACTAAACCCACAAGATGTAGCAACTCTACCAAATGCATTGAAACGAACACAGGGAGGTTGCCAAAGTGGGGGAGATGAAGAAACATGTCTCAAATGGAAAAACAACCTCCAGAAAAAAGTCTAAACAAAACGGAAACAAGCAGTCTACTTATTAGATGCAGAGTTTAAAACATTGGTTATTAAGAAAGCTCAACAAATTTAGTGAGAACTTCAACAGCATAAAAATTATATGGAAACCATAAAAAACCAGTTATAAATGAAGAATACACAAACTGAAATGAAGAATAATTTATAGGGAATCAACAGTAGAGTTGATTAAACTGAGAGACAAACTAGCAATTTGGAATGTAAGGAAGCAAAAAACACCCAATCAGAACAGTAAAAAGAAAAAAGAATTTTTAAAAATGTAAGGAACTTCTTGGACAACTTCAAGTGTACCAATATTTGCAATCATGGGGGTGCCAGAAGGAAAAAAGAGAGAGCAAGGAATTGAAAATCTATTTGAAAAAAAAAAAAAAAAAAGATGGAGAACTTCCCTAACCTAGTGAAGAAAATAGACATACAAATCCAAGAAGCACAGAGAGTTCCAAACAAGATAAACCCAAATAGGTCCATAAAAAGACACATCATAATTAAAACACAAAAGTTTAAAGACAAATAAAGAATCTTAAAACAGCAAGAGAAAAGTAATTACTTACCTATAGGGGAGTTCCCATAAGACTGTCAGCTGATTTCTCAACAGAAACTTTGCAAGTCAGAAGGGACTGGCAAGAAATATTCAAAGTCATGAAAAGCAGGCACCTACAGCCAAGATTTCTCTACCCAGCAAAACTATCATTTAGAATCAAAGGATGCATGAATAACTTCCCAGATAAGAAAAAGTTAAAGGTGTTCATCACCAAAAACCAGGATAGCATGAAATGTTAAAGTGTCTTCTTTAAGAAAAAGAAAAAAAAATAAAAAGAACAACAAAATGACAATAAATATATATCTATCAACAATTGAAAGACCTCCGGCCAAGATGAAGGCATAAGTAGATACACTGTGTCTCCTCACACAACCAAAAGAAGGACATCAACAAATTTAAAAACAAAAACCAACCAGAACTGACAAAAAATCGAACTGTATGGAACTTCAACCACCAAGGAGTTAAAGAAGAAACATTCATCCAGACTGGTAGGAGGAGTGGAGACAGGCAGCTGGGACAGAGAGGACTTACGGCAAGGTGGTGGCTGGAGGACCAAGGTGTGTGGTGGTTGGCAGATCAGGCAGTTCCACATATGCGTGTGGATAAACCAGGAGAAACAACTGGGGAGCAAGACAGACCAAGCAACCCAGGGTTCCAGTGTAGGAAAATAAAGCCTCAAAACCTCTGACTGAAAAAACCTGTGGGGGTTGAGGCAGCAGGAGAAACTCTCAGCTTCACAGCAGAGTTTGTTGGAGAGACCTACAGGGTTCTAGAACATATACAAATGCAGCCACCCAGGAATCATCACCAGAAGTGCCAAATTTGCTTGTGAGTAGTGGTGAAAGTGACTGAAAGCTGGCAGAAAGTTAAACAAGCAGCATCGTTCCCTGTCAGAACCCTCCCCCATGTACAGCATCACAACACAGCCATGTGTGTTGCTCCACCCTGGTGAACACCTAGGGCTCCACCCCTTACTATGTAACAGGTATGCTGAAACAAAAAAAAAATGGCCTAAATGAAAGAACAGGTCAAAGCTCCAGAAAAAATACAAGTAAGTGACAAGGAGCTAGGTAACCTACCAGATGCACAGTTCAAAACACTGGTAATCAGGATGCTCACAGAATTGGTTGAGTATGGATGCAAAATAGAAGAAAAAGTGAAAGCTATGAAAAGTGAAATAAAGGAAAATGCACAGGGAATCAACAGTGATGGGAAGGAAACTGGGACTCAGATCAACAGTTTGGAGCAAAAGCAAGAAAGAAACATTCAACCAGAACAGAATGAAGAAACAAGAGTTCAGAAAAATTCCTAAGTTCCTAACAGTTCCTAAAAATTCTGAGAGTTCCTAAGCCTCCAGGAGAGCCTCTCCTGGAGGCTTAGGAACCTCCAGAACAACTTTAAACATTCCAACATTTGAATCATAGGTGTGCCAGAAGGAGAAGAACAAGAACAAGAAGTTGAAAACTTATTTGAAAAAATAATAAAGAAGAACTTCCCCAATATGGCAAAAGAAATAGACTTCCAGGAAGTTCAGGAAGCTCAGAGAGTCCCAAAGAAGCTGGACCCAAGAAAGAACACACCAAAGCACATCATAGTTACATTATCCAAGATTAAAGATAAGTACAGAATCTTAAAAGTAGCAAGAGAAAAGGAGAGAGTTACCCACAAAGGAGTGCCCATAAGACTTTCAGCTGATTTCTCAAAAGAAACCTTACAGGCAAGAAGGGGCTGGAAAGAAGTATTCAAAGTCATGAAAGCAAGGACCTACATCCAAGATTGCTCTATCCAGCAAAGCTATCATGTAGAATGGAAGGACAGATAAAGTGCTTCTTAGGTACAGTCATGTTCAAGGAGTTCATCATCATCAAGCCCTTATTATATCAAATGTTAAAGGAACTTATCCAAGAAAAAGAAGATCAGAGATAAAAAATATGAACATTAAAATGACAGCAAGCTCACAACTATTAATAATCAAACATAAAAAAAATAAACAAACTAAGGAAACAACTAGAACAGCAACGGAATCACAGAAATGGAAGTCACGTGGAGGGGTGTCATCAAGGAAGGGGATGAGGGACATAGGAAAAAGGAACAGGGAATAAGTAACATAAATGGTAGGTAGAAAACAGACGGGGGGAAGTTAAAACTGTGTAGGAAATATAAAAGGCAAAGAACTTATATGTACAACCCATGGACATGGACTAAGTGGGGGGGGATGCGAGTGGAGGGGGTGTGAAGGGTGGAGGGAGATAAAGGGGGAAACATGGGACAACTGTAATAGCATAATTAATAAAATACATTCAGAAGAAACAAAAACAATTGAATCTAAAAAACAAAATAAATGAATAGGCAGAACAGAAACAGACTCATAGATACAGAGAACATATTGGTGGATGCCAGATGGGAGGGCGATTGGGGAAGACAGCTGAAGAGAGTGAGGGGATTAAGAAGTACAGCTTGGTAGTTACGAAATAGACATGGGACGGAATGTACAGCCTGAGGAATACATTCTAATAACTGTGTATGGTGTCAGATCCATATGAGGTATATCGGGATGATCATTTAGTAAGTTATTTAATGTCTAATCACCAGGGTGTACATCTCAAATTCATATAATATTGTATGTCAATTTTAATTGCAAAATTAAAATGATTTAAAAAAAGAAAATGAACATTAAAAACGCCAGAAACAAAGCACATTGATGTGTCAGAGGGCCACAGGAGCCAGCTGCAATAGCTCCCAGTGGCCAATGCTGGGACAGTTTGAGCAATAAGATAGATAAAGCAGTATTAGACTGCAACCTAAAGTAGGGACTAAATGTCCATGAGTTTATACTGATATAATAAATTAATGAATAAAATAATAAATGGGGAGAAGTGAGAAATCCCCCATGCAGAAGAATTCTAAATAATTGATACAGATACTTTACTTTTGAGGAAGTTGAGCTCGCTTCTTTACTCCTTAGGGGTCACACACAGTGATTTCCTTCCAAACAGTACAGAGTGGAAAGGGGAAAAATAACTTTACTGTGTAGAAAGCTAACAAACACTGCTTCATGACCACTGCTTCACAGCCACATGACCAAGGTCAACATCAACAGCCATGAGTCAGGTTGATAGTATGCACTGTTGACATGCTGTGATAAAAATGGTATTTCATTACCTCTGTGGTTTTCTTCCCCACAATGCCTAACACCAGTCTTATGATAAGAAAAATATAGAAAAATTTCAGTAGAGAGGCATCCTACAAAATACCTGACCAGAACTCTTCAAAATGGCCAAAAACATCGAAAATAAAGAAAGTCTGCAAAATTGCCACAGTTAAAACAAGCTGTGGTATGCTAGATGGGAATCTGGAAGAGAAAAAAAGGGATATTAGAGACAAATTTTAAAAATCTCAAAAAACTGTGGACTTTAGTTAATAGTAATATATCAATATTGGTTCCTTCACCATAACAGAGGCACCATACTAATTTAAGATGTTAATAATAGCAGAAACTGAGAGCAGAGTATATGGGAACTCTCTGTATCACCTTTTTAATTTTTCTGTAAGATCCAAACTGTTCTGAAATATAGCCTATTTTGTTTTTAATCTTCACCCAAGGATACATGTTTATTGATTTTAGAGAGAGGGGAGTAGGTGGGGGATGGGGAGAGAGAGACACAGAGAGAGAGGGACACTGATCGGTTTGCCTTCCATATGCACCCACAAGGTTTTGGTGTGTGGGATGGTGCTTCAACTAAATGAGCCACCTGGCAGGGCATACAATGTAGGCTGTTTTAAACAGGGGGCAGGTCTGTGGTCATCAGGGCTACCATTTTGGTTTGTTTGACTCCTGCATCTGCATTCTGGGAACCTTACAGCCCCTCTGCTTTGCCCTCTTTGACCTTTGGCCAGGATGGCGGGGCAATGCTGGCATTATGTTGACCCCTCCGTAGTCACTCACGACTCTTACTCTGTGCCTCTAGCAGCTGACCACCATGAATTGAGCCACCTGGGCCCCCTTGCCTGCTGTTTCGTTGGGTTCTGCAAATAGAAGTCACCGGTGGGAGATCAGAAAATAGAAGGTGAACCAATCTGGGGTATGTATTCCTCTGGTGGCCCTACAGCGGAGCTGTGGGCTGGCGGTGACTGTTATTCCATCTAAGGCCAGAGCTCTGTCTGGGCAGGCCTCTCCACAGCTCTGTCTGCAAGTTGGCCCAACTGCTCTCTCCGCTTGCTCCTTCAGGCCTCAGCGGGTAACCATTGCTGTTGTTGTCGAGACGTTTTACCATAACTCACTGGTTTCTATTGACCCCGCCCACACCCTTCACAAACCTGGGTCCAAATTTCCCACTTGAATGGGCCATTTGTATCCTGACCTGATCCCACCGACACTCCCAGGCCTTTAGGGCCCATACCCCCTCTACCTGCCTGATCTGCACCCTGCACCCCACAGCCTGTAACCCGCAATGCTTTGCTAAGAAAACAAGGTAAGTCTGCCTCCTGCTGGTGCTCTTGCAACTTGCCCTGTCTGCCCCATTGTCTGCAGACCAGGTAGAAGTGGAAGGTGAGAGATGTACTAAATCTCTCAGCAGAAACTCTTGGTGAGCGGCGCTGTCACTATTCACCTGTGTCTTCATTTGAAAAGTGGGGACAGTGCCACAGGTCCACCTCCTTTCTCTCTGTAAGGATTGCTACTGGGAACAAAAATCAAGTCATTAGTGAACCCAAGGAAATATGCAGCAACATCATTTTTATGATTTTTCCTCTTCATTATAAATGTAATATAGCTTCTACAAGTGTTAAAATTTTTTACAATAAGCATGTCTTCATGTATTACTATTATAATTAAGAGACTCTAAAATACAAAAACAAAAGAAATATATGTTTATTATCAAAACTTGAAAAAGACTTTGAAAATTTAAAGGAGAACATAAAAGTGACCCACAGCTCTGGGACAAACAAAACACCATGTTGAAAGAACACAAGAAGACCTGGCTGGTGTGGCTCAGTGGATTGAGTGCTGGCCTGTGAACCAAAGGGTCACTAGTTCGATTCCAGTCAGGGCACACTCCTTGGCTGCAGGCCAGGTCCCCAGTAGGGGGCGTGCCAGAGGCAACCATGCATTGATGTTTCTCTCCCTCTCTTTCTCCTGCCCTTCCTCTCTCTCTAAAATTAAATAAAATCTTTTTTAAAAAAAAGTAAGAGTGGAAATACTAGCTCTGTCACTTTTAGCAGGAACCTTGCACAAGTCACCTAGCTCCTCTCAGCCTCATTTGTCACAGCTGTAAAAAAAGGACACTAATTCCTCCCTAGCAGTATTGCAGCAAGAATTAGAAATAATCTAAGCATGGCCTTTAGCATAGTGCCTGGTCTGAGCATGTGTCTGATGCAGAGTATACACAAATAGAGACAGACCTGGGTTTGGGTCTCCCCCTTACGAGTTACAAGCTGCTTGACTTTGGGAAAGCTAGCTAACCTCTCCAAATCTGTAAAAACAGGGAGAGAAAAATGGTAACTATTTTCTAGGGCTGAACAGGGTAGTCAATGAAAAAAGATCTTAGGATAGCGAATAGTCCACGGCAAGTACATGGTATTGCTGCCATCGTCTTCATCTTCATCTGGTTCATGATCAAAATCTTTGTCTCTTCACCATCATCAACAATCATCACCTGAGGAGAGGAAGTCACTGTCGAAGTGACCCACCAGGTCATAAGAGTATGCTCACCTCTGTAGTCCAGACCAGTGAGACCTGGTAAGAATCAGAGCAGCAAAGGCCATCAACTAACGGGGCAAAAAAGTAATTTGTTATGAATGGGAGGGAGGAAGAAAATGGGGGTGGAAGATGAGAAGGGGGGTGAGAGAGGTGGGTATCAAGAGACATTATCTTTTCTTATCTGTCTAAGCAACAGGAGAAGGTGAGCCAGCTTTTTATGTATTTTATTACACTTGTTTGCTTGCCAGAGAAACCCCTATACTGCTTTCTGTGAACCAGGCCTGTCTGTGTTAAGCACTTTACAAATATTGAAATCATCACGCACATACAAATGCACAGATATACTCAGTTGATTATACGTAGGCCTAGGAGTCCCAGGCCTTTCCTAGAGCAGCAGGGATACCTGTTCTGTCTCACTCTGCCTCACTCTGCTGGGGGTCACTAAGGCAGCATTTGTGTGCCCAGCTGCACACCACTCATTCATTCATTCTTTCACAAAAGATTTCCTGAGCGCCTCTCAAGTCAAGGGAACAGCTTGCACTGATCTTCTGGAGTTTGTATTCCAGTAGAAGGAGACAGACAACAAAATATTAGTTATACATCATTATTCCAGAGAGCCCAGCACTTCAGTATGAAGTTCACCAGAGAGTTTTTCTGAAAGTAGCTTTCGAGAGATGAGAGGGTGGCCAAAACCCAGGATCTGGTTTTGGAGGTAAGATTATACGGACACATGTCAGTGACAGGAAGACCCAGACGGGGTGACCAGTGATCTGGGCAGTTGTGCCATGTCACGTCTTTGCCTGAGGTCAGCACAGAGTCTGTGCCTGACACCTGCGGGAGCAGCTTCAGCATCTTTAAGGTAAACAGCCTCTTCCCAACCTCACCGCGTTTGTGCAGCGGCTCCTGGATGTGGCGCATACCCACACAAGCTCCAGGAATCGGAGTAGAGCTGAGCCCAAAGGTCGTGCGGTTTCAGAAGTTCCTATCTCTTTATCTCCTGTGGGGACTATTTCAGCAAGCAAGAGGGGGAGCCAGGGATGATACATTTTCTTAGGAAATCATATTAAAGCTCAATTTGTTAAATCAGCCTCCTGATCTTATCAACGGTGGGCACTTGTTCCAGCAACGGAACCAGGAGGCGATAAATCCCTTAGGCCGAGTCCACAGATGGTTATCCTAATGGAAGGCAAGATCAATGGGGAAGTCCTGGAAGGAATGTACGTGGGCCTTACACAGTACAGGCCGGTGTACCGCTTGAATAGACTGCAGTCACTATTTCCCTTGGTGTGCATGTCATTTCAGTAACCAAGCTTTCGACGTGGTTGGGATTCTTCTCTTCTGGCCAGAGTAGCAGAAACACCTGTTACCTATGCTCCTGTTTTCAACATGGAACTTCACCCACTCACTGTGCCTAAGTATTGCCTGGAAATTTTTGGAAATGAGACTGGAAAAGGAGGTTTGACGCAGCTGGCAGTTAACAGCGACCCACGCAGTGCCAGCATGTCTCAGAGAGCTGCTGGTGCTGAGCAAAGCACCCATCAGCCTGACGGGAATTACATTGGGGCAGCAACTGCCTTTTGGGAGACTTCCTGGGCAGATGGGACATGAGGTTAAGCAAGTGGATTTTTGTAGGAAGCAACATTAGGGTTGGCATTTTTCTTGTTTATTTAGTCACCCAGTGAGTGCTGGGGGACATTCTGTGTGGCAGGAACTATGCAAAACACAGAGCAGATGCCACCGGGCAAATCTTTTCCTTTCCCCAGGAGCTCAGGACACAGGGCAGGGGCAGCTAAATCTGCCCCTGCTTATTTTTGTTCAGCCCAAGGGCTCAGAATGGCCTTTCCACTTTTTTTTAATGGTTGAAAAAGAATGCTTTCTGACCTATGAAAATGACATGAAATACAAATGTCGGTATCCACAAGTGAAGTTTCATTGACACACAGCCCTGCTCGTGCATCTATATAACATCCCTGGCTGCTTTCTCACCACAATAGCAGAGTTAAGTCATTGCAATAGAGACCTTCTGGCCTGCCCAGCCTTACAGCCTCACTGTCTGGCCTTTTAAAGAAAGTGCCTGCCAACCTCAATCTAGGGCACACAGGCAAGTGAGAGGAAGCTCCTGACAACATGCTAAGTTCAGCAGCAGCTCCCTGCCCCCAGGACTCCAGGACAGCACAGATACTGAATCAGCCGGGAGCAAGTGTGATTGCTGCTGCAAAGAGCTGACTTTGCAACGAAGGAGCATTTAAGTGAGAGAGGAGGCTGGGCTGGTGGATGGTGGTTAATAGCACAGGTAAGAAGGCATCAGTCTTGGGAGAGATGCAGGGGGAGTGGACTGACTGGGGTATGGGTTTCATTGAAAGTAGAACCCAAGACAAGACCTTGAGTATAAAGAGTTTATTTGGGAGGTGATCTCAGGAAACAGGTCTGAGAGAATGGAAAGAGTGAAGCGGGAAGGAAGGAAGGCAGACAGGGTGGGTGTTGAGGATGGGTGACTGATGGGGGCAGCTGGGGCTTTGTCCTCCTGGGAACCCTGGGAGGAACAGGGTAGAACACCCTCAAAACTGCCCCACCCACCATGGGACAGGAAAGCTGGGTCTTTACTCTCTCACGCTTGGTTGGTTAAGCTTGCAGCATCTCCTCTACACTTCAAAGTTGCACCTGCAGGTGGCTCCTGAGCACCTTCTGAAGCTTGGGAGAAAGTCCCGGGCCAGCACGCAAGTCCTGGGCCTCGTGCTGGAAGTGGGATGTTGCCAGCTGATGAAATTGGCCACCACCGCTATGCTGACGTCAAGTGGATCAAAGAGATGTGGCACCATGTTCCACGAACACCTGCTGCAGAGAAGTCCACATGGCTCTGTAGGAGCACGGACCAGCTCTGGTCCACACTAGGGTACATGCTGTTAGACTGACAGATCCTGTCGCTGGCTCCTCAGATCCGCTGGTTGGTCTTGCAGCCCTTAGAGGGGCACAGACCTTATGTGCTAGAAAGAATGCATTCTGGGAGTCAAAGGCCTTGATTCTTGTATCAGGCTTCTCCAGAGAAAGAACCAATCAGACATGGGATTTATTACAAGGAATGGGTTCCTCCAAGTGTGGAGACTAAGAAGCCCCACAATCTGCCATCAGGACGATGGAGACCCAGGAAAGCTAATGTGTAATTCAGTCTGAGTCCAAAGGTTTGAGTCAGAGTACTGAGGGCCAGAGAAGATTGATGTCCCAGCTCACCAATCAGGCAGGAGAGCCAAATTCTTCCTTCCCCTGCCTTTTTATTTTTTAAAGATTTTGTTTATTTATCTTTAGAGGGAAAGGGAAGGAGAGAGGGAGAGAAATATCAATGTACGGTTGCCTCTCGTGCGTCCCCTGCTGGGAACTGGCCTGCAACCCAGGCATGTGCCCTGACTGGGAATCAAACCGTGATACTCTGGTTCACAGGCTTGTGCTCAATCCACCAAGCTACACCAGCCAGGGCGTTCCCCTGCCTTTTTCTTCTATTCCAGCCCTCAGTGGATTAGATGATCCCTACCCACATCTGGGAGGGCAAACTGCTTTACTGTGTCCATCAATTCAAATGCTCACCTCATCTGGACTTCCCCTCACAGACACACCCAGCGATAATGTTGAGCTAAGTATCTGGGCAGAACTACAACCTACTCAAGTTGACATAAAATTAACCATCACAGTCCCTCACTGACCCTGGCAAGCTATGTATCTTTTTAAGACTAGGAAAATTGTCCTTTCTAACTCATACACTTATGATGAGGATGTGTGCTTGGCCTCAGAAAAGAACAAAGTGCCATATACATATGACTATTACTATTATTATTATTATTATTTCTGTCCAAGGCCCCCTCTCATTTCTTTTATAACACAGAAGGCTTCCCAGGGGTGTTAGGCTGCCATGAGCAGCCTGCTACCAGGGCGGTCGGTGTCCATCAGTACTTGTCAGCTGTAGGAGTTTGTCTCTGTGCAGAAGATGGGTTGCTTGGCTCCAGAACGTGGCTTGTTACCCATTCAATATATTGACATTTCCCTACCTTGTTGTTGATGAGTCCAACTTGCAAGCACAAAGAAACTGCAAACATTCGTGAAAAACTACAGAAAGGTTCCTATCTGATGCAAACAGAAGGTAAACCTTTGACCAGGCTTTTCCTCTGAATTTAAAAAAGAATAATAATCAGGAAGCTGTGGGGTGTTGCTGAACCCCAGCCCACTCTGTTTCCTGAAAAGAAAAAAAGACTATGGGTGGCAGATGGTAAACCCATTCCCATTAGAGGTGTCTTGCCTTCCTGGGACCATTGAAAAGGCGCTTTTCATATCTCCGAGCAGTTGGTCATTGATTATGTTTGCTACTTGTATGATATCTGGGGAGGAAAAAATCCTGTCGCTTTTAAATACTTGCAAAGTACCATACCTTATCCCGATAGAAGACAGTCCTCCTCAAAGGGAAACAAACAGGGAAAGGGAGAGGGAGAAGGGGAGAGACAGAGCGAGCAGCGAGCCATTTCGGGATGCCATCCCTGCCCTGGGCTGTCAAAGGAGAGGCAGGCGCAGAGAGAAATGATAGCAATAGGGGCTCGTCAACATCTGGAATTCACCGCTCATCACGTCTTTGTTCAGTCTAGGTGAAAATGTTATGAAAAGATCTATTCTGTTTCAGCCCATTCATTTTCACAATGGCTGCGAGAGACATCCAGTGAAAGCATTTTACAGATACGGGAAATGAGTACCTAGTTTCCTGAGACTGTGGGGCTGGCGAGGGGACCCAGAATCATCCGTTCCCCGGGCCAGCTCGGGCTTGCAGCTGTCTGCTTCCCTGGGGTCCCTTTCTGCCCTGCCTTTGCCACTTCATCCCTCTGCATCTAATGGCATTTCCTTCTTCAGGGTAATTATGAGTAATAGTTCTGAGACTCTGTCATTTGGAGGAAGAAATTTTTTAAAAAAATTGAAACTCACTTTCTGGAATCCATCCCTCAAGATTCCTTCTTATTTTAAACACTGAAGGGCAGAAATGCTCACTATTGTTAAAGAAAAGCACAGATCAAAGGCAGGAGATAAACCCACAGCAATGGATCTGTCATTTAGGAGATGTGCCCACCCCCGCGGTCCTTGGACTCTGCAGGCAGCAGCCTGTCTCATGTCCATTGCTTTGCGTTTCTGTCATGCTCCTCATTCCTAAGAATTTGATCAGCTAACCAACATGTCCCCCATCACCAACGTCAGCTTGATATTTTTATTTCTCCTTAATAGATAAAGATTCGAAGAGATAAAAATGGCAAGTACCTTTTCTTGTGGACTTATGAAAGTCAATAGGAGAATTGGCATTTGGAGCTAGAACTCCGGAGCTTCTTCTAGTTAGGTTTCCTAGCTAATATACACAGGGCAAAGAGGAATCGTCAACTAGGGAAATGTTACTGGGGGAGTCTGGGTAGACAAACACTGATAATTCCCATAGAAGAATAGAAATTAGATGATGAAGGAGAACCCAGAAATCCCAACATCCCCAGTACCTGCAAGTCCTCTGGACAATGCTTTGGCAGGAAGCTTGTTAACACTCATTGAACAGGCTCTGGGAGATGCAGGATATAAGCTAAGAGGCAAAACCTCAAATCTTGTTGCTGGTAGCTGCGCAGCCCCTCACCCTGAAATAGGGGAGATGTCCGCTAGCCACAGAGAGCCCAGGCACGGAATTGACTGTTGGTCCTACAAGGGAAGGACCTGATTCAGAGTAAGACGTTGTCCTCATCATCTCTAGGGTACATGCTGTTAGACTGACAGAATTCAGAATGATTTAACTCTAAGTGACCCTGAATGCAGTAGGCAGCAGAGGACAAATCAGCAAGATTTCCATTATGAGAGTTGAGCCACGCTGGGGCAGCTCCCCTAGCGACCCCAGCAGAGTCAGGGCAATGAGACACTTCTGAGCTAGCTGCTCTGAGAACATTCTACTCAGTGTCTGAAGCCTGGATTCCAGGAAAAATGTAATAGATGCTTATGAGATGGGGTGACCCTAAAAATGACAATCAGATCCACAAAGCCTTCCCACCCCCAGGTTGTGGATAACCTCTTCCTGTTCTGCACTCCAGCATCAGGGGCTTGGTGTACAGGAACACACCAGGGGACTGGGGTGAAGTTCTGGTCCCACAGAGTGCAAATAGGCTGATTATGGTTGAAGAAGGTCCAAATTAAATCAAATCATGAATAACTGCAGAGTGTAGTACATTGTTGGAACTGAGCCAGCAATAGGCCTGATCTGCTTGGGTTATTTTGACTTCAAGGTAAGTTCCTATATCACACCCCTGTGTAGAACCTTCTCATTCATTCTTTTAACAGACATTTTTGTGGACTGGCTCAGGACTAGCCCTTGTGTGGGAAACTGCAGGTACAAAAAGGCGAATTAACACATGGAAAGGGAAGATTACCTGAGAGAGAGAGAGAGAGAGAGAGTGAGTAATGCTGGGGCTCCTATCCTGCCATTTGGAATGAAATGTGCTATTTCATGTTTCTTGAATCTCTCTCTTTCCTTTTTATAATGGACATTTCGAACTTACAGAAAGATGGAGCGCATATGCTAGCCGACCTCTTGTGTACTTGCCCAGCACAACGACTATGCGCCAGCCACATTCAGCTGTCCGCTGGTGCCTCACTGTCTCCTCCACACAGCGAGCAGCAGCTCCGGTCTCTTCCCCTCCTCTGTCAAGGGAGTTCATGGTGATGACAGCGAGGACCTTGGCTTTTGCTCCACTTGTACAAAACCTTCCATGAAAGCTTTGAAATGCAGCATCTCATCCTTACAAGCACCAGGCGATTTCAGAAAACTCTGGAACTTTCCAACCCAAACTTGCCCACAAATCCAGGATCCAGCCATATCGCACGCACTTCCTCCCCGTAACCCCTGTCCTATCATTCCGTAGGAAACAATTGAAGATTAAAGTGACGAATTAACAGTGAACTGTTAAATATTTAATGTCAAGAAAAAGCCATTTAAAACCCATAAAAATTCAGGCAGTAAATCTAAATAGTAGAGTGGAGAAATGTTATATTAACTTAGATTTTCCAGCACCTTAATGTTGTCTTATATCAGACATTTGCCGATTGGAGAACACACGGCACTTTTACTGCATAAATTTATGAATATGTTCCCGTAACCTCATCCATTTTCTCGGTATTGTTTTCTCTTGGCATTTATAGCAACTTCAGTTTGTCACTGCGCAAAGATAAATGATTTTTAAAATTTAATTCCAGCTTTGGCCCTCGTTTAGCGGAGCGCTCCCAGGGCCGGCTCCCTTTTCTTTCATCGCTCTCGAAACATCCGCTTGATTTTTCAAAATGTAAGTGGGAGAATTTAAGGAGGGTCCAGAGAGGAGCTAGAACCCAGGGATGGGAAGCCTTCTTCCACCTCTGGCCATAATTCACTCTCAGCAACCAGGCTGTTACTTTTAATGCATTCTGCTGAGGCAGCTCTGAAGGTAATCCTACTTGCCACAAAGCCATCTTCCGGAGAAATCGAGGGAGTTGAAATAATAACGAGCTGAAAATGCCTGTGAGTTATAGACTATTCCTTGAAGGAAAGTGGCAGTGAATGAATGTGAGTCATAGGCAACTTTCCGGATCTTTCGCTGTGTCTTTACTTGCTGCAATGCCTAATCCCGTCTGTGCTTTGCCTAGCCACAAGCATGCTGTGTGTGGCTGCGCAGGCGGTGCACCACGCAGCTCCCCGGGCTCCATTAGCACAGATCACCACGTGAACGCCTGTGCAGATCCTCGCGCCCCGCATCAGGAGGCCCTTCCTGATCCCCGCAGTCCGCAGGGCTCTCTCCCTTCAGTGGATACTCAAAGATGCTACCAGTGGTATCTCTGATCCGGGAGAGGACCACGCCCCAGAGAAGGATGCTCACTAGGGAAATCTAAAGATGAAGAGTAATCTGAGAAGGGGGCTTTAACCCCGGAAGGAAAACCTGGTCCTCTTGGTGATGCTGAGCCACCTGACGAAAACAGCAAGGGTTCCTAGGCCGGGGGACTCAGGGAAACCAAAATGGGTGTTCAGGGGCAACCAACTCTTTCAGCTGAAGGAAGATCAGCTGACAGTTTGGCCTGAGGATACTGCTGACAGCTCAAGATACTGTAGCCAGAATCCCCTACCTAGATGCTGAGGCCAGAGCCAGGCATGCGCATTTGCCCCAGCCCCTGGCTCCATCCTTGGAAGCCATCAAAAACGGGCTTTCAACGAGAGCCTAGAGCCTTTCTATTAGTACCATGCAGGCCCCCAGCCAAATTCTGTCACCTGATCAGCGGTCTATGCTCTCTAAGGCTGGCTGGCACACCCTCACTGAAACTGGAAAAGCTGGCGTTAGTGGTGCCCGTCACCTACCAGCCCCAATAAGCAGAGATGGGGATTGAATCTATTTGGGCATTTTATTCAGATGGCCAGTGATCAGGGAAGATGGCGGGTTTGTATCCTAACAGACCATCTTCAATGCCATATTAAAATGGTCCTTTATATAAGAAGAACAAAGTGTAAATAAGGGGTCTGGAATTCAGGGAAAAGTTAATTGGATTAAAAAAATTGCAGCATTCTAGCCCTGGGTGGTGGTCTTGAGCTGTGTCCTGGGCAGTGGGCATCTCCCCTTAGAGCACAATGGCCCAGATTCCATCTCGATGGCCTGCAGTCCTCCTGGGGCACAAAGGTGGACCTGCTTGTGGTCTCCCGGAGTCAGGGTGGGTCATCCCTTCAGTTTCTGGAACAATAGCTTTTTACATACATGAATCACTAAGCTTATTATCTATTACCTGAAACTAACATTTTCCCAACATTCAAGTCCCCCATCAACATCCCTGCTTCTGGCTCACTGTCCAGGCCCATGAAGCAATCCAGGACATGGCAGCTGTCCCAGTAGTGTGACACTTGTTACGTGTGACATGTACTGTGCATAGCACTCTACAAGCTCCATCTAGAGAACACAGGCCAGGCCACCTCGAAACTACCCCTGCAGCCCAGCACTGTGACGAACACACAGTGGGCATCCAAAAAGCATTTGTTAATATGCATGGAAAGCCAGCAGTTGCAAATTTCCTAAAGCAATAAAAGGAGCACAGCTCAAGTATCATCTATCTTTTATTACCTGGTATTTACAGGCCTCTGGTTAATAATCCAAACCTGTTTCTATGGTGAATGAGACAGGACTGTGTGATTATGGGCCTGTAACTCCCTCTTCCTTTTGAAAAAACCATGTGATTTCCACGCCTATAACTTTGTCTCCCTTTGTGAGTTCTTTCCAATGTTATCTTCAGGCTGCTGAAGTGAACGGCTCCTTGCTGTGGTGTTGATCATTTTGTAGAAAGTTCTTATAAATATTTGTGGAGAACTGGGGCAGGAAATACCCAGAGGTCAGAGTGAGGAGAAGAGAGGTAACACTTTTGTGGGGCTTTCTGATGCCCGGATACATATGACTACATCTAATCCTCACAACCCCATTTTACAGATGAGAAAAGCAAAGACTCAGAGGGGTAGGTAACTACCTACCATAAGATAAAGCATAACTTTAAAAGTACAACTGCCCCTGACTGGTGTGGCTCAGTGGTTGAGTGCTGACCTGAGAACCAAAGGGTTGTCGGTTGGATTCCCAGTCAGGGCACAGGCCTGGGTTGTGGGCTAGGTCCCCAGTAGGGGGCGTGCAAGAGGCAACGACACAGTGATGTTTCTTTCCCTCTCTTTCTCCCTTCCTCTTCTTTTCCCTCTCTCTCCCTCTGTCTAAAAATAAATAAATAAATAAAATCTTAAAAAAAAAAAAGTAGAACTAGATCAAATCCAGACATATCTGACTCCAGGGTCCATGTTCCTTTCCCTACCTTGTGCTTCGGAGGTTGTCGCGTCAGGAACATAACCGGATAATGACACTGTCGAAGGTCAAGGAAGCAGGTGAGAGAAGTGACATCCGATACAGACAAATTGTTTGGCGATAAAAGAAGACAAAGGGAGATAATATTCCAGTAATATCTGGGTTTGATTTTATCCAAGGAAAGGGCAAGGATCATATCTATCTCATTTACCATGGTCTCTCCCCTGCTTAGCACGGCGCCTGGCTCCTAATTTCTGCTTAATTGTTGAATAAATTTCTAGTCTCTGACATGAGGCTTTTTTCGCAATTAGGTCTCAGCGAGAATAATCAAATGCACCTTTATTGGTTTTAGCTACTATGTGCTTGCAGACTGTTTAATGAATATGTAATCAGTGGAGCCTCATAGCTTACCCGAAATCTTTCCTAGAAAGCAATTGAACGAAATGGTTTTGAGCTGTTTGGTTTGGATAATCAGAGACCATCCAAAATGATAGTCACTAGCTGCCTGCGGCTATTTAATTTAAAATTAATTAAAATTAAATAAAAATTCGGTTCCGGAGTTGCACTAACTACACTGCAAGTCTCAGTAGCCACACGTGACTAGCGGCTACCATGTTGGACCATGCAGATAGAGACCGTTTCCATCCTCACAGAAAGTTCTGTTGGACAGTGCTGGCAGAGAGCGGAGACTTTGGTGCGGGGCAGATTGGGGGTGAATCGGCCTTGCACTGTTCCATGGCTGTGTTAATTAATTGGCCACCTGTAAAACAGAAATAACAGCAGTACCTGTGTTAGCCTAGGTTCCCAGAAATCGGAGTCTGAAACGGAGGCCTACATACACATACTTTGCCGAGGAACATCACTGCAGAGAACAGGAATGAAAGATGGGACGTGCAGAGTAGGGCAGCAGGGGAAGCCCACTGTGGATGTGTGTCTGAGGGGGCTTCAGCTGTAAGCAACGAGCTATTTCATTCTGGGAGACTAGCCCGAAAAGCTGCATGAAGCGCAACTCAGATTCAGTAGTTGGGGAAGTGGAGAGTGATGGGAAACACTTATCCACTGGTTTTCACCTGCTTTGCTCCTTTCATGGGGATGACTCAGACACTCATCTCTGAGCAGTAAGCTTTGCTTGCCCTGTCCTGGCAGGCAGTGATCCCTGCAGTTCCCCTCACCTCTCCTTGAGACCTGCCTCCACTGAAGCCCGGGATGTACTCCGCCCACCCTGAGTTGTAACAGGAGCTCCTTGTGGTGATCAGGTCAGTTACTCTTGCCAGTATACTGGATCCTTTCTTAGTCGTGTGCTTCAGCAGGAGGATCCCAAAGTGTTCTGTTGGCAGTGGCAGCTTCTACTTCAGTGACTAAGTCCCTGGCAAAATCCCTCCCCTCTGTGACTTCTAATGTTGGGAAGATAGAGGCATATCTTCTTTTGGTTCAATGCATAGACTATGCTCTGGAGAAAATATCACTACCTGGCAGGGTGTTATTTCTGAGATGGAGCCTTATGGGGGATGACACTCCTTAATAAAGTAGTCTGTTAGACCAGTTGCTTCTGAATAATGGGATACGTGGTCAGCTCAGAGGATCCTGTGGTCATGTGCTCATGGTCGCACTTGCCTGTCATAAAACTGGGCCCTTTCTCCGAAGACAATGTTGTGCTTCTGCTGTGCACCACGCACAGGCTGTAGATCAGTCATAGCGGCTCTGGTGGAGACCCTGTGGGCTGGAGAGGCAAATGCACGTCTGGAGTAAGTATTGGTTCTGTTAAGAGCAAATTTCTGCTCCCTCTGACGTAGAAAGGTCTGGGAAAAATCGACCAACCGTCAAGTGTTTCCATGGTGCCCTTGAGGCACAGTGCTATATCAAGGGCTCCGGGTCACTGTGTAGACTGAATATTCAGTGTGAGGGAGACCTAGGCTGTTGGGCTCTTGCAGAGTCTCCATTCCTGCCACTGTTGTCTCTCTGGTTTTAGATCCATTGCTCACCACTGCCGTGGCGGAGGGACACAGGCTGGCTGACAGCACGGGATGAGTCATCCCGTCTACCTGGCTGTTTACAGCCTCCTCTGTGTGGATGTGCTCCTCAGAGCATCAGTGAGACACAATGATCTGCACGCTCTCTACTCGTTCCCAGAAGTCCATCCACATGCCTTTTTCTAAACGTCTCTGCCTTACATCTTCCAGTCTTATTCCTTCCTAGCCCACGACCCACCACTCAAAGCATTCAGCACAGCCCAGAAAACCATACCTTAGGCTGCTTCTCCATCCACAGAAATGGAACAATGAGGAAACATGTCCCTTTACCACTGGAATTATGAAATCTATTTTTGGCCACTACCAACATAAATGCCAACCCCTCCATGAACCAGAAATCCTTTCTTCCTCTATTAGTCAGATGCAGGGACATCCTCCTCCTGCTCTATAAAGCCACGGGTGTGAGTTGAGGGATAGACGCCCGTCCAACAGGGGGCTTGGGGACTGGGCCAACGAATCATAGAGTTTGCTCGTGCGTTCTGGACCTGCTCTGACGGGTCCCCCATGCACTGTTTGTTCTGCATGGCACACTGCTGCTGTGCCCAACGGACTTTATGACTTGGAAGTTCTGGTAACAGCGAGCTCAGGAGGGTCTGAGTTTCATGGCCATTTGCATGTTCAGGTGTTAGATCTCTACTGGGGCCCAAGAACACACCTGAATCTATTTCTGAAAAGGAGAGTAATTCTCTGACTCAGAGGGTATGGTCTTGCTCCAGAAACTTGCTACGTATACTTCTCTGGTCGGGCTGCCTTCACATGGTATTCTTACCCACCAGAGATCTCTGTAGGATTATTTGATCTGCCGGGTCCTGCGGCCAAGGTGGCAAGGAGGTTTGCCCCCAGAGCCTGGGTCGGTTGCTGAGTCTTTCTGTGTCCTGGATCGCACTTGGACACGGAAGCCTTTCTGGTCCCCTGATAAACCGGTCAGAACAGTGTTTTCTAGCTCTGCTTCCCAAATCCAAAAAGGCTCGGCAACCACTGCGCCTTCCCCTGAGTCACAGTTGGTGCAAGGGACAAAAATGTGTCCTCTACCTTAGAGTGTCTATCCCAGACCCTAGGGACTTCTAAAAATGTCTTCACCAGCTCCATATTTACAGTAAACAGAGAGGAACACGTCAAAAGATACCACAGGGGTGCCATTAGCAAAATGCAACCTGCGAGGGAAAAAAAGTTTTTTTTTAAAAATAGATAAATTACAAGAAGCAAAACCAATGAGAGGAAAAGAAAATTGATAAAGTAGAAGAAGCTTAAAAACACACCAACCGATCTCAATGTGTAGGTTTTTTGTGTATCTTTATTCAAACAATGAGTTACAAAAATTTTGTGACATTTATGAAACAGCTAGAAATTTGAAAACAACTGAAGCCCTGGCTGGTGTGGCTCGGTGGATTGAGCACCAGCCTGTGAGTGAACGGGTTGCCAGTTCGATTCCCTGTCAGGGCACATGCCTAGGTTGCAGGCAAGGTCTCCAGTAGGGGGCGCGTGAGAGGCAACCACACATTAATGTTTCTCTTCCACCCTTCCCTTCTCTCTAAAAATAAATAAATAAAGCCTTTAAAATAAAAGAAAGAAAAACAACTGAACATTCGATGATATTAAGGCATCCTTAAGAATTTTTGCATAAAAAGAGGTATATGCAGAATATTTATGAGTGAAAGGATATGATGTCTGGGATTCATTTCAAAATAATGTGGGAGGGAGGAAGTGAAAGAAGTTATAGATGAAACAAGATTGGTGATAATTGCTGCAGCCAGGTGAAGAATACCTGGTGATTTAAGATTTTCCTCTTCCTAATTTTGTATACATTTGACATTTTCTGTGGTAAATGTCTAACATTATTTTAATTTAATTAAAAAAATTAGTAGTCCCTAATTACACTAGTCATACTTGTGGAGTTCCTCTCCCCACGCTGGCTCAGTCACTCGCAAGGGCATCCAGGACTGTCACGCCATCCTCACCAGTCCCCTCTGTGTGTTGTCACTGATGTTTTGGTGGAGGGTCATGTCAATCGAGTCCCTGCAGAGTCCCCCGGAGAGGTGACCTGGGAAAGTTAACATAGCCCTGGGGCAAGACAGTAAATGCACTTCTATTGCCCTGATGTAAAATGAAACTGATTCTGGGCCACCACTTCCCACCTGGATGAGGAAGAAGGCATTTTCCAGATCAACAGCCGCAAGCCAAGACTGAGACGCCATGTTGATCTGCTTCAGGACAGGACAGGACAGCTGGCATGGTAGCTGCTCACTGGAGCTGCCACCTGAGTAAGGTTTATGTCATCCACCAGGATCTGTCTTGGATACTTTTTGCTTTTGCTTTTCAGCATTCAGATGGATAAACTGAATGGAAATATTATGATTCACTACTCCTGTTTCTTTTATATTTTTTACTTCAAACCATTTTTTATTTTTCAACCCTGCATCTTTCAAGCCTCAGGTAGTAACATGAATCTCTACACTTCCTTTCGAGATGCTCAATTGCTATCCTGGCCAGAAAGATCGGGGAGGGAAGCAGTGACAAGAGCCTTCCTATCACAGTGGTTTCTATTGTAGGGGTCAGAGAACTACTGGGAGGATTCTCCCAACTTCTGAGTATAGCCATCCCCGTGACATGCTCAGGGATGTTTTCACAGCAACCCACACCAAGCATGAGCACAGAAGCGCCATGGCAGGCAGCCTGGGATGAAGGGCATATAGGATCAGGTTGCATCCAGCTGGCTGGACACTGTATGGATGGGTGTCTGTAGCACTGGCTAGACTGACAGAGCAGCGAGGTGTGTGCAGGGAGTGTCTTATGGAGGATCAAGTGAGAAAACAATGTGATACTGCATTGCACGTTACACACGAATACTATTCTGTCTTTGCTGTAATTACTGTTATTATCCTTATTTCCCTGAGGAATAGACCTTTCATTTAGGAAAAGGGCAAGGTGTGGAGGGTTTACATTATTCTACCACCACCTCCCTTCATCTCTGGGATCTTCTCCCGAAAGAACTCATTTGCCTCTTTGGCCCCATAAGGTAGGCAGGCATAATTAAAACTATAATAGTTATTGCCATTTTACCTCTTTCACCAAAATCTTCACTGAAAATGCTATTTTCTGCCACTATTTTCCATCCAATTATTAATTAATATTTTTCTCAGCAGCCATGCTGGATACTTCTCATTCCTTAAATTCTCTTTTCAGAGGCCTTGTCGTGGCTTCATTTGGGCACCTGGATTCTGAGCTACCCCCTCTGAATCTTGCTGACTATATATTATCATTCACAAAACTAGTTTTCATGAAGTGTAAAAGCCTAGTAACTTTTAAACTCGTCCAGATGGAAAAAACATGAGAAAACAAAAAAGGAAACAACTTAAAAGAAAGAAAAAAGGAAAATAAGAAAAACACATAGATAGAAATAACATGAAGATGAGATAGTGGATATAAACCTAAATAAATCAATAATTGCTTAATTAGAGTGGACTACTGCTTTAGCTAAAACACAATGATTTTTAGACCAGACTTAAAAGACCCAATTACTTGTTATGTATAAAAAACGCATCTAAAATATGAGGCTACAGAAAAATTAAAAGTCAGATGAAAATTCTGCTTCCAGGCAAGATGGAATAACAGGGAGCAAAGTTACTCTCCCACTGGAAACAAGCACTAGAAGCAGGTGAAATATTTGAAGCAATGGTTTTCAAGACACAGGGATTAGGCAAGGAAGAACAGTAATCTCTGAAAAAATAGGGAAGAAATGCAGTGATCCCTGACATTGTCCCCGCTGAATGTCTTACAATTTTCCAAGAGGGTGTAGGGGCATAAACGAAAGCAGATTTGACCTGGGGTGGTGAACACACAATGCAATGTACAGATGATGTATTATAAAATTATACACCTGAAACCTATATAATTTTATTACCCAATGTTACCCCAACACATTCAATTTTTTAAAACAGTTTCCAGATTCCTGGGCAGGGAGGGAAAACCCAAGCAGAGGTTGGTGGACTCCCTGAGTTGAAACCACAGAACTAAGAGTCCAAGAAGACACAGGTGGCTGGAGTGTGCAGGACATAGTACTGGGGAGGAAAGAGCTGGCGAGATAGAGAATTCTGGGAACCTGCAGTGGGTCCTTCAGTATTCATTCAGCAGAGGCTGATCAATGTATGCACGTGAGAAAACTATCTGAGGCTGGGAAAAGAACCATTTGGAAGGCTCTCACAAAGGGCTGGGAGCAATACCTGTTCCCACCAGTCAACTAGAAGGCTAACTCGTTCCTCATTGAATAGCATGCTTGGAAGGGTCTTGCCTCAGTGGAGAAGAACAACTAGTCTTGGACTAAATACTGCCCTGGTCCTACCTAACAAAATTTTGAACAAAACTCAGAGATATTTACAGGAAGACAAAACCATCCAGCATTCAGCAAGGTAACATTCCCAGTGACTAGAACCCCACTTAAAGTTACCCAGAATTAAAAGAAGCAGGAAAATATGACCCAGAAAGAGGAGCAAAAGCTATTAATTGAAATTGACCAGAACTGATGAAGTATTAGAATTAGCAGACAAGGACATTAAAACAGATACCATACCTGTGTTTTATACATTTAAAAATGTAAGCAGAAATGTCGAAGATACAGAAGAACAAATTGAACTTCTGGATGTGAAAATCACAATATATAAGATGCAAAATATGCTGGAAGGGTGTGTAGCAGATTAGAGATTGCAGAAGGAAAGACTAGTGAACTGGAAGGCAACTAGCAAGGAAAACTATTTAATATAAAGCACAGAGAAAAAATATTTTAAAAAGAGTTTTAGTGAACCATGACACAGCTTCAAGTGGCCACACGATTACATGTGTGAATGGAGCCCCTAGAGGAGGGGATTAGGAGGAAAAATATTTGTAGAAAAGAGATGGAAAGATATATATAACATGGGTGAATTTTAAAATAATTATGCTAGCTTACAGAATTCATATTAAAGAGTACATGATGGATTATTCCATTTATATAAAATTCTATAAAAAGTAAACTAATATGTAGTAACAGGAAAAAAAATGATCAGTGGATGCCTGGCAACTGATGGGGGGAAATGCAGGAAAAGTTTGGGGAATGGAAAAAAGCTTCAAGGAAACTTTGGATGAGAGAAATGTGTATTATTTTGACGCACAAATTTATACCAGGCAAATACTAACTGAAAGAAATCTGGCTTCATTATATTACTCTTAGGTGAAATAGTCTTTTACTTTAAAAAATTGTTAGTGGTCACTTAGCGATCATATTTTAATGATATAATTACAGTTACCAAAAAAATAGTAAATTTAAATTAATATGTACTTAATAATATAACCTCCAAATACATAAAGCAAAATGGACAAAACTAAAAGACGAATCAATAAATCCACAATCTTAGCAAGATATTTTAATCACCTCTCTCAGAAAAAAATCATAGAAAAAAGGAGATGAAAATCCGTAAGAGTAGCAAAGACTAGAACAATGAACAATTTAACTAACAAACGTTGCCTCATAACACCCAATAGCACAGTACATTTCACATGATTCTTTTTAAGGGCCCATAGATAAAAACTGATCATGTGCTAGGACAATAAAGAAATCTCCACACTTAAAACTATTGAAATCGTATAGAGCAGGGTTGCAGAAGAATATTCCTTCCAAAGGGCAAGCAGGGACCTGGGGCACTTATATACCAACTCCTATCAGTTCTTGGGTGAAGGCTGCTACACAGGTTCACCAGTGAGGAGGCATTAGCACCAGCACTTCCAGTCTGGGTTCTGAGAGCTGGAGAAAGCACTTAGGCAAAGAAAGGCAGGGAGGGTAGTGGGAGGTTGGGTCAGGGCCCACTGAAGTAGTAAGGACAGGGGCATGGGGCACAGCACCAACCACATGTGGCACATTGCGGAAGAGGGGTGAGGTGGGGAGAGTGTTGATGATTGACATATGGATGGCCCTTTCCGAACATCCCGTTTGTGGCCTCTATTCCCCTTAATAAATGTACTATCTCTTATATTGCCTGGGGTGGCTGATGGGCCAAGGCTGGCCAAACGTTCCCCACCACGCCTTCTCCCACGTCCTGTATCAACGGTGTAGTGCTGAGGGTTAGAAGGTACAGGTATTTTGCACCTATAATTGTGAATTGGGGAGCCTAAGCCCACATTCTGAGACAGGAGGAGTCCCCTCTTCATATCCTATTACAAATCCTTATAATTCTTTGCCCCTTCCCGTTTTCTCTTGGGGTAACTTGGACAAGTCTCTACTCTTTGAAACCTAGAATCCAATGAAAAAAAATATATATATATACACATCATATTTATATATTATTTTGTATATAATATATACAATATATAATATATGTACAATGTATCTGTACGTATTATATACACACATGCATTATACTATATATTACAATATATCATGTTATGTATTATAAATATATATTTGTGTATGCATATACATTATATTAAATATAATATACATTATATATTACATACATATGTTGGTGAATAGGGTATTAATTATAGAACTGAGAGAGAATACCAGTTTAAATTAAATATCATTGAAAAGTATTAGAGCAATAGGTTATTTGAAGCATATGGCACAGTTCTTTTGTTATTTCTCAAAGGGTGAAACAAATTTTAATGAGAAATGAATCTTCTAAATTCAGGAGTTTACTGTAGTCTGTATTCTGTAATACAGCCATCTGGGCAGCTGCTCTCTTGCCCCCGGAAGCTCAGCTCCTACCCATAATCCTCCCACCCACCCAAGTAAGGGGTTGAGAGAAATTTTCTCTCTTGAGCCCAACAACGAAGAGTTGGAGAGATCATTTTAGAAATCTGTTCAAACATCCACAGATCAGAACAACTCAGTCCTCTGGAACCGTTGCACAAAAACAAAGCTGCCACATCTGGGCGCTCACACAAGTCACATCCCAAGGCCTCCCAGTCCTGGCTCTCGGGACTGGGTGGCTGAGGTTTCTTTGCAATATCTCTCAGATTCCTGCCTTCCTTCCTCCCTCCATTCCTGATCCCTGCCTCCCTAGATAAGGGTTCCTGAAGGCTTACCTGAACTCTAGTCTCTAGAAGATTATTTTGCCTTCCACTCCCACCTCACCGCCACTATCTGTGCTGTGTTGTCTGTGGTCAGGATAAACCACTTAACGTACTTTTTTTTTTCATTCATTTCATTCTCTTGTTCAGTATCTTCTCTGGCTACAATTTTCAATCCAAAACCCCACCCTTGGCTTTCAAAAGTCCAGCCTTTCTTATCTGTCTGAAATATCCTGTCCCTAATTCCTAGTGTATATTCTGTGCCCTTCCTTCTTGAATCCATTGCCCACACTCAGGATGTAGGCATCCTTTCTCTTGCTCTCATGCACACGATCCTACTATTTATTCCCTTCCTACCCACTGCTAACATACCCAAATAATACTACATAGTAGTTCATGTGTAGAAGAATCTAATACTTCACCTGACACGGTCAGTTTGCACATGCTGTTCCTTCCTCACCTTACCAATGATCGTTTGGGGTACCCCAGCCATGCAACCTCAGGGAAATGAGGCAGAAAGGGAAAAGCAATCGCAAATTGTCATCAACTGGGTTTCATAAATCAATCAATCCAAGAGCCCCTACCTCGGTTGCACTTTTATTTCACTTTAATTTTCTTCCTAGCATTTGTTGTAATGTGAAAATACCTCATTTTTGTCCTTATTGATTGATTGCCTATCCCTCCCCATAGGCCGTGAGCTCCGTGGGAAGAGTGACGTGTTCATCTTACTTACCACTTTGTCCCCCAGCTCTGGTGCACGGCACTTAGCAAGTGCTCAAGAAACTGTAGCTGAGGAATCGATCTCGTGAAACCTTCTCTTCTCAGGTTAGTGAGTATTGATTTCTCACCTTCCTGGCTGCGTGCTGCAGTACCTTGGGTTTGCCTTGTATCTGGTGAAGCCGCTTCCTGAAGCTGTCTGGACTCATTTTATACACGTATGTATTTTCCCAAGAAGACATACTCCTTGTTACTTCTTACTGATAAGAATTTAAGCTTGGTGATTGAGATCGCTGGTTTTTGAATAATACAGAATTAGGTTTTAATTCCATATATTAGCTGGGTGACTTTGATTAAGCTGCTCATCCTTTCTAAACTGGAACAAGGAAAAACGAGTACTTTCCTTGGAGGATTTTGGAAGAATCCAATGAGAAATCGAACGTACAGGACTTGTCAGAGTGCTTTGGGCATAGTGAGCACTCCATGAACGTTAAAGACTGAGGCCAAGACCGCCCACGCCCTCGTGTTCCCAATTACTATGTACAGATGTGAAAGTTGCACAGTAAAGAAGGCTGATTTTTAAAAAAGGCTTCATCTGGAATGTGGGGCTGGAGGAGAGCTCTGCAGAAGCCCAGGACCACCAGCAGGATGCTCGAGCGAGGCCCAGACAGAGCCAATGAAGCCAAAACAGCGCTGGAGGCAACAACAAGGAAACTGAAGCCGCCCTATTTGGGGAACATTGTGAGGAGGCAGGGTGCTTTGGAAAAGTCATAATGTGGGAAAGATGGGAGGCAGCAGGAAAAGAGAAAGACCCAATATGAGATGAATTGATCACACAGAGAAGACTCAGGCACGAGTCTGCAGGAACGGAGCAAGGCCGGTGAGGGCAGGACAGTGTGGACCTCCCGAATTCACAGGGTCTCCGGGGGCCCGAGTCCACTCAGTGATGCAAAACACACACACCTCTTTAATTTGAAAAAAAAAACCCATGCTGAATATATAACGTGGATCTTATAAAATATAATGTGCTCTAACATATACTATAATGTATATATTATTAAAACTATAGTATATATTTTAAAAGAAACTAATATAACAACCATGTGCCCACTGCTAAGAATTAATACCAGTTAACATTCCATTTTTTCAGATATTTCTACATAAAAGAAATAATACATATTACGTAAGCATGGATAGACCCTTGGGCCAAATGTTGTTATGACTCTAGTTATGATCATTATTTCCATGCAGAAATGCTTCTGGAGGATAATAATCATGTCACGTACTTTTTCCACTCCTGCCTCCTTTCATTCCAGCCCTCCTGGAACAAATGCTGGTGTTGGTGCTCCGGGAAAACTTGTTGAATTGAATTGAGATGATCGTTGATTCACACTGTAGAACGCTGATTTAAAGAGGATAAGAGGCTTCTTTACCGTCAGGACCAGGAAAAATCTGCAGTGTTTCTAGGTCATGTATAAAAGATTTTGTTACGTTTATCAACTGCATGAAAAAGCTGCAGATAAATTCTCTCCCCTTAAGATCTCAGAGCAACAATATCACTTCCAAAGGAACCAAAAGGGGGATGGAGTTCACATGCACTTCACCCAGGACGCCCTGGAAAGTGGCATCCAGCGAGCTAACAAGAGTTAGACTTCCATCGGGGAAGAGGGAATGAAGATGATGGTCATTTCCAGGAAGTCTCTTCTCGTGAACCAGAGCAGGAGGTGGCAGGTTCTGGGAGCTGGGCATGGCCATGCAGGACGGCAGCGCTGAATAAAACCAGCACTGGGGCGCAAGTCAGAACGGCCTGTCCCGCTGTCCCCGACTTGCTCTGCAACAATGCCCTTGGCCTCTTTTGGGCTCAGGCTCCGATCTTCTGAATGAACTGGTCAGAATATTTGAGCTCTCGAGTCCCTGTCAATTCTAAATATTGTGATATTCTATATCCAGTGTGTTTCTGAACTGGGTCTACCTCCTTCATAGTTTGGAGTTGTATTTGTTACCTAGTTCCACGTTAACAAGATATCCCAAAACTTAGTGGCTGAAAACACAAACATTTGTTGTCTCGGTGTCTGTGTGTCGGGAGCCCCAGCGCACCTTAGCTGGATACCTGGCTCAGGGTCTGTCACAAGGCTATGGTCAAGGTGTCAGCAGGGGCTGGATAGAGGCTCACTCAGATGACTGTTGGCAGGTCTCAGGTCCTTGCGGCTTGGTGGTAGACACATCAATTCTACGAGACAGCATCTATAAGTCTGTTTGAGGCATGGCAGCTGATTGTCCTCACAGGAAGAAGGGGGGGGCGGTGGGGAAGAGGGAAAGGAAGGAGGAGGAGGAGGAGAGAGAGGAGGAGGAGGAGGCAGGAAGATGGAGAGGGAGTACTCAAGATGGAAGGCACATTCCCTTTTCTAAAATAACCTCAGCACTGAAACCCTTTTATTTCTGCCCGATTCTCATTAGAAGTGAGTGACTGCGTTCAGTCCACACTCAGTTGGAGATGACTGACAAATGTCATCTCCTGGTGTGAAAACCAGGAGGTGGGGATCATCGGGGCCAGCTGGAAGATGCCTGCCACAAAAGTAGAAATGGGAACAAGGTCCGATGGAGACATGGGACCAGGAGGAATGAACATGGTGGGGCTGGCAATGGGCACACAGGTAGGGTGACCAACTCATCCCAGTATGCTTAAGATGCTGAAAGTCCAGCATCTCGGGAAGCCCCTCAGTTCCTGGCACATCGGGACAGTTGATCAACCTATGGGTGTTCTGATGACTGCTAATTCTCCTTGCCAGGGTGTGTTCCGCCAGTACAGAGAAATTCTCTCTATCACAGAAGCTCTGTGCAGACAGAACCAATATCACCCATGGGACAGCAGAGTGAAATGGACCGTGCGTGACTGGCCGTAATGAGAAATATGTTCCTCCTCTGGCAGCGTGTGCCTTCCCTGGGAAGACCTTCTTGCCGATGGTGCGCAGTTTACTGTGTCACACCGGGCATTGTTGCAAATGCCACTTTGGCTGGCACTGGGCTGGGGGATATTGGCGTGTTGGCCTGCAGCACGGGCACCACGCCATCGTGGCAGATGGATTCCTGTGCTGGCATGTGTGGGATCAACAGGTCCCTCAAGTACGAAAATGACAGCGAGAAAGTGATTTCTGAAAGTCAGAACTCAGACCTGATCCCGGGAGATTGAGGGGTACAGTTAAAGCAGTGCTAAGAGCTCAAATTTTCTGAGATGAGTTTTCTGAAAAGAAATGCAGTGAAGTAGACCAATTTCCTTTGAAAGGCTCTGCGGAAGAATTTGGCATCAAGGAAAAGTCCGCCCACTGTGTCTTTTGATCTCTTAGGGGCGATGGATGCCCAGATGGAAGATCATCTCTGCTTCCCACCATTACCACAATGAATCAGGGCAAAACAGAGAGAGAAAAAGTGGAAACACAAGATCTTCCAAATCCAATTGGACCTTCAATTCCGCCCTCTGCTTGTGCCTATTTACATATGTCTGTATGGCTAACTCGGGTGCTATGTTGATATATAAACCCTTTAGTGGAATCTCCTGTGAGAAACACTTTTACTAAAAATAATAAAAGATATAGCATGCGTCATTATACTTTCTTATCAGACAGCCATTCTCATTCCACTAGAATGTAATTCAATTTACCATCGTGACTATGATCCCCTGCGTTTTCCTTTAAAACCTTTAGAATTACCCTCTCAGTCAAGAGAAATAATACCGGGTATAGAAAAGGCATGGTTTTCAGTTTCAATACAGTGTTTTTCTTTGCAATGAGAAAAGCGGGGACAAAGGGGTAAAAAAAGCAACCGCTGCACTAGACTGACGCGCAAATGCTGCAAATCCCGGGGTGGGGGGGGCACAGCTGTTTGGGGGTTGCGTCCTGATGCAGACAGAAGCCACTCAGAGCTGTGAGACCTGGAAGGTAATTTCACAGGATCACAGCCAGGTGATGCGATTTCACAGGGTCTGTTCATTACTCTTGCTAATGCTTGCTCATCTACAATCCCAACTGGCAAGAGGAGGTGGGGAAAGTGTTATGAACCCCACTTTATCCATGAAAGGGGGGTGAAGAGATCTCCTCCATATACCCTAACTCCCAGCCGGTATCATATCCCTGGATCCAGAAACCCTGACTAGAACAAGGCCCTAACCAAGGCGGAACCACCTTACATTCGGTGCTTAAGAACCCCATTTCTCAGCACATACCCCCCCATTTCCTTTATGTGACAGGGGGTGAGGGGGAAGAATGTCAGTTCAATCCCTTGCTCTTCTCAGAAAGATGGTCACCAATGATGTTCTTTGTGAGGATGCAAATGGAAGAAGCCCGAGATGCTGCCAGGGGTGTCCAAGCTTTTGGCATCTCTGGGCCACATTGGAAAAAAAAAAAAAGAGTTGTCTTGGGCCACACACTAAATCATTGTGGCACGTGATCACACACACAAAAATCTCATAATGTTCTAAGTAAATTTACAGTTTTGTGTTGGGCCACATTCATGGCCATCCAGGGCTGCATGTGGCCAGTGGGTGGCAAGTTGGACAGCAGACTGGACAGCCCTGCAACTGTTGGGAGGGAAAATGGAACTGGGAACAGGGCGATGCTGGGCTCCAAAGAGCTGGAAAGGCAGCAGGGGCGGGAAGGGCCGGCCACTGTGGGCTGACAGGAAATTGGCGAGCATCCTTATAAAATGTATCCCTCTGCTCTGTTTTACCACCAAATCTGTCAAAATGTGTGCAACTTGCCAGCGCTTCTGGAGTTTGAGTTATTTTAGGTTTGTTTGTTTGTCATGCTTTCCGGGGAGATGGGGAGAATGCAGTGAAGTACGGAGGTTGACCTCAAGGGGGCTGCACTGAGAGGGAGCGGGGATGCTGCCCATACCCTGGAAGTCAGCCTTGTCACCCTGGCAGCCCAGGAGCTAAAGACATCAGACACAGTCAGAAAAGGAGAACTCTGAGTTGCAGCCTCCAGAGCACTTCTTGGTGGGGTGGGGGAAATCCCGCCTTCACATTGGAATTTGTACCAAAACCCATTTGGTAACTAATATACTATTTAAAAGTAAGTTTACCGTAGAATTCCCATTTATTGACTCACTGGGTTAAACACCCAGGCTCCTGAGCCCCATCCACACCTACTGGAAGGGACTTTCTGGGAGGGTAGAAATTTGCATCAGTAGCTGCCTCACACCCCCAGGTGACTCTTGCTCCAGAGGGGAGAATAGGGCATTCATTTGATCTCACAGGGTCCTTTAGGGTGAAGAAGACCCTTCGATAGTCCAGCTCAGGAACAGGCATACATAGGACCGCATTCTGCAAGTCCGTCATTGGGATGTCTTTCCAGCTTGAACTAGATAGAGAGTGACAGAGGAGAGTAGCAAGAACAAAGGATATGCATCAAGCATCCTTCCAATCCAGGCTAATTCTTCCTATTTTCTCCATTCCTTTTCCTACAGATATGCTAGCTGCATAAAGGGAAATGATGAAACCTAACCCCTACCCATTTGATTATTTGTTTGGCCACCTCTGGCTCAGATTGTACTGAACTAACACTTGCGTCATCAAAGCTTGAAAACACCAGATGGTATTAACCTGTCCTTTAAAATCAAGCGAGTCAGACATACCAGCACCAGAAGCTTGAAATAAGAGTCTTTGCACCAGCCTCTAACTGAGAAAATAACCTGTTGTAGTTGGTGGCAATGAATCCATTTGTTATTTCATGTGGGATTCGGGGGCGCCATAGACTGGCGGAATGGTCCGTTTACCCTGCGTGGACAATCCGTTCTCTCCCAGTCCTCCATCACAGCGAAACTAGATCTGAAGGAGTGTGTGCTCAGCACTGGGGACGCATCCTCCTGGCCGTCTCCTCGTGGCGCAGGGCTGGCTCTGAGTAGCAGCATAAAAATGGGCTCCCAAACACCAGTGACACCTCTGTGTCTCCTGCGGCAAAACCCTGCCCTCATTCCCTCTGGTTCTTGACTCATTGCAGGAATCTCATTATGAGCTCATTTCATCTCTCCGGGGAGCGAGCTGATGGAAGACACTGTTACAATTGTATTTCAGGGTCTTGAACCTACTTAAAGCAGACTGCTGGGAGGTTATTATCGTTTCTGTCATTAAAAGTGGAAACAACATCAACAATAATATTTTTATTGAACGCCCAAACCACAAATATTTATTGGATAAGTGTGTCTATCTAGCACTGTATCAGACGCCAGTGAAGATTCAAAGAGCTTAGTACCTTGCCCCTGTCTCAAGAAATTTACAACAGAGTTGGAAGACGCACTTTTAAATATTTTTAGTAGAATGGGGCTGTATAGTGGAGAAATTTCACCCAGGGACACAGAAGACCTGGGTTCTAGCTTGGACCCTACCCTGTGCCTCAGTGTCCTTACAGGCAGAGTGATAGGTCCATTCTGTTTGTTTGTTTTTTTAACATTCACCAATTCTATGTTGAATGGGCGTGTACCAGATATCATACTAGGGTCAGAGAAATAAATCTGCATTTTCGTGGAAGCAACAGATATGTCCATTGATAATTACAAGGTCCTATGCAGAGTAAAAGAACAGAAATTCATTCTTTCAACCCTTCGTGCATTCACTTAGCACCTACTAGGTGCCATGCCTTCCTATATGTTGGGATATATCATTGAACAAAACAGACAAATGTTCTCTACCCTATGGAGACAGAAAATAAATAACAAGTATAAAAAAAGGATAAGTTGTGTGTCAGAAAGTGGTATGAGGAAGAAAAGATAAAAGTTGGGTAGATGGGAGTAGGAGTCAGGAGAGAATGGGGTGAGGAGAGCTGGGAAGGTGATTTTTTTTTCAGCCAAGATTTGAAGGAGATGAAGGCATTAATCATCCACTCCCTGGGGAGAGAGTGTTCCAGGTAGACAGTCCCACCAATGCAAAGTCCTGTGATAGCGAGGCAGGCAGGGTTGAAGGCTGGACAGGAGGTCAGCACACTGGACACTGGATCCAGCAAGGGCCGGATGCATGGGGGGGGCAAGAGGAGGGTGCGTGCGGGGCAGACTGTGTTGGTTCCTGGGAAATCCTGGGAGGATGGGTAGCTATCAACTCTTAAAATGAGAGCTTCCAGGGGGTTCAGAGTAGAGGACAATGTTCTCTAACGCATGGAAAAAATGACGGCACTGCCTAACATCCCTACTACCGAGCTTGATTGGCAGCCCAAAGGCAGGGGGCCATCAAGAGCACGGGAGTGAAATTTCACGATTGGAACTTCAGAGGCTAACTTCCGGCAGCTGTGCAGAGAGCGGGCTGAAGCACGGAGACTGGAGGGATAACAGGAAGTCTCTTTTCCCCCAGAGCTTTATAGAAATATAATTGACATACAACGCTGGGGAAGTCTAAGGAGTGCCATGTGTTGATTTTATATAGGTACATATTACAAAATGATTACCACTGTGGTGTAGTTTACACCTCCATCACGTCACTGGATAACCTTTTCTGTGGTGAGAACATTTAAGCTCTACTCTCTTAGCATCTTTCAAATATGTAATTCAGTGTCATTAACCATAGTCACTGTGCTGCACGTTAGGTCCCCCGGGCTTCATCCGTCTTACAGCTGGAAGTTTTGCCCTTTGACCAGCACCTCTCCATTTACCCACACCCCAGACTCCGGGAACTGTTACTCTCAGTTTAAAAGAAGCCTCTTTTAATACTCCGGCAGAGAAGCAAGGCAGGCTGAAATTAAGGCGGTGTTAGGGATGAAAAAGGAAAGCCAAACCCAAATGTTTGAAGGCGACAGAATCAAAAGGACGTCACGACCAGTTGTACTGAGGGAGAAATGGCTCTGGGTTTCCAGGCTGGGCAGCTGGACGGACGGCAGCTTCCATCTCCAGGATAAGATGTGCTCAGCTCAGGCTGCAGTAGGAAAAGTCTTGTTCAGTTCCAGGCTTGCTGAGAGTGAGGCCGCCGCGAGGCACGTTTGGTAGGTAGTCCTGGCAGGCATTACCAATATGTGCCACGCCTGCGGAAGCCCACCCATCACGGCCCCATTGCCGTTGGGCTGGGCCACATGATTTGTTCTGACCCACGGGTTGTGAATGAAAGTGGTGTGTACCGTGGCTGGGCTGGAGAACTTACCTTCTCTGCAGGCCCTGCAGTGTTCTCTTCCCTCGGCCACAGAAACTAGCAAAGGGCACACGTCCCCGATGGTGCGAAGGGCTCCTGACCCCAGATTCATGTGTCAAAGATCTGACCCTCCATACCTCAGAATGGGACTGTATTTGGAAAAAGGACCAAAAGACCCTTTTCAGGAAGATAATGGAGGACGTGCCCTATAAGAACAGTAACCCTGAAAAGGGAAAACGTGGAATCAAGGAAAAAGGAGGACAAGCACCAGGGAGCAGTAATTTCTGGGGGGAAATACGAAGAGATTGGGACAGGAGGACAGCTTCCGGAGATAATCTCCAGAGAGAAGAAGGAAGTGGTGTGTTGGAGCCTTTGCGAATATGACGGGCGGGCAGATGGCCTCCTCAAACATCAACTTGTGTTATGGCCAACTGCTAGGCCCACAATGGGCGTGACGGGCACCTTTATTCAACACTTCTTCACTGGGCACTGCCAACGTGCCAGCCACCGTGCCTGCAGCAGCGGACAACACAGGCCACGAGCTTGCTCTTATGGCCCTGATCCCACTGTGTTGGGGGAGGGCGAACGGACCAAACATTTTTTCTCACCACTGGGTTATTTCCAAAACCCCAACGCACCATATAACTGATGGTATGTCATGCTTAATTGGCAACATTTTTCCTTCATAGCAGTATATAAAATAATAGTATGTTTTATAGTTGATGACATCTTGAGTTCGATGAAATATGGGTATAGGTCATAATAGTCATGGTAATATAAAAAATGACTATTGATTTAACTGGAAGTTTGATATACTCTGATAGTGTGTCATGGGAGACTGAAAGCAGAGGTGTTGTAAATGAGCTAACTTCTCTCTCATTGCAGAAAGTCAATAAATAACATTTAAAATGGAAATAACATAATATGCATATTATTTAAAACATTGAAATAATTATTATGGGCATTAGAAGAATTGAGAATGATTGCCTCTCTGAGACTGGGCAAGGGACTGCTGTTACTGGCAAAAGCCTTTTCGCACTGTTTTACTTTTAACCATGTAATATATCTCTTTGATTAAAATATAAACTAGTTTTTAAAGGAACTGCGGTGTGTCTTAGGGTATGTTCCCTAAAAGCAGGGGCTGAGACAGGAATCCAGGGGCCTGGGACTTCCTGGGCTCTTCAGGAGAAGCCTGCAAGGAGGCGAGAAGAGCAAGTTAAGGAAGAAAGCCAGCTGAGTGAAGCAGCAGCCTCAGTTCAAGTCTAGCCTTGGCCGACCCATGGAAAGTCTGGGTCATAGATCCCTCTGCAGAGCTGTCCCTCCTTGGGGCAGGACTGCATCACTCAGCCAGTGGTTGGCCCGTGGGTAGGATGCGATTTCCTAAGTCTCTCAAGGTGAAGGTAGTTTGTCAACAACCCAGGGCGTAGGTGTGAGTCATCAGCACAATGCTTATGGAGACTGGGACATGGGTATATAGCTGGAAAGGGACTCTGGGTGGGGCGCGATGCCGTAAATCTCAAGGGTAAATGTATAATGTGTAGCAGTCAGGGCTCTTTGGCTTGCAAGTGACAGAAAGCCACACCCAACAAACGTAAGAGAAGACAAGGCTGGGAAAGACCTTTTTCAGGAAGATAATGGAGAATGTGCTTCATAAGAACAAGGCAGTAACCCTGAGAAAGGCAAACATGGAATCAAGGAAAAAGGAGGACGAGCTCAAGGAGCAGTGAAGGGGCATCTCGCTGTGGTTGAAAGTGATGTGTGCCGTGGCTGGGCTGAGGCGCTTGATCTTCTGTGCCGACTCAGAAGGTTATTGACTCACGTACAAGTCAGACTGGGCTGCACGCGGGGCTCATATAATGCACCAGGGCTCCATGTAGCCCTCCCTCTCCCAGAAAGCCTCTTTCATTATGACCATAATGACAATATCCCACAGCCCGAGAATCCCTTCCTGCTGGTTTAGCAATCCCAGCGGAAAGAGAAGGTTTCTTTTAGCTCCGGCAGAAAAGTAACAGGAAGGTTGCTCGTTGGCTCCTTGTTCTCATGCCTGTCCCTGCACTCTGAGGACTCCAGGCCTGGGGTGGGGCAAGGGGAAGGGGCAGATACTCTGATTGTGCTGAGGGGCAGGGGCAACTCAATCCCAGACACATAGAAAGGGTTTCCTATAGAAAAGAGCAATTCTACTACCCAAAGGAGAAAGGGGAGTAAACAACTCAACAGCTGTCCACACCATCCAGTTCCCTTATTCTTCTCCTTCACCTTGTGGCCAGACCCCTAATTATCAGAGGGGAGGAGATTTCATCCTTTTATTCACTGGGTCTCTTTGGTTCAGGAGTAATATACCACTGTCCTAACCTCAGCAGCCACCCTGAAGAAGCCCAGGGCCCAATGTGAAGACATATTTGTGACTCTGCTCAGTGCATCTCAATTCTCTTTTTATGCCAAGGAAGTCTAGGGAGAGCAGAGGATTTGTGGGAGGTCAACGTATCCATAGAAGTAAAATAAATTTTGCCCAGCGGTAAGTCAGTAAATTCTTTAGCTATGAGGCCTGGAATCAGGACATGGTGACCTCGCCGCTCTGCAAGGTGTGCGCTCTGCTCACCTGGTTATTTGCAGGAGCTGAACTGGGAGCCTGGGGACCAGGCAGGTGACATGTCCTAATGGGAGGCTTTCTGAAATCAGAGTTCAGCTGAACAGGCCTCAGACCTTTTTTGCCTTCAACACAAAAACTTCGCTTTAGTTTTCAAATAGAGGGTGACATTTCAGGAAAAAAAACCCACATGGTTCACTTCTTCCACAATGGAGTTTATTTTTTCCCATTCGCGTGAATATTTCTCAGTGTAGACTCCCCAAGCTGCTTTGAGCAAAGGAACATTATACATTGCATCAAAATTAGATTCTGATTTTAACATCCACGGGTCTAAAATCTTGCACCTCTGAACCTATCGCAAGCTCAAATCTGAACCTCATGGGACCTGGAAAAAGTAAAAATTGAGTCTTAATAGAGTCATTATGTGCACTGGGGAAAGGGTCAAGATTGAAAAAGCAAAATGAGGTGGAAATGTCCCGTGCTATCTGGTGACGGTTTCTAGGCTAGGGAGGTAGGAGGCCACCAAGGGGACAGTAATCACTGGAACAGCAGTGTGGGCCTCAGACCGCCTGCGCCACAATCACCTGGGATGCTTTCTAAAAACTGTGGGAGCCTGGGACCCCTACCCCAAACCTATTGTGAGTCACAGTTTCTGGGGATGGGGCCAGGAAATCACACATTTACAAAGTATCCAGGTGTTTCTGGTACACATTAATGCTTAGGGCTGCCACCCCGACAGCAAGTCAACAGAGGCAGCATCTGTTGTTGGCACCTCGCAGAAAGTGACACTTGGGAGGCACTTCCATTTCAAGGCTGCTTTGGAGAGCTAGACCTTTGTGAGCACAGAAAAAGAAATTAGCAATGCGATTGCCATGTTAGTCTCCAAAATTTGACCGCTCTGTAGAAAGAGGGCAAGAAATACTTGGCGTGAGATTAGTGTTTTTAAAGAGAATGCACTATTGGATCAAGAAACCCCACCTTGAGTTTCAAATGAGAAAAGAAATAAAAGGGCTGGGGGGAGACCTGCAAAGCATTTCTTTTGAGGTGCTCGAACTTTCTGTTCGCCTCACAAGGTTGCGTGCATGCCTGGGTTAAAGCTACTAGGGAGCAGCCTTGTCTCAGGGCAGTGACAAATCAGAGAGGCGTTCGGAACAAAAAGGCTGCCTGTTCACCAGGGTCACCCCGCTGAGTCCCTGTGGGGCTGAGCTCCCAGCTGTCAGGCTACAGGCCGGTGAGTGACCTGAGAGGGTAGTGATCTCCCGCCCCTCCAGCCTGAGCTACTGCTGGCTGTTCCAGAGGGAAGCGTATTTTTCTTGCATTTCATCGGGGGTTATACTCTCTAACTCAGCCTCAGCATGCCTTTGCAGCAGTCTGGATTCTCTTTGGGCAAACTCCAGCTAGCATGAAAAGAGAGTTTCTGGTCCACTTTATTAACTGCTGATTCTGTCCCTTCTGCCCGGCTTTGGGGATTCGGTTTTGGCACACAGTAAAGTGTTACTCTCAGCAGTAAAGACTCGAGTTACATACAGAACAGGCTCAGTTCACATTACTATGGAGAAAACATTCTGGCATAAGAGGGTGACCAGTGCATGTTGATGGGAATAAACAAACAAGAAATAGAGTGACTTGCCTTTATTTAGCAAATGAAGTTTATGATTACGATGTGTCGTATTCTGGCGCCACAATTTGTCCACAAGGTTAATGGTACCCACTCTAAAATGACCAGCTTCTATGGTGACTGGGTCTGGACCACACGTTCAAACTCCGTTTTACTCCAGTGTTAACTCCCAGTGCTGGCCAGGCATCTCCCAGATCAAGCCCGTGGCTGTCAGAGAAGCCTAGTGAATACTCACCAGTAACTGCGGAAAATCATCCCTGTTTTTGGAGAAACGACTGAGGGTATATACCTGCTGCTGATGGAGTGGTTTACAACCTTGTTCTAAAAAAAAGCTTTATCCTCATGTTCAAATGAAAGAAACATCACTTGGTTATCACACTTAGAAATCTTCAGAGGCTGCCTGGGCTACTTGGATTTGCTGTTTATCAGTGATCACCTGGGCTGACGGCATCCCCCACCTGCACCGGCCTGAGAGAGGGGAGGAGCCCAAGGGAACATACCGTTGTCACTGTCCCTTTCCCAACACCCAGAAGCAGTCAGGGGCATGGCAGGGCATGTCCTCTCATCTCGCCACCTCAAGGTCAAAAAGCAAGCCTTTCACAGTTTACCCTCGGTTCTAAAACCTCCCATTTTGAACAATTCAGTTCTCCCCAAAATTGCTCATGGAAAAAAATGTCCCAGTTGTCAAACATAACTTCAGTTCTCCCCCTGGCAACCCTTTTATGCTAATGCATTGGTTGGTTTTAAGCTTTTAGAAATTATAAAATGTTCTTTTCAAATAATAGTAAAGTATGTACAGGAAAAAACTAAAGTCCTCTGTTCACCACCTTACCCCATTTTCCTCCTTGAAAACAACCAAGTTAATAAGTTTGCTGTTCTAGACGTAGATTTCTGGCTTTTTAAAATACATTTATAATATACACATTAAGTGTTTTATTTGTATCAGTGCTTTTTACAAAACTCCTTGCATTGGGGAAAGCACTGGTATTTTCGGATTCTTTTGATACTTATGATGACAGAGATGAACAACAATATTTCAAAATTTGTTTACAAAAACCAATAGCTCCAAGTGCAAATTCCAGAGAACTTTCCAGGGAGGTTACTGGGTTGTCAGTGACCAAAAGCTTGATATGTGACACCTGGTAGCATTTACTTCATTATCCAAAAATCATCCTTTTGAAGAAACCAGGTTCACCCTGGCCAGTGTGGCTCGGTTGGCTGGGCGTGGCCCCGCACCCTGGAGGGTCTGGGACTCCATTCCTGGTCAGAGCACGCGCCTGGGATGCTGGTTCTCCCTTTCTCACATCAACGTTCCTCTCCCTCCCCCTCTCCCTCCCCCCTCCCCTCCCCCTTCCCCTCCTCTCCCCCTAACTCTCTAAAATCAACAAGCCTGTCCTTACATGAGGATTTTTTTAAAAATTAGGTGAATCTTTTCAGAATTCTTCATAAACCATGGCACTGTTTTGACTATTTCTGGTAAAGAGGAACAAACACATGAAATGAAAGTATATTGTTGTTAACACTATACAATAGGTGGAAAAGAGGGTGATAAGAGAACATTTCTATTTTGATCAGTGCCCTGGGGGCGCCTGCAATCCGTATGAGCCCAGAGTTCAGCTGGAGCCTGCACAGCTTCAGCAGGGTGGCCCTGAATTCCCACCCCCACCCCTCAGGTGGCTCCCAGGCTCCTGCTGCTGTTTCCCTCCGGTTACACTCACCCCCGCCTCCAGCCCTGGTGTCCCAGCCCCTGGTCTCCCCACACAGCCCGGCCTCCTCACCACTTTCCATAGCACCTTCGCTCACACCAGCTGCGAGGTTGGTTTTGGGGGAACTTCCTGCAGCTGGGAAGTTCCCGGGGGAGGGATCACGTGGCAGGACAGGGGGTCTTCCCCCCTCTTTGACTACCCTCCTTCTCCAACCAGGTCCCAGGATCTCTCTCCCCTTTCTTCTCCCCTCTCTTCTCCCCTCTCCATCAGGAGCAAAATATCTGTCCTTGTTTTAGAAAAAGTGTGTTTTTGCCTTTGTGGGTGTGGCTCAGTGGATTAAGCTCCAGCCTGCGAACCAAAAGTTCACTGGTTCAATTCCCGGTCAGGGCACATGCCTGGGTTGCAGGCCAGGACCCGGGTTGGGGGTGTGTGAGCAGCGACCAATCAGTGTATCTCTCACACACTGATGTTTCTCTCCCTTTCTTTCACTCTCCTTTCCCCTCTCTCTAAACGTAAATAAATAAAAAAATTAAAAGCAAAAGTATGCTTTCTTCCTTCTCTGAAACCTTGGCACCCACCAATATTCATGCCTGTGGAAATTGCCTGCATGGAGTGATGAAATTTTTCCAACCAAAGTGGGTTTTTCTCCTGGAAATAAACTTGCTACCAAACAGCTAAGAGAATATATTTGTACTCATTCTGTTAAATATAGAGAGACCTCCAAATCCTCCTTCAGAATGGGAAGATTAGACAATAATCTCAAACTTCTGCCCCTCCCAGAACTTCGGTTTTGCTCCGGAGTCTTAGTGTAAAAGGACTTGCTTACCCACATTTATCCCCAATCACCCCCTAGTTACATTCCAGTGGTTACTGATGGGTGACCTTTGTGAGCCGCTCAGGGGGAGGGGTAGCAGGAGTGGGGGTCTGGGGACCCGGTAAGGCAATGTCCCCGTGACCCGGGAGGCTGGCGCAGCCGGCAAGCCCACTCCTGAGATATGGCCACCTGGCGAGGAACACTCTCGGGTGTGGTACGCCTGGTCCTGGCTCAGGTAACGGTTGTCCCCAGAGTGCTGATCAAGCCAGAGTGGCCAGAGCCAGTCAGTAGTCAAGCTCCGTCATCTGTGATGTGAAGGGGTGGGTGGGTGGGTGTACGGGGGTGACAGGGGGAACCTGCATCAGGGTTACGGTTTGGAGCAGGGACGGGCGGAACAAGGCAGGGAAGCTCAGCTCCTGGGCACCAGGCGGAGTCCAGGGCCGAAGGCCAGTCCCGAGGGAGACTGAGCTCACCGGCCGGGTGAGTGGTTAGAAGTGAGGAGGATGAACGGGCACAGGGGCCCAGCCTTTTATTTATTTTATTTTCATTTTTCTAATAATGAATCTTATTTTGTTTTAATTCTTAAAAATATGTTTATTGTTTTTAGAGAGACAGAAACATCAGTGTGAGAGAAAAACATCAATTGGCTGCCTCCCAGATGCTCACCAACCGGGGATTGAACCGGCAACCTAGGTGTGTGCCCTGACTGGAATCGAACCCACAACCTTCAGGTCTAGGGGATGATGCTACAGCCAATGGAGCCGCACCAGCCACGGTAGGGCTAAGCCAATGTGGGGGGCATCCATAGGGAAGCAGGGCTTGGAACTGGCCCGGTGGAGACCGACTCAGCGAGCGGGGAGTCTAGTCTTCTTTCTGGCTCCTGGATTCTGGATCTGGAACCGACGTGGTTCCAGTTACTATGGCGGTCGCAACAAATTACCCTAAGTTACTGAAACAAGACAGCTCTCCTCCTGCTCACACCTCTGGGCTCTGGGCCGGGCTCAGCAGTTGTAGCCCAACCCTGCTTCACCCAGCATAAGCGGGGGTCATCTAAAGTCCCCCTCACTCACGGGTCTGGTGGCGATGCCAGGTGGCGGCGGGGGCCTGAGCCGGAACTGTCAGCGGGAACACCAGGTCTCTCCACGTGGCCTGGGCTTCATCACAGCATGGCGGCTGGGTTCCGTGGTTTGGCATCTGGAGAAAGAGAGAGCCAAGCAGAAGCTGTGTTGCCTTCGATGAGCCAGCCCCAACAGTCGTACAGTGTCTATTTGGCTGCATGGTGTTCGCTGAGGTCATCGCAAAGTCCCAACCAGGCTCAAGGGGAACTAGATCCCACTTCTTCATAGAGAATGACAAAGCTCTGGGGAAAAGCTCATGGGACGAAATATCAGAAACATCGCTGTGGCCGTTTCCGGGAAGTCCAGTCTGCCATCGTCATAATGTAAAGTCAGGGTTGTGGCAGTTGATACATTTGGTCACCTGGTCCGATGGGTGGCGGTGACTGGAGCCTGCCTCACGCTGGGAGGGGACGGTCATCAATGGGGGTGCAGAGGTGAGAACTGGCTATCAGCCCCCCTACCCTAGCTCTGAAGGCTGGAGAAGGCAGAGCAGAAATGAAATGAAAGAGAAGGGAAATTGACAAGAACTCTTCCTTCTGATGTTCACAGCTGCATTAACCATGTGACAGTGCCAATAGCAGCGGGATTTTGTTTATAACTGAATCCCTCTCTCAGAACACACAGGCTGCAGACTCATGAAGACGGTACCAATATGCGATTGATAAGGCTCATCAAAGCTCAAGATTAACTATAAATTCCTAACATGTTTAGGTAAGACCCATCTCTACCTGGCTGCAGACAAAGAGGCAGACACAATGGTCCATGAAAGAAGGAAACAGATGCTGCCCAAGTGCAATGAGCCTTTCTCTGTCATCTGCCTCACCTTGTGTTTGGGTGGCTGTGCCTGCAGACTTCCAGATCGCTGCCCGAGGTTTACTGATGGTTTCTTTCAGGGATCATTAAACGTGATGTCTGACCTGGCAAGGCTTGTATTTTGCATGCTCGGGATTCAGTTTACAGCATGTCTCCTGGGAAGGGGTACCTGAAAGACAGTTTCTCCATCCAGGGAATCTTCTGCTCTGGGGGGGTTGAGGAGGGCTTCCGCATTCGCTCTGCGATCGACGATGCAGGGTTTGTGCGGGAGGAAATGGCTCTCGGGGACTCAGCGTGAGGACACAGGGGCCCTGGGAAGGGGGCCTTGGGAGCACAGGGCTTTGAGCGACCTGCATTCGGGGCCCCAGAGAACAGAGCTGATGAGAGAACTGACTCAGATGACCAGGCTGCACAGAAACCTTTAGCGTATTTTCCTTTCATCCCATTGCTTGCTTCCTGGCGTCCCTCCTGGCCCTTTCATTTTTCTTAGAAGACATTTCTACTCACAAATGAATAGCACCTGTGGACTTCACAGGGGCGGGCGCTAAGTTGTATGGATGAACATATGCCCATCAGGGACAAGGTGTTCGCTCTCACGACACGCCCTTCCCTGGGCCAGCACTTGATCCAGAGTGGACCCCTCTAGCTTGCCCACCCTCAGGGAGGAGGCCCACCCAGGAGCGCCCACCTGTCCAATTATTTTCTTTCTCCCCTCACTCCACAGTGATAATAAAAAATGCTTTGTGCAGCACCCACTTAATCCTGGGTGTTGCACTGGGCTTCATGTTTGCACATCTGAGAGTTCATACTTGTTTTAGGAATAGGTTTCATCCCACTGTGTGGTTCGGTCTCTGGTCAGGGTCTCAAAGAAACAGTCCAGGGGCAAAAACATAAAGCATAACATGTCCATATTGATGTGATGGTCAGTTTTCTGTGCCCAGCTGACTTGGCTGTAGTGTCCAGTTATTTAAGCACCACTAACCAAGGGGTCCCTGTGGAGGTCTTTTGCAGATGTGGCTTAAATCTACACTCAGTTGAATTTAAGCAAAGGAAATTATCCTCGATGATGTCAGTGGGCCTTGCCCAATTAGTTGAAAGGCTGTCATGTAAAATTGAGGTTTTCCTGAAGAAGAAAAATCTCTGCCTCAAGATTATAGCATCAGCCCTGCCCTGTGTGGCTTAGTTGGTTGGGGGTCATCCTGCAAACCAGGGGGTCATGGTTTCATTTTCCAGTTGGGGCACACGCCTGGGTTGCAGGTTTGGTGCCCAGTTGGGGTGCATGAAAGAGGCAATCAATCAATATTTCTCTCCCTCTCTTTCTCCCTCCCTTCCCCCCTCTCTAGAATCAATCATTTTTTTTTCTTAAAAAACAAAACAACAAAGAAATTACAGCAGCATCAGCTTCTATCCTAGAGTTTCGAGCTTGACAGATTTCGAATTTGCCCTGCAGATTTTCAACTTGCCAGTCCCCACATAAGCCAATCCCTTGAAATATCTGTCTGTCTCCTACTATTTTTGTTTCTCTGGAGGACCCTGACTGATACAAGTGGCATCTACAGAAAGACAGTAAATAAAATGGAGGTACTTTATAGTCCACAGAGGCATTTGTTGAATACCCTGTCTCCCTTGTCATTCTGTTCTCTAGTCCCTCACACTCTCAGGCTCTGCAGCTACACGCTGGTACCCCCTCATTCATATCTGTAGTACGTGTGTGTGTATGTGTGTACACAGAACTCCCTCCTGCTGTCCATGAGGCTGCCCTCTGTCTTCCATCGCCCCCTGTCCCTCTTCTGCTGGTCTCCCTTGGCGTCAACCAGATCTTTATGGCACAGAACCAGCCATCCTCAGTGCTCTGCCTCCACTGAGTGGCCCTATCTGCCCAGGGGCGGAGGAGGAGGAAAAGGAAAAGGAAAAGGAAAAGGGGGGCCGCTGAGTAGAAAAGCCAAGTCTGTATCCTATTGTGCAAGACCAAGAAAAAGAGGATGAGTATACGCATGTCTTAGTCACTTTTTAGTCTATTAAGGTTTTCCGAACTACTTTTGAGTGTAAATAATTAAAAATTCTCCTGAAATCTCCATAGCAATCTGGAAGGCTCTTTAATATTATCCTTATATGGACCTTCTATGGTCAATTAGGTAGCTATTATTACTTTTTAGAGAGAAGAAAACCAAGAGTTAGAGAAAGGAGACATTCTATTGAAGGTGCCACCTTAGGTCTCACTTAACGAGTCACAAAGTTGAGGCTAGAACCTAAGATTTCTGTCTCCATGGCATTACGCCCTCTCTTTATGAACGAGAATGAACTAGGCTCACATTAATGAATCATCTAACAAATGTACATCAGAGACTCAGGACTGCAGGTGGGCTGAATAAGACACAATCCCCACTCTCAGGGTCCAAGGAGAAAGAGCGGGTGCAATGCCCTCCCGCTTCTCTCCACCATCAGGAGAAAGGCAGAGCGTGAGGGGTCTTCTTTAGGTGTGGTCTCCTGACTGCCTTCCCCGCCTGCCTCATGGGCCGTGGTGGGCACAGCTTGCCCCAAATCTAGTGACTGCATGTGTCAGGAACCCTGCATATTAACCCATAGGTCTCTTTGAAAGGGAAGATGCAGGGGCTGGAGGTCACAGCGCTCCTACGGAGGCACGCACAGACTGACACTGTGGGCATGAGCATTGCTCTGTGGGTCTCAAGGGATGGGGGACCAACACTGGAAAAAAAACATCTATTTCTTCTCCAAAAGAGTAACCTCAGGGCAAACGGGGGAAGAAGACTTCAAAACTCCCTTGAACAGCATGGTCTCTTCCACCCAAAGCAATTGCCAATCTGCTTCTCCTCTGATTAGTCTTAGAATCATTAAAAAGATCATTGAAAACAGAGAAGATTATTTTCAAGAGAAATTAGGAGAAGGGATAAAAAAGGACTGTATAAGATAGAGTGATTGGAAGTATGACATTAAAGATTCAAATTAGATAACAGCAATTATAAAAATTTGAGAACATACTTGCAAGATTAACAATTAAAAATAAATAGAAAATGATTTAAAGTTAAACATCTCAGTAGTATAAAACAAAATTACAATTAATGGTAAAATAAAATTATAGGCCTGGCTGGTGTGGCTCAATGGATTGAGTGCTGGCCTGGGAACCAAAGGGTCACCAGTTTGATTCCTAGTCAGGGCACATGCCTGGGTTGCAGGCCAGGTCCCCAGTAGGGGGCGCGTGAGAGGCAACCACACATTGATGTTTCTCTTCCTCTCTTTTCTCCTTCTCTTTCCCTCTCTCTAAAAATAAAGAAGTAAAACCTCTAAAAGGTAAAAGAAAATTATAATTACACTGTTTAAAGGCTTTATAAATTATAATTACTTATACTTCTTAAAGATTTATAATTAAAAACCACCTAGAAATAAATAGTATGTTAAAAACTACAGTTGAAATTGTATTTTGTTTTATTTATCTTTTCAATATATATTTATTTATTAGAGAGAGGAAAAAGGAGGGGGAGAGAGAGAGAAACACTGATTACTTGGCTCTTGTATAGCCCCGCTGGTGACCAAACCCACAACCCAGGTATGTGCCCTGACAGGGAATTGAACTGGCAATATTTTGCTTTGCAAGGTGATTCCCAACCAAGTGAGCCACATCAGCCAGAACATTAAGATGATATTTCAGAACTGATGAGCATACCAGTAGAAAAATGGGAAAAAAAATGACTTCGCATATGAAAAATCCAAATAATAACATGTATGTAAAAAACATCCAACCTTACAAGTAGTAAAATAAATGCAGATTAAAACTACGAGCTATCAGTTTTCTACTTATCCAGTTGTTTATGGTTTGAGAAATAATGGTATTCAGTGAAGTCAAGGACACAGGAAACAGCCACTGCACACGCTACAGGTAGAACTGTACATTTTTTTTCCAGCATACAGGGGTTGAGAAGGCCCGTGAAAAGCTTGAAAATAAACATAATTGTTTCTTAATTTTTTTAATTGTGGAAAAATGCACATCACAAACTTTATCATTTGTCTTAATTAGGTGCCTTTATCTCACTGTGCAGTCATCACCTCCATTCATTTCACTGTGCAATCATCTCTTCCATTCACCTCACTGCAGTCATCACCTCCATTCATCTCACTGCAGTCATCACCTCCATTCATCTCACTGCAGTCATCACCTCCATTCATCTCACTGCAGTCATCACCTCCATTCATCTCACTGCAGTCATCCCCTCCATTCATCTCACTGCAGTCATCACCTCCATTCATCTCACTGCAGTCATCACCTCCATTCATCTCACTGCAGTCATCACCTCCATTCATCTCCAGAACTTGCAGAACAAAGGACACCCACCAGGGGTGTCCCACCTTCTGGCATCTCTGGGCCACACTGGAAGAAGAAGTGTTGTCTTGGGCCACACAGTAAATACACCGGGATGCACTACATTATGAATATTATGTTATGAGTAAAAGAGTGTTATAATGTTTTAGGTAAACTCACAGTTATGTGTTGGGCCATATTCACGGCCATCCTTGGCTGTGTGTGGCCCACGGGCCGCAGGTTGGACACCCCTGCATTCTGCAGTACCTCCCCATCCACCCTGTTCCCAGTCCCTGTAACCACTATTCTACTTTTTGTTTCTGTGGAGTTGACTACTCTATGTACCTCATATTAGTGGAATTATATAATATTTGTCTTTTCAGATACGTGCTTTTTTTGCCCAGTAATTTAATTGCTAGGACTTTATCTTAGGGAGATAATCACAAATACACAAAACGAATGACCTACAAGAATCTTCAAAGCATTGTTAATAGTGTTTTTAAAAATTAGGGAGAATAATTCCTAAATGCCCAAGAATAGGAAGTTTGATAAATAAATTAAGATTTATTATATATGAAGGAATACTATACCATCAGTGGAAATATTTTGTAAAAGAAAATGACATGGAAAAGAGAATCACAATTTATTTATCAAAATCCCTAGCAGGTAAAGAATAGTATATACTATACGATACCATTAATTTTGGAGAAAAAAGTGTGTATATTCTAAATGTTAGTAGTAGTTATGTATGGGTGGTGGGTCTTCATAAGTGATTTTAATTTTCTTTTCTTTCCGTAGAAAGCAGGAAAATAATTTATTCCAAAAGATAGCAGAAGTAAGAAATTCATCCTGAAAGTACGCTTTGGTGTAATTCTGTTGGGAGACATCGCTCCCTGAACGTGGTCTCCTATTGGCTGCAGCGCACTGGAGCCGAATTTTCTCCTGGCAGGTTTTAAACATTTCCCTGATTCCCACATCCTGAGCAGGCAGGAGCCATCTTCAAATCGACAGGTCCCAAGGAGAGAGGGACTGTTTCTCAGAAGCACAGCACCTTCTATCTCAGAAGAGTGCATGCATATTTCATGTCGTCAGCACCTTTTAGATTAAGGAGGTGCATAATTCATCAAAGTGTAATAAAGGCACAGGAAAAAAAAACGCTACATTGTAGAATAAGGTATTCAGCTGTGGTGTGAATGTTTAAGGCAGCGGATGGCCCAAGCAGGCAAGTCAAGAAGGGCGGTTTGGGTGCGGAGGTGGCTTTGTAACTAGAGAAATTCTCTCCATGCCCTTGGTGGCTGAGCACTGGACCACGGGTTTTCTTCTTCAAGGCTAAGGATGCTTGAGATACCAGATGGTTTCATTTTTCAACTGTGGTCCCAAGAGAGGACTGAGTTGGGCCAGAACTGCAATCAGCCAGAAGAGATAGGAGCAAACTGAATAGGTCATTGAGATGGTGATGATACCTCCCAGGTTGGGACCCTTAGGGATGAACCAGGGGACCAGGAGGCAGACAATGCTCTGGAACATTCTCATCGCTATTAGAGGCACTGTGAGGCCACCCGAGTTGCCAGCACCTGTCCCACCACTGTACTTAGGTCCCACCCAGAAGTGTCCAGTGATTTTAATTTTCAATCTTTTGCTTATCTATATTTATTACAATGAACCTATGTTATGTTTAATAGATAAAGGTTACTCAAGAAAGATGAAAAATAAGATAACAGTTTAAAAACAAAAATTCTAAGAATTTAAAAATAGGATCGATCTAAGTCATTTAAACACCTAAAACATATAGAAACAAAATATGATATCAAGGGCTTGGAAATGTAATTAATAAAATATTTCAAATCAAGCAGAATAAAATGAACCCGAAGAGAAAAACACAGAATCACCATTTATTGAATCCCATCGAATGTCAGATGCTGTTTTGCTAAGTGGTTTAAATACACTGACTGAAGCAGAGTAATAGCATAAATTTTTTAATTTAAACAAAGCAGTGGTTGATGAAATGGGACAGGGAAGAAATATGTGAGTAGATCCTGACCGACTACATAATAGCCCGGAGACTGAGTAAGATGAGTTTCGTTTAAATGCACCATACCAACCCATGTGGGCCACCCTTAAATCTTATCCACCAACCTGCTGTTTAGCAATCGGCTCGAGGAAAAAGTAAAAAAGCTCTGATTTGTAAGCCTACGTGTTCTATTGTGGGAAAACCATTCCCACCATGATCAAGTTCAAGCTCCTTGGGTGATGTTACCACATGCAGAGTTGGGTATCATGGAAGGTGGGACGACTCTTACAAGTCAGTGGGAGCTCGTCTGAGCCTGTCGCTGCTTTCACTTCCTCGGCTGGGGACTGCCTTGGACATATCTGTCCCTCCGTTCCTCCTTTTGCATCTTCTGATTTTCTCAGCTTCATAGATGGATGATTATAATAGATTCATAATATTCGTGTTAATGATTAAGTATTCTGGATCCTTACAGTTTTCCTGTAAAGAATTCTCGTATCCCCTAAGATCTATCAAAACCTTTCTCTCTCTTTAAATTAATTTTTTAAATGGAGTATTACTTCCGTCTTCCATGCAGGCAAGGGCACAAATCTTAAGCCTCCATCTCAGTGAATTTTTACAAATATATACACCTACGCAGCAACCACACTATAAAGCACTGCCAGCATGCCAGAAGACTCCCTGGTGATCTCTCTCCGTCACCCCCACTGGTAAAGGTAACACGCGCTTTGAATCTACCACCACCGATTACTGTTGCCTGTGCTTGAACCCCGTGTACGTGGTCACATGCAGTGGGTATTCTTCTGTGTTTGGCTTCTTTTGCTCAGTATCATGTCTGTGATATCCAGCCATGTTGTTGAGTGTAGTGCATCCTTTTCCTCTGTAGTTTAGCATTCCACTGTGTGAATAAAGCACAATGTATTAATCCGTTCTAAAGATGGTGGAAGTGGGGGGCACTTGTGAATAAAGCAGCAGCGACTATTCCTGCCTGTGCCTTTTGGTGGATATTAGCATGAATCTCTGTTGTGTATCTTCACGGGGGTGGAGCTGCTGGGTCATTAGCTAGGGTGTGATTAGCAAATAAATTGATGAAGCTTTTCATGTCCCCTTGGGGAGGGTATACTGACTCCTGCCGGGCCTGAGCCACCTCTGTGCTGGGTGTCTGCACTGCTGCCCCACAGCTGGGCACTGTCTCTCCCCATCTTTGCCTAATAGCCAAGGTTGCCACAGTTCTAGCAGCTACTGCAATATCTCAGATTGGGCATCAGGGCTCATGAGGGCTGTTGCCTGTGAGAGAGCAGCGTCAGGTGGTGGCAGAGTACCAGGTAGAATCGCTGGGGATCTGGACTCTCCCTGGGCTCTAATGAAACGAAGCTGTGTGAGAAGAATAGCTGATTATCATGGTCGCTTCCACTTGAAAGTCCTGCGATTCCTACGGACAGCATTGCATTGGAACATGTGAGTGAAACGGTTTCACTGGAGTTGAGATGCCCGCAAAGTACCCTCCTTGGGTGCCTCTCTGCACTGGGGCAAAGGCGAAAACAAACAGGGCAACATACTCGGGTGAGCAGCAGTTAAATAGAATGTATACTTAAGGAACATTTCTCCATGATTAGTATCAATCAACAGGCATTGCTCTGCTTGTCCAACCTCACAGCAGAAGTGCTCACGTGACCTTGATGCATTTCAAGCATTTGCTGTTTGGAAGTGAAGAGGCTAACAGCCTGCATTTCAGAAATCGCTCAAGATTCAATGCAGGTGGATATTGTTAAAGGGTTAGGAAAATGGCCCTATCCTTTCAAGTAAAAATGGTTTGAAAATTCGTCAAGGCCAGAGATGGAGGAGCCATTCAGGAGAGATGACAGATGGGCTGTTTGTGTCTGTTTCAGGACTGGCCAGGAGAGGTATGAGCCTTGCCTGACTTGGGCTCCGGTTGTCAGAGGTGGTCCAGCATGAAAGGCCTGGGAGCCTTGCAGAGCTTCCGGGAGGAAGAGACAGGAACAAGGCTGGGCTGGCCTCTCACTCTCTGGACAGACTTCCCTACTCCCTGGCATCATCCCTCCCTCCCTGCCGATATGCACGCTCAATTTTTCAGCCACTATATTCCGACGAACGTAGAATGAGGAGAAAAGAAATGAGGTGTCAGGGAAAAACCATAAAAGAGGAAAAAAATATAACAGAAGAATGTCCAGGAAATGGCAGAGAATGGCCTTTTAGAAATGTGCTATAAATTTGTTGAGACTTTAGAATAATGTTAATGCCAGAGGGCCAAGAAACCTTGGTACATTGCCAAGTTATAACTCATGTGTAAAACTTATTTTAGCTGCATGGTGTTAAGTGATGACTGTGAAGCAGAATGGTCACTGGAGCCCATCTTCCGACACGATGTGGCACAGCGTACACAATTTGTTGTGAGCAAGACATTAGAAGCACAGGGCTCCAATGTTAAGCGAAAGTCAAGATAGATGGAGAGGTTCCTGAAAGACAGGAGAGCTCTGACTCATGATTTTACTAGTTGCGCAGGGAGTGCAGTGATCAGCTTTACGTAAACAGCGATGGGACACTAAAGGGAGACTGCACATTTGTGCCGTTACTGTGGTTACGTTCGAGGACACTGAGAGACATTGTTATGTAGTGTTGATGAGTGATATGTAATCACTGCTGACTGGTTTCATGCCTTTTGGGGGTTTTTAATATCTTCAGATGTGCTGCTCCAAATTCTTGTATTCAGAATATGTCAGAGAAGCATGTTTATAGAGGCACACACACTACAGTGTTAGGGCCTCATTGGTTTTGTATGTTACTTAATTGGTGGGGAAATCTTTAAGTCTGCTGTCCTATTACAGCTTGTTGTACAAGTCTATTTTTTAAAAGATTTTATTCTTTTATATCTAGAGAGAGAGGAAGGAGGGGAGAAAGAGAGGGAAAGAAACATCAATGTGTGGTTGCCTCCTGCATGCCCCCTACTGGGGACCTGGTCTGCAACCCAGGTGTGTGCCCTGACTAGGAATCGAACCAGCAACCTTTTGGTTCACAGGCCGGCTCTCAATCCACTGAGCCACACCAGCCAGGGCTTGTCGTGTAAGTCTTAGTCCATAATTTCAGAATGTCTTTATATTGATTGCACTACGTAAGAAGCACTTTTCAGTGATTTTAATTGGTTTGCTATAACTATGGCAACGATATATCCTAGATTTTCTAGGATGATCCTGATTTCAAGGACCGATGTAATTGTCTCCACAAGCACATAAATAATAGCCAGAGCATGTGCTCCAATTTTTAGCTCATGTAACATGATCATTACATCTATATTCTATTTCAGCAGAGGCCATAGAATCTGTGTTCCGTACGGTGCAGCTTAAATGCTACTCAGAAGAACTGGGGAGAGGGCTGTGATAAATACCACATCGATTAGCTTTTCTAGCTGAGGACCAGCACCGGGGCTCTCCTCATTGGTTCCTCATCCTGCCAGGTCATGTTCCTTTGGTTTTTACCCCTCTGTCGCAGACACCTGATCCTACACTTTCAACCACTATGTCAGGGACAACCCAGTGATGTGTGAAGAAAAGTGGGAGAGGGGAAGTCCCTTGGATTTGGCTTCCTGCAACCTTTTATTTAAAGCTGAGATTGAAAACCCAGGGTGTGTAGTAAAAAACATTCTTCCTACTTCGAGACTCCTGAAATAATTTGTTTGAGTGATTTGGAAGTCCGGGTGGATTTTTTTGGAGGGGTGGAATTGCAGATGATTAGCATATTAACAGCAAAAGCATTTTTTGTTGTTGTTGTTGTTGGCAGCATTAATTCCAATGGCTTAACATGGTGGGAAAGTAAGAAATCACTCAGGGTGAAGGAACTGGAAGGTAATATTGCTGATGGCCAAACTAAGATTTGCAAAGAATCAAATTACTGCTCAGTTCTCTGCTCGGCATCACAGTGAACTGTTGATATTCATTCTTTTTACCTAGAGCACTGGTTTCTTGTCTGGAGACTGAAGAAATTCTTGTGTTGTATCACGGTATAGATATTTGGCTATGCCTCCTGTGATTAGGAAGATGCTTCAGTAAAGTTACGTGTGCCCTAGAACCTGGGAAGACAAGGTGCCTTGACGGAGCTGGTCATTATGAAAATCACAGTTGGGAGGACTTTCTGAATTCTAGGCAATTCTGGAAGCTTCCGCAGCTGTGGGCCTTCTCTCCAGTGCTCTGTTACTTGTAGGACGATGCTAATTCTTGAAGGTCTGTTTCATCCCCATCTCCCTGTCGACTGGCTTATTTTTCAGCACCTCAAAGCTTCCCACATTTTCTTTCCTTTCTTTTTCCTCAAAAGAGCACTTTATTTTGGACTTTATTAAATGATACATAAATTTCAATTATGTTTGGATAACTACCCATTCCTCAACAGCTTTATTGACATGTAATCTGCACACCATAAAGATCACTTTAAGTGTGCAACCCAGTGAGTGTCAGTATGTTTGCAGCTAGGCAACTATCAGCACAATCTAATTTTAGAACATTTTTTTTGCCACTCCCGCCCCTCCCCTTAAAAAGAAACCTGTACCAAATGGAAGTCACTTCCCATCTCACTCTTTTCCTGTCCTTGGCAAGTGTACTTCACTTTCATCTTCTTTAGATTTACCCATTCTGAACATTTCACTTAAATGGAATCATACAATATGTAGTCTTTGTGTTTTCCCTCTTTTTTTTTTTTTTGGCATAATGCTCTTGAGGTTCATTCATATTCTAGCATATGTCAGTACTTTTTCTTTTTAATTGCTGAGTAATACTCCATTGTCTGAATATACTAATTTTGTTATACAGTCATCAGTTAATAGGCATTTGAATTGTTTTTATGCTACTGTAAATAAAATAATTTTTTAGTTTAATTTTGGCATGTTAATTGCTAGTGTATAGAAATATGATGAATTTTTCTATGTTGATCTTTTGTCCTGCAATCTTGCTAAACATGTTTTTATTTGTTCTGATAGTTTTTGAGTGGGTTTCTTGGATTTTCCTATTATAACATTGTAAATACAGATACTTTTATTTTTCCAGTGGATGTCTTTCATCCTCATTACAGTTTCTCCTTCCATATACCGTTAGTTTGCTACGACATTTCGTGTTTCTGAGTCAATATCATAGCTTCTCTCTTTACCATTTTTCATATGTTCTGAATTTTCCAGTTCAAATAGAGACAGAGAAAAAGAAAAATGACATAGAGAATCTTACTGGCTCAAGTGTTAGCTTCTATTTTTGTATGGGCAAAGCTTTGCATTCTAGCTCATACATGCCTGGCTAATAAGTGCTGCCTTGGGGTTAGAGAATCACTAATGTGCTCTGGGCAGAGCAAAGGGGGGACCACAGGTTCTGGGCACTGCTAGGCATTTTCTTTAGAAGGGGCTGTAGGCATGGCCTGGCCTTGAAATTGATATAGATAAAACAATATTATTATAGTAGGCATTTTTCTGAGAATAAAATCTATCTTTTTTAAATTCAGCAAGTTTCTTTGTCAGTGTTGATTGCAGTGGATTATGGGTTCCGAAGTACTTGTGTTTATTTTATGTTTTATTAAGGGATAGTTGACATATAACATCATATCAGTCTCAGATGTGCACATCATGAGTCCGTGTCTGTTCATACAATGAAATGATCACCACACTAACTCTAGCTAACGTCTGTCCCCATGTACAGTTCCAATTGTTTTCTTGTGATGAGGCCTTTCAAGATCCTCAATACTGTCGTTAGAAATACTGTATTGCATATTTAAAGTATTTTCAGGTTACTTGATAAGACCACTGACATGTTTTTGTATTGTAAAAAGTGAAGGCAACTCACTACTTTTCACGATTAGCTTTCATCATGTGTATTTGGTTGAATGAACACATTTAATATTATAAGGAAATAAATATATTTAAGGTAACTGGTGGCTCCTTTGTCTCTGTATCCCCCAAGGAACTCTTTCTTTTAAAAAATATATTTTACTGATTATGCTATTACAGTTTTCCCATTCCCCCCCTTTATTCCCCTCCGCCCTGGGCACCCCCTCCCACCTGCATTCCCTCCCTTTAGTTCAAGTCCATGGGTCATATATATAAGTTCTTTGGCTTCTACATTCCCTGTACTATTCTTAATCTCTCCCTGTCTATTTTGTACCTACCATCTATGCTACTTATTTTCTGTACACTTTTCCCCCTTCTCTCCTCACCCACTCCCCTGCTGACAACCTTCCATGTGATCTCCATTTCTGCGATTCTGTTCCTGTTCTAGTTGTTTGCTTAGTTTGTTTTTGTTTTTGTTTTAAGTTTGGTTGTTAATAATTGTAAGTTTGTTGTCATTTTACTGTTCATATTTTTAATCTTCTTTTTCTTAGATTAGTCCCTTTAACATTTTATATAATAAAGGGCTTGGTAATGATGAACTCCTTTACCTTGACTTTATCTGGGAGGCACTTTATCTATTCTTCCATTCTAAATGGTAGCTTTGTTAGATAGAGTAAGCTTGGATGTAAGGATGTAGGTCCTTGACCTTCATGATTTGGAATACCTTTTTCCAGCCCCTACTTGCCTGCAAAGATTCTTTTGAGAAATCAGCTGACAGTCTTATGGGAACTCCTTTGTAGGTAACATTCCCCTTTTCTCTTGCTACTTTTAAGATTCTCTTTTTATCTTTAATCTTGGGTAACGTAATTATGATGTGCCTTGGTGTGTCCCTCCTTGGGTCCAACTTCTTTGGGACTCTCTGAGCTTCCTGGAATCCCTGGAATTGTATCCTTTGCCAGATTGGGGAAGTTCTCCATTATTTTTTCAAGTAAGTTTTTAATTTCTTGCTCTTTCTCTTCTCCTTCTGGCACCCCTATGATTATGATGTTGGAAGGTGTAAAGATTTTCTGAAGGTTCCTAAGCCTCTCCTCATTTTTTTGAATTCTTTTTTCTTCACTCTCTTCTGGTTGAAGATTTCTTTCTTCCTTCTGGTCCACACCATTGATCTGAGTCCTGGTTTCCTTCCTGTCACTGTTGGTTCCCTGTACATTTTCCTTTATTTCACTTAGCATAGCCTTCATTTTTTCATCTAATTTGAGACCATGTTCAACCAGTTCTGTGAGCACCCTGATTACCAGTGTTTTGAACTGTGCATTTGATAGGTTGACTATCTGTTTATTGCTTAGTTGTATTTTTTCTGGAGCTTTGATTTGTTCTTTCATTTGGGCCATTTTTTTTTTTTTGTCTTGACATGCCTGTTAGGTAGTGAGGGGCAGAGCCTTAGGTGTTTACCAGGGCGGGGCAATCCACCTGGCTGCGTTGTGATGCTGTATGTAGGGAGGGGTCTGAGAGGGAACAGTGGTGCTTGTTTTGCTCTCTGCTGGATTTCAGTCACTTCCTCCACTTCCCAAAAGCAAACTGGGCCTTTCTGGTGCTGATTCCCAGGTGGGTGGATTTGTGTAAGTTCTAGGACCCTGTGGGTCTCCCAACAAACTCTCCTGTAAGGCTGGGAGTCTCTCCTGCTGCTTCAACCCCCACAGGTATTTTCAATCAGGCATTTAAGGCTTTATTTCCCTGTGCTGGGACCCTGGGTTGCAGAGTCTGTTGTTCCTCCTGGTTTATCTGCACACGAATGCGGGACCCCCTGCTCCGCAATCCGCTGCCTTGCTGCGAGTCCTCTCTCACCGGCTGCCTGACTCTGCCCCTCCTACTGGTCTGGATGAACGCGTCTTCTTTCACTTCTTGGTTGTTGAGCTTCCATACAGTTCGATTTTCCGTCAGTTTTGGTTGTTTTTTGTTTTTAAATTTGTTGTCTTTTGGTTGTGCAAGGATGCACACCTCCTGGATCTTGGCCAGAAGTTCCCAAGGAACTCTTTCTCTGCAATGGGTCATGTTGGTGAGGATTTATTGAGGTTCTTTTTGATGTAGAACCTCCAATAAGTATTGCAATATTGGGGTAATAAGCATGGAAGCTGTTCTTTGTGAAGGGGGTATCCCAAAGAAACAAAAGACATAGTTTCTGGGATTTGTACTTTCCTGTAGAAGGAAGGTAAAAACATATTGTATAGCCCCGACCAGGGCGGCTCAGTGGGTTGAGTGTTGTTCCACAAAGTGAAAGGTCCCTGGTTTGATTCCTGATCAGGGCACATGCCTGGGTTGCAGGTTCAGTCCTGGCATGTATGAGAGGCAACTGATTGATGTTTCCTTATCACGTTGATGTTTCTCTCCCTCTCCTCCTCCTCCCCTTCCCCTCCCTCTTTAAAAGTAAGTAAAAAAAAATTAAAAACATATTGTACTACTTGAGAACCCATACAAAATAACAAGGAGTCTCGAAACTGCAAAATAGCATAATATAATTTGGATATATGTATGTTGAAAAGAACAAAATGATTACATGCAATAAATTCAATCCTCTGCCACTGAGTGGGCATACAGACATAAAGAAGAAGTAGTCTCTGCCCTAAAGACGTCTAGAGTAATAAATCAGCACATAATTGGAACTGAAAAATGTTACTGCATTTTTATAGATACCTATGGATGCAGAGGATGCCATACTGTGTTGTGGCGGCTGCTCCTTAATGTTGAAAAGAACTAAAGATAGCAGTGTGGGCAAAAAAGGGGCCATGCCAGCCACAGCTCTAGACTGCATTCTGATTATAAAATAAACCCATACAGAAAAAAGCTACCACATCAATTCTGCTCCCCAGTTTGGTGGTGCAGGTAGGGGGTGGTCAACCAGCCCTGGATCCCAGGGAAATTTGAGGGGCATCATTTACAGCTACTGCATAGGCTCAGGCAGGCCTCCTCAGAAGGCTCTTGGGGAGTTCAGGGTTAATGTGTTCAAGGTACCAGTGCAATGCCTGGTAAACAGCAGGCAATCATTAAATGGTCATCGCTGTTGCCATGTCATTCTCCTGCTTCCTTTTCCTCTTGGACAAATTCTATTCCACTTTAATCTATTTACTCACAACCATAAAATATTATTGTGCCTTAATAATGCATTCTTGTTGACACTTACTACGGGGCAGTGAGTTTTATAGTCCAGTGGAAACAGGCAAAGTGCTATCCAGGAACAAAGCAGAGAAATGTGGACAGAAAAGGGGCCACACACTAACCCGACAAGCTGTGGGAGGTCTGCATGACAGGCCCCACCAACTCAGAGACCAAAGTAACCACACGGGAGGGGCTGCAATGAAAGCTTCCTCACCTAGAGCAAATCATGGCGGGCAGTCACATCCCAGGCCTGTAGTTTCCTTGACAGAGGTCAATCTTGACCTTCATGGGTCTGTCTGTTGTCTTGTTGCATCTGGACAACACACCTTGGGACTGGCAGATTTTTTTCCAGATCCCTGGGGACACAACCTCCCAGCAGAACAGGAGACCATGGAACTCCTCACTGTCACCTCATTCTCTCGCCTGCCATCTCCACGTGCTGTAAATGTTAACTGTTAACTATCCTGTACCCACCAATGTAAAAAAGTATTTGTCTGATTTTACTCTTCATCTAGTCTGAGATTTCTTCACTTCGCTTTCTGCTACTTCCCTAATCTCCCACTAACAAATTCCATGTCACCCTCCTCATTCCTCCTTTGACTGTAACATGTAAAATTAACTGCCGAACCGCCATTCTCTAGTGCACTTTCTCCAAAATTTTGCTTCCTAGTAATTGTCAGTTTGGCTCAAATAACATCATAAAAATTCGTATAGGTTTGGATGTTTCTTACATTGACAGTAGCATCATTAACTTAATTTCTAAAGAAAATACATATGCTTCTGTAAGACTAAGGTCATTTGGCTAAATTAACATGTCACCGAAGAGTTATCAAAAAATTTTTATTTTTAACGTATTGGTAAGAGAGACATCCATTCGTTGTTCCACTTATTCATGTGTTGATTGGTTGCCTCTAGTGTGAGCCCTGACAGGAGATCCAATCCACAACATTGGCTTATGGGGATGATGCCCCAACCAGCTAGACTACCTTGCCAGGGCCACTAAAAAAAAAAAAAAAGCGCATGTAGGTAACTTAAATTTATTTACTGGTCACGTAGAGGTGAACTAAAAACTTTCCAAAATAGATAATCCTCAACTTTGTCTGATGTACTTTTAAGCCCTCCTCTAACCTACGCACTCTTCAACATTCACTTAACTTTTCTCTGCTTCATCCGTACCAGGGCCTAAACAGTTTATGTAACCGAAGTGGAAGGAGACACAAAAGTGTGCTCTGCATGCTTGGTGCAAGTAATTTATCCTCCTGTTTTCTTATTTGTGGATTTGAAAACCATAATATTTAAAATTTTACTTTACAGAAAAGAAATAAAATAGCACATAGTTCATGAGAAAAAAATCATAGGACAAATATAATGGATTTTTTTTCGGGGGAGGGGTGGTGTTTGGGACTAAAATTAAGGAATACTAAATTTTGCTCAGGGATTTGTTCATGAAAATTTAGAAATGGATCCAGTTGGAGAATGCATTTTTTGTTGAAACTGTGAATTCCTTTAGGAGACGTTCTATTTTTCAACTTCTTAGCCTAAATTTCTATACTATCTTTAAAGCGCACGTTGTTGAATGAATGAATTTGGAAAGTTGAGCCTTTCGGGCCAGGAAGACCTCAATTCCCAGAATGCCATGCTTCCCTTGCCGCCTGATAGATTAAGGTAAATTCACGCACTCTGGCTGACAGATAGAGACTACAATTCCCACTATACCCAGCGGCTCCGGAAACCTTGTCAAATACCACCTGTTGCCATAGCATCCGGGTCGTAACAACCAATCCAAGTGCTCCTGCTTAGTAGAGGCGGGCCATTTGTACCTTCCACCAACCAGAGGCAATTTGTTGTGGAGCGTGACCGGAGGAGGTGGGAACTGGGGACCAGTGGTTCTCCTTGCCGCTTGGGGTCGTGGCCTTGCTCCTGGTCTGCAAGGCAAACGTCCGGGCACGTCCACGCGCGTCTGTGCGCGTGGGGCCTGAAGTGCTCGTGAGTCCAAGGTAGGACCCTTTGAGGACAGAAGAAGCCATGGGCGGGACCTCCAGCACCCGCCGGGTCACCTTCGAGGCGGATGAGAACGAGAACATCACCGTGGTGAAGGGCATCCGGGTGAGTGACAGTGGGCGGGCGGAGGGCCAGCACTCGGACTGGGACCCCAAACGTCCGATCTTCTCCATACCTGCTCGGCCTGGTTTCCCCCATCCCAGACCCCAGTGTTGTCTGGCCAGAAGCCGAGTTTTCTGCCAAGAAGCTTGAAGTTTCAAGACTTGTGACATTCATTCAGAGCTGTTCCCTGCTTGTGTGCTTAGTGCTGAGCTTTGCTGGGCGGGCGGGGAATGCCAGGTTAATTCAGGGGCTCCCAGCCTACTGTTGATTTTATTTCTCACTAGTTAGGAGACTCGATTTGGAATTCCAGCTTCACTGTACCCATTGGTGAAAGGGGGCTTGTCTTACACCTGCTGGGTTCAGGACCCAAACCCTGCTTTTGCACCACCCACATCACCTCTTTTGGGGTGAATTGACACTTTAAGGAACCCGTTATCTGTTCTTTGACATTTAATACTTTCTCTCTTACTATCCATTCCGCCACCACACACCCCCACACTCCCACCCCACTACCCCACTTTTCTGGCCCCGGGGGACTTCCAGCTTGTCTCTCCTTTATTTTCGGTTGACATATTATCTTTCCCAGGCACCTCCTCTGTGGCCTGCTGCTCCCAGCTTCTGGACTAGGTCCAGTTGCTTCAGGACTGGTGCCTGCCGGTCAGATAGGGCTTGAGATAGGATCACAGTTTTTCAGACCACTAGAAGTAATGCAGTCAGTTCCAACATTGTAGAGAATTTTGAAATGCTCCCTGCATGTGCTTGATTCAGAAACTGAAAAGTTGATTTTTCTCTGGGGTGTCAGTATCCCAGCTCTAACTTCATTAACACACTCCCTGCTGTACCTGCTTGTGGGGCCTCACATTTTTGGACATCTGCCTGAATTTGGTAATGAAAGCACTTTGACTTCAAAAAGTTTTAAAATAGTTTTTATTTTTCTTCCTCTGTTATTGCACAACCAGCATAAGCAAATTTAATGTATGAATTGTTTTTGGCATTTGTTACAAGTAAATAAAACTTCTTAAAGTGTTTAAAAACTTTTTACTCTGAACCTGTTACCTTGAGAAGAATTTATTACCCAAAGCCAAAACAACACTCCAACCCCCGCACCACAAAAAACCAAAATTTTCTTTACAGAAACTCAGGGTGTTGAAGTCAGTTTTTGCTGTCAGTCAAACAAACTCCGGCTGTTGAAGTCAGTTTTTGAAGTCAATCAAACAAATGCTGTGTCAATCTGTGACCAGCATTTCTTTATATCATATTAACTAATGCTATCACCATGTTTTTAATATCAGAGGCTGCATTCTTTGCATTGTCGTGGTTTAATTGGTACTCTGTGGAGTAAAATAAAAATAACTGCAAATGGAGTTTTATGTACAGATTTGTTTAATTTTTCATTTAGGCTTTAAGTTTTTCAAACCAGAGAGTTTAAATGAAATAAAAGTTTAAAAATAGCAAAATAAGTTTTGGGTGAGAAGACATTGGCTAGACAAAGTATAAGTCCAAGTTCACATACTCTAGTGCAGAAACAGCAAGGACACAAACACAGTTAAAACAATCTGGCCACAGAGATTCCTATCAAATTTTAGATAAGGTTAAATAAGTATGATAATAGGAGTAGGTACGAGATGAAATGGGAACATTGGCTAAAACCTTTTTTAAAAAACTTTTTAACAAAAGAAGCATGACCTTTGGCAACTCACCATAATGGAAGTGTTCTTTCTTTATTTTTTTTTTTTACTAGGTGTCATCTGTATCGTTCAAGTTCAGGCACTCACTGTGCTTGTTTTGACCTCTGTGCTTTGCTTTCCTTCAGTGTCTCCCCTTCACCTGGAATGCCCTTGCACTGTTCTCCCTGTTGCTGCGAATTCTTTCAAGAATGATTTGCAATCTCTCTGAGCTTCAGTTTCCTCATTTGCAACATGATAGGGCTTGAGTACATCACTAAGATCTTTAATCACCTTTATTTTTAAATTAAAACGTTTTTAATTGGATCTATTGGGAGTGACAGTGGATAATACAATTATGTAGGTTGCAGGGGTGTAATTCTGTGATATAGCACCTGTACACTATTGTTTGCTCACCAGCCCAAGTCCAGTCTCCTTCCATTATCATTAACCCCACCCCACCCCACACCACCCCATTCTCTCTGGTAACCACTGTACTGTGTACAAGGCTCTTTCCCTTTTTCCTCCCTCCCTCTCTCTCCCCTCCCTTCTTTTTGTTTTGTTTTAATCCCTTCACCGTTTTCATCCACCTCCCCTAAATCCTTTCCTCTGACAGCTGTCAGTTTGTTCTTTATCTTTGAATGTATTTCTGTTTTGCTTGTTTATTTTGTTCATTAGATTCCACATACAAGTATGATCATTTGTCTTTCTCTGGCTGGCTTATTTCACTTACCATTATACTCTCCAGGTTCATCCATGCTATCGCAAAAGGCAAAGTTTCCTACTTTTTTAGGGCCATGTAGTATACCATTGTGTAAATGTACCACCGCCTTTTTCCCACTCATCTACTGATGGGCACTTGGGCTGTTTCCAGACCTTGGCGATTGTAAACAATGCTGCAGTGAACATAGGGTGCTTATGGTCTTTTGAATTGGTTTCTGGATTCTTAGGATATGTACCCAGAGGTGGGACCACTGATTTCAACAGGCAGCTCTGTTTTTAATTTTTGTGGAAAATTCATACTGTTTCCCACAGCGGTTGCCACCAATCCGCATTCCCACCAGCAGTGTGCCAAGGTTCCTTTTTCTCCACATCCTCGCCACACTTGTTGTTTGTTGATTTATTGTTGATAACCATTCTGACAGGTGTGAGGTGGTATGCTATTGTGGTTTTAGTTTGCATTTCTCCGATGATCAGTGACGTAGAGAATTTTTTCATACGTTTATTGGTCACCTGTGTGTCCTTTTTGGAAAAGTGTCTATTCAGGTCTTTTGCTCACTTTTTAATTGGATTGTCTTTCTGGTCTTGAGTTGTATAAGTTCTTTATGCACTTTACAAATTAACCCCTTATCAGATATAGCGTCAGTGGGTATGTTGTCCCACTCAGCATGTTCCGTTTTCATTTTGTGGACAGTTTCCTTTGCCAGGCAGAAGCTTTTTAGTTTCATGTAATCACGTGTGTTTATCTTTTTCTTGGTTTTCCTTGGCCTTGGAGACATGTTGGCAAAAATATTGCTACAAGAAGTGTCTGAGATTTTACTGCCTAAGTTTTCTTCTAGGATTTTTATGGTTTCAAGTAACATTTAAGCCTTTAATCATTTTGAGTTTATTCTTGCATATGGTGTAAGAAGGTGGTCTCCTATCATTTTTTGGCATGTATCTGTCTAATTTTCCCAACACTGTATATTGAATAGACTACCTTATTATCTGTTCTTGCCTCCTTTTTCAAATATTTATTGACCATGAGGTGTAGGTTTATTACTGGGCTGTCTGTTCTGTTTCATTGATCTGTATGTCTGTTTTTATGCCATGCTGTTTTGATTACTGTGGCCTTGTACAGTAAAATAGTCTGATATTGGGAATGTGATCCCTCTAACTTCATTCTTTCTTAAGACTGCTGTGGATGTTTAGGGTCTGGTTACATGCACATTTTTGGAATATTTGTTCCAGGTCTGTGAAATACGCCATTGGTGTCTTGATAGCAGTTGTGTTGAGTATATAAATTGCTTGGGGTAGTATGGATGCTTTAATGACGTTAATTCATCCTAGCCCTGAACGTGGTGAGGATCTCTAATCTCTTCCGGTTCTGAAATTGTGTGAGCCTAGTGGCACCGTAAGTTTCTGGTAGCCACACTCAGCCCATGGCAGTTTCCTCTAAAAATGGTATGCTGTCGAATTGTTGAGTACTCAGGGATCACTGAGATTTCCTCGAGGTTTTGGTCAGAAGAGCACCAACTCAGGGTTAAATAGACCTCAGCTGAAATCTCAGATTAGGCATTTACCAGCCTGCGGCCTTGGACAAGTCACTTCTCTGATCGTATTTCTTCCTCCCGAACTATCACTTCTCCATTGTGGTAAGATGAGGTAAGGTATTTAGAACACATGGCACATTGGAGATTTTCAATAAAAGGCAGATGTTATGTAGGGTTCCTTCCACATCTTACATTCTAAGATTCTTTGGCTCTTCTGTGTGTTATAGGGGAAAGAGCATGTGCTTCTGAACCAGGCAGCCCTGCGTTTGCACCTAGCTCTGCCTGTGATTTTGCTGTGTGGCCCTGGACAAGCCACGTTTGATGTGTTTCTGTGCTCAGTATAGCTGGATGATGCTTAGGTATTCAGCACTGCTTGTGAGAATTTGACGTGATGTATGAGTATGTTAGTATCTTGCAAAGTGTGTCTAGTATTTTGAGAGCACTTAGTATGATAAGTAAACTTATATGAACTTAAAATAATAGGTAAAACATAAGAACGTATCATGCTGATATGGGCATAGCTTAAGAGGTGTTGACTGGGAAATGGCAGACCTGAGTTCTGCTGATTGCCTGTGCAATTTTTGTTCAGATGTTTTCAGCTAATGTTTGTATTTCACGTAGCTTGAAGCAGTCTTCCCTCCCGCTGAGGCGTGGGCCAGGATGAGCACCGTGGTCAGTCTCGTGAGTGAGCCACTGTTTCTGCTGTCGCTCGGGCGGTTGAAACGTGGTGCTGATGAGGCCCACACTTCAGATAGGCTAGTTCACCTTGACCAAAGAAAACTTTCCAAATTTGTCCAACTGTCTAACATTCATGTCATCATTCGTAAAAAATGGTAATGTAACCACAATTCAGCAGACTCTGTCACTGATGGAAAACCAATTCTGTGTTCCACTGATAAGGGTAGTAATTTCATCTTTGTTTATGGTAATGTACAAAGAGTAACATTTAGTAAGCAACATGAGGCTTTCAGTAATTGGGCTGCATTTATTAATAAATCCTGCTTTCCCAGATTTTTCTTGCTGAGGTCATCAGTAGCTAGCAGTTAAAGGACCTACTTACAATTTTAAGTTTGAAGTTTTTTGTCACCTACCAGGTGTTATTTTCGTGGTGTTTATAGAGTTTTTTTTTTCTTTGTCCTTAGCAATTGATAGCTTTCCCCACATTTCCATAAAATAACGTGTATTTTACACCTGACTCCAACTTTGAATACGAAATAACTTATGGGTTGGATGAAGGGCTACCCTCTTGCCTCACCCTCCTCTCCAAGTCGAAAATAAATTTCTTGTGATAGACTAAGCATTTTCATTATTATTCATGTTGCAAATGCTTCATATTTTTCTGGGCACCTGCTGGGCCTGCTTGGCAAGTATGCCTTCTACTCAGACTTCACAAGTTTATCTGAAACATCAAAGCTATGAGTGGACTCTTCCAGAGCCACTGTCAACTTCAATGAGTATCATTTTCAAACTAATATCTATCATGCTTTCCAGGCATAGGCTAATCTCTGCCATTGGCCTTGAAGTTGAATTTCCTGCAAGCTGAAATTCACAGGAGCCAGGATACTTACACGGAATACAACTAGTGCTTTGGGAAGCATGGCAGGCAAGAGCCTCTGAATAAAGAGATCATTTAATGTGGGGTGTTGTTGAGGATTCTGGAGAGAGCCCATTAAAGAGGCTACAAATCCAGTCGCTCATTGGGAGCGTTAAGGAATGTGGTCCAGGTAATCAGTTAACTTGTAGATGATTGGTCTCTTTCCATGAATCTCTTGGGCATTGTACCATGTTAAGCTTTCTGAATTTTGTAAGACAGTAGAAGTTTGTTTTCCACTAATAAATACAAAGAAATACAACTTAGAAAGTATAAACATAAACTAAATATTACGTCATGTATGAGGTCTACCCAGAAGGTATCCAGCCATGTAATATGGAAAATAGACACATTTATTAAAGAAGATACAAAAAACATTGTTCATAGGACAGTGACACCTCAGTCCCCTTCAAAGTAGGCACTTTGGGACGTCACACAGTTCTCTCAGTTGCCGTCAGCTGCCCTGTTGTGTTTTCCTGAATCTAGTTGATGGTCTGAAATCTCTTCCACCTTCAAAGGTGATTTTAGTTTTGGGGAAAGCCAAAAGTCGCAGGGTGCCAAATCTGAGCTGTAAGGGGAACTGAGTCACCTGGGTGATTTAATGTTTCGCCAAAAACCTCTACATGAGACGCATTGTTGCGATGAAGCTGCCAATCACCAGTTGCCCGTGGCTACTGGCTTCTGAATCATCCAGATAGTTTCTGCTTAGGAATGTTCAGGCTTAACACAAAATTTGATGCAGATTCTTTGCTGTACTGGCGCAGTCATTTTGATTGTGACGGCCACACCATGCACTTGCTTATTCAACGGAGTCTACCACCCTCACTGACTAGTACAGTGAAGTTGTCATTAACCACACATGCGCATTCCAGTCCACTCTGCTTGGCTGCCAGGTTACACTGATGTCACATAATCTGTTCTTGTTATATTAACAATGGTTGGATTTTTTCTGTACAGACCTTATATATGGCGTGCCCCCTTGCCCCCTTGCTCATAAGTATTTAGGAATAATTTCTTGCAAGTGATAGTGGAGATTATTTGGAGCCTATGTCTTATGGTAGTTGTAAAGAAAAGCAGGACTTTCACAGAAAATGACCTGTGCTACGTGGAAGGAGGACCAAGTGAGAAAAATGGGTCTGAGTTTTTAATTCGATTTGGTAAGACACATCTGGAAGAAGATGAGAAAAACTGTCGTAGAGGTGAGAATTGGAATTGTTTCTGTCTCATGTGGTTCTAACTCTACGTCTTAGAGAATAGCAACTTAAAAGGAGTTCTCTTTCTCCTTTTACTTTCTTTCTTGGAAGTAGAAACACTTTATTTTTGCTCATCTCACCCAGTCTCCTGTTTCTGAGAAAATACCAGGTTCTGGGTTGGCGGGTGGTGTGTTTGCACTGATTTTAGATAAGCCCAGCCAGTGTGGGTGGGAAGAGGTGGGCGGGGGGACTAGAGGATGACACACATCTTCTCCTCTTCCCTGGAGCACACGTGGGCGTGGTGAGTAGTGCACACCAAGTGTTGGCAAGCGCCACTCACACATTTGTTTTCAGGAGCAGTAGGAAACCGGGTGGGTATGATCAGAGTCGGTGGGCTGAATTCTGCTACACCGGCAGGCCCACCTCCCTCTCTTCTCCCTTACATTGCAACAGTGGTTCTTAACTTCTGTTACTAGACTGCCGTAAATCTGTAGGCTGTGGGCTTGCCCAGAACAGTGCAATAAGCAGAGAGTTTTGCAAACAATTGAGGAATTAATGGGTAGACTGAAACCACAGACCTCAGGGCGTAATTCTAGCATTAATATGTGGGAATATATGGGGGTTATTTCACCATTCTTTGCTGTAAATAATTTCTGTAAATTGCATTTATTATTGGCCTTGATGGAGATTCCAGAGGTGTCTGGAAACCAGGTATAGTAGCTATAGACGTTTAGATATGAAAAAAACTGTTTATGGGAAGTACCTGTGTAAGGAAAGGTATTTCTGAAGAAGTCGCTTCTTACACAGAAGCCGCTTATCCTGCCCTTGCAGAAGCTTATGTTCCCCTTTGACTCCCTTATTGGGGCCAGCTTGTGTCACAAAGAAGAGTTGTTGTAGAGCTACGTTTTGTGTTTAGCTCTGGCCTGCATCTCTCACTCTTGGCAGCTGCTTCACAAGAGAATGTCACAGCTCACAGAGGAGATCGGATGAGCATGCAGGTCTGGAGGTCAGCTCCGCGGGTATTAACTTGAGATAGCAAGGATAACGTGGCTTTTGCTGTGCATCAGCCTAGCCGGGGGTGGACTGGGGAGGCTAAGTCTACGGTGGGCTGTCACTGGTGCACCCATGGAGGGGCCTGAGAACGCACTTGGGAATTACAGTAAGAAGAACGACAGCAAACAGGCTGGTTCTTAATAAGGCAACCCTACAGTATGTTTATTATCTCAAAAAGTGAAATGTGCTTTTTTAGAGACGTGCTTATAAATTTACTTACAAAAATATAACCAAAGACCATATTGGGAAAGGTTTTGAATTTGGCATTTGAGGAGCAAGTTTTGAGGCATTAGGTAAGATAAGAAGTTAACAAGAAACAGTGCGTGATTAGGTTGAGAGAGAGGCTGCACTTTTACTACCCGAGGAGCTCAGGTGGGGGTAAAGGAGCACCTTCTCTGCTCACTTCCGCAGCTGCTCCTGCCGGTGGATGGAGAAGGACTCAGGACTCAGGCAGGGCTGATGACGGGCCCCCGAGGCGCATGACCAGTGGAAGTCCTGGTGACCGAGCAGTGTTAGTAATGACTCTCCCAGGTGTCTGTGCAGCACGTTCCAGCGTGCGGTGTACCTGGGATCCTCCGCTTTCAGATGAGGCCAGGGAGGCCCATCCACGTGGCTTCCCTCGGGTGGCTGTAGCTCGTGGGGGCCAGTGCTTTTTCCTCTGTTCTGCAAGCTTTTTGTTTCACTCTTAAGGAATGGTACTTCTGCGGCTGCTTCAGGGATTGGAGGGATTTTTTTGCAGCATTCGTTTTGAAAGTAGCAACAGACAGTGGCAAGGCATGACTTTTGGTGAGTAGATGACTTGGTATTTAGGACTTTGGAGGCCTGTTTCCAGTACAGGTGAGGGTTTGTAGCGAGTACTTGAGTTGTAGCAGGTACATTCACTTCTGAGTAGGTATACACATGTGGTATAGTTGTAGTGTTTTGATTTTGGCCTGAAATACAGAAATATCAATAAAAATGTAAAATATTTGCCATATTAGCTTTATACATAGTAGCTTTAAACCCAAATTTTATTAGATAACGTAATATATAGTATATGTTGTAGACAATCATATATAATACCTAGTGATACGTAGTGTATAATAAATGATAATGTAAAATATTCATTGTATAGCAGACTATATTAATATAATAAATATATAGTACATGGTATATTTGTTACAATAGCTTTAACATTCTAAAAGTTAAGGTTCATTTTACTTCCTTTAGAGGATGTGACAATATTTTTATTTTATCACTTGGGATTGAGGATTGTATTGTTTAATAGCAGAGAAAACACTTGACTAGATTGGGGGTTATTGCTTAGGGGGCTGTTGTTTAGGGGGTTATGACCCTGATGTTACTAGTTGTTAGGTGTTACTCAGTCTTTTTTTCTCACCTGTAAATCAAGAGGGTTGGAGCCAATCATACAGGTTTTTTTCTAAGATGTAGCTCAGCTTTGCAGATGAGTTTCAGCATCAATCTCAGTAGCTTGCAGTTGTTAGAACAGACGCACCTGGCCCTGGCCCTCTCCTTTCTAACCTCACTTTTCTTCCACAGGAGGGGTTACGAGGTTTTCCTTTGACACTCACAACCCTTGAGCTGTGGTCTCCCCCTTTACTGTCTCACCACCATCCTGGTTCGGGTCCTGATGTGTGAGTTAACTGTTTAGGTGCACACGATTTTGCTCACGGCTGTATCTCAAAGGCCTCAATTGGTGCTTGGCCTAGTAAACATTGTTTGAGCGAACGACTCAACTGATAGATAGGAACTCAGTGTTTTTGTAGAAAGGCAGAGAAGCAAATGCACGTTCTGTCACCGGAGTGTCATAGTGGAGGTTTGTGCCAGGTACGGTGGTCACGAGGAAGGGAGCTCTGTTAGGCAGAGTTGGAAAGGAATGGGAGCTGTTCAGTGGGAGAAGGCGTTAGGGTGTTCGGTCTGGGTTTCGACAGGCGATTCCCTCCGTAGGGCCACGGGAAAAGGCAGTGTAGGTCTGGGTAATGGCAAAGAGGCGGCAGTAAACAGAATCCACTGTGGGGGGAGAACAGGGTATGAAGTGTTCAAGGAAAGCAATGGAAGTTGAGATTGGAGAGTTAGGCCATAAGTCTTGAATGCCACTGAAAGAATTTGGACTTTCAACAGAGTGTAACTATTAAAGGATTTGAAGCAGGTAGTTACGTGATCAGGTTTGCATTTTGGGAGGATTATCGAGGGGAAATGTGATGGCAGGAGAGGTGATGGACTCATTAAGTGTTTAGGGGCTGAGGAAGTCATGGCTAGGAGAACACAGGAGAGAGGAGTCGAGGACTGTCCTGTGTTTTGATTTAGGAAATTGGATGGAGGTGGTCTCGTGAGTGAGGTAAGGAAGGGTTTCTTTACCCTGTATTCTTAAGCAAATTAAAGGCAATAAAAGCCTGTCAAGGCAAGGGTCAGTTTGCTCTGTCCTGGAGAGAGTGGCTTTGTGGTCCCTTTTCCTCCACAGGACTCGTAGTTCATGTGAATTTGTCTTATCTCTTCCGTAACGCCACTGACACTGCGGGCCAGAGCCCACGCCAGCCTTACAGTATTGGTAAGGATCGGATCAGGTCGGTGCTTGGTTTAGTGAAGTGCCGGGCATATGAGACGCACTCAGTGAAAGCTCCGTTACATGCAAAATATCTTTAGACCGTGTTCTCCCTAGATTACCATAATAGTTATTTTTCAAAACAAGTTTATCATGGTGTGATTAACGTATTACAAAATTCGTCTGCTTTCTGTATATAACGCTTTCTAATAATAAACTTACCAAATTGAGCCCCCCGTCACCACAGTTCAGCTTTAAAACAACTTCGTCACCCCAATAAGCCCTCCCATGCCCGTTCACAGTTCATCCCCACCGGCACCCCAGCCTTAGGCAGCCACTTCTCTACTTTCTGTCTAAATAGAGTTGCCTTTTTTTGGTAGTTCATAGAAATGGAATTACACTGTATGAGGCCTTTTGTGTCCGGCTCCCTTCATTTTAATTGTGTTTTAGGTTTCTCTGTGTTGTAGCATAGATCAGGACTTCATCTCTTTTTATTGCTGAATTGCGCCCCACAGAATGGGTATTCGATGTTTTGTTTATCGATTCACCAGTAGATGGACGTTTGTTTGTTTCCACTGCTGTCGTGAATGATGATGCTGTGAGCATGCCTGTGCTCATCTTTGTGTGGACATATGCTTAATGGCTTCTTAATTGGTCCTCCTGCTGCTGTTCTTGTCCCCGTCCAATCTGTTCTGTACACTGTGTATAGAGTGGTCTTTCTAAAATACCAGTCCAGTTGTGTCATTACCCTGCTTACAGTTCTCCAGGACTGGCCAGCTGCCTCCAGGATCAAGTTCAAACCCCTTAACTGGAAGGATATTCGAAATCTAAAACCATATTTCTCTTTCTACCTTCTCTCTCACTAAGCGCTCTCTCCAGCTTCCTGGTTGAGCTGTTCTTTTATTTGTTTATATTGTTTCATTCATTTATTTTACTATTTATTCAGTTAACCAGGCTTATTGAGCTCTGGCAATACCACAGCAGACAGGGCAGCCACAGCCTTGCTTTCATGGAGCTTGCTTTCTGGTGTGAAAGGCAGACTGAAAACAAGAAAGCATCCGGTAGTGCTACAAAGAAAATGAAAAAGGATGCTATGGTAGAACTGGGGGACTGATGACTCAAATCTCCAAGCCTGAGGGTTCCCCAGGGCCTCTGCCCTGTGGCCAGCTGTCTCTTTGTTGGCCACTTCACGTCTGACGGCGGTAAGCTGTTTCTCCTTAAACCTTCATGTGTTTCCTTCTTCTTGGAGTGCTCTTGTCCCACTGCTCCTCCTAACTCCTGTTCCTCCTTCCCAGCCCCCTGCAGCCCTCCTCCCTCGCTAGACCCCCTGCCCATCCTGCTGTCTGACCCGAGTATCACCCTTCATGTTATATTTAAAGGCCTAATGAGCGTCTGTCGCTTCTGTTCCACTTTACGCAACTTGCTCGCTGTTGAGTACCTCAGGTCTGGTCTAGCCGCTGGCACAACCTTGGTGCATAGTGAAGCCTGCTTAAGGACTGGCTGTGTTTAGTCTTGAACAGGAGGGAGGACGGACATTTTTTGGAGGGCTGGGGGGAAGGAAGGGAGGAAGGAAGGCCCTGTGTATGCATGAATTAATTTGTAGAATTAGGGAAAGAAACTTGAAGGAGTTCTGATGGCTTACATGTTCTCAGAGATTAGAATTTAATGCGCAGTATAAAATGAGGAGAAGAGTTATTTATAATGAGCAATTAGCAGTACGTTAGAAGAAATAAAAAGTGCTGTGGGTGCATCTGGAAATCTTAGAACTGTTCTTACTTTTGGTTTTATAGCTATTAGAATTATCCCAGTTCCTTTAGCCCATTTGTTACACATTGATAAGGATGATTAAACTACTTGGATGCTATTGTACTGTTCTCTTTCTTGTTCTTTTATAATTAATCTTATTTTGATGCTGCTTTTCAGCTTTCGGAAAATGTGATTGACCGGATGAAGGAAAGCTCCCCGTCAGGCTCGAAGCCCCCGCGGTATTCTGGTGCTTATGGTGCCTCAGGTACTGCAGAGTCTTAACTTTAGATTTTGTTAGTGGACAAATTAGAAGTGGTAAAAATTCACTTGATAGTCAAGATCTTTGGCACTTCTGTCTTTTGTCATTTGAATGTTTGACTTTTTCTAGGGAATATTAGAAATCAGGATCAGGATTTGTTTTAAAAGGTTTTGCACAAAAAGTAGAATGAATCTACTTTCAAACACTGTTTTGGAAGTTTTTTTTTTCTCCTTCAGCTCCTGAATCCTCTGTTGGGCTTTGGAAGGTTACTTCATATCGTTTTGTTTAAATTGGATTACTCACAGAGATATTAAAGATTTATAGTAAATATTTATTAAAAAAACATTGAACTTAGAAAATATTGATTCACTGTTTCTAAATTGTGAACTGTCTCCAGTGATTTTATTTCCTAATAATTTTTTTCTAAGTTTAAAAAGTTTATTTCTTTACAGTTTTAATTATTGATGCAAATATGGTGTTAAATGAAATGCATAGAGAATTATTAAGCCTCATTTTATCTGTAGATCATGCAGAATAAAAGAGAATTTCTCTTTCCTTTGCTCTCTCCTACCTAATCCATCTATTCATCCATATTTTGATACCATATTTTGCTGTGTATAATGTGTTCCCATGTATAACGTGCACCCAAGTTTTTGGCCCAAACTTTCAGGAAAAAAAACTTTCGTCTTTATTTTTTAAACTCAATTATTTATTTATTTCTGTTTAGAAACAAAACTGATTATTGTATATTTTGGTATACGATATTGGTATTATTTTGCATACGGGTATCATTAATGCTTTCTAGAGTTAACACTTTTAACACATAAGCATGAATGAAAAACATGTATATAGATACAGAATTAGTGCTGCCTCCATTGAATGCACATCCTTATTTTTCCCTCAAAAGTTTGGGCGAGGAAGTGTGCATCGTACCCGGCAAAATGCGGTAGTAGGCAGCCTTGCAGCATCACCGCGCAGGCGAGCTGGACAGGCTCCTGCCCATCTGTCTCGCTGCCGCAGCCCCCGTGCAGGTGACCAGCACCTCTTCTGCAGGAGCCTCTTCACCGGCTTCCCACTCCCACTCTTGTGTCCTTACACTTTGCCACACACACGGAGCTTCAGCAGCCTTAAAAAAAATGAATTAGCTCATGTCACATCCTATGCGGACCTCGGTGGACCTCAGCGGTCCATAGAATATACTGTAAAATGCTTTCTTTGGCCTGTGAGGCACACCATGACTGCTTTCTTCCGCTTTTCCAACATCCTCTTGCTCTATGGATGTTTTTAAAATTGGGATTTGATCTGAAATATGATTTGTTCTAGGCTTTTTCTTACCTACTGTGCTAAGGACATAGGATGGTGATGATGAAGATGATTAAATAATGATGAATACTGATAAATAATACTTAAGTAGTGTTTATTACGTGCCAGGTACTCTGCTAAATCCCTTATATATCTTATCCCATCTAGTGCTTCTCACCCTATGAGGAAGCTCTGTTTTTAACCCATTTTACACAGAAGGACACTGAGACTTAAAGTGGTTAATTGTCTTGCTCACAGACACGCAGCTGGTAAGCAGCGAAGGTGATAGTTGAATTCAGTCTGTCAGAGTCCTGAGCAAATGCTGTTTTACTGTAATTTGAATGACACCTTCTCCCCTTGTAGAAGGGATGTGACAAACTAGGTGGAGGGGGAGAGCTGCCTTGTAGTGCTGTTCTGCTTGATTTCGGAAAAGAACCTTCTATCTGTAAGTGATTGTTGGTTCTTCTAGGGTTTTTTGGTTTTGTATTGGTTCTCATTCAATACTGAGTTGAAGGAGAGATAGTGTTTTTCCTCTTGGCTGGCTTCTTACACTAATCCTTTGAGAGAGTTGGGCGTGAGTGGGGAGGCTTGCTGTGAGTGTGCCTGGCGGGCCCGCAGAGCAGGACACCGGTGCTGGGTGGGCCCTGGCTGTGCGGGGGGGGGGGGGGGGGGGTCCAGCCCTTCCCGTGGCTGCCCTGGGCCCTGCAGACGCCTTGACTACCTACCACTGTGTGTTTTGGTGGTCAGGCTAGAAATGCACTCTAAATGCTGTTTATTGGTCACATGTGGCTTTAAGATTTAAATTGTAATTAATAAAAATGAACTAAGATAAAAATTTCAGCTCAGCTGCACTAGTCACATTTCAGTGCTCAGTAAACACACGCGGCTGGTGGCCACCAGGCCGGACAGTGCGGGTGTGGGGCATTTTCATCCACTCCGGCCTAGACTGCATCAGTGCTCAGCACTGTGGCCTCCATGGATGATGTGACGCAGGGCGTGGAGGTGGATGGCTCCGTGTGTTTGTGACTCTTGTTTTCTGCCTTTTCCACATCCCAGCTCCCCCGGGACTGGGGGTAAACGGAAGCATCGGGGAATTTTTCCCCGAGGCTGTTTTCACCTCAGTCTTGGGCACAGCTTCCTGACCCGTGTGTGACAAGGGTGCTGGTGGCAGTGCTTCCTCCAGCGCAGAGTAGCTGGGGAGCCCCTCACGTGTACGCTCACGTGCAACACGCACTCTGTCTGCACCGTGTAGACTGAGGCCCCGCAGCCCGGCCGGTGCAGCGTCTTCACACACATTTCCCTTCCCCTTTCTAGCCCAGCCCAGCCCAAGGAAAGAGCTAAGACTCGCCGTGCTGTTTTGAAGTGACCTTGCATTTAGGTCACTATGCATTTAGACTACGATCGCAAAAATTAAAGACTTACTCTTCATAAGATTAAAAAAAAATACGTGTATAAAAGTAGAAAGCCTCAAAGTTTATTCTCTCAGCATTTGTCTCATCTGGGGTTTTGTTAGTACTCAATAATAGATTTCGTAAGATTTATCATTTAGATATGCTACGAAATAATATTTCAAGTTTACAAAAACTATTGATAAAAATGTCGCTGCTTTTTCTGCATTTTCAGTGTTAGGTGAATGACATAAATGGGAGTTGAAATTTCGGTACTTATTAGAATGCCTTCTTCCTTACAAAACCGATTGGCGTCAGCCCTAGGCTCTTCGTACGTGTGACTACAGGGCAGTGCATCTGATGGACTGGGGCCCTAGAACTCATGTGTACGGAACTGAGTTTCACCGTATGGGTACCTTTGAGGATATAACTTTATTCTGTGAGAAAGTGAGTTACACTAAAGACTTCACTGAAACTCTTTTTTGCCAAACCTTGAACCAGATCAATGACTCATTGCAATAAGTATTTCCATGGAAGCTGTTCTGGCAAAATAATATAATGCATGACACATGGCAGATTGTAATGCCACTTTAATAAATGAATGTGCTCTAAAGAAATTAGCGGTGTCCTTGGCCTCAGACTCTTTGCTGCGTAGTGTGCTCTCTCAGCTGTACTGGTTTGCTTTCACAACAGAGAGTTTTCGTTTTCAGGCCGACACAGGGGCTGCCACTGCACGTGGTTACAATCTTCTCATTAGCATCTTGCATCTTTTGGTTTTATTTACTTATTTTTAATTTTTATTGAATGGATTGGGGTGAAATTGGTTGTAAAATTATAGGTTTCAGGCATGCGGTTCTGTAATACATCATCTGTGTGTTGTATTATGTGTTCAACATCCGAAATCAAGTCCCTTTCCGTCCCCATTTACTTTTTACTCGCTTCTACCTCCCTGCACCCCCGTGCCCTCCTGTTCACTGCACCGTGGTCTGTGCCAATGAGATGTTTCCCACTGAACCACTTCACACCACTCACCCAGTTTCCCAACCCTCAGTGTGTTCTCCGCACACATCAGTCTGTGTCTATGTTTGTTTGTTTGTTTTGTTCCTTGGATTCCACAGACAGGTGAAATCATGTGGTACTTGTCTTTTCCTTACTGGCTTACTTCACTTAGCATAACACCCTCTAGGTCCACCTGTGCTGTTGCAAAAGGTAAGGTTTCTTTCTTTTTTGTGGTCTAGTAGTATTCATTGTGTAAAAATAGCACGTTTTTTTGTCTACTCACTTCCTGATGGGTACTTGGGCTATCTACAGATCTTGGCTATTGTAAATAATGCTGCAATGAACATAGCAGTGCATATGTTTTTTCATATTAGTATTTTGGGTTTCTTTGGATGTATTTTCGGAAGTGGAATGGCTGAGTCACAGCAGCTCTTCAAGGCTCGTTCAGCCATAACGCTGTACAGAGAGTTCACAGTAAACAAGCCGTGCTCTCTCCTTTGACTTACAAGAACGGAAGGGAGTTGCAGTGTCGAGGTTTGTAACTTTAAATATCTGAATATTTATTGATGTCAGTGTCTTGGCTCTCCACTTTGTGTGTGTGTTGTAATAATTTGCCTGACGGTTCCTAAAAGGAAGAAATGTATACACAATTGATTGAAAGGTATGATTTAAATGTTAATAAAATTCTTTGGTAAGTAAGTATAGTTTGTTTTAAAAACAAATCCATAAACAGTCTACATTTAATGGGTGGTTGAACTGCTGTTTGCTCCATCAGTCAACAGATGCGCACATGCAGCAGTCTTTGGCTTCAGGAACTGTTAGTTTGGTGAATGCATATTTAACATTACTATGCAGTAAATAAGTACTAGTTTGGTGCCCTTCACCTGCTTAGTTAGCATTTTCGACTAGGTGGATGAAGACGTGAGATGGAATATATAAGAGGCCTTGCGAATGCTTTAGGAATTCAGAGAAAAAAAGATCAAGAGCTCGGGCCCACGGGCCACCAGGGGACATGGACTTGAGTCAGACCTTGAGGATAAGAGAGGTGGGGGGGTGGTGTTGAAGGTGTTCCTCGTGGAGTCAGTTCACAGACCAGAGTAATTCAGAGAAAGAGTGCGGGTGACTGTCGCCCGGGTGGGAAAGGCGGGTAAGCTAAGGAGCTTCATTTTATCCTGTGGGCCCTCCTGGTTACCGAGCAGGATACAGGTTTAAAAGTGGCATTCACCATGGTTGGTTGGTGCAGTCAGTTGGAGCATCGTCCTATATAACAAAAGGTTATGGGTTCGATTCCTGATCAGGGCACACACCTAGGTTGCAGGTTAGATCCTTGGTTGGGGTGCGTGTGGAAGGCAACCGATGATGTTTCTCTCTCTCTGTCCTCCTCCCCTGTCCTCCCCCCTCCCTTCCTTTCTCTCTCTCTAAAATCAATAAACATATCCTCTCATGAGGATTGGGAAAAAGTTGCATTAGTTGTACTTTTTAAATATACTCAGATATTAATAACATTTTAATAGCTGAAAATGCAGTGCTGATTTTCTCATCAATATTTTTATATTTAACAAAAAATTTAAATGGTAAGAATATGTTTTCCACTGTAGTACTAAATAAAACCATTTTTGTTTTCATGAATAAAATCAGCAGCCCTGTAAGCATTTTTGTTTGTCCTTAATTGGCCTTATAGTCTCCTCTGCAAAAACAAAGAAAAGGTCATTATTAGCTGCTTGAGGCAGTGCAGGGTCCAGCTGATGGTTTCTGAGCAGGGAGGGGAAGTGAGTGCAGCAGGTCCTTGGAAGCTCATGTGTGGGATGAGCGGGAAGAAGGACAGCGGCCCCAGGGCTGAGGTCCAAGTGGTGGAGGCAGGGGAGTGGCAGGAGGGTTGGTGGCGAGGGCTGCGTGGCCGGGTAGTGGTGGCCTTTGACTCCCACCTCGGTTTTTCTCCCATGGTCCAGGGCGCTGTCCTCTACGCTGTTTGAGTCACCACCCTTTGTGTTGTATTTAATTTTGAGAGAGCAGCACAAATTTAAACTCACTTTACTTTAAAATTGAGAAGAGAGCACAGAAAACTTCAAAAGAGGAACAAATCACTGACAGTACAGGTTGTGTGCCGTGGTACCTTTGGATGGTGAAAGGGGAGTCACACAGAAGAGAAAAGGCTGCAGCAGGAGCAGAAAGGAATTACGGAGAGAGAAGCCTCGTGGCCTCTGAAATGTCAGTGTGCCGCACTGGGCGGTAGCTTTCTGTGACGAGGAGCTCCGATGCTTGGTTGACTGACCGACTGACCGACCGACTGACCGCTGTCCACAGATGCTTATTCAGCCCTCAGAGGTCCCTGCGCCATGACTGCTGTAGCGCGGCCGCACCTTCCATTGGTGCTTCCAAGTGGGTCAGGATTTTCCTCCTCGTGCCTAAATGTTTAGAAAGAAGCCGCTGTTTTGTTAGGTTGCACTTAGATCAGAAACACAGTAATGAACCCTGGCTGGGTGGCTCAGTGGAGCGTCATCCCCACACGCCAAGGTTACAGGTTCGTCCCTGCTTGGGGCACATAAGAGGCAACCAGTGAACGTATAAGTAAGTGGAACACAACACATTGATGTTTCTCTCTCTCCCCTACTTCCTCTCTCTAAAGTCAATCAATAAAAAATTTTTTAAAAAGCAATGCCACAGAGTCACAGTACTCCGGAGGTGGAAGGAAGCCACTTCGGTGGAAAAAGAGAAGCTACATTAAAGAAACTCCCCATTTGTTGCTGCAGTTCATTTTGGACACAAGTGTTGTTATTGGCATAACAAATAAGTTGTGGACGTCACCACTAATGCAAGCCACAAAGAGAAAACAACTGTAAAGTATAAGTTGCATAATCATGCTTCAAGGCTTGTAAGATAAAGTAGCAGACATTGGTTATATACACAGCTCTAGTGGGTTATATAGCGTAGAGCATGCAGCAGGTAAAAACAGTGTTACTGATTTAAGTTTAGTATGCCAGTGGTAAAATAAATGCTTGATTAACAGTATTTTGTGCCTGTCTTGGAATTTGATAGACTTTTAGGGCATCATCCGGATGGCTCAGGTTTTTTAGAACAAATTGCCCGAGAAGGGTTTTTTTTGTACATATTCCTGCTACAAGCAGAGGTATTCAAGTCAATCCATTGACCCTTCCAGCTGTCGACTAAATGGTAGGTTATTGTTGATGATATGTTTCCCTTTGTAAAAACCATTTAAAAAAGTAAGGTCTGCCCCAGCATTTCATTTCTTCCCTTCACCCCGTCCTGTCTCCCTGGTTTACTCAGAATCATTTGTATGGTGCTCTGTATTGGTCCAGATCTGTGCTGCCAGGGAAAGTTGAGTGCTATTAAATCCCCCTTTTAAGCCCCTTCTGCCCCCAGGGCTGCTTGACACTTTGCTTGCAACTGTCATGGTCCTCGAAGTCGTGGTCCGTGGAGTGTTCCATGGAAAGCACTGGGAACCCGCAGCAGCCAGCACGGTCAGTCCTTCAGGTGTTTCCCCAGTCGCTGTGGCACGCTGAAGACAGTATTCCGGTTCTGCATGCCCTGGGTCCCCTGAGCGTATCGCTAATTGAAATAGGGGCTTTAATGAGCCTGCATCACTTGATTGGAGATTGAAATTACATGACAGGGTAGTAAGAATAATGATCTTCTTATTTAAAGGCGTAATAAGGTGGTTGGAGCACCTCACAGGTGGTACAGCGGGATGGTGGAGGGCTGCCAAAGGGCCCTGTGTGTTGACTTTGTTGGCGGGACTTGTCAGAAAGCGAGTCTCTGTTCCCCACTTCACGCCCCTTTGCTCTTTCGCATTCTCCAGTCTATTCTCACCGCAGCCCTGGTGATCCTTCCAAAACTTAAAACCAATCGTGTCGTTCCTCTGTTTACAGTTCGAGGCTTCGCCAGTGGGGCCCTGCACAGTCTGTCCCGTGCTGCGTCTCCTGCAGCATATCTGGACCCCCTTCTCTCACGGCGAACTGTGTGTAGTCACACTGAAGTTCCTAGTGTCCTTGAACTTGGCCTTTGTGGCTCTGTGCGTGTGGTGGTCTTTTCTGTGTGAACCCTGTTCTTCCAGCTGTCCCCCCAGCTCCACCCCACCTCACCTCTTACCTGGCTTTCATCTGGCTCATTCTTCCTCATGGTTCAGGTCACCACCTAGAACTCACTTACCCCAGCAAACTGTTCCCGACTCCCAGTCTGGGTTAGGTGCCCCTCTCATTGGGGGACCCCACAGCACCCCAGTGTGCACTTGTCCGGTCATTTGTCAGCTAGTGGTGTAACGGCCCATTTCCTCACCCCTGTTCCTCGGATTCCACGGCCTCTGCCTACTCACTCGTCCTCTCGGGTTGTCCTCTCGTGGTACTTCTTTCTCTGGTTTCCCTTTCTTTGGTGTCCACCTCTCTTTGCCGGGGTGAAAGCAGGGACAGGTCTGTCTTTGCTGTGGGTAAAGGACCTGTTGAAGTCAGATGATGAGGCGAGTGGGATGAAAGCAAATCTCAGAGGGGCGCGGCGGTTTGTGTTTCTAATAGCCATTTCCGCTTCATCTCATGGGAGCTTCTGAAGCCCGTACCTTTTTTGAAGAATTTCCTTTTGTTGTATCAGCAAGTCTTGTTGTAGCGTACACTTCCTTATATTGTAATTACACGTTTACTTGTCTGTCTTCCCTGCTAGACTATGAGCCTTTGAGGCAGGGAATGGTTGTTACTCGTCTTCTGCACCCTTAGCCACAGTGACTGTATTACAGCGTTAGGTGCTCAATACTTATTTGTGGAATGAAGGAGCTAAAGCAAATCTGGTCCCATGTATAGGTTCCAGTGTCAGCCAGCATGAGGAAGAGGAGGGACCTTCCTCTGAAGCTTGTCCCACTGGGCACAGGTGTGAGGTGTTTGGGCATGGTGGACGGTGCTTTGCCAGCCTGGGGTCTTAACCGTGGCAACCCAGCAAAGCCCCGGTGTAAGAGGCACTTTCTCGAGTAGCATTTTGTGAGAGTGCCAGTTTGGGGGTGGGTAGTCGCCTGGGAGTGGGGCCCTAACGTGGAAACAGCGATGTGGAGACTCACGGCCCATTCCTAGCTACTAATTTAGTTTAGAGAAGAAGTAATTTAAGCAGACTAGGTATATTTTGGAGAGGGCTGAAGCAATTTGGGATCCTCCCCCCCCGCCCCCCAGGGTCTTGCTCTCTCAGTTCCCGCTCCCCCCCTCACTTTCCATTTCCACTGGGTCAGAATTAACCTGGCAGTAGCTCCTTTGCCCTGGAATTCTAGGGTAGGAGGGTTAGGTGAAGTCAGGTGCAGAGGTCTCCACTGAGGCCTCTGACTTCGGAAAGCAGCTCCTTGGCTCTGGCTGCCTCCCCCAGGAGGACCCCAAATGGCCTGTTGTCAGAACTCCGGCACCCGAGGGAGTAGGCTCCTCTTCCTTGGCTCTTCTCCTGGGGGCTGGTCCTCATGCTGGATCTCAACTTCTGACTCAGCTCAGACTTTCTCTTCCTGAAAGAGGGGTTTTTCTGCTCTCGCCAAGTTCCGGGCCCAGTTCTTTGAAGCCTGGGGGTTTTGGTGTGTGGAGGCTCGGCAACTTGGAGGTTTGGTTGGGCTTCTGGTTAGGGACTGGGGGGAAGCCCCGCTCAGCCCCGCTCACTGCTTGTGTCCCCTCAGGCCACTGTGGGGAGAGTGGCAGACCAGGGGGCTGGCACCCCTGTGTGTTCAGACCGTACACAAATAGCTAAGCATTCACAAATAGAGATCAAAGAAACATACGGATTTGGCGTAGCTCATCCGGGCATTTGCCCAGGGCATCCCGTGTTTCCCTAGGGCCACACGCTGCGGTGACGGTGGTGTGCACAGCTCCGTCAGGCTAGTTGGACGGTCACACGAATTACATTCCTCAGGTAGGATTCGTCCTTCTGTTGACCTGACAGTCATCTCATGACTTCAAAAAATAAATGAAATATTGATTTCTGTCTGCAACTTTTGAGGGTGGACCCGAGGAGTTATATGAAAATCAGTTACTATAATTAGGATAGATTTGATTTAAATAAAAATATGAAAGCATTATTTAATATAGTTCACCAAAAACATTTCTGCTGTTTTAATGCAATCAGCTAGGTTATGGATTCTATTGTTCTTATAATTATTTAAACAAATTATTTCAACGAAATATAATTATTCTGACAAAATACTTACAACAGCCCTCGATCTGTTTCCCTAGTAAAACTCGTGTTTTTAGCGAGAAGAGCTGGGTTTCTCTCTGTGTGCACACACAGTTGTGGACACGATAAGGCCGATCAACCGTTTTTTTCTGGTAGGAAAAACGAGGCTGGCCGAGCAGCTTTCATTTACTTTTGTGGGACATCACAGGTACCCGTTGGGTTCAGCGGTTTTCCTTAATTTTTCTAAATAGCATGTTGACTTTTCTGGGAATCTTACAAGAGATTGAGCCCATACACTGCTTTTGTGACATAAAACTTTTCTAAAAAGGTTATTTAATATTCTCTCATAAACTTTTTTAGAGTGTTTATTATAAGGTAATAGGAAGTTATAGTCTTTCCATGATTATTTTTGACCTTTGACATGTTTTATTAGTTTCTTTAATAAAAGACTCTAAGAAAAAGATGAACTGCATAATTGAAAAATAATGCTTTTTCAAGCCTGGTTAATATTATAAATAATAAATTGAGCCTTCTGGTTTTTTCCCAGTGCTATTTATTAAACATTCTACTTCTGCTGACACAGCCACTATTTCATAACCCATGTCCATCATTTGGCAAAAATGATGAGTACTTTTGAAAACAGTGATTTTTTTTCAATTGCTAACTTGTATTGCTCATTATTGCTCATAAGACTTTGAACTGAAACTTTTAAAGGCAGTGCTATATTTCGATTGGAAATTACCATTGTCTCTCCATCCAAGTAAAATTCCTTCGGTTGAACCGTATCTGAGGCCTCCCTGGCAGCTTTGTGCTGAGGACTTCAGGAGGCCCCGGTGCTACCGGGCTGCCCAGGCCCCGGGGTGGCGGCTGTGCGGCCCTTGAAAGCAGCGCTTCTCACCGGCAGTGGTGCACTTGGCTGCGAGCTCTCAGACACGGGTTCCCGGGGAGGTGAGCCCCACTTTCTTCAGGTAGGGAGTGGACAGTGTGGGCCGTGTGTGCAGTGTGTGTGTTGTGTTCAGAGAGCTTTTGTCACACACTAGCTGTGCGATCTTGTGTGAGTTATCCCAGTTTCCTCCAGAATAAAATGGAAAGGCTAATTTCACATGCTTGCCACGGAGACTCAGTGAAACATAACAGGTGATCAATAAATGTCACGTTCGTGTTTTTTCTTTAACGTAGTGTCTGGGGCTATAACTTTCCTGCCACCCTTCACACGCTTCAGGTTGGTTCTGGCAACCTGTCTGTTTACCCTCTTGGCCTTTCCCTTGGTTTTCTTTGCCCGTCTTCCAACAATCATTTGCTTAGACCTGTGCTAGACACTGCTAAGTGCTAGGGTTTCATAGACAAACAGAGCAGAGAAATGCACTAGGAGCTGTAATGGGCGTACCCATGTAGCATAAAGAACTGATTAAGGACTGAATCTACCCGGACAGTCCAGGGAGACTTTGTGAGAGCAGCGATGGTATTTGAGCTGAGTAGTGATGGACTAACAGGAGTTCACCAATCAAACATGATGGGATTGGTGGGGGGTGGGGTGGAGGGAGGGCATTTCTTGGGAGAAATAATGGTGGGTGCAGTGGTTAGAACCATAAAGGGCTTACTGATAACTGGAGCTTATCAGAACTTGATTCCGTTGACCTTGCTTCCCTCTGATTCTGTTGACCTTACTTCCCTCTGAGCTTGATTCTATTGACCTTGCTTCCCTCACGTGGCATTTTGTCCATATTTTTTGCTTGGTAGTCACTACTTTTTGCCTTTAAAAACTACTTATTTATAGCTGTGTTAGCATCTTACTTGTGGAATTAAGGGATTAACATTTGAAAGCCCCCAGTCCCATTGTGACCCAGGTGGCATTTGTCTCATCTGTTAAAAAAGGGTGTTCAAGAAACACTTGACCATAAAGTGAATGAATGGAAGGACCTGTGAGCATCCCCAGCTTCTTCTGAAGCCAGTTACAAAAGACCACGTATTGTATGGTCCCATTTTTGTGAAGCATCCAGCATAAGCAAATCATTAGAGACAGAAAGCGGACGAGTGGTCGCCTGGGCCTGGGGGCGGTGGGAGGGTGGCTGGCAGGGGCAGGGAGGGCCTGCCGCCTTGCACAGCTGTCCAGGTGTCCAGAACAGCCGTTGAGTGTACACTGGACAGATGACGTTTTATTGCAATAAAGCTGTTGAAATACTTCTGAAATCTTGTCAGGTTTTTAAACACTATCTCTTGCAATGCACCATGTTTTTTTCTGCTCTCACAACATGCATTTCGGGACTGGCGTTATATATTTCTTAGGCTGCTTTAGAATTTGGACTTGGAGCTCCATAGAATGCAGACGAGGTAGAGTTTTGGGACTTCAGTGCCGCCTTCAGAGGTTCCGGGGAGTTGGCCGGGGGTGCTTTTGACGAGGCTCTGCGGAGCGACCGCGTTCTCTGTCCGGGAAGCACTGAGCTCAGTTGTTTTAGTGTCCGCAGAGAGGCTCTGTTGGATGTATTGGAGAGTATATTTTTATTTTTCTAGTGTTTGAAGAAGTTTGTCCGTAGGGAGTAATGCCTTGCTTTGTCTTAGGAAAAAGAAGTGCAGCGTTCACAGAAATGGAACGGTGCTGCTCTGTCACCTTCAGAATGACCGGGGGGAGACGTCATTTGCTTTTTAGCCTGTTCTCGTATTTCTCATTAACAGGTAGTTCATTTTTAAAGTTTGTTTTATACTGAAGCATTTGCTCAGCCATGGGCATATTAATAAAACCTGTGCCCTCAGAGAAGTTGTTTAACATGGTTTTCTGTTTTCTTGCCTGTTGCAGGAACTGGTAGTTTCTGTTGATGAAATAGCAGGGAGCACCTATTTGGGTGTGTTCATTCATGCAAAATGTAGCTCTCAGAAAATGAACAAAGATCACAGCTGAAAGGTATTCATCATGCAATCTGTCCGCAGGAAATCGTCTTCAAATAACTTAAGTGAAACAGTCGTTTCTTGATCCCGCATCACGGATGTAGCTGTTAGGACATGTACCGTTCTCATGTGTGCATTCCTCTTTTTCATGTGATTGCGAACTATCTTAAAAAATGGGATGCTTCAGACTGATGTTTTGGGGAGGCTGATGTATCTACTTGACCCTCATTTAACTTGAATAGTGGCAGTGGGTGGTTCTGCATCCTGATCTGATTGGTATTAATTAGGGATTCTTCAGAGTCTGTAATGGCAGAGGCATTGCATTTGGCTTCTCTTCGCTTGTGCTCACCTGGCAGAGTGTTACGCGGTGCTTCAGCCCAGGCCTGGATCAGTAGTAGGTCTTTCCGAGTATGGGTAGGAGGGCTTACTAGACCAGAGAGAGCCAGAGGCCTCAGGGTTTGGTGGGAGAGCATCCCAGTTGTCCAAATAGGCCCCCCACCCCTCCTGTGCATGACCCAAGAGGTTGCTCAGACACTATTAAATACACTGAATAAAGGACCAGCATTATGGTTTGGTGGACAGAGCAGGACAGTGATAGATATTGAGGCCCTGACGTGACCGAGTCTGGGTCTCCAGCTCTGCCTGTCACTGTGGTGTGACCCGGGAGCACTGCGTTGAACCTCTCTGAACCTCAGCATTCTCCGAGGTGTGATGTCCGGGAGTGACAGGGGCTGCACGCTTGAGTCACTGCCCCTTCTTCGCCAATCCCCTTTTATTGGACAGAGTGAGTCAGAATGCGTTTCTCCCCAAAAGAATGGTGCAACTAAAAATAACATCGTTAGAATAATTAATGCTTCAGGCTTATAATAGGTTTTTGGGTTAACTTGGAAACTCAAATATTGTTTCACTTTTTAATGATGAACTTACAATGAGCTTTGGCACTAGGGTTCTGGCATCTTCCCATGGCTCAAAGTCAAGGTCAGCCCTCCGCACACGGTTTCCTTATGTCTTGCGAGAGGGCTTGAAACACCTCACTTTGGATTCCAGCACTGGGGTTCAGGTACTGTCTCTGTGTAGCTGCAGTTGAAACAAAGAAAGGTATTTGTATGCACATACACGGAAACGTGTGTGTGTTCAACATCACCTGTGAAAATAATGTCAGCCACATTTTAACAGTTTCATTAATAGCCACGGCAGGTTCCTTACAGTACCAGCTCATGTCAAAGGAAACTTTCTTCTCTTACTTGCCGTTGTGCCCAAAGCTGGTGTGGCTGGGCATGGGCATGAAGGTGTGTAATAATTTACTTTTATAATAGTTTATATAATTTTGGTTGGGTTTTGTTCACCCATGTTCCCACGTGTGCTGGTGGCTTTAAAAGTCTGATGTTGCAGAGTGAGCGCGTGAGTGAGAAGCAGTGCAGTGAGGGGGGCTTGCGCTTTGGGGCCTGCCTGCCCGCCCAAACCGCCATGGGCTGGTCACCAAGGTTTGCTCTCCTCCAAAATTGCTGTGAATTATGTCTGGGGTAACCTGATTCCTAGGACGTTGTTTAATGGAGCCGAATTTAAATTTAAATCGGATTGCTGGTTGCAAATGAGACCCAACTTCTGTCTCAGCCTTCTTAGTAACTACCATTTGACCTCCGGTGAGTTTCATTCTCTGGGCCTCAATGTTCTTTCTGTCAAACGGTGCAGTGGACTCTTACTTCTGAGATTCCTTGGACTGTGAGCTGTCCAGAAGAGAACCACTTTCACTGATCTTCACATACCAACACCTCACCTAGGCCAAATGTGTTTTGAATGAATGAGTTTGCAGCTGTGTATACGCACCACTGGAATCATAGTTACATATATGTAATTATTTAATAATCATGAATTTGTTTATGTCTGACATTTATCAATGGAAATTGTTTGAAGTTTGTCTCCAAGCGGTATGATAAATACCTTTATTTGTAAATTTTCATTCATGTATAATATATATATGTACACACATACACACATATATGTATGTGTGTATGTCTAGATCTAATACATACAATTTTAAAATTAGATAAAAACACATAAAATGATCAAGGTGCAAGAATATGCATTTTTAAAGATCTCATATTTTAAAATAATTTTTCATTATTTGGATATGATGATGCTCAGAATAACTTGGCCAACAGCAACAAATCAATTTGTTGGCAGCTTCTAGGTTAAAAAAAAACACACTAGAGAATTAGGAAAAAATAGTAATTAAAAGGGTACTGTCAAGGTTGGTAGGTCTAAATTTAACGTACCAGCTGTGTTTTGGTTCGTAGGGGTGTGTGTGTCCTGCTGTCTCTCCCTGTGGTTTGCCTGCCTTGTTAGGAGCAGGAGCATGTTATTATGGAAATGCAGACAGCGCTATCGGAAACGCAGCCTCTAGAAGTGGCCGCCTGCGTGTTGCAGGGCCCGCTGGACTGCAGGCCCCTTGTCAGTGTCCGGAGAGGTTGGCAGGTGTAGTATGTTCGACTTTCCGCTTGGCTGTGGTCTCTTGCTGAAGGAGTTTGTTGCTGAAGGAGTTCTTCAAAACTGTATCACAGGCTTCTCCTCTGTGCTTGAAATGCTGTATTCTGTTGTTCTTATAAGATACTCTATTATTGTCAAGAAATAATCTTGACAGTTAAGCTATGATAATTTTTTTTATTTATTGGAAGGAGATAGATTAAGGAAAATTGAAATGAAATGAAATCGTTACGGCATTTTTGAAATGTATTCACGTTCAGAGTCCAAGTCTTTGACTCACTTTCTGGCTCGGGGTTGTGCACGTCAGTGTATTTCCACACTCTCGCCCTGTACGCCATTCGCCATTCGAGTGCTCCTGATGTAGCGTTGCTCCTGGATGTAGGGTCGCTCCTGGATGTAGCATTTCTTAAGAGTGCTTTCCCAAGCTATGGACTCCAGAGTTCTCTCCCAGGCTGCTGACACTCATTCTGCATGTTTTGATGAGATTGCTTTCTTGATCTTTCATAGACAATGTCGTGAGCTGTGTTATGGTTGCCACGTGGTGGCCCCTAGCAAGAGTAACATGCCATCAGTATCAGAGCTGTTAAAATGTGAATGAATGTACATCTTACAGTCAGCGGAATTTGGCAGCTGTGGAAGGAACTTGGACCCAGCAGTCACCATCCAGAGGTGAATAGTGGAGGTGCGGACGGAATACAGGATATTTTCTTCCTTGTAAATGCTTAGCACCACAGTGAGGGACATTGTTTCAAGTTTAGACACTGTGATTCTCTAATCGTTTTAATGTGCAATTCCCATTTCTCTTTCATGTGGAATTTTATTGGAGACTTTAACCTGAAAAGATAGCTCTGTTCTTTCTGTCCTGTTGAAATGTCTTTCTAATATCAAACCTGCTTTGCCCCGTAAACATTCATAGTTGCGTGGAAGGGTTTACAAAGATGAGTGAGGCTTGTTGTTCTCAAGGTATTGATGATTAAACGAGAGATGGAAATATACAAAACTAATGAGTACAGCATGGTCTCCTGCGGGTTTTATTACAGATGATAAAGCATTTATTATATTTCATGTACTTCAATGAGTGTAAGTAAACCTGTCCATTTTTTTAAATATATGGAAGACCACAATAATAGATCTGGTGAATAGTACTGAAAAGTTGAGTAGGATAAAATTGTTGGGCACTGTTTCCCCTGGGTTTATTGAGTTTGATTTTGGTAGATTAAATCATGTGTCTGGAGAAATATAACTAAATGTGTATGATCTTGGATTAGATCTGAATCAGTTTTTTTCCCTTAAAAAAGATGTATGGATAGTTGACAAAATAGAATAGGGTCTGTGGATTATAGTATTGTATGACTGTTCATTTCTTAGTTTTGATCCTTTTACTGTACTTACCTAAGAGATTTGCCTTGGGGTTTGGCAGTCTCATGGGAATGAATATTTAGGGTTAAAGGGCATCATGTCTGCAACTTCCTGTCACATGTTTCAGAAGAAAACTGTGCGTGTGTGTGTGTGTGTGTGTGTAGAAGGAGAACGATAGGATACATCTGGTAACATGGTAGTTGGGAAATGTGGGTGAAGGGTACATGTGGCTTTCTGTGTAGTATTCATGCATCTTTTTTGTAAGTTTGAAATGACATTAAAATAAAAGTTATGAGATTAAAGACTGCTGCTAAACTATCATATGTACTGCACATATACCAAAATACCAGGCGTCCCGTACTTTAAACCAACACATTTATTTTGTGTCTTTAGGGCAGATATGTACATTTAAAAAAAATTCATTCTTGGCCGAGGCTTGCACAATGTCCTCACTTTTCCTTGCATTTGGACACCCTGAAATATTCTCCCACATTGTGAATTTATACGTATTTTGAGGTCTGTGTGGAGAGTAATTGTGCATATGTTTGTATTTGTAGAGTATTCTCCAGATACGTTATCATTATTGTTTCTGAGAGGTTTTAAATGGGGATGGCTTCCTACACTTATCCTCTGATAGTGACGTCCCAATAATCTGTGAGTGGTTATTTTCATGATTTAATTCAGAAAGGAGGTCTCCTCTTGTTACTTTCTAACTCTCCCTATATGACCCTTGCTCCCCTCCTGCCTCTCAACCCTTCTCGAATTTCTCATCCCACCCCCTTTTTCATTAGGCCAGATTAATCTTTAAACTCAGTTAAATTCTGCCTCTTCCAGGAAGCCTTCCTGGGCTACTGCTGTGGAACTGCGATCAGTTTCTAATCAGTGCACACCACATAGTTACTGTATTGTTTTATGTTGTTCTCCATGATAGATTGAAATTATTGTTGCTTTGTGATCATTTAAAGTAATGTGTGCACATTATTCTCCCAGCCCAGTGCCAGAATGCTGGCAGGGACACGCCGCTCTCTCTTCCCCTTTGAATTTGTCACCCGTACCTCATGGGGGCTGTCTTCGTAACTATTTCTAATAATTGGTTTGATCTGTTGGAGTGGGTGTCTTCTACAGGACCCAAAATTAAAGCTACTGTGTTTGACTTTTTGGTATGTCTGTGTCTTTCCTGTCTTCTCTTTAACCTTCAGTCTATGAGAATTAAAGATTTCTTTTTGCTTGTATTAGTTGAGATAGGATTTTCATAATTTAGACAATTCATTTACTATTTTAAATTCAGATATCACAGACTAGATTTTTCCTAACCTCTAAATAGATCTGTGATTGCTAAAATGTGTAAAATATATTTGAACAAAACAGCAAAACTTATAAGTGTGTTACATTCAGTGGTAAAGATAAAGTGATGAGAATAGATTTTGCTTGAGGCACATTTGCATCTTAAATATAACTTAATATTTTTCTTGTTGATTCAACTCCTAGGGTTAGGATTGTAAAGCTGTAAGATGACCTGTTTTACCTGCGTTTTTGCTGTGAACCGTTTTGTTGGTCAGATCCCTTGGAGAAGTCATACTGACCTACATAGTTTACTAACTGGCATCTTTCCTGGAATCCGGCATTATCCAAAATTTGATTCATGGCGTTTTACACATGGTCACATCCCAACAGCCCTCCAGAGTGCTCACAGATGAGGAAATGGAGGCCCTGAGGGGTCGAATGACTTACCTTGGAACTTGGGTAACAGTGGGATTTTGCTGGGGTCTTCGCTGCAGACCTGTGCACTCTACTCGATTATGTGTTCTTCATGTGTGTGTGTGTGTGTGTGTGTGTGTGTTTGGCATTTGGTGAAGCCTACAGATCCACTCTCAGAATAATGTTTTTAAATACATAAAATACATAGCATTACAAAGGAACCCAATTCTAATGACATTTTCAAAATATTGAAGATAAATGCATGATACGGTAATGTGCTTAAATAAAAATACCCAGTATTGGGTATTTTGTGTTTTGAGATGTCTGAAACTATCGTAATTTGTTATGAAAATATCTTATTTTTGTTGGTGAGAGAAATTTCAGTTCTTACTGGTTGATTTTAGGCTATCATCATACTTGAAATGCCTACTTTCGTCTCGAAGTCAGTGAAAATAAAAATGCATTTACTTCCTGTCCCAGTTCATAGAACGTTTGAATTCTCAGGATAAGAATCAGGCTGCTTCAGGCTGCATTGTCTCTCGTGCCACAGTACACTTACCTTACCTGTGGTCCTGACACACATTAGGGACCTAATACAGGTTGAATAAACAAATTGCAAAGCCCCAAACAGGTGCCAATGATACAAAAGACCTCATAAAAAAGTAACAGTTATCAAGGCATCCATTTGTTGGTAGATTTTTGAGGGTAGAAATTAAAGTTCACTTTAGGTGAAAATGGTTAGAACCTATAATTTTAAGTTATTTGTGCGCCTTAGGGTTCTAGTCAGTTCTGTGCCTACCTCTCCCCTGGATGTATAAATCATTATATTGGGCTTGGTGTTTTCTTCATTAAAAAAGCCTCAGCCCTGTGTATTTCGGCTCTGTTTGGGCAGTTTGTTTTAGTGAGGGTGAGTGACCGTCATGGAGGGTTTCAGGTCTTCGTGAGCAGTGACTGGGACTCAGGGCAGAGCGGACCTGAGTTCCAATGTTGAGGGCAGTGAACCGGCGTGTCCGTGCCCGTGTGAGCCCGAAAGGCTTGCTTTGCTGCTCTGCACCTGGCGCGTCTGAGCCTCTTCGTCAGTGGTCAGGCTCCACAGGTGAACGGTGTTGTGGTTGCTCTGTCCTTACCTAGAATCTAATTCTCCTTGTTCTTCGTGGGTTAGCAGGAGGCATCCACTTGAAAACATTTTATTTCCTCCCGTCGGTGGGGCATTCAGGCCCCTCCGTCTCACTCAGCGGTGGCCCCAGGGATACTGAGCAGTATAGCCTGGATGGTGTTGACAAGGCTGGGGCTGTCCAGGCCGCGGCCCAGCACAGAATCGTAAATTTACTTAAAACCTGTTTTTGCTCATCAGTTTTGTGTACTTCATTTGTGGCTGAAGACACTTCCTCCAGTGTGGCCCAGAGACACCGAAAGGTCGGACACCCCTGCTTGGAGGCGCGTCCCTTAGCATGTGTGCCATGTAACAGGATTGCAGTTTCCAAGTATCAAGAAGTACGTGGCTGTGCTCTACCCAGGCCAGCTTCCCGGGTCCAGGCCGTCAACTTTAGGGGCCCTGTGACACCCACCATCCCCTCTTCAGGCTCCCCTCCCTCCGGGGGAGGAGGCCTGGGCAGTGTGTGCCTCTGCTGGGTTTCCTCGACTTCTCCAGGTCCGCCCTGCAAAAGCGATGCTGGGCTTCTCTGCTGCTAGAGACACCCTCTGCCTTTACTGTGTCCTCACTCGCATTTGTTGTTTTTCTCATCGTTGCCACTGCTAACTTTCTGTGCTTCATGAAAATAGTTTGCAAGAGCTTTTGGCCTGAATTTATAATAACAAGCTGTTGCTTATAATCGGGCCAGAGAATGCAGCGAACTCCTCATTATTGGAGGACAAAGCATTTTAAATTTGGCGTGTAAGTTGTAGAGTACATTTTTTCCCAGTACCTCTTTTATAATGTGTTGCTAGGTACTTTGTTTTTGTGTAACTGTCCCTGTCCCTCCGTTACCTTGGTGTTGTCGTCGTTTCTTCCCTGTTAGGAAAATTCGGAAACCTGGAGGCATAAGCATTCACCCAGTTACAGGGAGAGCCGGAGAGAATCCGTGTCTGCTTAGGTGGGTTATCTTGTGCCATTTAAAAGCAGTATTTCCCAGCTGGGGACTTGAATGACATTCCGGAGAGCACATTGCTGTTAAAAGTGCTAATGGAGGATATTTATTTTAGTTTGTAATAACAAATCAAGCAGTAAAACAGTTATTTAGTTACTTTCTGCATGACTGACGAGTTTCGTGACTTCGTGGAGGTGGGCCAATGGGCTTTAATCGGTCCCCTGGTTGCTCTGTCACACGTCTGGTTGATCACACGAGCTCCTCCCGCCACGCGGAGCGGACGTTTGTGCACTTGACTGTCTGCGTTCACAGACACGCTGGGTTCCGTTTGTGCCACGGTGCACTGTGGGTGGAAGCCTGGGAACGTACGAGGCACTGATGATTAAGAGCAGTTAATGAACACTATGAAATGATAATGGTTCTGAAAATTAGCTTTAGGATGCTTTCCACTAGATTAGTAAGCTGTGTTCATTTGATAAAAATTCTCACATGGCACATTGAAGATGTGTCTGATATTTTAATTCTTAATGTTAAACAGAGAAAAACATGGTGAATATTCTGTTTAGTTTTGCCTTCAATGTATTGGGAATAAAAACTATCCTTACCCAAATGTATTTGCACTCAGAAATAGCACCCTGAAATCTTTCATTTCTAAACGGAAAGATAACACAAAAGGTCTAAAGTTAAGCTGCTTAATTTACTTTAACCACCTTAAACAACATCATTTACTTAACAAAAATGGGAAGATTCTGAAATTTAGGTAATGACAGTGTTTTTGTCTATTTTTCTTAGTATATTTTAAAATGCTCTTGGTCCCCCAACCAAATGTAATGTCATTTTTGAAATTTTTTTTGTCATAATTGGAGACAGAAACAAATTGGATTTTATCTCAATATAATGTAAGTACTTTGAAAAGGTTATTGTAATAAACCTTATGATCTTAGTATTCATAATTTAAAATCAAATGCCTTAAAATTACTTCATTATATAACTTACAAATTATAGATTCTTTTAAAAAATCACCAGAGGATTTCTGAGGATTGCACTATTTTGAAAGGATTTGTACTTCTAAAACCTTTGAGAGCTGCAGCCATCTGAGCAAACGTGTAGCGAGGAGAACAGCTTTGGGACGGGAAATGAAACATGTCCCCGGTCTCTGCAGCAGAGAGAAGTATGGAAGCCTGTACTCACTGAGAGCAGAGGTCTGGTGGCCCTGCCTGGCTCCCTCTGTTACTGCAGAGCTGACTGATGGTGACCGTTACCTGACGGGGTGCCAGGAGTCCCACTTCTTTCTGGGGAAGGATGGTTTGAGTACAAGAGGTCGCCATGGTTGCGTGGAGGTAACATGCCACGCGAGACTCCCTCAGATGGCCTGTTCTGGGTGGCAGAGAGGATTAAAGTGACAGTGACCACGTATACTCAGAGGGAAGCCCAAGATAGTTTGAGAGAATCCTTAGGCAATGCAGAAATATTACTTCTGTGTATGAGAAACCTTTTTAAGTTTATGAAAGTGTATAAGTATTATTCATTAAACAAAGATGTGTTTCAACAAAGCCTGTTATATGAATATGTTTAAGTGGATTATAGTTCTCCATTTATATCTTTTATAAAATTGGACATGCTATTTTGAAAAAATAGGGCCCCTGGATATAATTTGCATTTCTTAAGAATGCAGCAAATCTGTTCCTGCATGTTTAAAATAATTACTTTCTTACAGGATTTTAACACTAATGCTGAAAACATTTCCAGCAGCTCTAATGTATTAATATTTTACCTAACTTATGCCCAGGCATACTGTTTTAGACCTAAACTAATGTTTTTTTTTTTAAGCTGATAGTTGACATTCTCTTAGGGACTGTTAGCATATCAAAGGGAGTTTTAAAGCAGTGCATTTGTTTGTCTTGGGCCTTATGGACTCCTGAAATGTAACAGCAGAAGAACAGAGTGGATGTGGGGTTCCCGGCTGGAGCACCAGCAAGGGATGATCGAGTCTGAGTTTTGTGCCTGTGGTGGAAATAGGGAGAATGAAGTTGTGACGAAGTCCTTTTATTTCAAATTCTCTGCTTACTGAATTTGCAATAAAGGAAAAAGTAAGAGGATTTGTGTTGTCCCTGGCTGCTGTTACGTAGAATGCTGCTCTGGGGAGAGAAAAGGAAAAATATATATATTTAAGAGCATCACTTTAACCAGTGAGTTAAGTTCTTAACAAACTTTGGCATAGCTTAAACATTTTGTCAGTGTAGGTTTCGCCTACCAGAAAGGTGGTGGGAAGTTAGTGAATTATTAGTCTGTAGGTGGGACGATTATGCTAGACTATACTATTAAACAGGAAGTAGATAGAAGGATGGGCCTTAAAGAATTTCTCAGGGTAGAAAATGTAATTTAGTCATTTTGATGAGTGATCTATAAATTGCTGGTTATTTGAATTTGAGAGCTACTTGTATAGAGTTTTGAGTTTTCCAGTAAGGTACTGGTATATGTCAGGAGGTGACACACTTCTCTCAGTGCTTCTGTTCATGGTTACTTTTATTATACCCATTCTACAGGCAAAGACACTGAGTCACTGGGAAGCTAACGAGTGAAGATGCATATATATCAAATAGCAGAGCAGTGTTTTAGATCTAGGCAGTCTGGTTCTCGAGCTGACACTGTCAGCTGCTGTGCTGTGATGTCATAGGTGGAGAATCAGTTTCAGGATTATGTTAACTGAAAAGAGCATTGGAGTGATCTGATTTATGCCTCATTTTAGCAGTAACGAAACTAAGGCTCTTCTAAAGAGACTGAGTAACATTTAAATGGTTTACTTACCCTCGTTTGGACAAAGCATCTACGGGATTTTCCAGCTTTCCCCTTATTATGCATATCTGCATGGAGAGGCTTTCCCTGGGCAAATACAGGCGTCTGCCCCCAAGCTCTTCCAGCTCTTTCAAGTATACTCAGCATAGCTGCTTTCTACTTTCTTCTTTTCCTTAGTGTGTGTATTTTTGAGACTGCCTATGACTCTTCTGGGTCTGAGCAAGGGTAGATTAAACTTGGGATTCTTGCCGTGTTTTAGCAGGATATGTGAAGTAGAAGATAGGTTTTGTCTGATGGAGACCCTAAGTAACACTGGCTTAAAAGGGGAGAATTTTATTTTTCTCCCATCTCCCATTTTGGGTTAACTTGATGATCCCCTAGTTTGGGGGCCCAGCCCCTCCCGCCTCACTGCTTTGCCTTCCTGAGCTGTCCTCTGGCCTGTGTCATGGGACGTGACTCAGAAGGTGCTCACACTGTGTCCACTCACACGTTGTTAGCCAGAACATGGTCCTGAGGCTTCACACCTACAAGGGAGGCTGGGAAGGTTCTAGGTAGTTTCGAGGTACGAGTCTGCAGCAAGCTATTCCCTCCAGGGGCAGCCCGTGCTGTTACTCTGTGGGTTCCCAGATGAGGGTGGAAAAGGCCAGACCACCAAGACTATAAGTACTGAAAGTGTTGGTGGCCCTGACACACAAGTTCTTTTTGAAATGGAGCTTTGTTGGGATATTTTGATTACAAGGACTTGACTTTGGGGTGTCAGCAGCGGATGCCTGAGAGGACCTCCAGGTCTCTCCCCTTGAAGTTACAGTAACTTGCAGCTGTAGTTTGGCAAAGGGTCCCCTGCTCAGCACACAAACACTCTGGAGATCTGCACTGGGGCGGATTTTGGTTGAGCACCTGGATGATCAGAATAAAGACTGTACTTTCCACCCCATGTCTGGTAGTTTTGCTGTGAACATCTGGGCCATAAGCATTTTTGGTGCACCACTGCTTGGTTGTGAGGCACGCACACATCTGAAGGTGTGTGTCTGCATAAGTAGAGGACATGGGAAGACGGGTTCATTGTGGGGATACAGTCATGGTTAAACATACGTCAGTTGATCAGTGAGATATGCCACAGGAACAAAATAAGGGTAAAATCATATCATATTAATGCAGAATACAAGGTATATGACATACATTTATGATTCAAATCCTCAGTAAAATGGGTGTAGCAGGAATGTCCCTCAACATTATCAAGGCCATACATGTTAAACCCTCAGCCAACATCACAGTCAATGGTAAGGAACTGAAAGCTCTTCCTTTCAGATCAGGAATAGGGCCGGGATACCCATTCTCACTACTCTTCATCAATAGAGTATTGAAAGTCTTAGCCAAGCATCAGGCAAGAGAAAAAAATAGAAGGCATCTAAACTGCATGAAGTAAAATGGTCTCTTTTTGCAGATGACATGATTCTATGTGTAGAAAACCCCCAAGATTCCACCAAAATAACTGTTAGAAACAATAAAGTTGAAGGATATAAAACTACTGTACAAAAATTTGTTGCATACAATTACATTAAAATTGTATAACAACAATGAAATTTTCGAAAAAAATGAAAAAAGCAGTTCCATTTGCAATTGCAACAGAAAGAATAAAATACCTAGAAATAAACTTAACAAAGTGCCTGAAGGACCTATGCACTGAACACTACAGATATTAAAAGGAATCGAAGAACACACAGAGCAATGGAAAGATATTCCAGGTTTATGGATTGGAAGAATCAATATAGTTAAGTGGCCATGTTACCTACCCCGAGTAACATACACATTTAATGCAATCCCCTCAAAATCTGAATGGTAAGGGACTAGATTGGATGGTGAGCACACAATGCAACATCCAAATGATGTAGTGTGGAATTGTACACCTGAAACTTAGCTGATCTCATTAACCAACGTCACCCCAATACATTTTATTTAAAAAGACTTCACTTTCTCACATCCAACTTTCTGTTTGGATTTTGGGTGAAAAGTTGAAAAGACTGATAGTTTATATTTGTACTGCGTAAACAGTATCTGAGAATTCCTCTGCTGTTGTAAGAAGTAAATAATTTAGGTTGATTTTTCCTTATACCCAAATAAATGGGGTGAAGATTATATTCAAGATAAAGGTATAGTGTCTATTATAGTGTCCTGTTACCCATTGTTGCAACTCTTGAAAGCTTTGTAAAAGTGATGGTTTTGATTTTGTTACGAGAGACATTTTCCACAAATAGGTGTTTAAAGCTTTCCATTTTAGCCAGTGATTCTAGTGTGTGCATGTACTAGGCAACTTAAAAAAACTTTTTGGTGTGTCGAATAATAGCTTTCACTAGAGATGCTTCAGGCAATGAAACCCTAGTAAGAAGTTGTTAGATACGGTCTTAAGCAAGGCTAAATTTTTATATGTACTTCTAAGTATAAATCTAATCAGCAGGCAAAGAACTTTAAATGTTTTATTTTGCTAGTGGCAGTAAAGAATGTAATGACAAAGTTGAAATTTATTGTTGAAGTTGTATTTTCTTTAAGGCCAGGCCTGTGTGGAATATAATATATAGATCTCTCTGTCTGTTTCATAGCCAAAATGGACAATTTATAGAGTGATTTTCTAGGACATCTCAAAATGTGGTGACTCTGTGTAGCAGTGACTGCTACGTGCTGAAAATGTATCTCAATGGAGCTTTACTGTCATTACGTGGGGTATTTACTGCATGATGTGGAAGATCCTATCAGTGGTTATCTTTCATTCTTTTTATTGGACTTAGCTTAACTTCAGCTCGTTGCTTAAGTCGGCAACTAAGAATTTTTCATCAGCTGTCCTTGGTGACATATTTCATCATACTAGGACCATGGTGTTATCAGTTGAAAAATATAAATGGCAGACAAAAATTAAATGTGACTTGAAAAATTGAAGTGAAGAAGGAATGTTTTGGCTCTGTAACATTCCCCCCATTTTCTATCTACGTTTAATATAGTCATGAAATAACCTTTTCTGACACTTAGCATCTCATAATTTTCAGTGAAGAAGAGCTTTTCAGCCAACAGCCCTTGGCATGTGGCTGCCCCTGATGGCCTGAGAAGGAGGCGTGCCATAGACTCTGCTCCCCAGATGTTGCCGTCACAGTGGTGTGTGACTGTGTTCTTTGACCGCCTTGCCTTTTAAGGACATGGAGTCTACTGTGATGGAGTGAAGGCAGGGTGGGTAAAAGGGAAAAACAGTTTTACTTCCTTGAATCTTGTGGTGCTCACTTTTAGGCACTTCAGTCCTATCAGCTCTTCTTTGGTGTAAGTGTAGTTTGAACTTCCGTTAGGTCACTGATGTAATTTGTATGTTTGATGTGCACAGTTGAACTGAAGAAGGTGTTTTTTAAAAGCTGGACCTTATTGCCTATTTAGGTCACTGATGTAATTTGTATGTTTGATGTGCACAGTTGAACTGAAGAAGGTGTTTTTTAAAAGCTGGAACTTATGCACTGTTTAAAAAATGACTTTTTACATGATTATGAAAGTAAAAATGTGGGGTTTTTTTGTAAAAAACAGTTAGGTATAAAGAGAGGAAAAAATGATGTATGCCCCTAAATACCAAGATAATCATTATTATCATTTTATATGTACCATTCCAAGTTATAAATGTGGATGTACATTTTTTATGGTTTTTTAATGCTTTTTAAAGTAGTAGATGTATAATATACAGAACAAAAGAAGACCAAACAGTATGTTCAGTTTAGTATCTTATGCTTTTCACTTAAATGTGAGAAAATTTTCATGGGTTAATATTTTTTAAAGCATGATTTTTTAGTATTAGCACAGTATTTCATAATATGGTCATATGACTATTTGGTCATTTCCCTTTTTTTTTGAATATTGAGTTTGCTTCCAGTTTTTTATTGTTTTATATACAAAGTGTATGTTGCTCTGCTCATTTTCTCAATCTTCTCTTTACCAGCAGCCTTCATGTTTCTAGGAGGAAGATTTAACACTTACTTAAGGTCATGAAAATGAAGTTTTAGACAATGCTTGATCAACATCAGTTTTACATTACCTTTTAGTCTCCTCATTATTCATCATAATCTGTGACTTTAGCAGTGTTCAAAGGCAGTGAAAGAGATTCAAATTAATTCTTGTTACTGGCAAATCAAATTCATTTCCAGTGGTAAATATGTGAACCTTGGGAGATCAGAAGCTAAAGTAGGTGGTTAGACCTGACTGTGAGGCTAGATCCCAAACCCTTATGAAAGATGCACCACAAATGCTTTTTGTTATCTGCTCTTTTCTGTAGGTTGAGAACATCGTAAGTCCTCGCGTGTTGACATCCCGAAGAATACACACGGCCTAAAATAGTCTCTTGCAAAATAAAGTATTGGCTAAAAGAAATGTGATGAGAGTCAGGATTTTTTAATAAGACACTGGTGGTTTTTCAGTTGAGAAGAGTTTCATTTTGTTTTTGTAATGATGTTCATTTTGGCCTTGAACTACCTTCTTAGTTCACTTGATTTCATCTTCATGAGAAACTTCATTGGTGATGTACAGATAAGAATTTAAGTGACAGAGGGTAGAATCAGGAAGAGAACACTGGTCTCTGTAAACCTGATTGCGTAACGAAAATTGCTTTGTTGCCCTTCTCATTGAGCTCTGTTCATCTGTCCTTCTAAAAAGAGAAAGCAGGCATTGTGACATGTTTCTGTGTGTAGTCACCATCCTCTGCTAACATTAAGCAAATGAACACACAGTGGTTGTGACTGTAAAATGAGAGTTGTGTGCAGCATGTTAGACCATCCTCGGTACTGCATGGCCGGTGCAGATGTCCATCCATTTAAATCTGAACTTTTTATAGTGTCTTGTTAGATTAACTTGTTACCGTTAAAGCCTACAAACTCTATAACTGAGGTAAAAAAATATGTTAAAAATGTAAAAGTGTTAAAACATGCAGTAAAATCTTACAACTTAGATTTATTTCCTTTGCAATTTGTCATGAAAGAAGAGAAGATTTATGTTTACTTACCTTGATAGGATAGGAGCTGGGACCTTTACCTGGTAACACTCTTTTTAAAGACTGGATCTAATTGTTGATGGTACTTAAAAATGACATAAATGCATATATTTTAAAGTGTCATATATCTGGAAAGAGGTCCAGCCATTGTTAATATAAAGAGAATGGTATGCAGGACATCCATTCGTGTAGTGGAGAACTGGAATGCGCATGTGTGAACAATGACGACTTCACTGTACTGGTCCATGGGGGCAGTAGACACTGTTCAGTGAGCATGTGCACTGTGTGGCCATTGCATTCAAAATGACTGAGCCAGTACAGCAATGAATCTGCATCACATTTTGCATTAAGCTTGAACATTCCCCCGCAGACACTATGCAGATGATTCAGAAGGCTGCAGCTATGGGCAGCTGGTGATTGGCAGCTTCATCACAACAACAAATTGCGCATGCATCACGTCTCGTGCAGAGTTTCCTGGTGAAACGTCAAATCACCCAGGTGACTCAGTCCTGCTACATGTAGCCCTGATTTGGTGCCCTGCGACTTCTGGCTTTTCCCAATATTAAAATCAGCTTTAAAAGGGAAGAGATTTTAGACCGTCAATGAGATTTAGGAAAATACAACAGGGCAGCTGATGGTGATTGGGAGAACTGTGTGAGGGCCAGGTGCCTACTTTGAAGGGGGCTGAGGTGTCATTGTCCTATGTACAGTGTTTCTTGTGTCTTGTATATTCTTCAGTAGATGTCTCTATTTTTCATATCACATGGATGGAAGCCATCTGCACAGACCTCATATGTGTGTAGATTGAACTCGTTCTTGCTGCCTTTCTATCATTTATTCTAGGTAGTATTATATGCTGTAGTGAAAGCTAATTTTTGGTGTTTATAAAGAACTTATTCCTTACTAAACTCTTCATTCCTTAATTTCAAAAAGGAATTTTTGTGAATTATTATAAGTTCATTTAGACTGAGTAACTTTAATTCCTTTTCTCAATTTCCTTGAACTTGAAAGTGCTATGGCCTTATCGAATTGTTCACTGTAAGTTCTAATATTGTCCCCTATGAGACATACAGTTTGAGCTGGCCAGGGGCTGTGTGATATAGACAGTTTGGGTAGGAAGAGTGTCAGCTTGAGATAGATACATTTGTGTTTGGAAATCGTTCTCTTAAAGCCATTAACCTGAAAATGTTTGTGAATTTAATAAGGAAAGCATTTTCATAGTTCGTGGGTAGGTGGGTACCGCCCTGTGTCTGTGCATTTCCATGACATCCTCTCTCTGAGCCGGGGTTTCAGGCTGCAGTTTGTACCCACTGTCCTGTTCCACTGGATCCCCAATGAAGCTCTCATTCACGTGGACATCAGGAGAGCAAAATTTTGACTATTGGCGAAGAGCAGAAAGTGGGTTTGGATGCCCTGAGGAAAACCAAGACGGGTTGTACGAGGGGAGCTGGGAAAGGGAATTTTGGTGACTATGGAGATAGAGGAAACTAGAATATTTGGGCAGCTCGAGGGAGAGAATCCTCTGGGAAAGACATGCTGCTGTCACCTACAAATTTTATCTGCGTTTTAAAAATCCCTGTAACTGTTAGTGCCTTGTATGTGACTCTGAAAGGTCACACACATCATTGGGCAGCTAGGTTTCCAATGTTTTTCTAGCATCAGGCTGAGTATTTTAGCACAGTCTAAAACAATGGTGCTCGGTGCTGGGCAGTGCCGCTTCCAGGGAGGCATTTTAGAAGTTCACGGGGGAGCTGCAGGTGTTTTCGGTGTGGGCCGAGGTCTGGACGCCTTTCGATGCCTGGGGTAGAATCGTCTGCTCTCAATTTCTGCATGTCCCTTCAGAAATTCCTGCACTTGAAAACCTGCTTATCCAGTCCAGAACTAAATTGTTTTATATATGTAAGCAGAAAGCATTTTGCATGGTTTTAAGACGTAGGGAGGTTTTCAGGAACATGTAGCAATAGCTATATCTTGCCATATAAGCTCAAGATCGAGACTGCTTTATTACATCTTCTAGTGTAGTTAGGTTTGTGCATTGCATAGTGAAAAGCCATTATTTCATTATGTTTCTCTTCATTCCTTTTTTCAGTATTACCTGTTGGGCATTATATGATTAAAAATTTTGTCAGATTATCATCCATTTTTAAGGATAATGAAGGGAGTAGTGCACAACATTTGCTAAAAAAAAAAAAAGGCCATATTGGGTCTAATAAGGCCTTTTGGCCTTTTGGGTGCATCATACATACTAAGGGTGAAACCACGGGTCTCCTGGGGAGCGCCTTTGCCATTGCTGTTTGGTGCAGTTCCAGGAATTCTTAAGGCTTCATATCCCGGAACCTTGCACACCACGTGGAGTGAGTTATGAAACTGAGATGCCCCTACAAGACAGGAAAGCGTCCCATCTCTTTTCTTTCCCTGTGTAACACCGGTGCTCAGGAAATTTGTGGGTCACCAGGAATGTAATTACAATGCATGTTTTTACTTAGCTTCTGTTCAGCTTAACTTTACTGTGGATGATTTACTTTATTTTTAGAAAAAGGTCAAGTACGTTCTTGCATTTAAATTAAAGGCAGGAAAAGCCTTTGGTCTTGAAATCCTTGTGCAGCCTTGTATGTTAAAAATGGTGAAATCAGCTGTGATCGGCTACTTTACAGAGCTTCCACAGCGCTTCACAGAGAGTTGTTTTTGTCTTATTAGAGATTATGATTACTTGTGACTACATTGCAGTGGTATTTTCTGAACGATATGTGGAGATTTGTTACTTCAGATGAAGGAAGAAAACAACAGGGCTCTAGATATCATCTGACTTCAAAAAAGAAGCTGAAATAATTATCACAATGTGGATTAAATAAAAAACAAGGCTCAGGATATTGCACTGTAGTTTAATGAAAAAATTATACCATTATGTATTTGCTGTCTCATAGTTTTAATATATTTGAAACACCATAAATAAAATATGAATTGAGCAAGGGGGTAAAATCAGAACAGCTTTATTTAAAACTCCCCAGGCCAGGCGTTTGCCCCATCATGTCTTGCTAGTGAGTTAAATCGCCCCTTTTTTGGCACCTGACCCTGACTGGTGTGTAAATGAAGGCTCTGAGGCCCAAAGTCTGTCTCCGTGTGATCCTTCCACTATTTCTATTGTCTGGTAGTGGGCTGGTGTCTAGAAATAGGACTCTATTTTTCTAGTTTTCTCTCTTTTTATAAGGGCTATTATTGGGTCACAAATTTTATTTTCATTCATTCAGAAGAAAAGCCTTGAGATTAGGTTTGATTGACATTTCCCAGGGCTGTAGAAAGTCCGGTGCACTGGAAGAGAGATTTTCCTTTCAGACTTTTAGTCTTTTGCTTTACATGGGCTTTGATTACATGTAAGGATCAATTTAAAGTCTCACTTAGAAAGTAGTGTTGGCCAGAGTTTAAAGAACTTGAACTTAGGAATTTTTTTTGTACTGAAAAGCACACACTAGTGCATAACAAGAGGAAGAGGGAAGATTGATTTGTGAATCCAGGAGTGTGAGTGATATTTGACTTTCTGTTTACCAGAGCAGATTATTCAGTTAAGGACGTTAGTCTTGGTTAAAGCTTTTTGGCTCATGGAGAGTGGGCTTTTCCACTCTGTTTCACTATAATAAAATGTATTTTTAAAAGTGTGCCATGACCTTGCATCACCATGTAATTAAGAAAGTAGATTAGAGTATAACATACACATATTAATCAGTTTTTGTCATTATACATTAAACAACCAGATATTTTTGAATAATGGATACACTATAGTATCTAAATTACTCTTGAAATTAAATGTATTGGGGTAACGTTGGTTAATGACAGATTTCATTATAATTCAGTGTCTGTGTACTCTCTCATGCGCTCACCACCAAAAGTCCAGTTTTTTCTCTAAATGACTTTTGAGAAACAACAGCATTTGTCAGTCTCTTGTAATTTAGTTACAGATTATTGATTGTGGTTGCCCTTCAGACATGCACAGATCTCCACTATTTGCAAAAATCATCTTTTATTCCTTATTTTCTACCTCGTTCCTTCTTGTTTCGTCTCTAAACTTGTGGAAGAGAGGCCTGTACTTGCTGCCTTACGTCGTTCCCCACCCCCATCCCCGGTGCTCAGGCAACCTGATCTCCATACACTCCATGGGGTGATAGACAGTTGAAAGCCATGCTGCCAGGCCTTCGTCCCGTGCCCAGGGCAGACATCAATTCACTGAACTTGGGCTTGGCCTTGGAGTCCTACACACAACACCCCAGGCAGCTACTGCCCGTTAATCGGAGTTGGCACGTGAGGTGAAATCGATTTACCCTCTCTGCACGTGGCATCTGGGTTCGTTTCTCCCTTTCCATTCCATTTCTTTTTTGTCCCTAATGATGTTCTTTCACTCCCCTCTATCACCTGATGAATTTTTTAGGCCTATTCCTTAGCCTTCTACTTTTTTTCTTTACACATTTCTTTTTCATTCCCAGATCAGCATTTCCAGCCAAATGTCAAATCAAATCTGAATTTCAGGTTCAAATGTCTAATATCCTATAGTTCCATGTGGTGCTTCTACCATGACTCTCAATTGAGTGTGTCTGAAACCGAACTCATCATGTTCGTTCCCCACACAGCCTCTCCTTCTTTCTTCAACTGACCATCCCGGTTATTTAGTTTCTGCCATCTGGGTGCCCCTTTGGCTTGTTCGTCTGTCAGTCCATCACCGATGACCAGTTTTTCCCAGGAAAGCCCTCGTGTCTTAGACTGCACCTTTATGGCCAGTGTCCTAGTTCAGGTCCTCATCACCTCATGCCAGTGTCTCCCATTTGAGTGAGCACCAGAATCCCGTGGAGGGCTTGTTAACACACCCATCGCTGGGCCCCACCCCCAGAGGCTGTGATTTAGAGATCTGGGGGGAGCAGAAATATCTGCATCTGTAACAAGTCCCAGGTGGTGCTGCTGCTGCTCGGGAGGAAAGAGAAGGCGTGGGAAGTGAGGACAAGGCTGTTCCTGAACCTGTCATTGTCAGGTACTTTCCCCGTCCTGTTCACCTGCAAATCTTTGCCAGGTTAAATTTCCAGGAACACCTTATTTCATTGCATCATTCCCATATGTTAACACCTGTCCATTTTTTAAAGACACTTCTTTAAACTCCTGCCTAGTTTCCAAGACTCCTCACAATGAAACATATTTTATCTTACAAACAAGCTTTGTTTGGTTTCCTTTCCCTACATCTAATGTAGGCCTTGTGCATGTCCCACCTCCTTCATGAAGTACTCCATGACTGCAGCTGAGCTCAGTAGTACATTTTTACTCACTTAGACTTAAGTCTCATGGCAGGGACCGTATATCTTCATATCTTATAAAGCCCAGCATAGGATTAAGTCAGTGTGCTTTTACTACCTATCAAGTTGATTGATTTCCCTAGGTTGTACATTCCCAGAGAAGTCACTTGATTTTTTTTTTTTTTGAGGGAAGTAACAAAGGCTATTTTTTAAATGCCGTTATAACCTCCCTTTTTAAAAAAAATTTCTTTATTTATCTTTAGAGGAGAAGGAGAGAGGGAGAGAAACATCAATGTATGGTTGCCTTTCATGCGTTCCCTGCTGGCAACTGGCCTGCAACCCAGACATGTGCCCTGACTGGGAATAGAACCGCGATCCTCTGGTTCGCAGGCCTGTGCTCAATCCACTGAGCTACACCAGCCAGGGCCGAGAAGTCGCTTGATTTTTGAGAGAGTAACTTAAGAAAACAACAGAAGACTCCGGTCTCTTGACCAGAGAACAGAAAGCAGCCTAAACATTGAAACGGAAGACTTTTAGCCTCAGGTAAGCTCATACCGAGTGCCGGTCCTGCTTTCCTTTGTAAACAACGTACTGTGGGTCAGCGCGGCTCCAGTGGCCTGTGAAGGGCGTCCCGGAGCGGAAACCCGGCGGGGGCCGCAGTGGCGTGGAGTTTCAGGGAGGGGCACTTGTCTCCAAGGGGTTTCTTTGAGGAGCGGTCCACTTTACTTTGCTTGCATGAGTTGCACCGTGTGTGCAGTTTATTTCTTCTGACCCTCCCTTCAGGTGCCCTGAGAGTGTGTGACTTATTCACCTAAAGACTGATATTTGACACCACTCATCAAAGAATTAACGCACTTTTCTTGACCATCTGTGGGCTTTGCAAAGCTCTGTGATAGTGATCCCTCCACCACCCTGTCCTGCGTCCCCTTACTTTGCATTGTGGGGCCTCGGGGTGGTTTTTGGTGATTTGCTGAGTGAGTAGCTGATACACAGTTCCTCCTCATCAAGGAAAACAACAGACAGTGTGTGTTGCCAGTGACACACTCCTTTATTCCTTTACCTTCATTGTAACAGGCTTTTAGGGGAAGCGGAGGCTGAAGCATGAGTCCTTGAGTCCTATATGTCTCCTGTTTGTCATTCGGTGCAGGGTGAGGGCTGATAGACCCCTGCTAGTGTGGCTCCATTTTACACAGGAGACAGCCGTGGCCTAAAGCACGGCTGTGTGTTTGGGTAAAACCACAAACCTAAGGTGGCAGAGTCAGGATCGGGCAGGAGCCCCCTTTTTTCCAGCTTGCTCCTCTGTATTTCCTGAGTCTTTCTGGAGAAACCTTTGAATCCGGCCACACTGCAGACTGTTGGGGTGAAACGGACATGCGTTCGGTGGTTCGGGTACCTCATTTGGGGTTGGAGATTTGATGCTGTTTAATTTATAGCTTTATCCCCAGTGAGCAAAATACATTCATTTGTGAAACAAACAGAAAAATTAAGCTATGCATCAAAAAGCAATATCCAGAGGTAATTATTATTTTTTAATTTAAATTATAGATCTTATTTTCCCAGCGGCCTTGTGAGGTCTTGCAAGTATTATTCAGGATATTAAGACATGAAATACAAGATGTATCTGATTCTCAATACTGGTTTAAAGAATTGTCTCCTTAAAGATGTGGCAACTGTAGAATATGAACGACGAGCTTGTCTCTTGCTGCACAGCTGCCGCGGCCTGAACCGATGTTCGTTTCCACGTCGAGTGGAGCGCAGACCTGGTCTCCGTGTGTGCTTGTGGTGAAGCAGACAATACAGTGGACACGATCTGCATGCCAGGCCATTTAAATTAGAAATTTATGAAGGTATATAAATCCTGTCGGAGCAGTAATACTACAAAATAAACCATTAGCAGGATGCGCTCCGTGTTTAGGTTGCCAGTCTATATCAGTGTGCCTTCTGATTCAGTATTTATGGTTATGAATGTGCAGTTGGGGGTTTTCATTCTAATGTCGTTATTAACTTTAATGCGTAAGCAGCCTCAGCTACCCCGCCAGGTATCTAGACAGATGGCATGTTTTTAAAAGTCAGTCTTAAGATGAGTTATCCTTAGGTGAATGTGCTTGTCATCTGTGTGTGTGTGTGTATTTATTTGTCTGCCAGCTGGATGTGCCACAGTGGGTAGTGTGAGATTATTACATGTTTCTTCCTAACCCGTGACATTTATTCTGGTCATCTTTCGACTCCTCATCAAACCCTATACCTTTATAAGGCGAGGAGCAGGGCAGGATTTATCCTGCAGCCTGAGTCATTTACCGCTGATAACCGTGTGTTGTGTTTTTACTGATTGCATGGGGGCTTCCATTATGATTTTTTAAAGAATCAGAGGTCTTTTTACATTATTGAATTTATTGAAATTGTAACAGTGATGGATATTTCTGCGGAGCTGAAAATTTAATTTGGCTGTGTTATAAAGGCATAAGCTTTGGCTCAGCTAGCTCATCCTGGCGGATTCTGCCTTTATCTAAAATGTGCTGCTTGTGTTACGCAACTGTATAGGTTTATTTTCTTCTTAGAGTAGATCTTCCTAGCTCTCTTCAGTGTTTTAACACTAGCATTTGGAAATACAGGCTTTACAAAATTGGGCATGATATGTATCAGCAAATGACAAGACTAGAAAGAGCAATGGAGTAAGGAAAAAAATCCCAAAGGACCTGACATTTTCCTAACAGGCAAGCCATAATTTTTATTAAGTAATTTATGGAGATTGCTTAAGAAATACTGTAATTGGGGAGGGAATGGCAGGGTAGAGATGATGCGAAGGAAATAGAGGAAAGGGAAAGCTCAGGTGGAGAGAGCTGCGGAGGAGGTGGGCGTGTCCCTGGAGTTCAGGGAGTGTGTGCAAGCCCGGATCCTGGTTGTGTTTCCAGTCTTTTTTCTCTGTAACTCACCATGAGGCGCTTCATTAAGTCGTCTCTGCTGTCCATTCAGAGAACCCTCTTGAAGGTACTGTAGTGTCTCCTCACACCCCCATTCCCTCTGCGCCCCTGGCGTGACCACTTTCTGAAAGCAGAGAATGCGCACGTTACATAGGTGAGATGAAGGCGTTTTTGCCCCACTTTCTCTGAGGATTAAGATCGTGGTATTCACGGTTGCCCAGAATACTCATAATTAAGTATAAGGATAGGAGTTCCTTTCTTGATCCTGAACCCAAATTAGAAATATAGACTCTTAGAATCTCTAAAGAATTTAAATTCTTAGAAATTCTGACTGTGGCTAAGAGGGATAAAAGACTGCTAGGTACTGAATAAAGAAGAAACGCTGGACTAAAGAACAGCATTTGTTGAGAATGTTGTTTATTAAAAAACAAACCAACATAATTTTGTTAGGAACCATGAACTGCTTTCAACCGTATAGATACTTGTTATTTTCAATAATAGTTTCAAATAAAGGGTTGAGGGCGGACTTGCTGTAACCAGGCAGTGCAGCGCTTGCGTTTGTCCTCACGTGCTCCGTGGTCAGTGTCGGATCCGCTGTGCCTCATGGACAGAGTGCCACTGTTTGTGCTTGTTAAGGTACGTGTGCCATCGAGACTGAGTTAAAAGGACTTCTGAGGGGACTTTCAAAAGTACACATATATGAAGAAAACGTCCTTTGTCTTAATGCCCTTTGAAAGTAAAGAGCGTGTGTATATATGGGGGGGTGCGTGTAAACTGCGGAACCATACTTCCTGAGCTCCACGTAGTTACACCAATTTCCATGGCACATTCTCTATGTGGCTTGAACATTTCTTGTTTTTACTTGTTTCTCATTTCACAACCCTGGCCAGTCCCTAAAGATCCTCTTGGCAATGCGCTGTGCTAATCGGCAAAATTGGCCTTTCCGGTGCTTCTCTGAGCGTAGCCCATCTAGAAACACTGACCTTTTGGTTTAATAACAGTTTTGAGAAAACGTTCCCATCCTCAGAGCTGAAAAGGGTGTTTTGAGGAAGGCCATTTTAAATAGTGGTCTCCCAAAGGTGTATCTTTTTCCCTTCCATACTTTGGATCCGACCTACCAGAAGAAATGTATTGTTGCTTTCTGTATTCTATTGATTTAAAAACAAGCAACAAGAAACTTAGATTTGCTTGAAAGCCATTACTAGACCGGTTTATTTTCCTGCCTGGGCTTTGAGTTGTTCTTTTAGATTTTCAACTCTGTATGCTCAGTCACGTTTTATCATTTGTTATTTTAAATTCTTGATTGTAGCTAAAGCAATTACTTTTTTCTGCTGTGACTTTGGAAGTGCGACCCAGTAGTTGCGCGCGCGCATGCGCGTTTCATTTCCAGAAGCAGAAAGACAGCTGTGTTCCGGGCCCTTTACTGCCCAAGGGTGCTGTCAACCAGCTTACCCTGTGGGCGTGCCTTCCTCAGTGGCCTTGGGAGTTTCCCGCCTTTCTCATTGCTGCGTGTTTTCCTCCCCCACCTCTCTCCTCCCCTCCTGGCCTACCTAGATGATGCTAGTCTGTTTCTCACCTCACCCCACACAGGTGGTGGAGCTGGCTATGTTGGGCAGGAGGCTGTAGAGGAAGAAGAAAAGCCTCAAAGCTGCCTTTCCTTCTCTGTGGTCTTTTCTGCGAGGCTTCCTTTCCAGCCACCCAGCTGCTCACCCTTGGTAATGGCATCCTTAAGGGTACACTCCAGATTGACCACATCGTATTGAAAAGCTCACTGCGGATTTTGGCTCTTCCCCTAGTAGGAAGCCCCTACATAAGAGGCACAAAATGTACTGCAAAGACACAAGACTGTTTTAGCAGCTCACTTAGAAGACCGATCTCATTGCTTCATACTCAGACCTAGTCTACTGGTATCTTTCAGAAGCCTAGTTTTAATGAACCAAATGGAGTTCATTGGAATGGTCATTGAGAATTTGAATTTTGCCTGAAGAGGTATGATTTTACAGATACAGTCTGACTGACTGTGTGTTGATTTTCACTGGTATGTTGAACTTCAGAGCATGATCAGGTAATACTCATTGTTTAAAATTTGTTTCAATATTTTGTGACTATAGAGCTAGCAGCTGTGAACATCTCCCCAAAATGGAGTGTTATGTACTTTTGCTTGTTTATGAGACATAGATGAAAAAGTGATAATCATTACTACCCTGTGGGATGGTCTAGAACTTCATAGCCAGCAGGCACCCATGTAACCTACCTGGTCCTGCTTCTGAATGAGGAAATCGAAGTTCAGGTAGGCTAACTGATTGATCCAGTGACTGACTAACAGAGAAACAAGGAGTATTCAGACTTTCTGCATGGCTGTTGCCTGTTTCTCTGTTATTTGTATTGTTCTAAAACCTTTCACATTGAAAACATAAAATTTGTCTGAATGCAAAACAAATTTTCTGTTCGCGTTTTTCTTCTTGACGTCGTGTGACCTTTTCAAAGCAGAGCTGTGTATCTCTTATTCTGTGCGCTGTGAAGTAGGAGAGAAGCCAGATGGCGTGAGGGGACCCCTGAGAACACCCACTGGAGGGCGCCGCGGTGCAGGTAGTGACTTCCCCAAGGCGCCCGATTGTCAATGGCACGCCGGACTTAGACCTAGGCCAGTGTGGGCTGTGTTCCTTTCTCTGATTCCTTGCCCATTGTTTTGTAACAGGTTTATTGAGATACGTTTACCATACCAAATTTACCAATAAAAGTATACAGTTCAGTAGCTTTTAGTATATTTGCAGAGTTGTGAATGGTTCTCACTGTCTAATTTTCAAACATATTCAACACCCCAAAAAGAAGCTCTTTCCCCATTTGATGTCACTGTCCATTCCCACCTTCCTCCTACTCCTGGCAGCCAATCCAGTCTACTTCCTGAGTCCTTGGACTTGTCTTTTCTAGACATTTCATGGCAGCAGAAGCATACAAGATACGGCCTTTTGTGTCTGGTTTCTTTCTCTTAGCATGGTGTTTTCAAGGTTGATCCATGTGACGGTTTTTATCAGAACTAAATGACTTTTTATGGCTGAATAATAGCACGCTGAATATTGTTGATCCCATTTATCAGTGGATGACATTTAGGTTATCTTCACTTTTGGGGTGCTAGGAAGAATGCTGTCGTAATACCCACGTACAGGTTTGTGTGTAGCAGACATGTTTTCATGTTTCTTGGGCATATACAGCACCTAAGCGTGAAAGTGCTGGACTTCGTGGCCACTTTGTGTAGCATTTTGAGGACCCGCCTACCTCTTCTGCAGTGGCTGCATCCTGTTGCAGTTTGCCCGGCGCTCCGTGAAGGTCCCACTTTCTCCACATTCTAACACTTGTTATTGTCTTTCTGATTATAGTGGGTTCCAATTGGTGTACCATTATGGTTTTAAATTGCATTTCCCTAATGACGAGTACTGTTGAGCAATTTTTCGTGTGCTTATTGGCTATTTGCAACACTTCTTTAGAGCAGTGTCTATTCATATCCCTTGCCCATTCTAAATTGTCTTATTGTTCTGTTGTAAAAGTTCTTTGTGTTTTTTGAATGCAAGCTACTTGTCAGCTATGTGATTTGCCAATATTTTCTCCCATTCTTTTGGGTTATCTTTTCACCTTCTTGATGATGTCCTTTGATGCCGCTGCTGTTTTCTGATAGCTCAGAAGTACTGGAAAACATCACCATGGCCTTTCCCGTATCTTCTTTGTTACACTGCCCAGTGTCAGCGAAATTTCACAAAGGCTTCTGTGTGTCCTATTGTAATTCATTTTTTGTCTGTGCCCCGAGGCAAGGTGCTTATAATGTCCAGATCACCCAATAGAGTGTCGCAGCAGAGCAGAGACAGCATGGTTTGGTTTTGCCTGCACAGGCTCAGCCATTTGAAGTAGCGGGTCCTGTGTGTGTTCCGGGTTCTCCTGTGTGTGTCTGGGTCCTAGGTTTGGGTAGTGGGTTTCAGTGAGGAAGTCTTTGTCTCTGCTTATGTTCTGTGGGAGGCTCTTAAGGAGTGTGTAACTTCTGTCTTTCGTTTGCTATCGTGGCTGTAGGGATCTTCACAAAGCACATAGTGCAGATTTTCTAATTGTGAAGAGCAGATGTTTCAGATCAAGTCACCAGGTATTTAAAAAGCTCCACCGCATTCTCAGCACTGTGCTGAGACTCTCTCCAGTTGCTGGCACTTGAATTTGAATGACATGTATTCCAAAAGGCAGGTTTTAAATTTTTCATAAATGTCCTTTTTTCATAATTCATGGGAAAGTGAACGTAAACACAAGTAATTTCCTTTCTGTAATAAATTATTTTTAAAATATTTAATCACTGAAGTGCAGATGCTTTGGCACCATTTCCCCTCCAAAGGCCCTTCCTTATGCCATCTCTTCCCTTTATATGCGATTATCAGGCTTTAATGATAGGACATCATTTTAAAGGATTTGTACTTAATGGCTCAGTCCCTACTGTGCAGTGAACAGCTCCATGAGTTTATTATACATTTTGGCAGGTGTGCAGATTTCCAGGTCACCGGGGACTGCTTGATTAAATTACTCCCGAAATGCATTAATTGCCCTTTTCCACAGTGGGTAGGTAGTTCCAAGGAGACGCTGACCAGCTGGCAGAACTTTGCCCTTTAAGATCTAGCCCCAGCTTTGCTTTTGCTTTTAAGAAGCCACTAATTTTATCTCCTTTTGCTCTTTACTGGTCCTAGTTTCTGATGAAGACTTGAAAAGAAGAGTAGCTGAAGAGCTGGCCCTGGAGCAAGCCCAGAAAGAATCCGAACGTCAGAAACGGTGAGTGGGAGAGACTTCGGTGGGCTTGTTGTAACCAAAACAGTGTCAGAGACGAGTCATTGTATTAAGACTTATTATCTGTGTCTGGCTTATTATCTGTTCAGAATGTGCTGAACACATGAACTTGGCCATTTCCGGTTTTGGATTCTCAGACATGGTCATAAACAACCATTGTATCTGTTGTGTGGTTCTTTATTGCGTAAGTACTGACTGAGCCCTGTGCTCAACTTGTGCATAGTTCTCGAGGGTTCTCCAGGAATTTCACAGGCTACTTTCAGTGAATGTATTTATGATTGAAAATTATATTATCTGCTGTGGTTGTTAAGGTTAGCAATAATGTCACTGACAGTGAATGTCATATATTGTACGTAGTGCCCATATTAATAAATAGCACTAGTTAGTAATATACTCACTTAAAACTGAAGATAAAACAAATATGTAAGTCTGAAAAATCAAAATCTTCCGTTATCCCATTCTATAGAGATAACCATTCTTGAACATTTTATTCTTACACATTTTTTAATATGCATCCTACTACATTATTTTTGTCATTATTAATATTACTACTACTAAAAATAGCAGATAGAGGAACGTTCGTTGAAGTGTTTTGGGGATAGTAGGAAACTGGGGGCAGGTCACATGGCCATCAGAGGGACTGGATGGACACGTGGTGGTGCTTGCCTGCCGTGGATGCTGGACAGTGGAGTCGATCCTCCTGTGCGGATTCAAAAAGATGTTGAAAAGCTAGAAGCCAGGGGAAAACCACAGTATTCAAAACAGCATAGATAATTTTTTGGTAGAAGTACTATTTTTTAAAGACTTAAATTATACAGCTATTTATAAAAATGTGTCAATACTTTCTAATTCAAGATAGTCAAGTGCTTTTCATCTGTGCGGCTTCTGGGTTTGCAGGCAGCACAGCACACCCTTGTTACGTGGTCGTGCAGGTGCCTCTCTGCTGTGAACGCTAAGCCTGTGCCTGCCACCAGCGGGCGCTTGGTGTGTGTTTTGTGCGGGATGCGTGGCTTGTGCTTGAGAGTTAAATGGAAAGAGCTTTTGCATTGGATTCTAGTCTTCAGTGGCCATGGGTCCTTCAACATACGATGCAGCCTCTTTGGGCCTTAAATATTTCATCTCTAATGGGAGTGGTTTGAAACCCGTTCCCTAATATTTCCTCTTTTTGGACAAAGTGCGAAGCTAGCTCCATTTGGCTTGAATCTAATGGAGCAGGGCACAGGTTTTAGATTAAAACCCCATTTCCTCAGGAAATAGAGAAGGCTCATAGCTCAGGGTTTTAAAAATCAAGATGTATTGTAATTAGCGTTGGTGAAAGAGTCTGCGTGTATTCTGTAGTTTTCCACGTAGTGCTTCATAATTATTTAATTGAGTTAGGCTGATGGAGTATATAATTACATGGTGAAGTTTAAATATTCAAAAACTTCACCCCATTTTCATTAAGAAGCAAAGAAAATTAATATGGTAGAATTCCTTGTCTTTGAAATTTTATTATTTTTAATTGAATTTTATTTTAATAAGGATTTTCCAAGAAGGTTTTATTTATTTATTTCTAGAGAAAAGGGGAAGGAGGGAGAAAGGGAGGTTGGGAACTCGTGGTGAGGGACATCCATCGGCTGCCATGGCGCAGGCACGTGCGCCAACCAGGAGTTGAACCGGTGACCTTCCACTTTGTGGGACGACCCCCAGCCAACTGAGCCACAGCAGTCAGGGCTTAATAAGGACTTTTTTTGGTTAGACTCATGTTTACTTTGCTTACTGTATTTCACATAGGATTCTCTTTGTCTTCCTTTCTCTCCCTGTGGTAGGCTCCTTATGATAACTCTCACGGTGGTTTTCTTTTTTCTTCCTTCCTTCACTATTCAGCTTCCACTGGGCCTGCCTTGGTCTGTGGGCGGTAGAGGGCAGCTGAATGGGTGGACGGTGTGAGTGAGAGCCAGTTTCCTGTCTCGCGTGGGCTGGGGGTGGCAGTCTGGCTGCAACCTGGACCAATAACTATTGGTAAAGGACTTATTTTCTGTCACCTGTAAGGAGAGCAGAGGGAGGTACAGCCTTTTTATTGTTTTTTTTTTTCTTTTAAAAAATGTTTTGTTTGAAGCCTTCTACATGAAAACTTTCCTGTCAAGTCTTGGCACAAAGTGTGTCTTCATCTCTGTGATACTTCTTAAAAGAATCAATAGCTTTGTTTCTATCAGAGAAGAAATTTTAGACAAAGTGTTAAGAAAGTTTTATGTGCAGTCTTTGAAAAGCAACTTTTTGGTGCGACAAAGCATTTGTACATTACTGTGTCTGTTGCCGCAGTTGCGTAAAGCCCCACAAGCAGCTGGAGAGAGTGGTTCCTCGTGCCATTGTTGTAACAGTTCTGGTGGCGGCTGTAGCCGTGCGCACTCTGCCCGTGTGCTGAGCGGTAAGGAGAAGCAGTAGCGTTTTGAACAGGCCGGTGGACTCTGTGGCAGGGAAACACTCTGAAATGTCTTCCGTTAGGGCAGCTTCAATAAGGACCTTGTTTTGACTAGGCTTTTTTAGTTGAAAGACTGAAACTTAACTCTGGCGAACTCGTTAGGAAGGAAGGAAGTTTTTAGAAGCATATTGGATAGTGGTAAAGAGTCCGAAGGAAGCCTAGCGAACCACTCACTAGGGAAGAAATGGGTGCAGCCAGAAGTGTACACAGTGGGAAGAAGTACTTACCCAAAAGGAAATCAGGATGAGGGTTCTGTAACAGACGGGAAAGGGTGGGGGGGTGGCTGAGTTTCATGGAATGGAAGATGCCATTGATTTCAAGAAGCAGTGTGTTTGATGTGCCGCTAAGAAAGATGTGATACAGAAGGAGCTCATTAAGACTGACTTTGGTTTTTTGAAAACCTATCACTTGCATGTTTATACAAAGGAAAATGTAAGAGCAATAAATAGGTTAGGGCAGTGTTCTCGTCTGGGGCAGGTTTTGGTCCCCAGGAGCCACCTGACAATGTCTGGAGACATTTCTGGCTGTTACAGCCTGTCAGATGTTACTGGTGCCTGGGGGGTAGAGGCCGGGATGCTGCTGAACCCCCTGTAGTTCACAGGACAGGTCTCACCTCCACCCCCTGCACGGAACAGGCATTATCTGGCTCAAAAACCTCAGTGTGCTGCTAGTGAGAGACCCAGTAAGGTCTTGTCAGAAGCCTGTCCACACCGGGTCTGTTTCTTCTGAGTTTGACCCACAGTCTTGATGTCCTTGTTTTTCCTCATGTCATGTGCCGTGCCATCAAAACCTTGGTGACACAGCAGTCCTGAAATGACTGCTCCACCGTCGTTCCTGGGGCTCTTCCAGGCTGCTGACACTAGTTTCGCAAATTGCAGCGCTTGTGCTCAAGCTCTGACAACTGTGCAGGCCTGTCGCCTGGGAGACCCCAATAGTAAGGCGCCGTCAGGCCTGTGAAAACGCGAAGAAGTAGGTCTGGGGACTGTGTTGGGGCCATGCAGTTGTGTGGGAGGGGAGGGTGACGTCGTGAGCACGTGCCTCACCTCCCACTCTGTGCAGAAGCCCTTCTCCGGCATCTGGGACTGGCAGAGCCACTCTCCTTGAGCTCCCGCTCGGAGACCGCGGAGACCGAAGGCATTTCATTAGGCCGTTGGAAGTCACCTGACCTCCTTTAAATTTCCACTCTTTCCAAATCTAACATGCAGACGTAATTAAAAGTTGCTTTACAGGAGTTTTCTACTGGGCCACAGTGATGATGCAGCACTATGCCTGTATGTGTTGTATTCTCATTTCTAAAAACCATTTACACGTGAAATTTCAATTTATCTTAGATCCGATTCTCTTTTATGAGACTCTTGAGTGATTTGCTTAGTTAACAAAATCACGCCCCCAAATATTACTAACATAGTATCAGCACATGCACTAAGTGTTGGGTCTAATCTTTAGTCATAGGGCTGCTTATCACAGCATCTAATGGGCGGGGTCGTTGTTTGGGGTGTTGGGAGTCGAGTGTAAAATGAAATGCTTGCGTCAAGCTGTCTGGTTTTGCTGTGCTGCTCCGTCGTGCGTTTGGATTGTAGCTGACCGTGTTGCGTTGTGACTGTAGCAGGCCGATGCAGCCAGGACATCACGTACCCCAGTGTGAGTGTGGACCTTTCAGGTGCAGTTTACTTCTCTCCTGTGCCCTACCTCAAAAGTCCGTCTCTGACAGCAAGAAAGATGTGACTGCTTCTGACCTCTGGCCTTTGACATTTGAATTTCACCTCTTTACCTGTAAAGGCAAGCGAAAGTGTTCTAGTTTTAATAACCTTTCTTCAAGAAATCAAGAAGGGGAATGCCTACTGGATGTAACTAGCTACACATCAACTAAGATTACTTGCTTGCTGTTTTTAAATGGACGACTGATGTGATTCCCCCCTTTAAATTACATGGAAAATTACATTAGATTTGTGAGACTTAAAATACTTCATTTGATTTAATAAGTGGCTTTATAAATTAGTCATAAATTTTATCAGCTATCTGGGTAAGTTAAAATACAGTACAGTCCATTTATTTATTTGTTTATTTATTTTTTTCACTTACATCACCAAGTAAGGGCTTAAACTTTTGGCTTTTGGGTATGTTTTAGTTCGTAGTCGTAAAGGTGAAATTTTTAGGGATGGTACCTTCTGTTTATATAAAAGGCCCTGGCTGGTGTGGCTCAGTGGATTCAGTGCCAGCCTGTGAACCAAAGGGTTGCTGTTTCCATTCCCAGTCCGGGCACAGGCCTGGGTTGCAGGCCAGGTTCCCCCAGTAGGGGGCGTGCGAGAAGCAACCACACATTGGTGTTTCTCTCTCTCTCTCTCCCTTCTCCCTCTCTTTCCCTTTCTGTAAAAGTAATAAATAAAATCTTAAAAAGAGAAATTCATTATATAAGAGAATTTATTTTAGTTTTAGGATTAGAAGCTTTCTGCCTTTGGAGGAGAAAACTGAAAAAGGAAGTAGGACAGTCTCTACTAGAGACAAACAGGGTTCGTAGTTAGCATCCCATTGGGACTACGTGATGCAGGAGGTCATCTGAGGCCTGGTGCCTCTTGTACAGTAAATGCTCACGAATATTTGTTCGGTTGAATGAATCCAAAGGACTGGAAAATCTTGACAGTCTTTTCTAGGAAGGGCACCCTCTATATACATGTATATTATGCATTAAAAATTAAAATGGAAAATTACGCCTTTAAAATCAGACATTAAGTGAGGACTGTAGAAACCTGTCTCACAAATCCTTGCTTTAATTTAATGTAACGTGTTTCTAGTCACATGGCACAGGTAAGATGAAATCACACGCCTTCCACCTGAGTCTGCGTGTAGTACCTGTGACTTAAACCCCCAGCGACTTTCAGTGAACAAGTACTGCTGGTAACTAATTTTATCAGTGTCTTATTATCAACGTGTAGTTTTGAAGTGACTTTAACTGATTAGTTAGCGGTCAGTATTTTCTCTTGGCACTTAACAATTGTCACAGGCAAATGGATCTCACTTCTGACTTATGCATATTTGCAAAGAAGGTGGCTGAAGAAGCTTGAATTATAAGTCTTCAGTGATACATATTCTGACATTTAAGAGATCACTCTGTAGTATAAAAGTCCAAATGCGTTAGATTAATTTTCTTAACTCCATTGTAGCCGCGTTGGTTTTCAGATGCACACTGTGTTGCTGCTGTTTTGTACTTACACGTTTGTTTCACTCTGCTCAAAGAGGGTACAGACATGACGGGTTCTGAGTAGGACAGGACCACATTGTAGCCACCTGGTGCCTTTGAGTGGACGGGGGTCGGAACCCCTGTATGGGGCCTCGGTACTGGCCTCTTGTGTCTTCTGCTACTTTTATCTGTTTCTTCAGGTGACACCTTTCTGTTTTTAATAGAGACAGCCGCTGTGTGTAACCAACAGACACAGAAAGCTATATGATCCAGTCTGTGTTTTGAATTTTTTTAAATTCCTCACCCAAGGATATCTTTTTATTGATTTTAGAGAGAGAGGAGGGGGGAGGGAGGGAAAGAGAGAGAGAGAGAGAACATCGATGTGAGAGAGAGCATCAGTTGGTTACCTCCCATATGTACCCTGACCAACCAGGGATCAAACCTACAGCCTAGACATGTGCGCTGACTGGGGATCAAACCCACGTTCTTTTGGTTCACAGGACGACGCTCTGGCCGCGCCACCCAGCTAGGACTATCCAGTCTGTGTTTTATTCACCGCTTTACTTTTTTTTCCAAATCCAATTTTTTTTTTCTGTTGATGCTATGCATTTGTAGAGTCCTGCCTTGAATTCCATTTGTGAAGCTATTTTTGCATGGCAGGAATACTAAACCCGGACTGGAATCAATCTTGTTCTAAGCATGCCATAGAAATCTGTAACCTTTTTATTGGTTGTATTAGCAGCAGTGATGTTCAACCACTTTTTGTTTAAATGTTTCTTCAGACAGTAAATCCAGGGTTTTCCCTTATGAAGCATAGTGCTTGATGTAGTTTGTCCCCAAGTCGGTTTCTGCACTTGGAAATTCTCGGAACAGGTTTCTGAATGTTCCATAGTTACAATAGTCTTTGGTGAAGTTTCCCCATTACTCAGAGCATTCTGGGGGTGGGGTAATGGGGAGGAGGGGGTTCTAATGTACTCCGTGAATCATTTATCATTTCTTACATAAACTATTAATGTTTGCTGCCAGTGTTATCACTGTTTTATAAACACAGATGACTGAAGTAGATACATGTAACATTTTCAGTTACCAGCAGAACCGGGACTTGAATTGCGTGACCCCGTAGCCCTACACTGTCTGATAGAATCATATTATCGCGCATCATTTTGTAAACATCTATTCAGAGGAAACCCAACATGAAACATCTATACAGAGCTGGTTCAAGTGCCACTGGAGTGTAGCTAGGACTAAGGACATAGAACTCTGGCAGCCCCTGCGCCCCTTTCCCTTCTTAGAGTTCTGGGACTCATTCTTACAGGCTCTGATGCGTTGTAATTTTCTCTCACCTTCGGACAGTATGCTCCAGGAGTATACTTTTCTTGTGCAAATAGCATTTGTTGGATGAGTTAGTTGTGTTTCTGTTTTAGAAGGCGAGGGGGCAGTGGCCGGGTGTCCATTCCTTGCTTCCAGAGTCCATATTTATGGACAGTGGTTCGTGTGGGCCGGGCCTCATGCAGGCTGAGCCCTCCGCCCTGGGCCTTCCGGAAGCTGACCCTGGTGGTAATTGGTAACGACTGCCGAGTAGGAAGGGCGTAGGAGGAGGTGAGATCCTGGTGTGGCAGCTCACTGTGGGTGGGCACAGTGGGGAAGTATGCAGAGAGCGTCCCCCTTTCCTCTCCTGGCCCTAACAGCTTTGCCTGTGGAGCCTCAAGCTGCAGAGCAGCCGGGCAGCTCCGATGGGAATCAGGTGTGAATTTTATTTCAGCGTGTGACGCTCCTGCACATCGGTGCGTGTCTGTGTTTTAGCGGTAACCCCTCCCCCTCTTTGCATGGTTGGAGAGAACTGTTCAAAGGAGAGTTGCTCATTTTAAGGTTGTGTCAAGTGTTTTGTTGAGAGATGCGACACTTTATAGGGGACATACACAGAGAATAGGCACACTGGGGCCATGTATTACCTGTAATAAAAACCACTTCAGAGTGCAGGACACATCATGTCCAACTGAAATGAAAATAACGTTCCGAACAGGTGGTGTTACTTACTGTTTGCTCAATGCTGTTCTGAACACTGAATTTTTACTTATTTCATCCTCACAGTGTCCCATTTATAGCTGCAGACACTGAGAGGGAAAGACACTTGCCAAGGTCATATCTAGTGCGTGGTGGGTCTGGGATTTGAACCCAAGTCTCTGGAGTTCGTGTGCTGTAGTTCCTCCCGTAGAACTGCCTTTCTGTGTATACTTTCTGTAGAGTTTTTCATTTGTAATTGTGGGAAGAAGTAATGAGTATTTACTTGGAGTTTTGCCTCTAAACCGTTAGTAAATAACAGATACCTCGAAATGACCTCCGTTGTGTGCTGCTGGTTATTGGATCTGGGCAGCTGCTCCGGATGATATTTTTAAAACTTCCTTTACCCTTAGGGCCAAATTCTTGGGCGCCTGCGTTTAACCTTAATATTCTTTACTTACGGGGGCTGTCAGTGCTCGTGTGTGTGCACATTTTCAGTGATGGTGGCAATTTGACTTTCTTGTTAGACTAAGATTGGGGACATTTTTCTTAATTGCGTAACTGGGGTGGGGGGGCGGTGTGTGCGGAGGCAGGTGGTGTCCCGATGCATCAACTTTGAAGCTGAGAGTCTGCTTCTGGTCAGTGGGGCACAGGTGTGCCCAGTGGCTTCCTGCAAAGACACAGTGCATGCATGACCGCGGCATGGAAATCATTTTGCATTTCTCTTATATGCATCCTTAGGCTCTTTCTTTCTTTCTTTCTTTCTTTCTTTCTTTCTTTCTTTCTTTCTTTCTTTCTTTCTTTCTTTCTTTCTTTCTTAGGAGACTTGGGCTTATTCTCTTATTTATCACTGGTCGTGTTGCATGCTTTGTTGGGTTTTTGGTTTGCAGTGGCTGTTACGTATTTGCCATTTTGTGATAGTCACAGTATTTTGATAAGTCACCACCTTTAGTGTGCATACTTACAAGTTTTTATTTTTCCTTTATTTTTGACATTAACATAGACGTCCCCATTTCCCCGGCCCCCCATCCTTACCCACCCCCACTCATCTGCTCCTCCTTTCTGGCCATCCCCACGCTGCCGTCCGTGCCCGTGGGTGGTGCACGTATGTTCTTCGGCTGATGCCTTCACCTTCTCGCATCCACCCCCCCTCTGCTCTGACAGCTCTCAGTCCTTCCATGCGTCTGTGCTTCTGTTTCTGTTCAGTCTGTCACTGTATCTTGTTCATTGGATTCTGCACATGAGTTCGATCGTGTGGCATTGGTCCAGGGACAGTGTATTAGTTGTATACTAGTTACAGTCGCTTTCTGACACATAACACTGTGGAGCCCCTCCAGGCTTAACCCACTTCACTGGGAAATGTTTTCCAGTTATCTCATTAAAATGCTTTTAGTGTGAAATCGGTGTTGAGTGTAAAGCATAAAATTAGAGGTTAACTATGTAAATGTTTTATTGAATGATTTAAATTTGAGTTCCTTTGTAACTTCTCAGACCAGAGCTCTTAAATTCTGTGTTTCCTGGTGCCATTTTGTTAATGCTGATTTAAAGCCCCTTAAAAGTCTGTAAATTATAGTTTTGCTTTCCTGATAGGTTGATGGGTTAAAACCAAATCAGATCAAAACAAAATAAAGTCAGCTGAAACCATTAATTTAGTATGGTTTATGTCTATTAATTTAAAAACTATTACCCAATAGAGTTTCTGAAAATTTTACTATGGAACCCCATAGTTTTGACTTTAGAAAGGTCATTCCTCAAGCACCTGAAAGCATGGATAATGCTGAGTTGTTGAAAATAAGTTACAAAAGAAATAGACATCTATGGGGGAAATTCAAATAATATAGAATCATAAAAAGTCAGTCATCTTCCCCATTTTTACTCTGCTCTTCCCCCCATAAAATTATTTACACATTCACACTCTAGGGAAAATGTATTCTCCACAGTGTTTTAGATCATGATTTTTTAAAAACAAAACAGGATTGAAGAAATAATGTTGTGTAACTTACCTTTGTTTCGCACCCAGTCACATATTGTGGTCCTCTTCCTGTGTGCAGTGTGTAACTGATCTTGAGTGACTTGAGTCTGGTAATATATGCCATTTAAGGGGACTTCACCTAAGAAGAGCAGTGCAACTAACAGTAATAATGTGTAGTAACAAGTAATCCCATGTCATAGTGATAGGTAGCAGTTCTGAACACTTCTTTTGGCCCAAGCACTGGTCCAAGCACTTTGCACCTACTGAGCACTTCATCGTCACAGCAGCCCTGTGGTCTGTGGGCACCCTCACTTCATAGGTGCGGTGGCTGGAATGTAGAGGGTAACCAGAAAATAGAGGAGTTGGGATTTGAACCCAGGAGGCCACACTCCTCATCACTGCACTAAACTATGTCTCAGAGGCGAAATTCTTTTCCAGTCCGACAGTCATGTGTTACCTACTGTGTATTAGTCCGATCGCTCTAAGGCTCTCTGGTTGTGGTTTACTGAACATTTACATTTTTCAGGTTCCAGTGCAGTCAGTTTTGCCTTGATTGGGAGTTCAGTAAGTAAGGAACTTAGTTTGGAAAAGAATTCACAAATGAAGGCTGTTTTTTGGTATTTAAAAAAATGTACACAGTGTATTTTGAAATAAACTGTCAAAATACTGTCAGTGTGGGGTGAAAAATTAATATTTCTGTACGTTCTTCTGTAAAATGTTGGAAATTGTGTATTTTTTATGAATATATCTGTCAGCTGTACAGTTCAGTTTGTATAGACTTAAAGAAAAGGAGCCCAAACTATTATCCAAGTGAGTTTCCGGAACTGAAGTTATTCGTACAGCCCCAGGTGGAGGAGCGGAGTTTATTTGAGCCCAACTGATGACACTTGCTGGGAAGCAAAATCTCAATGGGTGGAGAAAATGCTGCAGAGAATAGCAGTTTTACCACGTACTTTATACATCAGAATCTAAGGGGAAGACGGAGGAGGTTACATGAAATTTATTGGTGCTGGATGAAGAAGGCAGGAGAAAGTAAAAAGGAGATCTCTGGGATTGGATAAAAAGTAAAATGCATAGACATACTTCTTTTATATTGGTGGGTACAGGACTTTTATACGCACTTTTTTGCCCAAACTTTTGAGGGAAGAGTAAGGATGCACGTTATACATGGGTATAATGATTAGATATTATGGGTCTAATAATGGGTATAGTAATCCCTTGTATAACGGCACAGAAACTGTGAGTGCACATTGTACACAGGAGGGCATTATACACTGCAAAATATGGTAGCCAACAGTTAACATTTACAGCACATGGAGATGGCAGGCGAGAGAACGAGGTGACAGTGAGGGGTTCCATGGTCTCCTGCTCTGCTGGGAGGTTGTGTCCCCAGGGATCTGGAAAAAAAGGGATTGCTCTGCCAGTCCCAAGGTGTGTTGTCCAGATGCAACAAGACAACAGACAGACCCATTAAGGTAAAGATTGACCTTTGTCAAGGAAACCACAGGCCTGGGATGTGACTGCCCGCCATGATTTGCTCTAGGTGAGGAAGCTTTCATTGCAGCCCCTCCCGTGTGGTTACTTTGGTCTCTGAGTTGGTGGGGCCTGTCATGCAGACCTCCCCAGAGCTTGTTGGGTTAGTGTGTGGCCCCCTTTTTGTCCACATTTCTCTGCTTTGTTCCTGGGTAGCACTTTGCCTGTTTCCACTGGACTATAAAACTCACCGTCCCATAGTAAGTGTCAACAAGAATGCATTATTAAAGCACAATAATATTTTATGGTTGTGAGTAAATAGATTAAAGTGGAATAGAATTTGTCCAACAGGAAAAGGAAGCAGGAGAATAACATGGCAACAGCGATGACCATTTAATGATTGCCTGCTGTTTACCAGGCATTGCACTGGTACCTTGAACACATTAACCCTGAACTCCCCAAGAGCCTTCTGAGGAGGCCTGCCTGAGCCTATGCAGTAGCTGTAATGATGCCCCTCGCATTTCCCTGGGATCCAGGGCTGGTTGACCACCCCCTACCTGCACCACCAAACTGGGGAGCAGAATTGATGTGGTAGCTTTTTTCTGTATGGGTTTATTTTACAATCAGAATGCAGTCTAGAGCCCCTGGCTGTTGTGGCTCAGTTGGTTGGAGTGTCATTCTGTAACCGAAAGTTGTGGGGTCAGTTACTGGTCAGGGCCCACACCTTGGTTTTCTGTTTGATCCTCTGTCCAACTGTGTATGTGAGGCATGTGATGGATGCCTCTCTCTAGCATCTCTGTTGCTCTCGCTCACTTTCTTTCTCTAGAAGCAATGAAGAATTTCTTAGGGTGAGGATAAAAAAGAAAAATAAGAAAGAATGTGTTGGGAACTGCCCTGCCTGGTTTCAGAAGCTGTAATCCCCCATGGCTAAGGCTGAGTAAGAGACCTTGGAACCCTAAGCCACTAAGGAGACAAAGCTTATCTCCCTGGCAGGAGTGCCGCTTTTGCTCCTTTTACTTCACCCTGGTTGGCCCCTAGTCCATGACTAGTTAGCTAATGATGGGTAAGATTCCTCAAAGGAAGGACAACCCAAGACAAGCACAGCCACGAGGGGGCCCTCAGGGAAGGACTTGGAGGGCTGTAGAAAAAGGGGTTGATGGACCCTCACCCCTCAGCTTTGACATAGCTTGAGTCCTCATTCTGTCTGCGAGAAGTCTCCTAATCTCTTGGCTGTCTTACTTCCCCTGCCTGACTTAAGCCTGAAACAATGACAGAGGGCGGTGCAACCCTGTGCTGGAAAGGGCGGATTCCTGGGTGATCAGACCTAAGAAAGAATGCATATAGAATCCTGTGAAACCTGCTTTGCTAAGAATGCTCTCAATGTTTTGATTAGGGTCCAAGCAGGAAATGAATTTATTTCCCAGTTTTGTAGCCCCTTAGCCAGCTGACCCTGACTTAGAATAAGCCCTCATAGTTCTTTGCATGTTATCTGTTGTTTGATCCTTACTGCCTGACAAAGATTGATGATGAGCTTTACCTGTATTCCTGTGCAAAATGAATTCAATAAAAGCCCATCGAGGAACAGGTTCCTGGCCCTTCTCCTTTGAGAGATCAGCCACCGTTTCTCCCCAAGCAGATCATGTCTTGGTAGATTTATTCTCACCCATGGTGGCAGGGGGGTGGAACCCCATCCCCCCATCCCCAAGAATATAGTTCAGAGAGGCTAAGTACCTTGTCCCAGCTGTGTTACTGATGAAAGGCAATGTCAGGATTCAGATCCAGTTCTTCTGCACTAAGCCTCTTCCCCAGCACTTCCTCTTCAAGTTGTTTTGGTTCTTAGGAACCAACTGTCTTCCCTTCTAGCTGACCTAATTGGCTTTTCGTTCTTTTTTTATGGGGACTTCAATTTTAACTCTAGTGGCAGCAATTTCTTTGGCTTCAGGTGACTTAAGCAAAAATGATTTACTTTTCCATCCTTTCCTGCTTAGTCAGCAGTGTCTAAAAGTGAAAAACTGATATTATGAGAATGTGGTCTGGGCTTTGGGTTATTTTTATTGGTAACTAAAAATATATTCAACATTTGTAAGGAAAAGTACAATATATTCTGTGTCATGCATTCATAATGATAAGAAACTGGTCCCGAATGCGTTTTTCTCTGTCTTTGAGCCTTGTCACTGGAAATTAGTAACAAGGACTCAGGAGGTCCGGAAGAGTCAGGAAGTCCGTGGCCCTGGCCAGGTGCTGTACTTCCGCTGAGTCCCTGTGCACGCCGTCGGGAGGCATTCCAGTTCTCCTTCGAACATTTCCAGGGGAATTATGTCTTGGAAATTTGCATCCTTTACCTGGTTGGTGAGTTTCTTTTGTTGAAACCTGAGGTCATCTTCCCTGCTTCCACTTTCAGTGGCCTTCCTGGCTCAGAGGAATCAGTGCCCACTTAAGGCGCCAAGGGGAGGTCAAAGCCCCAGGGCACCCCTCATAGCAAATTTTTCTGAGTTTCAATGTTTCTGTACATTTTGTGAGTTGAATGTTGTCTTGCGCGTCATGCTGTCTTGTATCTATCATCCTCTTACTACCTTTAAGTGTTTTTTTTCCTCCTTGCTTGATTTTTTTTTTTTATTATTTTCCAGCAGCTTGTCATAGGAATGGCACACACTCAGCACACTCAGCTTTAGACAGCTTCGTGCAGACAAGAACAACAAATTCACCAGTCAGGGAACGAAGTGGAAGAAAAATGAAGAACAATATTAGAAAAGAATCCTTTGGGAAGCTGCACAAAAATCTTATATTAAAATCAATACCAGGGCTTGACCTTTTGTGGTACTGTATGTTTTAAAGCCTTCTATTGATTCTCTTTTAATAACATGCTTATTCTAGTTTACTGACATAAGACTAGGGAGAATGCAAAAGAAAAGATCAAATTCTTTATTACTGTGGTCATTCAGATTTGTCTCTGGCATTTTTTATGGCTGACCAATGTTATGTCTGTGTGTTAACATACTGTGTCATTCTTAAAGAGTCGGTATAAAGGCTGAGATGTTATGAAAAAGCAAAGGAATTTTTTAAATTTACTTTTTATCAAAAATATGTTGGCCTTGCCTTAATATGTGTGCCCCCCCACCCCACCAAATTGGAATTCTTTGCTTTCATGTATGTGTGTAGAAGACAGAAGTCTCATATTGATTGGTGTGTGTGTGTGTGCTGAAAACCGTGGATAGTCTAATTTGTCTAGTCTGGGAACATTTGGTGACAATTCCGTGCATGAAGTCAGCTGTCTCATACTGTATCCTAATGGCAACATGACCAAGAATAGGAAGCCTCCTGGCCTGAATGTTTTGCTCGCTCAGTCTTATTTCAAGGACAGAAATATTCATTGCTTCTCGCTATGAGGGGCCATTTAGGAGGACAGTCCTCTAAAGGGTGTCGGCCAGTACTGAATTTATTGTTCTCTGTGCTCATCTCCTCCAGTTCTTGCCAACAGGAAAAAAACAGAATCAATTTTCTCACTTCATTCAGATGGGTTTTTTGAACATATAGGTATTAAGAGGTATCCAGAACAGCAGGAAGGGCTTGAAAGATACACCTGGAAAGGTTATTCTGTAAATGGCAAATTAAATGAGATTCAACCTGTAGAACATCAAGTTAATAGGCTTGGGGAGAAAGGCCTGGATCTAATTCACGATTTTAATATAATAGTCCTGTTGTTTATGGGACATCTGATATCACATGTTGAGAAGCCAGACAGCAATTCCAGGAAGACTGTAATGAATTAGAGGACATTTTGAAAGGGCAAATAAATTAATCAAGAAGCTGAAAAAGATGCAGAAGATTGGGAGGCGCAGTAGATTGCCGAGTACGTGCTGTACGGTCGTTGGGAGGGGGCTCGGCGGAGACGTGGGGTGCGGCCTCAGGAGGTCCAGGAGTCGCTGGTTACCTTTGGGTGTGCATGTGTATATGTATGTATTATTTGGGTTTTAACGTTACTAAACAGTGAAACCACAGAAACCATTGAATGTACGAGCAACGAGGAAATGGGGAGTCGATGAGGTAGGAGAGGAAAGGTTAACATAGCGAGGCCGAGCAGTCCTCCTCCAGGCCGAGTGAGCTCCCCTGAGCTGTGTCATTGCAGAGGGCAGGGGCTGTGCTTTCGCCCACCCACACGGTTTCTCCACTCAGAAGCCTGGATACGTGTACCCGCAGGACAGCGTTCAGACACTTCCAGTGTCTTGAACTTGCTCTTCAGCCAAAGTGGCTGACGCAGCCAGGACATAGACTTCAAGGAAAGAAAGACAGTAGTTCTTCTAACACCCTCATGTGCTCAGGGACCTAAAGACTGGGGATCCTGAACACACCGGACTGGATCCAGGATGAAGCAGAGGCAGATCTCTGCAGGTTTCTGCCACCTCTTCTCACAGCCGCTTCTTTATTGAAACCCAGTCTGCTTTCTGTGTTCTGTCGTCACCTCACCCGTAATATCTTCCTAGTGCCTAAGGGTATCTGTGGTACCCTGAGGTCACGTCATAGCAGTAAGAGGTGTTTTCTTCCTAGTTACGAAAGTAATGTACACGGTACAGAGAACTAGAGAAAGGCACCTAAAACAAAATGAAGAAAGTGAAAGTCACCGTAATCCCACTGGTCACACACAACTGTGCAGACATTTCGGTGCACAGGCATTAACACCAGGGGGAAGGTGACAGAAGTGCTGTTGTACTGTCCCTGTTGTTTTCCTGAGCCTCTCTATTTTGGTTCTTAAGATGTATCGTGGACATTGTTGGTCATTAGGTAAATTCAGGGTAATTCCCTGTTAGATTTTTAGTCTTCCCAGCAAATGGTTCAAAGTGTTTCACTGCTGTAAACACACTGCTTTAAGTATTCTTGTCATTAAATGCGCAGATAGCCAGTATTGTTTCCTTAGGGTAAATTTCTGTAAGTGGAATTACTAAGTCAAAAGTTATATAAAATACTACTGTTGTCAAATTACCTTCTGGAACTTTTGCTACTTAACTCACTACACTGTGAGTCCCTTCTCTGATCTCACTGTTGGGGAGCGTAGTAGTAAAACCAGTGTTGGTGCTTTACGTCGTGCCCATGGGACCACGCCTTCTCGTGTCTGTTTCTTTGGCAAGTGTTTTCATTAATTCCAGGCAGGTGGTTCTTGGTGCGATGGAGTCATCTTTTCCTTGTCTTGTCACAGATGGGGGGTACCAGGAGACTTTAGGTAGCTGGTAAATACTTGCCAGATCATTTTAAGTCTATGTAGTTTGAAAAACCTCAATTTAAACTATGACCCAATTTTAATAATGTTCTTGTTAGCAGCTTTACAAACCTGTCACTGAGACTTGTGGACAGTGATGGGGTACAGTACACATACAGTGTGCTCAGAGGCGCAGGTGGCTGGAGGACTCCGTTGCCCCGGAATGACTCGGTGGTTTTCTAAAATTGCTCCAGCAGAGCTGGCCTCAGTGTGACCTTCATTAACAATCAGCTTGTCATGAAATTAAGTGTCAGTAGAATAAGCCAGCTTTGAGTTATTTACAGCTTTATAAACAATGCCCTGCACCACAGTATGTGCTAAATAGATAATCGTTGAATGTTTAATTTGACCGTAATTTTAGCAGATGAAATGTTGAAGGATAATAAGCTTTCTGCTTGCTACAAAAAGAAGAAAAAGAAACAAAAGGAAAATCAAGTAACCCTGAAGATTCAAATGCAAAATCTGGCAAAAATTAATGTAGGTTGCAAAAAAAAAAGAGGAAAAACAGAAGGAAAAAGGGTGGGTGGGGAGGAAAAAATAATTTGTCGATTCTCTATAATGACCTGATATTAAATGTGTAATCAGCGCAGTTATTTTATCGTATGTGTTCCTGCTCTTATTCTAAAATATGTAAGTAAATATTTTTTGCTGGAACTTTTCTTGATTCCAGACTAACGGCAGACGCCCAAGACCAGTGCATTGTTCGGGCTCACCCCAGAGTGCGGGGCCTGGAGACCCAGACTCTCCTCACCCGTGCACCGCGTGATGCTGGTTAATGCAGTGACGTGGGACGGAGGGCGGAGGTTTTCGTGTGTGCGTGTGTTTGTTTTGAGACAAAAAACAATTCAGGTTCGGGAACCGGAAGACCAGAGTTCTGGTACTGCCGTCTCTGCTCATTAGCTTGTTGAACATTTTTGTTTGAAGGATGAAAAGTTATGAAAGAGTGAAATCCTTCTTCTCTCCTAGTATTGTAAAGATCAAATAACATATTGTAATTACATGAACCCCATTAGCTTTTACAGCTAATGCTATTTTTAATAATAAAAACAATAATGATTATTACCACAACTACTCCTACCGTAACTATTAATCTCTTGAATCCGCTTTGTTCTTACTACACGTATGATTGTGAGGTTTCATGTGTTAGAGCGGCAGAGCCCAAAGAGACTTCCCAGCTTGCTGTGTCGCGGTGATCGAACCCCGTAGATCACGGAACCAACCCGGGAAGGCTCTGCCTCGGAACGTGTCTTCATTGCTAAGTGTCGTGCTATTTACAGAGCTCCTCTTGCTCCTTTCCCAGCAGGTCTAGAAACTGTTCCCCCTTCACATTGCACTTTTACTCATCTTTCTTCTGGTGCTTAATCATCTCAGTGTCCTTTCCTGGTCCTCATTCTCCTGGACGTGTGCCGTGATTCACGGTCCACCAAGAGATGAGTTAGCCTGACCCACCTCTGTGCTGGGTGCTGCTTTGAGTCTTGGTTGCATTTGAGTTCTGTCCTTACTTGTAAGATGGCCTTTTGCAAACTTTCCTTTTGTTGTCACGGTCCACCTTTGCGTTCATTGCCATCAGTCCCGCTTCTCCAGAACCCTGAACCTACTTTGGCGTTCTCCTTCCGGAGGTGGTGTATTCATTGTTGGGGCTGCCGTAAAAAATTCCGCAGCCTGGGCAGCTGAAACAACAAATTTATTTTCTCGTGGTTGTGGAGACTGACGTCCAAATAAAGTGTCAGCAGGTTCGGCTCCCCCGAGGCCTGTCTGCTTGGCTTGCTGGTGGGGCTGCCTTCTCTCCGTGTCCTCAGCACGCCCTCTTCTTCCCCGAGACCCCATCCCTGGTGTCTCTTCCTCTTCTGATGCGGACACAGTCCTGCTGGGTTCGGGCCCCCGCCTTCCTGGTTGCCTTTCACCACAGTTACCTCTGGTGAAGGCCCTGTCGGTAAATGTAGTCCTGTGAAGTGCGGGAGGACACAGTCCTGTCCCTAAAAGACGGACAGATTGATGGAACGTAGGTGCAAAAACTGATGGATGCGGTTTTCTTTTATATTTCTTCCTCAGCAGGAAATTGATTCTTGTATTAAATCTTTAAGGTATCTTTCAGGTCCAGAATTCTAAGTGTTGATTTTCCAGTGGAAGTTATTGGGGCTTTTCAGTGACTGTGGCTTGAAGTTTAAAAAGGACCAGGGTTAGGTTTAAATGATTTATAAAAACGATGTCATGTGTCTCTGTCATCTGTTGTTTTTTTTTTTTAATCTAAGCAGGTATGTTTGTGGTATTAAAACAGGTGGCCCAGTGAGTAGCCAATCAAAGGTGGCACAGTATTATGGCAAGATCTTGAGTCGAAGTATCAAGCCTCTGTGCATGAGAAGCAGAAGAGCATCAAAGTTTGAACTTGACAGCTCGCTGTCCATTGTGGTGCATTGTCATGGGAAGGAGGGAGGAAGGACAGGGACAAAATATTGTTTTCTCAATTATTAAACTTTTGAATTATATGAGCTATTTAACCAGTTTTACGTATCTTACACAGAAAATAAAAGCTCAGTAGTGGTATTTGTTATTCTTAATTTTGCTTTAAAAAACACAGTGCTTCCCCCGGGACTGAGCCAAATCCAGAGAGGTTAATTTACCATTGGAAGCCCATTTTTAAAGCAAACAGGTCTCCTATTTTAAGAGCATATTTGCCAATTTTGTACTTCTTTAGCCTTGTAAACATGGATCTTAAGGGAGTTTTTAAGAATTGCCAGTAATGGGAGTTTTACGTTTTATAAGCAGTTTTCTGCAAATCATGTTGCATATTGTCTTTGAAACATTTATCTTACATGATGAGAGTCTGCTTTCGGAGGTTCATCTTCATTAATTTTAATATATAGAGAAATCCTTAATGCCTTTAGGATTAATTTCCTTCAGAACTCTCTGAATTGACCTGACTGGTTTCTTCTATTTTTAGCCTAGTTTCATACTCTCAGACCTGCACACGCCTATAAATTCAAATTTGAATTTATAAATTCAACATGCTTTACTTTTCACATGCATTTTCAATGGCTTAGCCATTTCATTTTACTCTGGAAACCTTAATGAAACTTATAACAATGTTACTCATTTTCATTTTTATTCTGGCTCAGTCTCTATTTAAACTAATGGCGAGTAAATATCATTGCAACATTTACTGCTGATATATTGTATGTGAAGATTTTAGGTGTCATTATTATGTGATATTAAATGGAAGAGGAATCGTACTAATTGTTCTATAGATACTTGAAAAGAAAAAAAAATTTACAAACGTGTCCCCATTTAAATTGTACTCCTGGTCTGAATTAATTCTACTAAGGCAAGCTGAAAGTGAATTAGAAATTAAAGCAGTGTTGTAGCCTCTAATAGTCTTCTTATATGAATATTGGGTTTTTGGTTTTTTTATTTTGAAGTGCTTACCTTCATCCAGGTTGTGTCTTTCTAAAGAATGCTCTTTGGCAACTGTTATGTACTCCAAATAAAATTATTTCAGCAGGAGTGCCTAATGGTTTCTACCATTGTAGTAACTGCAAATCCACTGCATTATGAGGGGGGACAACAGGAGCTAGTCATTGGTGTCATCTCAGAGTTAAGAGAGATGATCTGAATAGCAGCTTTGCCTCTCAGTCACTGGTGATCTTGAGTAGGTGACGTACCCTGCTCTGTCTCCGTTTCCTCAGTTATGAAATTGGGTTAAAGAAGAATACCAACCTGATAAGCTTGTTGTTAGGCAATAGTAGTAGAATATGATGGTTAAGAGTGTGGTCTTGGGTCATAGGACTTTGGTTTGAATTTCAGCTTTGTGGGTTACACGTTTGGAAACCACATAGTTCATTAACTTCTTCAGGGGTCAGTTTTTTCATCTTCAAGATGGAGGACGGTGATCACTCCCGCCTTTGGGTTGTCTTTAGGGTTATTTTGAGGATTAAACGGGACGTCCATGTACGGTTCTTAGCACAGCACAGTGACTCACACAGAATCCTAGGAGACATTTCGGAGATGTGACTGTCCCTCTGACCTGTATTCCCATGTTGTGTGGAGTGGAAAACGTCTGTCTACTGTTTTCTGCATGTGGCTTTTCTCATTTCCTCTCGCCTTTATCATTTCCAAGGAGCTTAGAAAATCGCTGTATTGGTGAAAATGAAGGGAAAACGAGCTGAAGGCGTGTAGATGAACTTTTAAAAAAGATTTTATTTATTTATTTTTAGAGAGAGGGGAAGGGAAGAAGAATGAGAGGGAGAGAAACATCAGTGTGTGGTTGCCTCTCACACACCCCCTACTGGGGACCTGGCCTGCAACCCAGGCATGTGCCCTGACTGGGAATCAAACCTGCAACCTTTTGCTTTTCAGGCCCACGCTCAATCCACTGAGCTATACCAGTCAGGGTCGAACTGTTCTTTTTTTACAGGAGCCATTGACTGCCTTTTTCCCAAGGCGTGCCCAAGTCGAGTTTCAGAAGTGCTAAATGGGAGAAATGAGGGTGTTTGTTTTCCTTATCAGATTACCAGTATTTAAAAAAAACAGTCAAGTTGGGTTTTAGTTTGAAAAATACTCCTTTTAGTTAATATATACATGTTTCGAAATTGGATATTGGTGCTAAATGGTTGATTCTTATGTATTGGTGCCTTCGCTTTTTGTTTTTTTGCCGGCCCAGGAAATCGTTCTCCAGGGCTGGGGAGGCCCTCTGTGAAAGTTCACTGACCTGTGTGCTGGGATGTTGGGGAGCTGCAGAGGGGGGGGGGGGGAGCACGATAGTCCCAGTGCAGTTAAAGCACTGAAATGAAGACAGTGGCGTTGCACACAATTGTGTAATTAAGAATTCTCACCTTTGGACCACAAAAGCAGACACTGTGCAGGGCTTTAGGGCAGCGAACAGCAGGCTAAATGTGGCCTTGCAGACAAGAGTTGAATCGTCGGTGAGGAAGGTGCCACCAGCAGCTAAACCGGGATGAGGACCTTCCCAGTCCGGGAAACGGCAGTGCGCCGTGAGCAGGGGCTGACGAGAGAGAAGCTGGGGTGAGCAGCGCCTGATTGCTTTGCAGTTTGGCAAGAGAATGACCTAACGTGCGCCCACATGTGCCCTGTGAACGTTTTGTAGCCCTGTGCTGGCTGTCCTACGGCCGCAGGTAAATTATTAAACTGTGGGGGGTTCAAATTGAGATTTGCTTTTGAGTATAAAACACACGCCACATTTCAAAGACTCAATATGAAAGAACAAAATGCCATATTTCTTCAGTAATATCTCGTGTTAATTATATGTAGCAATGATAATATTTTGGATGTATTGGGCTCATAAAATATATTATTAAAATTAACTAGACCTGTTTTTTTCACTTTTTCAATGTAGCTTTTAGAAAATTTAAAATTATATCTGTAGTTTGTCTTATATTTCTATTAATTAGTACCACTCTAACGCATTTTATATAAACTCAATACATTTGTGTAAAAATGGCACCATCACAGAAGTGAAAGTCGCTAAGCCCAGTACCTGTCTCACCCGCTAGTGGTGACCCACCCCATCATTAACAACTTTTTCATGTATTCTGTCATTTTTCTACTCGTACTATTCTGCCCTTAAGTATATTGGAAATCAGAGAACAATCATAAAAGCTATGGTAACTTAATACCGATTTTCAGACTGGGGGGTAACAGAGTTTCAGGGGAGCATCTGGCTGCCTCTTTGTCTCAGTTGTTCACGTTTGAGGGAAGCGCAGTTACCGAATCGGCTCCCCTAGAGGGACACCCTCATTACCTGCCGGGGCAGCAAGGGCAGTGCTGGGGAAGAAGTAATTAATTTTCATTGAATTTGTAGTATTAATTCTTTTAAATGGTTTAACAGAGAAAAAGTGACTCTCACTGGCTGTGTGGTTAGTATTCTTTATCATTGCCAAACCTTCAAGTTTTCTGTGGTATACTATTTAAAGCAGTTATGTTTCCTTTGTCTTTTTTATTTTGAAATAATTGATACGATTGGTGACCTGGTAAAAGTGAAATAGAGTGAAGTTAATAATGGTATTATGTAAATGTCCTGATGTAAAGGAAAAACTGATACTGTGGTTAATTGGTAGAATCACTGATTTAAAAAAAATACTTTGTACACTATTTGAAGCACATCGATGCTCATTGAATACTTTTATCAGTGATTGAAACATGTTGTATCAAATTGATTACTTGAGCATTGAGTGTCACTGATAAGGTCTGTTTTCCAAACTAAGAAGATACTTTGTTAACTATCAAAATATGACATTAATGGAAGTATAGGTGTTAGAAAATATTTCACCCATTGGATATTTGTGTTCACTCTTCTACTATTTTTGTGCTTATGTTTCTCCTTTATAGAAACAAAATGAGAAAACAGAAATTGGCATTGCCTTCTCTTTTTGTTCTAACCACAGTGGTTACTGTGAATTAACCAAAACGAACTGTTTTGTGCAGGGTCCTAGGCATTGTCGGTGCTCAGCAAATATTTCACAGATTTTGCTTTGTTTACTCACATTGGTATAATGCTCTCTGTTTGATTTAGTGCTTCACATTATAATTTAATGTGATTCTACTGCAATCATTTGAAATAGGTGTTACTGTGCCGTCTTCCTATGAGAAAACCCACAGCTCAGGGAGCTTATACTGATAAATTCAGTACGTGGCAAAGTCTTAAATTCAGATGTTCTAACTCTAGCTTATGTTTTAGTGATTATCGACGTGGCTATTGTGAACTGTAAATGCAGGTAAATATTGGAAATTTAACCTTATTTTTATCTTTTGATTAGTGTTTTATTTGAAATCCACAGTAATATTAACCTTCCAGTCCTTCACAGTTCTGTGATTTTTGGTATTAACTGACTTCAGTAGGTTCCTTATGCTTAAGACATAGAATTGTTTGCAAACAAGTCCAGATGTGTGTAGGTGACTGGTCATTGGATTAGACTGACGCACTGAACCCACTTCAACTTCCCTGTGCGGTCCTTGGACACTTCCCTCTATAGAAGATGGGGAGATAGGTCCGTGTTTGATCTCACTTGTCATTTTACTACAGTTCCACATGTTTTTAAAAAGAAGAATAACCAAATTGACATGTCGATGCAGCTGGCAGATTTGTTTCCTAAAAGTGTTTGAAGGCAGACTACCCAATGTTACTTTAACACTGACCTCCTTTTTCCTTCCCCCACCTCTTGGCACAGACACGTGGGTTCCTAGTAATTTAAAAGTTCTGTTGAACGACACTTGATACATGGTGTGATGTGGTGAGTACAGATATGTACTAGAAACTCCGTTGGCTTAGAGCATCAATTTCACACCTGAGACCCCAGCTCAGAGTTTAGGTGAAAGGTTTGCTCAGCGTCCGTAGTCTTTTTCTCAGGTCCCCTGATAAATGCAGTGATTCCAAACCACATTTTTCTTCTGCATCAAATCCAGGCAGCACTCTGAATCATTAAATATTAAACCTTATATTCAAGAACATTATTCACTCATTAATATTGCATTGTGGACTAAACTGCATTGTTCAAAACATTTTAGGATGTTATGCAAGTCTGTCAAAATACATTAACAAACTTAGTCGTGTTGAACGAAGCAAAAAAAATGACAAACTGTTTGCACCACAAATGTGTTGTCGTTGAATTTTTATACAATGTAAGCATTTTAAGTTGGGATATTTGGAAATCACTATAAAGATAAAATGACTGCAGCGGAAGCCAGATGGAATGAATATTCATCTTCCACATAACATCTGCCATATATCTTAATGAAATTTATAGTAACCTCTGAAATTTTTCTTCCTTGACAGTATATATTTATCTTTAAAATTATTTTAACAAGGAGTTGAATATGAGTTGGTACAATTCTAGCTGCTTATAAAAACTGCGGTATCTGATTCAGGGGCCATTTTTCAAATCTCCACGACAGCTGTCTTCTCGGCAAAATTGTGGCTAGATGGGCCTCCTGTGAACTGTGGGGCAAGTGGGAACTTTTGATACTATGCAGAGTGTCAGCGACCGAATTCAAGCCCGGGTCTCTGCGATGAGATTTGTTCTGGATCGCCGTGAACACGGGTGGCTTCCCGCTGCTTTTCACAACCTGTTGGTTACAGCGAGAAGCCCTGAAATTCTCCCCAGGACAGAAAACGCTGGAAGCATTTCTGTTTTTTAAATGGTTCTTTCTTCTAAAATACCATTTTCTGGTGCCATGAGGAAAATTCAAGTAGCAAAGGGTATGAAGATACACAATCGATGAAGAGATGAATTGGTTTTTGTGCAGTGGCAATAGCATAGCCAATGCACTTTACTGATTATATTGACTGTGTATGGTTATATTGATGATATACATTAGTGATCATTGATATTTAATGGATTATAATTAATGAGGGAAATCAGTAAGAGAGTGTAGGTTGATTTTAAAACATACTTGACTACCTAGATTTTTTTTTTGAATGGAGAACTAATGTTGCTGTGATCTGTAGGTCAGAAGTAATGTAAGTAGCCAGTGGGCTCATCTTGAATAGCTACAGCTGTCACTTCCAACATGGTAGAAATGGGCACTGTGAAGTAAATAACGAAGGGGGCCTAGTGAGGTCCTGCGGGCTGACGGGTAAATTATTCATTGCGTCCGTTTAGCTGGCGTGGGTGGCGCTGCGTGGGCCTGGAGCGCTGTGCCAGTGACTGTACTGCATCATTAAAATGCCTCCCTTCCTCAGGCCTGTGGTTTAGTGGAGATTTGGAAATGGGGGTTAACCTCATGGAAATAGTTTTATTTGTGTAAGGAATGCCGTGCTCTTCTTCTGGGTGGGCTGCCCCACGGTCAGGGGCCCGTTTCAGAAGCCCGGTGAGCGGCCTCCCTCCTCACACCAACATCACAGGTCCTCGTCCTTCCCACTTAGATGAGTGAAGGGGTTTGGAGCATCACCACCTCTGTGACTTCTAAGCTGGGGGGACTGCAATGGCACGTGTACCTTTACAGAGCACCCGAAACGTTAATTATTACCTTCTCAGCCTTAGTAACTCTGAAGGGAAAAAAGAGGTAACACAAACCTTTTAAAATTTTTGTGCCATGTTGTACACGGTGTTTCGTAGTCATAGTCAGTTAGCTCTGACTGTTTGTGCATCTAAACCGAATGTGATTTTATGTGCAGATTGCACCTCCGTGCTGTAGCAGTATTCCTCAACCTCACGAGTCTGTGAGTGAAAGGAGGAAAGAGTGGGAGGAAGTGCGTTGTCTCATCTGTTAGCCTCTTCCTGCCACGCGATACAAGTACCTGTGCCTGCTTGTGCTGATGCATTAGGGCTGGGTTGTGTTCTGCACAAACGGACCGAAGGCGAGGGGGCAGGAAGACTGGATGTGTATATTATTGACATTGGAATCAGGCCACAGAACGTTTTACTTTGAGGGACTTCAGCTGAGCAATTAAGATCATGCCGCATAGTGGCTGCGTGGATATTGGAGTTATAAATCTAGACTACAAATTCCATCACATGTTTTCCTGTCTAATTTTGAACGACTTCTTTACCTCTCTCTGCTGTGGTTTCTTGCGCTCTGAACAGTAACAGCTACTCTGAGGGACTTTTGCGAGGGTTCCGTGAAATAACGCACATAAAACGCCTCTGAAAATGCCCGGCACAGGGAGTGCTCCATGGCTGGTAGTTGTTACAATATTCTTTGTTGAGTATTTAGCATTGTTTCCATTTAAATGGCACAAATTGTATGTTAAAACTTTCAATACTGAAAATAACTTAAGTGGAATAGAGAGTGAGAGGTCCCAGTGCTTTTTGTCCGAAGGAATTGGGGGTTTTGGTAGACTCCTCAAGAGCAGAGCCAGTTGTGACCTCTGTCTGCTGCGGGGTGATTCCTTGTTCTCACCGTGGCCTCCGCGTTAAATTCACAAGCAGTACTCTTCAGTATGTTTTTATTTCAGGTCACTCTGTTTGTTTGTTTTTGTTATTGTTGTGAATTCTGAAGGGTAATACTTATCTCTTACTTAAAGTATGTCTGTGATTTAACTTTGAGTCAGAGATGGAAAACAACAAGTAAGGGATTGAATAGCAGTTACCCTAAAATGACAGTGGGTAAAAATCATACAGATTTTCACAGTTTTTGCTCTTCTGATACATGCTTCTGTCGTCTCATTTTATGTTTAAGATGAGAGTTAAATGAAATTCCGTATACTGCTTAGTGTGGCTTTCAAATCAATGTGTTTTTGTTAGACGTTTTTTTCTTTAGTGTGATTTCATAGAAATAAGACATCTGCCACAGAATGACTTTTCAGCTGATGGACAGAGTCAGAGACCTGAAAATGGATTGCCAGTCACCGGGGAGAGCACAGTGTGGAGTGGGTGCCATGGGCTTGGACTGTTGTGCTTCTTGCGCGGACCCAGGTGACTCTGACAGAGGGTGAGCTAGGTCTGGGCTGAGGCCCCTTCATCTCTGCAATACTTCCTTTGAGGTTATGGAGCAGTCCAAGTCAGAATATAGGGCCGTCGTTGTTCAGAAGTGAGACCGGTGGGCATGCTTTTCCAGGGCCTGAGTGGAGCTGATCGTAGCAGTTGTGGGTGTGATCAGTGATGTAAAATTGGATTCTTAAGAGGCTATTTATTTTTCAGTTGGAGTGTGTTTCACTCAGTTTTTTGAGAACAAAGTTGGTTTTGCAGCCTATACGGCTGGGGGTGGGGTGGTTCTGTCCCACTTACAACTTCCCTCCACTCCCGTCTTCCCAGAGAGGGTGTCACTTGCCTCCCCGTCGGCCGTGCCTTGTACCAGCACTGCAGAGAGGTGCTTGCCGTGGAGTTTGTCCCTGAGGGTACTCCTCCTCTGCAGTGTTTAATCAAAGCACGGCTCTTGAATATAGGCCATCTATTCCTTGATTCCCTAAGACCTGCTCCATAGTTACTCCTCACTGTTATCAGTGAGCTGCAAAACTGAACCATGTTCTGCCCCTTTGTGAAACGGCTCTTACTCGGTTGTGTTTTGGTGGTGGTCTCGCCCTGTGTGCTTACCTAGTGGCTGTAGTCCAGGTGGGCTATGTTACACCTCAGGGTTTCTTTTTAGAAAAATACAGCTTATAGTGAAAAAAAAAAAAAAAAAACAAGACAGGGAGGTAATTTTCATAAGAGTTAATGTACAGTGCCCTCGATTGCCCCATTCGGCACTTTTTATCAACTCTGCCCTAAAATGCTTTATGTAACCCTTCAATGTTAAGGAAAAGAAGATACAGTAGCAATTTTCAAGTGGAGGGGATTCCCACGTGTTGGAGGCCGGAAAGCATCTCCACCGCCTTGTCCTGCCAGTTTCAGTGCAATTCCCAGCCGCTTTCTCTGAGCGCAGCCTCTGATGGATGGGTGTGAGCCAGTGGGTTAGTTTGGGCGCAGCACAAGGACTGCCAGAGTTGGCCCCGGTCTCTCTAAATGGTCCTCAGAGACCCTTTAGGTTTCCGTGTCCCTGTCAGGTGGTCTGCGTGGGCTGGGGTAGGAGATGCAAAGAGGGAGACTTTCTCCTGGCTCCTTTGACAAGGGGTTGAAAATCCATCCGCTGGTGGGGTACCACTGGGCTAGTCAGCGGGCCCCTCCACTTGACAGAGCCAGGCAGCTGGGCCTGAGCCCTGGTGAGCAGACAGACAAAAGAAGCCCCAGCCAGGGAGGAAAGCAGACGAGAAGAGCACTCGGAAAAGGTGCTTCTAAGAGCAAGAACTGTTAGAATATTTCAGAGGTGCTTTTCGTGTCTGTAGCATTGGCAGCCATTGCCACTTGATTTGTAGGGCACATTCATTTTAAGAGGCATCGTGATCTCATAGATATTGAAGGATGGGGGGAAATAAGCCCGTGCACATTATAGTTGATGAAATACACTAAATTCTGGGATGGAGATACAGGGAAGAGATAGAGGAGTGGTGATAATTAGATGATATGAAACATATTACTGAGCTGAAGAAAGACTGGCATCCGCAAATTGAAAGGCCTGTGCTAGGCGGGGTTGATGAGAAAAGATGCTCACCTAGTCATAAACTGTTCAAGTTTCCAAACTTAAGGATCAAGAGAGGAAAGCTCGTACAAGCTTCCTGATGGAAAGAAACACTGACTTATAAAGGAAATGGGATCAGTCTGGGTTTAGGTTTTTCTTCTGCCAAACTGGAATCTAGGCAGCGGAATGACTTCTAGGGATTCCCAAGAAAAAGGACCAGAATCCCCAAATTCTGTGTTGAGCTCCCATTTACCTGTCAGGGTGAAAAAGAGACTTACAAATATGCAAGGCTTTAGAGAATTTATTAATGTTATCACCTCACAGCCAGAGTCCATTAAGGAGACAAAACTCATCAGTTATTTTTATAAAGAGAATTTAATATAAGAATTGTTAACGAGGCAATGGAGCAGAAAAACAGCAACACCGAGGCAGTGCTGTTTAGTGGAAATATAATCTGAACCATCTGTGTAATTAAAAAATTTCTAGTAGCCTCTCCAAAATCATGAAAAGAAGTAGGTGAAAGTAATTCAAAGATATTTTATTTTTCTCAATATATTCAAAAGATTATGGTTTTCACATGTAGTCAATGATGAAATTTATGAACGAGGTATATTACATTTTCATGCCAAGTATTAAAAATCCAGTGTACGCTTTTTACCAACAGCACATCTGAGTTTGGACAAGCCGCGTTTCATGGGCTCCAGAGCCAACATGTGTGTAGTATCACCTGTTTTGGACAGTGCAGCTTTAAGGAGTCCCAGAGGTGGTGCTGGCAGGAAGCAGTAGTTGTTAAAATATAGAAGTTTGGAGGGGGAGGCAGGGCTCTGGAACTGCAGCTCACCCCCTGAGGAGGGGGTGTCTCCTGGCTGGCGGGGCTCATATGTCTGAGCTTGTAGGAGAAGCCAGGGTCTGGGACTCAGATTTTTGAGGAGCCTCCCGGTGGGTAGGGGTGGTGTCTCCAGAGTGTGGGGTGCATTGAGGTTTGATTTTGCAAGTGTGGGCAAACCGCACACGGAATCAGACTGCTGCTGCAGGAGCACGGTGCCGCTGCCAGTGTGAAGCAGTGAGGCAGGCCCGAGCAACGGGGAAAGGCACGGGCAGCGAACAGGAGAGATGCCTTTTCTTCCTCCAGCCCTGTGGTCTCCCTCTGGCTCCCTCTATTGGCGGAGCCTAACAGGGACCCGCTGCAAAGCAGACATGGTTAAGAGACTCCCAGTTCCCGTATCACAAAGCAGAGGCTAGAAGAGGGATGTGATGCTGGGAGTCGTAGGTAAATGTCTGACAGAGTGGCCCATCTTAGAAACATGCTTAAAGAAAAGCAAGTCTAACCACATTACAAATTAATTACAACGGAGATAATAAGAAAGAGAAATTAATGCACTTTGCGGAGAGGAGTGGAAACACCCATGAACTCTGTCTTTTCATTGTGCATGTGAACGATGGACTGGGAACATCGAAAGGTACTAATAAGGATTCTTGAGATTGAAGAGAAATTCTTGAAAAGAAAACCTAAAGAGCTGTAGGAATTTAAAAGCACGGAACTCTTTCTTAGCTAAGAGGTGGGTGGCGGGGGAAGTCAAAGTATTCAAATGATACCATGTTACTGCATTTGCAGAGTGTAGTGGTTGAGAAAATAGTAGGAATTGTGTTTTTAAACAATAGTAGGGCACAGAGTGTGGACGGCTGTTCAGGAAGGGAGTGACCAGAAGCGCACGGAAGAACCCCCCAGAGCCTTTTGAGAGAGGAAGAGGATGGCGAGTGACTTGCTGTAATCAGGAAACAAGACACAAAGGGAAAGATGAAATTAGTACAAGGGAAGGGAAGAAAGAGATCAAATTAATAGTAAACATAGTGTAAAGTAGAAGAAATAAAAGTAAGCATGTCAGTTGTTACACTGTTAACAACTGTGACTGACCGTAACTGCCACTTAGAGATGAAGGCTGTCAGATTACGTTAAAATGCGCCACACGCTCACCAAGAGCTATGGATTATTTATAATAATAAATAATGGTACACTTAAAACCAAGTAATTTGCTTTAGCCTTAATGAAGGTTAAAAGGTATTGGATTGGCAAAGCGATACCAAACAAAAAGAAGGATGAGGAAAGGTGAGAAGCCCAACGATGTAACGATAATAACGAGCACAGTCTGTGAAGACGGCAGTCTGTACGGAACTTAGTGCATCAGTCAGATTAGCGGTTCAGCATATGAGTGAAAAATGACTAGATATTCAGAGACTACTTGAGTAAAAAAAATAATAAAGGAGTTTGTGTAATCATTCTTTCCTTACAAATGTCTGCTCTGGTCTTGGGGGAGGAGTCCACTGAGCTGTAACATCAAAGCACTGACCGCAGGAGAGAGGGAGTGAGTCAGGTGGTGTGTGTGTCTGAGGGGCACAGTGCAGGTACACGGGCGAGGGTGCGTTTCGGTTCAGACTTGCGACTGCTTTGAAATAGAAAGAAGAAGTGTTGGTTCTTTCCTGCTGTAAGTCTCAATGGGAAATGGTAATGTCTTCTCTCGGGCCAAGTTTCCCAAGACTTTCCGCAATAACTAAGGACATAATTTCAAAGTATGTGTCCTGGCAAAAATAGGATCTTTATGAAAAGGAAACATAAGTGCAAAATACTGTAAAAGGCGTGATGAATGTTTTGTATCCGTAAGGATACTAAGATACCAAGCTGCTGTACAAGCAAGGATGCTGCTAAGATGCCCACCCCTGTCTCTCAGGTCTCTTACCTTCAGGAGGAAGCCGTCTCACATGGTCATCTGTCCCTCACTGAAGCTGCCCATCTCCGAAGGGGCCAGTGCTTGCCAGGGGAGTTGACGGCTGCCTGTCCGGACCAGTGGAAGGGGTTTGCCCCAGAGATACCTACATTTACCCTTAGTTCCCTTTTCCTCCAGCTGACTCTATGGTGGTCCTCCCCAGTGTGTGGTTGCGAGGGGGAGGGGCATAGGTGCTTTGTAGACAAGTCTCTACTGGTAACAGGTCATGTAGGGGCATTTTCTTCCACGCCTTCTATGAAACAGTTTAACAGCGTGTGTCTCTGCCTCCCCACTTTTACCGTTGATATATGCTTTAAGATAAAAAGTTGATTGTTTGGTGTAAGATGTCTCTAAATACGCAGTCAAGCCAGATAAACAAGCAGGTGTTAGTCCGTATAGTGGCGGGGAGACCGTGCTGTGGTGTTGTGTGTGTAACTGGGGGAGTTTAACTGTGGATTCCTGGGAAAGGAGGGGTGCAGGGGCCAGGAATGTGGGGACATTAACTTGGGAACTAGAATCAGGATTGTTGTCCAATGTAAACACATTTTTTAGTTCAGGAGGAGAGTGTATTTGATAAGAAAATGGTCCGAGGAAAATCCAGGACAAGTAGAACCTGTTCCCAAGAGACAACTGAAACAGGGACTTTGGGTACAAAGTAACGCGCACTGTGTGTGCACGTGGGAGGTGAGCACCTGGGGGGGGCGGAATTGCTGGGTTCGTCGGGGCCTTCCCTCCAGGGGCCTCCCCGTCCAGGGGCCTCCCGTCCAGGGGCCTCCCGTCCAGGGGCCTCCCCGTCCAGGGGCCTCCCGTCCAGGGGCCTCCCCGTCCAGGGGCCTCCCGTCGCGGGCCGGGCGGCCTCTTCTCCAGCATCATTTGGAGGCTTTGCTGGAAAACCTCCAGGTTGTGACTCAGTTTTAGTGTGAGTGAAAACAAAATCACTTGTTAATGTTCTCATAGAAAGGAAGGAAACCTTCCTTACTAAATTTGAATGACATTTAAAGTGATATTTATGTAGAAGCATAGACGGCCAAAATAAATACCCTCTCAGTTATACTCAGAACCAGGCCGTAATGCGGTTAAATAATACTGATTTACTGCATGGTTAGCTAGATTGCAGTTATTTGACTTTCCAGGACAGTGTTAGCTATTGCTAAGTAACCATTATACGAAGAGTACCAGTGTTCCATAGTATTAGACTTTACTCATACTCTGTATTTATTCTTTCAGAAGTATTTGTTGAATGTCTGCCAAAGGCCAGGCATTTTAGTGTCTGGCTACAGTGGTATAGAACACAGAGTTCTTAGCTCGTGGCTCACCTTCTCGTATATATTTGTGTGTGTACATCTGTCTTCTTCCGTGAGACTGTGGACTCCCCAAGTCTGGCTGTCTGGCTACACCTCTCACTAGCCTTGCGACCTTGGGCTAACTACTTATCACTTTGGTAAGCCTTGGCTTTGCATAGCTTCTCTGTACCTCAGCCTCCTTCTCTGAAACACGGTGGTCAGTTTGATAAGGCATTTGCCAGGAGCAAATGAGTTACACCTGGCACAAAGGAAGCATTAATAAATCGTAGCTCTTTTATCTGATGCAAATACAGATGTGACATATAGATACATATAGATGTTAATAGAGCTACATATAGTGTGACATATGAATGTAATATGGCTACGTAAATTCATACCTCTATTTATTTGGAAATCTCAGTGAACATACATTTCTTTCAGGATTTTAAATAATTTGATCTGAGAAGTATTAAGCTTGCTACGTACTTTTATTTTTGTGAGGGCTTCTTAATAGAAAGCCACGTATTTGTTCTGGCATTACTTTTAATAGTCTTATAATTAGTTTGTTGAATTACCAACTCAGCTTTCCTGTTTAAAAAATGAATAGTAAACAGTATTTTGAATGCTGGTTCAGCATGTTCTGACAGAGTATGATGCATTAAAATAAAATTCATCATTAGCATTAAAAACGACCTCTGAGGTTGTAGCCCCTCATTTTTCTTTCCCAGCTTTGAAACAGTCTTTCTGAGCCCGGTGCACGGCAATGCTTTGCAGACCTTGTCTGTGTCTAATGGTCGTTGTCCAACGTGAATTATTTCATCAACCGTTTTACCTCTTCACAGTCTCAGTTTCCATTCATTCTCTCCCAGTATCTGAGGTTCTTGTCCACTTCCCCTCAGTAATATCATGGCCTTATGTATTGAATTATAAAGTTGTTTTTCTAAGCTAGAATTGTGTAGAATTACTTACCTGTCAGCCTACAGGAAGATAAATCCAAGTCTTTGCGAGTGGCCAAGTGGGCAGAATGCCAGTTCACAGGACCAGTTGCGACCACTGCGTGGTAACCATGTTGGGGGAGGGCTGGTGACCGTTTGGACGGGCAGACTCTGACTGGACGTAATGAGGACAAAGAAAAGAGAGCTTGTTTTAAAATAATTATGGATAATACAGGGTTTTAAAACTGCCCTTGTGTGACCACAAAGGTGAGTAATATAATGGAAACTAATTCCTGGCGGGAGCTAACCCTTTAGGAGCTGGAAGAGGTGTGGCTCGGGAAGTCAGATCAGGTCATTTCACGTCTCTCGTGTCCTTTCCGCAGCCCAGTTTTTCTCATGTAAAGCACAAGGGAGATAGTAATGCCTCCTCCGGGGAAGACAGTGATGTTGCACAAGTGAAAAACACCTTGCTCCCATTACCTTTAAAATGTCCTTCCCACTTTCTTAACCCTTCAGTTTTTAGGTACAAACCAAAATAAATAGAACTAGATTTATGTAGTACGTATCTGTGAAAGCTGAATGTGTGTGAGTGGTTTATTGTTACTGTTTTTTCCATTTAAAAGAACGTATTCGAATGATATTCGTTATAAGAGGTTTATGTGGTTTTTAGAGTTTGATCTTGCTGGGGTATCTCAAACTTCTCCCTGACCTAGAGCATTCTGGGAAGAGGACCACGCTGGAGGGGCGGAGCGGACTGCTGTTTGTTTCATTAAGCTCAGGCTAGCTTTCCAATTACTTAATGCAAATAAGAAAAGTTTACACTAAACTCCTACTACTTTCCTTAAAACTCTAGGGAATTTAAATGGGGAGAGATACATATTTAAAAGAAGGAAATTTAAATGAAACTTATTATCACGGGCTTAACGTAGAATATTTGGCCAGGAGATCTGAAATAATAGGTGGGAAATGCCAATAAATAAAGAGAATGTATTCTCCGAGACACTTGGTGCATGTAGTTTTATTATCGTGGGATGATTTTTAAATCTTTGGAAACCTGAGTTAATAATGAACGACATTTTATCTCACGCCTTCTTTCTGCCTGACCAGAGGGACTGGCAAGGGACAGCGCTGCCTTTCACTGTCCTTGAGCTGGCCACGCCCCTTTCTCTCTGGGAGCCTTGGCCAACAGCCTGGCCTCGGACGCCCAGCTCCCCACTGGGCCCCACTGGGCCGCAGCTCTCCGTGAGGCCCCGGAAGCCTGGGTGTCTGATTTGGCTCAAAATAAGAGAAAAATGGTTTGATCTTGTGGCTATCTGCACTTTCATGGATGGCCATTGACTAGAATAGCTTGATGGAATATAAAACAAGGGTGCCAGAGGAGCGTTTGAAAAAGAACTGGGAGTTTCTGAGAATGTAAGCAGTTGTTCTTTGCAGAATAGCTGTTAAATGATCCAAATGAATCAGTGAAAGAAGAAACTTATTAGAGGAAAATATTGCTGTAAATGATTTTCATGGAGGGGGTGAATACATTTAGAAACTTCTAATCTGTTGTTTTTTTCCTCAAATATTTATTGCCGTTTTAATTTTTTATTAAAGATTTTATTTATCTTTAAAGGGGAAGAGAAGGGAAGGAGAGAGGGAGAGAAATATCAATGTACAGTCGCCTCTTGTGTGTTCCCTGCTGGGAACTGGCCTGCAGCCCAGACGTGTGCCCTGACTGGGAATTGAACCACGGTTGTTTGGTTCGCAGGCCCGCGCTCAATCCACTTAGCTACGCCAGCCAGGGAATTAATCTGTTGCTGTTACTTCTAAAGTGAAAACCTCAACTAGTTACACCATTTTTGTGAAACTCAGCCCTTCAAAATAATTGGAAAGAAAGCAGAGCTGCCTTCTAAAATTGCATAACTTTTGTCCTAAAATTGCAAAGGTGATTCTAAGCTTCAGCGGGCCCTTTCAAGCCTTGCACTAGTTTTTATTGAAAAGTTCACGTGTCCTGTGCTGTGTATGTGTTGTGGTGTGTGTGCACGAGTGTGTTTTAAGAGCCCCTCACTGCCAGCCTCTGCTGTCTGAGACAGCAGCCTCAGAGCTGAAGGGAAGCCCCCCTCAGGGATTCCAGGCCCCACCGGTGGTCGCCCTAAGGCACTGCGTCCTTCCCTGTGTTGCGAAATTAGTTATTCCATAGATTTCAGTTCCCATGTCTGCGCTCACTCCTGTCGTTTCATAGTATCCTCACTTTTTACAAATAAAGCGTTTTTCAGAGTCTGAGCTTCATGAATGTAGGCCCTTGTCTCTCTTTGCTCCCTATTTTATTCTCAGCAACCGCGAGAGTGTTGGTCACCCAGTCATTATATATTGACTACAGTGGGAATTCCGCTTACTCTGAACGCACAGTTTTTGTCAAGTAGCAGGAAACTGTAGGGATGAGGCTAGAAATATAAATGCCCACTGAGTGAAAGCCATGCAGTTGGGAGAAAGTACTCTTTTGTTTCATTCACTCCTTGCCACCACCTTTGTCAAGAGTTTTTGTGTAATGGGGGTAATATATTTAATGTATAATGTTTGTAAAACTTTTAACTGCAAGGAACCTTAAGAGTATATAGAGTTAAATATATTGATATAGTTCAACCTTCACATTTTGAAGCTGCAAAAACTGCGGTTGATTAAATTGTGCAGCTAAGTTGCTGGTAGGTAATGAGAATTTGTTCTGGGACCTCCTGCCAAACTCCTAAAGATACAGCTCTATTTGTAAGGATAAATGAAAGTAACTGTAAGGATTTGTTAAGAAAGGAACATAATTTCTTTTTAGTCCGTTTGTACCACTCCCAGTGTCTGTGCAGCCAAGAATCAGTCATAATCAGGTGTTGCTACTGCAGAGGCTCTGACAGTGCGCAGTGCAGAGTGTCTTTTACAATGAAAGTATTAAAACATCGTCTGTTCTAAGTGACTCAGTGTAACTGGGATTAAATCACACTTGTGACACTCACAGCGTGGCGGCTCGGCCCTCGTAGGCTTCCACTTGTCTTGGGCTGTTTCTGAAGTCCCCCAGTTTTCTGCCGCTCGTTTGCCATTCATTCCTTCATGCACTGGCACACGCAGCAAGTATGTGCCGAGCACCTACCGGGGAGCGGGCATCGGGTATAGCAGGGAATGAAAGCCCGCCAGGCCCCTGTGCTTGCGGCGCTTACAGACACGTGGGAAAGAGAGAAAGGCACGTGCAAGGATTGTTGGGTTTTAGAAAACCCCTGAAGGGAATAACAAGAAAGCAGAACTACTTTTTGGTGAAAATTTTGGAGATTTTCTTCTTTCCTGAAAATCACTGCTTTCTTTGTATTCCTGACCCTGTTGTGGGTACTGTTATTATTATTGGTACTTACTGGGTGGGCCAAAAAGTTTCATTTCTTTCCTTTGATGCCTCTAGTAGTGCTTAGTTGTCTAACTTCGTTTGAAACAATTTTGTTAGATTGTATTGTCACAGCTGTCATATCAGTGTGCATTTAAAAAAACATCAAAATTGGTGAATTTTTGTGCGGCCATTTTAATATTGAAAATGGAAGAAGATATACAACATTTTTGGCATATTATGCTTTGTTATTTCAAGAAAGGTAAAAAGCACAATTGAAACAAACAAAAAAAGGATTTGTACAGTGTGTAGAGAAGGTGCCGTGACTGACTGACTGACTGAACGTGACAAAAGTGGTTCGCGAAGGTTCTACTTTTGACATTTTGGCCAAAGAATTCCCTGCTGTGGGGCTGCCTGACGCAGTGGGGATGTTTAGCAGCGCCCCTGGCTCCTACCCGCTAGAGCTAATAGCAGGAGAACAGCTGACATACTCCAAATACCAAGTCAATCAAGTCATTGGTGAAAATGTGTCTTTTATTTTATGGAAAAAACTAAATGGACTTTTTGGCCAACCCCATACCTCACATCTGTTGAGTGCTTATTCTGTTACAGCCTTTGTGCTGAGACCTTTGTGTATCGCACCTTGGAAGGTGGTATTTCACCATTGCATTGTACTCTCGAGAATGACAGGACCCAGGGACGTGAACGGAAGTATTCATGCTGAGCGAGGGAGCGGCAGAGCCTCGATTTGGACCCGGAGTCCAACTCCAGAGTTTGTGCATCTCTTCCAAGTGTCGAAAGCTGAAGAACCTTTATTTTTTATTATAGCAGTGAAGGTTTTTGTGCTCAGCTTTTTGTTTTTATTTCACTAAGTGGGCAAAACTTTATGACATTTCTTAAAAGTTCAGCCACTTTTAAGTCCATTTGTAATGAAAATTTATATGCCATTTGCAAGTGAACTCAGGAAAAATATATTTATTATTAAAATAAACTTTTAAAATGTGATATACTGAATGTGGTAGACATGAGAACAATCTACTTGGATTTGTTTTATAATGTAATTTTTATAATAGTCTTCCCTGTGCATTTAAAGTGCCTTGTGAGCACAGTGCTTGTCATCTGGTAGGTGATCCGTAAATGATAGTAATTTTTGGTATTTTACTTTCTACCTCACTTGTTAAGTAGATAATATTTTTTTACTTGCAGGCGATAGGCTTGTACAAATGCTTTAACCGCACAGTTTGGTAATAGGAGTCAGTAACCTTAGCAGTTACCAGCACAGTATTCTCATGTGAACCACTCCATTTTTAATGTCACTCACCTTTTGTATTTCTCCAGCATTGATTTGGGTACAGCTACATTTTGGTACGTGGTGGCAGCAGCCCACAACCTTTAGTGTGCATCAGAGTGACCTGGGGGCCTTACCAAAAGAGGGTTTTCTGCTCCCCCCAGCCCCCGCTGCCGAGATTGTGGTCCCGGTAGGTGCGGGCCGTAGGTGTGGGCAGTGTCTGGGAGCTTTCATTTCTAACCAGCTCGCAGGTGTGCGTATGCCCAGTGAGTCGATGGGTGGAATCATGATGTTGCTGCTCTTATTGTGAAATTTACTGTGATGTAATACAGAGAAATTTGGCTTGTGTAAGTCTAATTTCTTATTACTTAAGAAAAAATTTCCTAAGCAGTTACTTTTGCATTCAAGAATTTCAAAGTGCTGGTTTTAATTGTTTCTATTATTTATCTTTATTCAAGAACACAAAAACAAGGTTTAAGGGAATACATGATAACTTTGGAATATATTTTACAAGGTGATTTTACCTGTTGTGATTGATTTCTGAGAATTATAGGGTATCAGGATGATGTAGCAATTTAAAAATAGTAACAAATTTTTTTTCCTTTGGCCCTTTCCAAGAATTTTTAAAACTTAACTTTGATAGACTAGTATTGAGTTCAATTTGTTGCTCATCATTTCCACTTACAAAGTAGATTTCACTCAGAGTCTCACTTATACCGACATAACAATTTTACCTTTTCAAAGCATCACTTAAACCTTTGGGGATATGATGGTATAGAGGGGTTATTCTCTCCAAGAAGAAAAGGCAATCAGAAAATCTTTGTCCATGAAATTAGACTGAAAAGTACTCTCATTTATCTGAATACCTTTATGTGCCAGGCTCTATGGTGAAGATCGGTGCCAACGTAATTTATCTTTTTCAGGTACAGTGAGGGGTTTTAGTGAATGGTAACTTAATATGATCTAATTGTGTGATGAGGTTACTGATAAACCCAATGCAATTGGATGCTTTATTAATAGAATGAGCATTGTGTGCAGGTCTTGGGAGGTACAGTTCTGCTGTTTTATTTTGCTAGATGGGGTCTGCTGTGTTACAGGTCGTTTGGAGCCCAGGGACACCTTGGGGTGGTTCCAGAGGTGAGGGGCCCTGCTGTTGAAAGGTCGGGCCAGTTTTGCATATGAGGACTGTTGGCAAATGGGAGTTATTCATTGGGAGGGTAGACACCTTAACTTTTAGTTGCCTGCTGCAGTATAAGGTCCAGGAGGACAGGGGCATGTCCGTCTTGCTCAGCACTGCACCCCCAGCGCCTCCTACAGCGCCTGCTGCGTGTTCCACGAGCAGTTGATTTCAGCCCGTTTTGAGATGGAAGAGATGGTCACTTTCAAATATTTGTCCTGTCAATGGCTCGTTAATTAGATTTCTTATTTATATCTCCAGAGGGCAGATAGGGGCACCAGGGATGGAATTTTTAGGTGGGCAGATTTCAGTTTCACATAAGAAGACCTTTGTCTTCTTTAGACAAAGAAGAAGACCTCTGCCAAAACCAGCTTGGCAGTCATGTGGATAAACTGCATGTATTTGAATTGTTTTAAATGCCCAGGAAAGTTTGCATGGGGATTTACTAGAAAAGGCACTTGCTTTTGATAAACTGGAGGTCAAGGTGATTTCAACTGGTTCTATTTTTATTTAAGTATTTCATTAAAAAACAATGTCAACTATGAAGTGTTTTCTTTGTTAGTTAGACCTTTCTTGTCTTTTCAGACTAAAGCAAGGCAAAGACCTGGAGCGCGAGAGGGCGCTGGCCAACGAGCAGCTGACCAGGGCTATCCTCCGAGAGCGGGTGTCCAGTGAGGAGGAGCGCACCAAGGCAAAGCACCTGGTAAGCATTAAAAACCGAAGAGAAGTGTCCAGTTCACGGGGAAATCCCTGATGTTTGGGAACAGCTCCGTGCTCCATGCCAACAATTAGTGTGGATAAAACTCATGTTCCTTTGCTGAGGTTTCCTTTGCCGTTTACAAATAGTGGACAGTTTGCTGAGATTAACCATGAAGGACTTTTTAAGGCAGGTACCTTCAGAACGAGTACAGTACGAGTCAGTGCGGAGACACAGGTCCCGCATCTTGCCTGAAGGGGTGGTGTGTGTGTGTGCAGTGGCCCTCCTCCCTCCCCTCTGACTTCTCTGTACTGACAACCCTGGGCCTGCTCTGGCAACCGTTGGCTGTTCGTCTGGGAGGTGTCCGGCAAAGGTCCGTCACTCTCTGGGACTTAGAAAGGGGAAAACATAGAGCCAGAACTTTGGGGAGCCATTGGGTTTTTTAATATTTTATTTATTTACTTTTAGAGAGAGGGGAATGGAGGGAGAAAGAAAGGGTGAAATGTGAGGGAGAAGCACCCATCAATGGCCTCTTGTACGCGTCTCGACCGGGGACTGAACCTGCAACCCAGGCGTGTGCCCTGGTCGGGAATGGAACTGGCGACCTTTTGCTTTGTGGGACGATGCTCCAACCATTGAGCTACACTGGTCAGGCTGGGGGAACCTTTTTTTTTTTAAGAAAAGAAGAATTAAAACTTTTTTTTTAATTTTAAAGATTACATAAGCATGTCTAAAAATGATTATTAATAGAAAGAAAAACTTAAAAGGCACCCATCAGTCTGTCATTCTCATGCAACCACTGTTGACACTGGGATGTATTTCCCTCTGAATGAACAGTTTTTCTTCCTAGGTCTGTTACATATTTAAGAACTTGGATAATGCTTTATGTAGTGTTGAGCATCAGGAACATTTTCTTATATGTAACCAAATGTTCTTCTGAAATGTAGTGTTTAATGGCCAATAATATTCTGTGTTCTGTGTGCAACATAGTTTATTAAACAGTTTCCCATTGTTGGATAAAAGAAGAAGTGCTCTGGATGAGGCCCGGGTCCCGACTGCTCACGCCCCACTTCAGCCCTTCCTAGAAACCACGAGCAACTCCTCAGAACTGTTAGTGCTCGTCGGTGAGAACTCACGGGGCAGTCAGCTGTGATTCTGTGCTACAGAACTGTGAACGCACGACTGGGAGGGTGTTCTTAGTTCAGCAGGCGGTGGGGAATTGTTAGAAATTTCAGGAAGAGGGTCAGTTTCTGTTCTCCTGATCTCTCTCTTGGTCCTTTCTTTGAAAGGCTAATCTATGACTATCCCTCTTAAAAAAGAATGAAAGGAACTTAGTGTGTGATGAAGCCACTGTTTCGGTGAGTCACCCAGGGTCCAGGCTGAATGAGGAAGCCATGGAGCTAGAATAGAGGTGATGGATTAAGGAATGTCAGGTGACTGGCTGGTAGCCACCGTGAAGAACGGCACAGGTTGAGTGGAATTGAGGCTGGGTGATGTGGCAGGATGGCCGTTTGTCACAAAGGGGGGATAATTTTAGAATTAAAGACAATAGTGCTGAGTAAGGCAGTCACTGCCAATAGCTGCTCTACTCCTGAGAGTCATTTTCACCGGCGTCACAGCCTCCTAATTGGAAGGCCAGGGTGGAGTGGAGATGGTCCGTGGTGCGTGTGGTTGGGGAATGTGGGGTTAAGCTTCTTAGTTGCTAGGCGGTGCAAGGGTCCTTGGTTGGCATTTTTCTTTGTGCAGCAGCTCTTGCCTCTTATCGTTGAATCACTCTTCTCTCTACTAGGATTGCATCTAATGTAGAGGGTCAGACATTTGAGCAGTAGTTTGTGGCCACAGGAACATGGCCGTGTACAGTAATTTTGGTACCCCATGACTCCAAACATATTTATCAAACTGCCCCTTTATTGTAATTATTCGTTATTATAGAAAACACACATGTTCAGTGGGTCAGGGTCAGAAAACAGACACAAGAACATTAAATCACTTAAATTACTGCTCTCCAGAGAAAAATTACTGTGAAGTTTTCGGCTTACTGTTTTTATATTCTTTTCACACTCCATTAAGTCTGTAAAAAAACATTTATATTAGTATGGGTATATGTATATCCCCAACCATAGGTGATAATAAACATAGTCTTGTATAACTCTTACCATAGCCTTCACATTGAAAAAATTAGACTCTATGGTAAAGGTCTTTCTATACCAATAAGTATATATTTGTGTGATCATTTTTAATGGTTGAGTATATTTCACTAGATTTTCCTCTAACTATTAAAATCATATAGGACATTGTAGAGAACTTGGAAAATATAAAAATTATTAAGGGACCCCCCCTCACATCCATCAAGATGGCTGCTGTCAAAAGGACAGACGATGACAAGGTTGACAGTGACGTTGTGGGAAAGTAACAGGGCTCGGCCGCTGTGGACGGCAGCGTGGCAGCCCCTCCGGAAATTGAGGGATAGAATTATTACGCGTTTCAGCCGTCCTGCTTCTGGGTATGCACCCAGAAGAAGAGAAAGAAGGTCTCAGAGATATTTGCTCGCCCACGCTCATAGCTGCGTCGTTCACAGTAGCCAGACAGTGGAAGCGGCCCACGGGTGGTACAGCAGATGAGTGGATGGATAAAGGAAAAGGCGGTGTGTCCAGGCCGTGGAATGGCGTTCAGCCTCAAGAAGGAAGGAGATTCTGACACGTCCGGCAGCGCGATGCGCCCTGAGGACATTGTGCTAAATGAAACCAGCCGGTCACAAAAGATACTGTGCGGCCCCCCTGCGTGAGGTTTCCCGAGTCCTGAGATTCCTGGGGACAGTGAGTGAAAGTGTGGGTGCCAGGAGCTGGCGCAGAGGGACGGGGGAGAGCTTTTTAACGGGTGTGGGGTTCTCGTTTTGCAGCATGAAGAGGATCCTGGAGATTGGCTGCACAGCAGTGGGAATGTACTTTACATTCCTGAACTGTGTGTACCCTTCTAAATGGTTGAGATGGTAAATTTTATGTGTATTTTACCACAATTGAAAGCTAGAAAAAGTTACCAAGAAACTAAGCAATATTGCACATATAATTAATGTTTAGGGTTATGAAGTTCCCTTTGGCTTTCCCCCCATGGGTGCCGCCTGGGTTTTCCGATTCCGTACCCCACCGCCTTCTAAAAAGAGGGGTGTGGACCTTCAAGCCTTCTGTCGTCCCTGATTTTAATGCCAGGCTGGGGGAGCGGGCATCCTCTGAACCTGTGAGTCACGTGAGAGTCACCCCAGGAACATTAACATCGATCCGCTGTGAGTGCTGAGTTCCTGCTCCTGTCGTCCTTAACCCTAAGATGTGGGACTCTGAGAGATGGCCAAACATTGATTTGTTCCTCTTTATCTAGAACCCCAGTGTTGCAGCCTGTGCGAAAGTAAAGGTTAGGTAGGTTTCACACATTCGAAGGAATTGGAAAGCTGTCTTTCAGGAAAACTAGGGGGGAAAATCCCCAAACTGATGTGATGTTGGTACCGTCAAATAAAACCAACGCCTCCTTCCCTCTCGTCCCCTCCCCCTCCCCGACAGCTGCCATTTAGATGGCTGTCTCCTTAGATGTGAGCTCAGGCTTTCTCCCCACAGTTGTAGCAGCTGGCTTTCTTAAAGCTCTTTGAGGGGCAGTGTCATGGTCGCCCTGTTGTTGAAGGTTTAAGATAGGATCCGATCGAAACTTTCCCCTTTGGAAGTATTGCTTTAGCTGGAGAAGCCATAAATCCTGCTTTAGATTCAAGAAGAGCGCACCAGCGCCTCCTCCTGCCTCTGACCGGTACCAGTATTTCAGTCAGCTGAGTTTACCCAGAGGTTCGGGGGAGGCAGTTCACCCATCATTTTACCTCCACGAAATATTAATTAAAATTCACATTAAAGCCATGCTTCTTAGGAGCAGGAAAGTACCTTTGTAAAGAATGAAGACCAAAAAAAGAGGAACCCCGTACAGTTAATGTGATTTGCCATTTTGTGTATCTTCTAAGATATCATGCATATAAATCTAATTTGCTCTGTCATTAGGGTTTTTTTTGTGTGTGTGTGTATATATATATATATATATACTCACACACACACACACACACACACACATCAAAGAGCAGGGAGTTGCCTTCTTCTGACTTTGCAATTATATTTGATTTCTTTTTTAAAATGTCAATTAAAATTTGATCAACTCTTTTTTCTTCTCTAATTAGGCTGTTTCAACGTTAGTCATTTCTCCTTAAATTTAAACTTGAAAAGAAGCCCTACTTAAGGGAGTAGTTATGAAATATTCTGGAGTTTATAAACTTAAATGTGCAATACTATTCTTCATTCTTTGGACAGACGTTTTATTGAGTACTTACTGTATGTTAGATTGTGGAGACATAAAAATGAAAAGACAAAATCCTGTCCTTAGAGAATTCACAGTATAATGTGGGAGACAGATATATTTAAAATAACGTTAAAAAGTGTTAAGTCTGGTATAGAGCCATGCTGCTTACATTTCTGTGAGAAGTCTCACTTTTGTGAAAAGGGCTTTCTCTTAACTCATTGCTACATCTTCATTTACTCAGTCAACACACACTTGAGTGCCTAATATTTATCAGTGCCTAGCACAGAGTGAACAGTCAACAACAACTTGTTGATTAAATAAATGGAATTTACTCAAGCCCTGGAAATGGGAGGAGAGGAAATGGGGACGAACAGAAAAGATTTCCTAGGGAAGTGGTGCCTGAGCTGAGTTCTGACGTGTAGGAACTGCTCGTGGGGTTGAGGAGTCGGGGTGGTCCGGCCTGTGATGGTGCAGGCAAAAGCAGGGAAGCGTGGGGCGGTGGGGCACCGCAGGAGCTGCCGAGCGGGATGTGCAAGGAGTGTTGGAGGAGGAGGTGGAGGAAGTAGGCACGGCTGAGGCTGTGAGTTCCATAGACCCCTGGACTGTCTCTGTCCGTTCAGGGGTCACTCGCCAGATCATTAGGTATTTGGGTCCCTTTCCACGTTCCCCTCCCTCATCAGTTTATTAAACTCTGTGCCAGGCCCTGTTAGTTGCTGGAGATGCGCAGGTGAAGGAAACCTGTTGCTTTTCCTCAGAGTCTCCAGGCAAGTGTAGGGTTTGTGGGGAAGGTCACCTTGGGCTTATTTTTCTATTTGTGTTATAATTTTGAATTTGTAAGGCCTCATAGGGTCTAGAAAAAAAACACTGAAAAGGATGGCAGGTGGATGCATAAATCTAGTTTTTGCAAATTTAAGTGACTGTTTCACCAAATTGTCACTTTTCATCCCTAGTTTCCTTTTTGTCTGAAATGCACCAGTGAAGCAATCAGGAAGAATTGATTAATTTTGTGCTGTGTCCTTTTTAGTGTTTTGTTTGTGCTTCAAACTGTGACAATCGAGATTTCATGGTAAAAGAGAAAAAGGTTTTGAATGTGGGATCTGGAGGGGAATGACTAAAGTTGATAAGAACACCACCACTGTCCAAATATAAGTGAGGTCCTGCCCAAGGGCAAAGGATACAGTTGGGCTTGTAATTTTAACATGATCATAAGGTTTATGCCCTATGTTCTGTGTAAGAAGCAGTGAGTGATCAGTTGGGGCTTTTAGTGTCATTGAAATTATCCCGATGAATGAAGTGACAGTGTAGCAGCAGTTGTCCTGGGTTCTTTTCTTGGCACTTGAAGATGCTTACATTTTTAATTTTTATTTTTTGCTATTTTTGGGGTACAATTTAGTACTTTGATTTTAACTCCTGCCAATGCGATCCCTCTGGGTTATACGTGCTGCGTGCCCAGCCTTCTTGCTTCAGACCACAGGTGGCAGACACAAGGCCCGTGGGCCGAATCCAGTCCGGCCCCTTGTTTCTACTCGGCAGCAGTGCTGAGCTCCTTGCCCCTAGTTAAGGAGTCGTTACATTTATACAGCCCTAAAATTACCTTCGGTCCTTTGAAGGCAACCGTGCAGCTGATGTGGCCCCCAGTGAAAATGAATTTGACACCCCCGCTGTAGATGCTAAGCCCCAACTGTTTCCACATGCATGGAGTATTAATTTGCTTTCAATTTCAAAAATGAAGTTGGTGGTTCTGAGTTGTGCTTTTGGGCACTGTTTTAAATGCAGAGTTTCTCCTTTATGTTTCGGGGGATCTAAGCCAGTTTGATATATTTTCCTCAATATTATTAGTAAGAATGGGACCTGGGATCCATCTGCAAGTCTCCATTCCTCATTCAGTTGCTATCTTATCAGGAAATTTAAAGGGCAGCATCCCTCAAAACAGGTGGGAGCAGAGTGCGCTGCAGCCTTGTGCTTTCTGTGTGCATGGCTTCAGCAGGCCATTGTCATTTCCAGCACAAGGCATCTTTTCTCTTTATGTTCTTTGTTATTATGCGTGGCCCTGACTTCCTGTGTGCATTAAGGCAACATTATTATTGCCAGATGGTATGCATAGAGCTCTGTGAAGGGATTGTTAATCATAGAGTGTTAGCCCGGGAGGGCCAGGGCAGCTTCAGGTATGGTAGTTTGCTATTGCAGTAGGAAGGAGACATGTTTTGTCTCAGTCTGCCAGCCTAGCCTTTACGTTAAAGACCCAGAGAAAGAACAGGACTGTTATTACAGATTTCAGTATTGTTCATATACCGAAAACTTAACCAGCTGAACATCTTTTTCTCAAGTGTATGTAGTCAAATACCCTACTCATGCAGCTCTGCAGAATTTCCTAGGATCTTAACCTTACCAAATAGCCTTAGAGAAGCAGGACAGCAGGCAGAGCAGATACGGAGGGGCCTGCAGAAGAGAATGGCTGAGCATTCTGGGAGCGGAGATTAAATTTCACTGTCAAGACTGGCAAGTCAGTCCAGTGGACACAATGTAGAGGTGACTGCAATTTGCTCCTATTGCTTCTTTCTAAGGGACTGTCTCAGCCTGTCTGACCTTGGTGACAAAGTGATTAGAGAATAAAATAGCACAGTTGAGTATAATGCTGTTGATGTTCTTGCCAACAACTAGTTGTGTTAAAGACAATTATGAGGAGCAACTCTGCTTAGGATGTGCTGTCATATGTTCATCCAATATGCACTTTCAAAAATGCATCAAATTTCTTGCAAGCTGGTTGGCTCAGGGCAAGTCTGTTTGAGCAGTGGCCTGTGTGGTAGCCCTGCCATAAATAGCATATTGACATCCCGTCACTCGGGTCATTATGGGTGTCACGGTGAGGTATGGAGAACACCGAGTAAAAATCCATAGATAAAGATGGTGCGAAGAGCTAGTTATAATTCCATCTCTTTATAATGACCTGGCATTTATTGTTAACTTATTTGCTTCACTGCCTGGTCTGAAATGAACTATCATTAGGGCCTTGGAATTTTATTGAACTAACATCATAATCTCAATTCCTACTGAAGAGGCTAAGAAATATGGTCCTGAGTGTTCCCCTTAACCTGTAACAAATTAAAAGTTTAACATAAGCATAGTGAATTCCATCAGTCTTTAGGAATCCCAAATAAGAGTTTTGCACATTGTGTTTTGAATGAGACTGTCAGGCAAATGTGTTCCTTTGTGTTCAGCATCGATCTTTCCACTTTGTCTTCGATGGCTTCGATGTGTCAGCTCTGACACAGCCGTGGGGAGTTGCTCCCAGCCTGTCGTGTGTGAACCTGTGGTTTCGTGGATTCAGTAGTGAGTTGTACAGCAGTGATGTTGAGTGTGTGACATGCCAGGTGCAATGTGGTCTGCTTCGTTTTTGTTTACTGGACGTTAAATGCTTCATAATGTTAGACATTCTTGAATAGCTCTGTATTTATTCCTATACATACCTGTTTTTATTGCTAAGGTATGATTCTTAAATGGAACCGAGTTTGCTCTTTCTGTGTTTGTTTATTCATTTACTTATTTTTAGAGAGAGGGAAAAGGAGGGAGAGAAACATCGATGTGAGAGAGAAACATAAGTTTCTTGGCGTTTTGAGCTGTGCTCTGCTTTGAGGATGGGAGAGTATATGTTCATGTATCCTGGGTTATTCCTTTAACCATAAAGACGTTCCCTATTTTCCATTATGACTCTCCACTTTTTTCTGTACGAACTGTATTTTAAGGATGACTTCTCCCGAAAATTACGAGGGGCAGAATTACTAAATGAAGTAAGGCCTCCATTCTCTAGAGAGCAGGAATCTGTTTACAAACCTGCAGTATTTATTACATACCTCATTTAGCCCATTCATCATTTTAATAGAAAAATGAGTCATTTTAGATGATTCTGAAATAATTCGAGGTAAGCTACATAGCCCCGGGCAGAATTTGATTTACTCACACAGCACCAAGCTGTTTTCTACAAAATGTAATGGAATGATCAGCACTAATAATTCATGATTACTTGTGGCAAAGTTATCAGATGTCTTCATTGTCACAGAAATTTGTTGATTAGATCAAAAGTTTAGAGTAGTTTTCAAGCTAACTTCTTCCCATTCTTCCATCTTCTGTGACAAATGGTTCCAAAGTCCCACACTTATCTATATGTCTAAATACCCTCTGCTCATTTAAAACGGGCTGTGAATTTAATTCCAGACTTGTGTTTAATATTCTCTCTATAAGAAAAAACACCAATCCGTGTCACAGGGCCACTTTTATTGGAGATAATAAACCTACTTAGATGCATTTTCTGCTTAGACATTACACATTAATCCTTTCACCATTTGCTTAGCTGGCCTGGTTCTTAGGAACAGAGCCAGCCGGTCACCTGGAACCATAGCTTTAAACCCACAATGAAATACAAAGTGTTTCCGGGTGGTGCCGTCATGCTCGTGAGCTTTATTAGGAACCAGCATCACAGCAGAAAACAGATGATATTTGGTTTTAGTACTTTTTATTTAATGGAAAGCTTTTGGGTCCATTATCTTACCTGGTGTTAATTAATTCTTGATATTAATGGGCATTATTCCTGTTACAGATGATGAAACAGGTGCCAACAGACTGTGAACCTAAAGGCTGCATAGGGAGAGAGCTCCAAATTGGATCCCCATTGCCTAGGTGATCTTATTTGGGGCAAAATTTGGCAAATTTACTATTGCTATGTTTTTAAGCCGTAGTGGATTGGACCCACTCCTAGGGGACTTTTAGAGACAGGCACGTGGACACAGCTAAAAGTACTGCAGACATGAAGAAGGCATTAAAAATGCATGCACATGATAAGCACACACATGTGCAAAGTAAACAGCATCATGGCATGGTGGGCCTTCTCAGCAGAGAGGGAGACAGCCCTGGCCACTCCACTGGGCCTGGGCGTCCCTGGTGAAACAGTATATTCGTAATCATGTCACTATGAGGGTGGTAGGCCTGGGTGGCGAGAACAGTCTGGTTAAGAACAGGGAATGGAGTAATACATGTTAGAATTAAGTTTTCCGTTCAGTATTCCAGAAAATTTCTTCCCCGTGAATCTCTCTGCATTGCAAAGGACACTGGCTAAAAGGAATGTTATTGTGTATTTCTGTAATGTCATTTTGAGTGGACTTATTTAAAAAG